>NC_071408.1:20833970-22192303 GCF_017976375.1 Cuculus canorus | reverse complement strand
TACATTATTGTACAATGAAGCTTAATGGAACTGAAAGGAGAAGAGATGAAAAGGCAAAATGGGAGGGCGGGGGAGAAATAAGAGAAACAAGAAAAGGCATTTATGTTTTAAAGATGTCACTGAGGGGTTTTATCCCAGTTATTAAAAATTACACACTCTGCTTCTGTAAGCTGTTCCTGTAATGTGTTGAGCGCTCTCTTTCAGCGTAGGACATTCATGCATGCTGGGGAATTCATCAACCCTTTTGTACCCGCTGTAGGGGCATGTTTCACTCCTGATTCTTTGAGAGACATCTGCAAAGAGAATGGCAGAGAAACTGCCTGTCCTGGTTTACATTCTGAGTCCAGTGGGAGACCCGAAGAGAGGGAGGACAAACATGTAAATTTAAAATGTTTGCTTAAAACAATGCACACATTCAGGAACTAAGCAAACAATCTTAAGCTGTTATACTGGCATCAGACACTGGATTCAACTGTAAATGAAATACCCTGAACATATTCACTAATAAACATTTCTATGGAAAATAAAATTAAAAACTTCCCTCTTTTTTCATATTTTTCTCTTTTTTTTAATGACCCAGTAAAGGAAGAGAAAGATCTGCACACAGCCCAGTGTCACATGCCAGCAGTGTGTCTGCAAACAGGGTTTCTAGTTCACCACAGGCATGAGCATCCTGGATTAGGTTTGTGCTCTCAGTCCCCGGTCACGGGAAGATTTGAGACAAGCATCTGCCAAACCCCGTATGTAACAAACACGACGTAATCTGGCAACAGTGACTGCTCATCCCAACTTCCCACTTATCCCCTAGACTATTATTTTTTTTAATCCTGGGAATCCCAGCTCATACCTTTGTCAAGGCCAATACATAAGTATGTTTTACAGCCCTAGCGTGTCGCATGTCATCACAGCTAATAAAGCGGCTCCTGTCCTTGGCAGATCAAACAGAGGAGGATCCTGTGGGGGAAAACTGATCTACAGTTGAAAATTGCTGGCTACAGTGAACTGAAACTAGTCAACCACAACCAAATGATCTCTTAGAAAAAAATGAAAATTAGCAGCAAGATAACTCTCCACCCACCTGTGTGGGTTTTTGTAGCAAATACAACTCTTTGTATGTGGTTCAACACAGATCATTGATTTTCCTCCTAAAATCTGTTTCACAAAGTGGATAGCTTTATTTCTAGGGTTTTCTCTTGATTTAGGTAGGATGGGGGTGTTTTTTTGCTAAAAGGCACTGTCCTTCTCATACTCTACCTGTATTCTTTCCCATGTGCAGATAATGGAGCTTTTTCTCTTAAACTGTTGTTTCTAAAGATCAGTTAAGAATGAAGTTGGCCTGCAAATTAATAAACTGCAAGAAATTTTCAGCACTGGATTAATCTTTGCACAAAGTAATAAGGACACACAAATTTCTCCAAGGTTCTTCTTGGCAAGAAAGTAGACAACCTGCTGGGATTTTCCATGCTCAGGAAGGCTCCTCCTCTTCTGTACCATGCTGGGCCAATTTGGTTATCAAAAAAGGAAAACTGGGCTTCAAGTGGTAATCTAAGAAAGGCAATGGATCTGCTAAGATGTACATGATCATGCCCAAAACTTCTTTGCACATGTAGAGCTGAGCTCTGTTGAAGAGCTCTAAAGAGCTGCTGTGAACCACCAGGAAAGACAGACTGTGCAATGGGGTAGGAATTTGTTATCATCTCAGGGTTGATTACTTTATTCTGCTTTTCCTCATGTCCTGGCTGTGGAGTAGAACCTCAAGAGACATTGCTCCTTCACCCACTGACCCGCTCCAGCAACAGTACAACAGAATCCCACTTTACACTGGGAGAGCCAGAATGTAAAAACAGGGAGAAAAACAATCTCCTCTTTCTAAGAGAGTCGGCTCTCTTCCCTGCAAATGAAGTACTTCTTATTTTACCTGAATTCACTAGCTTTAGTCTTGCAGTGTTTCATTTCATCTTATTTGACCATGATCATTGTATGAAGGAAAATCTGTGAAATGTATTCCTAGGAAAATTACTTCAAAACCTGTTTTAAAGGAAGTCAGTTTTCTGGCTTTGGAAAATCAAATCAGTGTCTAGGCTTGGTTCGGCACTGTGTTGTTGGAAAAGCCACCTTCTAGAGTACGGAAACACAATTCTGTTCTTGCACTTCGAAGATGACTGCCATGATTCAGCTGAGCCAAAGCAACAGTCCATACCAGATCTCCTTCTCTCTGGTAAATCCAATACAATGTGATGCCTTCTGTTAGAAGCTGAACTCCTATTACCTCACGCTCCCACGCACTAAGTGCCTGTGTTGCAGCAGTTACAGTGCTGATGCACACCAACTTGTGAAACAATTACATTGGATTCTGTACTTGGACCTCCAAAGGAGAAACTAAATTAAGATCTTGCTAACAAACACCCAAAAATCCATTGCTACTTTTCCCTGACAGCAACTTACATCCTAGCACATTGAACTAGTGTGGGTAGTTGTGATCATCACCAAATCTTGCAGTTTTAAGTGGTGGAGCTGCCTTTTAAAATCTATTGTGAAGATGAGCTCTCTGCCAAAGAGCAGACGGCGTGGCAGCGGTGCCAGGTCCCGTCATTCTCTATAGCACTGTGGGATCCTTTGGATAAAAGGCAGTATAGCAATGTTCTCTTCTGAATAGCACTTAATGTTTTCCCACAGTCTTATTGTTTACAGGGAGTTTAGTAAGTCACTTCACTAATTTAAAATAGATCATATCCCACATGGGTGGGTAACAATAACGCATATTGGTGAATCATATGGCTTTCAAATGATATGTATGAAAAAAGTGCTACACATATTGTCTGAAATTTTATTGTGTGAAACCACAGCACTTAGCTCCCTACCAGCTGTGTCAACAATTCAGGGCAATAAACTAATACAATGTAGAGTAACAGCAAGGTTAGTTCTAAAAAATGAAAAGCCAAGATAAAAAAAAAAAATGCAACAAGAAAATGTAAACAAATATTAATGAACATCATTTCAGATGGGAATAGCCAGCCTTGCAAATGCAACCTCACAAAATGTAGACTCCATGGTTCCAGGTTGCCATCTAAAAGCCTAAGAGGAAAAGGGATTATATGAATGAAATTATTTTTAAAAGGGAAGAAGAGCAGGTTTTGGTATCTGAGGAAACCAGTGTGTTCCACTGAGACTTTACAACCACTGCAGAAGCGTCCTACCTTACTACAAGTTACATACGCAGGGCTAGTTTTAAAATGGAAGGAGAATAAAAATCTTTCCTGAACTTTGCTTCCTAGGTTCAGATCAGCCTCATGTCCACATCACTCATACAAGATGCTTTACACACATGACGTAGCTCCTGAGGATGCTGCCAAAGGACATTCCTGACATACTTGACCAATAGCAGCCCATGTACTGGAATGGCTGAATGAGCCAGGCTCAAATAACAAGGATTTCACGTTGAGCCGTCTCACATAATTTTTTATATGTTGCTAAATAAAAAAATAAATAAATAAAGGAATAAAAGACATTTTCTAAGATAATATTTTGAGGGAAAACTGGAAATGGAACTCAACGGAAATGGGTTTTAAACTGAAATGTTGAACTGTAGCCAAGAAAATTAAATCTTTTTTTTCTGAACCCCAATAAAAGAGTCTTAAACACTCTCTGTAGACCACAACTTTAAAAGAAATGAAATTATGTTATTGTCATGCATGATTATCCAAAATCTAGAAGGTATCTACAAGGTTTTCCTGAGAGTTATACCTCCATCCCATAGCAGGAAACCACAATCACTTCTGTACCTTACGTGAAGGACTTTGAAATGAAAGTGCCTCAAAATCAAATATAAGCAGCTTTCAACATGTGCATTTAATCTTCCTAGGTTAAGAAACACCCCGTGGCCACCACACTAAAGAACTGAAAACGTAAATTGAAGAAATTATATCCATATGATTAAGTAAGATTCTTAAAGAGAAACATGTTGTTAAGTCCTTCATTGAGAATAAAATGAAATGCAGTAAAATAGAAGCTATTTGGAATAAATCACTGACGAACATGCTTTCTACGCAAAATGGCAGCGTTCAGCTGAGTGGACATCTGGAGCAAATTAGCATTATGTTGAGAATAATATAAAATTAGAACATTTAGTTTCAGCTTCTAAAATTAAATATAAAATCAGAGACCAATGTTGTGTTGGACAGCTTGCCTTGTGACTCTGATAGCAAGAGTTTATTTCGTTTGTAAAGTTGTTTATGCCTCCCATCACTCCCAGATACTATCTGTGCAAACAGCATCAGGCACCACAGTTGGGTCTTGAGATGTGCTGCTGAGTCCTGCATTGGAGGTTCAGAATGAGGAGTTCAAGGCCAACTGTGGGCCAAAGCAGTTTAGGTATAACAAGAAGAAATGACCCAAGACTATCGGCAGAACTCGGACTGCACCCAAGCCAAACCTCCCAGGGCCTGAATATGTTTCATTTTGACATTTGGATGCTGACTCGGCACTTTCTGGCTCTGGAAAGCATCCAGAGTTGATGTGTTGAAGGTGCTGGATGACTTCAAGCCTCTGCAGGGCCCCTCTTAAAATATGCTAAGCTCCTCCTGGCTGCTGCTGCTGAAGCTACTCAATTCACATGAGGTCTGATATGGCCAACCAGAAAGGACTCCCAGCTCCTACTGAGGTGAGGGTCAGAAGATAAGACTCTGCTCCTCGTGGAACCTGCACTATTCGTTTCAGGGACAGAAGCTGTGCAGGAGGCTATTGCACATTTCACTCTTTCAGGCATTTTGAACCTTTATGCTTTAAAATACTCTCCTAGCTGTTTGGAAAAAAATAACACCACAAAAGCAATGAAAATAAGATCCTTATAGTACGGTTTATCTACTTTTTGATATAGTTGGGAACATGGCTACCTTGTCACCTGTTCCTGGACTTCCTTTAAGGTAGCCCCATCTTTCAACATGCAACCTAAATTGGATGTGCACAGACTTGCTCCTGCACTTTGCAATGTAAACACCTGCACATATGCTTTAAATAGTCTCACACCTCTATATGTAAAATTTCAGACACCTGTGAATTGGCTTTAAGCAGCCCCAGTGGGTCCTGTGGGTGGAGAACTTCCAGGTGCAAATGAATGAGGTTATTTCAAGGGCATAGGTAATGTATAGCCTCCAGTCTGAGTACACACAATACCACATTTCCAAATCCAAAGCAACACTTTAAATGCCTGTCCTCTCTTTGACTCATTAATCACATACAAAATGTGGATATAAATTAATTTGTCTCTCTTGGGATTGCATTGAGCCTTAATTTGTTTGGTTTAAAATCTCTAAAGCATCTTGAGATCTTTGCACTGAGCATGCACTCCACAGGCAAGAAGAGTCTCAGTCTTGCTCTTCCTAGAGCAGTGCAGGAAAGGCTAATTTTCTTCAGTCTTGGGGCACGGTTCTTTGAGATTATTCCAGAGAGAATTTTCTTTCTGTGTCCCTATTTTAACACTGACAAGATTCTCTTGTTTTTATTCCAATTCTACCAGCACTTTTGCATCAGAACTTCAAAGATGATTTCTTACTCCAAAATTCTGGTCCGATTTAGCCCATCATTTACTTGCACAAAATTCTGGTTAACACTTCCATTATAGTTTTGCAAATGTTACCCTATGTGAAATAAGGCTGAGAACTCTGAATTAACCTACAGTATCTCTTTTTAAATCCCTATTTTCCCTCTTATATTTCTTCTCCAGACATCTCAGAACTGAGGGGGGAAAAAAAAAAGATGGTCAGTTTATTTTTCTGTTTAACAGGTGAGTTGTGGAGTAAACTTGCTCTGATTTCACAGTGATCTATGGGACCACAATGCATTCTTTGAAAAGGAGAATAAACTTTGGCATTTAATGAATGATTAGAACTTTTCCAAAAGCTACCATAATTATTTTAAATGCCTTGTCCTTTTCTCCTCCTCCAGAAGAGTGTCCAGAACAACCTCAACTTTCACTATGCAAACAAACACATATTTTAATAGCAGTGAGGAAAGTTCTGCAGGGAGAAACAATACCTTTTATTAGACCAATGAATACAACTGGAAAAGATAGACAGGTTCTCAGCACAAAAGCCTTTATTTCAATGTAAAATTCTCTCCAGAGTGACCACAAAGAATTGTAGCCAGAGACTAAAGAAACGTACGTGCAGAACATTTCCATGCTGCTCTACGAAGAGAAGTCTAATGGGAAGGTGGGTCTTTGTGCCATATGCCAGCCGAAACATAGTGGCATGAGTTCACTTCTGCCTTTCAGAACAGTTCATTGTTCACACTCAGGCCAGAGCAAAGGCTTCCCGGATGGGCACAGCCTCGTGCAGAGTATGCCACAGACCCAAGGAGTTGACTGTTGACACAGCCATCCTCTTGAGGTGGAATAGGCTTGCTTGGCTTTGGACAGAGGAGGTGCTTAAAGGCAGCCTCTGCCTAGCACTGCTCCACTTTCTGTTTTACACTTTGCCCTTGGGACCAGAGAGGAGATTTTGTGAATCCTTCCTACTCCAACTCCTCCTCTCTCACTGTTGCAATCCTGGAAACACCAGGGCCTGTGGGAATGGAAAGATGCAGCCTTTCTTTCTGTCCAAACAATCCTGGATCAATGTTTCATGTGAGGAAAAAACACACATTCCTCCTTGTGAGTTTTCTGTGTCCTCTGCCACTGCCAAAAGTGATCATATGAAATAAGAACTCTTATTTCATATTGAACTTCATATTGAATTTCACATATTGAACTCAATTTCATATTGGAGGTTGGTGCCTTTTCAATTAGACCCTAATTACAGAGAACCTAAAGAGCAAACAGGCAAATATGCAGTTGGAAAATGCACAGAAGGAAAATAAAAGGGGCATGAGAGGTGGGCCAACTGGTGTTGCCTGTTCTCATGATTTCTATGTATGCATGATCTCACCAATTACATGATACGACATCAACAGTATAGGACTGCTCTCTGTGCTGAATGTCTTCAAAAACATTCCTGGCCTAAGAAATTCATCTCTAAAACCACTTACTAGTGTCAGCCTTTTGCATAGCCTAAAACAGGGACTTCACCTACAGCCATGCTAAGGCACCCACTTCTTCCAAATAGTGAGAAGCATAACAGCTTACTGAGCCCTTGTGAGTGAGACCACACCACAACTACTGATGCATGCACACATTAAACAACTGTCTTGAACTGCTAGGGAGACTACATTGCTCCCTTCAGCAGAAAATCTTTATAGAAGACTGCCCTAAAAGCTAAGCCTTGACTTGCTGGCAGTATGTTACAGCCAGATGAGTGGGGTTCAAGACCGCACAAATACTATCTCTCGTGGAGACAGGGGCCCTAGAGGTGTTCAAAACTATTTCTTTAGCTGTATGACCTAGGTTTATCTGCCATAAAACCATAGTCAGAGTGATGGACTCCTGAAGTTCAGAATGGCTCATCACCATTAGAATGCTTTTTCCTAATCCTTATGGAGCCACCCTATACACAGCCAGATATTCCACCTCATCAGACTCCAAACATTTTTCAACCAAGTGAGGCAAGTAAAAGAGTTCCCCAGAACTCACTAAGGGACAATCTAAGGATTTCTGTACATTTGAGGTACAGTGTTAATGTCTGTGAGGCTTCTTTGCCCAAATGCAGCAGGGCAGAAGAAAATAATGACTTCGAAAAAGCTTTTATAAAAGAAGAGGAAAAGGCAACTTGAAGGGCCTCTAAAATAAAGGTCTAAGAGTAAATATAATAGGAACTTTTATTTTGTTTTGCACAGGAAGAACAATACGGCATGCAATAGAATTAAATAACAAAAGCTTAAAACAGAGGAAAGGGGATAGTTATTCCCAGAACATGGGAGATTCCAGAGTTTGTTGCTGTGTGGAACTGCTGTGGAGAGCAAGTGTAATTTAGAAAACTTTTGGACTCTTGCATCCATAGCAAGACTATCTAGAGCTGTCAAGAGTTGAAGCAGACAGTTTGGAAAAGATACTGAGCCTCCTGCTTCTGGGGTCACCACCACTCTAATGTTTAGGTGAGCATTATGTGATGGGAGGGTAATTCCACATCTGCTCATTCCTGTTTTCATACTTACTGTGAAGCATTTGCTGCTCGCTACTATCAGCTGTTGTAACAGTAGGTACCTGTCCTACTGTTGGGTTTCTTGCCCACTGTTGGTGGGAGACAGCTGTAACATTGTAAAGAACACATACTCCTCAAAGTCACAGTTACCTGCTGTCGTGGGAGGATGCCTCTCAGCCACACGCAGACATGAAACAGCGATCACTGTTGTCTCGGTCACTGACACCCTCCTCATAAACATTGAGGCAAAGAAAGCTTCCCAAAGGTGACTGAGCCCCCTCATCCTCAGGCAGCTGTCCAAGACAGCTCGGATATGCTACCACCACATTCCTCCTTGTTGATCATTAGGACATCGCAGAGAACAACAAAATCAGAAGAGCTCCCGAGGAGATATGGCTTAAAAGGTAACACTGGGCCTAACACACGACGAGGCCAACAAGATGCCACTGTGAATTCCATCTTTCCAAACCTTATTTTCTCCACCTGAGTTCATATTCTCTCCTGCCACCAGCTGTTCACCTGAGAGGTGCCACAAAGAAGAGAATGACAACCTCTGGGACAGCAAGATCAAAGCCTGATTGGTTTGGCGGGCACAGAAAGACAACGTGTGGAGAAATAAAATCTAGTGGCTAGCTAAGCAAATGGAGCAGTCGGATCTCATCAGAGTCAACTGCAATCACTGTCTTGCTTTCACAGTGGGGTCACCAAGAAAAATAGAGCAGCACTGAAAAGCAAGATGGGGAAGCAGAACAAATGCTGAGCAACCCACATGGCAGATTGTGCCCACTGAACAGAAAATATTTTAACATTAGAGTCCAGGATGAGGATGAAAGAAATTATAAAAAGGGTACAGGGTACTCCTTCTACTTCTGAATCGTTATTACAATGGAGAACACATTACTGATTTTGACATGTGAAGCTAGTTCTGCTTAAGATCAACCAAGTCCATGTACCTAAATACCCTATGTCAGACAACACAACACATATCCTGATTTTTTGTTATTCTGTTTGGTTCTCCATTGACATTTTTTACCGTGACTAACACATGATTTTCCCTCAAAACTTACCATGACAAAATCACAGCTCTTAAACATCAGAGTACAGCCTGCAGGCTCTCAGAGTTAAAGCGAGCCCTGCCTGGCACAACAGCATGGAGGACTTACTCAGCCACAAAGGATTACGCCAGCAGATTACCACAGACACATTTGTGCACTCACCCTTAAAAGCCACACGCACCAAACTTTGGCAAACAATGTCAAAGACAACAGAAAATGACCCTTCATCAGGATACAGAAAAGATCTGGCCAACTGAAGAGAACCTTCAAGAGCAATGGGCAAAATCTTCTCCTCTAGGCTGGCCTTCTCTGCAAATCAGCTGAACTGTCACCACACTGCAAGGTAAATTAATCAGATCAGTGGGTTGAATCCTTAAGGAATTAAGGACCTTGCAACCATTTCTTAGAGCCACTTCCCCCTGCATTAAAATCAGCTTTCTCAGCATATAAAATAATCTTAGCATAGGACAGAAAAAAGAAACTGGAAAGTATATTGATGTAGTTATGGCTGAAAGGGTACTCTCTCACAGTAGCATCTGCAAGGAATATTTTGTGTTATCTCTGGTTGCCTTGGAGACATTGCCAACCTGACGGGCCAGTCATGACCTCAGCTGTGACTTCTTAAAGTGAACCGCAAAAATGCAATGCATTTGGGCATTGCAGGCTGTCCATCCGGCCCACTCAGGCATTTCCCTGCCCTCTATTCTCTTCTCAGTATCACTGTATGAATTTGAATCAACCTTGCGGTTTGAATTCCATATTTATTTCTAAGGCACGGTCCACATGGTCCCATAGTACATTAAAAACCGATCAGACTGCAAAGAACAGGTCTCGTATAGAGAGCTTCAATTCTCCAGAGAATCAAAAAAAACCCCATTCCAGGGGCAAATCTGAACAGAAAACCATTCTCCCCAAGACCATTTCAAAGCTATTCTGCAATTCCACCAGCACAGGTACCTCAGACAGGGCTGACAGACAGAACATGGACTTTTTTTCTAGAGAGTTATCAGTAACACATCCTCTCTGTAAAAAACACAGGCTGGAAACATCAGCATGTTACTCCAAAGACCTGCTCCTTGTGCACAACCACCACGCTTCTCTTTCTGCCACCTTAATGGTTTCAGAGTGGACTGGCAGCTGCATGGCAAGCCACTCCATGGACCTCGAATGCAGACAAGGCTCAAGGGCAGCATCAGGCAGCTGCACCTGCTGGTCTGATTTGGCCAAGGGAACTTTTCTTCACAGTGACGAAGAAAAAAAGTCAGGGTGAGTGTGCAGACAAGTTTAATTGTAGGAAGAAATTATTTTGCTTTTACCAAAACCATACAGTTATTGTATTCATTTGTGGGTTGTTCTGGAAAGTCACTTCTCTTTTTTTTTTTTGTTTTTTTAACAAAACAAGCTTTGTGAATCCTTTGTTGTTCAAAGCCTTCCCAACTCACACAGACAAGGATGAATTGGGTGCCAGCTCACAGGACTTCTCTCTTCTGAGCGTAAACGCACTGACAAATAGCTCAGTACAGGAAAAGCGCTGTAAAAATTTCTAAGTCCACTGGTCCACACACAATGTCAACAAAGCCAAGTTTTCACCTGGGATACTCTCCTTTTTTCCCCTTTTGTTACGGGGTTGGATTCCGTAAAAAGCTGACACAGCTGTCCCCCACGCAAACCCACTGGCACTTCATTTGGTATCTTAAAGTGATAACAAACAAACAAAACCCAAAAGTTTTTATGCCAAACACAACAGTCCAGCTCCAAACACATGCTAACATTTAAGGAAGGACAGGAGATCTGGAGTCAGGGAACACAGTCAGTCAACACTTTTTTGTTGCTTTTAATGCCAGCCGAGAAGTTATGAAGAACTGGTAAATCCTAAATCCTGGGCACAACACAACACTGGCCAAATTCCATGTCCTTCCAAGACTGGGTAAGTGAAGTAGGATGTGAATGACAATATAATAATGGTGATGATAAACAAGATAAAAACCCTGTAATTCTGCATAGTAAAGAGAAGTCATTATGACCCGTGTTTTCTGTTGGCCACTGCTCAATAACTGGCAATTTAGCCACGAAGGAGCTTATTGCTATGCATCTGTGATCTGTCAGAAACAGTTCTCAATTGCAACATACAGTTACTGCTATTCTTTGATCTGCTGTTGTGTACAGGACTATACGCTCTGTTTGTGCACACAGCACTCCTAACTGGAAAAGTGTGTGCTCTTATAACACAAGGGCCTCACACTCCTGTGATGTAGGACACTGGTTCAATTATAATATTAACTGCTCTTTTATCTTACTTTAATCCTTCAAATTGACACCACCACAAAACATACATGATTCACATTTTATCTGGTATCAGCCCTAAGTAATTTAAAGGTCTTTCTCCTAAAGTTTTCAGGTGATATAACCTGAACATAATCCCTTCAGATTTTTGTCCAAAATTTGGCTAAGGATTTTATAATAATTAAAAATAATCAGATTTTTTAAAAATCTCTTTATTAACATTTTTCATGTGTCCCATTTTTCTCTACCACGAGTTCATTTCAGAAAGAAACCAACCTGGCTGAAGAGAGTACAAGCAATTCTTCCATCAAATAATTTTCCAGATTAACCTAAACCTATACCACACTTCTTTTTTAGCAGCTTTATCTGTGCTTAACAAAATCTAAGATTTTCTTTTTTAAAAGATTTTATATTCTTGTTCATGTTTTCCAAATTATCTTAATGGGTCTAAAAGCTCAAAACCTTGTTTTGCTTTGTTTTGAATGAAAATGTAGATTCTGGCAATCGTGCCTGTGCCAAAGGATCTGGGAGCTGGCATAGGAATTCGGCCAACTGTGTGGATACCCCTTAAGTGCCTGTCTCTGGTTTACTTATCTCACTTCCCTCTGACCTAGTAATTCTTATTTCAACATTTCAGCATTTAATGGATTTATGTGTAAAAGAGAGATGTACATATTTTTGAACTCAGCCCAGTACGAAGCAGTCATTTTCAATTAGCATGTCCTTAGATGAATACAATAAACCAGTGTTTTTCATTTCCAATTTGTTTTGTTCTGTGCAAAAGGAATTAAAGAGATAAAGGACATACAAAGACTGGTCCCAGATGCAGCTGCAGAGCAAGATTTATCAATTAGTATGTTAGAAATATCAGGCTGGCCACCACTCCTAGTACTTCAGATTCCTGTCTTTCAGTTGTATCAAGTTTTCTGCTTTTAATTAAATATTGAACATCAGGCTGGTTACTTGAGCTAGCATCGAAACACACAGCTGCACCCCAACACTGCTCTATCATCGCTAGATTTAGTGGCACACTATAATTTATTTTAACCACCACAATCAAAGGAACAAGACATACTACGTACAGGACTCTTTCCATTTCACTTCTAGATGGAAAAACTTCAGAGCATTAGCTACATCACCTTGCATTATATCAAATAATGCTGTTCTTACTTCAGTACGCAGTAAAGCCATCCCGTCTTTGCCTTCTCCCTGCAATGTCCCATAACGCTGGAAGTCACTCTCAACATTTGTGCTGAATGTGTAGTTTTCTGTTAGAACAAATGTAACTGGATGAGCTGTGCTGAACAAAAGTCACCTATATTTGTCACATGTAGAAAGTATGAACAAAATCCACTGTAGGAGTATCCATCACACATCATCTCACTTCAACATTTCCTTAGGGCCCAGTTATCACAAGCAGGCACTCTGGTACCAGCACTGACTTAAGGAATTCTTACCACTATTTTCTACTCTTTTTTGCTCACTCCTACTGCGTTTTGCATGCTTTCAGTTCAGCCAAGACAAGCATTTGCAGAGCCATGCTGTGAACAGGACAGTGATTTTATCAGAGTCGAAACCAGAGAACGTTAATTTTAATTGGGATTTGTTCAATTCAAACTGTGGACCCCATAAATGTAAATAATGGAAAGAAGAGATGGCAACATTGAGACCCTGCCGCATGAATGAACAGCAAGGGGGGAACTTTTTAAATCATATTTACTGTTAAAAGCACTGTGAAACTACGTTTGAAGCAGCAATGGACTAGCCCAGCTGAGGTTGCAGGGCTCTAATTGAAAGCATAGAGAATCACATCCCAAACTCCTAAGTAAACACTGTTTACACAGCGAAACTGCAGCCCACTGTAATGGTCTCATCCTTGCTTAGCTCTGTGTGATCTCCCTCTTCCCACCCTAAACTGCCAGAAGTCTCCATGCCCTGCAAAGAGTGTCCCTCAGACAAGCAGCCTGACCTGTGCCTTGGTGAAGCAATCTCTCTCTTGCTGAAATAAAAGACTATACAGATATAACATATTATTACTATTGTAATTCATTTGCAAGAGCTTAGGTTTTCACAGGTACACAAACAAACTTTAATGTGCACTTTAAACATGTTTTTTCTAAGAAATAATAGCAGTAAATCTCGAACTTACACCTACAATAATCTGTATAAGGGCCTTTAAACCAGACACAACGCAGCTGAATGCATTTTCCTTCTTCAAACCTCATAACTGCACAGGAGGAAAAAAAATGAAACCATTAACAAAAAGGCAGTAAGTACTTATGAAGCCAAGGACAGCTTGACAGAAACCAGCAATCCATTTGCCTTTAAAGCTGCACAGATTTTAAAACATGTAAGGTAATATAGGCATCACATCCTCTAGTAGGTGGAGATGAGAAATGTCTGCTAGATTTTAAAAAAGTATGTCCTGATAATATTTATCATTCCACAAAGTAACGTCGAGGGAGAGAGAGCATCTGATTATCCCAGCATAAATCTTTGGAGATAAACAGCATTCTGTGTGCCCCTAGTATTTGCTGACAAAATCTTTTAGTGCTCCCTCCTCAGCATCACCTAAACAACAAAGCCAAACTCCCGAAAGCCAAGAGGCAAAAATATGTAACAAGGGTCATAATTCATGCTTTGAGAACGAGAAAAAAACATTCAGCCAAGACATCCCATTTCTGCTCTCTCTATGCAATATTCCCTAACACTGGAAGTCATGCTCGGCACCTAGGCAGAACATGTGCTTTTCTGTTAAGAGTTTATCACCTGTATTTTGTCATATATGCACAGGCTGAGGTTTGCCCATGAAAATGAACCCTCTCACCAGAATTTCTCTAACGCTTTGCCTGTACCGACACAGCTGGTTTTAGCAGCTGATTTATATACATTGGGCTGCCCCCCTACTGACCATTCAGGGTAAGAAGAGGCCAGGATATCCCTGCTCACACATCCCTGCCTACACCTGCAGCTGCCACCTTCTTTCCACTGCTGTGCCGGGTGGGGAGATGGCGAGGGGTTGGCAAAGGTAACTTCAAACACCCTCTCTTGACTGTGGGAATGGATTTTTTCGGCTCATCGCTCATCAGCTGGTCTTAGGGTGGTGAAGGCAGTGAGAAGGCAGGCAGACAATGCCCTATGGCTTTTGCCAGCTCCTGCGGGACAGCTGAGGCTGCACTGGAGTATTCATGAACCATGTATTTTCTCATTCTGGTTTACATTAAATCATTTCTCCATGGTTTCCACATGCATGTGCTTACCTGAACTGGATATTCTAGAAGAGAACAGACAAGTCATCAGTACATAACTTTAGCTCCAGGTTAACCAAGCTTTAGTCTGGTGAAGTTTCTAGTTTTATTTTGTCTGTTAATATAACAAAGGCAGGGACGGGACAGAGCAGCATTAAATAGCTGGGACTAGCATGGAAATCTGCAGTTAAGTCTCTCCTGTGGCTCGAGGGAGATTAATACTACTAAGTAATTTCTAGACATCCCTGCCCTCTCCTGTGTTATCTTAGAAGATGGAACTAAGGATAACTGGCACCAGAATTTCTCATGTCTTATATCTCAAAGGTGTAAGTTTAGCCACTGGGCAATCTTAGCTGTGTATCAGCAGAATCATGTGCCATCTAAATTCTTTGTCAAAACAATAATTTCTCATTGCTGTCCCTTTGTACTCCCTCATCCCCTTGTCAATGACAGCCTCAGCCACACAATCCCCATTCTGTCTTACTTCTCTGACTCTCCAGTACTTTCTGACTGTCTCTCCTCAAGCAACTTCTTTCCAGGGACTGGAGGATCTGGGAGACGGCAGCAGTGGCCCAGCAGCCATGTCATCCAGGAGACAAGATCACTTCATCGTAACCAATTTTCATCTCCTCTCCAGCACATCAGAGCTAAAGGTTCAGTCCATATAATGTCCCTGCAATAGCTGTCCCTGAGTAGAAGAAAAGGCAATGCACTGATGATTCCCAAATACAGCTATAGAGACTACAGCATCTGTAATTTATTACCTTTCAAGAAGAACCTCTCTAATGTTAGCTATGCAAATCAGCATAGCAAATCCCTACACACAGACACACACAATCTGCAGAATGAAGTCTGATCACAAACAGTGGAGGACAGTTGCAACGGGATGCCAGAAGACTGTCAGCGTTCTGCCAAGAGAAAAAGAGACGGCAGTAGAGTAATTTGTCCACTTGATTTGCTCAAGTACTGTGACCACACACAGTCTGAAAACTCCTTTGCTTGATTTTTTTGGTATGCACCTAAACAGCCAAACTCCTCTAAAAATGCATTAAAAGTTGTAACCCCAAGGGTGCAATAGGAATCTTGAATTAGCCAAGACAAATCTCAAAAGGGTGAGTCCAGTCAGGGTAGGAGGTAGAAGCACAATTTTAAGCTTCAGGAGAGTACAAATACCCTGCAAAAGTAAAGCCCCTTTTGAGATTGTAAAATTCATTTTTCTGAGTGCAAGGAGGAAAAGTTCCATATGACATCTTGCTACAACGCTTCAGTTCTGTGACATTCCACACAAAGAATCTGATTCTGAAACAGGACTAGAAAGCCTGAGTCCAATATCTCTGTCACAACAAATAAAGATGCGGACAGCCTTTCACAAGGTCCAGGAAATGCCCAAGAGGACTCAGCAGCTGAATTCACAAAATGCCAATCTTCTCTCCTCTTTCCAGTTATCACAGTATGGATGCAAGATCTTACAAAAGCATTCCAAATATGTTTTCAGAGTGTATTTTGTCAAGAAAGATACAGCTTCACATTGGCTTAGATACTGCAAAACTAACCAATCCCAAAGAATTGCTCTTGCTTAGCTTCAAAAGGTATGCTCAGACATGGCAGGAAAGTATTCTTCCATATGTGCCATATCAATTTGCTCAGACCCAAGTTCTCAAACATTAGCAAGGATCACCTGCAAACCTAGGCACATATGTAGGATATTTTTACTTAATAGGATAAGTAAAGCTGGTTAAAAAATGTGAACTGGTTTGCACAAAACACATAAAGGTATTTTCTATAACACTTTCACCATAAAAACAGAATCTGAAGGCGCGGTGCACAGAATTCCAACCTGCAGAACTACACACACATAGGCACAGAGCTTGCACCAAGATCTTTTTCCATTTCCAAGTGCTTTGCTTTGCAATTTCAGCATTATTTCCATGGTCTTTGAAAGCCTGGGCTGAGATTTGTGCAAGGAACATCAGTTTGTGAGCAAAAGGGCAACACGGAAGGGCAAGATGTTTGTAGGTGGGCAGGGGCTGGGGAGCAGCTTCAGTAACTGAACAGAGTTGCCTCCCAGTGTTCACAGATACTCAAACATCACGATCATGACCTTCAAAGTCTGAACACCTTGCCTGCTCTAAGCAGCCGAAAAAACATGTACCCATGACTGAGCTGTCAAAGCAGAAGCTTTAGTACAGCAATGGTTTAAACTGCAACTGCAAAACTGCTCTCATTCCTACATGTATTCTCCAGAAGAGAAAGGCAGTAACTGAAAATCTGATCCACGTTGTCTCTGGTGTCTCTTGCAATAGAAGATGCATTAAATTGAATGGTCTGGACCAAAACGCAATCAGTCCTGCTATATAGGTCTACATTAACTGCTTCACTTTACCCTGCTTGATCTCTCTCTTTCAGTTGTATTTCTGTACCTAGAAAGCTGGTAAGCTGCACTGGGATTGTTCAGGCTGAAAGACGCCATGTGCTGTAAATATAATTGCTCAATGTGCACAGTAGTCACTATTAAACATTAATTTCTTAACTAGTTTTAATTCTTTGTAATACTCAAAGGCACCAGGAGATGTTTAAAACTGTTTTGGGGCCAGAGAGTATTAAAAAAAGGGGGGGAAAAAAAGTTTCTTACACAATTAGATTTCTATTTCACTCGTCACTCGCTCGCATGTGAAAACAGGCTCGTCAATAAACCAAACATAGTTGAATAAGAAAAGCAGTATGCTTTCAGGCTGCAACCCTGTGTGCCAAATTACAGCTTGCAGTAAATTTTTATGAGCAAGTTATAAACCCCTGAAAAATGGAGCTTACAACAGAACCACTAGAAGAGCCATCACTGCATCAGCCCTAACATAAACCGCTTGTTCTTGCCTGGTGAAGTCTAGTTTCATCTCTTCCTCCCTTTCAACATCAATATGGCTTTGCAGACTGACTGTGGAACCAGCAGTCATCTTTGACACGGCTGTATCTCCAGTCTCCATTGTCGAACACTGCTCTTGGCACTGAAACACAATGCACTATCCCTCATGCCACGGACTCTGCTCTACACTCTCACTTCTGTGGCTTATCCTTAGAGAACATCTCCCTCTCAGATTTACGGTTTACCCTGTGAAGCTAAAGCCTACTGCTGGCCTCTCATGTTCTACCTTGGCAGAGGAAATGTAATTCTATTTCACACATCAGTGACTGCCCATGGGGCTAATTTTGGACTAGCATTTTCAGGACAAGCGTCTGTGAACAAAAGTGGAGATTCAGAAGAGAAAGACAATTCCAGAAAGAAGAAAAGCGTAACAGAATAAGCAAATAACAGATGAGCGTTCATTATGTTGTTAAATTGGCTGTTTCATGCACTCATCCATATAAAAGTGATAATGGGAATACACTGAATTTGCCCACAGGACTTTCACCTGAATTGAACAGAGAACCTTGTCATTAATTTCCAAAAAAAAACAGGGAAGGAAAACTTGGGTTCCCAGACACACAATGAAAGTAATGCAATTGACTTCAACGGGATAATCTCTACTCACATAGCATGTCTGAAAATACCTCTGAAGTGATCAAAATCAAAGATGGACACGAGGGCACAACACAAGTTGATGAGGAGAATATCTGCGTGTTTAAATGCAGCTGGAACAGCTGATACGATTCAGAAGTACCACGTGGTTTATTATTGTGGCATTGACACAGAGATGGGTGGAAAACACATCAGACAAAGCTCTGCTTTATTAACTAAGACACCTTCAAAGTCTGAATGAAACCTACCTAACTGGAAAAAAAGGAACAGTGGTCACATAAATAATGTCCCCCAGTGGTATGTTGCATTCATTGTGAGAAGTGAGATTTGTAGGACCTGGAGTGGTCTGCTTTTTCTTTTTCTATCCCAATTACCTCTTCCCAAATCTTAAAATCTTCACATGTTGTACATTTTTCTAAATGTTTCTAAAAGGATTCCAACAAATTTTTAAATATTCTGTGCTGGCTTCCCTTCCTGTTCTTCCCTTCCGTATTTTTCCTTTTCTCTTTTCCCTTTTTTCATTACTGAAAAGTGATTGAGGGGACACAAAATGCAAAAAGCTGTATTTTGCACTGGGCAATCAGGACATTTTTTGGTCAGAAATGCTAAAGATTTTCATGCAGCATAACTTGACTCTTTTGCCAGCTCCATTCTGTGACCTCCTTTTTCACAGAATAGAGACTTTCTACAGCATCACTCTGTTCTCCTCAGGTTCAACAGCAAGTTAGGAGCATCTTCCACAACCATTTTCTGCTTTTCCTGTTATGTCACCATGAGCTGGTTTTATTCCCTCATACAGCATGAATATTTAGCTTACGTGAAAACCAAACACAATTAATGGATTAATACCAACTGTCATGACTGTACTTTGCAACCTGTTTGACAAAAGCATGGTCATTGTCATGAAAAACTACCTCCTTCAAGACCTCTGCAGACTCTGCCAACAAACACAATGACAGTTGTACACAGCACAGCCTACAAGAGCACTCCCCATTTTCTCATTGTTCTCAGTACATCCTCCATGATTTAATTACAGATTTTGGCTCTGCTTTGATTTCAGTTTATACTAATGATATTTGATTGACAGTAACTTAAGAAAAATCACAAACTTATGTTAAATTACCAGATTATTTATGTATTTTCTGCTATACTGGTAACAATGACTTCAGTGAAACATATGGAACAAATAATAGGATATTTAGAAATCAGAAGTTTATAAGAAACTGGAAACAACTTGCTATAAACCATTTAAAAACTATATTGTGCTTCATTAAAAAAGATATATATTTACCTAGTCTGTCTGGTATTACAGGAAACAAATAAGAGAGAAGTACTTGCAACTGTAATTGAAGTGACAACATATTTCATGGTAGCTGGAGATTTCAACTATCTCTAAAGACTGGATTCACTTTAAAACTACACAGCCTGCTCACATCACTGCTCAATTTCAAAACACACCTTATGTTCGAAAGAGTTGGCAATACGTTCTCCAAGCCAGGAAAGTACTTTACAGTATGAAGGCACAGTTGATTTTCATTATCCTATTGTTAAATGTCACCCTTTAGGCACAGCTGCACAGCCCTGGGCCATCACTCCTCCAGTGAGCGAGGTAATACCCAGCTTCCACGCACACGGGTTAGGCTGATCTGGCTTAGCATTGCAGTGCTGCTGAGTCAGTTCCGATGCAGAAGAGGGTATGACATGTTCCTACTTCTCACCCTGTTCGGTGACCTTCACAATCGCTGTACCAGCACAAAACTTCCCAAAAACGCTGAGGCTGTCCACAAAACACATCATGTCAACCTACTAAACAACATCCTGTCCCCCGGGCCCCAAACCCAAAAAGATCAGCAAGCACACGCTAATAGCAAGCATGGTAGAAAGCCAATGGCAATTAAAGAGTGCTGAGGCAGGGGACTGAATAACGCACCACCAGACACCAATTAAGGTGAAGCAATAATATGCTGGGAAGTTACATAATTAATAAATAGCTTGGGATAAATACAAAGTATTAAAAAGCAGTTTATGTGTGCTGTCAATTTAAATCACCATGTTTATGAACAATCACGAATAACAATGCCTCACAACACTAAGAAACAACAATACTGCAGTGGTACAGGCAAAGCAAAAGCAGCTCACCATTACTCCTGGCTGCCAGAGATGCCAACAGCTTCTACAAACTGTATTTGCCTGAAGTGGCATCTCCTACTCATATTGCAATCCAACATCAAGACATGTCAAATAGGTATCAAGAATGTTTCCCACAACAGAGCAGTTCAAGTGCCTTACTTGGAGCCACTGATAACTTCACAAGGAAGGCTGGTCTAGAAGTAGTCATTCCAATTCTCTGTGCTCTTAGCTAGCCAGCAGATAAATCCCCTCCACTTCCTAATCAGAATCTTTTATTGTTTAACAAGACTGACTTTTATTTGTAACAGTTCTTCTTCTAGGAAGCAGGCTGGGATGAACAGTACTGCTGGGAAGGCTTCTTACTGTGTACACCCATGAGAAGACAAGTCTTGCTCCTGGGTAGCTGGCAGGAAATATTTGATATTACTTCCTGTATTATTTGATAAGATGAAAAAAATAAATATCAATCAAATAGCCTTGGAGAGGGGTCAAGGGCTTGCACTGCACAGCTCAGGACCCAAACCTGCATTTGTGCTCTAAAACCCAACGGCAGATTCCCACCACCAGCTGTGCTGCGTGCTGGTGCTGGGCACAGCCATGGAGAGGCACTGAAGACTCTCTGTCCCACCCTGTGGAGTCTGAAGAGAAATAAACCCAGTGTTTAAGACATGGGCCTAGTTCCTGGCTCCACGAATACAAGGTACATTCCACCCTAATTATTCCTAATTGCCATGATTTAATGTGTAAATATTTGCAACACAGGAATACAAAAGTGCTTCCATACCGATAGCTACAGACACGTTACCAGCTGCTAGCATGTTTCTAAGCCTTTGCAGTTGCTCCAGACACAGGCCATGGAGCACAGCTCCTCAGCTGACGTAAGTCCTTTGAAGTGAGGGGCTGTCTTGTTTTGTTGAGGTTTTCAACAGATAGTTGAATGGGAACCAGTGCAGTTCTGGTGCTCCAGTTTGCACACATCATCTTCCCATAAAATTTCTTTTATCCGTTTGTTATTGTTTTCCACAGCTGTTGGATGTCTATCATTGTGCAGCCTGAACTCCATCTACCCTAAATCTGCCTTTGCCCTGTCCTGACTGCTCCTCTGGTACTTAACATTCTGCCTCTCCTCCATCCTGCTTACACTGTTTTGATTCCAGTCTACTGGAAAACTTAAACTGGCAAGATGATGCCGGCTGACAGTAGAGCAGACGTGACCCAAGTATGTTCTTCTCAATTTAGTCCCTTTTCTTGGAGAGCCAAACCTGCAGAGAGACTCAGACATGAATCCCAGGGTGGTCGGGGAGGGGGCTGAGCAGTGGGTGGCATTCGGATGAAGTGGGACTTTGCCTGCCAATTCCAGAAAGTTCACAGGATGGTTCTGGAGGCAGCCACCCCCAGGGCTAAGGCAAGCTTTTGGAACAAGGCCAAAAATCCAGACCATTCTTAAGGTTACCCTGAAATGCTGCAATCAAATTTTCCATGTTCCTCAGCCCTGCACCTCAAGGTGGGCTGTGCCAGAGCAGTCTGGCAGCATGAATCCTGATCTACAGAGGTTAGATTTATTGATTGAACGCACCAATTGCCATCAGCCATGAAGTTGTCCTGGAGCTGTAATGATTCTCAGCCTCCTTCCACTTGGATCAGTATGTTGGAGCAGCTGAGACAGTGTATGCAGACACAGCACTATAACTCATGACCAAGCCCCCTGAGGCATCTTGGTCCATAATTTATGCAGCTCTGAGTACTTTTATATTATATAGAATTGAGAGCTTGAAGAGAAACCAAACCAAATGAAACAAAACAAACACAGACAATGAATAGCCTGAAAAATTAAAACAGCCTCAAAACTTGAAGAAACCAATCTGTCCCCCTAAATGACTCACGCTAAAGAAGATGCCTCGTTTATTAGACTAGAAGAATTGTAAAATAAGGACAGGCTTAAAGAAGGAGCAAACTCACAGTAGACGCACAAGTTACTCAGTTTTTCTTTTAATTCTAACCTCTTATTACATATTACACTGTAAAGCCACATAGCTGCCCCAAGGCAGGGGGCTTTCACTATGGCAGTGACAGGGTAGCCTGTTCTTCCTCCCATCTTTGGCAGTAGAGAAGGTACCATAAAGGGCCAGGCATTGTCACCACCTAACAATCTGGTTTTTCTTCTCCATCCCCCAGTGTTAAATGCCTCTTTCCCAAGATGTGACACAAAGCATGTTCCACACCAGGCCCTCCTAAGAGGCTGGGGAAGAGGACATGTCACAGGATGACTGAGGATGACAGCAGCCTGAGTCATCCCCAACTGAATCCTCTCCTTGTCCACTCTCGCCTCAGAGAGCTCACAAGGTTCTGGCAAAGTTGAAATAAATTTTAGTGAACAGTAATTGCAAATCTGAGTCAGTCTAATAGTGCAAGATAATACACCAATGGGTCATGCTTGCTGCAGGTAATACAACGCCCACACTCTCCAGTGGGTTTCCTTATCAGTGCCATTTTTCCCCAGCACTTTTCTACAAGCTCAATGGGAGTCTCCTTCTGGGATGAACAAAACTCAGCAAACTGCAAGTAATAAATAATAACAATAAATAAATTGCCAAAGCCCTAGAGCAGTCTGCTTAGTCATTGTACAAAGCGTTACCAACACTTTCACAGTGTTGAACAGGCCCTAGTCATTCCTCCATTCCTGCAAAAGACACGGTTTTCTCACCAACAACCCTCAGTGTAAATGCCAGAATAACATGCTAGAAAGGAATTGCTATGAGCAGAGTAAGGAGCTCCCCTCTGACCTCTCCTACTGGCTGGACAGCAGTTAAACATAGTCCCACACTTTGGAAGCCCATTCTCTTAGTATTGATTTTAACTACATGACACCATTTAATCATTTCTGATATCGGTCTGCTCCTACACCAGTGAAAAAGGCTGGAGCTCTTTGGCTCTTTGTCTTTGGCAAAAGGAAGATGCTAGATGTGAGCTGGTGAGGCACTGCCATTCATTTTTATACAAATTTTCTTTTTTAATTGAGCAAAAGCTTTTCTCATTTTACGCAAAATAAAGGGCATATCATAATGACAAGGTAAAAAAGAAATCAAATAGCAACCCTGAAGCGTTTAAATAGCCAGGTGCTTTGGAGAGAAGTTTCTAAATGGTTTCTTGAGTTTTAGAGATTAAGTCACACGAATGTACTGTATCTGACCAGAAGTGTTAATCGGAATGAACAGTAACAGCCTATCACAATGGCAGTAAGTACATAAATATTATTTGACATACTTTTTCAATAATCCTATACGTGCTTTTTAACAAGCCTCCATAACACAGAGAACACATGAGTTCTGCTAGTATATACTGTGCGGCAAGGTAGTTAAGAATATATTGCATTTATAAACTATGCACAACTTTATGAGTCTCTAGCTATAATTTCATCATAGCACAGTAATTGGAAAGTCTGCATAATTTTGGAAGGATGTGTGTTTTAGTTAAAAGAACACTATTACTACTAATTGGATACCAAGCTTACATTGTAAATCAGAGCAAAGTATGGGCTCCTAATTACGAACGTTTTTGAAACAAGTACTGTATGTCTTTACATTAATTTTGGCTAACTAGGGACTTAAATAATCTTAGTGTTACAAAGTCTATAAATCTTTTCTTTAGCTATGGCTGATGAAATGTTACAGGATAAGAATGTGTGTTCCGAAGGTAAATATCTGGCTTGGCAGCCTCATCTCCTACAGTGAATCAAGGTAAAGGGGTATGTGAGTGACTGGCACTGGCAAAGCCCCAAGCAGAGAAGGCAAAATGTACAAAGCTGGTGTTAACTTATGTAGTATGTTGCAGCTTAACACATTTTAAACAGACTGGGCTCACTCTTTGGCATATGGACCTAAAAACTTACAGCCGTGTACTTATGTGGAACGAACTTGTGTATTGGAGTTTTACAACACCAGCAACAAGCTTTTATGAAGTTGTTAAAGTCCTCAATCCAGAGCTGTTAAGCAAGGCAATTTTTAAAGTTATTTTTTCCAAACAGCTTTTTCCCACATGCCTTGATCCACTCTTCCCTCACCTGTGGCAGCACAGACAGCACTCACCACTGAGCAGGGGGGTGACAGGGTGACAAACACCAACAGAAATCAATATGCTTCTTGGGTACGATCTTTCATGAACTCTGCCAGGCCAATGGAAAGTGCCAAAAGCGTCAACTTCCTCTCAGAGTCCGTGGGAACGGAGAACGTTCAACAGAAGCTACAATCCTCACAGGATCTGCCCGCTGAGCACACAGGAGCCGGGCCATCTACCCCAGTCCTTTAGCCAAGGTGCAGGGGATTTGGTTCATTATTCAGTGTTCAATAGTTCACCATGGCCTTAAACATATGCTGCGTATCTCAGTGATAGACAGAGTGAAAAGCCTTGTGCATTAAAAGGCATAAAAAGGAAGCAACTTGAAAAAACAGGCCTCTTGGAACACATAACGTGGCCCAAGAAGATCAACAGTGCCTAGTCTGAAGTTTCTTTCATTCTCTCCCCACTTAAAGGAAATTCATGCCTATTTTTAAAGTCTGTTGTGAAGACAATAATGCACTAGAAATCTCTGGAAATCCTTTTGATTTTTTCCTTTTGATATTCTATGTATTATATACAGTTATTAAAAAAGTAACGTAGACTCAGCCATGTTGATGGTGTTCAAATGTCAGCCTGCATAGCATCAAGACTGAGGCCATGTGTTCCAGATTTAAAAGCTGTATTCACTTTTTGATATACCATTCAGCAAGGACTCACTGTCAGACAAACTTTCTAATCTGTTCCGCATGTTTCAACCTCTTCTTCTTCAGGGATTGGTCATGGTACATTTCACCAGGTTACCAAGTTATTTCGGTGTCTTAAGAGTCAGTTGGAGTAGAAGTGGTCTATAACAGTCTCAGACAGCCTATAGATCCCATCTAGGCTGAAGAAGTCCCCAAGTTCTTAGAGTCCAGCAGCTCTGCAGGGTATATGTATTTAACCTTTCATCCTGACCAAGTTACTGAAGTGAGTTCACTGAACTTGAATCCAGAAGAAAAAACAGAAGCAGCGCGCTTGCACTGTTGCAGATGAGTAAGTATGGTTAAATCCTGTTTTATGACCACCTTAATTCCTTTCCCATAAACCCACTAACCTCAAATTGCAACTGTGAATGTCTCTGACAAACAAGACTTGTCTGCAAGGGAGCAGAACACTGCAAGTTCCACTTGCCTTGTACCTATTTGTTAATGCAGGCCCTGAAAATTATTTCTGTCACAAGTTCAACTACAACCTTCTCCATCCACCACAGGGATAAACCTGATTCAGTCTGGAAGTGCAGATAACTCAAAACGTATGATTGAAAACACAGAGACCCAGGCACAGTGGCTGCTGGAGCTGGCTTGTAGCCTTCTTGCCCTACTGAACAGCAACATAGCTTCATCCGAAACCTGTGCATCTAGGATGGTCAGAGATGAATGGCAGACAAAAAATCAAACTGCACTGCCAGACAGAGAGACTAAAGATCAACTTCTCTGTTGATTTTACCACCGTGTTCAGGCTCAAGTACTTTCTACTCAAAATCAGCCTGTTAGGATCCTCTTGATAACTGAAGAGGATATGACAATACCATCTCTGTCCCACAATGACTGACTGAAGTACTACAGTGTGGGAAAAGCTTCATCTTGGGAGGTGTTCCTCATTGCCCAGAAGAACTGGGAATTGTTCTGGAACAGGAAACAAATCCTTTAAGACCTGGACTAAAATGCCAACTGGAAACTTTTAACAGGGCAGGTATGGCAGAAGCCTTGAAATAAATTATTACAGTGCAATCATAAAAGAACTGAAAACGGGGACAAAGTCAGAGGGACATGCAGATAAGACAGGAGGACAAGACTCATCCTCTTCTGGGTAACTTCAGTTCTTAATCAGGCTTCACTAGAGAATTCACCAACTTCAAGCAAGAACACATTCTTACAAAGCTGAGCACAGCACGTGTTCTTCATAACACCGAGAAACCCAGGACAGATCGGGCACACAGAAATGGCAGGCAATCACACATAGTTCAGACTCCACTGGAAGGTAAATTGCACCTGAAATGCTCTCTGAGAAGCTCTCATTTCAACAGCAGAGGAAAGATTTAGTGTAGCTGGCAAATAACCTTTCTACACAGAGCAGAATTTGTTGTCCTACAACACATGCATAGACAGCCACAGACTGCACCATCCAAATGCCACCTGCGATGCAGTTTTTGAAACTTTTAGGCAACTGCATTTTATGTTTTCATTTTTGATCTACTAGTCTGAAAATCCTGATGTTTCTGTTTAACATTGCTTGCAGTGAACATTAATTTCAACTGAAACTAGGCCAAATTCTTCACCTAAATCCTTATTTAAACACCTGTAAAAGTAGTCTGTTTTTAAAGGTGCTGACTACTTTGCTTGTCTGAAAAAAATCACAGTGCTCCTCCTTAGACACTGTTTCTTGACTCAAGCCGACTACTATTTCAGACAATTTGAAATACTTTGTTTTGAAGTAAAATCTGCCCTCTCTCTTCTAAAAGCTCTTTGACACACCATTCGCTCATTGTTTCTTAGCAGCTTTTTGGGGCACAGAAATTACAATGTTTTCCCTGTCAAGATAAACATAAACACATTCCTTCTCTTACTGATCACCTGAGCACAGCAGTGAGGCCGGGTTCCAACTAAATTATTAAAAGAATTGCTTCAAGACCAGGTCAGGTGAAATCGGTGGGCAACCCTGTGCGCAAAAGAGTGGAGAAATAGCAGGCACTTAAAAAGTTGCTCTTTTGCGCAGGATATCCTGAGAGCACCGACCACTAACTCTGCTTTTGAAACAAAGTGAAACAGTCTGCTAAGAGTGCTTTAAAGCCAGCTATTAGATTTCCCATGTGCACGTCGTATGCGCATGTTTTAGACTATCCCCAAGAAACACATGACATTCCCATTAACTTTTGTCAACTTCTACATCAGAGTAAGCCAGGCTCTTAAGAAGATTAACCTCTGTTTCTTCTAACTGTTCCTTAATTTTCATTAGAATAATTTTTTTAGGGTAGATTTGCGAGCTTTTTTCTCCTTTGGATGGATACAGAAATTTCTCTGATGAAAGATTCAGACTTTTTTAATTAAAAACAAAACAAAACAAAAAGCCAAAAACACCCAACCCTGCAAAATTATTTTCCTTAAAGAAACTGCCAAAACTCTAGGAATCAAATTACAGAACAGAAGCAGACATCGCAATTTTAGCTTTGCTCTACCTACTCAAGGAACCCAAATGCCTCTCTGAGGTGGTGAGTTGATAGGAAACAGCACAATTCTGCACTGAGGAGGGAATTTCAATTTGTACTCAATGATCTTGGTGACAGTGAGGTTATGAGCGTATGTGAAGGATTTCTATGTTCTTATAAGCTGTCAGACAACTCTTTTGCTTACTGCTGAATAACTCCTACGCACAAACCTAGAGCTATCTAAGAAAGAAAAAGAATGGAGGTTTCCACCCGTGGTCTGCAAAGTGTTAAGGTCAACTACCTGCAAGATTGCCATAAAACATAATTACAAAAAGCTGACTACCAGTGGACAGGTATTTGCTATCCAAGAGTCTGCAATTCTACTTAATCATTTTTTTAGAAATCTGAAAACTACTTCAGGGTTAAAGGGCCTGATTTTGGCCTTCTCCTTCACTTGTGATACTGTTTCTACTTTTTAAACTGACAAACATTCTTCATTCACAAGCCCCATTGTTTTAATGGTCTTTGACTTTAGGAAAATAAGTCTGTTACATTCAATAACTGCTAACCCCATTTATCCAACCAATAAATAATCCCTCACCCTCTCCTCAACTCCTAGGTTATTACACTGCAACATCTTGGCTCTATGCCTATTCCATCTCGGTAATAATGATAAACCCAGAGTGCACAGACCTCAGTACCCTGATTAGGATCACCATCCAACTACACATAACGCGCAGACTTCATTAGAAAAAGGAAGCTCTGCCAGAGGTTGCCATATTCGATTGGAACTTTTACATTTCTCAGGATTTCATATTAGAAGCAGCAGTTTGGATCCCACTGGACTTCAGATGGCAAATGGCAAGTTTATTAGGTTTTTCTGAGGTCAGAGACAAACAAGGATGTGGATTATTTTTTCCTTTTTGCATGAACTTTTGTCAAGAATGATAACCCTAAAATGTCACTAGAGAGCAGAAAATGAAGGGTGATTACAGTGTAATACCTTACAACTGTCAAGGCTCTGTTCCTGCTCCAACAAGTAAGAAATGTTGGTGAGGAATCTCAGTCACGTGTACTAAGAAACAGGAGTCCCAATTTAAGGTCCAGGTGATGTCTCTTTGGAGCTTCTTATAGTATACATTAGAGTCCACTCACAGAAGGCGTGATTCAATTCCTATCTGTGACAGCGGTAAATATCTCTAACCAAAATTGTACAGGCTGAAGGTATAATTTGTCAGTCTAATGCTATAAATAACCAGTCTGCAGGTGTACAGTCTAGTTTACCTTGGCAAGCAGAAGATGGCATACTGATTTATACAATCCAACAATTATACAATCCAACGCATCTTGCACTCCAATGTGCACAACAGTTACTGTTTAAACAATAATCGGTCACTGTAGTTATGGTGATTACATTTTAAAGTAAATTCTACACTCCAATATATGTGGGAAAGCCAGGAATGCATTTGGTTTCATGGCACCCTTACTGGCTGATTCCCCTCTAGATGGTGACTTTGTCAGCTAGCAGAGCCTTTTCTTCTATGTCGTGCTGCCACATAAAAAAAAATAAAGGCCTGGGGGGGGTTAAATGTAATTGTTTAAGGGGAAAAATGCAAATATATAATTTTAAATAATGCTTTGCCCCGGTCCTGCCTCACGTGGATTAAAATCAGCTTACAGCCTTATTCTTTTTTGCAGAGTCAGTGTCAGTGAGGCTCAGAGCGTGGACAGAAATACCGAATCTCCAGCCCTGGCTGTAGGTGGCTTGAGATACCAAAGTTTGTGCTGACATGTCTCTGATACATGGCTACTTTATAAAAAGAACCATTTTCCTTACCAATAAGTTGTCTTAATGAAAACCACCTCCCTTTCCACTTTCATGTTGTCCAGAAACACTTAGATGTGCAAGAAAGACTCTTCTGAATAGAGAAAATTCCAGGCAAATTTGACATAGGATTTCTGGTTGCAAACATATTAAGTAGAGGAGAGAATGAAGAAAAGACCTCAATAGGACTACCTTTTCCTACACATCAGAGACTCCTCAGAGACACTCAGCCTTGAGACAACCAAAGGAAAATGGGCTTCATTAGCCCTGCTGGCCATAGACTTGTTTTACGTTAACTAATTTATCTCCTCTAATGAATTTTAATGAATCCCTTACTGTAAAAATGCCTACGGTATGGGATAATACCATACAAAGTGTTTCTGTCTATCTACTGTCCCCACCATAAAAGATATTAAGTCTCTTTGTCGAGCATGGACAATGGGGGAGGGAGGAACTGGGCAGGAACTGAGGAAGGAGGGATTTGCCTGTGCACATGGGTTAGAAGACATTTAATGAATCACAGAAAATAATAGCTGTACACAGTACAAGCATTCCCTCTCCCTGCTTCTCTCCTCCTGCTTTTCCACATAAATTATGTGAACATATCATCAAAACATGATGATTTTTATTTTCATAAATGAGGCCATATGTCAGTTAAAACAGAAAACGTGTGCTCAACTGTGATGTGGGTTACATGATACACTTTAATTGGATGTCACTTTAATGTAAACAGCTTTACATAAAACTCAGTCTAAAAGAAAACTTTTTAAAATTGTCAAGTATTAGTTGCTAAAACAACTTGATGCTGCAATGTGTCTTTCACATTGTCTAGTCAGGCAAAGGGTATCAGTCACAAAGGGGCTGGATTCTGACCTCACTTGCACCAAAGCAGTCACAGAGACTTTGCTACGGGTCCCCAGAATAGGGAGCCAGGGACAGAAGACTTTTGGCGCATAAATATTTTTGTCTAAATTTTCCACTTAGTTTTTAATTTTTATTGCAAACATCACTTGTTCTTCTAAACAATTAAGAAGTGTAATTCACTTCTAGTCAAGTCTGTATGCCAACATCCTTTTTTGCAGCAGGAGGAATCTTAATCTGAAAAACCCCAAGCCCGAGCACTATACATACACTCATACACACACAAACCAAGTATTTCGCATACACAAAACAATCGACTTTGCCCCATACAACACACAACTCCAGGTATCTATAAGGAATAACCTCCATAAACAACATACTACCATAATAATGAATAGCTGAAAATAATAGGCTTAGAAAAAAAAGCCCTCTAAAAACGCAGCTCTGGTAATGCTGATAGAACATCAACCACATATTGGGAAACATTAACAAGTCAGTATTTGCTAGCAGACACCACTGTGTTACCACAGTCGTTTTCTATGTATAAACATAGCAAAAAGTAGTTGCATCTCACCTGCTGCTTTGTGGCTGCTGCTGGCAAAGGCTTCTTCTTTAATGTTACTGCACCCTACTATCACGGCAATACCAGAAGGGACCTTTTGAATGATACTGACAAGTTCAATTTTAAGTGACAACTAATTCTCACAACCCTGCAATAACAAACCCATATTTCACTATCAGATATACAGCTGGATAGCACTTGCTATCTTTCAAAAGTACTCACACATCGAACAAAAACTGCCGGCATCAACACACATTTGCAGTAAAGCACTGACAGGGTTATCAAACCTCTTTGGTTTCTTTTAGCAATCCACCAGACTGGTGGGCACATACTGCTACATATGCACTCTCTCATCTTAAATGTTATCCCTAACACTTCAGGCAGAATTCCATAGCACGGTTAAAAGCATCCCCTATAAGCTACCTCACCAGAATCCAAGGTCTGCTTTGCAGGAAAAATAACAGGTATCATTTCTTAACCTGCAGCTCTCTACAGGAAGCCTGCTGCACCTCAGAGCCATGGCAGAAGCCCTCATGATGCCATCTTAGGACTAGACCTCTCTTTAAACAAAAGAAGCTGCATGCTTCTTTCCGAGAAGCATCTAACACATTTTGGAATTACATCTAGACCACCAACAAAGCTCTTGGAGAAAAAGGAGAGCAGCATTATATTACAAAGCTTTTCCTGACAGTTCCTGTTACTGGTTATTGGACATCATTATGGCTTTTATAATGATGGCAGCATAAATCAGCAGGAGAAGACTGAGTAGAATGTTCTATCCTTGTCTCCTGATGAAAATTCCTGTCCAAAGAAGGGATAAAATAATAAATTTGTTTTAAAGAATCACTTTTTTCTTCGGGTTTATTTTGGTTTAATTTAGCAGAATGCTTAAATCCATAAAGCCAAGAAAACCACAAAATCCCCTTAAAAATGAGATTTATATTCAAGTTTGAAATGGCATAAACAGGCATTGCAAACATCGTCTCTGTTCCAATCAGAGTAATAAAAATTGTCTTACAAATTATAAGGCTATAAAAATTAAAGACGACTGTTTCTGCAGTCCACTTGGCTTGCGCTACCTTCAGTATTTGGTGTTCAAATGTAAACAGCACTGATGACTTTTCACGTGTTGCCCGGCACTTAGGCTTGCCACAGGCAGATCACAATGTATGTAAGGGGGAAGCATCTGTGTGGCTGCTCCTTCAAACTGCAAAGCATTCGAGCTGACCCCATACACGACGCCAGAGGACAGAAACTATCAGAACTATACTTCCAAAACAATTTGCCTTTTGCACTGACTGTTGCTTAAGAGAAACTTATCCTCACACAAGAGAAGTTTAGGGGAAGGTTTTTGCTTTAAAGTACCACTTTGCACATTAACATCTGCTGAGATGGAAATCACCTTCAACGACATATTGTGGAATGAAAGAAAGTTGTAGAACCTTGTTTTTCTAGCTGTACTGAAGTAGGCATCCACTGTTTCAGTCCGTAATCCACCAAAAAAAAAAAAAAAAAAAAAAAAAAGGCAAAACTTTGATAATAAAGCTGCTGCAGCTGCAACAACACAAACAGAAAAATCCAAGCCAGAATGGCTTTTACGCCTCGTGTCAGAAGGACTTTGGATCCGCTACACCTGAGTGGGGCAATGACAGCCCTGCACCCCAGCACATGCCATTTGTTCTGCACACGATGCCCATGTATATTTACGCAGTACTGCCCCGCTGCCTGCACAGCAGCGTGCTACTCCTTCTTACACCTTCCATCCTGCTATTAGGCTGACGGATTAATTAAACAAAAGCCTATTTACACCAGCATAAAATAAATTCAATGCATAAGTGCTCACTGTGGGCGGGCACTGCTCTGGGCAAAGCCTCACCACTGATGGCTGTTGGACGCAATATTTATCTCAGACAGCCGGAGCCCGCAGCGCTCATCCCCACCTGGGGTCTGTCCCAGCAGTGGTGCCATAGGAGGCATTTGGTCTTTCACCCTCTAGCACAGCCTTGGCAGGCCCTAGCCCTGCTATTATCTTACATACCTCTTCAGCTAGGTAGCAGGATCCAGAGTCCCATTGTCTGCAACTGCTAGGGATGTAAATCCCTCTTAAAATGAGGGTTAGGGTACAGTTCTGCAGCAGTTCACGTGAACGGTTAATTCAGAATCGGATCCATATAGTTATCTCAGAAGTACAGGAGAAAATGATACGTATAAGATCTAAAGCTATTCACTCCCTACCTCCTACAAGCATCTGTAGGACAGAGAAGAGAATGAGCACATTAAGACGTTAAATGTGCCTGGCAGCAGGTGAATCATTTAACTGTTTGCCAGTTAACGCTTGGCAAGGTGTTTTACACAAGTGGTGGGATTTTGCATGCAAAGCCTGATGCTGGTTCAGGGAATATATATCCATATATACCCTTCTTTTCTCCAAGAACTAGGCTTGGGAAGTCAGGTAGAGGGAAGTATGCACACATACATATATGTATACACTTACACATACATATATAGACAGATGCATGCACACGTATGTGTGCTTTAAATTATACCCAGAATGAAATACAGTTCTTTAATGAAATCACTAAATTTTGTCTCCATCATAGCAGCACTGCCAACTTACCACCAGGCATTCCATCCTTCATATAGAATTTGGTAAACATTTCAATTCAAATCTATGACCTGTAGCCAAGGTATCAATAACAGCGACATGTTATGAAACTCCCATTCCCTTTTTCCCTCCCCTCCTACCCCAGTAATAACTGTCAGGCGATCCTGGCAATTTCACAAGCACAGCAATGATTCAGCTGGCAGATTTCTGTGGATTATTGTGGCCAATTTGGAAAAACACTCTAATAAGCATTACTTTCCAGAAACCAATATAAATCTGGAAGAGGGAATTATTAAACCCAGGGAAACTATAACAAAAGGCATTAATTGCAGTTTTGGAAAGGCCTTTTGAATTAAATTATTACCTGCTAGTTTATAAGGCAAATATATAGATAAAAACCACTACCGTGACAAGAATTTATTTATATTGGCCAGTTATATTGTAGGAAATTTATACATAAATAAAATTTACACACAAACACTATGCTCATTTATAGCATTATATAAGCAATACATTTTGTTATGTGTCTCTATGTCCATCTTCAGACAATTAGGATTAAGTTATTTACTCTCAAATACACACATATGCACACACGTGATGTTAAGTAAAACAAAAGATCAAAGGCAGGAAGTGATCACAATTAATTATAAGCCATGTGTTTGTGTATTTGTGAGTATATTTTAAGGTTTCTAGATAGTCGTACAACAGAAGACAGCAGTTTCTTACTCTGAGTCTATAGGACTTGGACCAATTTTCCTAACTTACTTGTACGTAATATTTAAAAATCACTGGCCTGCTCCAATGTCTGCTGCAGTAAATGAGGAGCCTTCTTTTAACATCAGTAAATACTGACCAGGCCATTAATACAGAAATATTAACCACTGCCTCTAACTTTGGGGTGTTGGGGATTATGTGACAAAAAATGATTGGAACAACCACAAGCCAGTTTGGAAGTTCATCTACTATAATGACTCAAGGATTCATGCCACTGCAGAGGGACAGCTTTGAAAACAAAATAATGAACTCTTACAATAATATGATGTAACCTGTGACTCTCTTATTTCCCTGTTGTGTGACTGTTCACTCGTATACATGTTCTTTACGTTTTGTCTGTGTTCTCTTTATATTAATCTTTCCAAAAACATCATGAGTAGCTTTGGAATTAAGTGAGAAAACTTCTTTTACAGTCCATTATTATTAATGAATAGACCTGGAACAAACACGGGAAGCCAAGCTCCAAAATAACAACTGCACAGGACATTGCTACTAAAACCCAAAGTGCCAACCAAGAGGTAACGAGACTAGAAATATCCAAACAAAACACATGCAGGGCCTGTGGCTGAGCCACAGAACTCCCACACAGCTACCTTTTGCCTTCCTCAAGGGGAAACAGAGCTCGTGTCTTGAACCCAAACACATTCAGCATCTCTCCTGTGCCAAACACCAGCCCCATCTGCCCTGTCGTTGGCATTTCCAGCTCTGCATCTTACTACCACAGAGCCCAAGGAGCCTGCAAGCTTCTACAGGTGCAAGTGCTCTGCACAGGTCCTTTCCTGTTCTCAACCAGCTCCCTCCTGAGAGTGACCATTACAAAAGACAGGTGAAAATCAGGTATTTGAACCTTCTGTTAACCTTGGCAGTTGACAAGGCTCCCACACACACCAGCACAGGGGTGAAAATGAGGCTCACAGATGCTCACTTGTTCATGATGCTGTGGCCACCTTGCAGGCCTAACTGACATCATCAGGAACACACTGCTGTGGATACAACTTGCATGTTAGCCTACGCACCACTATCAGCAGTCAATTTTATTAATTCCTGAATTACCTGACACACTGTGCTAATAAATAGCTAATGGTACTTTCCCCACGAATTCCTATCTTATTTTTTTGTTTCCTGGATGCTCCAAGACCAAAAACTAAAACAATCATTATGTAGCGAAGTTAAAAATCTACATTCACCATGAAACAGAGGGCCAGATTTAAGAAGGAAGAAAGAATATAGGAGTTGTCTCCCCTTCTTGTCCTTTTAGCACTGCACGTTGATGGACTCGAATAAAACACGTCTCCTTCCTCCTCTCCCCCCTCCTCATCAATACCCAGACAAGGTGTTGTCTCCTTAATTTGACAAACACTTGGCTTTCAGTGGGATATGACTGGCTTTTACAAAAGGCTCCAATGTCCTAAACATTGCCGTAATGTGCAATTACCATAGAATTCACTATGAAAGCAAAGTTTCTGGGTGATTCATGCTGCATATTTTCTCTAAACCTGCACTAAAAACTTCAAAGCCTCCGAAACGGAATCACCCTGTTCTCAAACCCATGGAGCAACTTACAGAGAGCAGCATACAGAAGTACTGTATAATGGAGCTGTGTGCAGTACAGCAAAGCCCAGCGAAAGTCACCTACCTCTGCAACAAAAGTGCTCAACATCCCGTGAACTGCGGCTTGAATATTAAGCTTGTATCATTCTGGCCTTGGCTGTGCTACTGCTTGCTTGCGGTCAATGGGAATTTTGCCCCTGCTTTCAGCACAGCTGAAATTTGCCTTTAGGAATTGGCAGAGGATTAAAGTTTGCAGCTGGGAAGGCTCCATGCAGGTGCACAAAGGACAGAGACCCTGCCTTGCTTTGACTGGAGAGACCACAGCTGGGGGGCACCATGGGGAAGCAGAGGTGTTTCTGCCTCTGCAGCATCACTGGCTGGTGATAGGAAGGTAGCAACTTCTGCCATGCTGCGTTAGCTATAATCCTCCCTGGGGGCTTCAACGGCCTCTTAACAGCTGGTCCAGCACATATAACAGCACAGAACTGCCTTCTTATCAGCAAACATTTTATGTATTTGAGCAGGCCCTTTGCTATCAGCGCTTCCCACCAACCTCTCTGGCCCTCACATAAGCTCAACAACTTAACAGATAAACATAATAACATTATGAAACATTTATCAAAATTTATCAGAGCCAGGCTCAGGTCATGAATAAAGCCGCTTCATACTGACAGATGTTGTAAAGAACAAGGAATCAGGATTTCAAGATCTGCTCTTCCCACTTCATAATCAAAATTAAAATTGGCTGCTATCAGTCCTGGAAATTGGACAGTCCAGCTTCGGCTGTTTACCAGTAACTGTATTTAATCTACATTTCATAGAATCATCGAATCATCAGATTGGAAAAGACCTCTTGGATCATCAAGTTCAACCATTTCTATCTGCCACTAAACCATGTTTGCCAGTATTTTATAATTACCATTTCTTAAGTATACACTGATGTCTCTGACTGCATGGAGGGACAGCGAGCTGAAACAATGACAACATTTTCAGCATAGCATTGGAATCAAAAGCACTTGATTTAATATACAGGCTTGATAGTTTGTTTCGTCTAAGGTGGATATTTTGCACACTGTTTTTATTGCTTGAAATGGTTCCTGGGCAAAACACCATAGCTTTAGAATGATGCCATCATGTTTTTAAGGAAAATATGGTTTTGTTTAGGCTGCAATTAGATGCTTTCACAATTTTTCTCTGGCAAACTGAGACTGAAAACTCCAGAGTCAATTTGTTTAGTGTGAACTGAACTAACATCTATCTTAGGAAAGAAACTGTTACAACAAAAGACTCTTCATCGCAGTAAGACCTAAGAGTTTTCCATCTAAAAGTAGGGCTGCCATACTCACAAGGCTATGAGCCATGTATTGTTTGGAAGCCGGGGCAGGGGGTAAATCAAATTAGCATGAATGACACTAATGATCCCATACTTGCCTGAACATAATGCACGTTATATGGTCCTGCCTTTAGGGATTTTTGTTATATATATAATTGGTACAAATCGCTCACTCTCCTCTTTTGTTGATTTCACAAAGCAATGCTCTCAGGTACAGAGCCTGCCTTTCCCAGGTCGCTGATGTGAGCCAAATCAGCCATGCCTATCGCGAGAAGTCTCCAGGTAATGCCGTGGAAAGACCCAAGTGCAATAAATGAAGTAGTGTACCATAAAATGCATGTGACTACCCTCTACTGGATGGAGCCAGAGCAGCTGAGCTGCGTCAGTGGATCCTCAAAGCCACACCTTAACAGAAGTCCTTCCACACAGACTGAGATAGGTTTGGATTTTCACAGCAGTGGATCTAAACGCAGTTGTTAAAGGGAATTCCTGGGCATTCCGGGTATGCTGTACTTGGACAAAGCAAGGATTTCTGCTAAGTGTAGGTCAATAATAAACATAACATGCAAAAAAGCGAAGGCTATATAATGACAGAAGACAACCATCACAGACTTTGAGAAATCCAAATGGTTTCTTTGCTTTGCACTTTCCTTTCCCAGCAAAATCAGGCCAGATCCCAGCTGGTAAAAGCTGGCAAATTTCCACTAGCCTGTGGGTCATTAACTCTGAAAAAAGGGCAGTTTCAAAACCAGTTTTGTGTATAGTGTTAGTTTCTCTCAGCGTTGCTATAAACAATCGAAATTGAAAGTATTTGGGATGACTATAATACCCATTTCTTTCTTTTGCCATTCAGAGATGTGTTCCAACACAGATTTTCCTAAAACAATTTACACATATCAGAGCTTCTATCTGACAAGCTGAAATATTCAAAACAATAAGCTACTTTCTAAGTTTGCACTGCTGGCATTACACAAGGGTAACCCTCTGCTGCCCACCTATAACGTCAGATCAATTCTTACTGGAAGTGCTTTCACCTGCTAAAGGGAATGACTCACTCAAAACGGCTGGTGCAAAGACTAAGAGCACAGTGAGAGCTGGTATGCTCTGTACTCCCTGATCAGCAAACACTTTTGCAAGGAATCTCAATCCATGCCAAATGTAAAACAGGAAGGTATCATGATCATGCTATTAATTATCCTGCTTTTCTGCCACATGTATCATGCTCAGAAATGACAAAAAAAATTGACAAACACAGGCCCAGGTACAGATGTAGCAGAGGGGATGTCTAGAAAGGAGTTGGCTTCTTTCCCTCTCCCCAGGTTTTGCACAGTGTCATCTGACTGTGACTCCCATATCTGTGCAGCTCCCACTTACCCCGTGCAGGTGTGCCCCACACCCTTCCCCAGCCAAACACCATCTGAGGGGCTTTGGGACCTTGATCAATGCACACCAAACAAGTTGGATTTAAAACTTGAATTTCAGTGCCTGAATTTTGAGGCAGTTGGACCAGGAATCTGTAGGTAAAGCTGTTGTGTTCAACAACTTTTTGTTCTAGTAAGGTCAAATCTGGTAAGGGCAAAGCAAAACAAATAGTATCTTTTTTGGCAAACTGACTGCTCTAGCCCGTCATCCCTGATTTCATACTTGCCAGCATGCAAAGCAAGCATCTGTTTGTGGAATGGTTCAAGAGTCTTGCCCACACCCCAGGGGATGCTGAGCACCATCTCTCTGCATGGTGACTCATAGCAACATCAGGAGGACAAACTATACCAACTATCCTCAGAATGCAGAGACCTGAAGGCTTAAACTGTACTCCTGTGCCTGTTGATGGAGTTCCTTCTCTTACGCTTAATAATGCAATTAATTTTCACAGAATGGCAGAAATCATATATAGGAGAATTTACATTCAAAATTGTTCTCTACAGAAATATTTTCCAGTTTTTCACAGCCCAGCTTGTCTTATTCATACAGTTGGGCATCTTCTAGTTCCAATATGAAACTACTCTCCTTAAAATACATTGCATTTTTAAGAAATTTTTACTGAAAGATTAGCTTCAAATTTCCTTTCACTTGGTTTCGCCAAATCACCCCTACTTATTCTCTATTCTCTTCTAAAGAATCCCTCCCTTCCCTTGTTCTCCCCATCCCAGTTCTCTATTAATTTATCTTTCCTTAAAAGACTGTCTCTCTGTCTCCTTGATAATTTTTTTAATTTCCCATCATTTAGGCAAGTCCCAGATGCTAAAATGAGAAATGGATGCTTGCCATAAAGGAAGAGAACTCCTGTAACTCCAAAACAGTTGAAATCATGAGAACTTGCAGGTCATCACCCCATCATGTGAACAGTATCTTCACAGTGAGTGACAGAAAGCACTGTGTTTTAAGTAAAGCAGCTAGAAATATACATGTTTTAAACGTGTTGTCATTCTAGTGGCCCAGCTACATTTGCCTGGGAGGGACTAATGGAAGGTTAGAGGTATCACAGTTAAGAACATCCATGCTTCACAAAGATTCCTGCCAGTGTGAGCCCTTCAATTCTGCTTAGATGAAAAAGCATTTCCTTTAAGAGGTTCTAAGTTTTTTTTCCTTTTCAGTATCCATCTATGAGTAGAGATGATAAAGAATGCCTTACTTTTCCTGTGCTGTCCACTGTCTACCTGCAGTACCTTTCCCTCTAAATTCAGTCTCTTGACACCTGGAAGTATTTATAATTGTCTCTTTTCAAAATCTGAACAAAAAGTGTTAATGATCATCTGAGACAACTTTGGCATATTATTTCCCTGAAGTAAGATACATACAAGGGCAGATTTGTGAGCCCGAAGGCTAAAGCAGGCTGTTTAGCATCTACCTGGCTAAAAAACTTACACTGACTAAGGTAGTGGGCTCTGTGTGTCCAATGCATGCCTGGTTTCTGTGTATTCGTTACCATCTTTTCACTCCTTGACCTTGAAGACAAAGTACAAGCTAAAAACGTTTAGTTGGATCAAGCATTTTAAACAGTGAACTCTGATATCATCACAGCCAGGCAATTAAAAATGTCATTATGTTTGAGGATCTGCAGGAAGATTAAGGTGTGTGAATAACTGTAATACTTTTAAATATTTTCACTTATTCTGCTTTTTTCTGCTCTCCCCATGTCTTGTCTGAGGAGAGAATTTACAGCATGGAGGCAAGTGGGCAACGTGACAAGCATTAGATGTGGTTTTGTTGAGAGCGCTCCATACTGAGTCAGGTCTACTGCTGCTTTTCTGTGAGTGCAAGCAAGTGTCACAAGGTAGATATCTTGCCAGATCCAGTTTCCCTGAAGTATGAGAATGTGTCTGCAGCCATCGCAACTTGTGCCATTCCAGGAGTAGCCCCCTGGACTTTGTTTTACGTGGAGACAGTGTACTGGAGATCTACAGGGAACCAGGTTGAGACTGCATATCTTTATGAGGGAAAGCAAAACAACTGCTAGAGCTGGCCAGTTCCTGTACAAAGGCAGGGAAATGTAGCTGTACCCATTTTGAAATCAGGAAAAAAAAAAGGCAGGATTTGTTTCACATGACTGAAAGATGCTCACTTACAAATCAGAGTGTTGATGATACATCTTTCTCGAAGGCATAGACATAGAGGTGTTCTGTGCCTCTGGGTGTACTGAAGGGATTAGTGTAAGGTGACACGATACCTGGAATCACAGAGGCTGGGCTCAGTGACCCAGAGAGCCCTACCAGCTTCGCCTCATGTCTTCCTTTTTCTAATACTCCATCTTCGTCACTCTCTCACTGAAACAGAGTGAAATCATATCAACATGGACACAGCAGATTAGTTTTACAAGGTTCCCAGCAGCCTCACATTCATCAGCTTTCTAATCTAACAGTAACACAATACCCTCTACAAGTACATGTCAAAGCAGCGTGCTCTCGGTCTGAGTCCAAAGGCTGCAGGTTAAATTGATACCCAGGTCCTGCATTCTACCAATTGCTGATTGACAGACATTACTTCTGTCATTCCCAGGGCCTGGCAGCCCTCCATGCAAGGGTTAAAGGAAAGTTGTAAGCAACAGTTCTAAAACATTTGGAAGAATCTCCTCAAATCAAAACCATTTCATAAAAGGCTCTCTGCCAGGCAATAAAATATTTTTGATGGACTCTTATTTTATCATTACCCATGTAAGAAAAATGTATTGCAAGAATCCCAACACAATTCAGGGAAGTAATCATTTGCAGATTTAGTAGGCATTCTCAATTGGCAAAAATGAAAGATTTATTGTAGGGATGATGAAACAAAGAGCAGTTGTGCAAACTTTACTGAGCTGGATTATGAGAACATGCTTTTTCCATTTCCCACTTCTAAATGCCTTGGATGCAGTTTCAAAAGAAAGATCAAGATCAATTATTTAACACTGCAGCTACACTGTACCTGAGTGTTGGATCTCTTCACACACGTTATCTGTACACAACAATAAAAGGAGATCAAGGGAAGACACTGCTATAAACAACAAAAGAGGACTTTGGAATAAAACTTGTATTGTTCCTTCCCTCCACAAGCAGCCGACGGAAGTAGATAGAGAAGTCAGGCAATGACAAATATCTGTGATGTAAATGCACAGCTATCTGAAATGAAGCAAGTCCCTTTTGACTTACCCAAACACAGGAAATACAGGTGTCCTTGAGAAATAATGCAGGGTGCTGAATGCTCTGTTATGGCAACATTTTCTTTGAAGGCCACTGCAAAGCTGAATAAAATCACTGTCTTGTACCCTTACTCACACAAACAATGCTCTGAAGTGGAAAGGGTATTCTGACGAGCAAAGGTGCAGTCTCACACTGACTTTAAGAAATAGGTGGAAGAGAAAACAATTTGAGAACAGGGAGCTCTTTTTCTTGCCTTTTCTGCCAGGCACTCAATGTGTGACTTCTGGCACTCTGTGGCTGAGCCACTCTGGGCTCACATACTCTGGTGTAAATTCAGGGTTTATTTACAATTACACCAGTGTAAACAGGGACAGAATGCAGCACAGTAATTTGCCTTAATTCAGCTGTATCCTAACTTGGGCACAAGAGTTTTCACTGCACGGGAAACACTGTAGGCAGAAGCTTGAAAGAGGTTTGAGATTCTCAGCAGAAGGAACCTTTAGAGATGCAAAATAGCATTATGGATGTGTAACATTACTGGTCTCACTACCTCACCATGATTATTCACCCTCACTGCGCTCCAGAGAGATTCATTTCATTGTACTTGTGAGATATCAGGTCAAAATTTCCAGAAATGTTCACAAAATTTCAGTAACTCAGCTAAACAGAGTCTGGTTTGAGAGAAAGAGGACTTCAGCTTCAGAGGTATCCCACTTCAGCAGGGCACTTTGAAAATAAAGCTACCCAAAACCAGGGCCTGCTTTTGAAAATCTTGTTCTAGGTAAGTTTTCAGATGCCAGAAGGCAAAGTTTTTATATACTTAATTTAAATAACACATTATTTTTTTACTAGGCCCACTGGACCACTTGCTAAACAAGTGAGCGAAGGTTTCAGAATCTGGCCCATTGTGAAGCCCAAGATGACATAAACACCCTGCGCTGTGGAATGACTGCTTTTTATTTCTTATCCAATTGTTAAAGGCTAACTGTTACTGTTTCGCCCCAAAGTAACAAACAAATGCATCACATTTAGAACTGAGATCTAACTGCATAAATGACTGTATAAAGTTTTTCATGTGCACTAAATTCCTCCTTCTCCCCTGAGACTGTCCTGTACAGCCTCTGAGCTACCTGCAAATACAGATTAATGCTTTTATTAAATGACATATATTTTACTAATAGAGAGTATTAAAATGCATGGATTAATAAGAAATATTAATGAGTATATTGCTGGCACACTTTTTAAACTATATATAATTTTACTGGTTTTTAATTTGACCAAGCTTTTTGCCAGGTGATTCAAGCTATTTTTCTCCCTTGAGTTTAATCAGAAAGGCTAAATCACTGAGAGTTCAGAACAATTCCATGCCATTTTTAATAATCCCCCAAAACACATGCACAGAAATAAAATAAAGCCAAGCACTTAACCTCGAGAACACAGTCATAAAGACTTTGTTTAAAATCTTGGAACTTTCAAGCTCTCCACCTTCTAAATGATAGGAATAATAACATTCAGATGCATTTTTTTATTAAATGAAAATTTAGGGGGGAAAAAAATCTTCTCTCATTACATCTAGAATAACTGCAGACTGCCTGCAAGTCACTGAATGTAACTTTCTTTTCCAGATCTTCTAAAGACAACTCACCCTGCCAAATCGATGCTAGACCCTGCGGAATTATAGTTTTAGGACCCAACTGCTAGACACATCTTTAAGGTACTCTTGAGGTGTATCAAGACATTCCTACAAGAAGCAGGTAGCTCACAATTAAATTTACTGCTCTGTAAAACTTATGACTAGAATGGAGAATGCATCTGATGACGAGTTGAAGGTGTATCGCTTGATCTTTACTACTGTACAGACTCATATAGTGAAACTGATGGACGATTCAGTTCCAGACAGGATGCATAGTGAGAAATAAATCTTGTCACATTTTTGCTACATGGAAAATGGTGAGCGAAAGAAATCCTTAAGAGTTATTGCAAAGCCAGTGTTTAAAGACTGGAAAGCCTTCCCCTTTTTGCATCTTCAGATGAGATTTGATAGAATTCATTGATCTTCATGGCAAAGAACGTGATCTTGTGGTTCAGCTGGAACAAACTCAGAGTTAAGAGGCTGTTTGGAAGATATTTTCGGGAGGTGATGCCCCATGAGAGGTTTATAGGTCTGTGTTGAGACTGAGGTTTGAATAAATCTACATGTGGAGTAATGACCAAAGCCAGTCCACAGCAGAGCTGGAAATAATTCTGAGGGTCTTAAAATGAGAGAGAATCACTACTTACTGAGTTTTATAGGACAAGAGGATAAAGATAAAAACATGATATTGAGATGACATTTTTGTGTGCAAACCGGGCAAGGAGAAGGGAACGAAGCCTAGCAGAAATTTTCCAAAAAGACCTGGGAGACAGGCCTAGAAGTTTGTCTGGCAGCCAGACATCATAGGTCACAAATAATAAATTTCACTTTTCTAAGCTGGGCATACTTTCGCCTATATTATTTAACAAAGAACATGAATTACTTTCCTTGGTGTGGAGCAGTTCTGATACAACTACCTCTTCGATGTGTTACAACAGTGTCAAGCAGCGTAGTCATCGTGGAGAACCATTCCTAATACAAAAACGTTCCCTTTCTTTAGGATGTTCTATGTCCATCAGCCCACTGTCAGCTATTTTTCAAAAGCCTGGAGCGGTTAGGATCCTGACAAATATCTGCTACTTTGAAAGTGGATCATTTTCCTTCCACTAAAATCATGTCCCAGTTGGAATTGTGGTAAAAAATATGTATTTCAGTAGCCAAATCAAAACACTGAAGTATGAAGAAAAATCAGTCCAGGATGAGCTGAAATATAATTGCTTGGGGGACTGTGCTAACACAATAAAAACACTGAATAAATCAAATGAGGAGAGCTTTTATACAACAACAATAAAGAAAGCGCCTTTAACACTTTTTCATTCTCAAATGGAAAGTCAAAAAAGCTGGCTTAAAACACAGAAATGTTTCATTATTTCCAAAATAGTACTCTGTTTAGAAAATGTCAAAAGTAACAAAATCCTCCAGTCTTGTTCCCTGTCCCCCCATCATTTTGTTTTCCAGACTGAATGTAACCCAGATTCACTAATGGTTTTCTTCTCAAGGCTCCATTTTACAATGATACGACCACTAGTTAGAAAAAAATGGCAGGAATACCTAGTAAAATTTCTAATGTGGAACATGGAACTGAACTTTCATCCTTGTGTCATGAGGCCACCTGTTCCCTAAATCACTGTATGCTTAGTACTATCACCTCACCTTCCGTAGAAACTAAATACTACTACAGGAAATTATTCAGCACTTTGAGAACCATAACAGTGGTAATTAATTATATTATACCTACAGCAGTGAGTTTCATAGGGTGAAGTACCTGCTATGTTGTGGTGATATTCCTGTTAATAAACCATTTTGATTCTTACATAAAAGGCTGAATGAACAGCAATCTCTACACACAGTGAGCCACTCTATAAATATGCCAGCAAAACTTCAGGTTAATTATGTTTCAGTCAGGTCCAAAATTACTTAATAATTTATCAAGTCAAATAAAATAAAACCTTGTGGAATACATAAAAATGTATGTATTTGAAAGTGCCCTCCATGGAAGCTCCATGCTCTACCTCTAACTGCGATATTCCATTTATCATCTCTCTTCATTGTCCTGTAGAACAATTTAAGGCAAGTAACTGAACTTGAAAACCATTCTGGGTGCTGACAGCAATAGTTGGAATTTACTTAATTTGTATTTATTTAGATTTATGTAAACAAAAACATCCTGAGCACATGCCAGACAGACCCAACCCATATCAAACCACTGGGAAAGAATAAAAAAGGCAGCCAGCCCTGCTTGGTCAGAGCAGAAGTGCATCTGGCCCAGCACCTTACAACTTTTTCTGATGCAGCCTGATAAAGCAGATGCATCTCACAGTACTGTACTGCACAAAGAACTGCAGATTTGCATTTCTGTCCTACGGCAGTGAAACCTGGCACAATCCCACTGACATGGAATCCCACCGTTGGAATCTGGACCCAAGAACTTCTACAGAGTTTTTGCTCTGCAAGTCCTGCTGGTCTGGAGCTCTCCCGTGAACAAGCAAGAGTTCAAAATCACCAACTGCCATGGGCATGAGCTGACACAGTGCCAAGCCTAAAGCCATTTGCCCTCCCATCCTGGTGTATGCTTAAACCCATCCGTACTGTCATGTAATCTGTAGTGGGTTTTTTGTAAACAAACAAACATTGTATTTTCACAAAACCACTTAACTGCTGTCTGCTCCTCTGATCAGAGTGGTTTTAACGCCGCAGTTCCTTGACAGTATCGGGAAATGCCATCAGAGACCTAATAAAGAGAGATCTCTGGTGAGGCAGCTTTGATAGAATGGATGTTTCCTACTATTGACTTCAAAGGAGAGAAAGTCAGGCTAGTATTATTGCTGTTTTTGTAAAGCACTCTTTTGGCATCAGTGCATGACACCCTCCACTCCAAAAGCTGAAAATACTTCCCAGACTTCTACCGGACTCCAAGCAAGGTATGGGAATTCACTGTTTAGGTCAAGTAACTTAAAAGCACATAAGCTGGTGCCTATCTTCCCCGCAGATGCAGGACTGCCCCTTACACCCATGCACAGATGTAGCCTGCAGAGATCTCATTACTCACCATGGACTGCTAGACACGCGCTCCCCGCTGCCTGCAGACAGCGTAATACTGAGAACAGAGATTCCGCACTGGTTTCCTTAGCAGCAGAAGCAATATTACTAATCTGCTCAAAAGGCCCCTTTCTCCTGTAATCATAATAACCAGGTTGCTGCCCATGAAATGTTACAAATGCAGCCAAGCCTTCTGACAGAAGTTTCCATAGGTTCATAACATCTCAACTTCCCGCATCAGAGACATACAATAAAAATAACAGGAAGTTCAGCAGGATCTCTTATCTTTTATGCAATCTCTACAAAAATCTGGGTAAATTGCAAATGGTTAGTTTGTGTGACGTAGTGATTTGAACACAAGACCTGTCCTGGAATGCTGCAATTGCCTCAAGATGCCTTTAGGCAAGTTACTTATCTTCTCTATGTCTCAATTTCCCCATGATTAATGCAGTACCTACGGTGTCCCACCCTCAGGGGTACAAAAGAGCTGACCACAAACAGCACAGGTGCTGAATTTCACTGTGTATAATACAGCACCCAAATCATTGCATCCAGACTATTCTCAAACTGAATTTGTTGCACGTATACAAGGCCAGGATGGACGGGGCCTTGGGCAGCCTGATCTAGTGGAAGGTGTCCCTGCCCATGGCAGGGGGGTTGGCATTAGATGATCTTCAAGGTCCCTTCCAACTTAAACCATTCGATGATTCTATCATTCTAAGAAAAAAAAAAAAAAAATCAGCTTCTAAGTGTGAACTCTCTAGGCAAGAATATAATCCGACAGACAGTCCTAGAACATATTCAGGAGACATTTTTTTTTTTTAAGTACATGAACTAAAGACATCAACAATGGCATCCAGCTCCTTTCATGGATATCACAAGTTAAGATAACCAATTTTTCTATAAACACTAATTGCATGTGTAGAAATTACATAAAGATAAATATATTCACCTTGATCACATCTGTGGAGGCCTGAAACATTGGTTCCCTGAGCACATCTGCAGGCAGCATTGGCAACTTAATTTTCTCCTCTTTATGAAGCCACAGGAGTGCAAGAGGATAAACTGATAAGCCAAGTATGCATTTGTCCAAATCAAACAATTCCAGACAACTAAATGAGCAGGTCTATATTTACATTTGCAAGCAGAGGCTTAAACTGAGGATGCAATATCAGCAGACGCAATATCAGGAGATCAGCAGGGTTCCACCCACCAAAGCACTGGAAGAACTGAAAGATGGCAAAAGATGCAGCTATGAGAAACAGGGTTTTTTTTAAATAAAAACCATTTAAGCTTGCTAATTTTTGCTGTCTCAGACAATCAAAATTCCAATTGTCTGGGACATCAAATCTAAAAAAGCATGAAATTAATCTTCAGAAGTTAAAGTCTTAAAGGCATTGCATCATTATTTTTGTTGGATATATTTTTGATTATCATGCAGATGAACCCCAAATTTAATAAAACTAAAATAACATGAGTTAAGTATGAAACATAACAGGATATTGCAAAGAGATTAGGTAGTTTCCTTTAGACTACTTGCAGAGCCCAAGGAAAACCAAACTGAGGGACACAATGACAAGAAGGCACCGCTTAAATAGAAAATTTAACAGAATATGAAAACAGAATACTCATAGTATCGGTTTTGGCAATGAAACACAGCAAGCAGAATATGGTCCGGAAACATCAGTAGTTCCCTGCACCAGATACTGTTTTGCCTGTCGACTGTCTGTAGTAAAGAAAGAAGCAGGCTGGCTAAATTTAAACCAGCTGTAACGATGAGAGTGTTACAGTTGGACTGAAGGAAGCTTACCTCATGAAAGTATTGTGGAAACTGCTGTTGGAAAGATAATAAAAGGATTAACTGCAGTTTTAGTGAACCATTTACTTTTCAATCAAAATGTCTCATGTATTTCCTGTTCTCAAGTAGCTTGAATTCCAAAATTCCTTTGTCTATTACAGTACATAGTAGCAAAGCCTGTCATAAGAAATTAATAATTTTACATGGAAAAGTACTTTTATGTATGAGGGCGGAGTGCTGCTTGCTCTTAGCATGTCCTGAGTCGTTCAATACCTAGCCAGCCACTGATTTTACGGAGAGGAACAAAATCAAGGGCTTAAAATGAAAGTACAATGGGTAATTGTGAACAGCAAAAGAAAATCTCCACTACAAATACCAAGAGATGTAAAGTTACTTTAACAGGACCACAGCAAAAACGAAACAAAATCTCAGACCTCTATGGACAGAAAATGAATTGCCTTCTTAATTTGCAGAAATAACAGCACAATTATTACCACATCAAAAGAAAAGCCACCATTTAAAATGACACAACATCACGGCACAATGAAACACTGCACAGCAACCCTTGTTTAAACTGGAATGGAATTCACTGGGCAAATAATCCCCACTTGATATTAATAACTTTAAGGAGCCGTTTTGTAGCTTTGGATCTTGTCCCTGCTGGATCAAGATCTTTCCAGCACAGAAAAATAAATTTGCAAAAAAAGACATATTTCTTCACGTGCTCACTTGGATCCAGCTTCACTCCACACAGGATTCCAGGTTGTAACATTTAATATATGGATACTTCTGCTGACAGTGGAAGGCTCTTATTCGGGGAATAGAAGAGTTAACTGCAAGCTGGCAATGTAAGGCTCTTAAGTCTGAGTGGGCCATTCCATGTATGCAAACAACTACAATATCTGCTCAAATAAAATAGATCTTTATGTACTTACATGCCAAGGCTACATATGTGTGCCATGAAGGCTGTCTGCAAAATCAGATGCAAAGGTTTTTCCAATCTACTCACAATGTAAAACCTTGAGATGTTATCAAAAGCCAGTTCTTTAGTACAGATGAACATAATTAAAAGTAGGCAACTTTTAGCATTTACTACGGTATTACATGATTTATCGTCTCTGGTTTACCCAGTTTCCTGTAGGAATGGGAGCATAACATTAGAAATCTGCTACACAATACCTGTCAAATACGCATCTTGCAGAAAAGGACAAAAGTTCTCTCAACCCACGGAGTCTACTGAATCTTTCAGCATCATAATAACGCTAATCAGGGTTTCACGGTTTAAGCATTTCTTTTAAAAAGTGAGATAAAAGTGGGAAAAAGACTGATCTCATTCCAGATGATTACATTTTGATTACTGTCATTTTCTTCCTTCTCCTTTCCACAACCATTGCCCACCAGCAAGCTTTTTCTTGAAAAAAAGAAAAAACCTTAAGCTTTTTATATAAACGCACTTTCCTGTTCCTCCGTAGAAAGCTACAGCTTGTCATGGAAAAGTCTGACTTGATCTAACTTCCTTACAAGTATTTTCCATTGTATCATTCTCTGACTGAAACAGTAAAATAGAGGTATAGTAAAAAAAAAAAGCCTATCAAGAACCCCAACCTGCTGGCATAACCATTCCCTTTGTTTGTACTTATTTGTGTGTGTCGATGTGTGGATGTGACTACACGCACACGCGTGCACATGTGGGTGTTACAAATAAGACTTTCCAAAATTCATGGCCCAATTTGGAAGCTTATGTCAAACTTGGTTTGCTTCATCTGTTTCAGTCAGGGTCTTACATCATTGTTGTTTCAAACATGTGGAAAGCTTAATGGAAGTCATTAACTTTTATTTTAGTTTGGCCATATTGTCATCATGGTGGGCAGATGCAGAGATGGTGTTATTCCCAAGATCCTCTTTTTGGAACACTGCAGTTGTTTACATCTTCTCGATCAGAAGAGAACAATGGTTTTTACTTATTTTTAAAGCTCTGTTTTGCAAATTAAAAAAGGCCCTAACAACCTTTGAAAATGTAATAGAAGATATTCCCTTTATTCTTTCAACTGTTCAAAATCCTTAACAAGTTTCTTTTTCTTTTCTCAACTACCATTTGAAACTTTTGCGTTCACAACTCTATGGGTTATTGTTCAGTTGAAGGAATGAAAAGAATTTCATTAGATGTGTTTTATGTTTCTTGATTAAAAATGTCACCCGAGGCTCAGTGACTTTGTTTTACGTTAAATGACTGCTGCGTGCTTTGATCATAACTTTATTATTGCTTTAATGAATATTAAAAAAAACAAAGCACTGTATTACAAGTTAAGCTCTCATATAAGGAAACTGAATCCCTTTTCCAAGAACTACAGTATTTTTTACTCAAACATTTCCTTCCAGATTAAGTTTTTCTCCAATTCCCCTTTAGCCTGATGCGGATTAAATTCCAGGAAAGCAAAACAATTGTACTGGGATAAGATTGAAGAGAGAGTAAGAAAGAGAGCAGAGAAGCATGCTCCTATTCAAACAAATATATTCCAGACTTACCATGCACTTGTTTGGTTTTTCTCCAGAATGAACCCTCATATGAATCAGCAGTTTGTAACGAGCATTGAAGGGCTTATACCGACGGACACAGCCTGCCCAAAAGCAAGTGAAGTCCTCTCCTTTCCGCTGATCAATGTGAGTCTTTTCTATGTGTCTGACCAGTTCATCTTGTTGGTCATAAGTGGCACTGCAGTCAATCCATCGACAGACCTGCCTGCCATTGCTGAGGTCCTGCTCATCTCCGTCGCTGGGCTGAAGGGACTTCGGAGACATGGAGGTGTGTAAGTGAGGCAGTGCCCCTTGAGTCTGGCTTAGCTGCTGGTGTAGGTGGTAAGGGGGAGGCAGCCCCTGGTGATGTCGAAAAAGATCAGCAGTGGAAGAATAATCGTCAGCTGGTTCTTGTTTTAGGAAACTCACCTTCTGGGTGCTGTGCGAGGTGTTTTGATGAGGCATGCTAGTACCATTCATCATAAGGCTGAGGCTTCCATTCTCCTCAACTTGCTGCATTTGTATCTGCTCACAGTCACCTCTGTCACATTCAGCGGAAACAGGTATAAGACATGCTGGAGGGGAGGGAATACCGCAAGGGTTTCCAGGCTGAGAGCAAGACTGGGGCCGAGAAGATTTTTGAGCACTGTGATGACTGATCTCCACAGGATGAGAGGAAATGCCAGCTGAATTAGCTCGCAGTCCGTTCACACAGGTGACCAGTGATGTCTGAGATGTGCGGATGATAGCTGTAATATCAATTCCTTCAGCTGAAGACGGCACAACAGAGATGCATCTCTTCTTCAGGTTGCTTGTTTGTAGCCTGGCCGAGTGCTGAGGGGTGCCAAGTGACAAAGGACCCAGGGAGGAGCTATGTTCATTATTAAACAAGTAGGATGAAAGTGAATTTGTAAAGCTATTATTCATTAGGTCTATTTCGGGATGCAGACTACCAGAGGCTCTCAGTTCCATCCCCTCCGTAATCCTCCTATGTGTGGAAGCCTCAGACAGAACCTTATAATCACTCGGGCATTCTTGTTTAATGTGCTGAGTCGGGTGACTTCCATTCAGGCATGGAGCAGCAGAATCTACTGAGTCTTGAAACCTGGGTGACCTGTAATACAGTTTTCATTAAGCATCACTAACTACTGCAGGATTTATGATTTTTGTGCAAGACACTACATTTGTTAAGCCCTGGAGAATGGAAGCACTTGCTCTCTGTTGAATGTTGCCTGTCTAACACAGCAATTACACCAAATATTCTGCAGTGTATCCTCTACAACCCTTGTAAAGGCAGCATCGTTTTACACGGGATTAATTTTACACAGTGGGTTACGCACAGAACAGACAACCTCCCCTCCACTGCTACAGGCAGTTCATCAATCACAATCTAGGTTTTCAATGCATAATAGATCCGGCAAAACAATAGCTGAGGACGAAGTTTGAGAGCTTTGGGCATTTTTTAATTATTTGAATATCAGTGTTTTCCTCAGAGCACACTGGGAAAATGCTTTGGCATTCTTGTTCACATGAATCAAAAAAGGCTAGCTGAGCTTTGCTTATATGTCAGGGAGATGCTTCCCTTTGCTAAATTAATAAAGGAGCAAGATCAGTGGGGAAAAAGGGAGCACAAAGAAAGAACATTTCACTTTCAATCAGTGGTGTGGAGTTGAAGAGATCAGCTGGGTATTTACCTCTAAGAGGTCTACAAAAGATAACTAAGAAAAGTTCAGAACCAACAGATTTAAACTGGCAGTCTCTGCATTCCCATTTTCATTTTCCATATTATAGTCTACATGGGTCTGCAAATCAAAAGAAGATTATTCTGCAAAAGCAGTTTTTTAACCTCATTTTATGTGTGCTGAAACCAATCACTCAGGAAAGAGAACCCTGAGGAACTCCACATAAACATTCCAGAAAAACACTGCACTTTGGAAATATTTCCTTGTAACATTTTCTTCCGAGCAGTTTGCAATTGGTTTGTCCCTCAAAATAAAACACTTTTTCTCAGCTATAAACATTTACTGTGGATGACTCAACTGTGTGCTTTTTCTTTGGACAAGCGGGTGTTCCTTACCTGTCCCTAAAGCACGGTAGGGTTTAACCTATGGCTTCATCATGAGGCGATGTGCCAGACCGAGAAGAGGAAACAGTATATCTGTGTGCAGGGAAGCTGTACCTGAACTAGGAAACCCTCCAGAGAGCTGCTTCATGGGTCTTGAACTGACAAGTTTCACTTAAATGAATTTTATGCTTTTCTTGCTGCTAGCTGAAGAAAATCTGGCCATTTGGCAACTTCTGAGTGACACCACAGCTAAGACAAAGATGATGTATTTTAAAGCATGAAACACATATGCATGAGGTATTTTGGACATGCATATATGTTAAACTACAAAGCTACTAAATAAACTGCGGGTATTTCATGACTTAGATGATTTTAGCACTATTATTTCCATTCCTTCACTTCTAACACTAAGATGGGAAGCTGGAATGCCTTGCAACAGTTCTTTGGTAATAGCTCTTAAAGAGTTACCTTAAAACGACACCTGTCTGAGGCACACAGCTGCCAACACTGCACCCATAGTGACAGGTTTCTAAGCTCCAACACTTTGCAGCCAGTAGAGCTTGATATAAAAAAAACTTTAAGGTCATGAGAGAAGTGAAATTCCCCACCACTCATTGCTATAGAACAATCAGATCTTGCATTTGCCACCAGAAGTTTAAAAAGGCTACATTTAAAAATTTTAGAGGTTTCCATAATCCATTAGTTATAATTTGTCCCTTCATGGTCGCATAGTTGGTCTCAGGGCAAACTTAAAGCACCTGGTTTTGCAGATGGTAAATTTAAAGAAAAGAAAAACAAATCCAACAGTATTCATACATTATTTTCAACATTTATAGAACCTTATGTCTGTAAAATACATAGCATAAGCATACGTAAAAATTTTTACTGCACATGTTTGGGAAACCGTGCCCTGTTTGGTTGTACCTTCATTGCTCAGTAGAAAGTGTTCTGTTTTAAACTCATTCTGAGAAAGGTTTTGCAGCATGTTATGCCAGGCATGGCACTTCCTATTACTTAGTTTCCTCTGTATGAGAACTCATCTACATCATTCAGTTTCTATCTTAGTTCAGTGGTCCCAAAGCCTCAGACTAAAGTAAACACAACACATTTCTAACATCATATAAAGCCAACCCAAGCCTTTCACTTCAGCCTGTGACAATTGTTGTCATACTATTAAGCTATACGTAAATGTCCCATCTTGCCAGAAATCCACATGAGGAGTTCATGCTGCAGTCAGCGCAGAGGACCTACAGGATGGATAAAAACATCCCTGTCCCAAAAAATAGTAAGTTCTCAAAACTCCCAGCAACATTGAGCTGCATTTCAAGCACAAGATCTAACTCAGAGTCAGGACTGTATTATTGTGATGCTGCTGTGCAGAATATAAGACACACAAAGGAGGGCATTTTTGAACCAAAAAGCAAGCTGGAATACCTTATTTCAAAAGCAAATGATATGAAGGCACTAAATTCATGCTTCCTATTGCCACAGCTGTGTCTTAGCCATTTTCTGCCTACATAAAGGTAAGCACAGGCTGCTTGTGCAGATCAGAAGCAAGTCCTTCCTGGGAGCTGCAGCTTTCTCTACAGCACTGTATATTTAAATGCATTGTATGCCTCGTGTCACTAACTCTGCTGGGAGAAGCTGGCATACTTTCAATTTCCTGATGTTTGAGTGTTGGAGTACTTAGTGACAAGGTTGCATTAATGCAAACTTTTTGTACTCCTGGTGGAACTTTGCCATCACTGTTCTAGGGAAATCCCTGCTGGTTCCCCCCAGTCCCGGACGTTGGGAGGAGAAGTGGCATAGAAATAAAAGTGATAAAGAGAGAGAAACAAGGTGTCTGGCACCCAACTTGCTGTGTGGCTCCTCTGACTATTTGCTCCTGTTATGGCATTTTGGTGTTAGAGCTGGGGATCAGACTCCAGGCCAGGCACACAAAGGCAGTGCTAGCCATAAGGATTTTATGGCCTCTGGACAACGGCAAAATATATATATATATATATATATATATAAATGCATATGAAACAAACAGCCAAGAGGAGAGTGAGAGGGACAAAGAACAGCAGGATAGTGTAAAGAGCACTGTGTGGACATGTGGATCACCATGAGCAGCTCTCGGGGCTTCCAGATGAGCAACCCAGGAAGAGAGTGGCACCAGCAGGAGAATATACTCCATAAACCTCTCTTCACAGGGAGCAGCCGTGGACCAGGGACAGACAGTCTGAGACAACAGAATTGCTGCTTAAGCACATGAAAGCTGAGAGTAAGGCCTTCAAAGAGTAACAGCAGCCTCTCAAAGGATACTAAGGCAGTGTTTCCAAAGAGACTCCCTTACGTGGTAATTGGAGCCAGAGCACGAGGCCAGTAGAACCATGCCAGAAGTACTGCAGTGCCTAACTGCCCTCAGAGGAAAAGATGACTGTATCGGAAATCTCCAGATTATTTACAAAACATACATGCCTTCAATTGCCACTGTAAATGTGCAATGGGTGACAACTAACAGTTTTAAAAAGCTAGAGGGAATTGTTCTGCTGCACATCCAGAGACCCTCTGCAACACTATCTGACTGCTCTGATGTCTTCCCCAGCTTTTATACGCTGAGCACCAAGCACAGTGTGGGCGGGATTGCTGTGTCTGATAATGGATTATTTGACAAAAGGCCAGCATTAGCTGTGTGCTGCCTCCAATTGTGGTAAAGAAGGTATTAGGACTCTTCCAGTCCCACACACACCGCATTCACAGATAGCATGAAGCTGCAATTATGTTGCACAACTTAAAAGCTATTAACTGAATGGGGGAAAGGGACCAGGAAGAACAGGGATCATGATTCTTGGACCAGGGCAGTCATCCCTAGATTACGTCTTCTGAGAGAAAGTGATTCAGGGAGAAGTTAAAGGGGACAACAAGTTTCAGTGCATTGAGAGAAAAAGGACAAAGCCAATCATAACCCCAAATCCTGAGGGAGATTTTGGGTTGCTAGGGGAGGTGCTCTTTGGTTTGTTTGGGTTTTCCTTGGACGTTGCTTATCTTAGAAATGCAGTCATTTAAAACTTAACCCAGAGACAATGTTTGAATTTGTATCTCCCTTTATTTCTGTGCCCATCACTGGACCCGGACAGAACAACCAAACAGAGTTTGCCTGGAGTTCTGTGTGCTCCAGTACCTGTCCATTCCAGCCCTTTTTCTCTCATCTATTTTCTAATAAAGGCTGAAATCCGGGGAGGCACAGAACACCCTTGGCTCCCACTGACTTCACAGGAACCTGGCAGGCACCCACCCTCACCTCAGTAACAATCTCCTGTTCTCAGATTTTCAGGGAAAGACCGTGGGTTTTATTACTTGCTTGTCAAGAACATTTAGCATCCCAAACACCACGAAAGAAACTGTCCCAACTGCTGTCCACCTTTCCCACAGGCCCAGGTTTTGGCTCTGTATCATGTGTCTCGTGAGTAGCGCAGTGACAAAATCAGACACTGTGTCTACGAGGTCCATAAAGCAGAGCTGGGCAATGGTTCTACCTTGCAAATCCCATGCAGATAAAAGCAGTAGGAGCCGGGTGGACATACAGCAGAGCATGACCAGTGGGATGCACAACCCGTAAAGGGATAGAACGGCGCTTCAAGATCTTCTCCAAACATTTCCAAACTGTTGCTTAGAAGCAGCAGAGCCTCAAGACTTTAGACCATGCTACAAAGCAAGGGAGACTGAATCAGGCCTATCACCTGCTACTTTCTCATGTTATGCAGCAGACAATCCTTTATGTTGTTCTGGGAATCCTCTTCCAAATGGGGGCTGCAAGGAGTTCATATTTCTGAGGGCGGGTACTGTGATCCCCGGTATGCAGGTATCTGTCATTTCCTCATTATAGATTTTATAAAAACATTCAAAAAGATCTAAGCAGAGTACTCTCTTCCTCCTTTTGTTTGCTCCTGCCCTAATTATCTTTGTTTCATAATTGTCCTCACTGACAGAATTAAAAATAGGCTGATAACTGCCAGTCCCACATTGAGCTAGAAAGAAGCTAGGAGGGAGCAGACTTACAATGAGCTGCAACAGCATGTACAAATCTTTGTAGTGATAGCAGAATATTTTGTTATGTGGCGTGGATGTTGTTTGTCTTTCAAACAAACAAAAAATCAAAAAATTCTTTCCACTTGCTTGCCATATTGCTGTGCCTCCTCCTCCTGAAAACACAGACGTTCTTACCCTACCAGACAACGGAAAAGGAGAAACAAGACATAAATATATATAATAAATCAGAAGCCATCAGATTTCCAGGACCAAGCTATAGGCCATGTTTTCTCTTGCTGTGACTGTGGAATTTGGGCTTGATAGTTCCATGCACAGTGTACCAATTATTCCAAGTATCTAAGATAAAGGCTGCAACTTTATTGAAGTTTTTCTTTTCTGCAGCTCTTCAAAAAGGTCAAGATTATTCTGTATTATATCCCCTGCCAAAAAGCAGTGTAATTAAAATAGATGGACAGATTTTAATTTGTAGCAGGCTTCTATTCACAATGGATGTCTGTTTAGGGTACTTGTTTAAAATCTGGTAATGTTAAATTTGTAACAACAACAAAAAAATAATGGAGTTCTGTGTTTTCATATAATTAATTTATAGCAAATGTTTAAATGGGGATTCTGTTCATAGCATATCCAACTACAGTGTATGTATCAAAACCAGAGACCAAATTTTCACATTACGGCCTAAAAAGCAAATACTAAGGATATGGCTGTATGAGAACATTGAAAATACTTCATTAAAGGAAATGCTGTAAAAAAAATAAAAAGTGGCACTGGTTTCCTGTAGGTTTGATGGTGGAATGCCAAATTGTCATATGGGAGACACTGGCTTGGGAGTAAATATCATCCCTGCCTTCCAGGCGGCAATTTGGAAACAACATGGCATTGGAGTGGAGGAGGCAAGTCTGACCCTACACTTCAGCCTCTGGCAAAACTCCTATTGACTGCTGAGCGTGCTGGAAGAGCTCCCTCCAGCAGCTGTGTTTAACCATCAGTGCAGGGGGCTGTGGCTGCACATACAGTGACTCCTCCTGGCACTGGCCTGGACAGTTGTCTGTGCACACGTGCATGTCCCTGCCATGCAAACCTGCACAGGAGCAGGGCAGCTAAATAAGCGTCGAAAGGCCTTCCATAACAAAGAAAAGCCAAAAATACTCCTCCAAACGCAGCACTGATGGATGCTACTAGGAAACAGTTCCAACAAAGAAGCACTCCGGAAGGACAAAGTGTGTCAAGAGATAAAATTTGCAGTGATACCTCATATCTGAGTGGGTCAGATTCAGCTGACCAACGTGAAGCAGTTTCTCACAGGACAGTGGGTGGTCTCGCATAAGCGGGTTTCCTGTGTGGATGAATAGACCTTGTCTGCAGACAGGTATTGAGCTACTTGTCATCTCCATGTCCATCATGTTCTTCTTCTCAGAGATCAAATTACAATGATTGTAGCCACCGTTCACTGTCAAAAAAAGAAAAAAATCATAAGGCTTTGACTAAGAACCCTTTTTGATCATCACTTTGTACGTTCAATTGCATATTTTGTATACATATTTTGGATCTTTTTGTAAAATTCTTGTAAATGACATCGCAATGGAAATGAAGGGTTTCACAAGAAAGCAAAAATTAATTCCAAAGGAATCTGGATCAGTGAATTACAGTTGTTTGCTTCTCTTTTTAAGTTTTGTGCCTATTTTACACTCCACAACCTAACTTGAAAAAAAATGAAGTCTGATTGCTTGCCTTCCTTCAGTGTATTTTTATGGTAGAGTCTTGCTTGTGTTAGATTTTTGAGAGAGATGTTTCAGAGTTCTTTTATTTTCAGGGAGAAGAGCTCTCTGAAAACAGTGACGTAAGTCTAGTTTTTCTTTGCAGACAATTATCTCTGTGATTATGACTTTAGATGGGCATGTTTCTGCTTTACTGTCAGGTCAACAGTGTGAAAAAAGGAAACTAATTTTGTTTCAATGTATACATTTAACTGCAATTTCCAAGTAAGCATTAGCATTTATAATAATAGCTAATAATAACATATTCTGCTCTGGTGAATATTACATTTTATCAGACTTGGAAAACCAGACTAGAGATATAGCAATATTCTTCAGAAATACATAAATAACCACAAATGATAACATAGTTAATGAGATAAGACAAAGGGGGTACTGAATATTTAGATTGTATTGGTCAAACGCTAACAAGTCCATTTAAGTTAAAGCATTATTAATTGGGATTTTACCTCTGGTGAACTAATGAAATACTCACAGATAAACATGTATAAAAGTATTTGTAAGACATTTAGCTTTCAGAGGCTTGCTAAAAAAGTCACAACGCCCACTTCCTATCATGTTCACTACTGTATATGAATCACGCTTCTAAAATACTAGCTCTCCCTCTAATCTTTTTTTCCATGGAGGCAACAGGTAATGGTGTCAGACACTAATGGCAAGCACATTTCTGTAGCTTTCATGTAGAGCCCAGAAAGTAACCCCTTCATCCTTGTACCCAGCGCTCGTGGTGATGGGTACTACAGAGCTACACTGCACTGCAGTCAGGCTGTTCTCTGGGGAGGCAGTGAGTTTTGCACTCTGAAGTGCAAAAGAAAACTAATTCTGCAAAGTGAGAGAAGAGATAAAGTCCATGCTCGGTTTCATGCAAATCACTGATTCTCACAAGCACCAATGTTTGTCTTTTACCAAGGTGCTACACAACGCAATTCATCTCAACGCAGTTCTGCTGTCTATGAGGTTTACCCAGACAATGCCTCTGTAGTTCAGCAACTTCCAAATGCGTGTCTCAGATGAGTGTCTAAGATGTCAGGCAACTTCAGGATATTTTCCTCTCCCTCTTGACTATAGAAGATAGTTAAACAAACAACTTAAACCGAGAAGACAGTTAAACTACTTAACCTGAATACCTGACTTTTAGACAACTGCAGTGAGTGGAATTAATCCCTCTGAGTAGCCATAGGACTAGGAAACATCCTCATCACAAATAACCTGCTTTACACTGCTCTCACGTATGGTCCTTCTACTGAAACCCATACTGGACCTGTCATTGACAGCACAACTTCCACCATTTCAATATTATCATTTCTGATATTACCCAGAGCAGGTATATACTGATACAGAATCACAGAATGCTTCGGAATTGGCCTTTCTCCATCCTTCTTATAAGCTCCTTTCACACACTGAAAGGCCACAATGTGATCTCCCCATAGACTTCTCTTCTTTAGGCTGAACAACCCAAACATTCTGTCTTTCTCCATAAGAGCGAAGTTCCAGCCTGCTGACTGTTTTCATGACCCTCCTCTGGACTCATTCTAACAGGTCCAAGACTTTCTTGTACTGGGGGCCCCAGAGCTGGATGTGGGACTCCAGGTGGGGTCTCCCACCTCCTGGTCATGTTCCTTTTGATGCAGCCCAGGATATGACTGGCGTTCTGGGCTGTGAGTTCACATTGCCAGCCTATATTCCATTTTTCATCAACCAGTATTGCCAGGTGATTCTCTACAGGGCCACTTTCAAACAATTCATCACTCATTCTGTACTGAGTTTTACACCTATACTGTATAAGTATTACATAAAAGTATGATATTGCATAATTAAGTAGATATAACAGTATCTAGTTAATAATTTCATTATATAAGGGCATGTAAAATTGTACTCATAAAGTTTTGCAATCACTGCAGCTTTATGACATCGTTTATGAAATTCCAGCCAGAGATTGTTCTCATTTTAGTCAGCACAGCTGCCTAGAGGAGAGGCTCCCTTAACATACACAAACCCCCGTTTCCCCTCATGGACAGCTGCTAACCCTATAGCTGTGAAAGGCAAGAGGGAGAGCCTGAGCTGCTGTGCTCCTCTATAATTACAGTCAATGAATGCTTTGAAAGCGAAGAGAATCACATACAGGTTTTTGGTGAGTATAAATGAGAAGAAACAGGTGACTGGGGAAGGCAGAAAAAGTCTCTGGTAACTAGAGAAATTGTGAAAAGATCATAGCACAAAAGTCTATTCTCCTCCCCTGGCTGGGCTCCACAACCTCCCCATCATGCTCCACGGCACCATTGTAATAAGGAAGACCATGCAGATGAAGACGTAGTCCAGGCAAGCATCCAGTCCCATAGAAAAGAGTGGGTACATGTGACACCCAAATTATAAGTCTCATGAGGCTTTATTGTGACATTTCCAGAATAGAATTCCCTGTTTCCAGTGAAAAGTTTTCAGTGTTTGGCTGATACATCACATTTCTTGACCATTTAATATTTGATTTGATTTTTATATTTTTAAGAAGTCAGGAGCTTTAAAATTGGAAAAAACAATGCTGGGTTTTTCCTACCAAGCTCCATCACAATACCAAGACATGTGATACATCTTAGGAAGAGCAGGCCAGCATTATTTTAAATAAACAAAAAGCTCACCTAAGATTTTTAGGAATTATATATGAGATTTTAACGAGAAACCAATAAGCATTTAAAGTATACAAAATGGGCCATTAGCTGCCTTCATGGTAATTAATCCAAAGGTTCTAGTTATTTCAGATCTGTATTCAGAGACTTGAATCCACTGATGCTCTGTGGGTTCTGAATGAATCTGAAGACGCTGTAAGAAACTGTACAGAAATGCAGAATATTTTGGCCTCTGCAGGGCAGTCAGTGGTATTTGGAGGATTTGGACCTAAGCATTTGAGAAGATCACTTTGGATGCTTTTCAGCTTCAAGTGGGTGTTTGTGACCATTAGCTCTGCCCTGTTTGTAATCAGCTCATCAATTATCATAATACTCTCTGGAGTCCACAGTTCCAGCAGGCTTTAATTCATTCCTCCTCTGGCTTTATCTCATCACAACTTAACTCGCTCGAAGGGTAATATCTACCTTAGCAAGACTGGGCAATCAGACTTGTGGTTTTTAATTTGCATACATGAATCACATTTAAGGGGTATCTGAATATACTGTTGAACGCTGGTGAAATCACTTCTATATACCTTTAAAAGTCACACCCCCAGGAGAAGCTGGTCAAACGGTCATACCTGCAGTATCCAATTCACAGTTCCTCACTTTTACCATCAACAATATTACCCGGATGTATCTTCCCTCCAAAATACTGCAGATACCTAAAAAATGTTCTAGATTTATACTGGACTCAGAATAAAACCACTTTCTTTAACTCCCGAAATGATAGAAGTCTGAAATTCATTAGGGCTTTTAAATAAGTATTTTGTCAATTTTATCATATTACCAAAACACAGAAACTTGAAGCTTCCACTCCAAGTTCAGCAATACCAACCATACCGCACACCGATACCTATTTGCATGAAGATAGATATTTCCTAAAAAAAATGAACATTATCCCTGCGCTGCCAGAAATTATTATCTTCTCTTGTAGCTGTCAAATCAGAAAGTACATTTTCTCCCTGCAAAGGAGGAAAACATTTGGGCTAAATCTGTGAAATTACGTGTGTTTCAGCCAATCCACCATACATTTATCCTCACAAAGCACCTCAGATTTATTAACAAGAGCTAAACATTTCTTGCACAACAGTGCCTTGTGTGAAGTCACACTTGCATCAAAGCCTTCTGAAATATGCCCACCACATGGGAGTTGGAACAATGTCGGACAAGGAACACCACCAGCAGCTCACTGCCCCCCTCCCTAGCAATTAAAACAAGAATGAGAGATTGTCTCTGAACACAGACAACCAGAGTCCGTGTTCAAGCACATGTGAAAGCAAACCCATTGCCTCTGAAAAAAAAAAAAGGAAAAATATCTAGTTTACACCAGTAACAGAGAACAGAATCTGGTCTTTTGACAACTGGCTGTTTTACACAATATTAATATCACTGTCTGGCATACACAAGATTTAAGCATTTTCCATGTCTGGAACTAGATCTCCTCTTTCACTGGTATCGAGGGGCCTTTAACCTACACACTGTAACTTACCATTAGCAGATGAAAAGTGCACATACTCCCTGCCTTGTACCACAGGGTTCACCCTTCCTTCAGTAGAACCATAGCTATTTCATAAGTCCATATAAAAAACCAAATCCTAATTTACAGAGAATAAATCTAATAAAACCAGAATGGTTTCCAGAAGGATCTCATAGAATTAGAATCCTACAAGGCAACTTTTGTCTTTCTCTTTCTCTGTCCTGCTGTATTGATTTATATCTTTATATTTAAATGCTCATGAAGGGAACAGAAAAAGTTGATACAGTAGTGTGCAAAGGCTGCAATCAAACAATTCCTTCCATGCAAGTAATCAAGCTAGTTCAATTTTAGATATCTTGCTTCTTTCATCCTGGGGTAATTGACGTTGAGGGAGCTTTTTCTTGATTTATGCCAGATTAAGTTGTGTGAGAACTGGTTGCATTGATTGTGATGGGGAAGGACTCAGGAACTGCTCACAACTGGTCACGATCTGCAGCGTCCGCTTGGTACTTCTTGCTAGCGGTAAATTTTTCTAAAGGAAAACAGAGCACCTCCTACACCAAAGGAAACCTGTCTGTGTAACAAGACGACCAACACCTAAAACAACCCTTTTAAAGGCTCATAGCTCTCTTTCTTCCCTGGGGAACATCATGTTTACCATCCAGGGTGGCTTCCCCCTTGCTGATAAAATTAGCCACTAAAGGCCTCAAAGATAAGAGCAAGAACTTACCAAAAGGGTAATTTATTGAAAATAAACACATGTTGCTGTGTTTTGGAGTTGACCTAATTAAGGCCAATGAACAAATAACTGAAATGATGTATAATTGAAATGAGTCACATTGAAAACAGAGATAATTTGAAATATTTGCCTAACATACTTAGATATCCCCAGAGCATTGTGGGTTTTACGCGAAGACCAAACTAGGTAATTTGCTTTTTTTTGTTACTGCTTCATTCTCTTTAATTACTTCTTTTTTAAAAAAAATTACCATTCTTGGTTTTGTTTGGACGCAACGTCCAAAATTTACCACAACACCACTGAGAAATGGAACGCTGTTACTGGCAGCTGGATGAGTCACGTGAGACGAGTGAAAGACCAAACAGTACCAGATTTTCTTAAACAAGTGAAAATCATCCGCGCTGGAAAAGGTTGTCAAAGCCCTCCACTGAGAGAAAATCAACAACTCAAAAGGTGCCAACACAGCCAAGCCATGTGTTGTAGGGAAGGTACTGCACTCAAACTCAGCATCCCACTGCACACAGCTAGCGCTGCGCAATCTCCATGCCTGTATGGCTGGAGGGGCTGCCACATTCCCATACAGTCAGGAATTTAAGAGCATCAGGGGAGAAGCACGGCACCGTGCTCGCTGCCTGAAGGCTCTACTGAATGAACTGAATGCTTCGAAACACAGTAACTTCAAAATGATTCATGAACATACAGCATTCTCAACATTTTCAGCAACAACAAAATCAGCACTTTCCCAATGTTTTTTATGCCTGTTTTGCCATCCTCTATTGCAAATGGGAGGGCTTCTCTCAACCCTACACCACCAAGCCTGAGGGACAGAAAAGTAGCGTGAAGGCCAGCAAACAGATCCTGTAGTTGTTCTTACACCTCCTTACAAGGCAAGTCTGACTGTGTGATCTGGGAGACAGTTTCCTATGCCTTGTAAAAAGTATGGTTTCTCCTTTACTTTCAAGGAACCACTATTAGTAAGGATATGAGTTTGGGTCTAAATTTTTCTGTTACGGACACTGCTTGAGAGAAGAAAAAATGTGTTAGAAGTAGGCTGGTGCAATTAGCCCTGTATGACATGACAGCCTTAAGCAGACCTTAAGCAGACCTTATCCAAATGTAATATTGTTGTTTTCACTTACATCTTCAAGCTCAAAACACAATATCCAAAACATAGATTTCCAGATCTTGGTCTGGAGACCCAAGAGAGGGAATGTTGAGATCTGTTACTGACATCTTTGCAGTCATTTTCACCATCTGGTACCCAACAAACCTATAGACATTTGGGGTTCTCACCACTTGAAAGAGGAAAACTCCACACTTTCAGAGACCTTTGCAATAATTTCTAACTCAGTACAAGACTTCCAGTAACTATGGTCCCAGACTGTCTGAGCGTGACTCCTTACATAGCTAAATACATACTCTGACAAAGTTTTGCAAATTCTTTTTATTAGAAGAAAACTTCTACCCTGTGTATTTTTGAGTCCTCTTAGTGTTCTGATTTCACCTCTGTGTGATATCAATACTTTGTACCACTAAGTTTCATTCCTGGAGAGAAGGAGGCAAAAAACGCCTTGGAGCTGAATAGCCCTAGAGCAGTGCATTAAGGTGCACAATTCCTTCCTTGTTGCATGAATTATCTGAGTCTTCTGTGATATACAGGTAGCAAATGCAGGATCTGAACACTGCACTGAGGAAGCAACTACATAGATAGTGATTGTCAAATAAAATCAATGTTACACAGAAAGGTTCCTAAAAATGTTCAAATATAATTGTGTGGTTCCTTAAGCCTACGGAGCAGCTCATGGGGTCAAGCATATTGCCTTTCAATACAACCATTTGTCACGCACAGCTCCTTTGGTCCATTTAGCCTGGCAAAGGAAGGCCACAATTCTTTTGACAAGGCGTGAAGACATGAGATCTCTGAATCTATTTTGTTGCTGTTTGTCCTTACCTCAGGGCTGAAGTGGTTAACAGCAGAGAATTTTCACTGCTACATTCAAGAGTTTATATCTCAAAGACGAACAAAGCAGCTCACACCATGCTCCAGGTTAACCTCAGATCTCTGTATCAGTTACAATCTGTTCACATTTTAAGGCCTGTTTCAGCCAGCTGGTAGAGACTTGGCTTCACTTATTTCTAATGCTTGTACATTATCTTAATAAAAACACAGTGAGAGCCAAGAGATCCTTTATTACAGAGCAGACTGTACTGCACAGTAAGAGGCAGGTGAAGACTGAAATTGTGCTACATTTCTGTATCAGAACAGAGGTGACATCTTCTGTCTATTTGAAAATAGATATGAATGGATAAATGAATGAATCTAAGTTATATGAATCTATAAAAGATTAAGGTCAAAACCAGTAATATTCAATAAGATTTGAACAAAAACGAAGGCTCTTTTTCCTCCAAGTTTTTTTTTTGAACCATCCTATAAAATCCTGTAACAGAAATACTTATTTCTTTGCTTTCACATTGATGTGTGAGTGAAGACAGAAGGGCTAAGAAAACTCTTGTAAACTAAAACAACCCAGCTAGTGAAATAAATTGTGGAGTATCAGTCTTAAAAACTTGTGAAAGATAAATATAGCCCGTGTGTGTCTTTCAACCCTAAGAGTTGGCTACATCTATGTTTGTTATTTCATGTTCCATTTATTTTTAAAACATGTTATTTGGATTGCATTTTATTTCTGTTCCATGGAATATCTTTTTGCAGACTACACACAGTATTATAAAAGAGTGAATCAGCAGGCTTGGTATTACCGAATAAAGACGCATGGATAATCTAATATCAGTCTAACTTAAAACAATTTGAAAACTTTTCAGTAGTTTAGAGCTCTGTAACCTTTTCACCTTTCAAGCATGTGGACAGATATGGCTCCCATATCTGACTTTTTCATGAAACCTTAAAGACAATCTTGGAGCAAGAGAAGAACACAGGAACAACACATTACATCTTTCACTGCTAAAATGCCTTGCAATGTTATGTAGCTTAGATTTCCAGTAACGATCTTCATAACACCTTTTGAACTCAGCGAGCACAGCCAAGATTCAAGAAAACATGCCATGTGCTCAGGTTCCAGTGACTTCACAGCCAGTTGATGTTCTGAGTCAGGCTCTAGACATGTAAGAATATAACCATTTTAGGCAACAGTGAATTGATTGTCAGAGAAATAAAGCAACTGTTTGCTATCACAAGGAGTCTCTCACTGCACTCAGGTTTGGAATGCAACATTTTTGGCTTCCTAATTGGATCTCAAACCTCTAAATTATGCCCCCAAACAGAGCTGAGAGTGGACTGAAAATGACCATTGCCCTCTTTTGTGGCAATCAGGACAAAACCTTTCACAGCCTGATGAAATCCAGGTCTTGTCATTACATTTATCATTAAAGAGTCTCCTCGGCCTGGAATCACCTTTTGCCTGTTGCCAGGCAATTTGAAAAATATTGTTCTCAGCACATCTGGCCTTTTTTGTGGTCCATTATCCTTCCTCACAGCTTGGATTTTAGTAACAGGGGGAAAAGACATTAAAATAAATGTTTCAGGAAAATATTAAGCTCAACAAACATTATTTTAATTAAAAGGAAATCCTACAACCCTCCTAATGGGCACTTGGAGAATATAAGCTCAATGTAATGAAATTTGATGTATTTCTTTTTATTTTTTTAAGAACATTTTTGGAATAGGTTTAATTCTCAGTATTTCTGATAGGTAGGATGGATCATTATGACTCGCCACCGTCGGCCCCATTCTCCTCTCCCACTTCTCCACTCATCTCCATTTCCCTTTAATTTCTAAGCTTAGTTTGAAACCCTCTCTTCCACTGCCGTCTTTAACCCTCTCCAACCTCTGCCTCACCTAAACATTTCAAGATGCTGTAAATGCAAGACTGCTGCTGCACTGTACAAAGCTGACCCCACCAAATGCATTGTACTCTTTAGATGCACAATTTTTAACCCTGGATGAAGCTGGTCACACTGTTCGAGTACCAGGCAACCAAATGTTTCAATGCAAACAACACACACAACACACAGAACCTGCTGTCAGTCCACCTGCTTTAAACTCCCAGCTCTCGCGTAAGAGACTGATGAACAACCTGTGCTCCCAGACACCAGATGAACCAGGACGAATCCAACCACAATCCCTGAACAAATGCCACTGCACATGTTTGTGTAAGTTAAAAGATAACTCTACACCATTTAGGGTTATGTACACACTCATCTGCCCTCATCCCCTTTGGTTTGTCTTTTTTGTTGCTCTAAACGGACACCACTAGGGCTTTCACAGCAGCCTGTAGTTAGATGGGACTTGCAGGTTAAAAGAACTCCAGAGCGACTCTTTCAAGACAGAAGTTCACATATTTTGTGATGAGGGTGCTAGAATTTTTCCTATTGTAAACATGCTTTCGTCGATTCTATGACTCCATTGAGAGGACATGATCTTTCTATACATGCAGAGTTTGAGAAAATCTATTCTTTTTTTTCGGGTTTTTTTTCCTCTAAGTCACTTAACTCACTAACAGCCAGAGCACACCTGCTAAGAACTGCATGTGTGGTATTGCTTTCCCATTTGCTTATTAAACAATGAACATTTAAGCTCCCATATCTCCATTGCCCTATATTTCACTTAGTCCATTCAGTCTTTCTTTTCCATGGAAGTTTCTAGCAAGCAGCTCATGTAAAGACTCTGCAGGGGAATACGTTCTCCCAAACATTTGAAACACCAGGATGTGCAGGCACTGAAAGGTAGGGTTTTGCCATATGGCACCTTGCATGCATCTCTCACAAACACATAAGACTCTATGTCTCAAGAATGAATTTTATGTCTGCGTCGCTCAGCAGTACACTATACATATTAAAAGGAAAAGCCTCGCCCACCCATGGTTACAACCGAGAACAACAAAGACTATTTCATCAAGAAGTTTGGCTCAAAGATTTAGAAGTCTGGAATTGTCACCAAGTCAGTAAGAGCCACAGAAGCTCACAGCTACAAAGACAGATTCACTGTGGGTCACACAGGTTTAAGCAGAAACAGTAAGCTTTAAACAAAGAAGGAAGCTGGTAACTAAAAACCATTTTGTTCTTCTCAGCGCAAGCTAGACAGAAGAAAAGGTCCAGTGGGGTGCAGATGTACAACACCTAGTCTTAAAGACCTAATTCTAATGCACACATTTGGAAATCAGTTTATTCATTGTCAAAAGAAACAGAAAATTACTCACAATAGGAATCAAAATGTACTCGCAGTCTGCAAAGAACTTTATATGTTGCTATGTGATGGGAATGCTCCAACACGTAATGGGAAGACAATGGAGGGGAGCTAGTAAACCTGCACTGCATGTCAGCTTCCAGCTATAGGTTGCATTCCATTTACTGTCCCTCCAAAACAGTGTGAATTAACCCTCTCTCCTATGAGAGGCTTCATGAGTCTCTTCTCTCTACTGGTATCTCCTCTCCAAGCTCACTTGTTACAGGAGTCTGTTCCAGACGTTTTTTTCCTGGCTCTTTATATACCAAAGTGATGAAAAACTACAGTGAAAAGGCATTTGATTGCTGTGAGTCCACATTCTCCTAATGCAACTTGTATTTGTTTCTCCATTCTGTTATTAAAAAGGACATATCTTCATAAATACAACCTCCACCTAGACTCACTGCAGATCTCTCACGCTTACCAAGCAACCTACATCCTCACGCACCTCTTTGTGCTCCTGTGTAAAATAAGGTTTTTACAACGGAAACTCAAATTGCTACCTCAGACAGACAACCACTTCATCTACACAGTCTCCTTGATCATTTAACAGTTGACACCTAATACAGCAATGGTTTCTTTGCAACTTGGAATTAACACTGCCAGAAAGAAAATTCAACACAGTTTCCCCAATAAATGCTGAAAAGAGCAACAGTCTACCCCTGCTACTTTCCATTTGCTGCTTTCATTGTTTGACATTTCTTTCTGCCAGGATTTTAGCATTATTTCAAGGATTGATTTGAAATATATTTAACACCAAGTCATTTGCAATGCCATTTTCTCTTTCACCAGAACAATGCTTCTATTCTATTTAATACATAATTCTATTTAAGTAGAATTTACCCTTCTGCACCCACTGCCAGTGAACCAGCCTCTCACAAGCTCTTCTCAACAGAGTGCTCTTCTACCTAACTTTACACAAGACTGAGAATAGCAGTTATCTACAGCTGCAGTCTTAGGACTGTAGATCTATGCAGTGACTGTTAAACATTTACCTTAATGGTATCAGCAAGGAACAGCCTACGGAAGGACCGTGTCAAATAAGTTATTGATGCAATAAACACCTATAAGCCATGCAACATATAATAAGAAAAACTCTCCTCAATGACTTTAAAATAACTACTTCAAGTGTCTATCCAAAATGAGGTAGCTTCAGATAACGACTGGGAGGATCAAACATCTTGACTGTATCAACCTCTTCAGAAAGTCAAATTCTGGTAATAACCATGCCACCCTCACCATGACCTGTTCTACTCTGGGGTTCTTTCAGCAGACCGTGGGACAGGGTAAGAAGGCGGCTATTGTGGAATCTGTTGTGAAAAGGTAAAGGCACAGGGAAGGAGAAGAAAAATGGAGACAGAATGATGGAGAAGGACTAAATTAGGGTAGAAGGGCAGCTACAAAAGGAAAAAATGTTCTCACTGAACAGTGCTGGCTATGTGAACACCGTATGAACAAGAATTAGAAATTTAGCTTCTGCTGACAGCCCTCTGTGAATATTCCAGTGATTGCAGCAGGCAGTTGCTATGGACTAGGAGGTATACAGAGTACTCTCTACTCTTACTTAGCATTGCTACCTTTTACATCCTGCAGACTGGATGTGCACTTCCATACAAGTCACAATAAAGTATGTCAGTGCGAGCATGAAGCTGGATATGCCAAGTGAAGAAACTCTCATTGTAATCATAAGAATCCCTGATACACAGACTATGCAATCACAGAAAACAGACCTGAAAGAGTCTTCAGAAGGTGATTTATTCTATCATACCTCTCTACAGCATCATTCAACCTCACAAACTTACGAGGATCTTTGGCCAATCTGTCCTTTACAGCCTTCAGCAATTCCCCAGTACTCCCAGTAACCTATTCAGTTGTTTCACTTAGAAATTTTTTTGTAATGTGTAACTTGAAGCCCATTTCATACTGTCCTATCCAAACTGGACAGTGAGAAGAGTCTGTTCTCTTGCCCGCCACAGCAACCCTTTATGTCTTGAAGGCTGTCTCCACTCAGTCCTCTCTCGCCAAACAACCCTCATTATTTTAGTTTCAGTTATAAATCATGTTTTCTAGACCTCTGATCTCTTCCCTCTGTCTCTATTCTGAACTCTCTCTGGCAGATCTTTTTTTGTCCTTTATGCTACTTTTCTCTTCCTCCACATTTTACACTAGTAGATTCTGTTCTCTGCAGATAGCAGCAGGTATACTGTGAGCCAGCAAGGAAGAAGTACAGTGGCTGTCAGACCCACCAATTAAATGTCATCTGGATTATTTTATCTCTTTTCTTGGGTCAGGTTAATGAATCTTTGGTATGACCCAGTTTTCTTGTTGGTTCTTACTGTTGCATTAAGCTGCACTCCGAAAAATGCTTAAAAAATCTCAGTATAGAACTTAGCAAAACGCATCCATGTAGAGGAAAAGGTTGCCTCCCCCGAGGTCCTGCCACTCCATAACTCAACCCAGCAGCACAAAACACCAAACAAAAACTCTCAGGAAAGTGCACATACTTGCACACTGTCTGGATTCCAGGGTCACAGCATTCTCAAAATTAAAACTGGGGCTGACTCTTCAGATTAGTAGCACTTTTGCTTCTGGTCATCCCCACCACCAAGAATAGGTGAAGGGCATGAAATCATCCTAACACGCTGAACTAACTGATCCAGCAAAACTGAGAGTAATTCATTAATCATGTTGTCTCTGAGTCCCGCTCTGTTCTTGTCTGATTGTCAATCAGGAGTCACTACCATAGCCAGTGAAATAACAGTACTACAAAACTAGAAGGTGCAAGATCAAACTTTTGAAGTCTTCTAGAACTGAGTATCTGAAGATGCACTGAAGGGATGAATTCTACCATCTCCATTTTAATAAAAGCTTCCAGTGCACAACTAGATATACAAATACTGCAGCCAGCAGTTCAGTAAATATTGTTGACTAACCAAGACGAGCAGAGAGCCTCAGACTAAGAAAGTCCTGCTTGTTAAAGATTTGGGCAGATATCCCATTCCTTCCCTCTTTCCCATCACCTTAGCACACTGCTGACCTCGACAATGAAAGATGAAGATTTATATCTGAAATGTGCATTTTTAGGTGAATTTAGTGCAGGAAAATAAATGCCATGTTAAGAGCTGTGGGGATGGTAATATTCCAATGGCAGGTAAAGCGTACTTAAAAGGTATGCAAGGGTCCCTAAATAGCAGGAACAAAGAGCCAGAAACTTGCCCTATAAGAACTACTTCTAAGTGAGAAACAGAGACCCTGTGGTGAAGTGACAGAGTTTGTGAATAGCAGGCATAGCACAGGAACAGAGAGCAACTTCCAAAGACCACACGGTTTACAGGCTGAACCCAGAAAGCATGCCAGTGTGCTTGGTGCATTGTATTTCCTGTGGGATATCTGCATCTAGTTTAACCACACACTGCTGGATCTGGAGTATAACTTTTAGAAAGACATCAAATCTCAAAGTGGAATCTTCAAATGTTGGAGGACTGCTTCTGTAGCAGTTTGTTCCATTTTATATAGCTAGAACTTGTTTGACTTCAGTTCCCAGGCACTGGGTCTCCTTATGCCTTTGTCTGCTATATAAAAACACAAGACGTACCTGGTATCTCTCTCTGTAGATAATTTTAGACTTTGTTCCCACCTTTTCTTCAGTGATTAATTGGTCCTTTCTTCATTTTCTCGCAGTATATTCTCCAGTTCCTGAATCATTTGTGTGAATCTCCTAAACATAGCCAGTTTTTCCAAAGAACCTTGTTAAATTGTCAACACTAGAACAGTACAGTACTAGAATCACTAATAACATAAGACAGCAGTGTTGTTTTGCTACTTCTGCCTGACATGTGCCTAAACACAGCTCTCCAAAATTTTTTTCATTATTATTACTATTCTGCTGTAGCATCAGAATAGAGGCTGTTGTTCAGCTAGCAAGCTCTATACGTTTTACCTGAAGCTGCCTGGCAGCGGCCACTGACACTCTCAGAGTCTGGAGGAAGAGAGAAGGATGGTCACTCTGAGTTTGTATGTGCATGACTTTAATACAAAGTCTCTGCTTAGAAATAGAATAAAATCACCAAATTATACTACTGTGCCGTCAAACCTAATGACCCAGAATGTGTTCTGCTGTCGATGGGCCTAACTCAATAGGCACCACTGAAAACAATGGAGTCTCCCAGTGTGTGACCAAAAAAGAAATAACAACTTTTTAAGGAATGTAGCAACTGCAGAAGCTCAGTAACCACTCATGAAACTGAGGGGGGAAACCAGCCATTTGGATTTTTTGTTTACAGGCAAAAGGCGCTCCAGCAATAGAGTCAGTAAGTGTGAGATTTCTGTTGTTTTAATTAAGCCTTTCTTAGGTTTTGCCTTGTTCAGTTTAGCTCAAGTTCTACAGAATACATCTAAACCCTATGGCTGGTTTGAAAAAGACAGCAGAGAGGCAGTAACTTAAGCCATTTAAAAAATAAAGGAGCTGGAAGCTGAACGCATGTGTCATCCGAGCCCCAGGCTAAGCCATGGCCTTTTAGAGCTAAAATGATTGCTGAAAGAGCAGAGTACAGCTCACAAAAATCTGTATTTACCTGGCAGAAATCCATGTGATCCTGATCACGCTGACTAAGAAATTAGCTGAGATGAAGCAGGGGGAGAGGAAGGAATATAACCTCTGGAAGTTCCCAGAAAGAGAAAAACAAGGAATTTTTCCTTCGTAATGTCATAACTCTTCATTTGCATGGATCCTGGTAGTCAGAAAGAGGGAAAAAAAAGAGAGCTCCAAAACCACTACTGGCAATACGACAGAAGCAAGTATCATGCATTATTTGCACTGTAAATCATTAGCAGTAAGTTTTCCAAAAAGAAAAGCAAGGCAAGAAGGGCCAGCCTGGGCCACCTCAGAGCGTGCTGCAGGCATCTCTAAACTGCCATGACTTGAGCTAACAAGTCCTCACACTGCAGAGTAAAACCTTGGGGGTGTGGGGGGCCCACTCTGAACTAAGAAGCCTGTCTCTAGAGACTGTATTAGCTTGGGTGCAGGGCTAACCTGGTGAAACTGCTCAGAGCTTGTTTCAAATGCAGCCCCGGGTGTCAAGTGCTCTGCTGGTGGCTACGGGTGCTCACTCAGTGGATAACCTTGGAAGCACTACACTCTACAAAAATATCCATACACGTGTTGCAACAACTAGTCCCGCTGGAGCAAGAGTGGCTTCCCAAAGCTCAGGTTTACACCCCCTGTAAGTCAGTGAATTTTCCTGCTCCCAGTCAGCTCGGAAAAGCAAAGTATCTTGTTTCTGTGAAACTGAATCCCAGCCATGTATATACAGCTAATGACTGGTTACACCACACATAATGAAGAGTCACGTTTTGCTAACTGCATAGAAAATAAACAAGCTAAAAAAGAAAACAGTTACTGGTTTGGGTAGGAATCTCTCTTGACCTTCCTTCTGGACTCAGACCCTTGATGCTCAGACCACTATGCACTACAGCCACTGCCAGGCACGGGTACTGCCTACTCCGGTTTTGCTTTCCCCTTAATGCCCATTGATAGTTTTTAATAACTGATAGTTATTTTTGCTGCAGAGCATCCATCCAGCAGAGGCCAAAGCATCAGAATTACTGTGGTCTGCTCAGGATCATCCCTGGCCTCTTTCCTCACACCCACTCAACTGAGGTGCAGCCATGGCAAAGGAGCTACCTCCAGCTTTTACTTCTGAGATACAGGCAGTGATTGTCTAAAACAGAGACATGGCAGAGGTGTGAGGGAACCCTGTGCCTCCTTTCCCTCGGCATTGGAAAGGGGACCATTCTTTGTACACACAATGAGAACTGTGCAGTTCTAGGGCATGCCCTGTTGTTTATTTATGAACATTGCCAAAACACAAAGGATTGTAGTGCCATTGCAGACTATCCTGCACAGGAATGACCAAAAGTACAACTCTTGCCTCAGAAAGTTCACAGCCTAAGAGACTGACAGATACAAACAGCTTAGCACAAAGGAATGATGAGCCAGTGGCACTCAGCACAGCAGCACTGGCTTTGGCACAACCATAGCTTAAGGTTTCTACATCTTTTGTCTGCATCGTGGGCCAAACAGCATGTCAAACTTCTTGACATGCACTAGAGACAACTGCAGTGCTGGGCTTAGGTGGTGGTAGTAAAGACCAGCAGTTAACGGTTGTCAGGAGAGAAAGTAGGGAAGGGATAGAAAGCAGGGAAGGGTGAGACCATAGGAAGAGGCAGGGATACAGCTGTGGTGCATGTGCATGCACACGTGCGTACACACACACACACACACAGAGGGTGTTCTGACCCTGCAACCCATGCTCAGAGCAAAGGGAACCCCTCACACTTCCACATCAGTGCTTTTAGTAAGGAAGGAAGACGAGTTCTTTCTAACCATTCTGTCATCTGGTGACCTGTGCCTCCCTGTCTCTCCTACAGTCTAAGGCACACGCGTGTTGCAGCCATGTCTCCAGAGCTGACATGGTGGCCTGCACATCCCTGTGTGTAGGCATTGTGGGTCTTCTCGTCTTCTCTTCCAGGTAAGCAGTAGCTAATCAGTTGTTTTGGTCATGGTTGGACAGGGGCATTTTATGTGGAGGACTGGAGACAGAAGGAAATAAAAAAGAAGGCGGGGGGGGGGGGGGGGGGGAAAGAGGGAAGAGGGACTTGCGCTGACAAGTGGCTGGTGGGGATAACGACCTCAGTCAGAGTCCTTGTGTTCTTGTAAGAAAACCTCTTGACAAACCCCAGCATCTGGTAGTTCAGCTGTGGGTTTCCGCTGTTTATTTTTCTATTCCAGTGCTCTCATCCCTATGCACTGCCTGTGCCTGGCTCTGTTAAGCATTCCAAGTGCTACAGAGCATAATTGAAAGAATAAAAACCCCAGGCTCAGCATCAGGCATATACAGAAGAAAAATAAAAACAAAAACACAAAACAAAAACCTGCTTCAATCCTTCCTTACATTCATGAGAACACAGGCAACAACTCCCAGCACCATGTCAGGCAGGTTCATGGTGAATGCAAGCTGGGAGTGTCCACTGCAGCAGACTTCTCTGAACTGGGAGAGCATGGACGAATACCAGATTATTTTGTTCTAACTAGTGGGAAGCAGGATCAATCCCCATGATGCACAGGGATAGTTCCTTTGGTGAGGTGTCCAGAGGACGGATCCTGTTCATGTCTGCTTAATTTCTAAGAGCTTAGTCCTTTTTCTATTTCTCTCCTCCTCCTTCACCTTCTCTCTGATAATCTCAATTACAAAACCAAACAGAACCACACTGCCTCTGCTGACTATTATCTGCCTACCGCCACTTAAAAATCCAGACTCTGACATCACTTCATGGATGGTAAGTCAATGAATGTAGCTCCATGCAGCTAAAAAATGGACTGCTGCACCTTTGGTCTGCTTTTTTCTTTCATTATTTCTTTGAACTGTCCCTCCCACAGACCTTCAGAAGACAGACTTCATCTCCAACTTTGATCTCTCAGCCCTCACTTCACTTCCATGCCTTTCTGCAAAATATCCCTAAGGCAATGCCTCTCTAATCTACCCACACTGCCACCTCTCCATCCAGCTCCCCATTACCCTATGTTTCTATTGCTAATACATCCTCTTTCATGACCTTTACTCATGTGATATTCCCCTGCTGATAAGCACCCAGAATAGTGGAGGATAAAACAGTGACAAAGATGTGGAAAGACAAATACAGTGACAAACACAGTGACAAGACAGGATAAGGCTGTTCTCCGGACAGGAAAAAAAAGAAAAAAAGAAAAAAAAAAAAAAAAACCAACCAAACAAAAAAAACCCCTACACAGTTGTGATTAAAAAACAGGGGGAATACAGGGGAACCCTGAGCTATATGTGTACTTGGAGAAGATTTCTCTCTTACAAACTCTGGCGGAACTAAACCATTGTTTATTGGTGAGCTCACTGCCTGGTGCTTCTTCCCTTCTTGCTGTACTATCCCTCCACCTGCAATGCACAATTTTCCAACTCTGCCAACTCCACAGCTCAGAGTCAGGAAAGCAGTGGTGCTCAGAGCCTGAAAGGCAGAGTCTGGAGAGAAACCCCAAGTTAAGGCACTACTCCTTTATGACAGAGAGGGAAGGAAGCTTTCTGTCAGCCCCAGAGATGCAGCTCTCCTTGTGGAGAGGCAGCCCGTGCTGTGAGATGTCCATGGGATGCCCAAGAGGGCCGTTACCAGCACCCGGAGCAGAGGCGCAGCCTCTCTCTGAAAGGAATTCTGAAAAAAAAGTCTTTTGAGAAATGGCCTGTCCTGCAGTTTAGGGAAACCATCTTCTGCATCTAACCAGCAGACCACCAGAGCTGTCATCTTTAACTGGGGATAGTCACAGGAGATCTGTGTTCAGTGAGAATTCATTTTCTGTAATTATTACTCTGTTTCACGATATAAAAGTTACCTAAATGCCGTGCTCACAGCTACAAGAAGAACATTCCAAATGCCAACTCTCAAACTGTTTTCACTTTTAGAGATTCACAATATTGAAAGCACATGTACCAAATTGAATCTTTTTTTTTTTCTTTTTGCAGTGCACTGTAAATGTTTTTAAAATGTGACTCTGGTACAATGCACGTCAAACAGCTGAATTCAAGGTAGAAAGTGCTGCCAAAAACAAAAGACAAATGAAGTTCAAAATCAGTTTTGACGGATTAGATGGAGACACTTTGAAACCATAAATCAGATGGCCAGTCTCTAGGAAGTCAATAATGAATGCATCTTTTCTCTATATTTATTATCCCAAAGATATATAGAAAAATAAGCCAACAACAAAAGCAAATCTGTAGCTCAGCGTCTAAAATACTTTACCCAAGTGGCAGTGAAAGTATTTGCCAGTTTAGAAGACAGATGAAAGGCTAATATTTGTATGTTAGACACACAACTTCCCAGTGTTCAGACCTGTTGTCTAAAGTAAACATTTGAGCCTAGTGAATTTTCAGTAACATGTGACTCCACATTCACAAACCAGTGGATAGCTGGATTATTTTTTTTAGCAGTTGTTACGGGCAAATCAGTGTCTGTTTCAAATCATGGGGTTTTTTGGTAAAATTATGTTCCAAAAGAGAAAAGACACGAGGGAACAAATTCTGCTTCTAAAGCCTCGTTCTACCTTCTGTGCAATCTGTTTGCTTATATTGGGTTAATTTCTTCACATGTAAAATGATGCATGCAAATAAAATCAAACCAAAACAAAGAAGGCAGAGCAAAATGTTTTCCAAGCTTTGCAACACAGGGCTTACAGTGTTTATACAAATAGTAAAGTCTGGCTAAAACAAGCATCTGACAGCTCTGTGCTGCTTTCAGACACATGACTCCTATCTGCCATTTACTCCATGTAAGCAGAACTGGGTGCCCAGGCAGAGTCGCAGTGAAATCCCTGGGGCAATGCATGAACGCAAAGTTTTGCCTGCACGCATGCCATCGCTAGATTAGATCTTGTGTGCTGTGCGCTCCATTCCACGCTCACTCAACACGCTCCCACTGAAGCTGGACAAATCTAGATATAAACTGTCCTGCAGGAATTAGTTACTACAGAATACATAATAAACAAAGGCCTAAGAAATCTGTGCACTAAAACACAACTTTCACCTCCTGGGTTTTTTGTATTACAAATTATATTCCACAGTCTGCTGGCATGCATTCTGCTTGGACATCAGCAAAACCCCTAGGGAGGGCAAGGTCTACCCAAAATGCAACACCTGACAGTAAACTCAGCAAGGATTAAATGGGGGAAATAGCAAGAGAAATAACTGTCACATGAGCCTCCTAAATTTAAAATCTGGAGGGGGAAGACTGTATCTGTAAACATGTAAATGCCAACACAAACATCAGCATTTGGGAATACTGCATGGATTCAGGAGACACTGTAGTGATTAACATCATTACAATAATCTAGACATGGGGGGAAATAACAATCTCTTACAATGCATTTGATACAGGTTCCTGAAAATGGTTCTGCCATTTCTCCCAAATCAGTTCACCCATGAAATACAACCAGGAAAAATCATTCAATCTCATGAGACTGTCTTTGAAATCACAGTTCTGAATTAAAGCACGCAACATTTTCTTTCAGCTACTTAAGATCACAGCACCCCTCTTAAGCGATCTCATACATCAGTTACTCTTACATGACTTCTATAAACATGATCACATACTGATTTTATAGAAGCATCTGTATGCAGCAGACCAACTACAGCACCGCACAGCTGGGAGAATGGCCAGAACACAACAGGATGGGGAGTTCTCAGGTCTGCAGGGTGACACCTTGCTGGCACCCTGCACTGGGCTCAGCCACTCCACAGACAGCTATGAAGAGCTTTTCACCAGCCTCTGGGTCTAAGAAACATGCACACTATGTAAACAGACTTTGCACCCAATGCAAAGTCATCCATAGTCAATTTCTATTAAATATAACTCTGTGCTTTGACCATGTCACAGTGCATAGGGCACTCAACATCACCAATTACCTCAAATCAGTACGTACCATCACTAGCTCTGGTAATTACTGCCAAGTTCTCCTAATCCAGAGATATTAGCATTTAAATGACAGGTTTAATCCTATCGCACACATCTCTATCTAAGTAAAGTTCCTTTGGAATTCAACAAGATGCCGTGAGGTTTATGAAAATCACTACAAAAATCATGTGGGAGAAGGAGGGAAATACGCAACATGGAGACAAGCAGAACTCCTTTTCATTGTAAAGCAGCATTTGCCCTAGCTGGTGGAACCACATTCTTCAGTCCTTTAGAACATTATATTTGAGTTAAAACTAGGATTTTAGTCAATGCAAGGTTTTCCTTTGAGAGTTCTTATCTTACAAGATAATTTATGTTATTTCATGGATCACTGAACTGCTGTTCACCAAAACAATCCTAAACAATATGCTTTGTAAAATAAAGAGAGAGCTGAAAGCAACCCACTCACTGCAAGACGCTGCACCTTGCCTCTAAGCAGTGTGAGTACACTGGAGCACAAAGAAGGCAGCAGGGCCTCATTTCATTAGTATCAATTCTAATTGTTTTGTAACACTGAAACCCCCTCAGTTGGTTTAAGCTATTTTATAGATACAGCAGTCAAAGGCAAAACTGGGAACAAGAAGTGTTCCTTCTATAAACACTGTTGCTTAGAAACTCTGTATTTTTAATAACCTAGCACTCTAAATTCAGCATGGCCTGTCAGTACGGGATTTCAGCACAAGACATGAAGGTATTTCGAGGCTGGTTTCCCAATTTACACTGTACCATATACAGAGTTGTTCATAGCAATACAGTGACATGATCAATTGGGATAAGGCGACAGGAAGCCGAGCCCTTGTTCATTATTCATATTGCCACAACTCCAGTCCTAAAGTAAATTTCCTTTTGCTAGTGATGTGCAAATACAGAACAAGACAGACAAGCCTTGCCTCCAGACAACTTAAATGTAGAGCACAGGAGATCAGAAAGTGTACAAAAGGACAATGCCTTTGAAAAATAACATCTACGCTAAAAAAAAAAGTGGAAAGAGACAATTAAAAAACTAAAATAAAACAAAAATGAAGCGCAGTTATTTGGTTTTGCGGGAATAAATAGGGTATATTTGCTTGAAATACATCCTTTGTTCTTAGAAAAAACAAACCCCACAGATGTCGCTACTCTCTGCGGTGTGGTATCTGACAGCTTAGAGGATGCTGCTGAAGCACAGTCATGCCTGTTCTTGGTATCTTCATTGTGTTTCATTATCTTCATCCTGCTGTGATGCTTCCTTGCCTAGTAAAGTTTTAAAATTCAAGTTTTCTTTTATTTAGAGTACTCTAGAAAGTTGCTTCAATTCATGTAGTTAGGTTTGTACTAAGTGAAAAGTAATTTTTATAAAATCAAACGTGATTTCTGTAAGATATCAGCATTTTTTTCAGAGATACACAAACACCTGGGGACGACATTTATGTTGGCAATGAATTTTTAAAAGTGAGGTACACCGGACAAAGCTCCCTTGGAAAGACAAGAATGTAAGGCAGAATCAAAGTCTAAATTCTGAGCTCTCTTAAGAGTTAATCATCTAGGATTTTATTAGAAACTAATTAGAAACAATAATTTAAAATAATTAGTGAACCAAATCCTGACTTTGCCACCAAAACCTTCCCTGAAGTTTATTCACCTTTTACCTAAGAAACAACCAAGTCAGAAAGAAGTAAGAGTATTAGGATTTCACTCATGAGTTTTACCTTGATTGTACCTACTTTAATTGTCGCTATTTTCCCTCTGGCACTTCCACCCATCACAGAACTTTGGTCACAATCCAGCAATATTGCTTCACCTCCCTGTAATCTCCCTCTAGAGCTGGCCAACAAGTTGTACTTGTGCAGAAATACACCCTCCTAGCCCTAAACGATGCACTGTTCTTGCAAGGATAATCTCAACTCTACCTATAAATGTCCCCTCTCCAAATGGACAGCAAGCCTTGCTGTCTTGCCAGGAAAACATTACGTCTAAAAGCTGACACTTACTATGACCCTGACTCTCTCTGGCATGTTACATCTTGTTCTCCAGCCATCAAGTTTTAATGTCTATTGTGTAATTCCCTAACAGTGATGGTTTCAGAAGACACTGAAGGCCACGGTTTTATTGCAGTGTGATGCAGGCTGAAATCAACGATTAAATCAGTTTAAGCAAAACAATACACTTTTGCATATAGCGTACAGGGTCTAGCAGAGAGGCTCTAACTTGCCATGAGTGAACAGTGAGCCGTGGACTTTTCTGAGCACTTCATTGCTGAAAGTTTCATAGCAATTCACCATTAAAGAATTAGTGTTTTTTCAAAGAGAACTATGCAAAAAAAAATCTGCCAGACACAGTCTGTAGTAATTACACAGCAGTAGCAGTCATTATCAACGTGCTTTTTTAATTCTAACTCTCTAGTTACTGCTTGGGGTTGCTCTATTGATGCTTTAAGAATGCTGGAAAAATAGTTTACAGCCAGTCAAGGCAGCCCTCGAACATTATTGCCTTTTATTGAAAGCAATTAGCAACTATGAACTCATAGGTAAATATAACAAAACACAAACCAAAAAGAGTGCATCAGTGCATTCTGCCAGAAATTACTTATTTTTCCTTAGGTTTTCATCTTGCCAACATTTTAGTAGTTTAGATGGATCATAATATTTATTTCATTTTTATTAATTCAGCTGAAGTGCAACAGAAACCAGAGATTTTTAGCATTGTCAATATTTTTTTGGAAAGATACTTTATGTGGCGAAAAATTACTGCTAATCCCCTAAATGTTTTTAAAAACTTCAAAACCAGCCACAATTCTTAGCCAAAGCCAACAAAGCCAGAATTTCCACGGATGCATTCAGTACTGTTGCCATGCTAACTCACGCTTTGAACTTTACAAGTCTCTCAAGCAAATCAGTGGTCAGATTTTGGCAGGAAATGTTCACGAAAGCCTCAGGCAGAGCAGAAAGGGCTCCTGAAACCTACTAAGCTGCATGTTCCACTGCAGTCAGTGCCTGTTGGATGCTCCAGGATGGCATTGAGAGTTACTAGCTGCATGGCTACCAATTCTTAATCTAAACAGCAAACAAACAGAGGCCCTGCTTATACAAAGTAAGTGCACATGCATGCACAATTTAAGTACTATTTTTGCAGATTACTTTTCAGCAGCAGCTACAAAATGCAGCACAAAGAGACTGCATTACTCTGAAAGAATAAAAAGAAAAAAAAAAGTTTACAATAACTTTAATTCACGTCAGGTTACAGGAGTGAGAAATTACATCTGTAGTGGTGGATAACAAGCTGACGAACAAGCAAACAAAGAAGCAACACAGATTTTTCCAAACTGCAGATTCCATAAATGTAACTGTCCAGTACAAACTCCAGCTTAGACAGATTCCAGCAACAGGAAATAAACCTTACAAATTCCTTTTTTTACTGGATCATCTCGCTGCAGACATCAGCATGGCCAGTTAACAAAAATGACTGACAGAACTGATATGCTTTTAGGGCTTAATGGAACTGATTTTCCACATATTTCACTATCGTTTCAATATGTAAATTCCTGAATCTTTCAGGCCTCCCTGTCAAGGTCAAGACTTTCATCACAGCCAATGTCTTTTATTGTTATTTCCTTAGGACACCTTAATTAGGGTAAAGATAGGGCACTTTTAGGTTTTCCTCTGACCGTGCACGATTTATCTTCAAAGACAGTGTTGCCTGTGCCGCCACAAAGGCCTGGAAGAAAGGATGGTCCCTGGGTAAGAGCAAGGACTGAGACGTTGGAGCTGATAATTTGCATTTTGGATGGCCCTCAGGCAGGTCACTGAATTCAGCCTGTACCTGACATCTTTCTGGTAAAGTGGGAGTATCAGCACTTCCATATCTCATAGGGATACTAATAAAATAAATATTTTAAAGGCTGAGAGACACCCAATTCTACAGGACCATACAGTCACCCTATATAGAGAACTTACCATCAAAGCATTGCTGTCTGGCCACCCCCATTTCAGTGCTTTATGTGTTTGCTGGTGAAACCTAACATAAAGCCTCCACAAAAAGTACCTTAAAATACAGCCAGAGAACACATAGGGGACTGCACAATTTTCGACAGGAAGAAGGCTGGATAATTCAAACAGGCTTCAGAATTGCATATTTATGTATATATATTCCAGGATACTCAATGGAGCCAAGCCTGAACTCTGAACCTCCTAAGCCTTTGCTGTCACTGCCAGACAAGAAAAACCTTGATGGTAAATTTTAAAGCAGAGGGAAGGACCTTCAGAAGCATCTCAGGGAATCCTTAACAAGTGTCCTCCACAGACATGCTTCCTATCACAAATAAAGTGATGCAGAGATAGAAGAAATGGGAGAAAGTAAGCTCTTTAGAGTAGGTTTCTGTATCTTTTACAATCTGTTTTTATTTTTGGCAAATTAGCTCCAACTACACTGCCTTGTGCACTGCACGGACCAGTCCCCAACACACTACCAATCAGTGAAAGGACAGGTAGTGTAAGCTGTGCCAGAGCATTTTTCCAGTGAGGTTTTCTGGGACAAATAAGTTGGATTTAGTACTCACGAGGATGGAAAGACTGAAAAATGCTTTATGGGAATTAGGGCTTTGATGGGGGCGAAATAACAGTACAAGCCAAGGAGCAGTCAGAAATGGGGCACAGTGCAGTTAGCCCCAAGGCCCAATCAAAGCTGAGCTCTGGGCCTGTGTGAAAGTTAAGCTTAAGACAAAAACTAATACATTTGCTTACAGTGTCAGATTCCAGTCATTTCCCATTCACCTTAAGTTGTGGTCTGGTCACATTTTCATGGTTGTATCCACAGGAAAAAACAATAGAGAGGGACAAAATGAAGGGAAAGAAGAGGAGCCCTGGAGTCCCTGTCACCACTTTCTCCCTCCCTTTCTCCAGCTTGTTCCCTGCTGGGTCATCCTAGCCCTCCCATTCCGTTCCACACACTCTTATTTGCATGGCCTTGAGGCCTGTCATCAACAGGGAGGCAAACTACCACATCCCTCCCTCCAGCATGGCTTGGGAATACAGTATGTTCTGGTCTCCATGCCCATCAAAACAACTGCTGCTAGTAGACCCTCACAGGAAGGAGGAATGGCCGCAGGTTATGTTCTACTCCATGACTGTTCAGAGACCAAGATTATACCCAGGCCAGAGCCTCTAATCACAAAACTCCCATCAATTATTTACTTTTCCAGATTCTAGCTAAGCCAAGCATCTCAGCCTCCCTCGAACACAGTCTTTGACCAGGACTGAGCACAGACATCTTCAAAACTGGTGACTTTAAGGTAGGTGGGCAAAAAGCTTTTCTGCAGATTTCTCAGCTGGATTCATTTAGTAGTGCTCATGGAACAAAAGCAGCTGAGAAAAAATACTTGCTTTAAAAGGACAACATCCCTCTTCCCATCTCAGCTCCTTTGCATCCACTTCGTCCAGTTTAGAGGACTTGTGTGATTCTGGGATCAGCACCGAGTTTCAGGTTCTACCTTCTTCTGGAGAAACACCATAAGGAAATCTGCCAATTAAGTAAATAAAGCCAAACCTAAGAGAGACTTGCTAATTTTTTCTTCTTCTATTTCAGCTCTCAGGGAAGGAATCAAAGAACAATTTTTCTGAAGGGAAAGCTGTGGTTCAGGAGAGAGTGGAAATTAAATTTCCAAATTTTCATTCTACTAGAAATCCTCTAAGGGAGGATATTTCTTCAATGGAGCAGCGAAAGCATTTTTGAACTTCCAAGGAAAGTAACAGGGAGATATAAACACCTTCTGAAGTCAGAAACAGACTAAGATGACTAAATTGCCTTTGATTTCTTTGTGAACTGGGGGAAAAAATGCCATATTTAAAGTAAAAGGAAATGGAGAAACTCAAGAGATCTAGAATTTTGCCACATAGCTGAATTTCCACAAGGTGACAAGGACTTATCAACCACCTCATATTAACTGTCTGGTACAGGCACGTTGCTTAAGTAGGTGTAACCTACTTCAAGGCAGCTTTCCTTTAGGAAAAGAGAGCTGAAGTACCTCTCATTGACAAGAAAGTGCTGCAGGGTAAGTGTGCGCATATGATTACTCACAACCAAGCAACTGACACAGAGTGATTTTACTAGATTTACTAGATTTACTCTCTAGTAATTTATCCTGATGCCCAAGCCCTGAGGCCCTGTGCCTCCTTTGAACACCTCTGTTCCTATCCATAGGCTCTTTAAGAGAGCTGAAACATCAACACAATAGCCATCTGTCTCCTAGAAGAACCAGAGCCATTTATGCTCCTCAGGAGCAATGACTGTACACATGGAAGAGACATTCTTGAAAAACCTGTAAAGTTTAGGAAAGAAATCTTGTAAAGAAATAGTGTCTGCCCAGTCATTCCAATGCTGCGCTGTGCAAACAACTGCCTGAACTGCCCAGGACGGTTCTGTTAGTCCTGCTGGCTGGTCAGAATACAGATCCCCGGCGATCACTATCCATGCCTGTCTTGTCCTTCAGTTCCAGACACATATGCATAGCACAGGCAAATTCTACTGTAAGGAGAACACGGTGCAGGCTCTCAAGCCATGCAAATCATCAAAACTGCCTGTACTTCAACTCAACCCTTCAGTGAATGAACTACAGGGATTTACACAAACGAGGGCCTAATAGTGTATGTTTAGGCAAACACCATGTTGCTGAAGCGGGTAGGATTTGATCTATTACATCCTTGATAGGAACTGAAGAATGCTTTCTACCTAAAAGCAGACACCATCTTAGCTAAGCTAAGTGGTGCATCCATGGGCTACATGGATCCACCAAGTCTTTCTCCTTTACAGAAAACTGTTTCAATTTTTCAGCATCCAAGTGCGGGGTGGGGAAGGAGTCTGCGTGAAACACATTTCTTGGCATACTTTGCTCTGTAGAAGCAGTAGGAGATTGATAGGAGTAGATTCCCTTTTGCTTCTTTAAATAACTATATAAACATGATGTTTGGCAAAGATGCATCTCTTGGAATACACTTTTAAAAGTTTAACAGTTGTCAGACGAAAAAAGGACATAGCTGCTTCACACAGTTGATGAAAGGGATATAAACAGTTATGCTGAATTGCTCTGCCTCTGCATCAAATGTTATGGTGTCCAGGCATTCAGACAGAGCCTGGATACAATGAACGGAAATAGCTACAGTGGCTGCTGTGGGAAGGATTGGCCTAACCTGGCTTTTCGTGAGGCATGAAATGCTGAAACTACAAGTCGGGAAATAACCTTTTTATAAGCAAAGTTTCTTCCTAGCTTAAATGCTATATGCAGGACCACAAGAGGTTTCACAACCACCGCACAATTCACATCAGCTGGCGACTCACCTCCATTTCTAATGCTGACAAACATATACTGCATCCACACTTCTGGAATAAGCTCTGTGTGACCCCCAACTCCTGCAGACTTTGTTGTGGCTATTAAACACAAGAAGATCTTTGTTGTGCCACAGGACACTGAACTTAGTATCACATATCCTGCTGGCACAGGAGGGAAGAGTATGGAAATGGGAAAGGATCTGTTCACATATACTTCCAAATTCCTGGGAAAACCAGATTTGAATCTGGAAAAAAAAAAAAAAGATTTTAAAAAAGGAAACAAAATTGCTTTTGGAACTCCTTTCTCCAAACTGACTCCAGTTCCTGTTGCAGAAACACTCGAGTGTGAGATGGACCAACAAGTCCAGCTTACACTTTCTACCTGACTGTGGCATAGTCTCCTGTGGCTCCTGACTGCTGAAGCTCAGTGATTTCACCCAAGACTTGGTTAGATACAGACCGAGGTGAAGGGTCAGATATTATCAACTGGCCAAAACCAAAGTCCTGAATCAAATAAATCAACTGTTTTTAAAGGCAAAGACAGGTTTGCCTACCCGAGTTCAGACAGAAATATAAGCTTTTCACATTCCAGGACAGCTTCTCAGTATTTTCCATTTTCATTTACATACCTTATAAAAATAGCCAATGTTTCATGACATATACTCATAGAAGTTAGTCCCTGAGGACAGATGCAACTTTTGTTTACATGGAAAAGCTGTCACAGGCATTAGAGGATACATGACCATTACTGCTGGTTGTTTGAATTGTGTCCAAAGAAAAAAATTAACTTCGTAATTAAAAAAACAAATCCTGCCTGAGGCTAGGTAAGGAATCGAAACAACAGTGGCGTAGATGCTCCATACCAGGGAAAGCAGCATACCATTTAGTGCAGCATCTGGCAGAGCCATAAGCACAACACAGAGCTGCCTACAGAAAATGGCAACGCAAAGAAAAAAGAAATATCCAGCGAAAGCAGTAAAACACACAAAGAATAAAAAGTGCCCTTAAACTCAGCGCAGTTTAAATGCACCAGGAGTCTCTTCAAAAATTCAGCCTTCACAGGAGAAGTCCCACAGAGATCAGTAACCCTCTCTGGAGTCCAAAGCAGTCTTCACATTTCTCCATACAGTTCCATCACCACTGTAACAGCACAGACCTTTCCCTTCTGCAAGGTACCAACAACTCACAGCACTCACTAATGACATTATGACATTAAACAACACGACATTAAACAGCAGTTTCTGGCAGACGGCAGTAGGAACATCAGTGCTGCAGGTCGCTGGAGCAGGTGCTATCTAACACCGTACACACTCTACAATGTACAAACCAAAGAACAGCCTGAAGATACAACACAAAAAAACATCCTGTCCTGCACTTCTGGAACCACTGTAGAACAAATAAAGATAGATAGAAGTTCAACAATAAAAAGAAATTCAGGGAGTTCTTTACACCAGTAAAATGTTCCAAATGCACAGCAACCTCTGGATCAACCCAAACCCTGTGATGCAGAAAAACAGAAAAGATTTTTCCTTCTCATTAAGTAACATGTATTGGGTTTTTAAAGAACAGTTTTGATATGTCACTCACCATACACCTGACTTCATCACAGGTCTAAAATATGTCTCTTTGCAAGACAGGACTGCACCAACCAAACCACCTTCTTAAGCAAAAGACAACAGTACAAGCTCTTGAAATACAAAAACCAATACGAGCAGCATCTGCTAATGTACAGAAATGTTAGCTTTCTGCACTGCTTTATATGGAACTTCTTGACAGACCCTCTGTAAGTTAAAAACCAGAATATAATAATTTATGTTCCTCGTGTATCTATTGGCAATAATACTTACTCAATTTTAATGAATTTGCTGGTAAATCAATAGCTCTGTTTCTGTTCTGCATTACAAGTATTACTGCATGTCAAATAAATCATTGTAATGAAGTTTGACGAGCAAAGGGTTTGATGGTGGTGTTCCATAATTATAAACATCAGCAGCAAGACTTTTGCAAATCATGAAAGGAAAGTGCTTTGATGATGGCAAGTAAATTCCCTGATTAAAATTACTTTAGACATTTCAGGCAATGGAAGTCTTCAAATCTGGCCCTGACCTTTGCTCTTCAAAATACATCTCTTCATTAGTAAATTGCAATACGTTTAATCATCAAATAATAAAAAGACACTGAACATCACAAAAGCCAGAGGACATAGTTGACTTATTTATGCAAATTTTAGAGATGCAGTTGCTCAAACCATTTTGAAGGTCTCCAACTTCTAAGAAAAGAAACAGCCGTATCAGCCTGATGGAAGTATTTGTTGCCTTCATATGGAAAGAATCAAAGGACTGGAGAAATAAAGTATCAGCTGGAACAGACATCACATTATCGAGACTATAAAGCAGGATTTATTTTCAAGTTTCTCCTTGACAGAAGCATTATAAATTTAAAACTCTAGCTAACATTCGATCAGGTGCAAGACTCAACAGAAGTCAAAAGCACATTCACCACTTACGCAGAATTTAATCAGAATCCTCCCATCTGCATATCAAATGAATCTGAATGTCCTACACACATGAAGAAAACAACTGACCCAACTAAATAGCTCTTACTGTGAACTGCAAATAATTTAGGTGTTCCCATCAAAAAATAATAGCAAACAAACCTGGACAGTAACATCAGAACAGATGTGCAAATTGGCTGCTTGGAAATAAGCAGGGTTTAGTTCTTTACCCAACAGGGAAAAAAAGGGACTCTTACAGGACAAACAATCTCATCTTTTGTCCCTTCGTCACACTCTAAAATACTTCTATATATTCTCAGGTATTTTGTTTATTGTTCTTGGTTACAACAACAAACTGCAACTACCCACCAAAGCCATTTTTCCAAACTCACAATAACATGAGAAATTCCCACTGTTCCACCCTCCCGATATATGCCCACACCTCTAACCTTTTATGTCCAAACTCTAACCTTACACAGTGTAACTAAGGAGACTTTGGAAATGGCACAGCAAAAGAGCTGTTATTTCCAACTTTTCTCAGAGACTGATCACAATATTTAAGGACCTGACAAACTGCACGTGCTGGGAAAGTAGCTGCCCTTAGCACCTACGCAGGCTCAAAGAATTAGGAGCAACAGAATCCTAATCCAGAGACGTGCATGCAGGAATGTCTTCTCCTTCACCCCTCTGGTCCAGAAAGGGAATACAGGACAGTGAGAAAGAGGGCTCCAGGAATCTTTCTAACTAACCATGAGCTGGAGGGAAAAAACAACCCATGGGAGAATGCAGTTACATGTAAAGGACAGTATCTATCCTCTGTCACACATGCACACTCCTCTGATCTTCAGCTGTATTTCAAAGATGCAAAAAGGTATGAAATATTTATTCTGAGAGTTGCTCCACAAGCTGTATGTCCAGAAGGTTTCTGTCCAGAATAGCTGCATGGACAGCCCACCAGCAGCATTAAGGTTGGTTCTATAAGCTGGAAAACAGGAGGGACACGTTCTTCATCCTCTCAGATGGAACGTCAGCGTCACACAACCTCACTTCAGAGGGCAGAATGAATATACACCACAGTGACAGCAGATCTATGAAGACAATGAAGGATGTGGTGTATTTTGGATTTGTGGTGTGAATTCCCTATCACTGACTGCGGATGTGACTACGATAATGAAACAAAAAACAGCACTCATAAAAGGGACCAGAGAGATGGAGAAGGGCAAATATTCCAGAATCAACTGAGATGATGATCCCTGAATGCTCATCCCCCATACGCTCAGTTAAATGAGGTAGTGGTCCCGTGACTGGATGTAAAGGCTTGGCAGGCAGCTCATTCCAAACAGGGAGGGCAGCAGATTGGAAGGGATAAAGAAAAAGGAGTCTGGTACTTTGTCTGCCAGAAAACATTGGGAGTATATTTTAAACATGTGTAACTTAAACTTGGCTCTTTTTGTTTTCTCCAGTCAGTAATACCAGTACAATGGGAGACAAACTGAAACAGCTGCCTACGCTGCCATGTCCAAGACATTCTGCAGTGATCTGCCCTTGGCCTGTATGTTAAATCCACCCAGAGTCCCACCAGCCTAGGTAGCTTTTCTGTGGCTAACTCGCACATCCTGGTACTCCTCATGCCCCACCTCTGAATTTGGCTCTCTGTATTGACACGCATGCGAAGGATGTTTTGGGGAGCCCAAGCCATGGGATCTGACAAGAAAGCTAGATGTTACACATGTACCAAGTGCAACCCTGGGAGCAACTAACCAGAATGTAAAAGAAAGCGCGTCTCAAACAAGGGAAGGGACTACTTCAGCTTACAGCATCTTACAACTGTTGTGTGTACAAATTACAGCAACACTGTTGTAAACCATCCAAAAAGCACCTACATTAGAGTAAGGTACTCACAAAATGCCAAATAACAGGGAAATCTTAAAGTCTTCCTGAGTTGGTTCCCAAGAACATTTGCGTATCTAACCCAGTGGTACCCAAGCGGCTGCCTAGTGCAGCTTCCCAGGGAGCAGGCAGGAGGCCAGTCTCTGTGTGTACCAGACCCAAACCTTTCCGCTCACTTTCATGAAGCTGTGCAATTCTAACTGAATCTCATCATAACCTCTTAAGCTCTACTTTCAACATTAAAAGCCACAGTAATTTTAAGTAGCACTCAAAAGTTAGCCAAATGAGCTAACATTTTCCTTTGAACCCAGGAGCATTTAGAAAGGTTAGTAAAGTTTTACACAGTATAGAAGCGCGGCGTGCTTGCTACTTAACAATCCAGTTCTGTGCTGGATCTGTCACCACTACAGTAAAAAGTTTAAGTGTATTGTGTGCTTATAATAAATACTTTGCACAAAATTATTCATTCCACAGATGGGCAAAAGAGACTTTAATGCTTACTTTGTTTGCAGAATGCTATATAAACCTGCTAGTTACGGGCAAGAATATGGAAGTTGTTTTGTTCTATTAAATAAAGGAAACAAGGTTCTCATTTTAAAATTAATTCAATGAAAACTATTAAGCAGTTGGCAGTGAATGCTTTGGGAATTTATATACACACATATACATTTATACCTGATACTGATTTCTCTGCCCCCCCTTACCTCTTAAACAAACACACAGTTAACCACATCATTTCCAAGAAGTTCTGCATGGGAAAAGCTTGCAAGTCAAGTGTGATAACATTCTCTACCCAAATATTGCTGCCCTACAGCGTGTCTTTCAGCAGGCACAAAGGGAGTCTAAACCAGAGGGTTTTCTCCCAACAGATGCAACTTGATCTCTCCCACAGTCACGCTGGTTTAATACTAATAGCTGAGGAAGAACAACTACAGCCCTCTTGTCTCTTGGCAGTATGAGCATCCCTTGGGGAATTAGCATGAGATCTGAGAGCTTGTCTGTGCTGGGTGTTGGCCTTGACTTCAGCTCCTCTTTGCTGCTTTCAAGGCAATTGATATTTTGTCCTGAAAGACGTAACAGCTTCATGCTTTCTGCAGCTTGTTACAAGCTTATGATACAAACCTAACTAAGCATTTTAACTGCTTTTTCTGGGAGGTTCTCAGCTTTCCAAGAGGAAAGGTACTGGCTATGAAGTTATAATTTTCTTCTGTGAATAAATGCTTTCTCTTTTTATGCTCAACTGCTTCTTTGGTTTTAACACAAACATCAAGTAGGATGTGTGATAAGGTTACTCCCCAACATCCCCATAGTGACTGTGTGAGGGCACAAACACCAGTTGTGTACCCATCTCACAAGGAGGTTGAGGGTTTGGGAAAAAAGAGAGCTTTGGCTTAAATAAAACCAACTGTTTATCAAGAAACACAGAACAAAAAACTTAGAAGAAATTAATGCACATAATTAGGAAATATCAGTCATGTTTTTAAACAATTCATAGAACTTGTATATATCTATGCCTCTGAGCTTCCAACAACATATTCCTAATTCATCACAGCACAAGTCACACATAGTAAAAGGCAATAATTACACAGCCGAAGTCGGAGAGCATAGTAAAAGGCAATAATTATACAGCTGAAGTCAGAGATCCCTGCACCACTGACAGATGCTCTCCATGGAGCTTTTCACTCACTTGAATGTCTCCTCTATCTCTCAGGGCTGTGTACTAAGTTTAGACAAATTTTGGATTAAATTAAGATGGTTGTATCAGGATGAAATGTGCATGTCTTTCAAAACTATAAGGATAATATATCAATTCTTGTAGCTGGCATGTTTTTTTCTACAGCTTCACCACTGATTTACACTGTCTAATGATCTGTTTATTCCCTGGATTGGGTATAGTCCACAATGGTTTAAATTACTCATCTGCTTGTACTTAAGCATTTGGTCTCCATAAAAGACATGATAGGTAAGTGCAATGCAAATGTACTTTGCAATAATTAGTGCCACCGGGGTCAGAATCGCAGCTGGGTAAGCGCAGTTCAAGCACACAGATTTATGCCAACTTTAGTAGAACTCTTTGGTGTGGATCTGTGGACACCTCTAATAGGAATGTTAGTTTTCACTCTTGGTTTCACCTAGAGGAGAGGTTTTAGCATAGCAGTCTCCAATGACATATGTTGAAGCTCGGTCTACAAAGCCACATGAACATCTTTAATGATGAAGCAGCAAACTCTCTATGCAGTTACCTTAAAAGATGAGGGACATACATTGGATGTGCTTGAAGAAATGCAACATTTGGATGACAGTGTAAAATTGTATTCAGCTCATCTCACCTCATCAGACAGCTCATGAGAATTTGATGGGGACATCAATATCTGCAATTATAAGGCTTACAGTGACAGATTAAGACAAGGCTGCAGGTTATTATCCCTGTGCTGCTGGGGCACCTTGCTCTTGACACCAAAAACTTCTGCCTGGAGAATCCCCAAGAGTCGTATATACATGCACATTCAGACACAATATCTCAGCAGAGGTTGTCTTCATTCCTACTGAGATACAGCTCAGAATGCAAATGAACTAATTAACACATTCAAGGAAGCTTCCCAGCAGCAAAGATACACTGGCCCAATTACAACAAAACCCAAGCATCTGTAAGCTGGACTGGCTCATTAAGACCATTCAGAACCTTCCACTGTCCATAGTGTAAGCATGCTGTTCTTATCAAAGCTAAAATTAGAGACTCTTAATGCAATGATCTGTCTTTCTGCAATAACCACATGTATTCTGAGTCAGAATTAAACTTCTGCAGTGTGACCCAGAATCTCATCATAACGCATTTCTTACTGTGGCAGGGCTGACAGATGCCCTTCAGCGCACAAGATGTATCAGTAGTTTAACTTCATAAAACAAAATGGCAGGGAGAAGCAAATAAAGGATAAAAATCAAGAGAAGTATTGTTAAGATAATTTAGCTATTCAGAGAAAGAAAAAGAAAATGCAAGCATGTTTTCTTAGGAAATAACAGCAACAATTGTCTTTGTCAGCTAATTCCCTATTGGCTTTATTGGTCTCCAGTAGAGACTTAGATGAAGTGCAACGTGCAGATGAACTCAACGAGAGCCTGGCATGTGTTTTGGAAATCCAGCGGAAGAAAGGGAGGTAGTTGTTTGTAGACCAAAAAAATAATTTACTATGTGAAGGCATGATAGAGGGAACAAGGGGATAATAAGATTAGTGCAAAAGGCAAATTATCAGTGAAAAAGCACATTATCAACTTTCCTGAAAACAAAGCAAGAATTATTATACCCAAAGAAGAAGAACACTGGAAGAAAACAGCATAATTCATTCAAGAAATGATGTGATCTAATCATTGGGAAGACACACTGAAGATTTATCCCAACTATCATTTACAACCCACAAAAAAAAAAAAAAAAAAATCAGGGATTCCAGCTCTTCCTGACTACAACAGAACCACATTTGCCTCAGTATAATCAGGGACAAAATCTGGACAGCGTGGACTGCAGAAGTGAATAGGAGACAGGCTTGTCAGATGTAACGACACTTTATTAGAAGAAGGTCAAAGGAGAAAATGAACATAGGTGTCATTAAACCTATCATGCACTAGAATTGTGCAAGACTGACATAAGAAAATAAAAGTATTGCCTTAGTGTGTATGTTTTGGAAATATTAAGGGACAAAAAACATGGAAATCTTCAATGATGTTTTTAGAGCTGCTTTTCAGGGAGGAGCTGCCCTTTAAGTCTGAGTGACTAATGGCAACGAATGTAATCTGTTTTTTATTTGTAGTGCCAGGCTCATTTGGCTTGTGTAAAATGCAACCCTTTGTTTGGTAAACAAGCAAATTAAACTGGTGATCCAGACAATCTTGGAAACTTTACCTAAATAAAGGAGCCTCCCTATCTCAGAGTCATGTCTTAAAACCCATTGGAAGGTGTATTTCCAGATGTTTATCGTGGGCTTTGCTGTCAAGATCAAATAGGTAAACTCTGCTAAGACAGTCATTCTTACTAAAAACAGAAGTAGTAAATAAACATTTATTTATCCATAAAGCAACAGTGGCCTTGGCTTCTTGGTCAAGCCAGAATAGTGCTGCCCAAAGTATTACAAATTAGTTAGATACAGTTACATCAATGGAAATAGCCTCAAAAAAAGACAAATATCTGTACCCATGTTATGATAGGAAGACTAATAGAAAAAAAAAAAAAAAAAGGAAATAGGACAAGAGGAACCCCTCCAAATCTCAAGAAGTTTTCTTAGACCTTAGAAAAAGAGAGCTACAACATATGCTGAATCTCAGGGAATATTCCAGCTGAGACATTCCTCTCGGGCAATGAACGGGTCCATGCCAGCCAATGTTACACACTGGCATCCCATAAGGCACCAACATCAACCTGTTGCAGCTGATTTATGCTCATTTACGCACGCTGTCAGCCTGCCCACTGCAGAACTGCAAATACTCCCCAGGATTCATTTGAAGCAGCAAGATTCCCATATAACTGGGGCGTACGCCACTCTTAGCTGATAAAGCTGTCTGTCCTAAAAGCACTCAGAGACATAAATGCTAGTGCAGCTGCCCGTGCCAGTAAGAGCAAATTGCGTTATTCCCACCAGATCTCAGCATCCCTGGGCAGAGACAAGGCTGCAGTAACAAAGCCTGCAAGTTTTAAGTGTGCCCACAGCTATTATTACAAGGAGTCTCCTCATAGGCACTGACTATTTCCAGACCACGGAAAATGCAATACCGAAAACAACTCATTGGCTCCCTTGCTGCAGTTCTTCCAAAAGATAAATTACGCTAAAATGTCACCCTCTAGCTCCCTGGGCAGAGATGTTGTTTAACATCTCAGACTGGGCTGCTTTCAGGTACTGACAGAATTTGGAAAATGCTTGCTACAGAAACCAAAAGCTAAACAATTCTGAGACACCCTAAGGACTTCACTGGCCAAAACACTTATTTTTCCCTTCTCTGCAGAACTAAGGGAGCAGAAGCAGGATTCCCTCTGCTGCATTATCAACAGACCACTGTGTTGAACTCCGGGCAGTTGCACATATTAAAATGCACAATGCGTGTTTAAAGCAATTGGAGAAGATCTAATCTTGGCCCAGTGACATATAAGATGAAATAACCCATTCTTAAAGCCCAAGGTTAGTTTGAGAAACCAGCAGTCAGAAAACATCTTTCTATCGACAAACAGAATAAACTGCTAAGCAACAAGAGGCATGCTAAATCCAAAAGCCCTTGCCATTATTTTCACAGGTCTACTTTTCACAGCAAAGCTGGAACTGACCTTGATTTATGCCCAAAAAACACAGTGTGACAAACTGAAATATGCAAAATGAGATTAATTAAAGCAGGTTCCCTCTGCGCTGAAACATCTCTTCCATCTCTAGTCAGCAACACAGTGAAGCACACGTGTAAAACCTTTCTCTATCATCTCTTGTGTGAGGTTAAGTTCAAGACAGCAATAAACTCCATTCTGAATTGTTTTGATTTTCTTGGTTTAAACCTGATCCTCTACATTTGGATTATTTTTTTCATTTGATTGTACACTCTCTTCTCAGAAAGAAATGTAAAGGGCTCTCTCCAGCTTTCAGTTAGGATGATGAGATTACCTTGAATTTTGTAATGCTGCAGCAATGCCTTGAAGGGAGGACAGAGTAGCCCCTTTGCCACACAGAGGAACGTGTGATTTCTAAGAATCTACATATGCTAATGCTCGCTGCCTGGATATTAGCTCGCAATGCAAACCCAGCAGCCAAAACACCAATTAGAGGTGGTGGTAAATTGACTCCTGATCTGTTTGGGACTGTGCAATGAAATCCCCTAGGAATTCACTGTAATATTTTGGCTGCTCAGTCTGTTGCCTGCATATGTGGTCACAAGCGGACAGCAAGACCAACACCCTCCTAATGGAGCAAAATCTGAAATACTCTGATAGCTCAAGATAAACGCTGCCACAAACTCATGCACTCATTCTTTTTTCCTTCTCAGACAAACCATCAGCTGTTGGGGGGAGAGGGGAATTTATACCTTTTTCATCTCCTGGATCTTCTCTAACCCAGCACATTGCCAACACCATGTTAACGGTTTTTGAATATGCCCCCAAAGAAACAAAGATACTCCTTTTGCCAGATCCCAGTATTTAAAAGCAAGCCCAAATCTGTGAGAAAATTCAATTGAACACAGATGGCAGGAAATTCCTCTAAAATGACAGTGGCCAAATTCAAACCACAATACATGAAAATAACCCAACGTACTAGACATGAAGAACATATCTTATAGATTTTTCCTCATGCAATTCACAATCTGTGATTGATTACTGGGAAGACAGACTGCAGATTTATTGGACTTCTGTAGAACAAGTATTCCATTTGCAACAATTAAATAGTATGTGGTTGAAAAATAGGTTGGAGGAACCAGTGGATGGCTCTAAGACTGAGGAATGCATTTCTAGGTTGTCTGCAAGACTGTAGCTGATTTCATTTTGCACCAGACCCCACTGTGCACCAATTTCCTTAGTGTAATTAACAAGGCTGACTCAAAATTTTTGTCACTGTATCAGAAAACGATACCTGAGAGATATTGTTTGTGCTGCTATAATTTTCCATTTTTACAATGACAGAAAAATGTTGGTCTTTTTGTGATTTAACAGCTAACTTAATCTTTATGTGCCCTTCAAAACAACAAAGTGCTACATACATGGCAATATACAGATGGGGCCTGGACAAACTACAATGATGCCTCAAGCTCAGATAAGGACAAAGCTGAAGCATTCCTCCATGCCAGAAGGAATGACCACGTGTGGGTCACTGGACTAAGCTAAATCCTGAGGACAAAGGACAGAAAGCCACAGTCTCGTATTAAACAAATCCCAGCAACCTGCATCACCGGAAATTAAATACTCACCTTCTTTCCTTTAACGATGCCACAAATCCAGGTGAGCAGGGGATTCTGAAGGGCAGCATTCACACTCCACATTTCTGCTACCATCCTGGTTTTGTTTTGTTCTAGCAGATTTTCAGGATTAATATGCTTTTGTCAATAATCACGTGAACTACTTGCCCCCCCAGGTATGGGTATTCTGGTGAGCCAACCAAAAGACAAAGGTGTTATCAAGCAGTGAACTAACACCAAGAAGTATTGGAAGACCTTGCTGAGGAGGGTGTGCAAAGCAGATTCCATGCACTAAAATACAATTGCACGGGATGTATGTGAACTTCTGAATAGATTCTAGTCCCACATTGTTCAGGCACACACACACAAAGGGTTAAACTGACCAATGCAATCATTCACCTGAAATAATCCATTCAGCCCTATTGTGCTTCCCTGAGCCCATGGAGTCCAAAACACAACTTTCCTGGTATTCTCTTATACTGACAGCTTCTCTCTTTTCCTGTTCTCATGCCTAAATCCACTTCCTTTCTGTCAGTCTGCTGGCACCTCTCAGTCCAGACTATTGAGGCAGACAAACTCCAAGCTTAGTCTAAATGTGGCAGCTTGTGGGGCAACAGGAATATAATGAGGAACAAGTAGTAAATGACTCCCATACAGCTGTAGCAAATCATGTGTGTAGCACCCCTGCCTTAACAACCTGTCTGGGACCTTACAGTCACCAGTGCAGGCCCGCAGCTCCTTTTCCCACACAGCAGCAGCCTCTGAGGCTCAGGTGTATTGCCCCCATCAGGTAGTGCTCCTTTCACTGTCCCTGGTACCGCTTTTCTCTCACCACCTAGAGGAATACAGCTCCTTCCCCTCAATTCCTAACACACTCCCCCCTGCTAAGACAAGATAGGGCAGCAGAGACTTCATGCTGGCCTTCGTGGCACGCTATGTCTGCGTTCTGGCTGCAGTACGCGTTGTGCACACAGCAACAGACAGAAACTTGGCAGTCCCTTCTCTCACTGCACCGACTCGCAAACCCTTCCCCAGCCTCTTCCACTGCGTATCCATTAGCATTCATGGGAATTTTGCACGCTCATTGAACAGAAAACAGAGGTCCTGGCTGAGGCCTGCAAAGAATACTCACTCAATAGCACGCAAACCAGACCAACACAACGTATTTTCAAATGAAATACCATCTTCTTATAGTCACTGGGAAACAGGTGGCAAAAGCAGCAGTTTGGACCATGATCAGGAATTGGCAGGCTCTCCTCCAGGCAGAAAGAGATACACAGCACAGATAATCTGTTGTACAATAGCCTGGTGCAACGCTCAGACAAGAGCTGCCCAAACGTGTTGTTAGGCACCTCCGCCTATGCCATTTTCATGAGCAACATGAGTAACTTCCATGCTGGAGCTAGGAACACCTCTTTTTGTTATTTGTCTCCAGGTCCTTTTTAATACAGCTGTGAGAGCGTGGAAAAAATCTGCCTTGCAGACAGGCTTTCTCTTTCTTTGCCTTTATCCTCTCCCTTCTCCCTGCACCTCCTTTTTCAAAATAATTCTTCAAACTCCAATGTCCAAGGAGATCTCCATGGAAAGAACAGTGAAGACACGAAAGCAATTTCAAATGAACCACGCAAATGTAAACAAGCCTGATTCTGATCTTTCCCCTAATTTATATGTGTAGGTATATAACAAATTTATTGCAGTCGTTACCAAATGACACGGAAAAGTGCAATACCCAAATTCTGATTTCTGTGTTAGCTCTTGGAAAAATAATCAATCAAATAAATATATTCCAATATTTTAAAACTGCACTCTAAAGGGCTGCCTGTGTAAGAATGTGGTAGCAAATCCTTTGCACTTGATATCTTGAAGCAACACTATCAGAGTGCTGATCTGAGAGTAAAAGTAATGCTATTTTGACTCATTCATTTTCACGGAAGCCAATGAAAACCCTCCCACTGAGCCACATCAGGCCCTTTTAAGGATGACAAAGAAAATCTGGTGAAGGTTAGCAGGAATGTGGTATGATTAACATCTGCCTTTACCATCCACAAAAGAAAACTGGCTCTGAAAACTGGTCACCTCGGATCTTGTAAACTTATGTTCTAGCTGAACATAACTGCCAAAAAAGCATCCAGTCTTGATTTCAGGAGGCCAAGAGCCTCCGCTTGTTCCAGGGATTCTTTACATCTTTACTAAGATTTTATGACTTTTTTAATTTTATTTGTCAGATCTCAGCTTCCAGCACACAGTTTTAGATGTGCTTTTCTCTGCTGCATTAAGAATCCTTTAATGTACAGAATTTTCTTGCCATTGAGTCACTTAACCTTTTTGATAAGCTAGAGGCTAAAGCCCTCAAGTCCAGGAAGGCTTCCTCCTCTTCAATGCACTTGTTAGCATTTCTCCTGGGAGCAGCATAACACTATGCAACATCCCACATATTGCCACTGGTTCCCCCAAAAGCAGAATCACCTATAGAGTTCTGGCATTCTAGGGCAAGGCGCCCCTCCTTCTCCACATTCTGACTGCCTTCCGCAGTTGCAGGACGCAGCTGTGCTAAAACACATTTTATCTCACGGGGTTCCAAGTTGTCAAGTGATTTGACAATCAACCTGTTGCACTGCTCTACTCTTGTCATTATTTGGCATTGGATCAACCTTCACATCATGTAGAAATTTTTATCAACAATGGTTTTAAAGTTCGAGGCTTAAGTATGAAAAAACCCCCTAACCAGTCCGTATGCAAACCCACTGGATCCACTTACTTTCTGTCAGCTACTCTGAGCCAGGACTTCATCTGTTTAGTAGATGTTTCAGCAATATCACATAATGTGTGTTGGGGTTTTTTGGTTTTTGATTGTTGAGGGAGTTTTTTTAAGAAAACTCCAATCCATTAACCTCATAACCTCATGGAAATCTGACATTAGATATTTTGGACAAAATGCACTTTCCTTACAACCACTCAACTAACTGTACGCCTATTTTTCAATATTTCATCAAATCATAATATTGGAAAATATTAAGTCCCACTAACTGGCCCACCACCACCCTATTTGTTCATTTTTTTTATTGGCACAACATCCATTTCATGCTACCCTTTCACAGCAATACCAACAGTAAAAGTTTGAAGCATAAGGAAAATAGCCATGCTGCTGTGCTGTTTGCTTACTTATTAGTAAGTATTACTTACTTACTATTTTTATTTATTTATACTTATTTATTATTCAGCAAATACCTGACCCTAGTGATGTGACCTGTTCACAGCAGTGTCCAACAGCAATCACGGAAGTCAAGGCTCCTTTGTGCCAGAAATGGGACAGATACACACTCATTCTGTACACAACGATGAAACAGAAAGGTGAAATGAGGTGAGGGGGTGGAAAAGAAAATGAGTGGAGTGTGTGCCTTGCCCACAGTCAGTCAGTCAGTCAAGTCAATGACTCTCTATATCCAGGGAATATACTGCAGCAGCAGCTGGGGCTGTCAGTACCAATTATGGCTATTAAACACCTCAGGAAGGCTGTCCATTGGTTGCTATAGTATAATTATTTCAATAAGATAAGGAAAGCTCTGAGAGTTCCCCATTACCCTTTAACTTCTTCCTCTGAAGCACTGCTTCACAGCGAGACTTGGAAGACTCTCCAATGCTCTGCTCTCCTCCACTCAGCGTAGGTTTTGTAGCAATCTTAACTCCTGCCAGCACTGCAGCCGGAGGTAGGATTCAGACATCTTGCAGCTGTGTGCATCAACAGGATGAACTCACTGCAAACCTCTGGACTCAGCCTGGGCTTCATTCAAACTTGCTCAGCAGTCAGTAAAGCCAATTAAGTCGTACACAAGCTGCTTCCCACAGAGCCATCAGCCTTTGAGGATGAAGCAGTTGCCACTGTAGCAACACGGCTTTGTTGCAGTGATCAGAAGTCACAGTTCTGATCCCGTGTGACCCCCCACACACACGTTCCGTCATGCATCCAGCTATCTTATCCCTGCAATTTCTTTGTCTGAGTCTCTCTGCCTCCGAGCCAAGCTGAGGGCAGCACGGGATGGCTATGTTGGAATGGTTATCCAGTCACTTACCTCTCACTGCTGAAGGAGGGAAAGTGCCAGGATAGCTCCTGTCTTCAGAACAGGCACCGGGAGAAGAAGAAGAGATCACCCCAGCTACTCAGAGAAATAAGAAAGGGGAGGAAAGGCCTGGAAAGTAAAAAACCTGACAGTTGGTTTGGAAAAGCTCAGTTTCATTAATCTTAGGAGAAAGAATGAGAGAAGCTTGCTAGGAAGGTGGTTGGAGGGAGGAAGGCAAGCCGAGAGCAATGATCATACAGAACGCACTGCTATTTGTTGTTTAAGAAGGGAAGCACAGGTAAATGAACAACATGAAATTAAGGACAAAAAGCAGGAAAATGTAGCCTGATGAGGGAGATCTTTTCAGCTACACAAGTTTCCTCAGGAAAGGCACTCCTTGACCATATGGACATATCACTGGTATATCTGTAATACAGAGAAACCCCACACTGGAAGGAGGAAGGGCATTTGGCCAAAGAGCTCTTCAGTCTTTGTTTCTTTCTTTGATAGAAGTCAGGATAGGGCACATCATACAACAACTTTGTATATACAGCAGATGAAGAAGGACCAAGAGGTCCCTGAACTGATTCTCAGTGCCGCTTGCAAACAGAGATAACTTCATGCCACAAGCCTAATGTAAACTCTAAAAAGAAACAGGAGAGCCTGTAATGCATGATGCTGTAAAACCCACAGAATGCTGTTGTTAAAATGGAAGAAAATCTAGAAGAGTGAGACAAAGACTATGCCCCAAGAGCAGAAAGAAAAGAAAAGGATGAGGACCTAAAAATCACCTGACAATCCCTACAGGAGTTCTGCTGTATTCACAGAATTGCCTAAGTAAGCTCTTTAAAGGAAACACACTTACAGTAAGTGATGTGTAACTTGAGTGTGAATCACTCCTCTTCTCCCCATTTCCTACTTTCTGTAAAGAAAAAAGGTGCATAACTCTGTGCTGCTGACTTGGCACCAAATACTCAGAGCTGTGCTGGCTGGACATTCACAACATAAATAGTTTCCATTAATGTTGCTCATGATGACAACTTCTCCAGCATCTATTCCACCAGAACAAGGGAAGGTACTGTCACCCTCTGCAGACAACTGCTTAGCATCCTCTACAGTCAGTATTTTTAATTTGTCAAGTTTTTTCCTTCTCTTGCTTTGAGCTGCTGCCTGCCCAGGCATTGTCAGCAAGCCCATGGATTTTGGTAACCCTGGTAAACACTCAGATATTACTGGAAAATGAAAGAGTACAAACGTAATTTGACTGACCACATAGGCAAAACTTAAATATCTTCTGTACCCAGGTGAACAGAGATGAAACAGTGCCGACAGTGGGCAGGATTTCCAGGATCTCAAGCCTGGAGCCAAAAGACACTTCCATCGCATAAAATACAAATTGCTCTTTAGGGAAAATAAAATAAAACAAAGCAAAAGAAACAAAACAACACCTACCTCAAAGCAGCAAGGCTAGAAAACTTTAACAACTACTGATGATAAATATCTATCAGAGGTAAAAAATTTCAGGAGCAATTACAGATCCTGGGAGGGAGCGTTCGAAAGTGAACAGGAAATAGCCAACAGAATTCCAAAATCCTGGAACTGGGAGCAAGATTTCTACAGTGTGCTGTAAGAGGTCCAGCCTGCGTCAGCACAAGCAGCATAACTGCATGTAAGCCCTCACACATTACTGACGAGTTCAGAAAACCTAGGGCACATGCTGAAGCACTGACATAGTCAAATGAGCTGGAAGCACCAACAAAATACAACAGCCTCTGGAAGCACTGCCCAGGTAGGTGCTGTTACAGAGCAGAGTTTGCTTTCACTGAACAGTGAGTCACTTTCCCCCGGGTAACTGGGCAGCATGGTTTGTACAGCCCTGTGTTTAGATGACAATGCCCCTCTCTATGCCTAACACATCAACTGTTTGACGGGGCATTTGCTCAGCAGCTCCTGGAACAGCCTCAAGATAATAAAAATTCTGCCTAATGACACTGCAGAGCTGTTTCAGTCATAATTCAAAAGCTAGATTCTCTCTCAAAGTACTCCCGACGCCATTCTCCTTTTCATGAGTAAACAACAAAGAAGTCATTTCAGTTTCTGTAAACATGTTTTTCTTCATGAGCAAGCCTGTTTGGTGTGCATTACACGCCGTGCTGGCACAGGCTGGGATGTTTTACAAAAACGCTTTCCACTAACGCTGGAATCTTGCTACTCCGAGGGAATGCTGGGTTGCACAAGAGAGGCATCCAGAATCAATTCTGTGTTTCCCTCTGCAATTTCAGATAAGAAGAATTGGGTTTATGTTAATTGCACATTCCATTTTTACAAAGCCCTTGGGTGTGAGTCAACATTTCAGTAGAACTCCTTTCTTCTCCATTTTTTCAGAGGAGGAAAAGAAAATGATATTTAGATAAATCAAAATGAGTACTTAGTAAGCTGAAGTAGAGAACACTAATTTGTTATACGACAAAGTGGCCACATTCTGTTCTCACTCTCACCGAAACTAGAATAAATACAGTGCATACCATGAAAGAAAACAAAAGGAGATTTTACGCCTAGTATTTTAAATAGGTAATAGATCAGTAGATGACTGGTGTGGGAACTTGAAAATAAGCAAAGCAGGGAAATCTTTTATTTAGCAAATAGGATGGGTTTTGCATCCATAAACTGGCATTTGATTGATTCCACTGAAGTATGTTTTCTTTACCCTCTGGTCTTCTTTGGGGCTGACTCTTATGACCCCTCTAATAGAACCGCTAGAGGACAGCATCCTTGCCATTGTTTTGATGAAAATTTCTTTTTAAAGTAACTATTTTATTTTTGCTCTCAAGAAGCTATTCATGATCTATTCAAGTATCCAAAGTTTCCGCTGGGCATCTCCTGTCAGACTCTTCTGACAAGAATCTCTATTCTTCCTAAGACTGCATATATTACTTACTTCAGACTTGTATGTCTGTTATGATCTGGAAACTGAAATATAGTCAGCACAGTAGCTACTCTGTGAGTCTTCCAAATAATGCCACTTCTCAAGATAAATGCATCATCTAACTCCCTGTCTGTCATTCCTCCCCCTGAGCTCTCATTCACTCACTTTGAACAAGTCCTCTCATTAAGTCAGCTGGGGTCTGCAAGACTCTCTCTGCAGTAGCGTACTGATCAAGAGGACATTTCAGAAAACACAGGTATGAAACTGCTGCATGTCATGGGCAATGGATCACAGAAGGTAGCTGAATGTAAGATCTACTGAATGTCAGCTGGATTCATACTACTCCATTTTAGAAAAATGACTTTTTAAGCCAGTTTTGATTACTGTGGACTTCCTCTTAGCCTTTATTGAGATTCTTCATGACCATAACAACTCTGTATCTGGTCTTCTGTGCCAAAAAGTACAAGGCTGGCTTCACCTTCTTTTGAAAGCTAATAAAATTCTGTGGCTTGATTCATTACTGCCTATCTAAAATTTTACACTTAAATTCAGTACTGAATTCATTCAGTCTAATTTGGGAGCATCAAAGCCTTGCATAAGAGTCAGCAGAGACACATACACAACTCCAGATCTTAGGTGACTGAATCAAACTTTGGGAAGTATCTCTGTCTTTTTCATTAACTCCAGAATAAGCCTGAAGATTTAGCCTCTCAGCAGAGATGGTTTTAATTCAAAAGTGAAAATTTAGCTGGGATGACACTAGGAAGATGCCTTGGTCCAGAAAGACCTTACTGCACATTTGTTTCTTCAGCTGGAATAGATCCCTGACTTTTATCACCAGAATCACCAATATTTTTTTTTTATATATAAATACAGGCTACCAGACATCTACAAGCACCTGAATGTAAAGAATTTTGCTTTCCAAGAATTTGGCTTTTTATATAAATGCATGAACAAAGACAAAGAATGTAACTTCACTGCATTTTGCTTTGAAACTGCTAGCCCCAGGGTCGTTTCTCCCTGCTAAAAGTTGTTTTAGACAAGCAGGAGAGCAGGCAACCCTCTGTATGCAACAGAAGCAGCCTCCTGCGCCTCAGCTGTAGCTACCAGCAGCCTGTGCATAAATGCAGAACAGTAGGACTGAGCTCAGCAAGTGAAAAATCCCTCTAGTGGGGTGACACTGCAATCGTGAACTGAGCACAAGACTGGAATCACTCAGGCTGCATCGCTGCACAGGGCACAGCGCAGCTGCTTCCCAGCAACACGCACTCACACTCTGTGGAATCCTAATCAAAGGTGATGCTCCCAGCCTGTGTAACACAACTGCAAGATCCAGCTCGTTTTCACAGCACAGATCCTTGCCTCTTTTTATTTCAAGACTTAACACTGTCTGATGGGAAAGTTTCTCTTGGACACAATGTCAGCTCTTCAGTAAATAGGATTTGACTTCTGTTTTGAACATGTTCTGAATTTGGAATCTAGGAAACAAAGAATTCTTGAAGTTAACTACAGGGAAGGTCCAGAAAGGCAAGTCTTCTTACAAAATTCTACCGCAGACAATGGCCTTTCTTCTGCTTACTTTATTATTATCCAAACTCTCCTTGCACTTAGCCAAACTCCCATCAGCTTCAACAACAGCACGATCAGATCATGAGGTTACTCCTGTACATGGATCCCAGAACGGGATGCAAGAGCTTTACATCTGAAAGCATTTCACATTACTCTGAGAGGTTACAGGTATTGTAACAGCTCAGCTCCTGGTATCACCTTTCCAGGAGCCACTATTTTGTCTATTATCTTTGCTCTTTAGTCTTAAACGAAGTTAACTCCAGTCAGACTGCAGCATTTACTCCAAAGGCATCTTACTTCTTGCTGAGCACATTCTTTGGGCCACCAGATTGCTTCTAAGACAGACATTCAGCTTTGTATATGGTAATGGGCTTCATGAATTCTAAAGCATTATGAAGGAGCAAAACAATCTCTCAACTGCCCCTTGAAACAGTGAATGAAAATGCAGCAACAGAAACATCTGCTTACTGGGCTCACGTCCATGCTGTGCTAGAACATCTCACCAAGATCAGCTTGGCACTGCATACAAGAAGCAGCTGTAAAATGCTGAAGGAGAAATCCTTGTTTAGAGTGCAAGTAGAATGCGCTTTTCTTGCTTAAACAGATTGTGACATGAAAATAAATATACATAGGAAAGCTCAGATTTACTGCTCTGTTAACTAGACAGGTTTCCTATGGCTTGGATCATTCAGTGACAGCCTCTCCTTTCCCCTTAAACTCCTCTCTGTTCTCAGCATCAGTCTATAGGTGTACATCACTGTTTCAAAACATTATTTTCTCTCTCTTCATCCCTAGGCACGAAGCAGCTCCCTCACTGCAGTCCAATTGCTTGGCTTCCCAACCTGCATGCCCCTGGTATCTCCCCTCAGGAAGGCCATTGAATTCCTTGAGGAAGATTAGGTTATCCTGGAGAGAAAGGCTTATGCATGGGACAGGAACAATCCACAACAAAGGCCCCATGGCGTTTATGTACCCATACAGAAGAACTGGCTGCTTCTCTTTAATCTGTTCAGGAAAAAAGGCACCTCTGATCCCCCCTGTGTTGTGCCTGCATGCTAGAAAATACTCAAACGTAAACTCTCACACACAGCAAGTCTGTTATGTCCGAAGTGTGACAAGCTGACCATATCCTCTGTAGTCCTTCCCTGGGCATGAACAGCATTCTAGAAAGCCTCAGATAAGCCTCCCCTCTTTCTACCTGAGCAAACTTCCTGGAAAGGAACAGGGAAAAAGCAGGCATAAAAACATGCCCTGGAGAAGCTTGGAGAGTATAGCACCTGTACTGTCGCAGGAATGGGCCAGCACAACCACAACCCCTGCCAAAGGCACTGCTTCTGAAACAGAGAGGAAAGAGCTGCCCACTTTAATTCTCTTCACATCATCCTTATAGGGAAATGCTTTGATTGATGGATGCTAGATCACTACATCTCAACACATTTCATGAGCATAGCAGGCTATGGCCACAGCACAAGCATAAATACAGTGAAATAAGTGTGCTTGGGTCTTCACTTGTACCTCCAGGCTCAGAACTGGGAGTGGCCTTACAGGTCCACAACTACTGTTTGAGACAGAATAGCCTATCCATCTTACAAATAAATAAACAAATAATAATAACAATAAATAAATAATATCCATTTAAAAAATCTCAGTTCTTGAACCCAGAGATGCCAATACTGCCACTCCTGAACTTTTAATCTATGCATTACAGATAGAACTCCTTTCCTATTGCCGAGAGATGATGTTGCCTCCTGCACAACACATCTACAGCAGAGCCAAGAATCCACATCTCCCCACAGTGGGGCTTGGTTGGCCACACCTCAGCATCACCAGCCCAAACTCATCGGTCTTACTAATATCTGTGTCCTTACTAAACCAGAAAAGAGATCCACAGCCTGACTGCATCCTGCACAGCACACTCTGTTGAGAGTGTTGGTCAGGACTACTTTCACGGTAAACAGTCTTAATTTAAAAAGGCAAATAAAAAGGTGGTTCCAAGCTCAGACTCTCGGCTAACTATTCTGCCTGTTTAAACTAATCAGAAGAGGTTTTTGGAGAGAACGTGATCATCTCATAAGCAAATGAAGCTTACAGCTCATTAATAACTGGAAGCACACCTCTTTTCTTTGGTTCAGTCTTGTAAGAAACTGACCTCATTCCTGAAGAAAAGTTCAGTCGTATCTGAACAACAAGAAGCAGGCAAAGAGTGGCTTGATAAAGAAAGGCTGAGGTGATTTATGTGAAGATGGAGTACGTCCTGCCATGAAGAACTTACAAATGAGAAACAAAGAAGACAGACATCAAACCTCTGCAAACCTCTGCATCAGCTTGAGGAAAACTACTTTGTAGCACAGAGTAGAGTTCAACTCCTCTGCTGAGAAATCTGTGGTCACCAGTCTTTAGAGGTGATTGCTGAGCCACTCTGAATTCTTTTTTGCCACGCTCAAACCCATTTAAAATCCAAGGGATACAGAAAATGACAGTATTTCCAGAGCTCATCTTGCTGCTGATGTCCACAGATTTCCACTGCCACCTGCCCTCCACAGCTTCTCAGCACCTTATGAAGAAATCAAGCTCCTCTTCCGGATGTTTTTGTGTGATTTTAGAAGTTTCAGTTTCTACTTTCTTTCAGCACTTGACACTATATCCAGTAATTCATAGCTCCAGCTGTAGCTACCTTATTTCTCAATTATTTAAAATATTTCCTCTCTCTTCACATGCAGTTTCAATCTGAAACAATCTGGTTCTTCAGTCACACCATAAGAAAATACAGGGATCAGGGTGGACGAGTTTTGGATGGAATAAGTACACAAAAGCATGCTTAATTGAGTAAAGTACCTATTCGTGTAAGTATTTGCTCATCCAAGGCACAATTTTCCCATGTACTCAGCCAGTGCCACAAGTCACACCCATGATTTTCTAACATTTGTTGCTGGTGAAGAGGCTCCGCTTCCAGTCAGGAGAAAACTGTGACCCCCAAAACCATTTCTTTGCCAAGTACCTAAAACCAGTCCCATTGGTAAATATCAGAAATCTCAGACAGTGCATCACCACACTACAGACGCGGTGGAAGAGCACTCGAGGGCAACGAACAGACCTAAATAGCAGAAACTCTGTTTAATGTATCAATGGCTACCTTTCACCAAGAATGTATTTCTCAGGCCAAAACGGACACTGTAGGAAGAGAAGGGACGCCAAACAGCGGTGATAAAGATGAGGAGATCAGATAATGCACCTCAGATTAAGAGATCCTGCAGAGATCTAGAACCTTATCTCAAAAACAGGGATTAATAGGAGGTGACCAAGCTACCTGATGAATGCCATAAAGCTAACCATGGAATAGTTAATTCTCACCTCCTCATATCATAAGAGGATGTCCAACAACACTTCAGTAGAAAGAAACTACCCCGTAACTACCTTGCTGCAGGTTTTCCCTGTCTGAAGCACCCAGGATTCACTGCTGCCTGAGATGGGTCACTGAACTACACAGACCAATGGTCCGAGCTGCTTTGGCAAGCCCTTTGTTCCTACTATTTTAAGCTATCACTCCTATAAGAAAAGAGCTTTTCTTTTTAATTTTCTGAGTTCTTTTACAATTGTTTTAAGAAAGCAATTGCAGAGCTAACGGGTAGAAAGCACATTCCTTCTGTCACCCAAGGAATAGACAGTGTTCTCCCAGGAGATGGAGTATAATCACAGCTGTATTAACTGGCATCAACTAAAAGTTACCTTAAGCAATAAAACAGTCTCAAAGCTGGAAGAGTCCATTAGAGAGCAATTACTCAGAATAACAGGGAAGGTAATAATTTTTCATATCATACCTTCAAACTTTCAGACACATGGCACTGAAATCCAGTACAGCTCAGCTGTAAATCAACTGTGCATCACAGGACTATTAAATGCTTTCAAACGGTTCAAGAAATGTTTTCCCACCGCTTGGTACAAATTCAATCAAGATGTATTCACAGCTGTATGAATAGCAGAAGGAACAATAATTTTTTTTCCTCCATTTCAAAATCAATTCCTATTGGTGTATCTAATTTAATAGATTTTTTGGTCTAATTTCACAGAATATGGCTGAAATGCAGGAAAGAAGAGTGGTTGTTGATGCCTTAAGCAGGCCTCTTTAGTCATGATTGGAAGCTTATTGTGCAATTTAAATAAAATTTCGAAAAAATCTTTAAAATAATTTAAAATGCTTTTCTGAAAGCTCATAGTGGTGAATTTACTGCTTGTTTACTAAGAAAATCCAGCTTAGATTTAATATGAAAGTGGTAGAGAGACCATACGTTAGAACAAATATCTGAACCTAACACAGCACAAAAACAATTTAGTGCTCATGTTTTTAATGATTCACCCCATTTTCCACTCCATTTTGGCTCCTCTGAAGGAAGCAGCCTTCTAAAATTATCTCATTCTACCCTAAAGGTCAGGCTATGAAACTCAAGTATGTGTCTGCAAACAGCAAACTGAGTTCAATCCTGTGACAAGTGTCCTTCAAGACAAGAAATGACAACTTTCCTTCCATAACACATCTTTAAATATTGTGCAATCCAACCAGTAAAATATCACTAAGCAGCACACGGATTACGGACCATGCCACTCACTCTCCTGTAAAATGCCAAATGAAAACATCATGTGACAGTTTCTATGTAATCAGAATGGGTTAGGGGGGCTTAGGGAGGAGGTTAAATACCATACAGTCAGGTTATGACACCATCAGAGGATATTGTGAATGCATGTGATCAAAAAGGGATCAGAACAAAATGTGACAGTAAAACTCCACGAAGTCTATAAAATGTAACAGCTAGAGTACTAACTAATGAAGTCCCTATCCTGCACACTATTAGTGGCTGGAAGAAAAAACGAAGCTTGACTATCCGCTTGCCCCCTCCTTCTGCTCTTCCTTCAGCATTTGCTCACAGATGCAATAAGATACAGAATAGTGGACTTAAATTCAATATGGGTGTTTATATATCAGAGAGAACCAATCAAAGTGGTCCCCAAGATGTCATCTGTACAACTCCCTCTGAAATCAGAATAAATTGCACCTAAGCTTTTCCCAACAGAAGAGTTTCTAAGGTTTTCCTAAGTATGGTAAAAGGTGACAACTTCACAAGCCCTCTGCCCTTAAACAGGTCCAGGCCACACTTTGATCTACAAGGGCTGATCTAGCTGCATGTGTGGGGCAGACACATCCTACGTCCTAGCACGGTGCTAAGACTTTCTACTATCCTCCCTCTTCAACTAAATCCACGCCTATCATCTCACACTAAGTAGCTAAGCATTGATTACCTCCTATACCTAACACGTAAAGCTGCAGTCAAAGCTTGTGACTTGTTACATAAACATCAAGAAAAATCCCTCTCAGCAATTTATTTTAAAACTATTATTATAAAAAGTAATTGTGGGTGGCATTCCTGTTTACTCATAGAAGCATCCTTGAATTCACCTTTCAAATCTAGGTGAAACACCGTAGCACAATGGCACTAAATGGCTGTGCTGGGCCTAAATCAAGGCTATGGGTTTCTGAAACCCAACCTCATTTTGCGCTGTAACAGACACATAACAGGCACACAGTCACGTACTGACTCTCATGCCGAGAAAGTGGCAAGTTCTAAACCACATGTACATGATCTCAAGTCCTCATCTTGAAGTAAAGCATTACTAATCACTCAGTGTTGTGGAAGACTAACAAGAGGGTTTGGTTTGTATCAACTTCAAATCAGTCTGGGACCTGGACCTCAACTCTCCAGGAGCTTGAAAGCACCTGAACAATTTTAGGTAAGGCCTATCTTTGCCTTTAGTACAGCAAGAAAAACAAAACTCTGAACCCACGCTCCAGAGCTTTCCTTAAAAACATATACCTGAAATATATCTAGAAGAAAAAAAGAACACGACTTCCATACAAACAACTTTACAGCCTCCTTCTGAACACAGCCCTAAAGCCCTATGTTACCTGAATATATCATAAATACAGATCCAAGGCCTCTTTGTCATGGAATGATGTAACACCAAAAGAAAATGCCAAGTTGAAATTTTCTGCTGGAAAATAATCCCATCAAATACAGGCAATCCTGACAATGCTGTCACCACCTGCACCATAAACATAACCATCTCATGGCTGATGATATTACATGACAGTAAGAACATGTGCAATTATTTCTTGGTAAAGGGTCATTTGACACAAGCTCCTCAAGGACTCCCAGACCTCTACTCTACTACTCAAAATATTTCTTTAAAAGGAGTCAGGGCCATTTACGTCAAAGACCGTGGCAGACCTCGGCCCATCTAGGGGACTGAACATGTATGGACCAAATTATCTCATGCTGCAATCTTGACTATAGAGAGATATGTCAGCAGAGAACATGCTCTTTGTTCAAAGGTGCACTCTTTTTCTTTAGTTCTCAGACATTTCGCATTTTTCTATGATAATACCAAGGCTTACTACCAGATGGAGCTGCTGAACTGGTTCCATGTTTCCAAAATGATGCTCATTGATGGATCCATTACCCCATCCTCAGGAATACCAGTGGCCGTTCACATTAAAGGCAAGAAAGTTTTTTTCCCCTCTTTGTAAACTCTTGCCTTTTTCTGCTTACAAACTCCCTCAACAAGGCTTGCACACCAGTCACTAGAAACTATCTTCTCATCCTTTCATTATGCACATACGGAAAAGTGTATCACACCGGTAACACCCCTCGTTACCCCTGCAACTATTCATAATAGGGAAGATAACTCAGAAAAAAGTGATGCCTATGTAGTACCAACCATACCATTATTGTCTTTACTGAAAAACTGCACAGTAACTCATGTCCTCCATTTCCTTCTTACACATTCCTTGAAGTTACCTTGTATCTATGTCATTTTCCCCTCAGTGACCATGTACTTCATTTTCTCACATCCCTGTACAGACATAGTCATCTCAAGATAGCAGTTTTAGCCAATACACTGTTAACAGGATCTCATTTATTTTTCACATGAAATGCATAAAAGAAATCCATCTCTCATTATTTATTTTTATTACTTAGAATTTTGTACTTGTACTAGTTTTTAATTGTACTTTCGAAATGACACACCAATATTTTTTAAAGGGTTTTTTCCTGAACTTGCATTTTCAACAAGGACTTAACATGTAGATTAGACTGTGCCTTTTAATACTCAAGCTGTTGCATTGCTTTGATTAATTCTAACATCTGGGATCAGCATGTGCCATTTTAAGGCATGAAATCCTACAGCAGAATAGTCAGTTCTGAGTAAGAATTCTGCAGCTTGTGCTACTGATACTATGTACCCCACAAAAGTCAAAGTGCACTGAAAGTGCTCCAAAAGCACATTTCTTCCTGGCTTTTCTCTAATTCCAAGCTCTGAACACTTGAGCAGTCAGCCAATAAAGCCTTCTAGCACCAGCTCCTAAATTCTACCAAAGAGACATGTGGTGTGTCTAAGCATTTCTCTTAAAGCTGGCCTTCAAAACCTGTTTGCTCTGAATGAGCAGCACTGCAAGTGGTCTCAACGTGTTTCTTTTAAAGCATACAATTTGCCATGGGTGTAGACACTTGTTTCTACGTGAAACAGCCTGGTAGGGGAAGGGGAGAGACAGTTTGAGTCAGAAAGCTGTTAAACCATTTTTTCTATTAATTACAGCTGGCAAGATCAGTCCCCACAATATGCAGTTTGCTGTTTTCTTTAGTTAAGACACAGACATCTTCAATGGTCTCACCTGCTGCTTCTCCCACAGAGTCAGTGGGCTCTTGGAAAACCCTTGTGAATGGATGGGCCTTTTCTGCAATAGTGTCTAGATTCCTCCTTCTTCTGGATGTAAAAATAACCCAGTGCGACCTTCCCATTTGAGCCTGCATGAAGTCCACCTGTCTCCCACTTCTTCTACACTATTCTTCTTTCTCCCGTTTCTTCTACACTACTGTCCTGCTTCTCCGAAAAACAGCTTGTCTTTCACTCTTCCTGAGGATGTCCACTGCCAAAGGAGGCATGGTGTAGGTCTGGCCAATTTCCTCTGCTCCGATTCTTCTCTTCTGTCTCCAGGTTTCAAAGAATTATCTTTGCCCAAGGAGCAGCCAGCAAGCCAGCAGCGAGATCGTGATGTTTTAGGAGACTTCCTGCAGCTTGAAAACCCACACCCATGAAGTTAAAGGGTTTCTTCCTTCCCTCTAAAATGCAGTTTCTCTATGGCAGAAGAATATCCAAAGAGCCCACCACTTACGTTTTGTCCTTCCGTTGTAAATGACAGATCATAGGGATTGTGCTCCTACAAACACTGCAGGAGCTATAAAAAACTTCTGTTTTTCCAAACAGAATTATCAAACTGATAAGCAACCTACTATTGTGCCATATTACTGTCAGTAGTTACTGAACAAAGCGCAAAATTACACAGTGTAACTTAAAGGTGCCAAAATGATTCAGCTTTTGCTGGCTAAAGCTGTATCTGACATTGTCTGCAGCAGAATCCTGCTACAGCTCATCAAGAAAAATCAAATTCCTGTACTTGACTCTGTGCTTAGCTGCCTAATATGAATAATAATAATAGTTCTCCTATTCTGAAGGTGGTCATAGCACACGTGGTTTCTACTGTTGTAGTTTGCACCACAAAACTGAACTTTTGGCTAATGGCACAGATGAAGCTGTGATGCCATCCACATTTTCCAGTTGGGAGAGAAAACAATCTTGAAATCTGAGATCACTGCAAAGCAGATGATACCATTCAAAAGACCACAAAAATGTGGTAAAATGCTTAAATTTTCAATGCTCTCTAAAGAAAAAAGAAAACAGGAAGATACTTATGAAAATACTATGTAGAAGATATTATCTTGCTGGACAAAGGCTTGCACTGTGAGACCACTAAACTAAAGAAACTGAAAACATACCCTTTAGCAAAGAATAAAGTTCAAATCAATCTTAGCTGTCTTGTTTGCAAACAGAATCTGATCCTCATATTTCAAAGTAACTGAAAATGACTCAAGACAAATTCACAAATCCAGTTACTCAACATGAGATAATGGAAATTATGGCTCTAAAGCTCATGAGGGATATTTCTGAGAAAATTTCTGGAAAGTACTGTACAATTATGAATGATGAAACAATGGGTTTCTCCAAAAGACAGCCAGTGGTTTTATGTCTGCTGTATGTGGATGACAACATGAACATTCATGCAGAGTTCACCAGATTCTACAATTCATTCTATACTTGTGGTGAAATTACATCAATAACTAGAATATTGTGTGCAGATCGAAGGGACATCCAATGGTACAGACAGTGCTACAGCAGTGTCTTTAAAATGGCAAGCTTTGCATCAGCTTGACTGCAAAAGGAAGAGCTACAAGCCATTAACACTCACTACTAAGGATTTTCCTTTATCTATATAGACATCTATATGGACAAGGTCCGGCATCTGGGTCGGGACAATCCCAAGCACAATTACAGGCTGGGTGGAGAATGCTTGGAGAGCAGCCCCGAGGAAGACTCAGGGGTGCTGGTGGATGAGAAGCTTAACATGAGCCAGCAATGCATGCTCGCAGCCCTGAAGGCCAACCACATCCTGAGTTGCAACAAAAGAAGTGTGGCCAGCAGGGTGAGGCAGGTGACTGTCCCCCTCGACTTTGCTCTTGTGAGGCCTCGGCTGGAGTCCTGCATTCAGTTCTGGAGGCCCCAGCACAGGAAGGACGTGGGTCTGTTAGAGCAAGTCCAGAGGAGGCCACAAAAATGATCAGAGGGCTGGAGTACCTCTTCTATGAGGACAGGCTGAGAGACTTGTGGTTGTTCAGCCTAGAGAAGAGAAAGTTCTGGGGAGACCTTAGAGCAGCCTTCCAGTACCTAAACGAGGCCTTACAGGAAAGCTAGGGAGGGGATCATTATCAAGGAATACAGTGACAAGACAGAGGGTAACGTTTCTAGGCTGAAAGAGGTATTTACCTGATTTAGATCAGGTATTAGGAAAAAATTTTTTACTACTATGGTACTTAAGCGTTGGAACATGTTGTTCAGAGAAGTTGTGGATGCCCCATCCCTGGAGGTGTTCCAAGGCCACGTTGGATGGGGCTTGGAGCATCCCAATCCAGTGGAAGGGGAGGTGGAACTGGATGATCTGCAAGGTCCCTTCTGATAGAAACTATTCTATGATTTCTGAAAATGTTTTAGTTTTTTTGTAAATACTCAAAAGGGATGAAGGATATTAACAAGGAAATATTCTGTACATCACCTAACATCTGTGTCCCCTATCTAGCAAGAGGAACAGCTTCACATTCTGAGAACTGCTTTGCACATGTGAAACTTGGGAGGATGTAAAGCATACAGTGAAAGATCCTGAATTAATAGCATAGCAGCTTGGACAGGAAAGACCAATATCCCCTTTGGTACTGAATTAAGAGAATCCTAGACATGATAAACAACTAATCTTTAACCCAGCCCTTGCAGAGCTGTGAAGAGAGGCCACTTTCTTACACAAAGATATTAATTTCCTTCAGTCATCCAGTTGGGATCAGTGTTACAGCTTGTTCATATCCAATGGTATTTCACCAAAGATTACTGGAGTGTCTGAACGCAGTTACCAAAAATTAGCAGAGAGTTGTGTAATTGTATCTGTGCTGAAGTAATTGTTTTTACAGCATCCAGTATTCAATCAATTCAAATGCACAGGCTTAGAAAATGATTCAAGACCCTTAAACTCGCATAACAACTCCAAACATAACAGAAATTCAAAAACAGAACAGGCTTCAAGTAGCTGATTCTGATTTCAGCTGTAATTGCCTGATTACTCAGCCTCTTCTGCTGCAAGCCAACTGCAAGCTCATAGTACAGTCCTTATAGTCAGTTCAGAACTATCTTAGCTGTTTCAGCCAAGGCTGACTTCCAGAACAGCAGAGCTGATAAAGAGAATTTTGATGTTACAAGCCATCAGTGCCATAAGCAGGTGCAGTTTCAACGCATTCTATCATATCAAAACAGAGCTTCAATCCAAGATGAGACAGTGCTTTCTCCAGTGTTCTTTGGCTTTAAACATTAGAATAGACTTATGACTTACAGCTTACAGATGTTTTGGAAGAATTCCTATCAAGAAATGGAGGGCAAACATGGGTGACAAGGAGTTTTAGGGGCCTGCATATCATTTCTTTTACATACATTTTTAAAACAGCCTTTTTTCTTCTCCTCACAAAGCAATACTGACTGCCTCCTCATAGGCTCAGGTGTTCTTACGAGCAGTTGCTTCATGTTTTCCTCCAGCTTTCAGAAATAATTTATTCCAAGCATGTATCTGTAAGACAAGGCTCCTCTTCTTCTAGAGGCCTCAAACACTCAAAACAATCACCTAGCCCAAACAGCAACTTGTTTGGAGAAAAAGCTGCCTTTCCTTTGAACACCTCTCAGGGGCATGATAGGAGCCTTGCCTCATTTCAGAATCTTATAGGATGGGTCTGGGCTTCTTATACCTTCCCTTCTTCCAACAATGGCTTCAAGTATTTTTTTCACCTTCACCCATTTATCCTCTGGATAAGTTGGACAGGTAAAGTGTCAGCACTAAACTATAGCTCAAGACAGTAGTGTGAAAGCCTGTGAAAGTCCCCACCCTTACAGAGAAAGACAGTTTTCCCTTCCAAACTCAGCATTTCCTCAAGTTATAATTATAATCCGGTTTTTTTAAAGGATTAAGGGCCCCAGAACTTTAAATTTTTTGTGTCTATGCTGGTTCTAGAGCTTAAGCATTTAAAGTTCACACACACTGTAGGAGAGACATTTCCTCAATTCTTATAAAAACACTTTGCACTGAGATGCCCAGGTTGAACTACAGGCCATGTATTATCATTTTTAGAGCCACAATGAATACTCAAAAGCTGAGATCAGAATGCATTTCAAGGTATTTTTGTTTAAAATCACTGGCCTTGAGTCCCTCATTCTCTGCTCTGCCTGATACCAAAAGAAACCTTGATAAAAGGCCAGACTTTTAGAAATAAGAACGTCCATTACCTACCCAGTACTTCTCTCCCTGCAGGACATCCTGCTAGACTGATGCCTTGACTCTGTTTGCCAATAGTAAATACTTGATATATATAATGCTTGATCCCTCTGCTTCCCCTAGGAACTACTTGAACATTAACAACTTAAGGAACTGATTTGCGTTCCCTCTTCCACTTCAGTACAGAAAACAACAAATAAGAAAAATCCTCGTAAAGCAGTGTGTCAGAAACCTTTGGCTTTATCACCAGCGCATATATTCCTATGATTTGCAAGTCTTCCTTCCTCATAAGAAGTCTGACTTCATAGTTCAGCACAGTTTGATCCAGACATAGTTGGCATCTTTACAGTGAGTAGATAAGTAATGTTTTCATGTAATGTGACAGTAGTTACTGTGCATATAGCAGCATAAAGTAATTGACTCTCCTGATTTATTACAAATGCTATCAACACAAAATTCACAGTGAGACTTCCATTATATTATGTTTTCTGTATAAACATCTCCATGGGTTTACCGATACATTTTATATCCAAAAAAACTAACAGCAGAGATGCATAAAATATAAATATGTCTGAGTCTTTATTTTGACTATTTCTAAGAAATATGTTTTAAGCAATTAAAATGATAAATAGAATAGGAAAGGAAGCTACTTCATTGTTTAAATCCAACATTTCATGCTCAAATGATTTCACAGGATCTCTCTTTTCTTCAAATTGTCCTTCCATCTACCTGGACTTTCCTCTTCCCCCAACCCCAAAGGAAATGAACTACAGACAGTTTAGGGGGAGATAAGATTTATGTGTCTTAAGCACCATAAAGACTTATTATATATTGCAGACAAAAGTTAGACAGTTCCTGCCAAAACCCAGTCTATACATCCCCAGCTACAGACTGATTTGGTGCCATAACCTGCAGTTTGGAATGTGTTTAAATCAGGCATTGCCCAAGGTACAGATCAGGTGCTTTCAACCACCCAAAGACGTCTGTACTGAGTGTAACTGTGCTGATACTGCTGGCTTTACAGAAATATAGCACACAGGAAAAATCTCATGTCATCTAGTATGTGACACCAGACCCATCTGTGATATCCAGCACTGTAGGGCTTTCCAGAGAGGCGGATCACTCTTCCGCTAAAAGGCATCTTCAATTCAAAAAGCTTCAGTTTGAGTCTCTCTCATACAACAGGCTTTCAAAGGACAAAATTGGGGGCCACACACAGAATGTGTCACTATATTCACACACTCTGTCCCTAGATGTAGAACACTTGGGGATGCAGAAGCCTAGTTAGGGTATTTACATGAACAATCTGGCTACAGTCCTGCCCTCATACTTGGCCTTCAAGGTGTGAAGATTCAGTCCTCAGTGAGACAATGCTTTTGCCTTAATTATGAAAAATTTCAGGCAACATTTGGGTTAGATTTTCAAATATCACTCCTTTGGATAGCTAGACATGAGAAATTCATTAACTTAAGTGTCAAACAAAAGCAGATGAAAGTTCTATCACTAAGTATTTTTTCCAATTCCACAATTCTTTCAGCAGGTATAAGCACACAGCAGCACTCTTGTCCATCAGGAAGAGACTGTGGGCCAGACAGATCCTATTGGCTGGAAATCAAGATTGTATCCATAGAGATGTTAAAAAAAAAAAAAGTAAATTGACTGTATCCTAAAATCTTACAGACATTTGTTGGCAAAAAAAGCAGATTCTGAGTTTGCATCTGAAAAAAGATCTTGCAAATGTTTACTTTGCAAAACATCCATTTCTTCTATTCCCATCCTTAAATCTCCTGTATGCCAGCAGTAATTTAAAGTATTTATTCCGCAGTTATTATTTTTCAATACAGTTAGCATGTCATCTACCTTACTGAGGCAGCTGATACAATATCCTTCTAGAAAAGCAGGGCCTCCATAATGCTCATAGACTCCACCTTTAAAAAGAAGTACAAGGACACCTTCAAGTCTCATTCTTACTTAACTGAGCTTGTGTATCTACTTACACATTCGCATAAAATACAGAAATTACAGTAAGCTAGGAAATCCTGGAATTATCAAGTCCAACAAAATACTGCTTTCCATATCTTTCCTTATTTGTGGTATTACTGTGCCTTCTGTGGACCAAAACTTCATTTAACTTTACCGTGCAATGTAGGAAGGAGAACAAACATTCAGTGGGTCTAACTAGGAGATTTCTTTATGCTTCAGAGGCAAGGACTGAGTCGAAAATCTATTGTAAAAGTCCATCAGTAGATCAGAAATTTCTCCTTGTAGTAGGACCATGAAGCTCACTGCAGCACTGTATAATTTCTTTACACAGCAGATCTGGTTTTAAGATTGTTGGGTTATTTTCTTAAGTACTTTCACAAGATCTTCATGAATGGTCACTGTTGTGCCACTCACTCAGATCTCCAGAAACAAGAGTCGCAACCAGAGATCTCATTACTCATTGTAGAAAACAAAACAAAACAAAACTCTCATCTGTAGTGGAAGTAACCGTAGGCAGCCTAACCTCTTTAGCTCCACAGGTGCCTGTCAGCGTACTCTTAAAGGGCCATCTTCCAAGCACAGGTAAATTTGGTCCAGACCCCAGCTGCCACACCCTTCTGTGAAAACTAGATCTGCAGCAAGTGCCAAACTTTCCTGCAATCACATGGTGTACAGTATGCATACATCCAGCAATGCACATCTAACCTACCTGTAGATAAAACAGCTCCCCTATCACTGCCTTGTGTGTGGATACAATGGCCTGGATCCAATGACAAGATATTCTGCTAATGAAAACAAAACACAACAAGCAATCCTGCTTTCCTACTGGCTGAGCTTGAAATACTGCCTTGCAAAATACTTATTGCCACCACTTTAATGATGACAAAATGATACTTCGATTCTACAAGCTAATCCTTGACTGGAATGGAGTTTGACAATCCATCTGTTGCGTCACTTGTGTTCAGAGAAGTTTGTCTTTATTAGGCTGTAAGGCTGAATCAGATACTCATAGGAAACACCTTCCTTATTTATTCCAACATTCAAAATTAGCAAAGATGCAGAAGTGGTGCTCTCATACTGGGAAATGTTATAAGGCTTATCCTTAAAAACGGCTGTTACAGGACTACAGAACACTTTCTACTTCAAAATGCATGTCAGATGGCAGCAAGGGCAATGACTTGCATTCATCCTCTTTCTGTCAGGCTAATACAGCTCTACTCCCTACTCTCACTAAAGCAAAACCTTTCAAGAAGCAGAGCAGACAGAGCCTCTGGGAACTTCCTTTCAGGCTTCAAGCTCTGCTGAAGAAGCCTAGCCCTGGCCTCTGTCCTTTGGCTACTGCACCTCAGCTGAAGTAACTTCTGCAAATGCACTTCAGTACTGACCAACCAGAGGCCTTCATTGTTCAAGCCCCCAACTTCCACAGAAAAGAACAGCTAACATTAAGTCAGTGTTCAAGGCAAGTACCATCTTCACTGTTCTTTAGAGACATCAATGAATCTGCACAGTCTGGGGTAGTATTATGGTAGCTATGACTTACTGCCTTTTACAGGTGATGGACTGGAAGCAAGGAGACTTAGTAACTATCAGTCCAGGACAGGTTGCAGGACTGTGGTCTATTGCTCCCCCTCAAGTTCACAGTCCTCTCTAGCTGCTTATTCTTGTGTAATGCCTCAGAATGCTTTATGAACTATCTGGGAAGGCTTCTGAAGAGAAAGGATGAGAGAATTTTGTTCTTAAGGAAGCATCTCTTCATCCAAACTTGCACAAAAGTGGAACATTACTGCTAGGGACCAGGGGAAGGGGTGGGAGCAGCTATTCTGAATATTCACATCATCACAGAATAGTTAGGGTTGGAAGGGACCTTAAAGATCATCTAGTTCCAACTCCCCTGCCATGGGCAAGGACATCCCACTAAATCAGGCTCCCCAAGGCCCCATCCAACCTGGCCTGGAACACCTCCAGGGATGGGGCATCCGCAACTTCCCTTGGCAACCTGTGCCAGTCTCTCACCACACTCACGGTGAAGAAATTCTTCCTAATGTCTAGTCTAAATCTGCCCCTCTCCATTCCCCCTCATCCTATCACCACAAGCTTTTATGAATAGCCCCTCTCCAGCTTTCCTGCAGGACTCCTTCAGGTACTGGAAGGTCGCTATGAGATCTCCTCTGAGACTTTTCTTCTCCAGGCTGAACAAGCCCAACTCTCTCAGCCCATCCTCATATGTAAGGTGCTCCAGCCCTCCAATCATCTTTGTAGCCCTCCTCTGTACCCGTTCCAACAGCTCCATATCCTTCTTACATTGAGGATAATCAAGATGTCCAAATGAAAAAATAAGTGGTTGTAATAGCTGCCATTTCTGCTCACTAATTTTTCACCTGTCACTGGATACATAACTCACAGCCTGCCCGACATACATGACAGTTCTGTATTTGCCAGAACGCTTACAAATAATTCTATGGGCAAAGTACCTCCAGGCCCCTACTGAGATGCAGTACTTCTTTTTTAAGTAACATACAGAAGGCTTAAAGACAGCTCCTCCCAAAGGAATGTTAAAAAAGAAGTGAGGGAGGGAGGGAAACAGGAGAACTGAGGCACAGAGAGTGCAAGAAACATGTTCGCAGTTGAACAGCAAGCCTGGAGAGAGTTGAGAACTAAAGCCAGACCTCCCAAGGCCCAGCTTAGTGCACTAACCACTAGACCTTTTCTCCTGAAAAGCCTACTCCCACTTCCAACTGCAAAGCAAATTGAAGCATTGAACTAAATACTTGGCACCAAGCATCAATACTGATGTATCACTTAATTTCCCAATACCTCAAATCATCACTACACACATCATGGTCTCTTGCTCCACAATATATACAATATATAGTCTATTTTCACAAAGCTACAAGTAATTGTTGCTTCATCCATTAAGAGTATTTTGGCAGAATAGAGGTTTTTTTGTTTTGTTTTTTTTTTGGAAATCCTGCCAAGAAACCCTCTTTGGTGGACAGTAACACATTTAGGGACTTGTTACATTACAAGTTAAAAGGAAAACTTGATTAAAAATCAGATTCAACAGAACGGAGTTGGCTGAAGAATCGGAGCATCAAAGAATGGGAATCTTTCCCAGTAAGGCCAAAGTTACTGCCCAGAGTCCACAGCAAACAATGGAAGTATTCATCAGAAGTAGCGCACCTTCTCCGCTGAATGTTTGCAAGAGCAGAGAAAAGCAGAACTGGCCATGGTATCAACAGGCTTGCTCTATCTTAGGGGAAAAAAAGTCTAAAGTCAGTCACAATGTCCACAATATATTTAAAATGTCAACCATACTTCACAAGATGAGACAGATATGTTTCCTAAACAACTTGAAGAGTTAGCTCACAGGGCTTCCAAAAAGCTCTTTAAGGAGAAGTGAACCCCTGAGAGTTTTACATATATCCGTGTATATACACACACAGAAATAACTAATGTATTCGATTCCAAAAGCTACTCCTTGACTTGAATGAAGTTAGATAATCCATCTGTTGTGTCTCTTGTATTCAGATAAGTTTGTCTTTATTAGACTGTAATATTTAATCAGATACTCATAGGAAACAGCTTCCTTACCTATTCCAACAGCCAAAATTGGCATAGACGCAGGAGTAGACCTGTATACCTGCTATGTGCTGCCTACAAAAGCCAAAGCCCAAAACCCATATCTCTAAGTGAGTAAATACTACAGCTGTGTTTCACCACTGGAACAGTAAACAGCAGCTTATCCCAGCTGACCTCCTGACCCAGGGATCTACCAAAATCTCTTGTGATGGTCTTCTGTCATGTTGCTATCTTTCACTGTAATAACAAAAGAATGAGTTGTATTTGAGTACTACATACAAGATATTCTTGGACTGGAAGATTCCCTTCATCTAAAATGGAAACAAAGCCAGCTGCAGGTAATATCAGCAGTGACCAGTATTGATCTGCAACAGCTCCATCATCTCAGCAACCTAGCCAACACCTTTCACATTGTGGTTTAACTACTGATGCTAAAAATAGTTCTTAATGGGAGTGAATTTAACAGTGAAAGGGAAGAAAGACCACCATCATTTTCTGAATTTAGAGGAAGGCAGAACACTTCTGTGGATATCCCTGCAGGTGTGCTACCCACGGGTTGCAAAGTAATGACCTTGCAACCCATGGGTAGCACACCTGCAGGTCATCTTCTCAGTCATCAGAAGAACAAAGCCTATCTCAACAACAGGGCTGACCTTGACCAGCAATCAGTTGGTGAAATACTATGGTCCCTTCCTAGCTGGTGACATTTGTCAAAAGACCCAATCCCCTGCATCACACAAAATCAATGATGCTGCTGGGAGCCCAAACAAAGGATCAAAGACTGAAAGATTTATGGGAAGAAGTCTGCTCTCCTGCTTGTATACAGGGAAAGCAAATGCTCCAAGTATACACAAAAATGCAACGGATTACTGTATTGATCTGTCAAACCTTCCATGTGGATACATGGAAGACTGAACTGTTACACTGACATTACCAAACTGCTTTGAGCATTACAGACATATCTCAGCTTTGCTTATCTGTCCATGGGGTCAAATCGCCATAGATTAGCAGCTGAGCCATTCCGTCTGTTCAAGCAGTAAGCATTTTTAGCCTGAAGCAGGTGTGAGATCATTCCTCTCAAATATTTCTAACATGGTGAGCCAAACTAAGTTACATTGTCTTGCATTTCCCACAGGCCAAGAGCACAGCAGGGGACAGTCATCACAGCATAGCTGGCACATGAGAATTTTCATTTTGCAAAAATGAACAACAGCTATAAAAGCAGAAGACTTTCATTGTCCCCTGTCCCTGAAAAAAAAAAAAAAAAACCAAACCTGCCTAAAAACCAAATCTGTATATTAAACAGGGATGCCTCCAGCCAAACAGAATCACTATTCTAACCTGTGGTTAAAAAAAATGAACAGTTTAAGTACATAAAAAACATTACATTATACAGAAATTCCAGGCCAACACAAAGAGAAGGCAAAAACCAAGGAGCATGAGCTGCTCCCGATGGCTCAACTCAGTGAAAACTGGATGTAGTACGTAAACACCTCTTCAGTGAAAGATCAGGACTAGTTCTTCAAAGCTCTGCTCTAAATGGAAAAAAACACAGCTCTTGTAACACCTGAGCAGCCACTGGTCTAGTCCTAACTAGATATAACTGGATATAAAACTAGAAGCAGCTAATGGTTAACAATAAAAAATAATATTTTTCCTTCAAGCAATTAAATTGTAATATAGGGCTTTCTAATTCCTTCCTGTCTGGTCCCATGGGCCTAAGAATAAGGCAACATGAGAAATAAATAATGTGTTGCTGTTACGCTGTTTCAACCAAATATTGAAGTCTCTACAGGAGAAATATTGTCTCCCTCATTAATTCTGAAATCTCTTTTATGGTTTCATATATCAAGTTACCTTTCTGCTAACTTTTTATTTATATTCTAGTTTACTGCATTATGTTTCCAATTCAGCATTGTTTTAATGAGTAATTTGGCTTTGATAAGTCTATGACACATCACAGACAAATTCATGTTACATTTAGCCCCGTAAACGCTCCAAAATAAGCAGATACACAACATTCAAAGGGCCTGCAATATTTTGCAACTGCACCTTAATGTTAGTTTGTTTTTATTTATTCCATTCCAAATGCAAATAACTTCCCAGCTCACTTCAAAAAGGAGTCCTAGCAGCAGACAAGAAAGGGATTATGTTAGAAGGAAGGGAGGGTTCAATAAGCATTTACACATGAGTATTAAAATATCAGAGTCTGATTTCTAAATTAGACCCCAAATAACCTATGTGGAGTGAAAGAAACAATCCCAGAACTGCAACTTTAACACAGTCTGGGACTCTGCTTAATCTACTATTAGGGAAGCTGCAGAGGGTCTGGTCAAGATCAGACTTTCAGTGCCTGGTGCTGTATGAACAGAAGCAGCCCTCTTCTAAATGTTTTTATGCAATATGAATGGTAGTTACATATGGGTATCAGAAGGCTCGATGAGTAAAACAGCAGATTCGAGTCTACAAAGTAATTTATAACCATTTGCAAGACTGCATATATGTGAAAGAACTAGATAATGTACAGAGAACAAAAGGGAAACCTCAAAACATGCAGTGGAAATACAACTGTCACGTCAAGAAGTCTTGCACAGGGATCTGAGGCAAGAGAAGCAATTTGAACCTTGAGGTGGAATCATAGTGGGACTAAAAAGGTAAGACTGGGAAAACTTCAAAGTATCTGCTGGATTAAAAGGACACAAGAAATCCTCAAATTCAATCAAGCTTTTTTTTTTTTTTTTTTTTAAAGCTCTGTAACACTTAGCTCAGAAACTAACCCCTGGTTAAACCCAAAGAGACTGAGGGCTGGGAGTTCAGTTTTCACCACACGGCTTCATCAGCGCTCTTCTACCAGCCTATGGCCTGTTCATCCTGAGCCTTGGACTTGTGGCTATTTGTCCCAGGCAGGAGGCATACTTGATCGCACTGCCCCGAACAGGGGCAGACATTTTGATAAGAAACATCCCTCTCACTCCTTCTGGGTTGGAGATCTCTTACATAATGTGACCCTGCCTCATGAAGATTCACAGAAGCTGCTCAATCCATCACCCTTGTTCCAAAAAACCCAGCAAATTAATTATAAGAAAGTATGTGTTAATTTCCCAATACTGTAAAAAGATCACTAGTCCAAATCAAAATGGGAAGGGAGAAAAAGGGGTACAGGTCTGTTTCTTTCTTTAACCTCACATATTACCCTTGCTGGAGTATGTGAAAATCACACAGTTATGGAAGCATAAACAGTGCTGAGAAGTCTCTCTTTCCATTTCAGAGGGACTGCATTAGGATACAGATCCTAAGGCACGAACTTAATAAAAAAATGAAGTTTTTCAGTGTTGTCAGGCGTATAAAGTATGTGGCTGAAATGAGAGTGTTAACTGGCTTCACTTTATTTCAGAGAACTTGTCCATCTGGTAAGACTTCCCAGTATTTTACAATGACATGTGCCCCCACAACACTATCATATTCAGTGATGATGCGTGTCCTGGAAATACTAGTTATTGTAGCTCCAAGCCCTGCATTTTATGAGCTTTAAGTAATTCTTAGCATTCAAAAACCTCATTCCAAAGGAAAAGAATAACAAAGTTTGCAAAAAAAGACAGAGGAGTAGTGGTTGGCATGAACAGAAAGGAACACCAGAAGTTTCTTTCTCCCTGCATATAATTTTGATGCATTCAATAGCTTCATCAGTTCCACATTAAGTGAAATTCTACTTTCAACTACTTTTCTCAAAAGTACAGCTCCAGGGATTTCTAGGTTAAAATATTTGCCAATACACAGTGCTCTTGGATCACATTCTCTCCCCTCAGTCACCAAACACTTTACAAGAGCAGCTAAGTACCGCTAGCCTCGTTTCACAGCCAGGGAGCCCAAGGCATGGAGAAGCTCCCTAACTCGTTCAAGAGTGTTATGATGAGTGAAGGCAGAGTCAGGCCCCAAACTCAGATCTGACAGTCACATCACTTGGATTTCAGCACTGTAACCAGAGACAGATGTCATTCAGCTGGGCTACACGTCACACCTTCATAATAAATTTTACGGGACTCGGGAGGTGAAGCATATCACCTCTGCTGGCAAAATGAGAATGCTAAAGTAAGGATTTAATTCCGTGAACGCTGCCTGTGAGGCATTCCCGGGGATGCCTCTGATCCACAGCTGAGAGAGGCAGCGATGCTGCCAAGGGGCTGCATCTCTTAACACTCAGTCAAGCTACATCTGAGTAAGCAATTTAGCCCTTATCCAAGCCAAGAATCCTAATTAGATACATCTAAAGCACTTCACAGCCAGGTTGGTAAGTCCAAGCTCGCAAATAACACACTTGTGCAAGCAGAACTTTGAAGACAACAAGACTACTCAATTACATAAGCACAACGTACTGGTGTGTGAGATTGATTTTTACAAAGCAGAATAACTGATTTCCAGAATACTTTCTAAAATTCAGAGTAGCCCTGGAAATTACTAAATGTAAAGACACTTCAAATCCACTGAATTACGTCTCTACTTCCAAAGCATCAGGTTCATCAACTTCTTTTCACTTAAAATTGAAGAAAAAAAACAATATTCACAGTTTGTCTTCCTTCTCCCTCTTCTTCTCAGTTTCAAGAGTTTCTTTATGAATGCAAAGAAGAGACAAAGAATATAATGAAGCTGTTTTTTAACAGAAAATTATTTGCTGCTGCTTTTCAAAATTGTTATTGTTGCAGTATCACACAGGACATTTCAGTATCTTTGATTCACAAAAAAGGTTATTTATATTATACATAATAGGTATTTAGTACACAATAACATATAACCATATAAACTAATGTACTAGTGTACACACTGAACTATTTAGATAAAACATTTGCCAGAAAGGACGATATATTAAATTGCAGAGAGCTGAACAGAATTCTTTCTGTTAAACTGTTTCTGTTAGACGGAGTGTTTATTCCACTCCATGAAACTATTTTTTCCTGTTGTTCTTCTCAATTGGGGCTCACACTGGTATCACTCTCATCATCAAAGCTGTATCTACAAAATGCTCTATAAAAGCCTGAGTTATAATATCGCTGTTTAATCAGCCCTAACCTGACCAGCTTAATGAGCAACAATTGTGTAAGTAGGAAAATGATTTATCTTGGGACTGTGAGGCAGATAATTGTGGCTAAATTTTTCCAGATGGCTTCAAAATCTGAAAATTAGCCAAACCCTTTACCAACTACTAAAAGAACTTGGATGCCTTCCCTAGCTTATTCATAAAAAGAACATGCTGTATGTACTCTATATGGCATGATACTCTCCATTCTTGGCCACCAGCACGGGGATATAATTAATCAATATTAGCTGATATGTGTTTTTCTTTCTGTTTATATTAAAAATAGAGATTAAACATAACATTCTTACAATATTTGGATTTTATACACTTCCCTTCTCTCTGATCCAATAAGCTCTAATGGTGGGAAATGGGGCTGTCTCCCAGCAGACTGAGAGCTGAGATAATGCTATTGCTACACGCATGTGTACGTCTTTACACATACATACATGCATACACACACGTAAATAGATCTCCAGCATAGTTCTTTGAACCTGCTCAATAATACGGACTCAAATAGGGCTATTTCTTACCACCCACCACACCACAAAAGACAGTGGTAGACGTTAGACATGGACTCTACCTCAGTGACACCTAGTGCTCAGTTATCCCTCAGCGACAGCACTCCCTGCAGCTGTGCTTGCATACCAGCTCAGATTCCTTGGAGTTATCCTCTCTTTACAAGAATCCCTCTCTTTATAAGGGCCCAACAACACAGCCGATAGGTCATACTTGCTTCCCAAGCGTGGTCCAGGGGGATCCCTATGTATCTTTTGGCTGCTACAGGCACCTTTTAAAAGCCTCCTGCCCAGCTGTTCAGCTCCCTCCAGCAATGCCCCAGCACCATCTTCCACAGCAAGCAGATGCAGAAATACAAACCAGAAGTAAGCAAAAAAAATACACAAATAAAAAAGCAGTAGGTCGAAGAGGAACAACCTCTCTGGCAAAGCACAGCAGGACAGAGCAAAGGAAGTAGAGAAGCTGGGGGAGCCAGCAAGAACCTTTGCAGCAGGAAGCCATGCTGAGAGGAAAGTTATAACCACAGGGATTCCTCCCTGGCAGCCTGGCACCAACACTTTCACTACAAGGACAATTCTTCTGTGAGATAGGAATTCATTAAGAGCTTGACTGGTTTTCCTTGTGAAGCAGTATCTGTTGGAGCTGAAGGAACTCAGGTTTCCCTAAACTTACACCTACCTTGAAAAATTCAAGTCTGGATCCAGTTCCTGTCCTATCAACAGCAGCACTACACAGAAGTTCAAATTAATTTTGCTGACAGAAGAAGTCAAGCTCAGCAAACAAGACAGTGTTCAAACATCAAGGAGAGGGGTGTGAAAGACAGCTGAGCATTAGGACAGAGAGGACACAGACTCTCTGTTCATGGCAGCATACAAGAACAGGCTTGGCAAAGATGTACCAGAAATGCTGTGGGAAGCATTGATCCTGGCTGGGCAAAGGAGGATGTCTGTCACCTCCTGAGTACTGGCTATCACCAGCCATTTTCACTGGTGATTAACAGTGCTATTTTTCCAGGAGAATCTGAGAACCCGGCTGTGAGGGCAGAGTTGTGATGCCCTCAAAAAGCTTAGGGATGCCATTGTCAGCATAAGGCAAAAAATAATACTCTTAAACCTGTCCTTCGTGTTCAGCATCTGGTTTCATATTTGAAGACACAATCTTTCTAAAAGTGATAAAACTTGTGGTAAAATTTTGTGCAGGACTGAGGGACAAAGCTGCATCTTCTTCAATACCATTCATTCTCACCTCATCAACTTTTTTTTTTCCCCCAAACATTCTGCATCCTAGATACGTAACAACTCCCAACAAAATCATTCCCGTTCTTTTCACTCTCAACCCATTTTTTTTAAGTCTCTGATGTACAACTCGCTCCATCTTTGAAGTCTTCTGCTAAATCCTCTAGAAGCCAAAATATTAATATAACAATATTATATTACTTTCAGTGCTATTTTCTATTCTCTTCTTCTTACTCTCTCAGATCTGTTGTTGTAGCTTATGCTATACAGTTAGGGAAGCAGGGTTCAACTCTCTGTAGCAAAACATCTGCATTATGAAGATTTTCACTTCCTAATGGGAGAGAAGGCTTATTCTAAAATCTCAGGTAGGCAGGGATGTTTTAGCAGGTAGCCTGGGGGAGGTGAGAATCTTCATTGGATTTGTGAGAAAGCAGGTTTTCAAACACAACTGGCTCTGATGATACCAGGTGCAAGGTCTTGCTTTAACTCAATTAAATTAATCACACAACTCCTTATAAAAACTTCTCTATTCACAGAAAACTCTATTTCTTACATAGCTTTCTCATTTTGCAAATATTTTTAGTTACCTATCCTGAGAAATCCAAATTAAAGCAAACCATAAATGGGCCTATAATTTGCACTCCTTCCCCAGAGAAAATATTGAAGCATTTTATTCATTTTAATACTTGGAAACTATAATTTTAACATACTTTTACCATATCTTACCCAGAAAAAACATTCTTTTAGATTAAAAGAAAACGGCTGTTAATTTGACAATGAAGTTACAACAAAGAGGTTACATACAGAATGAAGGTGAATATTGCACAAAAACATATAATTTTACTTGGTTGTCATGAAAACTACACTTAAAATTTTCTTAGATTTGTAGTGATAAGTGTTTCTAGAAGTCTAAGCTGATCTAAGGTTAAAATGCTATATAAACCAACATAGGAACTTAAGGTTACCTTCTCATGCAGCAATCTGTCTGTTCTGGACATGATACAGCTTTAAGGACGATCCAGGTTACAGCAAATTCAGCCACAGAAGGCTAAAATTCAGGAGTGAAAATGCTGCACCAAGCCAGAATATGTCCTTAGACACATTCGTGTCGCTGAAATCAGTAGCATTATTCCAGATTTGCACCTGTGTGACTGAAAGTAGGACCAAGTATCTGCTTTCCCTTTAGACTTAATATTCAATAAGAAAAGAAAACAAGTTGAAGCTTTTCCCACGTTGTATGTTTACTGAAACCCTACAATTGCTCTACACAGGAAATACTTCGCAGATACTCTTATCCTGACATGCAAAATATTATACAGGGTGACTCCCTACTAACCTGTTACTATGAAGTCTGTGCAAAGCCTCAGATATCAAGGTGGGGAGAAGCATCTCTATCCAACTCTTGCTAATTTATCAGATTTCCACACATATGAGCAAAATTAAAAGCATGTTACAGAGCAGTTTTTAGCGGAGTCAAAGACTGCTTGCACAGACCTGCTCATTGAGATTCCTGAAGCATGCAGAATGCACGCAGAGCCAACAGTAGAAGCATTAGGCCATAAAGGATCACAAGTTCTTAAGCAGAACTGAATAAATTCACCTGAAACACCAGAAATATGAGGTGACCAATGGCTCACAAATGGAGAAAAACAAAACTCAAACTTTCCAAAGAGCAAAAGCTTATTAATCTTTTTCTGTTCAGCTTCTAAAGTTTTATAATCACATATCTCACCTATAAATACTCAGTCTAAGACCAATGTGTCTTGTTCCGTGTAAACTCCCCAATCAGTACTGCCTCCTTTTCTATTAATCCACCCTTTAAAATAAGTTCTTTTATCAGGTTTTAACGTCTAACATGATTTAATCAGGAACACATGCCTCATAAATATCATCTGTCATGTTCCATTAGTTTCATGTGGAAAAGTACAAGTCAATAAACAAAGGTTGTGCCATAAATCTGCCTTGAACACATTATACCTCAAATAAGAAAATAAAAACATGTGTGTCCTTTGACCTGGATATTCTTAAAATGGAACTTCAGGTATTGTCTTATGCCTTTAAAAATGTCTAAAGCATTCACAATTAATTGCGTACCTAAGCAATTTCAATTTGCATAATGTTGATATGGAGATGGTGATTAAATAAGCACTATGCCTTTAAGGCACCTGTTAAATAACATCACTGCCTCTGGGTTAAAACTGATATCCCGCACTGCACAATGAAAACCAGGTCTCTCCACCATGCAACTCTGCTGTTAAAATCCCTTGTAACTCAGAGGAGCTATTGGGTTCAGTTATTAAAAGAGAGAGGGGAAGAAAGGAAAAAGAAGGGGGGCAGGAAGCACCTTCTCTTGTGTGCTGCATGGAAATGTGGTTGCTGTAAACACCAATGAGCCCAAACAGCAAGCACAGGATCCCTGTGAGCTCCCTTCCACTCCAGTGCTGGTGGGCACCAGTTTGCCACCAGTTCTCTGATCATCTGAGTACACAAATAACAAGAGGCTATTAGTTTTGGTACTTACACCAACAATCAGATTTGATGCTTGGATCATCTGGGAATTTTCATCTAAGGAAATTCCCAGCCTTTCCAGAGTTGCTGGCTCTAGCCAGTGCTTTCGGCCTCTCCTGCTCTTTATGGCACACAGCAGTTTGTGGCTTTTGGTATTTTCCACTAACGATCTCAGTTTGTTATAGGCTGTTGGGGAGTGCTTTGTGGCTTGCGGGTTGTGTGGGACAAATGCTGCCTGGACTGAGCGCAGAATGCCTCCAATAGCAACAAACTAGATTAGACGGTCCATGTGGTCCTTCCCAGTCCCCAGTTCCTATGAACCCAATAGGCTTTGGATAGGACACCTTCGCTGCCCAGCCTTCTGTTCTACAGCAGCACAGACAAGAAAGGGCCAGAGTTTTCACCGGGGTCCCTGTCTATCCCTCAGCACCCTTCTGTGCAGCATGTTGCCCGCTGTTTCCTAGAGCTGGCCAGCTTGCTAGGTCGCTCACTCTAAAATTTAGCTCTGCTGGAAGCAATATTCTTTCCCTGAGGTCCTACTTCTGTAGTGGTGAATAGCTCTGACTTCTCTCTAAAAACTGGAAAACTGGACTGACAACAGCTCTAGAGTCCTTGAGAAAGGAAGTCAAATATTTTCCTCTCATGCATTGTGAAATCTGAGGAACAAGCAGCTCATAACTCAATAGTTCAAACTTGAAGCTTTAAAAAGAAAATCAAGACTATCTGGGTGTTTTTCCCCTAATGATCACTCCCATACATACACACACTTACTTCCTGCAGGTCCCATTTCACTTATTTGCACAGATGGATCTATACTCACATCCAAAGTAGTTGATCCCCATTGGTTTCTAATTCTTCTTGTCACTCCTGCCTTTTCTCTTCCATGCCAAAACCCACCTCCAAATTCTACCAGTCCTTCAGCCACCAACTCTGATTGGCCTAGGATGTGCACACGATTGATGGTCTGGGTGCCCTGACCTGCTCATAATACACATATCAGAAGGAAATAAGTCAACGCACTGCCTCTCCCTGTCCAACCCTGCAGCTGGAGTATTTGCTCCAATGGGAACAGCTGAAGTTAACATTGAACACCTTTATGTAAGTCCCACATAGAGTTTTCTAGATTTCACTCCCATCCTAAATGCTGACCTTGAAAAAAAGGGAGCTGTATGTTTACAGTCTGAGTAACTCTGCCTCTGGATTTGGCATTTTAGGATACTACTCTTAGTCAGGAACTGGTAAGGTATAGCACCCCTCATATAGATAGAAGGCTCCAATGTTCACTTACCTAAATCTGTACCAATTGTGTCTTGTTAAATAATCTGACAGAGTTCATCATCTTTGCAGGGACTGTCCTGCACTGTCCTGGGACTTCTTTCAACACTGATACTGCCCAAAGAAAGTCAACATGCCTTATAAAGCCTCACTGTGCTTACCTGTGTGGGGCAGCAAGCAGACCCCAGCTTCTGCTACCTTCATACCACCACTGGGTGGTTGTGCCTGGGGTAGACACTTTCTTACAGAGTTCTTCAGGGTTCCCAGTCATGGCTTCCTGGTAGCAGTCAGGTCAATCCCAGTGCAGGTCAGCCAAAGCTGTGACTGCATGTTGTGGAGAAAAAAAGAGGTCGCATGGTAGAAACACAGGAGGAAGAAAATGACAGTAGACACAAGCAAATCTCACATTCAGTCAGTGGTGTTGATATGGATGGCATCTCAAGCAAAGCCATCAAAGCCATCTAGAGGCACAAAATTTCCAGTGTTCCTGAGCATCACTACTGAATTTACCTGAAAAGAGTCAAAACAGATTTACAGCACCACTGTCTCTGCAAGGAAGGACCTGACAAGGGGAATTCCTGTCACCACAGGAACTTCCTCACTCTCACATCACTCAGCAGGCAGCACTACCAGACCCTGCGGGTCCATATTAGAACAGTGTATTGCACAGTACCACAAGACTAAGACAGGGTTCTCGTCATCACTGCACCCAGCAGAGAAACTCTCACAGCACCCTGATGCAGCCCTTCACAAGGGAGAGTTTAGAGAATCAGTCCAAATGGCTGGGCAGTGATTTAGACCTCCGGAGCGTCTTAGTACACACCAGGAGCACACAAAGTGTTTTATTTTATATGTTATTGAGAGGACACTTGATGTTCTCAGTGCCAAACACAGCACCAGCGTATGGTACACAGTTCTCAAGTGCTTACTCCCAGGTTACATCTAAGAAGGCTGATCACTAGGGTCTTTTTGACGGCAGAGGAACAAGTCTCTTCTGAAAACCTACACTAATTACACTGCTCTCAGGGCCCTTATAAACACTGGACTCTACTTTCCAACTCTTGTGTTTCTTTTTCTTTCAATAACAAAATTTTAAAAAGCAAGCTAGTTTTCTGGGTAAGAAGACTCTGCACACCAGAATATTTTGATAGGAAAGTCATAATACTTGTAATTCCCTGAGATCTTTTATCTTACACATCTCAGACAGACTTTGATGGTATCATCTGGCAAGGAGCCAAAAGAGCTCTGCTACTAAACCATCACGATAAGATCAGCACTGAGTGGAGGAAATGCCAACAAAAATGTCCCATTTTTCCATGGATTTTCATCCAAACCACTGAGTATGTCACTGTAGTTTCCCTCCCAACAAAGTCTCAGTACCTGAAGGTCAGCCCCACCCTCCCGCAGTAACACTAAATTAATAAGAGAGCAGTGTCTTTTCTCCAAGTCATTCTCCCACTCCACTGCTGGTTTGAGTCCTCAACTCCTTGGTGGAACATGGCATAGCTTTCAAGGCAGCTGTAGCTGTCTGCATCGTGTGCTGGAACTCATGATGGGAAGAATTCAAAATCAATACTATTGCACCACTCACAGAAGACACCATAAAAGGAGACCTGCAGAAAGCATGAAATACACAACAGTGAACACCAGAGGACTAAGCACCAGATGCAAAAAGGTATTTAGGCATTGAATTTCCACTGACATCAATGGCAGTTAGGTGCCTAATACTTCTCTGGACCAGACCTTTAGTAGAACAAACTTTAAGGCTTGATTTTTAGGTGATTCTGCACTTCCTACAAACTCTTCAGCACCTCCTCTAAGGAAGAAGTCCTTCGAAGGAGTGCCTAGGAGACTCATCACATACTTATCTTGCCTGAAAACAACTATCCAGTTCTAAAAGAAACAGATTGGACCCAGTAAGTGCATTAAAAAAACCCACCTTTTATGACACTCTTTAAGTATCACTGCCTGACTTTCTAGGAGCCATTTAGCTCCACTTATCTCTAAGGCAAGATCTTTCTCTACTACCAGGCTTATGGAGTGGCAATATGATAGGAGGCACATGACAGCTATTGCATTGTGAAAGAATGCCAGATAGACATTGGCTGCTCCTTAAAACTTTGAGATTGTTTTCCATTTACACAGGTATCCCTGAATTTCACTGGTTCTTAAAACAAAACAAAACAAAACCCACAAAGAAACCAGTCCACAGTAACATAAACCAAGAAACAGGCAGGATCCTGTACAGGATCATCTAAAAAGAAACTGAACTGCTTATGCTCTTAGTGGGCACCAAAGAGTAATCACTTGCCCTATTCAGAAATATATATCAAAGATATCACCCAAAGGAAAGGGGAAGGAAAAAAAGGCCCTTGTGATGACAGTTCAGATTGAAATTAATTTGCCCACTTGCAGAAATTCTGAGTGTATTTGTTCTTGATTTTTCATGCCCACCACACGGCTGCTGCTTTCTTCCAAAGCACACACTGACTCTGTTGTGGGCTGTTGGAACAAGACAGCCAGCATTGGAAACAGACATGTCCCATGGTGGCATGGCAAGCTACGGGCACAGCGGCCACACCACAGGGTACGTGGAGCCATAAGTACATATACAGACACAGGCTTGTGTCTGGCCCAGGGACTGACAGAGGGAGAAGGTGTCACATATATAAATCTTAGGCCAGGGAGCCAACGAACTCAACCAAATTTTAGTCACATGGGTATCTCTCGGTTTCCCTTGGCTGCCTCAATCAACTGTGGCCCAGAGTTGTAAAACCTGCCCACAGCTGCTCTGCTCACCCCCAACCTGATGTTTCACACTGTGACTTTATGCAGGCTTGTTTGCATCTAACAAGGTCCTTATTTTTCTACAATGCAGGAAATAAGGAAACCAGCCATCAATTATTAGAAGCGCAGCAGATCTGAGCTGCATGGCTGTAAAACAGATTTTTCTTTAATGAAACTGAGCTGGCATTTGCCAGAAATAACAAGTGCCCAAGACTAAAATGTAAATCAAAACTAAAGGAGAGTTTTCAAAACTTTGAATCACTGGTAGCAACAGACAAGCTCAGGAGGAGGTTGGTATGATTTTGGAATGTCTTAAAAATGTGTGACTAATACGACTTCTAAGACATTATTTGTGAGTTAGTATTTCAGTCTCCCCACAGAAAGAAAACATTATGACCAGAGAGGGCCAAAATGTTTGCTGTAATAACTGTGTTAGTATGTCACTATTGCCATTCTAGGAAGGAGGCTAAGCACCTTTGTTTTCAATCCAGCAAGCAAAGAAAGGGAAGACAATGTTGAAAATCACTAGTGCTTAGTAAGAGAAGGAAGATCACAGCCATTACCCTTTCCCTAGGTGTCCAGATTTTCAACCCAGCATTTGGTTTTACTTGGTCTCAGTCCAGATCCTAGGAAACACAAGGTTCCATCACAACATTTCTGAACAGAGCCTTGTCTGGTCAAGGAGGAGCAGCTGCTGTTTGCTGAAGACAGAGACATAACAAGAGGAAAGAATGGGTGGGTTTTGTGGAAACATTAGTTTCTAGCAATTGGCTTACCATAACTACAGTCAAAACTGTGTGACTGTGGTGCAGTAATGCTCCTCCTTACCCAGCCTGCGCCTTACTCTTTGTCATGAAACCCAGAACAAGTCCACAAATTTGTCCTCAATACAGATGCTAGGCCCAAGGACTGCAATGCAGAGGGCACATGAAGGAAGAACAGAACCAGGTCTGGCAGCAGGGGACAGCTTGGGACCTTATCTTTTACAGACAGCAAGAAGCCACCATTGGGATGGTGCAGTTTGTTCACTTAGTGATTCTACTATTGAATGCAATGACCATGGTGGAAATGGATCATTTCTTCCATAGGAATAGCCTGGATCAGCAGCTCCAAGTACCAGAGGATTTATCACATCTTTTGCTAACCTCCTCCAGGGTTAATTACTCTTGCAGTCAAAAACATGGGCCTTCCTTCTTGTTTGATCTTTCTCAGTTTCCAGCCATGAGATGTCATTCTACATTTATCTGCACATGGAAGACCCTTTAAATATCATATATTTTCTCCTCGGGTGCATCTACAGAACAGACCAGATTGCCTTTAATCTTCCATTACTCTATTAGTACCACATATGCAATAGCATCTTCCAGTTCTTCTCCAAATCCTTTAATTTTTCAAAGCTGTTTAAGAAAGTTTGAGTATTAATGTATCTTCCTGCAACTAGAATGATGCTTAACTGAAAGATAACATCACTTGCCTATGCTTTTTAATAACATATCACCTTGTACACCATTAGAAATGTATTTTCTCACCTAATTAAATACAACATCCCAATTCTCTTCAGTGTCAGTGTTTTCCAGGACACAGCCTCCCATCTATAAACAGTTTATATCCTCCACGCTGAAGGATAGTCTCAAGTGATTGACTGTATGAAAACATCTGTTGTCCAGTTCTTGATCATTGCTTGAGAAATCCATGTTGCTTCCAGTAACTTCCTAATTTTTACTTATTATTCCCTTAATCCGAAGCAACAACAAACTCTACTGACAATGTTTTTGTATTTTCTGTCAGGATTTCAGTAGACGCTATTAGATAACAAAATTCAGATTTTGAGAGTTGTATAATAAAATATTGTCACTGTACAAAAAGTTGTTTCACGTGCATCTCAGTTTCTACAGACAAATCAGCTTTAACTCCATCCAAAAGGCAACATTATTCTTTTCTATACCACTATTTTCCTACCATGAACATTGCATGTGACAATTCAAAATGTATCCCAGAAGTTAAAGTCCAACACACTTACCTCTGCCAGCCTCACTCTCAGGCTTGTTATAAAACAAGAACAAGCTTCATGAACCCTTTCAAGAAGCAGAACAGCTTCCTTCATCTGCTATGTTAATGCAGATTTCTGTCACAATATATCCCCAGTTCAAAACAGTCCTAACTCCAGCTGGATCATAAGGATGTAGATATGACCAACAACTAAAGGCCAACAGTGCTGGAAGACTTCAGCATGGTCAGTTAATTTTCATATTTGGAAAACAGGATGCATTGTGAATGAATAATAATAATAATTCAATGTGAGCCTAATTCAGTATCAATAAGGCTATTTCCTTCTTCAGAACAATGGCTGGCATTTTCTATCCCCAACAGGCAATCGTTTGTTAGCAATAGCATGTCCCCAGAACGCCACAGAACATTTCACAACTGCTCTGCACATAGAAATCAATCATTTTCCATGCCCAGTTGTCCCATCACTGGCTCTCCTAACTGCTGCTCCTAGAGCCCTTCACTCACTTTTTTATTGTGTGCCTTCTCAGTGTTTTCTAGACAAATAAATGAGTGGATAGAAATACCAACGTTAGATAAGGAGGGATTTGAACTTTGTTCAGTGAGGCAGAGAAGACAGAGGCCTGCAGTATTAACAGTTTGAGGGACCTCTTGTAACTCTTCATAACACCCAAGCAGTTCAGTGTGGGAAATAAAAATGTCACAGGAAACTAAGTCAAGCCCGAAGAGTTACATCCCACAGTAGGAGTTACATCCCACAGTAGGATTTCCATCCAGCCTTTCTTTGCAAACTACAGTGACAAACAATTTACAGCCTTCTAGGGCATCATATGCCAAAAGCTAAGCATATGCCTAGTTAATGTCCTTCCTAGTGCCAAGCCCACATCATCCCTGTGGAAAAATAAAACAACGCAGAAGAGACAGAAGGTGCTGAATTTCAGGTGCATTTCACAAAGTACTTAGCCCCAACAGGGAAAAACCTACAACCACACTCAGCTTTGGAAAGAATATAACAGATTTTCTTCCACACCAGCAGAACAAAACTGAACCGTAAGTGGGCACCATGCACACAAATTCTAACTCTGATATATAAATTGGTGGATTCCACGTTTAGATCGTCTTTCTCTTGTCTAGCTTATATTCTAAAACTGGGCTACACATCAAACTAGCAGATGCTGCAGTCAGAAGCTCTCACATTGGAAGCTGTATCCAATCTTTCAGATTGTTTTCTCTAGTGATAGTATCATACTTCATTTTTACCTAAATGCTAGCTGATTATGAGATTATTTCACCAAGTTCCCTTTCAAGTCTCCTATTATCTAGGCTCTGAAACTGCTGCCCTGTCACTTTACAGTGACTGCTTGCTGCTGAAATATCCACCCCATGCATAAAACATCTTTATCACTTCTAATGTTTACTGTTCTTAATTTTCAAATCTCCCAGCAACTTCTCCAGCAGCTAATAAAAACTCTGTTGTTGGCATTAACACTAATCCTTAGCAAGGGACGTTCCCTAAGCAGGTTAGTACCATTTTGAGACACTTAACCTGGGTATCACTGCAGCAGCAAGCCTCTGCAAAACACTACCGTTTCACTCAAACGTTCCAAATAAACTGTACTAGTGGCCAATGCCATCATACGTTCAGGCTCGAAACACTACTGATGATCAGCAATTCCAATGGTTTGCTTTCGCTTTCTAGATGCTGGTCACCTTTAGATTGTACACATAAAAGTATTTGTGGAAGTGGCAAGTTATAAGCAAATAAGCATAAAAGTGAATTTTGACAAAGTAGTCTGAGTATTCATGCCAGTAATCTCTGCCTAGCAGCTTCTGACAGGATGCAGTAAGAGAAAGGAGATCTTGTATGAATAATGTTTCAAATAAAAGCCAACTCATCCCGACAGATTTCGAGTATTTGCACATTCAACAGACCAAAAAAAAAGCTATTCACACTAGTTGCCATACTTATACATATTTAGCCCACAAATCATTTACAACTGTTTGTAAATATATTTAATAATAAGCCAACAGCAAAGTTGTACAAAGTAAAAGACAGAGGCCAGGAGGCTGAGAGAGTAGAAGGCATAATTTATTGAGACTCAGGGGTAGAGGAAGAGCAAGTGGACTCTAGCAGGAAACATCCCCTTAACTCTCCCACACGCCCGCTCAAATAATAGAGATGCTGAACTGCACGGGCATCTGCGTTTTGAAAAAGAACCATTCGCACACAGAGTCTGTAGCTTATCCCCACAAAAATACAACAAGTCAGTAAACTTTATCAAATAGCTCAACAACGCAAAGAAAAAGAGTATAAGCCAATTGACGGTGAGTTGGCAAGAGGAAAAATAAGAAGCAAAACCGTTCAGATTAAATGTGAGACATCTTTTTCTATTGCCACGTGAACTGAGTTCATACTTGCAGGACAAACTTCTATGCATTAGCCCTCCAGGGCTCATGTCAGCCTCGTTTTTATCCACTCTTGGTTTTAAAATGGCATCGTTTCAGATTGGCACCAGAGCTAGCGATAGTGAAATCAAGTCAGCTCAGTTCCAGTTGAACGTAAACCAGCTCTGATGACTTCAAGGAAACTCAGCATCACAACAATGAGATATCCAGAAAAGAGGAATTTAGTGGGTTTTTTTCTTCCTCAAGACCAGGGAGACAGTCTTAACTATGTGCAAAATCTGTTCTGCCAGAATGATGGGTATCTCAAGAACCTGATAGTAGCTACGGGCACGTCAAACCTAGGGCATACAGTCTATCAGGTGATTCCTGCCTCGAGAACAACAGCTGTAAGAGACTCTTCCATCCGCTGGAAAGCAAAGGTAACCCTGAAGCTGCTTCCTCCAACAAACCAGGGAGGGCAATTTTCCTCTTAACAGGTACTTATTATTGACTATTTCCAACATAGCACCCTTACTGTAGCCGCCCTTCCCGCACCTCAGGTGTCAAGCACTAAAATAAATGGGAGAATTTGTTCCTCAGCAACAATTCTGCAACTGGCAGCATAAAGCAGATGCCAAGCAATAAGAAGCCAAATTAAAATGTTCCATTAAAAGCCCTACTCTCCCAAACATCATAAATACATATTTTGCACATTTCACCACTTACGCTTGAGATTTGCCAACAACGGCAAGCATCACGTACTTCAAAAAAAGAAAGAGAGAGAAATCTGGTCCATACACACATTGTGTAGCCATACTCAACCAAGTGCCACCCCAAGCTGATACAGCCACACGCCACTATGCAGCATCCTGCATCCTGCAACATCACCAGATCAGATCTCAAACACAGACCAGCTACATCACCCACACACTGCACCTGAACTAACAAACTCTGTCCCTTAGCATAGAAAATTAATCTAGCTCTGATGGTGTGCTGAAACAACCACACCGTTTCTGGCTCCAAAACTAGCTTGTGTTTCTCCACACCATACTCTGTTACACTCTTGCAGTAGAAACATCCCAAACAGTACACAGACTTGCCCAAAATGATACAAGTGGTACAGCTTAGAATAGGGTTCGAGCACCCTAACTCTTCCATCCACAATATTTATACTTGCCCAGGTTAGCTGCTGGCTCAGTCCTTCACCATTTCTGCCTGTTTCACATACAATGGTAGATCACACCAGCCTTAGACCCATGCAGGGTCTTGAACAGGAACTAAAATGAAAGGTGCATGTGCTATGTCGACTGACCTTGGCATCTGAACTACTGGTCTGCTTCTGCTTGTATAGTTTTCTCTCTGGAAGAGAGTTTAACACTTGGATCTTCTCTTCTGTGCCTCAAAAGAGCACAGATGGATTTTCAAAGAACAATCAGTACTGTCGTCCTCCTCCTGAAATGAATGCTACAACTCCCTGCTATTTTAGCAGCAGCAGCAGGGCAAAGCAAGAGTTACGAGACCTGATTTTAACTTTTTTCTGGGATTTTCCCAGAAAATACTGGGAATTAAAATAGAATTTCTTCTTTTATCTGTACTCACTGTAAATCTCTTTTCTGGTCAGCATAGATGTGGATTGGGAGGTAGGCAGGACTTACATAAGGAACAATAAGCAAGAGCTGTTTTGGACCTAAATGTGTCCTTCTGAATGGAAAATGCTGCTTCCCTCGAGCACTCTTCCTGTCCTACTCGGTCCTCTCTCTGGAGTGTCTGCCACTTACAGAGATGTTCCATCAAACAGCACAACACTCAGTCATCGAAAGTGACTGATCGTTTGCTCTCAGTGAAGGGTTCGGGATAAATCAAAGCCAGCTGCTTTGGAGAGGGGCAGGCAGCTAAAAAGAAGTTAAACAAAACAACAATGTAAAATGCAGTCTAGAGCCTACATACATAGGAAATCTATTTCACATAAATAACTCTAAGGTATTTAAGCCTTATGCACAGAAAACAGTTTTGTCAATTTTTTTTGAAGTTATCCTCCTGCATTGCTGTTCTGCCCTAATAACTCTGAAATGTGCTACTCATCTCTCCCAGTTAAATATCCTGTTTCACAAGCCCACTCCTAGATATCTGAAACTGCACAGCATTTCTATCTAGCTTTAGGCATCTAGCATTCCAAAGAATTAATATTTAAACTTGTTATAAAGGAATGGGGATTGCGTTAAGCATGGAGTATTTAGCCAAGCATTCATATTAATAAAATGTTGTGTCACACACATGCACATTTATCATTCTTTAAACTCAAAAAAAAGATTATGCTCCAAAACTGACACATGTATCTATTTTCCTTTTAAGACAAGCAAGACTTAGATAGGATTACAGAATGGAAGCTGTGAAGCGTCAATTTTTACAATATGCAAATATTTTTTATACATATTATTGCTCTTATATCTCATTATAGATAAATAGATAAAAAATCTTAACAAGTGACAAGATAACACTTTTTTTCTCATCTTGCATTAGCCTTTGATTTACACCTCAGATAAGTTCTTCAAGCCAGCACGTGTAATTTATTTACAGCACTGGAAAGGCAAAAAACATCATCTACTGTTATACAACCTTCTACTAGGTATTAAAATACCAGGCCCCTGGAGACACACTTCAGCAAGTTCCAAAATAAACCAAACTGCCAACTCCTTAAGCACTTAAAACAACAAAGGAGATCTGTATTAAAAAGTTAGTTTTACAGTACTTGATGATGTCGCCTTAGTGTCATTTTTCCCTCTGGCTAAATATGCAAAAAAACATGTAAGAATGTATTTGCTTTCCCCTCATTCTAAAACAACTGACAACCCTATAGCTCTCACAAAGACCTCTTCTTATCACACATATAAAAAACAGAATTAAATGAAGTTTAAAATGTTTTGCATTCATTTAACCATTCAAATAAGTTTGATCGGGTAGATTCACTTACAGTGCTCCTTACCAATCCACTATGTAAAATAATCACATATACATTCAGACATAATGACAGAAAAGTCAGACATAATTATTAGATTCAAACCAATATCACTGCTTTAAAAAAAAAAAAAAAAAGAAGGAAGAAAAGAGTCAGAGCTCAAGCACCTTGTGATGATTTGACTGAGTTCAATCTTGTAAGTCCTAAACACAAAATAACAATAATCTAAAACCAAGACTGTGGGTTTATTTCCTACTGTAGCCCTGGCAATGTCTCATCTGTTTTTTCAAGCAGTCCTCTTTCTACAAATAATCTTAATCATTAACAATCATTTAATATAGCCAAACTAATGACCGTAGTAAAAAAGAAAAAAAAAAAAAAGAAAAAAAAAAGAGTCCCTGTTCCAGGTTACCAGCGAAGCACAGATTCCGAGAACAGAAAGTTCCAGGTTCCAACTGAGATTTCACATAGTGGGTGCCAGAAACGTAATAGGAGGGGAAGTAAAAAACAGAATTCTTTGCCTCTATTCTTCAAAGCCTGTGCAGAAAAGTAGTACTGCAGTAGTCTGAACTGATACTTATCTGAATGGTAGAACCGGCCCTTGCTTTTTTTACATGCTCCATTTAAACGCAATAAAATGGCATGAGTGGTTTTAACTGGTCGTTCTGTCTCTGTCATTGTAATGCTCCCCACTCTGTGGAGAAGATAACAGCTGTGCCATATTCAGAAACACATACTTCTGCTATTGTTTGCACAGTCGTAAGGCAAGATTACACTGTACCACAGCTAGTAAGCACTGCCCTTGCTTTGGAACCCTGTATTCTTTGAGTTATATCAGTGTGCTGGGAAATAACGTTTGGTGGCTGGGAAAAAAAAAGGCAAACAAAAACAACAGCCTATTAAAAGCAGTTTCGTGTACTGTGAAATGATTACTAGACTGCATGTCTTGTTCAAGCTTGTTGACGTATAATGATCAAAACCTGGAGTACAAAATTGAATGGTTTACATCTATATTGTCTCTCCAATTACCCTGCCATCAACATCTTCAACAGTTCTAAAATCACTAAACAGCAGAGGTTCACATTTCTAGAACAATGGTAATCACAGTACCGAAGAAGGAAATTATATTCACTCTACTACAAATTTCTCTTCGTAGTCCATATGTTATTCCACTCCATAGCTTACAGATGGATTTAATACAAGCTTGTTATTTGTTCTATGAGCTTTTCCCTGTACACAGGATAAAAGAACTTCTGAAATCTTTGGACTGAAATACTGACCTAGCTAAAGTTAGTGACAAGACTCCTACTGATATTAATCACTTAGAGTAAAATTCTGTCCCTCTTATTCAAGATACTGAGCATCTTTGCTCACTGGAAGTGGGGAAAAAAAACCCAAAACAATTCTGTTGCAATAAGTGTTATCTTCCAAAAGATGCTAACTCTGCGTTCAGTCGTTTTACTAAATAGAATCTAAAAGCACTTCCAAAATATAATCTCAAATCTATCAAAAACCCTCAGCATACACTTGAACAGCTCATGTGCACACAGGGTTGACTTCTAACATACAAATAATCATTTAGATATAGTTGAATATGTAATTTATAATATTCTAAGTCCAAATTATTAGCAGTTGATGAGACTACTGACAGGAACACAGTAAGGCATGTACTTAAGCACTTGCAAGATGTAAAGGTTTTCTTATTATAAAAGAAGAAAGGAAAAGATATTTTTCTTCTCATCCCATTTAGCAGAGTATATAATAATCCAAATTTTCATTACATATGTTAATATAACATTTTAAAGCCAGAGCAAGTAATTTCTTACTTTTAACTTCTATTCCTTTAAGTAAGACACAAGAAGCTAAAAAAAATCTCTTCCACAGATCAGACTTGTTTTGTGTAATCTGACATTATTTGTTATTCCATATAATTCTACATAATATTAAGACAAATGCAATATTTATTCCCTTCCTCTTTTCCAATAGCTGTATTTTTTCCTGAGAAAGAATAGGGGTTTTTCCTTTTACTTTACAAGTTCTGAATGCCTTTATATGACAGCTCAAACGTTAGATCTTCTGGTTTGTATTTACTAAATATTCTCTACTACCAATCCCTAAATAACAAAGACTTTAATTATTAAACACAATTAAACCTCTTCTAAATTAAATCCATGAAAGCATCATCTTCAATTCAGTGACTCTGATTTCGCAACACAAATCATTAGAAGAACTTCCTTCAGCAGCAAGTAACTGACAGATTTTTTTCTTGCTAAAGACAAGTAAGCATTTTAGCCAGTTTAAGGGAGGAGAGGACAGTCACAATTTATCCCAAATGACTTTGTGAACACATTCTCCAATCTGCAGTTTCTTCTCCTTTCTCCCCTTACAAAAACCAATAACAAAAAACCCCCGCAGGCCATGAAATAAAAATGAGTTCTATAACTGTAAATTCTGTTCAAAGAAACCTTCAAATTCCTTTTTGTAGTGGAGAGTTTAAATGCAGCAAGCAAGAGAACTGCAGCAAAAAGAAGAAAATTTTATTATTATTGCTCTAAATTGAGAGAGTTTAGACATGACCATACCAGTGAGCCCATTCCCTGTCGCATTATCCATCCATACAATATTTATCAGCTCTAGGCAGTCGCATTTGCTCCAGCGGGATAATTCCCGTGAATACAGACAAGGTATATGAAAGAAGATGGTCGAATCAGGCCCAATACCAGCTGATGCACCTAAGAAATCATATAACCAAAACATATGCTTTTGCTTAGAATCCCAACAGTATAAGCTGTTCCTGATGCAAGGACTGTCCCGCTAACCAAGGGAACAGTCACGGGGGGTTGAAATGGCAAGATTTAATCCTCTTCCTCAACAGCAGAAGAAAATTAATACATTTCAATATGTTAGTTTTGTGTTTGCCAAAAGCAGCTACAACTAAAAAAAAAAACCCAACCCAAATAAACCCGACCCACTTTCTCCTTATTTGAATAAAAAATACCCTCAACAAGGAAACATCCAACTACTGCAACCCGAACAGCTTATTGTTTTGCGCACTGTAAGTTAATATCTGAAGCAGTTACTGCAAAGGTCTGGGCCATTTGGATGGTTTCCCAGTGGCACGACTAACAGGATAAATCTCGTCATTTCTACTGAGTCATGAATTAGGTACACCGAATGAAACTGGAAAAGAATGAAAAGGAGAAGTGCTTCCTGGTAACAACCATAATCAATGGCATTAAAAAAACTGAGGTATTTGACATCTTTATAGATTACTCTTTTGTCACCACTAAAGCTTTCTTTCCCAAAAGTTTTTTTTCCTGTTGACAGTAACTGTTTTGTTCTGTGCTACTTTTAAAACTATATAATACCATAAAATTCAACAAAACAGAACTAAAACCACAGAATACCAGGAAACATTGTAAAATGGACTTCATACCTTATGGTACAGTTAACTCTGTGCTGAGCAGACCACAAATGCCTCTAAGAAGCACTGTCTTGGTGAAAACAGTCTGCCTTGTGACACAAAGGGAAGTCAATGATCAAGAAAAGCGTGGTGTGCATCACAGCCAATCATACCAGGAGGAGGAGGCTGGATGAAACTGGGTGTTTATTTTAAACAGCTCCCAAACAGAACAAAACATGAAGCACAATTCCAAAATATCAATATTTTTTGTAAACAAATAACAGCTCCATCCTGTGAAGCTTAGATCCAAATGATCATATTCCCAGAAGTAATCCTCATCACCCCCCCTCAAGGGTTCGTTTGGCTGTTCATGTAAGAAGACCTGCTCAGGCACAGGAGCATTTTGCAGCGTCGTAACTTAAATACTGTGAAGCACTAGAGTAACACCACATACACGTTATAACAGCAGGATGCTTTTTCTCCATTGCGATTACTTCGAAGTTGCCCTTCTGAATAGCAAGGTAATGAGTGTATCATTTTGATTCCTTTTGAAAAAAAATTATAATAAGTAAAGCCATGTTTAGAAAAAAAGTATTTTTTACAGGCAACTATAAAAATTGATTTTGCTCCAGTTAAAAAGTCTTTTACTTGCAGCTTTCAACTACGGAAAACCCAAAACCAGGAGGCACATTCTGTAATCTAAGCCAGACTGCAAAGAGAATTATCAGGTCCAAGGTACTCTGGGGCTGGAGAACAGGAGAAACACAGCACAATGGTCTGAAATGAAGCTGTCATCAGTCTCCTTCCCAAAATGTTTTACTGGGTAAATCTGAGTATTTCCCTCATTCCCACTTCTTAGCTATATCTTGTTACATCACATCCACATACAGCCGTCCTTGGCCCTTTTCTTATCTTCCGGGGGAGAGAATCAGAGTTGCTGGGAGATGATTTACACCACTCTTTGACAGAAGATGAGTGGCTCTCCCGTCTGCAGCACAGCACACATTAGATACGAACAGCTCTGATTTTACAGTTAGGTCACAGTGAGCAATTGAGTGACTTCTGCTATTTCTGCAGGACTGACTCAGAAGCACAGAGTGCTGAGCAGGGCTGGCAGCTCCAGCACTCAGTGGGAGAACTCCAAAATACCTGAGTGGACATTAAGACACACCCGACACCCTACAGGTCAGAAGGAGCAGCACAGCCCACACATTTGAGATCAGACTCTAGCCCAAACTTCTACTTTTGCTAGCTTCTCCTGAAAATACCTGCACAGGGAAAAAAATCAGAAAAAAAAGAAAGAAAAAAAAAAACATACAAAACAAACTCTACCCCTCAAACACCCCGGTACTGCCATCTTCAGAAAATTCTATTATCCATACAGTCACCACACTCAGTGAATGAATCCCATCCTTCCCCTGGATACCTCATACTTACTCCCATGACTCAAATCACCCATATGCTGAAGCAACCACAAGGTAACACCCTGAACAGAAAATGCATTAAACAAGAAACAGCAACAACACTTAAAACACACTTCTTTCTCCAGTGGTGAAAAAGGAAAACTCATCAGTCAGGAAAGATGAATTAGCATCCTTCTCCCAGTTCCCACCTACACCTACCATAAAAAGTCCCAAGTGAATGGAAATGACACTTCTCACCCTTCTCTACATCCTGCTGCAGCATCCACATCACAAATAAGCATGAAAAGAAGGATAAGCTCAAAGTTAAAAGAAAAAAGAGAAAGAAAATGTTTCAGCAGTCTGCTTGGGTAGGGTTTTAAACTGGTACAAATCCTAGTCAAGTGGCACCAACCTCACTCACGAGACCACGAAGTACTTCAATGTCTCATGAGTCCCTTCTACAGGCAGCAACGCAGCAGCACAGCAGTACCAGGGCTCACAGCCCTCCCTTCATACTTGGTGAATCATCCTTCTCCCCCCTCCAAACCTGGTTCTGTGTAACAGACCTTCATTTCATTCTTGCCAAACATTAACGACCTTTTTTTTCTTTTAAATCAGAAGAGAAGAATCACAGCATTAACAACCAGGAAAATATAAAAGGTAATTTATAACCTACTGCTCCACTCTGTCTGTATTCACTGGCGATAAACAAACACATCCTACGGTTTGCAGGACAGACCTTGCACAGATTGAGGTGTTCATTAACATAACTTCACAGCAATGAAAGGTGCCATCACCCTAGGTAACAAGCTCACAAAAGAAAATGCTACTAGTCCAAGGGCATGCTGTCTACTTTTACTTTGCGGAAGAGTAAACTGAAAGGGATGCCTTGAAAAAATCTTATGGGAACTGTCTTCCGCCAACAAGATAACCACATGTATGCCTCTAAAACACAGAACAGGAAAGGACTGAGGAAAAAAAAAAGATAATTACCTTTTTAACTGTACAAATGATATTGCTTTAACATTAATAACCTTAGGTGCATATGTCTCTGTAAGTGGCTTTGGGGCATAATGGAATGTTTGAATTCCCTCTGAATCCATCCAGTGATGCCTTAGAGGGCTTATTTTAAAACTAAATGTTGATTAACAAATTCCAGTTCAATTAACAAGTTCTGGCTCTAAAGGGTAACTAATAGATTTCACTGGGCAATCCTTAACCTAACTTCAGTGCCACTTGTTTAACAATGAATGCATGAAAACCAGGAATTTGTTAACTAGCAGAATTTGACCTTATCCTACGCCTTTGAGGCACCAGGAATCCTAAGTCTGAGGAATACACTGCCTGAATCCAACATTTGTAACACCTCCTTGAAATACAAACTACAAATCGAAGCAACTGTGGTGAAACTGCTGCGTTTATTGTCAGTGAGGCACACTCACAAGCATCCCACAGGCACGCTGAGGTGCAGGACAGGCCATCCCAGTGCTCAGCACCATCGTCCAACAGCCACCTGGGAGAAGGGACCGAACCCAGCAGCGCTCCCTCAGAACTGACGGAGATGCTCACCTCGGGATTTCTTAAAGAATATTAAGAAACACCCTGCTTTCCATTGGCAAGAAAGTCTGATTTAACCTGCACCTCCAAGGTGCACAGGAAAAAAAGACAGTTCTAAAGCTTGCAGTGAAATAAAAGTTAGAAAACATCCCGAAGACTAAACAGAAGGGGGTGGAGGGCCTCGATACACATTTTTGTTCCGCCGGTGATGCTTTCTTTGGGGGTGGCAGCATTGGGTTCACACACCCTTAAACTCACCCTTCAGGCTTTGGTGCTTCTGCTGCTGGAAATGGTCCCTGGAGCCCCTCGCGCCCCGCGGCTCCTGCGCCCTGGGCAGCCCGGAGATCCTCTCGAAAACGCTGGCTCTTCTAGGCACGAAGTCGAGCAGAGGCGCTGACATCTCAGGGGGGCTCTGCCGGGGCTCCGCGCGGTCGCTGCTGACAGTCACTTTGAAGGACATCTGAGGGTTCGAGAGAGCTCGACCAGCGCCGGGAGCCGCCGCCCGGCAATGCCCGGTGTCCGCGCTGCCCCGCGAGCTCACAGCGCGGCCCGCCCCGCCGCTCTCTGGCACCGGGCGGCGCAAGGGGCGAGCCCCGGCCCCCTCAGCTCCAGCACCCACTGCCCCAGCTTCAGCCTCTCAGTCCCGCACGCCCCTCAGCTCCAGCACCCTCAGCCCCGCAGCCTCTGCCTCCGCACCCCCCTCAGCCCCAGCCCCTTCACTCTCTGCCCCCTCAGTCCCGCAGCTCCCTCAGTCTCTGACCCCAACCCCAGCACCCTGAGCCCCTCAGCCTCCGCCCCCGCAGCCCCAGAACCCTCAGTGCCGCACCCCCCGCCGCCCCGGTCCCCGCAGCTCCAGCACCCCAAGCCCCTCAGTCCCGCAGCCCCTTCAGTCCCAGCCCCAGTTCCCTCAGTCTCTGCTCCCTCAGCTCCAGCTCCAGCCTCATCTCTGCAGCCCCCGCAGCCTCAACCCCCTCAGCTCCAGCACTCGCAGCCCCCTCAGTCCCGCAACCCCAACCCGCCTCTGCCCCCTCAGCCCCTGCCGCCCCAGCTCCAGCCCCGCAGCCCCTTCAACTGCAGCACCCTCAGCCCCAGCCTCTGCTCTCGGAGCTCCAGCGCCCGCAGCCCCCTCGGTCCCGCAGCCTCTGCCCCCATAAGCTCCAGCACCCTCAGCCCCAGCCTCTGCCCCTGGGGCCCGCAGCCCCCTTCCCCCCCGCGGCCCCCCCTCCCGCAGCCCGGCTCGCTCTCACGCACCGCGGACACCGCGGGCGCCTCTCCTCCCTGTCCGGGCGCCGCCGCCGGGCTGTCCGCACCCGGGCGGGCGGCGAGGGGGCCCGGGTGGCGGTGCCTTTCAGCTGAGGCATCCGAGCAGCGGCCGCCCCGGCAACGGCGGACGCGGCGGCGGCGCCGCGGGGCGGGTTCGGCGGCGCCGGGATCGCGGCCCCGCGCGGGCAGCGCCTCGGCGCGGCGGGCACAGCGCGCTCCGACCCGGGAGCGGCCCCGGGGCGCCCCGAACCGGTGCGGGGGCTCGGGGCTCAGCCACGCTCCCCGCTACCACCACCCCGTGCGCTAGGGGCTCAGCCCCGCTTTCCCCCACGCCCCGGGGGCTCAGTCCTGCTCCCCGCTACCCCCCCCGGTGCTCGGAGGCTCAGACACTCAGTCCCTCTCCCTGCTTCCCCGCTCCCCGTTCCCCCCTGCACTTGGGGTATCAGCCCCACTCCAGCCCCGTGCTCAAGGGCTCAGCCCCGCTTCCCGCCCAGGGGGCTCAGGAGCTCCGTCCCACTGCACCCCCACGCCCGGGGGCTCAGCCCTGCTCCGCGCTACCCCCCGGGCTCGCGGGGCTCACACCCTCAGTCCCTCTCCCTACTTCCCCGCTCCCCGTTTACCCCTGCACTCGGGGGCTGAGCCCCGCTCCTCGTTCTCCCCCTGCACTGGGGGCTCAGCCCTGCTCAAGCCCCGTGCTCGGGGGCTCAGCCCCGCTCCCCGTTCCCCCCCTGCACCCGGGGCTCAGCCCCGCTTCCCGTTCCCCCCTGCACCCGGGGCTCAGCCCCGCTGCCCCAGTGCCGCCGTGCGGGGCGGGCAGGGGCAGGGCTGCGCCGCCAGGGCCGCCCCCGGGGCTCGGGCAATGGGGATTGCAGAGCAGCAGTGCGGAGACAGAGCCGGGCGTTCGGGGTGGCGGCGAGGGGCAGGGGAGCCAGCGCCCGAGAGGGGCAGCCGTGTCCTGCGGCCCCTTCTACCCGGGTCCCACCTCGAGTGCTGCGTGCAACTTTGGGCACTGCAGTATAAAAGGGATCTAAAGCTACTGGAGAGTGTCCAGAGGAGGCTACAAAGTTGGTGAAGGGTCTGGAGGGAAAGCCCTATGAGGAGCGGCTGAAGTCACTTGGTCCGTTCAACCTGGGGGAGACTGAGGGGAGTCCTCATTGTGGTCTACAGCTTCCTCACAAGGGAGGAGGAGCAGGCGCTGAGCTCTCCTCTCTGGTCACCAGTGACAGGACCCGAGGGAATGGCAGGAAGATGTGCCAGGGGAGGGTTAGGTGAGGTGTGAGGAAAGGGTTCTTCACCCAGAGAGTGTGGAGTGCTGGAACTCCCCAGGGAAGGGGTCGCAGCACCAAGCCTGACAGTATTGAAGAAGCATTTGGACAATGCCCTCAGACACACGGTGTGAATATTGGGGTAGTCCTAGGCAAGGACAGGACAGGACATGAAGTTGGACTTTATGATCCTTGTGGGTCCCTTCCAACTTGGGTCATTCTGTGAAAAAAAAATAAATGTTACTGCCCAGGGCCTGGTATGTGCCCTTGTGACCGCAGGCCTCGAGGTGCTCCGCGCCTCTCCCAAGGCAACCAGCTCACGCATCCCGCTGCCTCTGTGCCAGGCACACAACAGGCAGGGACACCCACAAACCACCACCTGGCACAGAAGATCCTGCAGCGCCCTATAAACAGCTTCTGTGCAAAAGCCACAGCAATTGCAGCGTGTCAGGGAGGAGCAGCAGGAGAGAGCAAAAGCCTTGCCAATGGCCTGGGGAGCAGGAGATGTGTTGGAAGTGGGTAGAAGCTGGCCAACACATCTCATCAATGATGCAGTTTTGGGCGCCTTCAGTGGCCATGCACTATTCTCTTCCCATCCTACAGGTGCCTGGAGCTGGCCCGCTCCGGTAGAGAGAACCAAGCTAGCTCAGAAGCAAGCAGCACAGAGCAGTGACATTTGCACTGGCTCCTCCTGGGCTAGCTTGGGTCTGGAAGCAATCTAGCTGGGTTTATTAACTTGGGCCTGGTTCCAAGCAAACACAGGCAGAGCTACAATGCGCAGTTTTGCACCAGCAAGATTTTGCTGGCTCGAGGATGTCTGCACCCTGCTGTCCAGCATGCTGCTGTCGGCACAGGTGCAGAGCAGCATGGCTGTGACACACCAGGACAGCTCAAAGACAGGAGGGACTCAGAGTCCCGCCAGATTTACACAGATATAAATCAGACGGACATCTAGTTGGAAATCATGCTTGTTCACATCAAACCTAAAGGAGAGGCTTGGGAGGCTTAGCTTGAGGAGGGACAGCTACTGAACTGGCGTCTTGCTACGCTCCTCCTGAGGGGCATCCCACAGCTAAACGACAGACAACTTCATCTTCTTGCAGCACAGAAGCTGCACAGAGTGCCTGGATCGTAGTTTTATTCATTCCCTTAATGACATAGGCCACCCTGCAGAGTAAAGGAATAGTGAAGACAAGAGGGTGTGACTTTTTCTTGGCAAATGCTATGAATGTTGTGGATTTGGTGGGAAGGAGGTGACTCTCCATAAAAGACACGAGATCTTGAGATGGAACAAACAGTTCTTAGAGCATTGTGCCTCTCCCCTTTCCTGCCCAGCATAGATGTCCTGAGGTTTACCAAAGAAGGAGCTTGCCAGTCTTTTCCTTCAGTGGGAGCTGCAATAGGGTCTTTTTCTTCTGTAAGGCCACATCTTAAATTGTTAGAAGTTAATAGCTCTCTATCAAATTTGGTTGAAAACTAGTAAATGTCCCCAGAATATGTTAATGGGAGCAAGGTGCTATGAAAAGGGAGAAATTCCCACCTTACCTCTCTAGGAAACAAATCTAAACACAAACTAGCAAGTGCAAATGCTGCAGTTTAATGGTAAATCCTTGGGATTTACAAAAGCAAAGCACAAATTCTCAGCATGCACTATCCCTCTGTGTGGCTATGCTCTACAGCTACACAACACCCCTCAGTGCTCTGCTAAACCACATCCATTCCCCAGTCGCATCCGTCCATGGAGCCCTCAGGACTGAGCAGCTCACTCTCTTCGTTTTGGAAATCCTAAAGGCACCTGGCAGTGCTACCAGAAACAGCAGTTATTTAAGACACAAATACACTGTGGTAATGATTGAAATCCCAGTGACACGTGAAGAGGCAGTAAAATTTACTGAGGGAAATATTCAAGAATGCAGTGTAACCAGGGTAATCCTGCTGCTTCCAGCATAGGGAAAAAACAGCATTTAGGTGAATTCTGAACATGGCCTCAGCTCCTGCTGATTATTACACCTATATTGATACACACTGCCTGAATATCTAAACTAAAGGGGGTTTTCTAGGAAACAGGTAATTCTGGATATTTTCTTTCATGGTTAGGGATCTTCCCACAGCAAGCAAGGAAAAGACAGACCTCAGCACCTCTGCTGCTCTGGCCTCGTTAATCCGCATCGTTCTGCATTCCCTATGTCAGGCCACGCGTGTCCTGCTCTCAACTGCTGTTTTAATTCTTTTGCCTCACCATCATCCAGAATATCCTGCAAAATACCGGCAGATGCCGCCACTGGCTTAGCAATGAGCCCAGGGCTGGGCTGCTCCACAGGCGGGAGCTGGCAGAGCTTTCTCCATCCTCTGGGCACCCTTCAAGAGGGAGATAAAAAAAGCACCTTTTTCACACAGGTGACCAGGAAGGCTTCAGACTGAAGTCCATCACAGCTGAGAGCTTCAATAGTGCAGGTACCCACTTTCCTTCAAGAGGAAATGAGGTCTCGTGGACTCAAACCTTATCTATACACCACAATTTCCCTGGTTTAAGTGAGACACCTGGCACCTGCCCTGTCTTTGCTGGGACTGTCCAGCTGCGGATGCCCATCCCTGGGCCTGAGCAAGAGAAGCAGGCGGTGGGTGGATGCCCTCCTCCAGACCTAGCTGTGTGTCTGATAGAGGCTTGACACCTAAGAGCACTTCCAAAGCAATGACTTGGTTTCTCCCGCAAGTCCACAGATGTGGGAGGAATAAGTGCTGGGAGGAGCTTCCCTGCTGCATCAAAAGTCAGTTCATACATTTCCATTCTGGAACAAAGGCCAAGCAAGTGCAATCGTAGCTGCTAAGACTGTTTTATGCCCTGGGTCACCGTGACTTTGCTGTATGCACAAGCTGTGCAGCAAATACTGATTCACCCGATGTTGTCACTGCACCCATGAGCTAGATGGGTGTTTCCCCTCCTTATGTCCTTGTATAAACCAGTCATCGGTCTCTCTCCCCATGTTAGCAACACTCTCTTTAATAGAATGGGGGAGGGGGAGATTTCTCCATATTGGCCTTCTTGTTCAATATTTCTGGTTGCCAGGGGCTGTGGTCGTGAGTCACAGCATGACCCACAGCTACTTCCCCCTGTTAATGAAGGCACTGTCACCAAAGCAGACCTTCCACTTGAGGCAGATAGGACATCCTCAGTCCCTGAAGCTAGTTGTTGGGAGTTGCTTCAAGTCAGATGTGAAAGGTGAGGTTACAATTTCAGATAGAAAACCATCCAGAGGAATGTACTGCTTGCCTGGGTACCCTCTCCCTCGGTCAAGTGAGTGGGACACGGGTGATAAGTAACCACAGGCTTACCTATCCGCCCATTCACTGCCAGCTGGTGACGAAAGAGAAAACAGGTAGGAGTCTACTGCTAGCCCAGGCTGGGGAGAAATCTTACAGCAACTAAGGAAAAGCTAGGACAGAGACGACTACTGGTATAATAGTGCTGGCTGTGCTGACCAGTGTCCTTGTAGCCAGACAGCCCTGAATGCCAAGTTCCTCATCCTGTGGTTCTGGGCAATCAGCAGTGATGGGACGAGGCCATGACACCAAAACCAGCTCCTGGGCCATGTTAGCCACAGAAACTAGGCAGTTCTGCACCAACACATCACAGTTAGCACAACTGCGCCCTGAGCATACACAAGGCCATATCACACCAGGCCCAACTCAAAGCTTACACAGACCAGTGAGGAGAAGATGTTTAAGCAACTTTGATACTTAAGTTTTTCTTAGCTTATACCAGCCAAGATCAGGTCATTGCCACGACAGTAACTTTCTCAGGGTCTATAGGTGTTTTGCAGACACCGAGCCTCTTTGCTTCAGGCACAATGAGCCTTGTGTGGTCACAGCTGCACAAGCTGGGGCAAAGGTGTCCTGGTTTGAGATGCTGCTGCCTGCGAGTTGAATGCACATTAGGACAATGTGAGTTCATCTGTAAAAGGAGCAGGGGGGAAAGGATGTTATGAGAAGGGGACTCCAATTCACCAAATCCAGTCATCAGTGTGCTCTCTACCTTTGTCAGGAGCAACTGGCCACAAACTGGATTCCTGAGAAGCTCGTAGAAGCTGAAAACTCCAGTTCCTCAAGCAGTTCTTCTGTGGGAGGAGTGGAATGAAGCAGAACGGATACAGGTAAATTGAGCGGCGCAGAGCAAACAAGCAGAGTTGAAGAATTAATGTCTAGTACATGTACTGAAATGCTTGCTCTTCTACTCTAGCAGGCAACAAAATTAAATTGCAAAAGGACATAATTGAAATTGAGGCGATTGTGTAACTGCTGCAGTATAGACAGAGGTGGGAGGTGTTACCATAAGCATTCTGTTAATACAGGGCTAAACAAGCTCTCTGATGGAAGGAATAACACACTTTGTTATAAATAACCTGCTTGCAAATGAGCTGTTGATTCACACACAGCAGTTTATTTACAAAGGCATGCCAAGTCCAGACTTGTTTTTGTTTTAACTTACTGCACCACAGATAGTAAAAAAGAAACAACCAAACAAAACCTGAGCCAAAGGGATTGTCTCTGTAAGTATGCCCGTTTCTTAGAGATTTCCCATATCCCTTTAAGGCAGCACAAAGCCCTCCTTCATAGTGGTTTTAAAATGACCTCCTAAATTAAGACAGCAGGGTCAAACTGACCACACATTATCTAACGATGTATTCAACTATTGCCTCATAACTTACAGATTTGTTTATAGCTCTTGTAGTTAGAAAAAAGAAATTCCTCAGATCACTATGACTTATCTTTTGAAAACAAGTCGCTTTTCAATAGCTAGCATAATTTGGGAGAATCCTGTGGTAATCTTGAATCCACCTTTGTCTTGCAGAGACTGCAAGAAACAACCAGCATCTCCAAAAGCCAAGCCTAACATTACAGATATAGCTCTCTCCTCTGGTGAACTGGCAGATCATTCTAGAGGACTTTGAGAGAAAAAGGACTCTAAAGAAGGGTTTGATCAGCACCCTCCATTCAGGCTGTGGCTGTTTACACCTGCAGTTAACTTGCTCAAACATTCAGCTGTATTGTTTCTCAACATCAATCCATAAATAGATTCATCTCCCACACCATGCATATACTACGGGAGTAGTAAAATGAATTTCAGTCATAAACAAACAAACAAAAAAACCCTGAGACAGCGTGACTTAAGAATGTTCCACTTGTAAAATCCAGTCCTCAGCATTGGGACAGGCCAGGACCAGAATGTACTGGTACAACCTCGATTCACGCCTACTGTAAATGAGTTATTGTACTGGCTTTATAACATGGCCCCACAGTCATTTTGCCTGGGGATCCATATATTCAATGCACTGAGGATAGTGATTGCTGAATGAGCAGCGAGTCGCTCTTCTGTTCTCTCTTCTTTGGCATAGTGTCCAGACCACACATTGAATAGATTTACTGCACATCAGCTGAGCCCTGCACAGAATATAGAACTATTAATTGTCTCCAGGGCATTTCTTCGGTGTCCATCACTACAGCAGCCTACTGATTTGCAAACAAATATCTGCTTATCATCACTGGAGGTGAGGGAGGGTGGGGTTAGACTAAACCCCGTTTTACAAATAGAGGCCCAGAAGCCAAAAGCTTCAGTTTCAGTGCTAAACTTGTGACAAAGACTGGCTGCTTCCTCCACCCCTCACTCGAGGTTATTTAGCATTTCCCATCATTGTATATGGCAGACCACATTTCCAGTTCCATCAGTTACTTTACCCTTGGTATCCCAAGGGAGCCTGCAGAAACTGGGAGTCTTGCAAAGAGTGGTTTGCAAAGGCTGAAGTGCTGCACAGGATCTTTGTGATAAAGGCAAGGGCAAATCTTTTCTCCCTGGCAGCATTCAGCTTGCACTAATTATGAGGCTGGGCTTTCTCTTCCTACAACACTCTTTGTGGCTGCTCCTTCCCCAGACCTGACTGCCAAAGCCTGCAAAGCCCCCTCAGTACCTAACTTTGAGGTGCAGTCCCGTGCTCAACCCAAAACTTTGCACCATCAAAGCCCAGCACTTCCCCAAACCTGCTTTGAGTGGTGACCTCTGCTGGTAAACCGATAAGGGACTCAGTGGTGCCCCATCTACCTGGTCCTCAAAGCTTGTCCTGAAGGCAATCACCCAGCCTGTTTCTTGATCTGAAACATCTAACATTAGTACGCAGGCATTGGGAGGCTGCTGAGTGAGAGCAGAGAATGATGCTTACATATAACCTGTAACAATCTGTGACTTGCAGGAGGCTACATAATCCTACTCCAAATCCTTCAAGGTCCATTCCAGTGCACTTGCCACACCTTCTCAGACAAGATGCAGTTAATTAAAACTACAGTGCTGGGGCTGGTTATTGTAATAGTCAGATTGAAAAGTTGAGTTATTCAAGAAGCAAAAGGTAAAGCTTGTATTTTTTGTGTGTCTTGGGCAGGGGAGGGAGAGAAGCTCACTATTTACTCAGCATTTGGCTCTTTCGGTGATTGCACGAGCACATACACATGCTTCCTAGGCCACAGTTTCTCAGAAATTTTTCCTACTTCTGGAACTGATGCTTTAGGGGGATTAAAACAAACAAACAAACAAACAAACCCCAAACTTCCATCCCATCACCATCAATTAGAAGAATAAGCCAGTGTATCCAGTAGGTCACACAGCAAACCGCTGCCCCTTGAATTTGCATTTCTCAGGGCAGGCTCCAGGGGCACCATATTCATTTATTTCCTGATCGACTAGCTCTGCTGTACTCCCAACATCTTTGCAAGGGCAGAAAGGTAAGGCCTTCTCTAATTTATTTTTTATCTTCTAAAAATCAGTCCATGATATAGGTTTTCCTCTCTCACAGCCTGTTTTATCAGACACAAGGGACTACGCGGTCTTTTTATACTACAGGTTTGTCAAAAACCAATATGCCAGATAAAAATTTCTACTGTGAGTCTGCAGTGAGGGGAAGCAACAATCTGATGTGAGAACATCCCCTTAGAACACAAGAATTTGGCAAACCCCACTCCAAGTATGTCCATAGCACCCAAATGCATCGATCCTGTAGTAAATATATTAACACAGAACTGGTGATGGAAAATATCAAGACCACAAGAGGAGGAGGGTGTAGGGGTAGTGCGTAGTAGTGTAAGGGTAGAGTGGGGAGGTAGAGGAGGGTGTAAGGGTAGTGGGGAGGGTCCTCAGCTTGCAGCATCTGTGACAATTCCACCCCAACCTTTATCTTCCTATCACATTTTTGTAGAAAGCTGGTGATGGAGTGGTAGGAGCAGGACCACCAGCAGCAGGAAAGCCCTACAGCTATCAAATGCCTGCCTGGACATGCAAAGCACTGCACACTGCCACCTCTCATCCCCTGGGGAAAGGGGACAGCACTGCACATGGCAGGAAGCACTTCCATAGCTGAGGGGGCTCCAAAGCCACCCCATTGGGGTTCACACACATACATCCACCCCCACAGACACGTCAGGTTCTCCCCTGCAGGCAGCACATCGGATCCTGCATACAGCCAATTCCAGTAGCCGAAGGCCGTCTGGTGAGCACGCAGCCCACAGAGCGCGTGACTTGCCTGTGGCTGAGCAGGTACCAGCACATCCATCAGCAAGACACTGACACTGCCACAGTGACAGCTGAATACATCCGCAGGGGGGCTCGCCTTGCCCTCAGAGCCACGCGTGGATCTCAGTAGGTGGGAATATGGCTGCTTAAGGCCTTAGGACACCGAGCGCAACACACACAATACAGCCTCTGTTCAAAGTAAGCAGCAACAGAATCGAAACCACTTCATTTCAAGGGTGCATTCAAGGCCCTGAGCTGCAGTTGGCATCAAGACAATTCTCCAAAGTGGCAAAGCGCTCCTGTTGAGAGAGCAAGTCCTGCCCAGCTCCCTCAGACATAGTGTGCAATAGTTTCAAGGACGAGGGCCACCAATGTTCTGTCTCAGAAAATGAAGTAGGATTTTTTTTTTTCAGATTTGAGAGACCACTTAAAAGCTAAAGCCTCTATTGTATTACTCTGTTGTAACAGGAAAACAAATCTGAACCATCAGCTGTGTACCTCTCCGCAGCTGCAGTGGAAATCATTTCAGATACTCTTGACTGCAGCAAACCTGTAGGGAGAAGCAGGTGGTTCACAGGGTTACCAAAACAGCAATCGAACCAAATGCTACACGTTTTATTTGTGCATTTGGTATGCAAGCCAGCAAGAAGACACAGCTCAGCTTTGAGATGAGTAAACAGATGAGAAATATTGTCAGGCTTGAGGGATCCAATTTAACTGCACTTACATAGAAACCATCTGTAAAAAGGCTCTATTTTTTTTTTCATTACTCAGAGTGCAGAAATGATCTCGAGAAACTCCTCCCATGCCTCACAGAGGCTTCAGAGATTATTATCTTTATGTTAAGAGTAGTATATAAAAGGAATTGAAACACCAGCACGGTTTGCCAGAGGAATATGATTATTTCCAAAGCCAAAACTAGAATAAGATGTTTGCCATTTGAGTTGTGCAAGCCAGTTACTGCACATTCAGAGGGCACCCAACATATACTTTATATTCTTGAACACTTACATTCATGAGCATGAGATACTGTTAAAGGTGCACTTTTGAGTAAAAGTTTAAAAAAAAACCCAACTTAAAAATGGGAGCTTTTAAAGAAACCACAAAGCACTTGGCTTTTGAAAGCTCTTCTGTCATACACAGAGAATGCCGTGAATCACACGCACATTAGCAGATGTCATGTGCAAATCTCTACTGCAACACGAGGAGGACAGACCTCAAGCACTTTGGCATCAAAAAGAAGTCTACGTTTTAAGCCGGCTGCTGACAGCCGTAACACTGTTAATTACAACTTACAGCTTACAGTTGTGGGAATGTTGCAGAAAATACCAGAGCAATAAAAAAAAATATTCTGCACCTGTTTAAATGAATTAAAAACGTATTTGAAACTTTTGGCTGAAGCATTTGGTTCAGGTCAACAGTTACACCCAAGTTCATATTAACTCCAGGTGCACACTGCAATACCCTAATAAGCAAATTAAATTATTTAATAAGCCAGGCGGGGAAGAGGCCTTGACATAATGGTCAAACCTGTGGTAGAAGCTAAGCTTGGGGAAGCTTTAAAGGACCGTGCTTAACCTTTAACTATAACAAAACAGTTCACTGCCTTATGGCATTTGCTGTAAGCCACCTCAACAGAAAAGGAACAAAATGGTAAGGTACTGCAGCTACATCTAAGCTCTTTGCACTGCATACATGTTTTCTAGTGTGGATATCGCAGTACATGGAGCCAGTTTAAAAACAAAGTAGTCAATTTTCAAATCATTTGGACAGGTTTACTTCCACATAAGAAGGTTTTAAAAATGCTTTTGAAAAGTGATTGGTAGCTTCTGGTGAGAAATATAACGTAGGTTATCTCAAAAAAGTTGGATATGCTGCAAACATCCTTCCTCTACACCTGAAGAGAGAGCTGTTGATCTAAAGTTTAATTCACAATGCCATTACTTGGAGTTTTACTAAATGCAGTAATGTTTCTTGTATGCTTCAGCGTAGATCAGAACCTCATTTCCTGGGTCACCTTAAAGATAAAATCCAAACTGGGAGCTTTTCAAGCCATATTTGTGTCTTACCAATGCCTTTCTGCACATCCATTTTACTCTGATAGAATATTTCCATCTAACAGAAGAGCAGCATGTTTTATTCCTGGGCACATCTGTTTCCTGCTCTTACAGTACATACTTGGTCTGCACTAAAAGTACCACACACTAAATTTATGAAACACTGAGGCACACTGAGTATCTGTGTAAATCTCCACTCAGCCCTTTAGCAGGAAAGAGTAGGAAAAGAACACAGCATGAAAACCAGTGAAGGATTTGAGTGGCAAGGTCACTCTGATCATCCCAAATGTCAGTCTTACATAAAATAAGAACTGACACTTTCTCATTTGTAAGTGATATTGAAAGGTAGCAAGATTGATTTTTTTTTTTTTTTAAAAAAAAAGCTTTATTATACAAAAGATGATCTAAACCCAGAAGACATCTTCTAAAGTTCTAGGAGTTTTGCTCTGTGACTTGTACTTCCATATGCTTTTCCAAAAAGCCAAGACAAAAAGACTCATTACCCCCAGTTTCTTCATGCCAAGAAAAAAAACATAGCTGCATCAAAATCTGTTATTTATTCTTTGTATTCCAAGAACTGCTGAAGTCTTTTCTTATGCTCCGCAGACACTTGCACTGCACTGAAAACAACAAATGCAAAATGTAAGATTTTACATTAAATGTAACAGACCACAAAAATAAATCCTCATGCCAGAATTAAGTATACATTGAAATCAACAATTACACTGAAGCGAAATTTCAGAAAACTCAGCTGTATGAGAAACTTACATTCCAAGCACAAAAAAAGTATATTAACCCTTAAAGCTGTCAATTCTTAACTCCAACAGCTTTTACTACTCAGACACCTGTGCCATGAAACCCAGCCTACTTCTTCACCTTTAAACACACACAAGCAATTATTTAACTTGCAAGAATGATTTAGATAAAACAGAACCTCTTAAAATGACTTCTCCTATATATCTAGAACTTCCAGACTGAGCAATATTTCATCCCTACAGGGAGAGATGGGCAGATACTGCGGGAGCTTCAGTCCCACATATAAGGAGGCCAAGTATGAAAGTCTGCCTGGTGTGACAGTAGCTGAGTAAAAGCCATCAGACAACCAAGTAGAAAGGGAATTTGATTATTTGGATCTTCACAGAATTCTCAGTATTCTTTCCCTACAGAACAGACAATTGTCTCTAGTTGATTTACTCTTTTCAACAGCTAAGATTTATTAAACGAGCAGTATTCATGGACTGCTTCTAATGAGTTCATGAAAAGTCACTAAGAAAAATTGCCCAGGAACCTATGAATAATAAGTTTCTAAGGGAGACTACATACCTACACAAGAATTTTTTGAAGTTTCACAAATCAAAAAATACCATGTTGGAATAAAGACCTGGCGGGATTTTTGCCCCAGCTTCCCTTTTCACAGATCCTACAGTAACGTAAATTAAAACAAGCAAGCACTGAGAAGCTCTTACTTCAAGTGTTCTCCAAAGACAGTAGTTATCCGGTACAGTGCTGTTTTCAGAGATGCTCTAAGTGCAAATCGTAGTGTTTTGTAGGACGTGTCCACCAGACTTCCTGAAATCCTGGAGGGCTTGCTAGAAACATGAGGCAGTTTGAAGTATCTGTCTACAACCTGATTGAGAAAATCATAAATGAAGTTTCATCTGTTCAATTATTTTGTATTATATTCGCACTGTTATAATTATTTCAATTATAACATAACTAGCAACATATTTATGTCAAATCAAGCAAAAAGAAAGTGCAGGTTCAGAAATTCTACCAGGACACACAAAAATTACTAGAGACTGAGCCTGACCTTGCATTTTCTGATCATTATAGAACCATGTTCTGCAAAATAAGATTCTCTGTTAACAAGTCTTAAATGCTACGCCAAACACACTCTGCGGTAGCAATACAATTCTGTCCTGTTTCATGACTTGTTTCTGTCAGAAACAAGGGTATTGTGGGTTTTTTTCCCCCCGGTGCCAGTTCTTGGAAAAGATGACTTACACTGAAGAACTTTAATACCCTCTATATTCTTTCCGAGAATCTCCACTAAGACAGAGGAAAAATTATTAAGTCAATGGGACACGCACGGCCTTGGAAATAAATCTGGATTTTTTTAAAATACACATTACACAAACATCAGTAATTTGAGAGTAATGTCTTAATATTAGTAGAGAAACACCACACAGATCTTATCTCCTGTGATTTGCAATGTCTCCAATGGCTCCAGGTTGCACAAGGAATTGTGTACAGCCAAACCAAGATTAAGTCCTAACTACACATAAACTATTGTAATTGCTGCATCCTTGAAATAAAGTCTTTAAGTTTGTGTTTGTTTGGGTTGGTGTTTTTTAAATTAAACATTCCATTAAAAACACGCTTTCTACTTTTACATTTTAAAAACCTAACAAGGCTTTTATTCAACTGTTTCAGAATACACATAGTGGCAACTAGTTGTTTTGTTTAGATTAACTGCAGAAGAGAAGCCATTTACAGTGGGAACAACTTGAATGTTATGACTGGTCAGCAGTGTCAAAACATAGAATCAACAAAATTCCTTCTTGTCTCCTAAACTTATTCTGCAGTAAGGAAAATTTAACCTTTTTTACCTCCTGAAGAGTCAGTAAAGCATCCAGGATAGCTGGCAGTGTAGTTTGGACAACTCCAAATTGGTCTTCAGTAAAGGAAGCTGCTACCAAGTGAGATAGACCTTTAAAAGAAAAGAAAAAAAAAAAAAGAAGTTTCCTATAATTACTGAATTCTCAGCTTCTAAAGCATTAACAAAGATAGTGGTTCTGCCTGAAGATTCCACCAGCATGGAGGAATTCCTCAGAACTTACTGCAGCCAGATGACAGGTACCTCAGCTTTGGGACTAAATCAGTCACAGGTTTGATAGGCATGCAGTAGTTTGTGGTTGATAAGGCAAGAGAGATGAGATATAAAATAAAATTTTAAGAAAGCATTGGTTCCCTCTTTCCACTGCTCTGGAGCTGTGCCCAACATCAACCAAGAGATGGGACTCATTTCACAATTCTTCTGGCCATACACAAACATTTCCAGATGACTCAACTTTCTCTGTTCAGCTTGCATGAGAAGAACTCTCTACTACTTTGAAGGAAACCTTCATTTAATTTTAAATCCCTTCTCAGTTTACTTGTTTATCATATTTTTTAAAAAGAAATTAGAGGCCAGCCCTCTGCCCTTAGTTAAACAAAAATGGCATCTTCTACTGTTCTGCAAACTTTATGCATGATTCCCATCTATATTCCAATCATCCCAACTCTTCATCTTAAGTGCCCATAGCAGGGGGGTTGGAACTGGATGACCTTTAAGGTCCCTTCCAACCCAAACCACTCTATTTCTGAACGCCTGACATGTCTGCCCATAGAACATCTAACCTAGGTAAAAACATCATCTTTTTGCACAGACAAATTTAACACAATATTCTATCAATACTGGTATTTTCTCATGACTTTGAAAATAACAAGAAATTCCCATAGTGTAACCACATAGTCATTGTTCTTCTAATTCTCTCCAGGCCGCCTTTCTCCATTTACTTGTTAAGTTACTACCCGAGTGCTTCCCTCCCTCAGCACTCCATGATTCACAGAGAGAGACTTGTAGCTTTTAGTCAGAAAAGCTGTTTGAAAATACATCGTAAATCTGTTACTGAAAAAATTGCAGAAGTGATAGACGGTTTCACATGGGAGAGAAGCAACAGAAATGCAGCTTAGGAATATCTACCAAACTTCTATAGAACATAAACTAAGAAATCTCACATGGGATCTCAAAGCTAACAAATTAATGAGACTTTTACTCATGTTCATAGCATGTTGGTCAGATTTTTGTCAAAACAGATTCAAAGATTTTTCTTCCATTACACTTATAAAGCATGGAGCCCCAGAAACCAGGAAATGGATCCTTTTAGCTGTAGTTTCATGAGACAGTGGATCACCTGCGAATAGAAACTGCTCACCTTCTAAAGCCCAGATATGCATTTGGGCATCGGAGAAAACAGCTTGGATGGAGGCTTCTGGGTGCTGAGAAGAAATCAAAGCATTTTGAGTGCATTTCATAAACAATATCACCAAAATCACAGTTTCCAATTAAAGCGTTACACGTTTGACAGCGTCCTGTCCCTCCCTTCAGTAAAGACCAGCGAGGCTGACAGATGTCAATGAGCAGGCAGAAAATTCTGATCTTTTAAGAAACTAAATTTCTTTCTGGACAGGAGCTGCCCACAAAACTATAGCTAAAATTGAGATTTCCAGAAAGGAAAGTATATTAACTAACTAGTTTTCAAGCACTAAACAGGCAATACAATTCCCCCATGCCATTTCATGACCTTGCTTGTCTTAGTCTCTGCTCCAGGCTATAATTGATCAGAATACACTGCTGTACACGTCAGCATAAGCCATTATCATATACACAGAAGAGATCTGCATATAAAAATACAATCTCTACTTGCAGGAAACATTTAAATCCATGAAAAACAAAGACCTAAAGTAGGGGTGGCTGCTTCTGTAAAACTTGAGTTATTCTTCAATTATGCTTAGGAAAAATCCAATTGTTTTTTCTGTGTAAATACTATGCAAATTTAGTTGAGATGTTCAAGTTCACCTGAGAAGTAGTAGTAATATCGATACCAATGTTTCACAAGGAGAAATTCCCAACATTCTAGCTACCACTTCTCCCACGAAAGAAAACTGTAAAGAATTCATTTGGTCCACTGACCAAACAAGAGGTAGTTAACTTAATTTTAACATTAACTAAACGCTGTGTCATCTTACAATTAACATACCAAGACAAATGCATTGAAGTTCTTATTTGTGTTTTACTAGTGCACAATGCTTTCAGTAAAATGCGGTTCATAATCAGATGAGTTTAAACAAGTATAATTCTTTTTTATGCAGGTATGGGATACACCTGCTATGAAAATGACTCAGTATGAAGTTGTACTAAAGGAAAGGTCATAGAACTCTTACGATATGCAAGAGGCACATAGTGCCACAGTAGAACCCATACACTCACGCATTTTTAGTCCACACTGTTCTGTCACAAAACATAAGATTGTGATTACCTTGCTGAAGAAATACATTATCAGGACTCGTTTTGACAAAAAGTTTTTTATCTGGAAAGAAACAAAAGATTATATTTAATCTGTATTTACCTGAAGGTACGCATAGTTAGTCCTCCTCAAACCTCTCACAGTGTAAAGGGGGCAGGGGGGGAAGGATTTTTGTTATGCAAGCTACTTGGAGAAAGAAGCATTCATCAACAGAAATTGAAGGTTCTTTCAGAAGGGAGAACACCTAAGATGCACTGGCTGTAACCTAGTTGTGCCGCAACTTTTACTCTACCTGTTCTTGCTTGTTCCGAAGCCACGTGTAAATAAAGCTTGGCTGTACTGCCTTGCTGCCAACTCTTGCGGAGAGGACTGGGAAGGATTCATGGTGAGAACCGTTCATTTGCAGATCTACAAGAGAAACAGTATCTTCAGAAAAAGTGGTTGCTATCACCTTAATCCTCAAGATACAGATCTCTATCAGCATACCTACTACACTTATGACTACAAGGCCAAAAACTGCTGTCTAAAAATCTCTACCTGAACCTGATGTCCACAGCTTTGGTCCTCTTCTCCTAGCTTCAGGACTTGGGACTGATCCTTGCCAAGGAGAGTTTACATCCTGAATTCTCATCTTGCAATTTAAAGCAGGTGAGCTGAAAGGTGAACCAACTTCAGACCCAGGCGATGTCTTTAAAGGCATTAAGGATGACTTAACCAGTGAAGACATGGAGGCTCTGGGAACAATATTAGATCTCTGTGACTGCAAAGGTACATCTTCTGCCGCAACAGCTCCTAATGAGAAAGGACACACTGCATGAAGACAAACAGGCTGGCACATATGCAAAAAAAGATGAAATTGTTCTTTTATTGTTACTTCAATAACCTCTCTATCGTTAGAGCTTTTATTAAAGGACATGGTTTCCGCTGTGGTTTTGCAAAGAAGTACACATCCACATAAGCATGAAATGTTTTAGAAGTTCATTAATTTAAAAACAGCAAATGACGAGAAGGATCCCTGTGGATTTCTTTCTTTTTCTCCTTTTGCTAGCTAGCATTACTACAGTCTGGTATACATCTACATAAAGGCATGCTTTTAGGATTAAGTACTAGGAAAAAAGTCTATCTACAGAAGACTGGCAATTCTTTCTGATTCTGCTTGGTATGTAAGAAAAGACAAGTCAGTTACAAAATCCAAGGAACAGCAGCAGTAGAAAAAATTCACCTCTGACACACCAAGAGTTCCCTGCTGCTCTAAGGGCACTCGTATCCTAGGCACTGACTCCTAAGGGATTCGATTACCTGGCACCTCTTGTGCTAACACAGCTCTGATGGCAGGAATGATGAGCCAGTCTGGCATGCAAAGCACCCAAAATGCTTGCAGGCTGCACACAGCTCAAGAGTCAGACCGGCTTTTCTTATCCTAAAATGATATTAGTGAACCACGAACATATTCAAAGTCCTCACAACAAAAAAACCAAAAACTAATTTTACCATCTTGAACTAATCATAAAGGCAGCTAGGAAAATTACAAAGCATCTCTTGGCAAGACTTAAGTTCTTCTTGTACCAGGTTCAACCCCTTACTAAAACTGTAATAATTAGACTTCCTTAATTCAGGCAAATGTGGAATAATGCTGTATTGAACATAACATCACGCAAAGTAAACAAACTGAGTAAACGTGGTCTTTCCAAGTTTTCTAGTTATTTTGGGATTATTTCAAAAAAGAATACCTAAAATCAAATTGGGGGAGAGCCTTGTTTTGTTTGCATTTATTTACAGAAAACCCTGTGATTCATTTTCCCCATACTACTTAAATGAGACTAATGTACTTTTGTAATCTATTGGTACTTTCATGCTTTAAAAACTATTATGAGCATTTCATCACATACCTGGAGTCTGTGGAGATACTTTCAGCTCTCCTGCTGGCTGCTTTGCTCTCCCATTTGCTGCTGCAGCTTCCTGCTGTGCGACCAGCCTCTGGGTCAGATCACTCAGAAGACTCAAACACTCCCTTGATATCGCAGTCCAGTTGTGTGGGTGCCCACCTAGCAATAAGCACACAAAAAGAAAATGCAGTTGGTAAGTTTAACCCTTTTATCCATTCTGACAGCATCCATGAGCTCTCAGCATAAGCTTCAAAGATGATAGTACCACTCTATTTCCAAGAAGACACAGTGCGTTCTCACCGTGACAGTTTATTTGTGCTGAGATGATGAAAACACAGACAGGCTCTATCCTCCTGCAAACAGATGACTCTAAAGAGACAGTAGTGAAATCTGCTAAACAAGCAGGAGAAACAGGCAGCTCAGCCCATCAGATCAGAAATCACCAAACAGCTAAAATTAACAAAGCAGTATCAATGGTGACAGTAAAGAGTTTGGAAGTAGTACAAACACTAGAATTCCTGATGAGGCATAACAAAGTTCCTGAAGGCTTTTAAGCAGTTTTAGTTTACCTTCTCTACCATATATTTGCATATAGCAAGAGGCTTGAATACCAGTTGAAATTAGAGCCATTGTTTGCTTTCACAACTCTAGTGGTAGCTCACTATTTCATGCTCGATTTCACCTCACTCACATCTGAACGGGCTTTCACACCCATCTGTTAGATTATTCAGTTTAAACTATTTGACTAGTGGTGTTAAGAGGACTCCACCTTCAATACCCTAAAGACCCGTGTTTCCTCACAGCTGTCATTTAATCAAACAGGCACAAGAATCTGTTGAGTTTAGTAGATGAAACAATATGAACACAGATAAATTAAGCACCCTTTGGAAAAAATCATAGGGATACCTTTACTGATGAGGCCTTCTGGCTTATGTAGCACACATCACAGCACTAAATAACTTCTAAAAGCATTTAACTAACACTTAAAATAAAAAAATAAAAAAAAAAATCAACATGAAATAGTTTTATAGTTACCTGGCTGACTAAGGCTAAAGACTTCCTGTCGTCGAACAGGAGAATATTGGGAAAGTAACATCAAGTCTTGTAAGGCTAAAAACTACAAAGAAGGGAAAATGTTTTAGTGCACATGAAGTCTAACAGATTCCTCTAATAATGCCATTATCCATACAAAAGCAAATCCTAACAAGGAATGAGCTCACATAGACTAAAATCAACCATGTAACAGATAAAGAAAGGCAGCAAATGACTGCACACATCCCTAGAACTGCTTTGGGTGGGGCTGCCGAGTTAGCAAGACCTTCAGAGGACTTTACTGATAAGTAATTTCTTTGGAGTTAAAGATCCAACACCATTTTTTTATCATAACAGCTCACACAAAGAAATAAAGATGCAAAAATCTAAGAAAAAAAACTGTTTCTGCAAGCCAGAGCTCAACTACACAGTATGCCTCACAGTACTGGACCTAATACTGCTTTTTCATGGGATTAAGTAGCTAATTTGACAAAGCAAAAATAACCAGATTTCTCACAATGTGCAAGACCCAACTGTAAATCAGACACCTTGGTAATGGCAGAGATTATAAATTAGACTTCCTCTACCTTTAACTGTGCTTTGTTCAACTCTTCCCCACCCATCCTTAGATAATGCAGCAAAGCTTGAAAAAGATTCAAATGGATTGCAGCCTATTATATCTCCACTCTTGTCAGAGGTCTGTAAAATTAGTAAATGTGGGGTTTGCATGTGCAGGAGAATATTCTTATCTTTATTTACATAATACTTCTTATATGAGGTCTCCAATTTCTAAGTATTATAATCAGCAAATCCCATTAATGATTACCACAGTCAGACCAAAATTATTATTCTTAGTCATAGATTTTAAGTAGCCCTTTAGTATTGACCTTTTAGAAAAAGAAATCCAACTTCCAACATAAACATGGAAATAGATCTTTAACTTCAACAGAGAACACAAACAAGTAGCAGGGCAAAGCATTAAGAGCTTACAAAAGTTTGTCAAACATCTGATTATCTGACAAGACTCAAAATTGAAAGAATTAAAAAGAATAAGAATGTCACTAACCTACTGTTTTTGCATCAGTACACAACGATATACTTATGTTGCAGGCAAGCAGGTATTACCCCTAAATAAATCAGGCTGCCTTCAGCTTAAAGTAACTGTGCAGTGAGCACCAGCAGATGTCACTGCTAAACAAGTTTTCACCATTAAGTGTAACTTAACTTCCTCCTTGAGTGTTCCAAAACAGCTTTTTAAAGATCTAGTGACTTAAATAAAACAACCGATACCTACAAGACCTGACTGCATGCTTTGAGAAACACTTTCGCAGCACACCCCTAGCTAGGAAGGTGATAGGAACTTGATTACCTTTATAATGAGGGGAGGGTTGCTGTTTAAGATTTTAGGCAGGCACTGGTCTGTCTCCTCAGCAAAAGTTGGCTGTACAGGAAAATGATGTGTCTAAAGATAAACATCAGAAGTTGCGTTATACAGAGCAAAACACTAGAAAACCTTATGGGAGATCAAACCCAAGTTCTTACTTGTCAGATGAACTACAAAAGCAGCTACACCATTGCTTTAACTCACCGTAAAACAGTCTGTAATCTCTAACACAGAAACAAAAAGACTTTACTCCTTAATTTTAAAATTGAGAAGTCTTGGAAAATACAGATATCTTTATCTGCAAATACCTTCCATGTACCCATATAACCCATATGTAGGGGCATGATATCATTATGAAAAGAAATTCCTCTAACCACATACCTGGAAAAAACTAGTGATGCCGTATTCAGAAACGACACTGACATCTAAACCGTCCCACCTGTCTTTAACAGTGTAACCACTCCAGTGAAGAGCTGAGGGTTCTTTTAACAAATAATAAAAGATATTTTTAATTCTTCTTTTGCACTGTTTCACTGATAAACTAATTAAGTCTTATTTTTATCATCAGGACAGCCATATTCTGTGTTTTAATATAATTGCTGTTCTTGCAGCTACAACAGTTAAAACAAACAGCAGTGCTTAAATTGGATTAAACAATGCATCATTTTAATGCTACTTCACAGGGATCAGTTTGGGGACAGATTACTTGTCACGTTTGTGTAACTGCATTCATTTTACGTATCATAGCTTTATTCTCTGTTTCCAGCTGCAAAATCGAAATTTGAGGTAGCAATAGCTTTCAAAGTGTTAAACTGATTTCATGTGGATTAAGTTTACAATTGCTTTCATGACTTTTCAGCTAACACTATCCAAATATTAATAAACAGCTTTGGAACTTTTTTAGCTTATTAAAAAAAAAAAATCATGCAGATAAACATCTTTTGCTCAATAGTCAAAAGGACAAGGTCCATCTTATACCTTCACAGCTGGATGTTTCTTTTTAGTTCCACAGTTTTATAAGCAATACAATAACCACAGACATTGACACACAGTGTTACTGGTGCTTCAACTATTATCCTTTGAAAAAAGGTGTTTGCACTCCAGAGCTGTTGTTGGAGCCATCTGAAGATTCTGACACATCATTAGATCAGTTATGCTCAACTCATTGTTGATCTTTTCTCCGTGCAGTCACAACAACTAGACTTTTTTAATTAAAGCTAACACTCCAACACGCACTGTATGCCATTTCATCTCCTAAGAGTGTTTTGCATCAATACACTGGTCCAGGTTTTAAACTTCACTTTTTTTTCTTACTAATTTGCAGTCTAGTAGTGTTTTTTGGGTTGGTTTGTTTTTTAATCAACTTAGACAAACATTTTTTTCCTTTGTATTCTTACAAAGAAACATTTGGATTAATAAAAGATAGGTCTTCTCCAATTCTTTGTTGGCAAGACATTTTTTTTTCCTCTCTTCAATCATGGACTCACATTTATTCTAATATGATTCATTATATATTTAAACAGCCTTTTTTTAGCCATATTAATTAGTAGCTTTATGACTGAATGAAAAAGAAAAAGCGTCTTAATTCCCAAGATTGCTTGAAGTCTACATTAATACTGCAGCCTGAATTAGATGAACATGTCTCTTTGGAGAACTGTGTGCTTTGATGGTTTGCTTAAATTTGAGATTTCTAGAGTTTAGCTGACAGAAAATTGAAAGTATTACACTCATTCTCCTATTGTAAAATTGAATTGAGAGCTATGCAATTTCTGAATATTTTCTTCCAGTCTTCAGCTAGTTTCACACTCAATTACAAAATCATTGCTTGGAAACACATACAGAGACCTAGCTAGTAACTCTGTCAGACACACATGGGCTCTGTGCTGGCCCAGCTGTCTCTACACCTAAAGAGGACAAAGAACACTCTGTAGACTCCATGAAGGACAAAGAGTTTCTTCATTAGGATGACCCCAACAGCATCTGCACAGATCTAGCATCAAACATGAACAGCAGAACAGAAACATAGAAATGGAAGTAGAAGAGTAAGAAGAGGAGGTGGAAATAACAAAACACCGATTTTGTAAGCAGCACAGACTTGTCTGGCTGCAACGAGAGAAAGGGAAGGCCTTTCTTACGGGTCAGTTATCAGATAGTCTCTGAAATACATACTTTGAAAATACAAAAATTCATAGTAAGTCACTTTATAGTAAAACTGCTTTTGAAAAGAAAGTATTCTATGTAAAATACTGATGTTAATGCCTTTAGCACTGTCAATAAGTACTCACCTCTGTAGCATAGATTTTGAAGAGCAACCATGCAATGTACCAGGTAATCAGAAGAAATACACCACATAACCAGGCATGGTAAAACAAGGAGAGATCCAATAAGCCAGTCAGAGTGTCAAGAGGATACAATTTACTGCAGAGAAAACAACCAAGAAGATGTAAGTATTTTTATTACAGAAGAGCTCTATAGTAAGCTGTTACAGTAGGAACAATTGCAAGAATAAAGTTGCATTGTTTTTACAAAAATAGTTTCTTAAAGATGTTTGAGGTACTATTTATCTTTTTCAGTAACTGTGATGAAATGAAGTTAAGAAAAAATAATGAAATCAAGGAAAATAAATATGAAATAAAGAACTATGATATAGTTTTAGTCAATTAAGCTATTAAGACTCTAGCTTCCCTATTTTAAAGCAAATGACAGCTGTATGAAAATGAATAAATTCCTCCCCAAAACCACAGAAAAGCAGATAAAACACACCTAGGTGATTTGGAGAGATGAGCCTTTCTAATACTTCAGAGACTTAGAGAGATGAAGGAAACGGAGAGGACTTCTTAGTAACTACCTACTTACATGTGGATGTTGGGTCCTTCTGGCCCCATTTCAGAAGCACCCAATGCTCCCCACATGCAATGTGAGGAGGCAAAGAACCGAGCCCTACTGCACACACAGAGACAGTTGCTGAACTGGGCTCATTCAGCAAAGGGAGCCGTCAGCAATATTCTCCTGTTTTCAGCACAGTATGCTACCTACCTGTCTACATGAAGATCCATAGTGGTGCATATCCATACCTTTGGGATATACCCTAGAGGAGCAAAAAGAAATGCTGAAACAAGTAAGATGCTGCAAAGCACATGTACACTAGGCCAAAAAGAAGACAAAAGTAGAATGCATGTATAGAAACAAGAGACTGGTCTTGTAACACAGGTGCACCAGGAAACAAACTGCCTTTGGTGGAGTGTTTTATTTATTTGTTTGTTTGTTTGTTTTTATTGCGTTTTTAAGAAATAGAAACAAGAGAATGATAAACGGTTTCAGGCAAGCAACTATGCATTGAGATATGCAGACCTTACCTGTTATTGCTAGATTCTCAGCATCGAGTTATTTGTGTTTCCTCACTCAAGAGGGTTAATAGTAATTAACATTAATTTTCAGTACAGCTCAGGCAGCATCAGAGTGCTATTAAAAACTTAATGGAAACTGATATAGAACCACCATACTTCTAATTTATCCCTTAATGCAAATAAAGTGGAAATAATTCTAGTATATTTTAACTTCATTTAGGAAGATAACTACAACCATAATATAAACAAATCCTGATTCTTTAGAAAGTCCAGTCAAACCATCCTCATCAGTACAGATTTTTTCACCACAGTTGTAAAGACCAAACTTCAATTTCCTATGGGAAGGAGCCATACTGCCTTTCTCTCCCCAGCTTCCTCCAAATAATGTAAAGGGTACTTGAGAATAAAGCCAAAGTGCTAATTTTTACTTCAGAAATAGTGAAAAATATAGCAACATTACATATAGTGAAGTCATGCCTGCTGCTGGTAAGCCAGGTTCAGCACTGTAATGGTGTATTTCCAACACCAGGCAATGGAAGGAGCAGTCCAAGGCACGTTTATCCATATTAAAAACGTTTGGGAATATTTAAAGACAAAAGGGAATACACACTACAGACTAACGCAATTTTTTTTTTACTGCACTAAGTTTTCAGATCTATAATCTTTTTTGCCACAAGTCAGGACAGGTACGTAAACAGCAGCCCAGAGCACCCGGTTTTAAAACGTGCACTCGTAAAACACCAGCTAATTAGAATTTGGTAGCTCCTCTCACACTGAAGTTATTTTACAGCTGAAATAAGCAAATAACAAGATTTCCTGCACAGAAATCACCAGAGACAGCAGCCTCTGTTTTGGTACAGTGACCAAACCCAGACTTCACATTAGAAAACTACTGCTCCCCACCCTCTTCTCCTTAGGATACCAATATTATCTTAGAATGTTATTAGCTAGACAAATCCTTATAGAAGGTGTTAATCGAGACACTTCTCATATGCTAAACAAGCTTCTGTGAGGCTGCAAGAATTGCCATCACACAAGTGTGCTGTACAAACCCTATGCCTTTTTTTACTATTTTGAAGAGGCGTTAGATCTCTCTAATAGTTTAAACAAGTCTATGCACCTTCAGCAAGTTACCTGGAAGGCTGAAAAACAGCGTAACAGGTCTGACTGATTTAAGGTTTTCAAAATACAGCAATTAAAAAAAAAGATAATTTCAAGAACCCTTACCAAAAAAGTAATATATGACACAGAAGTTCCTAACAAAATACAGTGATTCCACACAACTGTGTTTAATGAGGAGAGGTAAAGATCTTCTGAAACGCAAGTACTTGTATTGCTAAAAACAAAAGAAATAGTTTAGTATTCTGCATTCGGAACAAATCAATAAAATAGTAAAAAAAAGACAGGGTACTTAAAAACCTGAAGCCTAGATTAATTTAAAGAATTAGTTTAGAGCAATTCTGAGTGTTAAACCTACTACTTATTCTTCCAGTCTCTTTCTGCCATTTCATAATTGTCTCTAGCTCTCATCCCTTTTCACACTTGTAGCAATATGAAAATGGAGGATGGGATAAATTAACTCTATACACTGGGCACAAACTAGAACAACATTGTCTAATGCAAAACAAATAAAAATAAAAAACAGAAAAGGCATATTTAATCTTGTGTATTTCAGTTAGATTAGAAGCATTCCACTAAAATATAGGGAAAATTCAGACAAGCATGAGTTACAGTCAGTAATCCTCCAAGCAGTGAAACCAGTGTAAAACTGACAGACTGACAAATTGCACTTCTTTCCAAAGGACCAGAGCAACCTGCCTGACTCTATATGCAAATGAAAACAAAGTGATTTAATTTTTTGCTTAGCTAAATTGCATTTAAAACAAAAAGTCGACTTAACAATATTCATATAACAGAATTTTTAAAAATACTATAACTACAGCATTGCCAAAAGGATGCTTGGTTTGCTGATAAACTGAATGGTTGTGACTTAAATTTGTTTTCCACTAATACAAACTTGTTTAAAGATACCTTTTGCCAAATTGGTTGGACTTGGTAAACCTGGGAATCAGGCAAAGCTAATTGCTGCTACAGCAACAGATGAAATATTTGCAAGATGATGTTTCACAAGCCACTTCTTGCCATTTCACATTGGTAAAGATCTCTCTAGATCCAAAGATTCCTCCAATGGAATTAACGGAATTTCAGTTTTCGTATCACTACACACATGAATAAGCTTTGGATATTGAGCAAGATTTCATGGGCTTTAAATTATCTGATACCTAATTACAACTGATAATAGGCTTTTTTAATTTCTTCTCGGTATTTTCAGCTTTTAGGTGACCCTTGTTGACAGTTCCTGAAGTTAACATTCAGTTTGTGTATATTGTTTCTTCCCTGTAGTTCACTTTCCACAATGATCCAGCTCAGCCAGCTTTTAACGTGCATCAAAGGGGTATAAATTCTATAGTCACAGCATCCTGTATTTCTGTGTTCAACTAAAAAGGGCTGAGCAGAAGGAAGATGATGAACAGTACTGGTATTTAAAGCTGAGCGTACGCTTCATCTACTAGAGAAAGCATGCCAACAGACACCTGCTACCGCTGTATTACAAGATAGAAACAAACAGTCAAGGGTTTTTTTTGTCTACTTAGACATTCTTCTGCAAAGGTGTTTAAACCTCTTACCTGTATGATTGGGAATGGTAAATAATTCATATTGTTCATAAGATAAAAAAGACTATAACTGTATCCCATGAAAGCTCCAGAAAGTAGAAAAAAGAGGTGATATTCATTTAGGCACTTCTGAGGAACAGCATCACCTGGACTAAAATACAAAACTTAGAATTAATTCTGAGTTCAAAAAAAAAAAAGGCATTCTAATCTCAGAAAGTTCAAATCAGCAGGTCGATTGTTCTTTCCTGAACAGTACATACGATGATAGCTCAGCAAGTTTTTTCTGACGTAGGAGTCCCACCACCTATTTTTGAAAGTCTGCATGAAGATGCTTCTGGTAATTATGAATTGTGTCCCATTAAACAGAATACCAACACTTAGTTCAAGTGACAATTTGTCAGCATTCAACTTTCTATTAAGAACACTGGCAATTTAGTTGTTGTGGCCCACTTATTTCTCTGTGAATTGTAACACTTACAAAGGAGGGTATTTCCTATCCTTTAATACAGGATATCAACATAAGAGTCACTTATTTTTAATAGTACTCAAATTTTATTTTTTGTTTGAAAGAAAGCATCGACAAATACATTTTTAAAATAGAAGTTCTTTGCATCCTTAACACACAAATAACTACCTTTCTGAAGGTGTGCAGGGCACAGCAAGAAACTGGAACTTCCCTTTCGTCATAACCGCAGCGCACCAAGCAACCAACATTCCCATTACAGCATGAACAACCGAATGGATAGCTTGGCGAGGGTGAATAATTTTTCCTATGAGTTCTAATCGAGAGCACGGTATTGATGGCACAACTGTAAATAAAACCCAGAAGTGAATTTTCATTTCTTACTAATAAAACTCTTCATTAAAAAAACACTGAACAACCAAACCAAAGCAAACAAACCCCCACGCATTCTCACCAAATAACTTTCACTAGAATCAGTCACTAAACGATAAGGAAATCAATGAAGCAGCTCAGCTAAGAGGATCTCAGGCAAGAGGTAAGCAGTAACACGGGATGATTTACTTAAAAATAAGCTTTGCGCATTGTCTATAGTAATTTAAAAGGAAATCTACAATGTTAAGTACCTGAAATATAAATACAAATCTCTTTAAATGGTCATTCTTTTTAAAGAAAGTACTGTAGACAGTTCAGCAATTTACACAACCTACCTGCATAAAATTCAACATTGAAGATGCTTATTACCAGTATCACCACAGACATGAAGAAGATACAAAAGATGACATAGGAAGTATAGAAATCATTGAAAGAATCTAAAACAAACAAAAAATAATAATATTATTGCTCAGAAGATTGCAATAACACAACAGTGACTCATTAAGTAACAGAAAAGAACACTTAAGCAGTTAGCAACAACCCACTAAGTGCATAAGGGGGAGTAATGCAATGGATTCTATAATCTCACACCACATCTGCCCAGCTGCAAAACATTTCTGCATAAAAGCCTATTTAAATTTCACAGAAAATATTTTACACCCTTATAACTGGTTTTCTCATCAGTGAACACAGAATTTTGTTGAAAAAAAACCCTTTCAAAGTGAGTTAAACTATGGCTCAACTAACACAGCTTCCCTTCACTTAATAAAAGCTGCAACCATACAGCCACACTTAAAGGGTAAGAAATTTCTTACAAAGTAAATTGCTTTTGAAACTACAAAAGCCCAAAAGACCCAGTCAAAGGAGGGGGGGGTGGGGTGGAAAATCAAGCTCCTCTGCCTGGAGCAGCTGAATGATCAGGGGTATCAAGCTTCCATCTCTGGTTTTGGTGTGTGCACTCCAGTGATGGTTATCCTCACCACGCAGAGCAGCAGCTTTAAGAATTTCACTTGTGGTGCAACACACTAAAATTTAAGCAGTTTACGAGAATGGCAGCTGCACAAGGCAGAAAGGGGACACGTGCTGAAGTACTTAGAATGGAGAACTAAGTTATTCAACCTATTTTTCTCTGAAGGATGCACTTAGGTGAGATTGCAAGTTATTTCTGACTAGGGAGAATTATGGCTGTTATAGTGATGCAGATACAGACATCCCTCCCTTTCCCAAGCTCCTCCACAGTGGTCTCCCCCTTATACTGAAAATGCCAGCAAATAAACTCCCTTAAGAATCGTTTTGGAGTTCTAGAAAGCAAGCACCTTTTAATCAGGCCTGGGCAACACGAGGGAATGACCTCCATCAATCATGTGCAATGAGACAAGACCTGGGGACAGAATGTATTTCCTACTTACAGGTACGCGTCTAAATTTTCCCATAAATCTTATGCATATTCTATTACTTCGCAAGGATTCACTCTAATGTTATTATGAACTTGACAACAGTCAAAACTCTTGCAAATCTGGAGCTTTCGAGCCAGCTCTGCCTGACCTTGTGTTTAAGACGGGGAGAGACTGCAAACAGAGGGGATTACAGAAGATGCATCTGTTCAGCACACATCATATTGAACACAAGACATTATCATCTTCAAAGAATGAAGAGTGTCTGGAGAAACACTGTTTGAAACAAATCATGCAATCAGAGGGACATTCTGTCTCACGTTCAAAAAATACAATTATTTAGATGACATTTAACTCTACTCAACTTAAATCAAAAATATTCTACTTTTCGTAATAGACACCACTGCTCGCATCCCCCGAGGAGCCCCGAGCACCTACTGGAGATCCAGCGCACCGGGTGGAAGGGGTCGAGGCCGCTGAGGACGATGAAGGCCGCAGTGCAGACGGGCAGCAGCAGCACAGACCAGGCGACGGCGGCCACCACCCTCCAGCCCAGCACCTGAAGTAAGGAAGCAGAGCGTAAGAGACCGCAGGAGGGGGGGCGAGGGCTGCCTCTCAGGCCCCGTGCTCACCTGCCGGAGGAGGCGCGGCTGCCAGCCGGCCCCCACCTGCATGGCCGCCCGCACCGCCGTTCAAAGTCTCCGCCGTTCAGCAGCTACTTCCGGCGCGCGCCAGAAGGCTGAGCCGCCACCAGCCAATGGGAGGAGCGCAGGGCCGTTTGCCCCGCCCCCAGACCAGGACTACAAGTCCCGGCGTGCCCCGCGCGACGGCTCCGTCATGGCGGCGCCGACCCACGTGGTGCCGGCCCGAGGGAGACGGGAAGGGGAAGCCGGGCTGAAGACAAAGCGGGCAGCTGCGTCATAGAATGGTTTGGGTTGGAAGGAACCTTAACGATCATCTAAGTTCCAGTACCCTGCCATGGGCAGGGACACCTTCCACCAGACCAGGCCCCATCCAAACTGGCCTTGAACACCTCCAGGGATGGGGCAGCCACAGCTTCCCTGGGAACCTGTGGCAGGGCCTCACCACTCTCATTGTGAAGAATTTCTTCCCAATGTCTAGTCTAAATCTTCCCCCTTCCCATTCAAAGCCATTCCCCCTTATCCTATCAGTCCATGCCCTCGTAAAAAGTCCCTCCCAGCTTTCCTGTGCTGGATGTTCCTCAGGGAGGTTCAACAGCAAAAATCCTGTCTCAGTCCAAGCCCTGATCCAGCCCTCTCCACAGCTGCAGAGCAGGAGTACTGGGTCATGAATAAAAGCAGAAATCACCGTCGAAACACTTTATTCAGAGGCAAAGTAGCATCAGGAGTGCAGACATATTAATAAAAGACTGCTGTACAGGACCAAGATCCACGTGTCATTCTCCTTGTGGAACTGGTCAGTCTGCAGCGAGCACAGAGATGTCTCTAAATCCACAGGGCATCACTGTCCTTTCTTTTATAAAAAGCATCCCCTGTTCTTGCATTTTCCATGTTCTTCAGTGAAAAAAATAATCTAAAATAAAATTACTGTACACATGGAGAAACGGGCATTGTAACCTGAAAGAGACAAATAACATCTATGAATAGTACAGCTCCTCACAGACACCAGAGGACGTAATAGGGCACATATTTATATCTAAATACTAAAATTCATTACCATCATATTGAACCTTAATAGGAACCTGGGATGAGAAACTGATTTTTTTTGCAGGAGGAAACCTTCTAAAATTGATCTGCATTATTAGATTATGTCACAGCTGTTTTTTACAATCATTTTTACTCGGCTTTTTTTTTTTTTTTTTTAATCAAATATAGCTTCTACTCAGTAAATACTCCAATCTCCACATACTTGTGGCTGGTGTACTTGCAGAGGCCAGGCCTCTGCATGTCTATTATTCTTTTCCTGGACCTGCTCCATGTCTCATTTCTCCAACAGAATTCAAATGTCATCTGCTGCTTGGCAGCCCTCCCAGCTACCAGGAAGAAAATCCACAAACCATCCCACACAAGGAATGCAGTCTGTACGGATAGCTCAGGCTCTGAGTCAGCCCTGCGCAGGGAGCACACTGATGTCCCTGTACACAGAGCTGCTGCACTGAAACAAGTCAAAAACATCAAGGGGAAAAAATCCAATTTACTTTTAACATTAAATGGAAAAGAAAATAGGAGTATAATCTTTTATTGCTCAAGTTTTACTTGTGGAGTACAAATTCTAACAAATGCTTTTCGGCTTGTGTAAGGGATTGAGGAGGGGGGGGAAATCTTTAAAATGTCCTATGGGACTGAGTAGATTACTTAAATGTATTTGTTTGCCAAGAGCAAACCTCAAAGAAAAGAATAATAACAGGTCTTTGTTCCTCAGAGTCTTTTACATTTTTATGGCTATACTTAAAATTTACAACTGGAAGAAAAGTTTATAAATGGTATTAATATAAAGGCACCATTTGGCAAAATTTGTCTGTCAACCATAGTAATGAGGCAAAGTTTCAAGACGTCTGTGATGATTACAGAACAAAGTTTAGATTGGATTCTTACCATACTTAATGACTCTTTGTTACTCCTGTTGTTCCATTGTAAGTAGGGATAACAGGTGCAGGAAAATCCAGTTCAGGAGCATCAAAAAAGTATGCCTACGTTATTACAGAGGAGAAAAAATAAAACTGTTTAGAGAGAAACAAACAGTTCTGCTTCATCCCAGCTCTTCCTTTCTCCGCCCACTGTTCACAAGGGACAAACCTAGCATTGAAATGGCAAATTAGGACCCTTCCTGGTTTTATCAGATTCGAAACTAAAACGGTGTTCTAAACTGTACTTGTAAATGTAACCGATAACAGCTAAGCCTTTGAAGATACATGTACTTGAAAGGATTGGACTGTGGAAATTTATTTGGCTACTTGCTGTTTTAACTGAAGTTCCAGGCAGTCTCCAGTAACAGGAGCCCCACTGAAATAATATGCAACTCTCCTACTAACACAAGAATGATGTTTTGCCTTTGCCTCCCTATACGATGAGCTGCAGGGAACCACATCTATCTGCTCTGGAAGCTGGCAGGGCAGGGATGGAACTGAAGCCTGTCCTTAAGCTGCATAATGGGAAGTTTAGATTGGACATTAGGAAAGATTTCTTCACATAGAGTTATCAAGCACTGGAACAGCTGCCCAGGGAGGTGGTTGAGCCACCATCCCTGGAGGTATTTAAAAGGCAGGGAGATAAAGTGCTTGGGGATATGATTTCGTAGTGGACAGGTACAGTTGGAGTTGATGATCTCAAAGGTCTTTTCCAATCTGATTCTACGACTATATGAAATCATTCTACCTACTGCAACAGAGAAAAATAATTGAAGTTCTTATCACTATGTATTTCAGTTGCGCGAGGGTCTTCTGTTCTCGTAATGCTGATATTTTACTAAGTCCTAACAGGTTTTGCTTTCATACATAAAAGTCATTAGCACAGGCTACGTATTGAACAGTTAGTCAATTTAAAGGACTAACTAAGCATAGTATCATCGGAATGAGCTGCAACTGGGTACAACAAAGATTAGCACTTTGCCGATACTATGATAAATTCCAGACAAATTTAAGACTATTCTGTGAGTGATTTTGTGCTAAAGACATGCTCATTATTGATTTTGTTACTGACACTGTCAAAGCCAGATTGGCATCAAGTCTTGCGGTGTTTGAAATAATCGAAACTTTTACTTTGGAGGTTTTTCAGAAGTACTATATCTGTCTTTATTTGAAAAGATTCTCCAGCAACCAGCCAACTCCTCCTTCCCTGCACCGTAATGTGTTGCAGGTCCCACGAAATAACAGACTAGAGAAAAGGAAAGGCAGTGTCATACCAAGCAGCCAACAGCCAGCAGGGCATGAAGCAGAACAATGGTCGCCACAGTTGCCACTGCAATCCTCCTGTTGTCATCTCGGACAGCAGGCCAAAAGGTCATCACCAAAACAGACCCCGAAAGGCACAGGGAGAATATCATGAGGACCCAGCGCACCACTTTTTGTGGTATGATCCACAAAATCTATAAAAGGGAGTAAAATTATTGTTAACAAAACTGTGTGAAACAGGGATTAATTTATTTAACACATTGTTTTGTGACATTTCATCACTTCCAGTCAATTTGTATACAAATTAACTCATGCCTGGTATTATCCTTACCTGTTATTTGAGGAAAGAATAACAGCAATAGTGGTGATAAGCTTAACTCACAGACAGTACAAGACTGTGTCCCCTGAGCTATAGTGCTCCCTCCAAGGCCTGCCCCTTGCCAGAGTGGCCAAGGATGGTCCCTGCTAGGGAAACTCGTCCTCCAAGCCTGCTCATCAACACTGCCACCTCACACACTGATGTCTGTAAGCTGGGGACACACACAACCCAATTCCTGAAGCTGCCTTGGGCTGCCTGCAAGGCTCACCAGCAGCACCCTGGCTTGCGTTTGCTGCCTAGGGGGAAATGACCTGTCCTGGGCTTTTCCAGGACTGACAAGAAGCCTTTATGTTAGATGAACTTAAACAAAAAGCTTTATTATAGCCAAGCAAGAGGAGTGAATGATTCGCCAGTCCCCCAGATTTTGACTAATATGAACAACACCATAAGAAATAGAAAATTTTCTAAGTCAGGTCCTTTTTGTAGGACATGGTATAGAGGTGCACTCTTCAGGCCATACGTACCGCTGTGGGAATGTAAATGAAGAGGGAGTAGCCATATACACACACAATTTCCAGAAAAGAGTAGGACACAATGTTCATAACTTTACTGTTCCTCCACATCAAGAATCCCCAGAGGGCAAGGGGAACAAGCCAAGCGTATGCATAAATCGTTGTTGCTGCTATGGACACTGGAAATACAACAAGAGGTTTCACACTTTACTTAGACGACTAGCCAGAATCAAACATGTAGGAGCATTTATAGCAAAAACTAGAAAACTACCTTCTGAAGTTAATTTCCAAATATAAAGTTTGAATTATTAATAAACTGAATGTAAATGCAAAGTTCTCAGTTTATGCCCACTACTTTGCCAACAATTCAAGTTAGTTTAAAAGTAAAAAGTCCAGAAAGTATTCTCTTGATATTTTCAGTTTCTTTATTACACCTGCATACACAATTCTGTTGGTTTCAGCATGAAAGGAAGAGTCACAAAGGAAAGAAAAACTTATTTATAGGTAGAAATTTGGCTACTAACAGATACTGAATAGTGAGAAAAGTATGCAGACATGCTAAAAAAATTGGAAGACAACAAATACGAGCAACAAATCTGAAATTATTCAAGTGACAGGGGTCCCAAATAGCAGTGTTCTTCCAAGTACAGCATGGATTTTGGAAACTAAGAGAAGCCACGTTCCTCTGCCAAAGCAGCAGTCTCCTTCAAAGTACAGGGACAGGCATAGACAGTTGGCTCCTCATTCAGTTCTTTGGGGCAGATGACCATCTTTTGCTTATCTTGGCGTCTCCCAGAAGGTAATAACTCCCAGCACTCAGTAGGTGATATGAGTAATAAACTAACTCAGGCATTCTCTGTTTGAGGCTTGCAGGCTCCTGGGAGGCCATGGAACCAGAAGGGCACCTACAAAACCACCACAGTGCTGGGCTTTCCCTCTCTGTACATGCGAGCTAGAAAAATAACTGCTCTAATTACTCCTGCCTGCTCTACTAAAACCGTAGCTACTTTTTGCTCTGGGGGAGTAGGTTTCTACCAGTTATAGCCCACTTTAAGGACTTGTTTCACATCTCTAAAAATTTGAAGAAAGCAATCAATGAAAAGACTTTGCTAAACCAAAGCTGTGACCTGCTTTTACATTACTTCATTAGCACACTAATAAAAAAAAAAATAAATGAACCCACAAACCCAGGACTATAATGACTACTTACAAACCTTTTCTGAACTCGGGCACGTAGCGGTACGTAGGCTTGCCCAGATGGATAAAGAAATTTGAGAGATTGCCACTAACAGCAATGGTAAAGACGAGTGTGGCACATATCCAAAAGGGACCTTAAAAGGAAACAAACAAGTTTAATAACAACTCCTCTGCCCCCTTGTTTTTCAGGGATAGCAAATACAAGAGAATTCACCCTCAAAACATTTATTTCAGAAGAAAATTTTTCAGACCTTGTACCTACCGTAAAGATCAGGATTGCTGCGGATATACAGCCTCACAAAGTTCTTCCCTGGTACTGGGAAAACTGAACCTTTGATTCTGTCCAGAACCTATGAAAATGTATAGATTTGTCTGACTGAAGATGCAAAATGAAAAAAACCTCAATATCTGGATAAAGCGTAGCTTAGACAATAGTTCTGCCCTGGAGTGGAGTACTAACCTGGTAAGTGTCCACATCGAAGAACGTCTGGTAGTACTCAAACGTCCAGAATGGGGCGCTTTTCTTCTGTCCTGCAAGCAGCTGCAGGAAGGGAGAGGCAACATGAAAAACATTACACACATGCAATTTATGTAGTACTAGTTAATTTACACAGTGGCTAAATTTTTACTGTACTTAAATAGAAAAACTTAACAGAGTGGCACTTACTGTTTCATTATTTAACAGCTTCCCTTTCCCCCTCTAATATTTGTTAGCAGCAGCTACTCTTACATCCCTGCAACCAGAATAGTGGCTCAGGATCTAGAGAGCAGCCAGATACTACCTTCCACTACAACATTTATAACACATGCCTTCATCAGCATCACAAGTTCCCACTCCATTGCTGATGGCTGTATTACCTGAGCCTTCAGACAAGCCCTGGCCATCTCAAAGTTCCCTGCTTTCCTGCCAGAGTCACCAGCAGAACTGACAGAAGCAAAAACAGTGTTGGGGTTTTGGCTCCTGGCATATTTGCTTAACTTAAATAACCACCGCTTCCATTCAATTTCCTAGGATACAAACCACAACAGCTGAAGAGCAAACACACATTTGCTTCTGACAACTCTGCTATCAAGTAACCTGTGACAGAGAAAAAGCAGAGTTTTAAGTCACCCAACATGGATCCCTGATCTCCTCTAGAAATATCTCAGCGCCGTCAGCACCATTTGTATATGCGCTGATAGAAGCACGGTAGGTGCAAGAGCATTACCTCTGTTTTATCGGAGTCATCAGTCCCCAGTAATTCATCATCTTCTTCTCTCCCTGTCTCTTGCCGACGGCTGTGCTGATTCTTCGGGATTTCAACTGGCTCATCAATGCTTATTGTGGTAGCATCAGGATTTGCTGCAAGCAGATTAGCTGCATCGTCAAATTCTGCAAATAAATATATTACAGGAGAGGCAATGATCAAACTACCAACATTTTGTGGGTTTGTGGCTCAGAAGGCCCCCACACAGCCCCAGACAGGATACACCAGTACTTTAGGCATGTCAAGTATAATCTGTTTCTTAAAGCCCAAACTAACACCAATCAAGCTGATCATTTAACTTGGTTAACAAAGGGTGAAGGCTTCTCTCCTGCTAAGCTGCCTGTGTGATAAGCTGGTACCACTGCTGCCTGCCTCTCCTTCCTGCCATCAGTCGAAGAATCAGCAGGCTTCGCAGAGGCAGCAGGAGCAGGAGCTGCCTTTCTGATGAGAAATGGGTAATTTTAATCCTCTCCAAAAAGTAAGTTTTTTCAGAGGTGAATGTATTTATCAAGAAATATGTTTAAGTAAGCCCAGAACTACAGCCCATCCCAAACTAGAGAGCGCTCTGCCCGCTCTCAGCTGCAGCTTCCCATTACAACGGATTTCAGCCACGGCCGGTGACGCTTTCCAGCTGCCCGACAGCAGAATCGCCTCTCAGGAAACTGGGACATCCCTGGCACCGCTGGCGAAGCGTCAGGTACGCTTTTATTCGGAGGAACTCAAAGCAGAGCTCAGAAACGCCTCCAAGCCCCAAGGGTTGGACGGCTCCACCAGCGGGGCCCCAGAGCTCGCCTTTACCTTGGAACTTGAGGTCATCCACAGCCGCCATTCGGCCGAGGGCCGGGCCCCAGGCCTCGGCTCCCGTGGAAAACAGGCGGCCCGGCTCGCCCCGGGACCCGAAGCCCAGTCGCTCCTTCGAGGGGCCGCGGCCAATCGGCAGCTCCGCCGCTCGCTTCCTCCCGCCCCCCCCGGCGCCACGGCCACTGAGCGGACCAATCAGAGACCGCGCCGTGCTTCCGCTTCCGCCTCCCGCTTAACCAGTCCGGGCCGCGGCCAATCAGCAGCTCCGCCGCTCGCTTCCTCCCGCCCCTCTGGGGGACAGACATTAAGATGACCAATCAGAGCCCGAGCCGTGCTTCCTCTTTCGCGGCCGCAGCCAATCAGCAGCTCCGCCGTTCCCTTATCCCCGCCCCTCTGGCTGACGGAACCGGAGTTGGCCAATCGGAGGCCGCGCCGTGCTTCCGCCTCCGCCCCCCCGTAAAGCGCCCGCCGTGGGCAGGGCAGGACGCTCGGGACACGTATGCGTACATGTACACACGCCCAGGTCACACAGATCGGTACACGGTCGTGCATTCTCTTATACCGGTATATTGTAGATTTTTATAATTTATATTTTTATCTATTACAAAAACTAGAGTATGAGTATTTTTAGGGGATGCTTCCAGCCCCAAAGTGACAAATGACAACGTGCAGCGGGCATCGAAGGAGGCAGAGCTGCATGAACAGGGCACTGTTCGCATAACACATGCAAAACACAAAGGGCTGCATCGATCCAAGGTCCCAAGTGATGGCATCAATGGTCCCGTGTAAAACTATGCACACTCCAAGCCTAGCGTGTGCAGGGTGTAAATGCAAACTGCTTCAGGAGCGGACCCTCGGGCAGAATCAGAGAATAGTTTGGGTTGGAAGGGACCTTAAAGACCATCTAATTCCAGCCCCCCTGCCATGGGCAGGGACACCTCCAACCAGATCAGGCTGCCCAAGGCCCATCCAACCTGGCCTTGAACACCTCCAGGGACGGGGCAGCCACAACTTCCCTGGGCAACCTGTGCCAGTGCCTCACCACTCTCCTTGTGAAGAAATTCCTCCTTATGTTGTCTAAATCTGCCCCTCTCCAGTTTATACCCATTGACCCTAGTCCTATCACTACAAGCCTTTGTAAACAGTCCTTCTGCAGCTTTCTTGTACCTCTCCTTCAGGTACTGGAAGGTCGCTATAAGATCTCCTCGGAGCCTTCTCTTCTCCAGGCTGAACAACCCCAACTCTCTCAGCCTGTCCTTGTATGAGAGGTGCTCCAGCCCTCCGATCATCTTTGTAGCCCTCCTCTGGACCCGTTCCAACAGCTCCTTATCCTTACATTGAGGATTCCAGAACTGGACACAATCCTCCAGATGATGTTTCACAAGAGAGGAATAGAGGGGTACTGTTAATGTTAGTCGTACTTTTAGTTTGCAGTTCCAGGAACATCCTCATTCAGCTCCTTTCATTAGTAAAATACACAATGTATTTGTGAATAAGCCTCATATCTGTGCAGTCACTGCCAGAAATCTTTCAATCACTGTACCCCGTGCCTTTGGTGTAGATGGAGACCGCACAGCTGACAGGCTCCTCGCTTACGCAGACACCAAAGTCCATGGAGAGGTGACAGCATGCAAGGCAGAAATCTGGTCAAACACGTGAACATTTTTCCTCACCCTCTACCTTTGCCCCTGCCATCACACAGTGCTCCTGTTTGAAGGAGTCAGACCACTTCTACCACCATGTTCAGCATCAGGGTTTTCCTACAAAAGATCTTTATCTTCCTGCAAGTTACTGCATGTGTTGTTATTGGCAAAACTCTGATGATACTGTTCCCTAATGCCATGAAAAGATACATCCTAAAACAGGGTGAAAAGAGCAGAATGAATCAGAATCCGAAGTTCAGCTATGACAACTGGGGTCCAACTTTTTTCAGCTTCAAGTATTTGCTCTTTGTGCTGAAGGTGAAGTGGAAGAGGCTGGAGGATGAAGCCCACGAGGGATGTCCTGCTCCCAACACACCAGTGGTGACTCACAATGGGGAAGTTCGTCACCTCTTTGATTTCATGCAAGGTCAGTAAATCAGCCTGTGGATGGATTTGGTGTGCTGAGAAATGAGGAGAAAAGGCTGCTGAGGGAACAGAGACAGGCAGCTGGCATAAGAGCACATGACAAAGATGGCCAGACTAAGTGCATCCATTTGATGGGAAGGGTGTAGCACATTCATGCCAGCTGTTTGCCTCTTGATTTAAAAAAAAACCAGGTTGTTTTTATCATCCTGGCTACAATACACCTTTCATGCCAGCAAGCTCTGGCAAAAGCTGTCTCTGCCTGGATATACCTCTTCACTGAAAGCCAAGATAATTATTTTAGGTAGAGAAGACCCAGAATCGGAACAGCGTGCAGTGATTCATGAATGGTGGCTGTCATTCCCTGTACAGACAGGAAGCCCTGCACCACCTCCCTTAGCCAGCCTAGAGCCTAGAAAGAACAAGGTGTTTTTTTCTCCAAATTCAAAGTGGCTAGAAATAAAGCAGAAGAAAAAGTAGCTGCTTTGTACTTTGTCTGCTGCCTCCCACGGAGATCTCTGTAGAAGGCAGAATTAATCATTAAGCTGCAGTCTCTCTCCCCACGGGGGGGAATACATCCTTCTCTAATTCTGCTTTTTTAATTTGTTATGTATATTTGTTTAGAAAACAGGATGCATTTGGAAAGGAGATACACAATATCTACAGGGAGGTACCCTTCGTATTAGTTTCTTTACGATGTGGATCTATGTTAGCAGCAGTTTTTGAAGTTAAATCCAGACAGAAGCAGCTCTTTAACAAATTTCAGATAACTTAGCACAATCGCAGATTAAAAGAGGTGCTTAAAAATCCTGGAAGTTCTCTTAAACTGAGGCCTTGCAAACAGCTGCTAACACCTGTGGGCATGTATCACGTTAATTTGTAAGCAACCACATAGATATTTTTCCAGTGGCTTGTGTAACATTAGTTAAGTAATATATAACCAGAGCTCTGTTTGGATGGCAAATTACAGGATACACGGAAACCACGAAAACCTGTGATGCATGACTGAAAAGTCTGCAGCTTCCACTTAGCTCTGCTTGAACTGACACTTCTGAAAAAACAGCAGCACATGGTCACTGAGTTCATTAAAACGCATTAGGACTCTGTGCTTGTATGTCCATCCCTGGACCTCTGTCTTTTGAAACACCCCACAGGTGACAGTGGTTAGCATTTCTGAAGTCCCTTCCTACGGTGGATCTCAGGGAGACTGTGGTGTGATACCTGCTGTACATCCATTTTCAATCAGTTCCCTATCCCAAAATGCTGGTAAGCTGAGAACTGGCTCTCGTGCTGAGGACAAGAGAAGCCATGCGACTGCACCATGCCTCCTGCTTTGCTGGGCTTTGTAAAGGAAGGAGTCCCCCTTGGTTCAGCTTATTGCTGGATCTGGCACAGGTCAGAGCCAGGCTGGGGACAAGAAAGCATCTTTATGCCCATTTTGCATAGACGTGGATATTCTGCTGCTGATTTTAATGTCCTAAGAAGGAAGTTATGGGGTGACTTACCTACTGTTGTCCAGGAAACTGTGGCAGAGGCTCAACTCAGTGCATTCATTTAATTTTCTCAGCACTGATTTAACCACAAACTGTCCCATTTTTTTTTCCAGATAACAGACCTTTAATCCTGAATTTTGGAAGCTGCACCTGACCTTCGTTTATGTTAAAATTTGATGAGTTCAACAAGCTCATCAAAGACTTTGGCTCAATAGCAGATTTCCTTGTCATCTACATTGAAGAAGCTCATGCAGTAGGTACAGTACAAATATCACAGTCATACCTAGCAAAACATCAAACACATCATTCATTACCTTTAGGAAGAAAAGTTAGTTAGCAAAGAAAGGAATGGCAAACAGGAAGGAAATCTCCCTCAAATCAAAAGCAGCAACACCTCATCTATACACTAGTTTATGTCTCTGATTCTCCGAAGATTTTACTCACACATCTGACTTCACACCAAGGTACTCCTGATGCAGATGCTCATCTCTGTGAAGTGAAGAAAATGCTTACATATTTACAAAACTTCTTCTCAGTGTTAGTAGGGCTCCTTTTGGAAGGAAAACCAAAAGCACTTAATAGAACAAAGGTGAAATGTACAATGCCAGCATGTTACATGTATTTTTTTAAAAAAAAAAACAACTCATTTTCAACACATCTCAAGAACAGGATATAGACTCCAATTTGACAAGTTCAGCTATATACACACTATACAGTCTTCTGTCTACACTGGCCTCTAAGTAACACATTGGCACTGATTTTGTCCCAGGGTTAAGGTGGTTTTCTAAAACCTACCATTTACAGTTTTCAAGTTTTCTAAAAATGCATCAATTCCAGTAGTTGTGAAACAAATACTAACTCAGTCATCAAACCCTTTTACTGGTCCCTACTGTACTAGGAAGGGCTGTGTGCAAATATGTGCCTGTGCATTTCTGAAAAAAAAGCAGGCATGCCCTACCTGAAATGTTTCACTTCTCACAGATGAGAAATTCTGATTTTTAGGCTTATTGAGTAGAATGAAACAGAAGGAACGATTCTATTGTTGAGACTATGCTAAATAATAGCCAATAGCACTACTTAGCATTTTAAAATCCCCTCCACCATGCCAATAATTTTAACAAACCTTACCCAGGTAGGATATACTTCCCCCATGTGGTATCTTCCTAGGGCTGATTTAAATTTCAGCTAAACTACATCAAATATTTCTGAGTCCAGGACAAGGGGGAAATACAGTTTGTCCAAATTAAAAGGAAAATGTTGATCTTAGGACTATTTCTTTGAAAAGCTGTAGCACTGTCACACTCTGAGGGGGGGCTTTCATTTCATGGCAAGTTTTGGTGTTAGGAGTAAATTGCAGTATTCTTTTAATGTGGTACAGTGCATCCCCACCCTCAAAACCTCCTAAAGGTGTTCCTTGCTAAATCCCTTTCTCATCTGTTCTAGATGGATGGGCTTTTAAAAACAATATTGTTATTAAAAATCACAGAAGCCTTGAAGATCGAAAAACTGCTGCACAATTTCTTCAGAAAAATAATCCTTTATGCCCAGTGGTTTTAGACACTATGGAAAACCTAAGCAGTTCAAAATATGCTGCACTGCCAGAACGACTGTACCTGCTTCAAAGAGGGAAGGTCATCTACAAGGTAAAAAAAATACCAATGATAATAATGAGCAGATTATAGTGAGGCTTTTATATTTAAAAATAATTTGAGAGTGGTTTACATTTAACAGTCAGTACCTCATTCTGTTTCAGAGCTAAAATTTTCACAATTCACTGTAACTGTGGAGAGAAAAGGACTTGCAGCAAAACCAGTTAGGGCCTTTATAATGTACATATTTGATGTACACCTCAGTCTTGCTCAAATATTTATCTTTTGGCTCATTAGGAAACCTAGGTACATCTAAGCTGTGAGATCCAGGAACACTTTCCAGCTCCAGGATCCAGAAATTGGCCCTGCCCCAGTTACCCCAGGGTGTAACCTGTGCATACACGTTCCCCCACTTGCTGGGTGCCACACAAAGGAAGCCCAAGCACACCTGCCCACAGTCCTGGGGCAGCTGCTGTGCTCTAAAGGACCCTGGCTTCGTGTACTGGAGCATCACGATATAATGTTATTGCCTTTGCAGGGTGGAGTGGGGCCTTGGAATTACCACCCCCAGGAAATACGTGCCATCCTGGAAAAACTGAAATAGAAGAGAAGAGGACTTCAGAGTAAAGATTATTGGAATAAAAAAGCTCAATGAATAAGTTTTCACAAACATATGTGTAAGAAGGAAAAAAAAAAAAAGGGAATTTAAAAATAACAAGAGAGACAAGAAAGATGATGTATGTGCCTCTAAAGAGCATCTGTAATGTTCATTACGTGCGCATGTAGAGGTTTTCCAGGCTCATCACTATAACCGCAACTACTGCACTGTAGTCTCTTCGTATGCTTATACCACATGCAGTCATGAACAGTGGCGGAGTCCCTTGAGCTGTTTGGACTAGATATCAACATTTACATCTGTAAGCAATATCGTGCAGTAAAAACTTGAGGGGTGGTAACATTTGCAGAAGTCAACTGGCATGCAAAACAACTGATTTCACATTATTGAGATTCTCTTGTATACCTACCATTTTCCTAAAGTGTACCCTTTCACTGTCTTCAAAAGGCTTCCAAGTAAGACAATCACTATCAACATTTGTTTCTATTAATATTTGTTTATGACAGTCATGGCATAAAGCACAGGCGGCTATGACCCGATTGTAGAAAATATTTACAGAAACAAGGGATTGATGGCATTTATTAAAAAATCTATCAGAGCACTTCATATGGCTTCCGATTATGTCCTTCTCTGCTCCCCCCAGTAATTTCTAGGCATCAGTAGACTTTTATATTCATCCTATTAATCTTGAACAGTCTGAGCTGATGAGAAAGTACCAATTTAAGAACTTCTGAAAGACTTGTTTGACAGTAGGAAGTTATACCTCTTCTATTCTATGATTCTATATTCTCCTTTTTCAAGTATTTCACAACTTTTTCCAATTTAACTCAAAGTGCAAGGGAAATATTTTACAGGAAATTGAGTTTTGATTCGTATATAAATAAAGCCTGACATAAACATACTAATTTAAATGGGCTCATTTACGTTCAAGCGTTCTAGGGTAAAAATTGGTACTACAATTGACAAGAGTAGCACATTACATAAATTAAACTGGTGGGGAATACATACTATATCCATGCCTTCAAAACCCATTTTAATACAAGGTTTTAATAATAAATATTCTATGTGCTACAGGTATCAAAAGATAACTTCTTTATATATATATATATATATATATATATAAAAAACAGGTACAAATTTAAGCTGGATTTAAGTGTTTTCTGCTGTGCCCTCTGCTGTCACCTGGTGCACCGCCACAAAGTGGTCAAAGGCAGATTTGATGATGAAACGCAAGTAAGTGGCTTGGAGATCAGGAAGCTGTAGAAGGAAAAACCCAATGTTATTGCATTCTCTGTAGTAACATAACTATCAAACAGCATTTGCAGAAGTTTGTTAGATAGAAGGATCTAGATACTTCTGTGTCTGTTTTTGAATTAGATATAAATCAAGCTCTTTCAATACATCTAGCCAGCTTCAGAGTTTGTTTAGATGAAAGCAATTCAAAGAAGTCCTATGCCTGTTGAATACTGCAGCCTTAAAGGCAGCAGTTGAAGGAGGAAAGGTTGCCACACTTCTGGAAAGAGCATTTTCACATAGCCAGTAGCAGTAGCCAGGCGCAATATCATACTGTAATCTACACAGGAGAGTTGGGAAGTGCAATTTCATACTATGATCTACAAATTCCTGTATCTAACATCAACTTAGCAATAATTGTAAGTAAGTACATATTTTGGGTTTTCATTCTTTTTCCCCAGTTTTTCCCCAGATCATGCACCACTACTGATGTACACTGTAAATACTCACCGGAAACTCCTCCATTTGAACTTGTCCTTCCGTGTGTTGCAAATCTAGAAAACATGTTTTAAAGAAAATAATGAAGAATAATGTGCAACATTATGAACTTCAGAGTTCAGAAGACCTTAAGGACCATGAACTTGCACTGCCTATAGAAACTGAGCTTGCTTTTTTTTTTTTTACAAATACTTTTTGCAATATCCCAGTGTATGTACATCCCACTTTTACACTGTTTCATAAAATGTCACCCAAGAGGCATTTAAAAAAGAACAAAACCAAACCAAACAAACAATGCAGGAAGCGGCAGTCTATTATGCTAAGTATATTTTTACTTTCTGGAACATAAAAGCAAGTGCACAAGCAGTGCCTTTAGCCCTTGTATGGCATTTTACATTTCCAAACTGCTATACAGACCAGCAGTGTCCACAAACTTCATTTAAATGTTACTATTACATTAATCTCTAATAAGATAAACATTAAGCAACACTTGACTACTCAAGAAATAGACATGGGGTTAGAACAAGTCATTGAAAAAGATCAACATCATTTCCACAAAATCCCTGCTGCTTCAGATTCCTACCTTTTTCAACGCACTGTTCAAAATCTACTGGGTCTTTCGATACACTTCTTTCAATCCTTAAGGTCCGCACTAAAATACATATACATTTAATATTTCAACACAAATTCTGATTCTTTATTGATAATTATATTTATTCCATCACTTTTCACTTTAAAAGCATTAACCAATCCATTCTTTCTCTAACTTATGGGGCAGAACTGCAATACAACCACCACCCTCATGCTCCAGGCTGGACAAACAATGACAAGTTTTTTACTCTTTTGCATAGCCTTTGCTAATGGTCAAGCTCCCATCTCCATGCTCTGACCTTGTAACAGTTCCTTCTGTTTTGGAACTCACATTTTCCTTCACATTTTCTAAGACAGGAAGACTAAGAGAGTTCTGTCCTACAAAATTGTAAAAATCAATATTCAAAATAAATCACAAAGAGAGTAAGTATTGCAGTCCCATCTACCGCTGTGTAACAGAACAGTTAATTATAAACTCAATACAAGGTGTTATAAGAACAAATGCAGGTGGGGTAACTTTTCCATCTTTTTCTGATTTATTTAAGAGAAACTTTGGATGTGAAGGATGATTGCTTTGTGAAGTCAAATCTTTATGAACCTTTTAAAAGTGGCTACTTACAGAGTCATAGAATCATAGAATAGTTTGGGTTGGAAGGGACCTTAAAGCCCATCCAGTTCCAACCCCCCTGCCATGGGCAGGGACATCCCACTAAATTAGGCTGCCCAACACCCCATCCAACCTGGCGTTGAACACCTCCAGGGATGGGGCAGCCACAACTTCCCTTGGCAACCTGTGCCAGTGCCTCACCACTCTCATGGTGAAGAAATTCTTCCTAATGTCTAGTCTAAATCTGCCCCTCTGTAGTTTATACCACTTCCCTCTCGTCCTGTCACCACAAGCCTTTATGAATAGCCCCTCTCCAGCTTTCCCGTAGGCCCCCTTCAGGTACTGGAAGGCCGCTATAAGATTTCCTCTGAGCATTCTCTTCTCTTTTTTTAGGAGGCTTCACACTCGCAAGCTCTCAGAGTATGACACTGTGGTAAGAATTTACTGCCAGACACAGGCACACATGCTGACACAGTACATATTAGCTACTGCAACACATCAAGCCTTACCCAAATAACACTGGATTGTGACTTTGCTGATTTTGATGCATTTGGGAAAACCAACAATGAATTCCTGTGGGAACATCCCTGTTGTCATCCAAAAAGTTTCTGAACGCCTGTGGAGAAAAAATGACAACCCCACCACCAGTACATTTATCACAAGAAGAAAGGAAAAAGCTGCAAAGCCGTTTTTATTTAGGGTGTTTTAAGCAAAATTCTGTACAACAAGGGGGGAGCTTTGTGGAGGCATTAATTACTGTAACATTCAGGCTTTGTGGCTGAGCAGCACCACAGAATGCCTCACAAACGATGGGGGTCCCAGAAAAGAGTTCAATGATCAGAGAGTCATTGAATCGTTGAAGGTTGGAAAAGACTTCCAAGATAAGAGTCCAACCATCAACACACCACCACTGTGCCCACTAAACTGCGTCAGAGTCACAGAATGGTTTTGGTTGGAAAAGACCTTTAAGATCATCAAGTCCAACAATTGATCCAACTCTGCTGAGTCACAGAATAGTTTGGGTTAGAAGGGTCCTTAAAGCCCATCCAGTTCCAACCCCCCTGCCATGGGCAGGGATATCCCACTGGATCAGGCTGCCCAACGCCCCATCCAACCGGGTCTCGAACGCCTCCAGGGATGGGGCAGCCACAGCCTCCCTGGGCAACCTGTGCCAGTGCCTCACCACCCTGATGGTGAAGAAATTCTTCCTAATGTCCAGTCTAAATCTGCCCCTCTCCATTTATAGCTGCTCCCCCTCGTCCCGTCTCCACAAGCCTTTGGGAACAGCCCCTCCCCAGCTCTCCTGTAGCCCCTTCAGGCACTGAAAGGTCGCTCTAAGATCACCACTTATAGGTTGCTCCAAGTCCGCCACTAGAACCATGTCTCCAAGCGCGACACGCTCTCGTCTTTTAAACACCTCCAGGGTCGGGGACTCCCCCGTTCCCGGGCCAGAAGAGCCGTTTCCCGATCTCTAAAGCTCCGCCGGCCGTTCCCCTCGACGGGCCGTGCGCGGCGCTCACCCATCGGCCACGCTCGCCGCGGGGTGCTGCTCGTCGCCGGAGGTGGCCAGCAGCACGTCGGCCCCCGCCGAGCCCCGGCACCAGTCCGTGCCCCTCATCGCCGGGCGGAGCGGCAGCCCGGCCCCACCGGCACCGACCGCAGCGCCCGCGCAGCCTCGCGGAGCCCCCGCGGCGGAGGCGGCGCCGGGGCGGATGCAGATGCCGGGGCAGGTGCCGTGCCTCCCGAGTACAGCTACCAGCGAGAGCAGGAGGCGCCGGACGCGGAGCTAGCCCGGCAGCAGAGCGAGGTAGGCGGGACACCTCTCTCCCCGGTCCCGGCAAGCCCCGCGCCGCCCCGGTCCCGCCCCGGTCCCGGCTCCGCCCGCAGGCGCTGCGGGGGGGGCGCGGGGACGCGGAGCCGGGACCGGCTGACGGGGCGGCCCCGCCCGAGGCAGGTAGGTGCGAGCGGGACCCTCGGCTCCCCGCGACGGGGGGGAGACGTCCCCCTTTTCTCTCCCTCTTCTCCCATTTCTCCTCCCTTCCCCCCTCCTTCTTACTCTTCATTCTCCTTCTCACCCTCCTTTTCCTTCCTTCTCTCCCTCTTTCTCCCCCTCTTTTCTCTTTCTCCCCCTCTTTTCTCTTCCTCCCCTCCTTTTCCCTTCCTCCCCTCCTTTTCCCTTCCTCCCCCTCTTTTCCCTTCCACCCCCCCCTTTCCCTTCCTCCCCCCCTCTTCCCCCTTTCCCCCCACCTTTTGCCCACCATTTTCCCCTTGCCCTGTCCCCCTTCCCCCTTCCTCTCCCCCTCTATTCCTCTCCCCTTCCCGGGCAGCTCCCAGCTCCTCAGCACCCCTTTCCCCCTTCCAGGGGGGCCCGATCCCCTCCCTCCCCGCAGGACATCAGTCTCCAGCCCCTGTGCTCCCAGGAGGCCGTCCCTCCTCTGCCCTCTCCCCCCCGCAACCATGGTGGGGTTCGCACCCCCAGGGCTGCACCCCCAGGGCTGCACCCCCAGGGCTGCACCAGTCCCCTGTCCCCTCCTCCTGGCAATACACAGCCCTCCATCGCCCCCATCCCCTCTGTTCCCAGGACTCTGCCTCACCTCTGCCCTCCTCCCCCGCCATGGCAGGGTTTGTGCCCTCCTGCTCCCTGCCTGGAGCCCTGGATCACAACCCAGAGGCACTGGGCTAGGCTGGGAAGGGGCTCCAAGGGCTTGCCCATCCTCCCAGGGAGGGACGTGCTGCAGCAGGCTCTGCTGCAGCCATTTGCCCTCCTCCTCCTCGCTCCTGCGTGCAGCAGAGCCACGCCAAGCTGTGGGGGCTGTTTCCCACACAGCCCCCAGACCCGCTCCTGTGCCCATGCAGGACTGGGATCCAGCCCCAGGCCACTGACAGGCAGAGAGTGATGGGGCCCTGCCAGAGCACAAGCTCTTCATCTCGCTGCCAGCCCATCCTGGGTTCAGTTCCCACTGGCTGGTGTTTGCGGTTTGACAGCCCCACTCCATGCAGCCTGGCCTTCCTTGCGCTGCAGGGTTATGTGACCTTGCACGCTCAAAGCATTGATGAGAGCTGCCAGGGTTTGGGGTCTTCCCTGGGTAGCGTTTGCCAATGTCTGTTGTTATTCCATACCTGTCTACGGTTTGTTTTTGCAGAGCTGGACGAAGGGCATGTCGTACTGTCTCCACTCAGAAAGCCATTGGGATACTGGGCCAATATACGTGCGTGAAAATGGGAAGCTGCACGTGGTAAATCAGGGTGCAGGCGGCATACAGAATGTCACCCCCAAAACAAGACCTTTTAGGCTGTTTCCCAGAGGATTTTCAGTGGAGCTTTGTATGAACAGGGAGGACGATAGGGCAAGGAGGCAGAGGACTGATCATTTCATCTTCACGTACACTAAGGAGGGCAACCTCCGGTACTCAGCTAAGTCTCTCTTCAGCCTAGTGCTGGGTTACATTTCTGACAACGTTGATCACATTGACTCGTTGATTGGTTTCCCAGAGCAGATTGCTGAAAAGCTCTTTTCAGCTGCAGAAGCAAGACAAAAGTTCACAGAACCAGTAACGGGACTGAGAGCTCTACAGAAGTTCACTGAAGCCTATGGCAATTTGGTGCTATGTTCATTGTGCTTGCGCAATAGGTAAGCATGTTCAGTAACACATATTGTCATCTACTAGTGCTTTTTGCTAGGACACTTACAAGTTTCTCTTAAGTGATTTCTCTCAAAAATAATTTTTAAAAAAGTAATTTCTTGGGTTTACAACACCACATAATTTTGATTAAATGACCCAAACCTTATTTCACTCTTCTGCTTGCTTCCTTTTGTCCCATTCCTTTCCTAGAAGTGCAGCTACTGGTTTCATTCTAAGATACAAATCATAAGACAGGTAACAGAGTACATCCATGTTAGCTAACAGGGGCTTTTATGTGAAAGATTAGACCTACAACTGTTTTTTAACAATAATGATCAGCACTTCCATATCAATCTGAGTGTTTAATGTCTTCTCAGGTATTTCATGGGATGATTTGTAAAGCTTTAGCTAACTACAGATAAATTACAATACTGGGTTTATTTACTATAAGCTTGCTGTCCTGTTTCATTTGGGGGGCTCAGAAGAAGATCCAGTCTTGTAGGTAAGTTATAGGCTTTGAAGTCAGGCAGGTTTTACCTTAGTTTATTGTGGTTCCCATCCCCATATTGAATGCAATTAATGAGGTTATAATTAGAGCCCAGCGCCAGTTTTTCCATCTTATTGATGTCCATGTTGTCTTTCACTAAAAGAAAGCCTTACTAAGCTTTAAACCAGGTTATGTTTTTAAAGCCCTCCTCCTACTGAATTCTTCACCAGTAATATAACCAGTCTATCTTCCATCTACATTTGAGAAAGGGATGGTTTATCCAGTTTAAAATCAAAGTACAGGCATAATCGTCTGAAGTGCCAAGAGTGTTTTGAGCACAGTAGGACTGAGCAGAGGTTCACTATCCTTTGTTTTATCCTTTAAACCTACTTCCTTTTTATCTCTGGTACAGATACTTTTTATGGGATTAATTCAGAAATGAAAGTTATCTCTGGTATCTTTTGCCATTACAGAAAGCTGAGATAAGTATCAAGTCTTTGAGATCCAGGAAGTAAGATATTAAGATTTCTGATTAATCTTGTTTCTAAAAGAGCCCACTCTTTTCTTCACACCTCCCCTGAGCTAGCAGGATCTCTCAAGAGTTGGCTTGTGCTCTGATTCCACATGCTGTCTCCCGCAAAGCTGACTTGCACAGCTTAGGGGTTCGGTGGGTAGTTTGATAGGTATACTTGCAGCAGGAGGATATTAATCCCCTTTATTTCCTCTTTATGGCCAAAGAGATGTTCCTTGAGGGATCAGATAAGTAAGCACTCCTTATTTCAGCAACAAAGACACTGATCTTGGGGTTTGTCTTGCCATGAGGAATAAAATGTAAATTCAGAAAAGATTAGAGAATTTGGGGCTTGTCTCACCATGAGGACAATGAGTAAATGCAGGGGAGATGGGTGAGGTAGTGACTGCTACGTGCTTATTACTGCACATTCATGCATGCCATTCATTTGTGGTTTGTTCCCATTTCTAAACCTCCTACGGAGTAGTTCCAGCATGGATATTTGCATGAGGTCAGGGAACAAACACAGCTGAAAAATAACTCACTGAGTAACTACTGCCTTGGGTGTAGTCACAGCTCTAGTTGGAGTCCTGTAGGATTTTTGTCTCTAGTTAAGCATTTTATTTACATGTATAAAAAGTACAATATTGCCATTTGACAAGCTAACCCGGTACATTTGAAGTAGAGTTTAAACCTGGATGAAGCTGGGTTTATCCACACGCTTCCTTGATTGATTGTAAACTGGAATATGTTTTGCATTATTCTGAAATAATACAATAATAATCTGTAAAGAAGTCCCTAACTGTGATGTTTGCAAGTTGAAGTCTTAATTGTTAGTCCCATATTTTGAATCAAAGCAAAACCGTGACATTTGTTCAAGCAGAAGACCGGGAACTCAGGTGTGTTGTGTGCAGTTAGGATAGGTGGCTAATTTCTGTCAGTTTTCACATATTTACAAAAAAGAACTGCATTGTGCTTGTGACACTGGAGGATATACGTGTCACCATACATGTCTGAACACCTAGAGGTTTTTTTCTTCCTCTCTTTGCAGATACCTGGTTATCTCTGAAAAGCTAGAAGAAATTAAATCATTCCGGGAGCTGACGTGTTTGGATCTCTCCTGTTGTAAACTTGGAGATGAACATGAACTGCTGGAGCACCTCACCAAAGAGGCTCTGTCTAGGTACCAATTTCTTGACACGCAGCTAAAAATGAAGCTTTCTTTTCCTATTACTGAGCAGTTGAAAGAGTCAGGCTGTGACTTTACAGGACTTTCACAGGCAGCAATGTGTAAGTTTGAAGATTTTGGTTGTTTATAAACCCCATTCTTGAGGTAATCAAAATACAGGATTTACTGTACACAACACACATGATTCGAAGCATATACTGAATCATAAAAGATCTTACCAACGTGTGAGGTAATTTGCTGTCTCAAGTTATTAAATCAACTTTTTCTAACTTCCATTGGCCAGGATAAAAATTGCATCTTAACCATTCGCAACAGTTTTACACTTTTATTTCCTTTTTTAAGATGCAACTTTATCAGCCAAATTTTTAACCAAACCTCAGTGTACCAGGTGAGGATTTCTGCAAGCAGTAGGTTGAATATTTAGTTAATTAACATTTAAAATTATAAATATAGTAATATTGCCTAATACTAAAGATTGAAAGGTAGAAAATTTTGAAATCAATAGGCAGGATGACTGCTAATTAGAGGGTACGGTGTTACTATAAGATTTGCATCAAGGTTTTTTCTTGAAGTGCTCTGGAAAATGTTTTAGCATTACGTTTTTCCCTGAGTTTTGTTCATCTGTGTTGCGGTATGTCACTGCTTATTTAAAAATCATTGCCCTATCTCTGACCAAATCTGTTCTCTCCCTTTTTGCCAAGCATTTTTCTTTTTTTAATTTTGCTTGGATTTGAAATTGGCAGCCTTGGTTTGAAGAACTTCAGTATATAAAGAACTGTATTGTCTATGTTAGCAAATGCTTGTGCTGTAGGATTGGTTTGTCACTGGAGCTCTGGGGAGAGCTGGTCAAGCGAGTGCTTCTGTTCAGCTAGCAGAGGCGATATAAAAACATTTGTTAGTCCCCCAAAGCTAGGCTTCTTTCTTGCTCCTTTTTACTAACGCTAACAAAGGAGACTGAAGGGCTGGCTCAAGTACACCCTAGCCTTCCAACACAGTTTTAGGACATCCTGCAAACCTTTCTGAAATAAGGACCACAAACTCTGTATCTTTCCTCCTAGCGTGAAACGGCTTCTCTTGAAAGACAACTTGTTATCCGATGCAGGCCTTCGCAGAATGACAGCACCAGTACGAGTACTGAAAAAGGGTCTTGAGAATCTTTTGGTGTTAGACTTGTCTTGTAAGTACTTTGTGGTTTAATATTAGAAGGAACCTTCTGATAAAGAATTTATCCTCCTTAATACTGCAGGAATATAATTAATTTGATGATTCCCATGAGCCAAGTACTCAACCCCAAATTTCACCAACAACTTTCTAAAAAGCACAGGTCATACCTGAAGTCTCAGCTATTTGCTGCTTACATAAATATTCTTAATAGTTTGAGAATTGGTATTATAATACTGTATTTCACTCAAAATGGAAGCATAGTACAAAAGAGAAAAAAGGCCCAACAACAAATCGTTTCTTGGTATTCTGATCGTCTTTCTCCATGTCTTGCAACTTGGTTAACTTTCCTTGACCCTACAGGTAACCCTAAAATCACAGATGTTGGAATTGGATACCTTCTTTCTTTCAAGAAATTGAATTGTTTGGACATTTCTGGAACAGGTCTCAAGGTAAAAGAGCATCTGTCCAAGTTTACTGGACAAGTGTAATCAAATGTTCTTCTCCTTTAACTACTTTATTTCCCTTTTCACTAGGACGTTAATGCTGTCATTAAGCGGATCCAAATGCGGATAGGCCTGGTTCACTCAAAAGTGCCTCTGAAAGAATTTGACCATAGTAACTGCAAAACAGAGGGATGGGCAGAACAGGTATGGAGTTTTAAGTCTGTTTTACTCTCTAGAAATTGTCCCTATGGACAATTAACCAGTGAATAAGAAAGAATGAGGGATAGAGTGTTTTCCAAGGGTATTTCTTTAAATTTTACAAGAAACATTTTAACACCTTCAACTGTTATTTCAGACAGTCTTGCAGTGGGAGCAGGCAGTTGTGGAGGCCATCAAGCCACAAGATGACTTGAGGTCCAGAACGGCGGCTCTGCGCTTCTGTACGTAACTGCATAGAGACCACATAGTTTGTTTTCTTTTCTACAAGGAATATTTCCATACTTTATTTTTAGTACAAATAGCATCTCAGGTGTGCAATTTCAGCCATTTATGTAAGTACATTACAGTGTGTTTGAGTCTTTTCGTTTGTTGGGCTACTGGATAACTCTTAAAGCACACCATGGCAGAATGCTTAGGGCAACGGATAATAACAGTTTTCTCCTTAAAATTCTGAGCCCAAAATAGAAATGTTATTTTTTCCTATGCACATTTCAGCATAGCAGTCAGTATTCCGGGCTGGCTTAGCCAAAACCATTTGCAATGCAAGCATGCATTTTACAGCATAATTCTGCTTTTCCCAAAAATCTAAACTTGATTTTCTTTTTCCTGTAGATGGCAAGGCACACAGAATAGAGGAAGTAGTCAAATGCAAGCTGGTGGAGCCAGAAACAAAAGCATCTGGAAACTTGCAGTTTTATAAGGAAAAAGTTCAAAATTGCCATTTACCTTTGAAAAAGGAGGTTGCAGGCAGCCACGAATTAAAGAACAATAGAAAAAGAGCTTTAGCTGAACAAGACAGAGAAAGGACTTCCAAACAGAAGCATCTGTGCCTCACTGTGGAAGACTGGGACTTGTTAAACACTTACTGAGTCAGAAAGAAGTGGGTCTTTTGTGTGTTGTTTTCTTGCTGATGACAGAATTTGGACACTTTGGGAGGGACTAACAAAGGAGACCAGTGTTGTTCAATCTGGTTGCTGTGATACACTCATGGGTTAACCTGTGCTTGGGGAGGGACAGAGTCAAGGAGAAGGTTGATGTTACTACTGTATATTTTCAATACATAACAATTTTTTCAAATAAAGTTTTTGTTGTCATCCTTAACTAATTTTTCTGACATAGGTGTCATTCACAAAAATAGTTGGTCCTGTCCTTCCTCCTCTGAATAGCTGCAGCTCACCTGAAAGGAACCTGCTCTGTGCTTGTTGAGTGCCCTGGGACATGAATAGTGCTGGTAGAACATAAGCATCAGCCTGGAAGCACCAGGCTGTGCTGATGAATCACCAAGAAAGGTAGGAAGCAGAGAGGATAAGTACAGGCCTCAGTGGAGGGAGGCAGAGAGACATTAACCCCTCGGGAATAGTTACCACAGAAATCCAGTGCAGAACAGAAGTCCTCTATCTCTCTCATTTTAGCCCAGGAAATGAAAGCTGAAACTGGGCTACTGCAGAGATTAGACTGTACAGTTGTAATATATTCTCTGTTATAAGCAAATTCACTGCATTTCAGAGAATTCTCTGGTTTAACCCATTACTGGTTTTTGTGCATGCCTGCAATATACCGATTATACTCCCCAATCTAAAAACATTCAGGGAAGTGTTCCCTGAATTGCATATATTTGCTGTAGAAGGCCTAGATACTCATTCTGGTTTGGTCTGTCTAAAGCCAGCAGTACAGCTGCAATGCTCATAGTGTGTTTGTCATTGAATTCCTGCCCTGAGTGTGTCTATCAAGCCTGGATGAAGTGCTCATGAGGCGGGCACTACGACCGACATTGTGCTCTTAGATCTGTAAGTGCTTATTTAGAATATATCTTCCTTTTACACTATTGTTTATCATAATTCAGCAACAAGAAAAGCAACACATCCTTGGAAATCATGAAGAGGCGAAGAAAAGGAGCTTCATTTCTAAAATGTGTAAAGAGCTTTCTCTTTTTGCTCTTATTGTTGAATTTTCCTCAAAAAACAAATACACACAAACAAAACAAGCATACTTGCATTCAAGCTCTACATTTTTTCCCAGAAACTCGAGGCTATTAATAGCTTCTACTGCCGACTACATCAGCCCTCTGCTGAGACAAATGATGGCACAAATAATGACTTAGCGAAACAGCATCTCGATGGGGAGAAAGATGACAGGCGCTCAAGTATAATCCTGCAGCTGGCTCCTGGTTCAACAGCCACCACAGGTTGTTTTTGTTAGCCCTTCTAACTGTGGAGATCTGCTAGTCTGACCATGGAGAGATGCACGATTCTCCATTTCACATCGGTAAAGCAGCTGGGAGCCGATGCCTTGAGCCAGAAAATAGGCACATTGTGATTTGACATGAACAGTCTGCCCGGGTCACAGGCTTGTTAGTAAAATAATATGGTACAGCTTCCCTCTTTAAAAGAGGTGTTTTAGAGCACTGTGTTTATGACACTCTCCATCCCTGACAGAATTATTCATTTTCTTAGGTTTCTTGCTGACCAGCAGACTTTCTCTTTTGAACACACCACTGTGTAAATTCTATCCTAGGAGGACTTAGACACATTCACCACCAGGTCTTCAACCCAGTAATCTTTGTTTATTGCTCTCTGTAAGGCATGCGGCCTCTGCTGACCAGGAAGAAGGCAGTAAGTAAGAAAATCACAGGGGGAGACTCATCCTGAAATAGATACGCTCAGCCAAGTGCCTGTTTAAACTGCCTGCTGTGTCTCTGGCTGTTTCCAGGCTGGTTTCTGACTCTCACTGCCTTGGACTGCTGCTTCCCATGTCTCTCCTGGTAAGACTCTTCACAGGTGTAATTCAGAGCAGGATGAGTCCCTGGTCCCTCTGTCATAACTTGGGGCCATTAATTGCAGCTTTGGCTTCCCAGTAACTCTCACCGGGAACTGTTATAGGGACATCAGCTGGAGAGCAACCCTGGGGCTCTGCCCTGCAAGTACCAGTGGGTCAGCTCCTCTGACTCCTTTACTGGCTATCTTGGATGCAGAGATCACATTCCTGATCCCATTTCTTTGTGGCTCAGCTCAAATACAAAGCTTCTTAGGAGGAGAGAGTGTGTTTGGTTCCATCTTTCCAGGTAGGGATGTCCTCTGTGCACCCTAAAGCCTGACTCTGTTTCCTCATGTTCCTGCTGAAGGAGAGAGGTGGCACAAGAGTCATTCCTGCCTCAAGCCAGGCATTTACATGGAAAGTAAGAATTCCCAGACACCAGATCCACTGTCCTTATCCAGCTAAGGCAAGCCACCACTTGACTTCTGATACAGTGGGGCAGCCTTCCTACACAGCAAGCAGAAACATCCAGCTCCCTAGGCTCAGATGTTTGCACACCCTAACCCTTTCATCCACACTTTCAGGACCATCTTGAAACTTGGCAGAGGTGACCAGTGACAATGATGGACAAATTTTGGATGGGGAGAATGCACCAGTTGCCATATGGGTCACCCTGACCAGCATCGTCTTCCCAACAACAGCAAACATGGGAGGCTCCAGCAAGTCAGGGCTTTCCCAATATATTTGAAGCAGAGAAGGTTGGTTGGGGTTCTTTTTTTGATCAACCATATTGTCTACTCCTTATGCTAAGCATGAGGTTTTCTATATTTTTTCAACAGTTAATTAGTTCAATCTTCACCAAGTCCAGTTCTTCTGTTATCTGTATACAGTTCCCATCATAAGGCATAAGATTCTTCTTCCCCTTGTCTCTCTCCTTTCTTTGACTATTGCCCCACAGAAGCAGCAGGTGTAGCCCACCTGCACCCTCCCCAAAGCAGAGCCTGTTGCACTTCAAACCCCAGGAGCAGGCAAACAGTCTGTGGCTGCCCCAGTCTGGATCAGAAAGAAGCTCTCCTTCTCCAGGAAGGAGGGGCTGACCTGGTACCGCTGCCACTGAACCATCCCTCTTTATGCTCTTCTTAAGAAATACTGTAAGTCTTCCTTATTGATTCCCCAGAACATATTTTGAGGTAACAAGAGGAACAATAGCAAGTCCAGTAAGCCTGGCTTTATTTACAAACCCCACCTCAGCCTTGCTGAAGCATTAGAATGTCTGTGTCTCCAGCAAAATGTGCATCTTGATTTCAGAGGCTTGATTGACGCTGGAAGTTTGCAAGCGAGAAATGCTTACCTAGAAAACACCTAACCTCTCTTCTGAGCTGCAGCACTGAATGCACAGCAATCATATTTTACAGGCATGGAAAAAGCAAGCCATCCATCCTAGCGAGGTATGGAGAAGGACAGATTTTTAAACGCAGCTTTAAAATTTGCCTGTATTACCGGTTCCATTATGCAGAGTTTTGCCATCTCAGTTCCAGGTGAAGCATGAGTCAGAATACAGTAAAGTTATTTTTAAGAGATCTCTTGGATCTCTGGCTGTATCCCGGCTACAGATTAGAAGAAACATTCACGGTTGATACATGTCATGGTGATGTGCTGAGCTGCAGATCACAGGACAGAGAGGAAACGAGTGGATGGGGGGTTATTTTTAAGTATCTACAACCCGGGATGGTGGTGGGAAGAATATCGCCTGATGTTTATTTTGGGCCTAGAAAAGTAGGGACACTTAGTGTAAGTGCAGATTTTTATCAGAGGTGATGTTTTAGACACAGATGAGATTTTTCAAAGGAGCAGAGAAAGACCTTTTCTTTCTTAAACTTTAGTGGCACATCCATATCTATCCTGAGGGCTGCTTTGAAGGTTTGGCTGCTTGATCCTTCTCTGCTGGCAGAGGAACAAGACAAACAGCAAGCAGACCCTGTGTCATTCCACACTGCTCTGGGAGCAGCTGCGGCACTTGGTTTTCTGCTGCTTTCTGCTCCGAGGCTGTGACATTTTTCCCCTTTCTCACTTGCCAACTTCAGTGCAAACTTATCCCAGCCTCACGGCTGCTGTCAGCCCTCCGAGCAGCTCCAGAACCACACAGCCCTGAGAGAGAAGTACATTTTATGTACGCTCCAGTTCCCTGCCCTGCAGGGACAGCTACACGGTCACAGGGACACAGTGACTTATTTCTACAAACCCTGCAACACCCACTTCAGTTTTCCTTGCCATTGTGCTTGCCGCTTCGGCCCTTCATGGTTTGAAAAGAACATGGGGCACGGCCTGTACAGCAGCTCCCCACTGTACCATCCTCAGCACCAGGGTCCCAAGGAAGCACCCTGGGTGCATCAATGCAGAGCCTTCAAAGCCACAGCTGAAAACATCTGCTGCAGACATTCTCTGAACACAAACACTGTCTTCTTCTCCTGCTCATGAAGATCAGGAGCATGAAGACATGTCGAAGGGAAATGCTGACTCAAGGACTAGAAAGGCTCACCTGACTCAGCTCCTGCTCTTTAGGGTAGTCCTCAATGTACCCTCATCTAGCTGCCTGCAAAGGCACCAGTGTGTCCCTACAGGAGAAACCCCTCACCCAGGCTTTTTCAGGCAGTGTCTGTGCAGGCAGCAGCTGGTAACCGATCTCCAGCAGCCTGCGCTCAATCCATCAAGCTATTGAGTCAATGCTGCAAGACAGTGCTTCTGCCTGTGTAGAAAGGACTCACGCTCATATGCCATGACAACATGTGAAGGCATCCCACAAGCAGTGTCTAACCTGCACACAGGTTGCCAAACGCATTTTGTCCGTATTCCATGTCACTGCATACCAGTCAGTGTGCCGCTGCTGAGGATCTGCTTGAGTTGGAGCTTCCCAAGGAGGTGGCAGAGCAGAAGGACACCAAGACTTATAGGTGACAATGCAGGAAGTACCCTGCGGTCTCCAGTGCTCCTTGGTGCCACAGCTTCACGGTCTGCAGATATACTCATCGGACCAGCTGAGGCAGTGCTGGATGCCATCCCGGCACAGCCTTCTGGGGATGCAGGAGCAGTACTCATAGAGCACAGGACTGCAGCTCCACCACTCCAACCCACATGGTGGGCAGGCGGCCACTGGGAGGGATGGAAAACAGGGAACAGAAATTATTCTTCTGCACTAGCCTGTTATCTCCTTTCTTAGGTGGGTAGCTACCCTTTTACCCTCTGGCACCTACTGAAAAGCCACTGATGATGACCCTGAGTCTGTCAACCCACTAAAGATGACGCTTGCTTGATGCTGCTGGTAGGAGACAATCATGGAGCCTGACATTGAGATGATCATTGTGGCAGACACACCATCCCGAGACGAATGACTCACCGCAATTTATGTTTTTCCAGCAAGCTACTCTAGAGAAAGCTGTTGATATGAGCAGGTCTCACCTGAGGTTCAAAATCAGGAGTATGACTTCACAACAAACCTGCTGCTCATCTTATTGAGAGAAGGATCTAGATGGCTTTGAAGTTGCTGAGGCATGCTCAGTCCTCCCAGCTTTGAGACATACCCATCTCCCGACCTATAACCAAAGGTCAGTCTGGATTACAGCTGCTGCGTACAGCTATGCACCACAATTAAACTGCTCCACACCCAGTAAGCCACAGAGAAGGAGCCACTTGTGCGGCTGGGAGTGAAGCATGAAGCCTTTCCCCTCTCAGTTGCCACTAGGTTTTGACAAAGAGCCTTTTGCAGCTGATGGAACGGAGCCTGCATGGTTCATACTCACATCTTCCTACTCCAACTGTTTTTTCTTTTAGCAGTGGGTGTCAGCCTCCAGACATTTCCAGCAGCATCGGTGAGCAATGCACCTGCACGCCCTGTTCCAATCCATCAGTGGAAAGTACCTTTTGCCCAAGAGCAGCCAGAAGAGAGACTTACAGCTCCCCATCTCATCAGAACAGTCTCCACAGTCGTTCATCCTGTTGCACCTCTGATCAGCATAGATCCAGTACGCAGGGTTACTGCATCTGAAAACCAGGTATCCTGGAAGGCTGTTGGGCAAGTCACCTGCAAGGATGGACACACAGGATATGCTCAGCTCCACTGGGTACAGCTGCAGTGGCTAAAAAGAAGATGGCAGCTACCAAAGGCTGCTGCCATGTGTGGTCAGTTGGTCCTTCCCATTGTGGTGTCAGGCCAGGAACAGCATGGCAGGAGGGGAATCTGAGGCTGGAAAGGGAATGGTATGCTCATGGCTGAGGTGGAAGCAAAGTCTGGATGTCCCAGGCTTTTGCTTTAAGGAGTTTTTTTTTTCCAGAGTAACTGGACAATTAGATTAACCATGTAGGCATACAGCTTAACCAAAGGATGAAAACTGCGTGGTTTAAAAAAAAACCAACAAACTAGGAAGATCAGAGAAGCCTGGAGTTTTTTATTCTTGGCACTCCTGCTGGGTTTTGGGCAGTGCAATCTCTCAGTACCTGCCCTACAAAGGATCTACCAGGCTTCTGTGCTCACATATGCAGCCAGAAACATTGAGCAGGATTAAAAGGACACTGGATGCTCTGTTTCACAACAGGAAGACCAGCGCAAGGAGGACAGTCACAACAAAACCACTTACCACAGAGTTCCTCCTGCTCATCCTCTCTATTCCTACAGTTACTGAGTCCATCACAGACCTGGCTGGCCAGGATGCAAGTCACGCTGTCATCGCACAAGAACCCTGTCCGGTTATTGAAGGCTGTACAGAAGCGGTTCACTGAAGGGAAAGCAAGAAATGCTTTTGTTTTCCAATATTTGCATGGAATAAAGAACAGATCAAGGGGAAGAAGGGGGGATTTCTGAAATTAATTTGTTGTTCTGAAAATAACCAGGAGACAAGATTCATCTCTGCTAGGTTCATGGCAGAGTCTGAAGACCACACGAGTAGTCTGAGGCATGACTGTACCATCCAGAGTTACCACAGCCCTACGGAGCAGGCACTGGAGCCAAGGAATGGCTCATGGTGACTCAGGCTGCATCTCTCTGCTGATCCCTTTCCTTTCTCCTGGTCTACTCTGGGAAGCACTGCTTCACACACTGTGATGAGGATGAAGGCTCTTCTCATGCCACACCCTTTCTGCCACCTTTATTAAAAAAACCAACGACCCTTAGAAGACCAACCTGGTGTGTGTGACAGGAGTCCCAGGGCCACCGCCAAGCCCACAGTGGTAGCGAGGAGGAGCAGTGCTGCGGCAGAAATGCAGATGCATTTCCGTGTGCAGCCCATGCAGGCACCACGTGGCTCGCAGCAACCTGTCAGGAGGCGAAAGCCAGAGGTGAGGGGCTGAGGAAAGGGTCCAGGCAGGGCGGAGTAGGGTCAGGGTGTTTCAGAGGGGAACAGGACAGAGCCATGAGGGTTATTTCAGGGGGTTCTGCATGTAGGGCTGGCAGGGGGCTGCTGGGGTTTGGGGTTGATAGTTGAGTTCTGATAGCCAAATGATGATGTTAAACACCTTACAGGGAATTTTGCTGCTTGTAGTGCGGAAGAACCCACGCCCCTGTTAAGGAGCACTGGGACCACACAGCACAAAAGCTGCCCTTCTGTCAGAGCTCACCCAACCCGCTTGGAAGCAGAAGGGTGGAGAAGGCCCAGCCCCTGTGGGACAGCAGCATCCTTCCCATGGCAGGAACAAATGAAACACAGGGCAGGTCGGTGTAAAGCTGGGAAAGGTGCCCTCCCCGAGCCCGTGGCAGAACCCCTCAAGAGGTAACATCTCATTTTGCAGCACTTCAGCCTTTCTGCCCCGACCAGGACTCCAACGCTCCCACAGAACAAGGCCGAATTATCAACTCAAAATGTCGAGAAACAGCCGAAGAGCAGCCCTTTCCCTCCACAAAGACATCTCCAGGGTAAAAAGAGCAGTGACCTTCCAGGAACTCCAACCTCTAGAAAGTCACATACATAAACCAAACCAAATCCGGAAGCTAAAGGCCAAACCCAGTCATTGCAACACAACAGCAGTGCCCTTAAGAGAAATGCCAATTAACTGCCCTTGCCTCAGTGCTCTGGAGCACCAGGGCTTTGTCTCTAAACCGACGCTGTATTTTCACGCATTCCTTCCTCTTTCCAAACCAACTGAAAAAATAATTAACATATTTGTCTAAGAAATAGGTAACCAGCCACTCGTGACCATCCTACATGCATAACAGGATCTTACTATTTCTGAATTTAAAGAGCTTTGATCAAAAAGTTAGAATTTGTCTTAGCTGTGCTTCATATTTAACTTAGTTGTGTTGTACAAGGGCACAGCCTTTGCTCGACAGCAAAGGCATCCTGGCTGCAGTAACCACCCCCTCCGTAACACCCGAGTGAGAATCAAATGCAAAACATTTCAGCTTAAAAGAAAAGTCATGAATTACAGCATGTCTGTCTCTACAACATCTTTGACCAGAAAGTACCACCACTGCAAATAGAAACGAGTCTAAAATAATGACCATGGTGAAAAGTTGTTGCAATCCGATCCACAGGTTTGCTACTGGTTCTGTTTGAGCTTGCTTTCCTCTTCTTAATATGAACAAAATTTGCTGAAGTTTGGCTATTAAAACATAGAGAAAGCCTATACCAAGCTCATTATGAGCCTTTCTATGACAGATAAGGATTACCTATCATGCTACTATACTATAAGACTGCTTACTCCAGGCCAACAAAGAACAGCTTAAGTTTATTAATCTTATTGTCTGGATGTTTCACTACACAAAAGGGAGGAAGAAGGGAAGAAGGGAGGGGGGGAATAGGTCTCAATAGACGATAAATACTGGTTGTATTTTAGATTACGTAGATAGTTTCAATTGATTTATACTTTAATAATAAAAATGTTAAGCTTTGCATTGAATTAATTACCTCTTTCTTTAGAGAAGGGCTTCATTGAATCAAAAGTAGCTACATGACCGTTTCTCTAGAAGGAATAAAAGACAGTTTACTGAAGCAGCACACAGTAATGACACAAGGTACACCCACCCTTCAGGTTCTCTCACACCATCTCACCCACAAATAACTGCAAATATGCACACGTTCCTTTAGTTTAACACACAAGCAAAAATTGCATTGGTGGAAAGGTGACTCAGACAATTTACATGATCAATCAAATGATGTTTTTAATCTTAGTTACCCATTTTTAAAACAAACACTAACGCAAGTCCAGCGCTTTGTATCAATGGGTTAAGTATTCCTACTCAAAATCTCACATAAACCACTGGTAAGGAGGTCAGACAAACAACATTATCAAGAACATATGTACTTCAGGAAACAGCTGCATGCAAGTTTTTCCCAAAGAGAAAGACTGTACCTGGGGGTGAGTTTTGTTCATGCTTCCCGGAGCTACAGCCCTCACAGCGGCACCAAGGACTACAGGGAGTTTTCTGCACCTAGCAGGAGCAATGTTACCAGGATACAAAACCCAACAGAGGCAGGAAAGCAAGGAGTGTGCTGCTGCCCAGGCACGCAAGCAGGAGAGGACAAGGAAGCCCTTGCTCAGGCAGTGTTTGGAAGTGGGCTGTCCAGATGGTTTCTCATTTCTCTTGGCTCCATCTCAGATTTCCAACAGGACATTAAGCAAATCATAAAGGACATGGAGATATTCAATGCCTAGAATCGCATTGTCACTCTTGATGCCAATTTGGAAGATGAATGCTCACCTCCAGCTGGTGCCAACTGCATTTACCCTGGCACCAGTCAAGGAGAACCCCCCTTCAAAATGGAAATTGGATGAAAGCTTGAGAGAAGAGAGCCTGATCATCTTCATGCAAGTCATTCCCCACCCTCCTTCCCAAATTAGGGTTGACAGTGTAGCAGCACCAGCCCAGACTCCTGCAAAACGATCAGATCTCAGGACAGCTGTGCAGGATACAACCATCTGGAATAGCTTCCCTGCCTGGGCAACAAGCACAGGCATAACAAATCCTCCAGAGTCCTATTATTTGCTTGTGTACTTGAATTTCCAGGCCTGCAGGAAGGCTTAGCGGCTCAGCCTGTAGCTAACACATACTTACAAATCATTTGGAGCCTTTTAAACTGGCTGCAGGCTTCAGCTTAGCACACGCTATGAAGTTCCGTGGCTTCAAGAATAAAATGCCATAAGCAGCCTGCTTCGCCATAGGGGGAAGGGAGAGAAAAACACTGGCATAAAGTGCTCAAGGAGCCTGTGTTGTTCTTGCTTGCAGGAGGGTCCATGGACTTGAGTACCCCCAAATTTTCGCCACCCCACAGATCACAGTTCCTCCCCAGGCACTAGCTTACTGGGGCTTTGGAGAAGCCAGCAGCTATATTGCCTGTATGATGGCACCAGGACAACTGCCTCAAATTGATTCAAAGCACCAAATAATGCCTGACAGCAACGATCTTCTCCATCCACACATACAGCTTGTTCTCCGTTACACTAACGCACACTTATGGACAATGGCATCTGCCAACCCTGCACTCACCAATTTGTCCAAAGCAGGTTTTTAACAAGAATACATCACCATTAAACTTAGTGCTAGAAAGCTCTCCTGTTCTGAGGAGGATTTGGGGTAAAAACAACAAATGCCAAGCAGCAAACAGTCTTCAAGTCTGGGCATCTACAGTTTGGAAGAATGACAGACTAAGGGTTAAAACCTGTACATCTTAAATTATGTTTCTCTTTAAAGAGAAGCTTAAGCTTCTAATCAGACTTGATACAGGAGGACCGTTTAGAGACTTCAAAAAGCTTGTTAGTTAACTGCCAGTTTTCCAAGCATCCCATTTAAGACCCAAGTGAAGCAGGCCACTATCCATAACCCGTGATGGAAGCGTTTAAAATTTGGAGAAAATCCACTCTTAAGAGGCAAATCTTCAGAAGATCTGACATCTACCATCACCTACTTCCTACACCAAGATTACCATGCTCAGCTGTAGTCAGACAGGCAGTTGAGTTTTAAGAGTGCCTCACATTCAGGGCCACTAGTACAGAAAAACAAGTTTATGGGAATGAAGTAACAAACCCAAGCAAGCCCTTCTGAAACAAAAACAAAAATGAAAATCTTTGCCAAACACCAGAGAAGCTGAAGAGGGAATACAGATTAAGACATCCAGCAGAACAGGAGATTATTGTTAATACTAGCACCTAAAAAACCCGCTAAGCCTCTCAAAAGTACCATGGCTATTTCTGCCCACACTTGAAAGGGCTGCCTCATTTGTGTCAAGATGATTCCATTTAAAATGTGATGCAAGCTCAATTGAACACATGCCTAAAGAGAATATAAAAGGCTCTCCTCCTGCAATTTCAATAATTTAAGGCCTTTCATTTAAACAGTGGTTTTGGGCAGTGATCAAACCCAAATTACAGCCTCTGAAAACGAAGACATGAGGAAGTCAAATACTTCACCAAAAAATGAGCAACACAAACCATTTTGCAAAGTCAAATTCCAAGACAACTTAAACAGTCCCTTTAGATCAGAAATCATAGAATGGTTTGGGTTGGAAGGGACCTTAATGATCATCAAGATCCAACTCCCCTTCCAGGGACAAGGACACCTTTGACTAGATCAGGTTGCTCAAGGGCCCATCCAACCTGGTCTTGAACACCTCCAGGGATGGGGCATTCACAGCTTCTCTGGGCAACCTGTGTCAGCGCCTCACCACCTTCACAGTAAAAAATCTCTTCCTAATATCTAATCTAGATCTTCCCTCTTTCAGTTTAGGTTGAGTTACCTCTTGTCCTATCACTGTACTCCCTGACAAAGAGCCCCTCCCCATCTTTCCCTTGAAGTACTGGAAGGCTGAACAGTTCAATTACCACAGCCTAGCTAGTATCTGATTTTACTGAGAGAAGATACTTTGACAAGAGCTTACAACACGTAACAAACTCTTCAGACTCCGACTCACTCCGGGCACAGTAGCGCCAAGGGACAGATTGCCACAGGCACAGTTTCCTGTGAGCTAACGGCACATTAACAAATCACTGGCTTCACTGCATAGGTCACTGAGCTGAAATGTCATTAAACAGCGAACAAAAGACAGAACATGTAGAACTCATGTTGAGTTTTCTCCCTTTGTTGCATGCAGCTACAATGCCACGTGAAAGGAGAAGTTGTTTAACTCAAACTAAGGACTGTAAGCAATAAAGTCAAATATTTTGGAAGAGAAAGTTTTGAAATCCAGCCATCAAAACACCAGAGGTTGTACTGGACATGTTCAACACAGGCAAACAGCCCAGTTCTCCTGAACAGCCCAGTTCTCCTGTACCACTACCCCTGCAACTACATACAGTAGTGATGAAAAACATTTTAACAGAATTGAAAACATGTTAGTTAGAAAAACTAGGAGTGCAAAATTGGAAAGGCAATAATCACCAGAGTCCACATTTACAAAGTAATTTTTTAACATCCATTGCACAAATCACACTTGATCCTGCTTGAAGCAGAATGCTGGCATCCTGCACCAGAACAGGGCTGTTAACCGAGGTTTATGTGAGCAGGAACGCACCCCCTCAATGGAATCACTACCGCAGACAGAGGGACATCCTGCCCCTGCAAGTGAACAGTGTTCCAAAAAAATCATGCCATCAATTTTCACAGCAGTCTCACTTGAGGACTTTGCAATAACACTACTTACATGGAGAGGTTCCTGTCAATAGCTGCTGGCACTTGAATTTCTGGGCTACGATATCACACTAGAGGAGAATTTAACAGGAAAAGATACCACTAATTCAAGACTTCGAATTGCATTTCTACATCTTGATACAAGCCAGCTTACACATCTCTTAATGCTCTTAAACCTCATTGATAGAAAATCTGCTAGAGTGCATCTAGGCTGGGGTTTTCAGCCGCCACTTCATGCATGTTCCTGCTGAGCAGCCTCTGCAAGGCTCCATCACATGTCCTTACATAACCATGAGTGTGTTAGGGGTGACTACTGAACCAGTTTCAAGAGCGAGGGAACATTATACTGTATCCTCCAGAACCTCTACAGTTCTCACCAGAATACAAAACCTGAAGAGGTGTTGTTCGGTTTTGTTTTCTTTTTAAACCTTCAAGGGAATTCTGTATAATCAAGAGAAGACGACAAATTGGAGACGATGCATTTTAGCCAGCTTAAGAGACCATAACTTCACAAGCACGGCCAGCTTGCCAGTGCTCTGGGAACCAGCGTACAGTAACCTCCCCAAAGAACAGAGCTTCAAAAAAATATATTAGAAATATGAGGGATATTGTTCATTGTTGTGTTTGTGAATCACACAGTGAAGTCAAGTCACACTGCCCATGAGAGATGCCACAGCAGGCTTTCAGACTGACATGCTCTTGTCAGTAACCCACTGCAGCAAAAAGCTATGTAGTCAATATTTTCTATAGAGTTTTATTTGCCTGTTCTCATTTCTCAGGAATCAACTTGTTTCTGTGAATGAAGTTACAAGACTAGAATAGTTAATCAAGAACAGAAAGCAGAATTTCTTCAGAAAACACAGGCGCCAACTTTACAAGCAATTTAAGACTTAAACGATAAAGTCTGACAAAATAATTGACCATGTTCTATTCTGTGTGTGAAGGGATATGTCCTCAAGCTTAAACAAATTTTCTGTCTTTCACAAACCGAGTTCCAGGCTACAGTACCTCACAAATGTTTTCCATCCTGGGTATTGCCACACTGTAGAAAAAATATATTTCTATTTTTGGAGACAGGTTGTTTGTGCACAGACATCAACAAGTACAAAAATTCAGCAGATAACTTTATAATATTTTCTCTTAACTACAACAGAAAGTGCAACACTAAAAAGGCATCTCCTGCCTACTTAAAATTTCTTATACCTTTACAAAGCTAACTCTGAATGTACACATTACATCCTAGAACACACAAATAAGTTTGAAAGTGTCATGGCAGAAGTATGGAAAGCATGCTTACGGCTTTTGTAAGCGAAAAGACGCATAGCAAACACCAGTGAGAAGTGATTATGTCAGGAAACAAACGTAAATCCAAGATGTCTGAATCTTCACTACCAGGTGAAAACAAAATCCCATGACATTGGTTGATTCTGTAACTTTATTTGCATTTAAAGACTGGCTGCTAAGCTCTTTATCTGGAGAACCACCACAATCAATCAGGAGTTGCTAGTTCTGTTAGAATTAGTCTATTGGATCCAATGGAGAATTAATTTAAATTGCTGACTGATCCAGATTGACTTTTGTAGGAAGAGGTCCCGCTTCTTCATGTTCCTCAGCCTTGCATCTAACCACAACAAGCGCAGAGGATGCGTATCTGTTCAGTTTTTGTTCATTCATGTATTCCAAATCTCCATAGATGCTCAGCTTCTGAAATATTTAAACAATTTGCTTTAAGGTTAAGATTCTCCGTACTGTGAATAAAATGCATTTCATTACACAATTACATTCCTGGTTCTGATGACTGCAGCCCTCTAACACAATTTAACCCAGGCTTTTTGTAACATCCGAAATCCATGGCTGGAACTAGATTTGAGTCCAAAAGAAATGTATTAAATCTTCCAGAACAACAGTAAATACTGAGCTTCTGTAACAGCTCCTTTAGTTTGCAAATACCGTGAGCCTTGCTTATTTTAGAAGTGCAGGGATCTCTCTGGGCAGCAGGGATGCTAGTTCAGCCAGTTCCTCTCTGATCAGACTCTGAGCTCACCGATAATCTGCTGTCACTTCTGTTCTCACTGTTCTCAATCCTCCTGGATCAAACCTATACTGGGTTCCACCTACACCATCCAACTTGCAGCATAGCTTTATTCCCAAAGAGATCAGAAGCAGCCTCCATTTGTCAAGAGCAGGCTGAAGGTCTTTTGGCTACAACCCAAAAGACAGCCTATCTGCGCTGCTCAAGTACAGCTCAGAGCACCAATCAGCCACAAGAATAAGCAAGAATTGTTCAGCTATAAAATAATCATTTAACTAACATAATTGGTTTGCTAACCACATCCACAAAATAAAAATCTTTTTTCTAGTTGACCCTCCCCCCATACTTCTGAACTTCTAGACAGCTGCAACATAAAAAGTAACATAATGAATAAATTCAAATTATTGTCAGCTAGAAAACAGGGTTACCTCAGACGGAACATACTGCTCTACAGCGGTAGCTACAGTTGCGCAACAAATCCAGAGCAGCACCAACACTGACAGGACAAGCGTAGTGGTTAAAATCCAACTGGAGTTTCTGAAATGAAAAGAATGTTACTAGATTTCATACGCTGAACAGAAGATAATGGACCCTCTAAAAAGCTCGCCTCAATTTTGACTGAATTTCCTGCTGATGCGTTAGCATCTAGCTCTTCCAGCTACACAGTCCACTTCAGAAACCCAGGTCCTCTAATGCCAATTTAGTATCCGATTTGAAAGACAAAAGACTTGCTGGATTCTGCTTACTGGGTCGTAACCATCCTCCCATTTACGGTTTTAACAACAGATTTTTCTGTTACACTTTCGGGGTGCAATTCACTGATTCGTCAAGTGCAAACTTGTGAGGAGAAAGTAATCAGAGTAAGGGAAATAACAAGTATGCTGATTTTCAGCAAAGCCTTAATAAATATATACTGGATATTTTCAGTCTGGAAATGAGATATAACAGTGCCTTTCGTATGAGACAATCCCAAAAGAAAATACAAACAAATGCCTTGCCCTGAAACATTTCCAGAGCTAAAGAACACACAAAACACAGTACTGATTAAACGGTTCACAGAACACACTCCAAAAACTGAAGGAAATTATCAATATGATGTTTGCTTGAAACGGAAGGGAAAACCAAATTTAACAGAATAGCCTACAAATAACATGGGGCCAGGATGAAAAGCAGTAACAGTCAGATATAATTTAAGTTGCCATGATCCCTTGCAAGAGTGCCCCCATCCACACACAGGAAAGGGCGTTACCCTCCTTACTGGGTACAGACATTTTTGAATACACTTACATGGAAAGACACTTGAAAAAGCTGTCATTTTCTCGCTGTTCAAAAAGTCCTCGGTAGGTCTGCGAACTTCCTGGATGTGCGTCTGCTGAAATACAACAGCAGAAACAGCAGTCAGGAAAGCAATAGAAGAGAAGACCCAAATGCAGTACAGTTTATCTACAAGAGAGCATAAAAGTAAAGTTTTTAAACAGCCCTAGCTTGCATGTTTGTTTCCAGCAGAGCCTGGTTTCTACTACAGACTTTGCTAAGTGTACATAGCGCAGCCTACACAACAAACAATTATATTTCAGCTTCCTAAAAATTTGCTTTTATCTGCCACCTGCAACTTCTTTTTTTTTTTTTCTTGCATGACAGGGAACATTTGCATTTGTTCTTCCAAAGCACAAAGAACAACTTACAGGCTGTTTTACCCAGCGACATGGATCCTCTTGCATCTCCAGTTTCCTGATCAAGCTGTGGAACATATTGTACTTCTGGCTTTGACTAAAACAGAATAAGAAGTTAAGAGATTGTGCTAGCAGGTTTCCACTGATCTTGGTAATTTACATTTTCAGATCTAATGCAGAAGTTAAGGTTAAGACATGCACCATTCCTGTAAGTTTGGTTTTATTTTTTTTCCCTGAAATGGCCCCAAAGGTATTGAAATACTATTAAAAAAAATGAAAAACAGGTCTCTTCTGTGACCAGAAGGAGCAGAGTTAAAATATTTAGCAGCCAGAACAACTTAATCTCAATGAAAAAGACAAGCACCTGGAATATGACAATTTTGCCATCATCTGCTTGAAGGTAGAAAGTCCATGAGGATGTTATGAAGCTCTGAGCTGAATCCATCATGTCACTCCAGAATGATCTCACCAGTGTCAGAGGAAAGAGGAGATGAATTCTTGGCATCAGGGACATTAACTGCAAGCACAACATTAACTGGTTTTCCATTTGTTTTTATATGAAAAGAACAGAACTGATGTTCTTGCTCACCTCTTGCCCCATGTCTACATTTCAGTCCTTAGGAAGATTTAACTTCCATTTGAAAAAAAAAAAATCAAAGAGGAGACACGCTGAATAGAAAACAAGTAGGTGGTATTTTAAAAACATGTCATCTACTTACTTGCTCTTGCCTTAACTCAGCAAATGGCAATTGGTTCTGGCATCCAAGATGGCAAGCATATTGTTCATCAGATTGGGAGTATGCTTCAGTACAGGCTGCAAGGAAGAAGTTCCCCAAATGAGAAGATAAATTCTACATTTTAGTTACGAAAACATTTTCAGTATAAGTTGGATCAGAAACAAAGCATCAGTTAAAGGACTGACAGGCCCATTTGCCGCGAAATATATGGAAATCACTCCAAGGTAGCATTTGCTCTGAGATCTAATGAAGGTTAAGGAACCAGAGCTTAGACAGATGAGGCAGCTGAAATCTGAACACAATCAGAGCAACCATTCAGAAATGTTACCCTGGCCAGACTTTGGGATTTAAGTTTTCATTGATCCTCTTGCTACCACTCTAGATGGAACAGAGATGGAACCCTAAGAAGAGGGGTCTGTTAGAATTCTTGGAGGTAACAACAAAACTCATAGTATCAAAGGAAAACCAAAGGATCATTTTCCTGCTTGTGCAAGTAGTACAGAAACTGCATTGGAAGTATTATGGAATATTTTTTAAATGAAAAATTAAGCCTGCACTTTGTTTTGCAGCTCACTTCTCCTAATTGTTCACTAGAGATCATAAAGACCAAGAAATCTAAGTTATTCAGAGTGAATAATTTAGGTTATTCTGCCCGTGGAGAAATCAGGCAGATAATCAGAAATCAGGCAGAGAAATCAGATAATACATAGCTCTTCCTCAAAACTCTAATGCTCAGGTAGACAATGCTGCAGTACAACCTGAACTAAAGAATCAAACCAAGTAGCAACACAGAGGACTGTAGTTCTCCCAGCTTTCCACAAGGATCAACAGACCATCACAAAGGCTAAGAAGCTGGCAGGAAGCATGGCATCAGCACTTAAACATTTGAATGTTCAGCTCATAGCACCCGAACAGCATTTCCATGGTAAAACTGTCACAAAACTAGTGTTTGTAGGCATAAAAAAGCATCAGAAGACAGAAATGAGCAGATCGGCCAAGACGCATCTTGCCAAGCACAGAAGACAGTCAGGGCACCAACCAGTGTAACAGATTACAGAACATAAGCCAGCAAAAGACAACAGCCTCGAGAAGAAGAGTTAAACCAGAAAGTAAGCAACTGTTCCATTACCTCTACATGTGGTCTATTGCTACATTACCCTTTTTTATGGCAGTCTTTCATGTGTGGTTTGACAACTAGATTGACATGCTGTATCACAGCTACACACAGTGTATGACAGACTAGAGCATTAGCCCATTCCTAGGGTACTTAGTGCAGTTTTGTATCACATCAGCATCTTTGCGTGTCAGGCTTTCTACTCGCCTACCTGCCATCAGCTCTCTGAGCTAGCCACTAGCCCTTTTGTTTTTATGAGCTACTGAGAGGATAAAAGCCTCCTTTGAATGCTGGCTTGGTGCTTAATTGGAAATAGAGAACTCCTACCTTTCCTAATTTGGGTGGCTATGTCCTACTTAATCTCTGAATAAGACTGTGAATCAGATGCCTCAATATCACTGGATGAATGTTCTACACAATTCTAAAACAGCATTAAATGGCCTATAGTACAGATATTTCGTCTTCACTGTGAAATTTTTGCTCCAACACAGATAATCAGAGAGGATTAGTCACCAGCATTTAACGGCCTATTTCAAACAAAACATATCCCTCATTCCAATAATTTAGTTGTAGGTAAACTTCAGGGTGCAGCCTAGACGACATGCTACAAAGCAGACAGCACATTAAGATCTGTGTTCTCTCTCTGTCTTAATAATTCACTTGTATATACAAGTTCGTCAGGAACTGCAAATGGGACTGATTGTCATACAAAATTACTAAAGAAAAGTGTTAATTTGGCTGGATTTTTTTCCCAGTCATTTTGTGGTTTTTCTAAATCAAACTGTTTATAGTAAAATGAAGTAAAAATCTCAGAGTATAGTAAAATCTCAGAGAGACTGATGATACTTAAGAAAATCAGGAAACAGCAACACTATGGATCAGGTAGGTAGAAACTCGCTGAGAACAATCTTCCCTTAAGATTTCTTTTTTATATCCTGTACACGAACTTTAAAGAGTTGTTACCAAAGCCAGAAATTAACTAAAGAACCCCACCAATTTAAGAACACCCTTCCAGACATTCCTGCTCTTCCCTCTGTTATGTCTCCTCACTATGGCATGCTGAAGGAGTACTGAAGTCTTACCAGAGTCGCATTCCACTTTGGTTCGATTAAAATCAATGCCATCATCCACAAACTGACAAATGGAAAACAGTCTGCAGCCTCGCTGGCACGCGTACAGTTCCTCTTCCTGGGAAGGCACAAGAAAATACCTGCATCCCTCCATTCAAGAACAAATTGTCAGAAAACCAACAGTTTTTTTATTTGAAGCGCTAGAAAAAAGCCACCCACCAGAGCACCAACCTCCTTCCCTCCCCTGGACCCAGAAGCCAGGTAAACACGGCACCTGGCTGATCTGAAATAAACCAAGCTACAACTCTTTAACACTAACCTACCCATTAATTTATTTTAAACAGAGCTCTTCCCTCTTTGTGATGGGGCAGACTTGGAACAGCAAATTCTGTTTTGTTAGTTCGGTCCCACAACTCACAAAGTTGCACTGTGGTTTTTTGGGGTTTTTTTTTGTGTGTGTGTGTGTTTGGTTTTTTTTTAAAGTTGGTTTTAAACATAAGAGATACTGCTGTAAAGATTTACTAACATTTAACCCTACAAAGAATAGACAGTCTTCCACCTCATTAATTAAACAGTAGAACCTAACAAGAGAAGAAAAAAAAAACTTATTTTGACAGCACATTACAACACATCTACCAGACTCTAATCAGGATTACAATAGAATTGTCAAAATAAGAGATTATCTTCTGATGCTCTATATTGGTACCATGGTTAACTGCTTACTTGCCAAACCAGCTCCACAAACACATATTTATATATAATCTTGAACTGAAGGCAAAAAGTGCTTCCTCGCTGCAGCAACTAAAACTATGCAAGCACTGAAAACCTGGTATTTCTTCCACCCTCAGTGCTAAGGGGACGGATGTGCACTTTCCATGTGCAGTGCTCTCCATGTTGCAGAACTAAAGACAGCCTCTATTACATGAGCTCTCCTACTGATGATCACACCCCAGCAGGAATCGGACCCATCAAAACCTCTAACTACACAACCACTCTGAAGACTGCAGCTGCTTGCTGCACAGGTGGAAAATGGGCTGTGAATTAAATTAATAAAAACCAAACCTACCACACCTTACTCTATAACCATTGTAAACTAACCGGCCATTGTTTGCATCTAAAAGCAAAAGTACACACATGCTTAAAAGCACAAAAGTAGAGAAGTGTGAACGTAAATTAAAATGTAACTCTAACAACACCGACAAAATGGCTAAGACGGTTATGCTGCTGCAGAAAACATGTTTTGTAATTTAATATCTAGACAAAATCAGCTTTAGCAGACAGACTTCTATGGCAGTCTTCCATGAAAGTCATATTGAAGCTTGCCTTATTTTCCAATCACAACTAAAACAGTTCTCTTCAAATTCAACTAGTATTTTTGTGACAAACAGAACAAGACTAAGTGTAAAGGAAGAGATGGATGTATTACTCAACAGCTACAACAATGCACAATAAAGAATTTAAGAGTACAGCAAAAACAACAGGAAAATCAGCATTCCTTGAACTTGAAGGATTCCTATATCAGAAATAACAGTACTGTGCCAAAACACTATGGAAATATATTAGGATAATGTTAATTCCCAATTTCATTGGTTTAGTTCTTTCTTCTCACTACCATTATGTGTAGGCACCAAAACATGTACAGATCTGTTTACTTGTATTCCACACAACTCCGTTACTTCCTTCTGTGGGGATACCAGTATCAACGACAGAGTCAGGAAATCCAATTTAAGTTTCTTATGAAAGCAAAGCCCCATTACCTCACATTGTCACTGCCTGCTGCCCTCACGTGAAATCGCAGAGGAGGCAAGAGCTCTCGTCGTTTCCATGTCAGTGAATCAACATGCAGCTTGAAGCTTCTGACAACCTACTCATCTATCATCATTTACATTTCATCCTTCGGCATCCAAGTGCCACACCAGCACCCTAGCTCAGGATCACTGGCCTGTTACAGAGACAGCACCGTTTTAGTGCCCAAAAATACGGAACAGCCTAAGTAAAATTACAGCTGCCTCTTTAGGAACAGGAGAAAAAACACAGCAGCAAAATGCTCAAAACCCACAACAGCACCCAGCACTAGCAAAGCTATACTTTGAAAGCAGCATTTCTTTGGTGAGCTGCAGTCTAACCATCTATTTTCAAAACTAATTATTACAGAACGGTTTTGGTCGGAAGAGACCTTAAAGCCCACCCAGTTCCAACCCTCCCTGCCAAGGGCAGGGACGCAGGGACACGTCCCACCAGACCAAGCTACCCAAGGCCCACACAACCTGGCCTTGAACACCTCCAGGAATGGGGCAACCACAGCTTCCCTGGGCAACCTGTGCCAGTGCCTCACCACTTTCATCATGAGGAATTTCTTCCTAACATCTAAACTAAATCTCCCCCCTTCCCACTTAAAGCCATTCCCCCTTGTCCTATCGCCACATACCATTGTAAAAAGTCCCTTCCCAGCTCTCCTGCAGGTCCCTTCAGGTTCTGGAAGGTCACTCTAAGGTCTCTTCTGAGCCTTCTCTCCTCCAGGCTGAACAACCCTAACTCTTCCAGCCTGTCCTCATAGCAGAGGTGCTTCAAATTGAATTTTGGGGGCCACACTGGTAAGTCACTACATATTTTAACACTAGTAAGAACCTACCCTCTTACACAATACAGTTCAAGCTTTTGCAAGTCTCCTGTACTGCTTCAGCTTAAAAAAAAAAATCAAATATAAAACCAGGAAAGCAACAAAAGAAAAGTAACAGTAGGAAACAGCAGCCGCTAGATTCCCTCCTTTGAGAGAATGAAAATCTAAGCCATGGAGACAGCCCACGGCAGAACAGCTGCTGCCTGCCCCGAGCTCTACATGGGCTTCTCTCATATTTATGTGCACTGAAGAACACGCACAGAGCCGCCAGGGCAAACGTGCAAGGGAACACCCCGACAGGGGCTCCTGCCCGAGAAAATCCTGGGGAGCACAGAAAGGGAAGAGGCGAGAGATGCGGCAGCAGGGGGGGAGGCCAGGGAGGGCCGCGCTGCCCACCACTCCCGGGGGAGAAGGAAGAGGCACCGAGAGGGAAAACAGAGAGAGACGGAAGGAGCACCGGGGGGAGGAGGAGGGGAAGAAGGAAGGAGCACCGGGAAATGAGGGGGGAAGGAAGAAAGGGGCACCGGGAAAGGGGGGTGGGGGGAGGAGAAAGAAGAGGAACGGAGGGAGGCCAGGGCCGGGCGCGTCCATACCTTGGGGTAGGTATGCAGGGAGTAGGTGAGCTGGCAGGCGCGGTGACATGAAGCCGTGTTGCCGAGCACAGAGTCAAAGGCCTCGGACGAGGCAGCAGGCAGCTGTCCGGCCGCCTGAATGCTAATGCTGCTGCTGCTGCTGCTGCTGCTGCTGCTGCCGCCCGCCAGGAGCGCCAGGGCGAGCGGCAGGCAGAGGAAGCGGCCCCGCCGAGCCGCCATCTTCCTCCTCCCGCGGCTCCGCTGCCGGCCCTGGCCGGCGGCTCTCGCGAGAGTAATCTCGTCACCTCCTGGGCGCGGCGCCTGCTGGGAATTGTAGTCCGCGCAGCGGGGCGCCCCCGGCCGCCCCCTAGGGCCTCCCCTCGGAGCGAACTACAGGGCGGAAGGGGCGGGGCCGCAGCTTCCGGGCGGGCGGGAGGATGGACCGGTTCGTGGTGCGCAGGCCGCGCTGCCCGGGAAGCCCCCAGCACACCGCGCCCGCCCCCCGCGCCTTCCGGCAGGCCACGATCGAGTCCCTCAAGGCAGGTCACCGGCACCGGGGGGGGCTGCCGGGCACGACCTGGGCTCCCGCGTGTGGGGGCGGCCCGCGCCCCGCCGCCCTCGAGGAGACGGTGGGGTGCGAAGCCTTCGCCCCGTGGCTCCCGCTGCCCTTCAGGCTACAGGGGCGGCGTTCCGGGGTGGCGGGAGCTCTCAAGGAGGAGCCAGACTGGCTGTGAGGCGCCTCGGAGAGAAGGGTGTCCAGCCCTCGCCAGGCCGCCGTCCTGCCCCTGCAGGGAGCTGAGAAGCATGGGGTGACAGCGGCAGGAACGCTTTGTAAATGAAACCTGTGCTGATGTCATTTACGATCAGGGAAGATGGGGAAGGTGTTAATCCCAGTGTGCTTTCCCAGCAGTTGCCCACCTAGGGATTTGCCAGTGGTTCCAGCTCTTCACCAAACTGCAGCATTCAGGTGGCCTTCTTGCTGAGAAGGTGGTACATGCGTTAGGAAACGCAATTAGAAAGGTGCAGAAGGCTCTGGTGCATTAAAAGGGGTTTCCTAAGCCAATATGGGTTATAACGTGGATCCTTCCTGCCCTGTTGGTGTGGTGTAGGGTCAGGCTGGGCACACGGGTTGGGTTGAGCCACCCAGCATCACCAGCTTCAATATTGCTGGCTGGGTTGCACGGTGGTCATGCGGGCGACCTGCATATGGGCTGAGCTGCCTGTTTGTAGGTCCTGTTCTCTTGAACAGGAAAACGTTTGTTGCACCAAAGCAAAACAATGACGTATAAAGCACCCCAGCTGTCCGACCATTACTGGATATTTGCAAGATGCCTCACATCTGAACTATGAGCCTTGCACTGTTTGCTGCCTGTTCTGTCAATATCTGTGGCAAAGCCAGTTTGAGTGAAAACATTGTGCAAACAGGCAGTGTACTTTAGTTTGTGTTCATGTTCCCTAATGCTTCCTTTCTCTCTCTGCTGTTATTTTAAATTTATAGCCAGACTGAGCAGGGTTTGGATTCTGCCAGGCTGCTAAAAATAATTAGCTGCCTCTCTCTTATCCCTTTGTCTGTTTAGGGACATGTATAGAATAGACTCCTTAGGTTCAAAACACTTCTCTTCTAGCAGACATTAGCTGTTATGTGCCCCAGGTTTGGCAGACCAAGATTAAACATCTCGCTTTGCCTTCTATTTACTTCTGTCTTGATTTGCAGTAGAGTGCTGATCTCAAGCAAGTGCCCATCACTCCGTGCCATCATGTATTCTGTGCTCTGGTTTATGCCATAATCAATAATTCATGTGTTGACAACAGTCCCATTAGCTGACTTGAAGCCAGTGTCCTTATTTATAATAAGAATAGTCTGTTTTCGTAATGGCTTTTCTCTTTTCCAGAGAGTTGTAGTTGTGGAAGATATAAAACGGTGGAAGTCTATGCTTGAGCTTCCTGGGCAACCAAAAGAGAACTTGATTGAAGCTTTGGAGGAGCTGAAAAAGAAAATACCCTCCAAGGAAGTGTTACTTTCAACAAAAATAGGTACATCTTGTCTAATCTAAACTGTGACTGTTAAACTGCCTTGTGTCTGCTTGGCTTGTCAATACAAAAAGAGACTAACTTGCAAGCTTTTGAAGAAATTAGTGTAGTTGTGGTCTCAATAGGTTTAGTCAATCACTGAATAAAAAATTTTTGGTATTCAGTCTGCAGTTTTCGGTAGTTCAGCTATCCTCTAATTCCTCCAAGTTGCCTGCTTATCACCAAATACTGCATCACCCCTTCTGCGGTCAAATTTTTGAATCGCTCTTCTTGGGCACCTGTGTGTGTTACTCTTTCCTGTTATCTGCCAGGGGCGCGGCAAAGCGCTCTCTTGCCACCTGCGGCTTGGCTCATCTATTTGGCCTGGCTGAATCCTCTGCACATGCAAGAAATTCTCCTCAAATTGGACCAGGACTGCTTACTACATCCTCACACTGAGAAATGCCCAGCAGACAGCTCCATGGAAATAACAGCCCAGTGCCTGGGGCTTTTCTGTAGGACTTCGGGGAGAGGTAACAGGAGACCACATAGTCCCCGCCTTTCCTGTCTATGCAGAGCATCCCGGAGTGAGAGGTGGTGGTGCTGGACTTTGTTTGTCATAAAAGCAGCTGGATCTCTATTCACAGAGCTCCCCTCCTTGCCTTAGAAAAGGAGGTGCGATCTGCCCCTTCCGCTTTCCTCATGGATTGTAATTTTATTTGCCATGTTCAGTTTATCCAGGCTTTTCCTGAGATTTTTTTCCAGTGCTTGCCTGAAGGGGGCTGGGCTGGAAGAGGCACCGAAGCCTAACAGTGACATCTCCTGGCCGACAGCGCTAGTGGTCAGGGAGAAACACGGCACTAGAAGAAGGTCCCTTTTGTCTCCTCTCAGAGGAAACCTTCTTTGCAAGCACTGTTGATTGGAAAGATTCTCCTTGGAGTCAGTGAGATGTTTGCATGTTAAAAAGCGATAGCCATCACCAGCCACATCTGGTTCCTTAAAGGGCTTTTCAGTTTAAAACCAGCATTGGTTGTAAGACAATCTTACAAGCTTTCACTAGAACTAGTAGTGTCTGTGTGGAACGTTAACATAGCCCTGTATTAGGTATCTGGCCACCTTGGTGACCTGGGGAGGTTATTTTCACGTGTATAGGTCAAATTTTTGCTAATTGCTCAGGCAAAAATGACTGTAGAAATTAAGGAGTGAGAACGTCAGGCTTCATTTCTAATAATTTTGTGTTTATATTTGTGTCAGTGCTCCAGTTGTTTTGCTGATACTGCCTGAATTAAAAAAGTGTGTGGCTGCTTTAGCACGGACATGATTTGACTGGTATCTGTTATATTTTGTCCACCTGCCAAAGCTGAAGGAGCTGTTGCTGTTTTCCAGGTCACACAGTGAATAAGATGCGCAAACATTCAGATCACGATGTAGCCACCCTCGCCAAAGATATTTACACGGAGTGGCGAACTTTCATCAAAGACCATTCAAACAAGCCCTCAATAGAGGTCAGGAGCGATCCCAAGACAGAGGCTTTCAGAAAGAATGCGCGGAAGCTGCTTTGTGAAGCCCTGGATCTAGAGGTAGCATTCAGATCCATTTGTCTTTGGCTCAAATAGTTATTTCTTGTAGGAACAAGTTAAACAAACCTTTTTTAGCCATATCTACTGCAAAGCTGGTCCTGCGTACAGAGTGGGGGGACAAAACCAGATGATCTGTTCCTATTTTTAGTGTTTTGCTGCATGTCCTTATTTATAAGTGGCTTTGGTTTTGAGGTAATTATTTTTCTTTTTGGTTGTTAACCAAGTAACTGTGCTAATTCTAAGCGAGGGGTATTTGCTCTCATTTACGTAACCCATCAACAGAATAGTTGTGTGTTTACTGCAGTTGGGCTCTACAAGGAGGAAGTTAATTGAACGTCAAGTTTTTCCTACTCCTTAACAGCTGTGAAAGCAACACTGGGACCTTTTGGGTGTTTCATGTTTAAGTAGTTAAACACTTGTAAATGTAAAGCTATTGCGAAAACATAGGGGCGAGGTTAGCAGTATATAAAGTGGTGATAAATACCAGATCCCTTAGATATCTAAGTAAATGAACAGAGTTTTTGCTGTAAGGCTTAATGACTAGTTTACTTGGTCTATGAAATGTCATAATAATTATCCTTTTTAATTTATTCATTAATTGTCCTTTAAATGGCAAGTCAAATGATAAGAACTCAAGAGTTTCAAAGCTATTCATTTGCTGGTTATGAGAACAGCCTCTCCCAACTTGCAGTCCATCTGGACTGAGGCAGCACAAAAAGATGATTTACTATGGGAATGTCTCAGAAAGGTGGAAGCTCACCTTTGCCAGGCTGCTGGGTCAAGCTTAGTTCTTGGAAGACTTGTCTTTGCGTGGTGATAAGACTGACAGTAAAGTCTGAACCTATGGGACAGAAAGGCTATGGTGTAAAGCAGAATTGCCTCTGAACAGGACTCACCTGGAAGCATGGCAAGCAAAAATACGCTTCTAGCTTGCAGCTATCACCATATGTGCAAGTGGAGCTTTCAGCAGCACATGAACAACATTTATAGGCAGGGGAGCCACAGAGATCTAGTAAATGGGGAGCAGGGACATTTGAGAGGCTGACAAAAAGGAGAAGGGAAGGTGGGGCTGAAAGGATCCAAGAGGCTTTTAGTGAGGGGTAGCAAAAACAGAGTGGGCAAAGAGCTATTCAGCATGCTGGAATCTCCTGCATACAAAGCATGGGAGATTCCCTATCACAAAAGACAGAAGTTAAATTAAAACCATTTCGTGATGGGTGGGGGATTTTTTTCCTAAGCAGTGCTAAATTACAGGTTTTGGCACATGTTGAAGCAATAACTACATAATTAACATTTAGCAAATCCCTTTCTGCATTCTTAATTACACCTCCTTCTACACACAGAGAGCCCACATTTCCCTTTATAGCACCAGGCAGAGTTGCCAAGTGTTTGGCATATCTGAGAGTTGCTGTTGGAATCAAGTTTAAAATAGTATCCAAGGTACCTTCTACCAGCAAGATCAAAAGTGAGCTGAATGGAGACAGTGCAACATAGCTTAGAGTTGCAGTTAAGCTTGATACGCAAAGCTAGTTGCAGATTAGTTTCCTGTTCTGACAGCAAAGTACTGCCACCCAGCTGGAGGTGGGGATATGTTCCCTGCCACTGACCACATTGCCTTGTTCCTTAATTACTAGGGTGGAATTAAATTGCTCTTCCTGTTACACTTGTGGTGGGAAGTAGATTTCCTTGAATCTAAGCTGATTAATGAAGAAACACTGAAAAGCACCAAACTCCAATTTCAATTAGTTGGTCTCCTTATTAAATGTAGATATCTAATTTTATACTTTGCTGTTTTCAGATTGATCACCCACTGGCTGAAAATATTGAGCGAGAAGCTTTTCATCTCTCTTCCCGTCTCATTAGTGCACCGTATCGCAGAACGGTGCGAGCTCTTGTCTTCTCATTAAAGCACAAACCTGAAATCCGAGCAGAAGTCAAGACTGGCACACTGACTGTCCCTGTGTTTGTACAGAGCCATAAAAAGTGAGGTGTCGTGCTTGATCCTGAGTGAGAACTTTATGTGCCTACATTTCTGTGGAACTGGGAGCCCTTTCTGTCATGAGGGGCGTGCAGAAGTGCTGGCTGTGTGACTCATTTGGCACCACTCTATGAACAGGGCTGCTGAAGAACTAATGATGAAAGTGGTGCTGTAAATCTGACTTGGTAGAAGTCTGTGTGGGCTTGTTGCAAGAAAAGTTTCTTCTTCTCTGCTATTTTCCTGCTACAAAACCATCCTTGCTGACTCACCCATTTCTCACTTCTGCCCGTTTGTCATACCTCAGTTTAGCTCCATCTCTGATGCGGATCTTCAGGTGTAATAAGCTGAATAACTTAAAGGAGCAGCTCTGTGCTGTGCTGGTAGGAAATACCGGCAAATCAGGGTAATCCAAGTGCATAACTGCAAACTCGAGGTAACCCTAGATCAGCCATGTCTGCTGCAGCTGGGCCCTGCCTGTGGTGAGAGCTAGCTGTTTAGGCCCGCCAGGTGATTCCCCATTGCTCCATTCCAAAATAAGTTTCAGTAACTTGCTAACAGCATTCCATAGGCTCAGTCATCCATCAACGATCGTGGGCATTTTCTAAAGCCCTGGGGTGAAAATCAAAATGCCCTGGAGTATAGGTGCTATCTAATGCCTCTGCTGGTTATTGAGCAGCTTGCTTGAACCTCCATATCTCACTCATTATTCAAATGTGGTGCTTGTTATCATGAAAAAGACTTGAAATATGTTTTCTAAATAAAATTAGGTTATAAGCAAAATATTCCTTTTAAAGGCTTTTTTCCTCCATCAGGAACGTGGTTCAGAATGATTGTATGTACAAATTTAAACAACAAACCATTGTTTTAATTCCTTCTAGTTATTAAAAACTGGAAACATTACCTCTTGTATTCTGTCTGATTTCTTCAGTGCCACAAGTCATCTTGTTCTCCACAAGCTATTATTAAAGCTGTGACAGACACAGTGTTTCTCTACTGGTAGATAATAAGAGTGTGCTCTGTTCTTTGTGTCTGTATGTACAGAAGGGACTGGTCACAAACCTTTTTCTGAGTTACTGGAGTAGGCAAACCCAAATATGGGGATGAATGAAACCTGCCTATTCACAGCCATGCAAATTGAAGTCTTAATGTACTGTAAGAAAATGTCTTGATCAGTTGCGGTCAGCACTTCTATTTCAGAAGTCACTTACAGACAAATAATGCAGTGGGAAAACTGTAGTCTTTATTCAGATCATCACCCTAAAACAGGACCGACTCTCATCAGGTGGACCACTACTTTTTTCTTCTGTGGGCCCTACAAGGTAAAGAAACACCCAAAACTCACCAGAGATGTTGAACTCTGTAAATTTAATTAGATAATTGCAAGTTCTCTTAAAGACATGTGAGCCCTGTCTTGTTTGCTTGGGCCAGTGTAAGACCATTTTTTTCCTGTGCACATCATGAGGGTGTCCTCAAACGGCTTTTCTGAAAACAGTGATGCTCTGGTGTACAGACATCTCATCTGTAGAAAGTTAAGGTTTAGGTGTGTTGGAGACAGTAGGGGACAAGAAGTGGCAGGTAGAGGGGTGGTGACTGGATGATACATCAATGAAGACTTCTAGTATTTGTTGACCAGGCTGTAGCAAGAGATGTAAACCCCCTCAATTTATTTCTTAGACGTAATCTGCTCCATTTCCCACTTAAATAATTTAAGACTACAGAGCTGTAATTGAATTCACGTATCCTGGACTGTCGTGGAAGGGCTTATGGAGCAGTGAATGACCTAGCTTTTTCCTCCAGAGCTGCAAATGCCAAGACCTGCAGTACTTAATTCCAGTGTTCTGTTTGCTGTGTTTTCTCTGTTTAGGTAACAGAAGCAAAAATCCTGAAAATGAACAGGTTCAATTCTAATGAAAGCCAGGCCAGACATAGTTTCTCACACAGGTCAGTTACAGTCAGAGAACTTCGGCTTATCCAAATACACAGCCAGTTTGCACCATGCTGTGTGTTAGTTTGTAAGGCAGGTTGAGGAATCACCCAAATTGTGATGCAGTGCACGGGTAACATCTGAGGACAATTGCTGTCTGAAAGTGAACTGCTCCATAGTGATGGCTGTTCTACTCTGAAAACAGCAACTCAGCAAGATCCACTTGTTTTTACAGTTTAGCCCTTGGAGCCAACTGAGAGGGGAAGGCGAAGTGGATAGTGCTTTCCCCTCTTATAGGTAAATAGTCCTGTGGAAGGGATGCCCTTCATGACACAGCACTGTGAAATTCAAAAGCAAGAGCAACATAGATATAAACAAGGACCTGCCATGGTCCAGAGTACCCCTGTGTTGTGAGGAAGGGGAAGATGGTGGCGAGTGCCTGCCTTGTCCTCCAGGTGTATTTGTTAAAAGTAAAGTTACAACCTGATTGCATCTCCTCCTTTGTGCATCCCTACGGAAGTGGTACAAGCCACAAGAGATGCCAGCTGCTGTCAGCAGGCCTGTCCAAGATCCACTCACTGTAATCTCACAGGCTGTCCAAACGTCACTGAGGTTAGTGTGGGTCAGCCAGCACCCCAAGTCTGCACTGTGGAGCAGCCTAGAGGTGCATGTGAGCTCTTCTGTTCCACACACACTACAAGCTCAGGGTGTCCTGTGCCCACAGACTCTGTTTCAGGATATAAGCAAAGCACTGCCAGGCCTATCTCTTCTTGGTGACTTTCTCCATCTTCTCTCCTGGTCCCCAACACCTTCATTTTCTGAGCAGCCTTTGGGAAGGAGTTTTTTTCTTTTTAGAATCGACTTTGGATACCTTCAGCTCCTTAGGGCGCACACACACTGCGGAGATTTTTTTCTTTACTTCATTCCTAATATATGCCAAATATTATTTTTGTTTAGGAATTAACTTCTGGGATGCAGAGTTACTGCACACAAGGAGAAAGCTATCCTATAAATTTCCTCTATTTAACGGCTAATATTTTTGCCCAATATGTTTGCAAGAGGACCTAAATGTATAGCTCTTGGTCCAGCTCTTCTGTCTTGATGTTTAAGCTGGCAGAAAGATTTGGGCTGAAGATTCACAGGCTCAGCTTTGCATAAAACTGTCTGGAAGAACTAGAAAAGATTCCCGAGGGTTGGGCTCAAGACTCACAGGGCAGGAGAAATGCAGAGAAGAAGAGAATGCTTTAAGGACAAAACCCAGATAGGATGGTGGTGAAGAAAGACAAAAGCAAAGATGAAAAAGAAAGGGGCCAAAAAGGCTTCATTTTCCCTCAGGGTGATGCTGGATGTGACAACAGGATATTCAATACCTGACAGTAATCAAGGTTTTAATTACTCTATAGAGACCAGATTCTCCCCTTGCAGCAATCTCACCCCCACAACTGCATTTATTTATGCCGTAGGCTACCTACTGAATCAGTTTGCTGCTCCTCAGTTCTCCCTTCCCTGGGCAATACAACCAGTGGGGAGACTGGAGCTGTGTGGCTCGGGAAGAAAGCAGGAGGCCAAGGACGACCAGGGGGAGACTGGAACTGTGCAGCTCGTGCAGAAAGCAGGACGCTGAGGATGGCTGGGTCCCAATGCTGTCATCTGTTCCCTAGCTGCAGTTTGTGTGACTTTGGAAATCCCTTGATATAGAGGGCCAGGAAAGGCACAGAGTGCATGGCTCCCAAGGCTGGCCTGGCTCTGAAACGTCTGATCAGCTATAATTTGTTTGTGGCAAAGCCACTCACAAGGTGTCCTGCAGGACCCTCACTAGCTTGGGTTCCCCTGTGTTGTAACCCATGACAGAACCAGCCCCTCACACCCTGCCCCATGGCTGGAGGAAGAAAGGACACCTCACGCATCCCAAAGTTTGGCCTTGCTGGCATGCGCTTCTCCTAAATTCTGCTTTTTCTCTCCCAGGTTTCCTTGGCAGTCGCTGTGTGGTGCAGAGTAGCCCCAGGGTACCATAAAAAATGTTACAAAGACATGGACTCTCTACAAGCTCCTGTCTTCACGGTGGGGAAACCCTTTTAGATTAAAAGGAAGGATGAAAGGGTTGAGTGGTGGCTCCCTTGTGCTAGGTTTCTCTGGCACGCTGCCTTTGAAATACCTGCTTCGCTTTTTACAGGAGAAGCATTCAATGAAGGAGTCACTCAATCTGGGAAAGGAAAAGGTTCTTGTTTTCCCCCTTTTCTTACAGGTTGAGCCCAGATCACAGATTTCTTTCAACAAAAGAGTAGGTAAAGCCAACAGACCTGCAGAGACCAGCAGCACCCAGCAGAGAGAGGAGGGGAAGCGCATCTCCTGCACTCCTCCCCTGCCTGTGCTGCTGCCCCTTGGGGAGCACAGGGTGGGCTCCTGTCAGCACTGGGAGGGATGAAGGGAAAATTCACCCCTGCCAGAGCTGACTTCTGACCCTGGCTTCTGAAGAGCAGGTTTGGAAAGGCATCAGGCGACAACTTGCTCCATTCCCCATCAGCAGGCATGGCTCAGGAAAGCTTTGTCCTGCTGCAAATTACTTGGGCGAAAGAAGACAGGACTAGACAAGACCCTCCCTGTCCTTTGGAAAAAGGGAGTGCGCAGCAGCTCACTATTTTTCATCTTTTAAGAGGCTCTTCAAAGGTTTCTCCACAAAGAACCCAAAGTTTTAGATCTCATTTTCTTCCCTGGCAGCCCTGTAATATGAAGGATTTGCTGGGCTGGCCCTAGATTAAGAGATGTTAAGGCAAGGAGCAGTCACAGATGGTTTTTGGAGCTCTGATCATTTGAAGGAGTCTCCAGGAACTTCCCTCCAAAGGTACATTCACACACACTGGGGCAGGAGTGTCGGATGGAGGAGAAACTGGGGGCTGAAGCAGAGGAGGGATGGATGGAAGCAGAAAATAGAGAAAAGAGGAGAAAGAGGGAGGGAAATACATCAGGGAGTTCTCCCGCTCGGCTGGCTGCAGTCAGCAAACCCTTGCTCCTCCTTGCAGCACTCAGCACCACAAGCACTGCATCTCCTTGGCTGCTTTAAATGGCTGCAGCACTTTTAAATGTTTTAATGGTAGTGGGGGAAGTTCTCTCGTGGCAAAGATCATGTTGTGGAAGATACCACAAGGGCTAGAGAACCCTCTTCATTTGTTTAAACATTCATCTGCACAGGTGTAGATGTTGCAGGATAAATCCCGCTGTTCAGGTGGGCATCTCACAGGAGGGAAAGCTGAGGCACGAGTGGACTCTGAGATGCCACAGGATACAAAAAAGATGGAAGCCCATGGCCAGCGTTACACTGCAATTAATGATTCTCTAATTCTTCTGCTGGCAGTCCACTGAATAACATCCACGGTCTCTGTCAATTAGACTAGATTATGGGATAATCCTTGCTAATTATATATTATTATCTAGGAAGCAGTTATCTCCCTGTAAAGGGTGCTCCTATAATGGACCAACACTGTTGTTTTAGCACAGTCAACCCCAATGGCAAAAAAAAAAAAAAAAGCACCAATCTATGGTCAATATTTTGCCTAAGCTGAAATTTTCACATTGCAAACACCACACTCCTGTCCCAGATGAAGGGAGGAGAAAGAGAAGGAGGAGAAGGAGGGCTGCAACATGCAGAATCAGCTGTAAAGGGGAGGCAGGGTCAAACCCACAACCCCAAACCTGCTGCAGAGGCATGACCATAAGCTCAAAATCCAGCTGTAAACTCCCTCACCCTTCACAAAGCAAATGCCCCATTCAGCCTCCAAACACCAAAGCCCCTGTGAACAGGAGAGGAAGACCTTACTGTCCCTGGGGCTGCAACAGCCGGGAAATGGGGTTTAATATAAGCTGGGAAAACAACTCCCGGTAAATGCTGTCGTTACATTTTTAATTGTCCATGCGCTTGATCCATTATGTTTCCCCAGATGGCAGGGCTGCTTGACTACTGCCTCCTCATCTGTGCCCCCACAGCCAGGGTGTCCAGCAGGTACCTGGATCCCAAAGGCAGAGCTGCCCCTACAGCAGGCTGGCATTGACCAACTGAGCAGGCAGCTTTAGCTGCTTCCCTGCAAAAGAGCGGCTTTGTTTTGCAGGGAGGCTGTTTCTGTTTGCACCTGAGGCCAAAGGGCTTGGAAGGTCCCATTTCCCTTACCTCTGGTCCGCATCATGAGACTTCAGTCTGTGCAGGGACACTGTAGGGAGACTGGATGGCCAACGGCTGGGTGCAAGTCACTGGTGGGGAAGGAGGAAATCACAGGAGTGAGGTCTGAAAGCCACTTGGTTCAAGAAAATAACTCCTTGACTTTCTGGTGTTCTTCTGTCCTGGTTCACCAAAGTTACTTTACCATTTAACATAGATGCAAGAAAAAGTGATCTGTCCAAGCTGTGAATTCAATCAGAGCAGAAAAGTGCCGAGAATCCTACTTGTGCTTTAGCTTTTGTATGCTCTGTGTAGGAACAAATCAATAGCTCCTCCAAGTCTAGAAACAAATAATCCCCTTTTGGGAAGCCAAATCAAGTCCTGATTAAAATCATAGAATCATTATACTGGAAAAGACATTTGAGATCGTTGAGTCCAACCATACCTGTCCACTACTACACCATCCCTGAGCACCTCATCTACCCGCTGTTTAAACACCTCCAGGGGTGGTGACCCAACCACCTCCCTGGGCAGCTGTTCCCATGCCCAATAACCCTTTCTGGAAGAAATTTTTCCTCATGTCCAATCTAAACTTCCCCTGACACAGCTCGAGGCCATTCTCTCTTATCCTATCACTTGGGAGAAGAAGCCAACAGTCACATCTCTACAACCTCCTTTTAGGTAATTGTAGAGAGCGATGAGGTCTCCTCTCAGCCTTCTCTTCTCCAGGTTAAACAACCCCAGTTCCCTCAGCCGCTCCTCATAACCCTTGTTCTCCAGCCCCTTCACCAGTTTTGTCACTCTTCTCTGGACACGCCCCAAGGCCTCCATGTCTTTTTTTATGGCGAGGTATGAGATTGAACAGTGGGGAAAGTTTCTTCACCAAAAGGGTTATTGGGCACAGGAACAGCTGCTCAGGGAGGTGGTTGGGTCACCATCCCTGGAGGTGTTTAAACAGTGGGTTGATGAGGTGCTCAGGGGTGGTTTAGTAGTGGACAGGTACAGTTGGACTCAATGATCTCAAAGGTCTTTTCCAACCCAGCGATTGTACATTCTGGCGTTAAACACCAAACCTCTCAGGAGACCACCCCAAGGAGCAGCAAACTTGCTCTTGCTGCAGGCCCACAGACTGCCCTCACTGATTCCCCAGGGACAGTCACTAAGGTAACCGTAAAGCCCTGTTTGGGGAAAGGATGCAGGTTTGAACACAAAGAACACATTAGGGAAGCCGAGCCATTCCTGAGGGAAGGGAAAAATAAAAAGCCAAAGCAGGATTGGAGGGGGACTTACAGCTACGTTCCCAGCTGTGCCCTGGCACAGGACTTGGGCTGGCCAGGCAGCGCTGCTAAGGGCCAGGCTCATGCTGAGGCCACCAGTTGTACCAGCCCTGGTGCCCGGAGCTGCCTCGTGCTCATCCTGCGTGGGGAACAAGCAGCTGTCCCCCGGCTGGTGCCACACTTGGCTGCTCCCCGGGTCTACACACCACCGCTTTTGGAGCAGGGGGATTTCAGGGAGGATAGAGGACACAGGGTACGCTCCCAGCCATGGGGTATTTTTGGGAAGAAGGTAAAAAAACCCCAAGCTATTCACCAAAGCAGCAGAGTTCATGCCTACAGAGGGGGTGCAATGCTGCATGCCACCAGTGCCACTCAGAGATGTGGGGTTCAGCTGCATCCCTGGCTTCCCAAGTGTCACAAGTGAGCTCTTTCTCTGCACTCGTCTCACCCAGACTGTGAGACTTGCCTATAAAAAATTCAAATCCACAAACAGGCCTCTGAGCAGAGGAATAAAAGGAGAGGGAAGAAATAACTGGTGAGAGCTGTGAGAATCCCTTAAATACATTTACCCTCTCTTTCTCAGCATGTGCCTGACTTCGGGGAACACAGCAGCTGCTTCATCTACAATGTGAGGCTGGACACCACCAGTCTTGATGATTCACTGCAAGATCATAGAGGTGAATGGCTTCTGGGGCAAGTGGAGCACCACGGCCAGGGTGAACTCACGGTCTCCACAGTAGCCCTTCCCTCTCTGGGAGCAGCTGGCATCACCGTAGAAAGCTTTACTGTGTACTATATAGAATAAACCCCTTGCCTGCTAAGGGGTGAGCACACAGCTGGCACTCAGGAACCTTTTATCTTTCTTTCTGCAGCCACCAAGGTAAAACACTGGCTGTTTATTTTCATTTTAAGAGAAAGAGGTGAATCAGCAGAACCTCACTGCATCCCTTGGGCCACATAAATCTCAAGCGAGCAGAGTGTGCGATGCCTCTGCATAAGAAATCATCAGAACATCCTTTGTTTTTTCCAGGCATGGAAACCTAGGATCTATAAAACATTCCGGAAAGGAGAGGGATCTGAGCTATATGTCACAGCTGAAGCATTGCTTTGGAAAGGAGAGGCCCCTCAAGCAACCAGCTCCTGCACAGTGACCCCCCCAGGGCTGGGTTTGCAGTCCCTGGCCTGCAGCATCTGTTTGCCTGCAACAGCAGAGGCAGACCTGGTGTTCTGAGCTCGCGTGAAAAATCAAGCAGCCACCCCTTAATTACAGTGCAGCAGCCAGAGGGGCCTCAGCCCTCTCCCCACATCAGCAGCCCAATGGTACATGCAGCCAGGCACAAGCAACCAGAGAGCCCTGAGCCCCACGTGGCTCTGCAGTGACAGACCCGGTGTCCCTGGGGCTCTCCAGCACAGGCACCAAGGGGTCACCCAGCCCTGAGCGATCCCCAGAGCTCACTCAGCTGCAGTACTGCTCACCTTCTCACCTCCCTCATGTCAGGTGGCTCCAGGGGACTGGAGAGCGAAGATGCCAGCTCACCCCTGACTGCATTGTGCTCCTTCCCAAGCCCACAGAGCCCTGCCTGCCTGCCCACACCTTTGAAGGCATCAGAAAGACTCCAAGCAAGCCTGGGCACAGCTGTGTCCGGTTTATATCTCCAGGAGAGTATTCCAGCCCTGGGGCTTCTCACGCCATCAGAGCATGACTGCCCACACCTGAATGGGTTTGCTCCAGGTGGGATCTTCTGAAACTGTCAGACCCTCATGTTGTGGATCGTGACACCACGTGCTTGCTAGGAGCCCTGGTGGGATGCTCCATCCTGCCCAGCGCCCCAGGGCCAGTCCCGTGCGCCCGGGCAGGGGGACCAGGGTCATGTGCCAGCAGCAGTGCCCGTTTTGGGGCTCTTTGACCATTGTTGCACTTGCCCAATGCAGCAGCACAAAAGCACAGTGCCAATCAGCACATCCTACCATTGCGACACACCAAGAAAACCTTCCCAGTAAATAGAGAAAATGCAGAGAGCAGGACTGGGATTTTTAGGATATTTTAGTCCAACTTCTCTCCAGTAGAAACGATTCCCCCAGGGAGGGAGAGGAATAAACCAACCAATCTCCTGGGGGGTTCTTCCAGTCCTGTTTTCTATGATCTACAATTTTCACGGACCATTCTTCATCAGATTTGCATATAGGCATTTGCAGAGAGATAACAGAGGCTCTTGCTTGCGTGCAACAGTGAAGTCTTTGTCTGCTCCAGAGGGACAGGACTCCACATCCATAAGCAAAGCCAGGAGATGGGGTGGCTGCATTCAGATCAGTGCAATCAAATCATCAGGCTCTAAATAAATAATCAGATGAGTAATGGGAGCTCTGCCTGTGCTCGCTGCTCTCCCTGCCTTCATGGGAAGCGTCAGGCAAACGCAAAGGAGGGAAACTGAGGTCTGATGTGTGACGACCATGGGCACAGTGGGTGGGAGGGAGTGCTGGTTATGGATTCCTGCTCCAAAGGCAGCAACAAGTCCTCCCCACATAATTCTGGCTGGGCTCTCCTCTTGCCACAGCTCTTGGTGGAGGCCCTCCGCAGGAGTCTGCTGTCTCTGCATCAGTTTCACCAGGCTCTTCCCTCCCTGAGTGTTATGTTAAAGCTCAGTTTGGTGTAAAGGTAGGACTGCTGGCAGGTGGGGATTTTCCCTGCCGGGTGAGGTAAACAGAACTCTGCTGCTGTGTATCTATTCGCAGTGCATCTCACTGTCTTTCACACAAGAAAAGAGACCTGCGCAGTTCCTCTCTCCAGGCTGTGTCTTTGCATCCTCCCTCTCCCTGGCTGCATTCTCTTCCCAGCCCGGGCAGTGCCCAGCTGGGGGACTTTGCACCCACTCACCAGGGATCTTCTCCCCTCCCAGCCGTCCTAATGCAACATCCCATGCTGCTGAGCTCTTCGCCTGCAGGAGTGAGGACAAGCGTGCTTGCCGAAGAAGAATTGCCGTGGGTGCCACCGCTGTTCTGGTCCATGGCATGGCCGTGCTCAGCAGAGCAGGCAGCGGCAGGAAAACCCTCTGGGCCACAGAGGTGTCCCTTGATCCACTTCTGCCAAGCTTTGGTTGCATTGAGGAGATTGGATGAACATAGATTTCTTATTAAAATTAATTTGCACATCTGGAATAACTCCAGCTCCTGGATACACCTCTCTTTTCTCCTCCTGGCCTCTTTCCGTTAGCTCTCCCTGCAGCTCTGGCTCATTTTGTATCACATCACTAATCATGGGTAGAAACGAGCCGGTGCCTCCCCAAGCTCCACTCTGTGCTGGGTGTCCCTGTCACAGCTGGCTGGAGGTAGGAGCCAGCTGGGCTGTGGGAAAGGCAAGGGACAGCTCTGGGAGTCCTCAGCGAGCCCTTGCCCCAGAGGAGAAACTACAGCCTCTCCTTACTGTGCTGAGGAGCTGAGCGAGCATGAGCACACTGCACAGAGCCCCATTGATGGGTGAAGGTCACCTGAGGCTGGAACAGTGACAGCTACAAGGGGCTTTTGTCCTGGGTGGGATGGGGACTGGGAAGGGGACATGCAGTCACTGCTGCCAGGTCTTTCTGCGCACCGGTGTGGGATGCTGGGGCTGTCCTGCTCTGGGACTGCATCTCAACCAGCAGCATCACGCTTATGGGCTGCCTGCAGCGCCTGGGAAAAGGGTGCTGGGGAGGGGTCCCCCAAACATAGGGGCAGGGGCAGTTGGGGAAGCTATTCGGTGATTTGGGGAGTGGCGGGTGTGGAGAGAAGCAGGGTAAACCAGCTGGGAGCACGTTTTTTCTGGGAAATCCAGAAGGGTTTATTACCAGCAGCACAGGGATGGGAGGCTTGGCAAAGCCATGGGCATGCTGTTGCCATTTTGGATGGAAACTGGTCCTGCGTTAACTGTGGAGATGTGGTGCTCCCACATCCCAACCACTGAATCAAGAGGACAGTTGGGGCCCTAAACTCGAGAGTTGTCCCCATGACATCCCCTTTGCCTCATGACGCCAGCATGGCTCTAATTTGGGTCTTCACACTTGGTGATGTTGGTTACCTGAGAGCATGGAGGACACCTGGCCAGCGCTGGTGGTGACAGCTCCAGGTTTTTTGCAGAGGCAGCTTCCCAGGGAGTGAAATTTGGACCAGAAAGGGAGGGCCTTGTATATCAGGGAAGATGCAGTTTAACAGTGGATGTCAGTGAGCAGAATCCTGTGGCGCAGGGGAAGACTGGATGCCAGAACTTAACGGAGAAAATGAGAGGCTGAGAACACTGGATCATGGCCAGAGGATGAAGCGATGGTGCTCAGTGAGCAGAGGAGGCTTTCCTTGCTCCAAGAGTGATGACCAGCTCAAGTAGCTACACAGCCTTGCTCTGCCTCGTGCTCTTACAGCATCCTCAGGTCTTGTTAATCACCTGGATATTGTCCTGTGGGGCCAGGAGTGCTGGGGAGACCTTTGGCTGAGGGGAGTGGACCTGCTCCTGCAGTGCCAGTCCTGCATCCCAAGGGATACATGCAGCCAAGTGCACCTGGGGATGCTCAGGCAGCTTCAGACCAGAACCAGAGCTGGAAACCCTCCCTGGGGGTGAGTGCAGCAGTGGTCCATATTGCTGCTGGACTCTGGGACCAGGTCCAACTCCTTGTTTGAGTGCAACATCAACAGATCTCTAGAAAAGCCTCCATTGCCCTGCAAACTGCAGGGTGCCAGGGGTGCCAGCTGGGCGAGGAGGTGCCTGTCCTGTGGGCGAGGGGCTGGATGCTGCTGGGTGCTGTGGGCTCCCTGCCAGGCACGAGCGGCTGCAGAATTCACCTGTTTCAGCAAAATCTGGGCTGCCAGGAAGGTTAATTATGTCTCTTAGTTTCTTCAGTTGTCAAGTCTTATAACTATTGTATCAAGCTGACAGTTATATACCTAGCAATTAACTGGCAGCAAGGTTCTGCAGGCAGCAGGGGGGTCTGGCCTTGTTTCCCATCTATGTACACAACACACTCTCAAACTGTTGCCTTAATGGAGCTTAACAGTGCTGGCAAATATTTCACTCAGAAATCTTGTATTTGCCCAAGTGTTGCACCAACAAACACTGAATCAATCAGGGCTCTGATAAAGAAGGCTTTTTGTCAGGAGGCATGCGCAGATTTGTGCTTTCTTCCCTCCCCAGATACCCTCTTAGGCATCCACAGGCTGGTGCTAACCAGGAGGAAAAGCCTCTTGATCACCATCCTTTTCTTTTATTGCTGCTTCCTCTGATGCTCAGCAGCAGGTACACACCTATTCCAGTAGCCACAGGAAGCAGGACTTTGGCCAAGGAAGCCTTTCACCTATGGGACTCTCCCATCAGCCTCTGTTAAAAATCCCACAGGTGGATTCCGCAGCAAGTGCAGCGCGATGCTGTCACAGGAATAGCCAGGATCCTCCTTAGAGCCGATTCCCCTAGAGAGGTAGTGCTGCCAAAAAAAGGGCTTCTGTATTAGTCACTGCTCTCAACTTCAATTTTTTTTGCCCTTAAATGACCACATTTGGACATTTTAAGATATCTCACAGCACCACAGTGTGCCCACAGGGTGGGCAGCCTCTCTGTCAGGCTCCCAGGGTTGCACTCACCGTGTTTCTGCAGTGCAATTTCACATTGGCTTTGCCATACGCTGGCTTTAACCCATGCCCGGACAAACACAGGATGCTCTGCTATAGACACCCACTGTGTGATGCCTAAAGGAAATTTCCTTTACCTTGGTCGGGCACAAGAGGCAGGTGGGGGTTATTTGACTGTGCAAAAGTTAGTAGCAACAGGGTTCTTTGGGAGGAACCCAAGTTTCCTTTGGAAGTGCAGGTGACCACAGGACTCCTATTTTCATGTCTTTATCTGCTGAGCTCACTTTCTGTGGGGACTAAGGGTGCAGGTTTGGCATCACTGAGATCCCAGGGGAGCCCCTCCTGCCAAGGCCATATTTACAAGGTTACTAAAACCTCCCTGCTTCAACGTCTCTCCAGGCTCCACATCATCACAGCCTGCGAAGCCCCAGCAGGATTTTCTCATGGTTTTAGAATCCAGGAGTGATGCTGGTACTGAGTTCACAGCAGTGGATGCCTGGATTTTCTGGAAAGGAGGAAAACACAGAAGAGAAGAGAGATCATTCTCCTTCTCCCCAGCTGCTGGTGGCTGAAGCACTGAGGTGGGTCCTGCAAGAAAAAGGTAGGTTAGATGATATGCGAAGATCAAATGAGGAGCTCCAGGGCATGGCCAATGTGTCTCATCACGTTGCCCACGGACATTCAGAAACATCACATCTACACGAGCTACATCTATACTTGTCAAGTGGAGATACCTATAATGCAGCCCTAAGGTAACCCTGCCACGGGCAGGAGTGTGGAAAACATTTGTTGGGAATATTGTTATATTTGGGGATGGTTTGTACCTTCAAGCATTCAGCTAGAAATAATTCACAGGATGATTTGCAGCCATCAGCAAACAACATCACTTTCCGGAAAGCAGCAGCACCGGAGGGAAAACAAATTGAAGCAGGTGCGGGAAGAGTTAGGAAGCGCAAGAATTGCATTCTTGAGCCAAATGGACAGATTGAGACAGAGGGAAACAAATTGGGAAGAGAAATGTCTGTCTATTGCCCAGATTTTTCAGGCGCTGAGAGGAGGTGGAGGTTGGGTTCAGGCTCTGTGTTGAGGCCTGGGAAGTGTGTCTTTGAGCAGCTGTGTTAGATATCAGCCTGGGGTAAGGTTGTATTTTGGGGTGTGTTTCCATGCTGGGAAGGGCGTGGATTGCAAGCCCTGGAGATCTGGGGAGCAGCTTCCTACAGAAGCACCAGCCCCACCACTGCAACGACCATGAGGAGCCCGGCCAGGATGCAGATGCTGATAAAGACAATGTCGCTGGTGTCTTGGGTCCTGATTTCACGTGAGTCCATTGCTCCCCCGTCCCGCTGCTGGACATCCACCAGGTTTTCTGCCTGCCTGACCCTGGATGGGTCAGGGCTAGCGATGAGGTTCACTGAGGCTTCCTTCCTCTTTGGCTCACACTGCACCTCATACTGGTGGATATCTTCCTGGTCATCTGCTGAAAAATCAATGTAGAGGGTGCTGACGATCACAGATGTGTTGTTGCGTTTCTGCAAGAGAGGGGTTGCAGCTCATCAAGGCTTTGTGCAGCGCATTTGCACAGGGGTTTGGAAGACAGTTGGCTATGAATCAGACCAGCATCTACTGGGAAGATGGGGGAGGGACTGGGTATTGCCCTCCACAGCCAGTGTGACTGGCATGGGGCTAAGTGCTTACTCAGCTTGTTTTAAATGCAAGGTAGCTGACCACTTACCTGGGATTCAGTGCCGCAGGTGTCAAACCTGGTATGGATTTTAAAGTTCCCACCAACCACATGAGCTGCACAGGAGGGTGTCCCCAGATAAACTCTATTCCTCCCCAGCTGGGCCAAGGACTGCACAGGGATCTGGATATGGAAGTCTGTCCGGGTACAGCTGACATTCATGGGCACAACTGTTGAGACACAAAACAAGGTCCACGTGAAGTGCTGTTGGGAGGGAGTTTCCCCAGGCTGCAGCAGCTCAGTGCAGCACCACAGCCGGTGTCAAAGTGTGCTCTCCCCATCAGACACAAAGCAGGTGACTGATGGTGCCAGGACTAGCAGGGACTCATCAGCCCTATGCGTTTTTTGTATGTTTTGCAGTACCTGGCCTTGCTGCTGTAGGATTCATATGATGAGATGATTGTTGAGGGAAAAAAAAAGAAGCAGAAATGCAGAAAGCATTATTTTATATATTAGCATTTTAACCCTGCCCTGTGCCGAGGTCAGACAGGGTTGACTCTCAGGCACTGCCCTGCTTTCTGCCCTGGGGAGAGACCGCACCGCCAAACCTCTTGAGCCTCGTACTTCTTCCCAGGTCTCTGAGTGACACTGAGTGCCATCACAGGCGACACCATCATGCTGTCACTTCCATAAGCAAAGGAGGATTTACCCTGTGAGAGCAGCCGCTCTCCATCATTGCAAAGCCAGCAAAACATCTGAGTTGCTGCCCAGGATTAGATCATGAGAGCTTTGCTGACGGCTTGCTGTGTGCACAGAGCTCTCCTACACACTACAACAACCCTGTGAGAGAGACTCTTACAGTGATGAAAGGGAGGAGACACGTGTCTGGGAGACCCTGCCCTGGAGCGATGGAGCTGATTGGCTGCTGCATGGTCCCCAGGCAAGGGTGAGCCCGATCCCTGGCCCCAGGGGATCCTTCTGGTGGACAGCCCAGCCTAGTTCCTGTCCTAAGCATCATCAGCACTCCACCATTCCTGGAACATTATTTTTTTGTGGGGTGCTGGTGTACAGCGCATGGAGGGAGCTGCTGTTGAACTGCCCATGATGCTGAGAAGAGGAGCGAGTACATGCTCCCTCTAGTACTGTATTTGGCCCCTCTGGATGCAGAAAGCATCCATGCAGGGAAAGAAGCAGGGAGAAAAATACCCCCTTTTTAAAGTTAATTCTTGCTCAGCTTTAACTGACCACTTGGGCAGTATGAATTATTCCAGCTCCCTCTGAATCTTTGCCTTATGAAACTGGTAAGACACAATAAAATCAATATGAAAAAAATAGTGTCACTTTGCTCCACTTAGTGCATTATAAAACCATTAGAAGATTTACCAAATAACTAAAGTGCATTACATCAGGAGGAGCAGGAAGAGAAAATGGATCCTCTCGCCTGGCATGAAGGCTTTTGCTCAAATGGTCATAAATCACAAACGCCTGGCCCAGGTCTTGCCCTTTTGTGGGCCCAAACGGTAAATATCCACATGGATGAAGAGCTGTGGATGTGGTTGTGGAGGCTGAGGTTACCATTTGCCACTGAGGATTCCCAGGGAAGCTGGTGGGGGAGAGAAGCTGGCACCTCCCAGTGAGAGCGGCCGCTCTCCTGGCAGGGCGCTGGCAGTTGGACGTGCCACACAGGCTGCTAATTGCAAGCAGGTGCCCGAATCGCCAGGCAACCATTGCAGGCAGCCCTAGCTTTATGGAGAGAGCTTGGTTTCATATCCAAGCTTTTGTCCTTCCCCAGCACACATCTGGCAGTGTTTACTGGGGAATGTGGGAGCCTCATGCAGCTGGGAGAAGAAGTCATGTTCCTCTCCGTGATGGTGCTTCCCCTTACTCTTCAGCTGGCTTCCCATGTATGTGTGAGCTCCTCTGTTGGGAATGGGATTTCTCCATGACCAGACACAGTGAAGCCAATATTTCTGCCCCTGTCTACTTCTGTAAAACAGGAAGAAATAAGCAGCATAGACAGGGATAGACCTGCTGTGCACATTAAACCCTACTAGATGTCTGGCACAACCTCTCTTCCTCCACAGGCTGCAGAGGACCAGAACAAAACTCCATCCCATTTCTTACTCTTACAGCCACACAACCCCAAATCCTGTCTGCTACACTGAAAACAAAGAAGGATTTTGCTGCTGAGGGATAAAAGCTCGTCCACTCAGGGCCAGCCACCCCCAGGTGCTATGCCACTGGCCCAGCAGCTCTGCTCTGGCTCCAGCCCGCCGGTGAGGCTGCCCCCGTCTGAATCATCCCTGACAAACAGGTCAGCTCAGATGTACTTATATTGAAATACAATGAACACCATAAATTCAATGGCTTTTGAGGTGCAAAGGTTGGCAAGAACACAAGAGAGGTTACATGCCACTCCTCCACACCATCTGTAGACACACTGGCTGGGACACAGGGCACACTGGCATTGGCGAGGTGCTGGGCAAGGCGGGCCAAATGGATTTGGGAGCACCATGCCCTGGGGTTTATGCCATTCAAGTGTTGCTGTGGTGTAGGAGACCCCACAGTTCATATCTATCTGTTCAGCCATGTGCCGGCAGGGCTGGAGCATCCTGGGAACATGGGAACAGAGTTGTGATGCTTGAGCTGGTCACCTCCCATGGAGTTTTGGTCTCCTAAAAGCCCCACGGGTTTTCTCTCCTTGATGCTCTGAGAGAGTAGCAGGAGTATGGCAGTGGCAGAGACATGGGGAGGAGAAGCTGGAAAACATCTCCTGAATACTAAACACAACGTGGAACATGTGCATCTTGCACTGTGCAAGGGCTGGAGCTCACCCATTGCATCTTTTCCACCCAATCCCTGAAGAGCCACATGCTCTGTTCGTGCAGATGAGTATCTTCACCACATGTCCTTCCAGAAATTACATGGTCTTGGGCACATCCCAATAGAAAAAAAACATTAAGCAGCACCCAGGTGAGACCTTACCTCCCACGTAGGCGATGGAGAAGCCCCTCTTGGCTATGTTGCGGTCAGTGTGGAGTACCAGCAGCAGCTGGTTGCTGTGGGAGGTGACAGGCACCAGGCTATCCCGCCCGCACCACTGCCCCAGCAGGGACCCATTCTCAGTGTTGCCGTCGAAGGCAGCCAGGTGGTCATAGTCACAGCTGCCCGTCAGGCTGCTCCGGCCCTCCAGCTCCATGTCCAAGAAGAAGACCTTCACCCGGTAGCCTGGGGGAAGCTGGATGGTCCACTGGCACTTGAGGTTGTTGGGGTAGAAGTTGGGATACCGGGGGCTGGAGAAATTCCCTTTGATGGTGGTGAACACCTCCTGACACTCACCTGCTCAGGTAAAAAGAGGGAAAGAAAAAGTGGAGGTAAACCTGAAGTCCCCTGGTTGTGGACAAGCTGGTAGCTGAGCAATCACTCATTTTACTGTTAAGGCATGCTCTGCCCTCCATCTCACTGCTCCCCTGCCTTGTGTACAGCTGATGACGTCCCATCAATTTTGTGGGACGGCAACACCCAAGGTGGCAAAAGCCTTACAAGAGCATATGGGAAAACCCCCAGGGAATGGCATGAGGAAAGGTGAAGGGCAGCTCTTGCTCAAGAGAAAGACAACCCAAGGCCTGGGATAGCCACAATTGATGGCGTTTGCACTACGTGGTAGTTTACACTTCACACCATCATTTCATGAGCTCTCCCCAAAGGGCTCTCCTCTGCTGTCATCTCCTCTTGCTGCTGCAGGGGGGAAAGCATCATCACTACCACCTCAGGGACCCATTCCCATGTCCTTCCCACCACCCCACTACCCTGAGACCCCCTCACCTGAGTAGAAATGGGCTTTGAAGCCTCTGCCGCCGATGTTGAAGTCCGACTTGAAGAGGATAAGGAGGTGCGGGGTGGAGGAGATGGTGCGAGGTGGGCGGGTGCTGCCGCAGTAGCGTCCCAGGCGTGGGGCAGCAGCAGTGGGGCCATCAAAAAGGGCCACATAGTCGAAGATGCAGCCCTGTCCCCCCTCCACCTGGAAGTCAGTGAACACCAGGGTGAGGGGTCCACTGCCACCAGCTCCCCCAATCCTCCAGCGGCACTCGGCATCATTGGGGTAACTCTCAGGGTAGCGAGGGCTGGTGATCTCCCCAGACAGCCCTGTCAGCTGCCCACCACAGGCATCTGCAAGGAGGCATGGATGATGAGGATGGTGGGGGAGGACAGATGAAGGGATGCTCCACTACCACCATCCCTCTTCACTACCTTTCTGGTAGGCAGCGGTGAAGCCACGCTTGGCCACGTGACGGTCAGAGTGGAAGATGACAGCCATGACATGCCAGGCAGAAGAGAAGGATGGCGGAGGGTTGCAGCCACAGAAGGTGCCCAGGAGGTTGCCCTGGTCTCGGGTGTCCCCATTGTAGACCTGGAGGTAGTCATAGGCGCAGGCAGCATGGTACTCCAGTTCAAAGTGGCTGAAGGAGAGCAGGACAGAGGAGCCCTCGGCCACCACAATCAGCCACATGCACTCCGTCTCATAGGGGTATGGTCTTGGGAAATTGGGGCTGGAGAAATTGCCGGAGGGTGCTGAAAGCACCCCTCCACATTTGATGCCTGGGGGACACAGAGGTTGATGTGATGTCCTCTTTCTAGGAGAAACCTAAAAGGATGGAGACAAGATGCACAGCGCCAGCACCACCCCACCACTGGCACTACTGAAACACCAGTGCACTGCAAATCCCCCTGGGACCTGTCCACCCCTTCTCCCCGGAGAACATGTCCCCTCATCACTTTTCATGCCTCTGTGTAACCTTCTTCTCCCCTCACCACCTCCAAGCTGCCTGCGGTGTGGCTGGAACAGGGCTCGGCCGTGCCCACGAGCTTGCCCTGCCAGCAACAGCATGGTGTCCTCTTCTATTTATTGCTGGGAAAAAGACAGTAGGAAGCAAGTTCTAAAGGCTCATCAGTTCCAGGCTCACCACTGCCCTGGCTACCCAGCTTTGTGCCTCCTGATGACATTCCCTTCATATAATGGTGGTATCGATGAATTCAAGCCAGGAGACATAGGGGTGAACGGCTCAGTGCGCTTAACCATGAGTTATGCAAGTATGAATCGATTTCCTAACAAAATCTTTCTACTGAGACATGGTTATTCTGAGAGAAGGCGGAGGGAGAGACAGCTGCCACCTGCCCCTTGGTCTGATTAGGGTTGGGGTGAAGGGGCTGATATAGTGGGCACATACATCATGTCTGGGAGGGACACAGACCCCGTGTAGCCTCCGGGGGACACGTGCAGTTTCCCAAGCGGGCTGGGCGCTCACAGTTATCAATCTGGGCCAAGTATATTGCAAATCGATAGTCAGCCAGCGCACATTGCTTTTCATCACGCTTGCTGGTGTAGTGACCTCCCAGTAAGGGGGGAGGGAGTCCTGTGGATGCCTGTGATGCAGCACCGCAGCAAATGGGTAAGGGAGAGCCTGTGTGTGTTGGCACAAGCAGCAGAGCTGGACAGATCTAAAATCACCTTGCTAATTGTTAGGCAGAGGTAACAAAGTAATGTGGGCTGGTACAAAAGGAATAATGTTATCGAACCAAATACCCAAGAGGGGAACCTGCAGGAGGGGTGAGTAGCCACGGAGCAGGCGCACTGATGGATTAAGGGCTGGGTGCTTTGGGGTGCTCAAGGAAGCCCAGGTGGGTGCAAGCAGGGGGTAAGCAGGCAGCACCAGGGTGGCCGCTTGCCCCTCAGGAGCACTCGCACCAGAGCCAGGGGTGGGTTTTGATCTCCTTTTGTGAGATAGGACCCGCCGTTTTCAGGAAGGGGTATTGCTCATTAGCTGATTTACCGGGCTGACCTGGCCCACCCTGTCCCCCAAATTACCATGTTGTCTGCTAATCCTGGCATGCATCAGGGGGAGTGTTTTATCCGGGTAAGGTGAGGGGTTCATTACATGCACAGCAACATACACATGCATACATACATTCACATATAAATGTGCGTATATATACATCTACATAAGCATGTGCAACTCCAGAAGTTAAGAAAGGCTTCAGCAAAGCACAACAGGACAATTGCTACCTGCAGTCTTCTATAAAACAAGCACAAAGCAGAAACTCAAGCACATGGCAGCGTCCTGTACTTGCTGCGACGCACAGTAACTACAGACCCCAGCTCCTTTCCTCAGGCCAAGCTGGGCAGACCCTGGCCTCTGCGAGCCACTCACCTTGTGCAGGCTGAAAGCTGGGACCCGCTCACACCCCAGTGCCACAAGCAGAGCCTACAAACAGCCCTCTCCTCCCCAGGGACCACAGATGCCTGTCTGGCCCTGGTGACTCCACCAGGAACTGGGACGGGGCTCTTACCTCTGCTGGGAGCATCCCCGAGAGCGCCACACAGCACGACCAGTGCGGCCAGGCAGCCCACCCCCATGCGCCCCATCGTCCAGCTGGCGAATATTCCCTCACCAGTGCCCGAGTATCCTTTAGGAACTGTCTGTTTGGGAGAAAAAAAATAAATAAAGAGAGAAATAAATAAAGAGCGGGAGGACTGTAGAATTAATAGCAGAATGAATAATTCATCGCTTGTTTGAATTAAGAGCGGCAAGGTAACTTGATCTATTCCTCCCTTCCTTCACTCAGTTTTAATGATCTGGATCAAATGTCCCAAGGATTTACACTATACCAGATACCTTGTCAATACACTATATTTAGAAGAGATATTAATGTTTCAGATATGGTGTATAACGGCAGTAAGTCTGGGCTGACAATATGCCCTTAAGGGGCTATGAAAATAATTTAGTTTGCCAGGCGAGGCAGCGAACCAAAATGGGAATTTCAGACTTACCGCGGAAAAGCACCTCAGGAATTAACGTGATTTATACTGCGGCACCCACTGCACAAAGCCAACTGGTGGTAAAGGCCAGAGCAACAGGGAATGGGAATTAAACACAGCCGCATCTCCGCGTCGGCTGCCAGGTCAGCATCCCTGCAGCGAGGGCCCAGGCTCAGCGGGATGCTCAGCCCAGGAAAACGGCAGTCATGAGCACTAAAGATAGCAAATCTCACCTCACCCAAGGAAGATTAGAGATGAGTTGTGACTCAAGGGCAAACCCCATTGATTATTATAGAACCTGCTAAGGCCTTAGAGAATTATCATATTCTTCCATGTTGATTCACGCTTCTTCTAACCCAGGCTCTTGGATGCAACCAGCTGAAGGTAATCAAGCATTTGAGTTCAGGGGGAAAGATGTGCTTCTTCTGCTGTGCCATATTAGCTGGAGAAAGCCCAAACACAGCAGCAGTTCAATTCCTTCCCTCTTTCCCAGGAGGGGAAAGACTTTCCTGCTGCTGTAACCCACACACAGAGGAACGCCAGGAAACAAAAACCCACGAGGGCCTCCCAGCGTGAGGTACCTGTGCTAAAAAAGTCACCTTCAAAGCAGGAGCGAAAGAAGCAGCCAGTATCTGTAAATCTCAGGCGAGGAGACAAGTTGCATTTATTAATTAAGCAATGAGGATCGATGCCTGAGACATTTCCTGTGGGTTAATGATGGGCTGGGAGGAGCTGATGGCCCAAGGTGCAGCTAAGGACCATTAACGCCAACTGGTCATTAATCCACAGGAAATGCTCCATGCCAAGGTCATTAAGTGCCTGCATATATTTATGGGTAATAATAACAATAACAATATTTGTACAGGCTCTCTCCCTGCTGCCTGGCCTGGCTAGAGACACGCCAAGGGCTCGTGGGAGCATCGGGTCACCCCACCAACAGTCCTCCATCCTAAGTCAAGCAGGCAACATCAGGGCCTCTGTCCCAAGGTGTCAGACACTGCATCACCCCAGGAGTAAATGCACATTTGAAAGAGCAGATGCAAGGCAGCCCTCCCTGTCCTGGTGCACACTGCAAAGCTCCCGCTCCAGTGCAGGCTCTGGGAGACTGTTGTGATGCTGCCATATCTCCTTCTGACCTCCCAGGGACTCTGCAGAGCTTAATTAGCTGCTTCCCTCACAGGCTTGGAGAAGAGGTCTATGCCCATGCCTTGTACTGCGTGTGTGTGGGCAGAGCTGACAGCAAAGAGAAAGGAGAGATCTGGCACCATGGCCTGTGGTAGAGAGGCCTCTTGGTATTTCCATAACCGTGGCCCCAGCTCAGCCAGGACAAGTGCTCAGCTCTGCTGGCTATGATCCCCTGGGCTCAGCTCAGGGATAACGTGTTCCCCAGCTTCTCCATTATCGCACAACAGAGCAACACGTTTATCCTCGCCACATCCATCTCCAGCAACATCCACTGTTCTCCAGCCCTTCCACCATCAGCCCCAGTGCCGAGGCACCTCCCAGGATGGAGCCAGCATTCGGGACACCAGTACCTATTCAGCATCTCTTCTCCACCCCTCCAGCTGCGCTCTGTGGTCCCACTTCATGCCGTGCATCAGCGATACCCCCAGGAGACAGGAGGGCCGGGGCTGTGCAGCACAGCAGCTGTGTCCCCTCCCAGGAGACGGCATCCATCAGCCGCCGGCACATCCACCCTTTTTCTGACCTGGGGATGGCCATTCCGTGGCTGAGCCAAGCAGGAGGGTGGAAGGAAGCAGCAGGGGGTGAGATGTGGCAGGGAGAGAACAGAGGAGCCAGGCAGGTCCTTCCGCAGCGACGTCTGGCAGGAGGTGCTCTGGATCAGCCCAGGGTGCTTTGGCTCTGGCCAGGGACATGGTGGGTGACTTCGAAGTGTGCCGTTTCACGGCTGCCTCTATTCCTCTGTGGGCAAATTTATAAATCATGAGTCAAACAGACATTTGATTCATTTAAACAGAAAGGATGTGATCAGGACTGTGAGACTTCAGAGAAGATCAAAGGTTTAAATGCGGTCCCCAGGAGGAACAGGAATTACTTAGGCAGGAAATAATGAGATGAAATTAAGCAGGTATTTAGGCTGCACATGAGGAAGAAGAAAGGAAGCGCAGCCCCTCTCCCAAGCACAGCGCTGCAAAGGCGGCAGAGGCTTTTGCCCGGCAGAGAGGCAGAGTGTGAGTCCCTGCCCTGGCAGTGGACACTCACCACCGCAGGGAGCTCAGGCATCTCCAGCTGTGCAGATCCACACCGTCATCCTCACAAGTGACAGCATCTTCAACATTTTCCTATAAAACTGCCACTGTGGGGTAGTTCCTGGATCTTCAGAGGGAAGGAAACCTCTCCATTTTCCTTTGGTAGGGAAAATCCTGCCTTTCCATCCCACATCCCTGCCTTTGCAGGAGTGCCATGCCAGCCTCTGAAAGGGACTGTCCCCATGGGGAATGGATTGGGAATAAGGGACTTGTGTGAGACCCAGCCTGAGAAAAGACAAAAGGCAGGAGGGGGAAGGGAGAGAAGGGCAGAAAACGGAGAACAAAGTGCCCACAGGAGGTATAAAGTCCCCTTTGAGTTCATACTTCCAAAGACATCATCTCCCCCGCCTCAGAGAATGTCTCACAAAGACCCCTGTCCCCTCCGGCATGGCAAGCTAGGCTGCCAGCTCTGCATGCATCGCCTCCTCCTGCTCTGCTTGCAGCCTGCCTTTGCAGGATTGCAACCCGCAGCATTCACAGCTTGCTCTGTCTCTCACCACCCTCCCTTTCAGCCACGAACAAAGACAGGAGGCTTTGCAGCAGAACGGCCAGACCAGCTGGGTAGGGTTTAACCATCATGGCCCATATGTGCTGAAATACCCAGACATATTGGGGTTGCGTTTAAAGGAACAGTCCCAGCTTTCACACAGAAAGTCGACGCTTTTCGGAAGCGAGCATGAAGTTTTATCACAGGCCTTTGCAAAAAGGCTGGGCGGATTTTTAGCAAAATCTTAGAAAGGCAGAATGTTTAAAGGAAGAGGTATGTAAGTAAGGTTTCCAGAGTATGTAATACTTGAAGAAAATATTTTCTCTGTGTTCCTAGCTAAGGCAAAAGTAAGAAGAGCAACCAGAGAAAGCAACTCCTTATTTTATGAGCCAAACGCTGTGCAGAAGCATCTCCACCACATGAATGGCTTATGGCGGCTGAAGCACGGTTTGGATGGCAGCTAAGAGCTTGCCTTGGACCTACCATGGACATCTTCCCTGGATCTCTCTGTGTTAAAAGCCAGAACTCTGTTTTGGGTGATGAAGATGCCTTTCTTGTCAGCCCTTGTTTTGTGTGATGAAGATGCCTTTCTTGTCAGCCCTTGTTCTGATGAAGTTAACATAAAAGCTGCAGCTACACTGGGTTAATTCCATTTATTTGGTAACTGGAGACAAATCTCACTGATGCAATGGAATCCTACGCTTCCTCCCAGTGTGTGATCAGAGCCATCATTTCAGTCCATACTGCTTATTTTGAGTAACTCTTACATCTCCTTTGTGTAAGGCACACTATTTGATAGAGGTAAAAAATGAGGCATAAATGATAATGCAACATCACCTGTCACAGCCTGGGAAACCCCACCATAGGACAAACTGAGAATGACAGAGGAACACAAAGGTGTGCAGAAAGGCTGTATTTCCAGATGTAGTTAGTAAACACAGCGGTCCAGGAAAGTAAGAGAGTGGACAGTGGAAAGGCAGCAGCATCTTGGACTGGAAAAGGAGGAAGGGGCCAAGGTGCCCAGGCTGGATGCTGTGCCAGGGCAGCCACAGGGCTGCCATCCCCCAGAGCACGCCCTTCAATCTGACCCTGTCCCACAGCTTCCACTCCTCAGGTGTTGTTCGTGTAGTCTCAGGTCACCCCTTGGACACCTGTGTGAGTCCTGTGATGACAAGAAAGAGCTGTTTATTTGAAAAGAGGCTCAATTTCATGAACCGGGGCTATTACACAACATTTAGGGGACATGGAAAGCAAACCACCATCCTCCCTGACAGAAAGCAGCTACAACCCAAATGCTTTCTCACAATGAGATTTAGGACATGCTTTCTCTCTCCAGGCAGCATTACAAGGGTTAAGGATCAGGGTAGGCAATGCAGGCTGTGCTAGGGCAGGAGGACAGTCTGCCTAAGTCCATCATGTACAATTCCATCCCCATGTATAGCCTTTCCCATACGTGTTTGGAAAGGCTCTTTTCAGAGGAGATTGGTACTTTCTCCTCTATGTTAGTGTATAACAGGGTAATTGAGGCTCAGAGCGGTTGAAGTGACTTGCCTAGCATCACCCAGCAAAATGACACAACCGAAATGAACTGCATGGACCCCAGCGTGCCAGGCCACTGCCCTGCTAGTGAACAGGGGTCTTCTCCCTGAAGATTAAATTTCTCCTCTGGACATTTAACAAGGCACAATACCACTGCAGACTCACTTGCAAAGCAAGTCACTTGTCTTCATATCACAGCAGAGCTGTGCACTTGGATGATTTTCAGCACCCTTAGGAGATCTCTCAAAATTGCATGTGAAGACTCCCGTTAACATTAACATGCTGTTCCCTGAGGCGTTGGTGATCATAGCAGACACTCTGGAATGGCACCTGATCCTTAAAACACTCTCAAAAGCAAGAATCATACTGGAGACATGTATTTGATCCAAGGGACTATGAAAAGTATGTGCACAAGTAACTTTGTCTATTGAGATGATTGATTTTGTGCAATATTTGCAGAGAAACAAGGATGCCCAAGGCTCGGCCTAAAGTTCCTCACGTCAGGAATATTCTACTAAAAGACAAAATAGGAATTTTCATCGATTCCTGCAGCTTTTAAGTATCTACTCATGTCTTCACTGAATGCAGAGGAGCCACAGATTAATACAAATGGCCTTCTGCGACAGGAATTTATTATTGTCTTTGTCAAGTCTTCATTGAGACGACCAATGTATGTGTTTTCCTGATAGCTCCATGGAAGTTTTTCCAGTGAAGTTTCCTGAAAAGGCAAAAGGTTTGCAGTGTGACATGTTGAAAAGGACAACTGATTACTTACAGCTGAATCTCCCTCCTCCCCTCAGAGTACTGCACAGGACATCTTCACTCTTGTGACTCCATCCAGGTAGAACTGACCCTTCCCGAGAGCTGCATTCCTCCTCTAAAGCTCAGATCAAATCTTTCCCTGCCACAGGACCTGGCCGCTCACTCAAGAGAGGACTGAACAAAAGTAGAGCGTAACTATCATTAATATATCCTGCTCAACCTTCTCCTTTGACAACCACTTCCCAGCGCGCCTCTTCTATTCCCAAGTCCCAAGTCTACTCTTCTCCATTGCTTCTCCCATTCCCAAGTCTCTTTCAGCCTTATTTCCCTTGACCAAAAGTGAAAAAAAGCTAGCCCTGCTCCAAACATAGCTCTGATCCCATGAGAAATATTAGACCCCCACAGCGCTAGATCCAGCGGGGACTACCCTACTGCTATTAATTAGAAGCAGAAGGTACTCAGATGGTGACGGGCAACAGAGTGAAATATAGAGATAGACAGATATTTAATCCTAAAAGAGAGGATGCACGAGTCAGTGCTGGACTACAACAAACCTGCTAAGAGAAGAGAACAGAAGAAAGGGAGAGATGTACACGTGGGGCAGACAGGGCTGACAGGGGTCAGGTGGGTTTCTTGCCCTTCACTGACTGAATTTCAAGACCTCCTTACACTCTTGAGACTGCACTGTCCTGAAAAGGGTACTTAAGCTACATCACCACAGACAATTACTCGTTATGGTCCTGTAAAGCAGCGGAGGGGGTACCTAATCACAAGTACTTTTCTCAATATCCAGTCTCAACTTGCTGAGGCCATGTGTGGAACATAATACATGAGGTAGATCCACCATGAGAGAAACAAAAAATTATTCATCTGAGAAACTAAAAATGCAATGGGATTCAGTCCCTTAGCATAAATAATTCTTTCTATATCCTCCCTGCAATGAATCCTCATTTCTAAGGGAAGTAATTTGCAACCACCAAATCCATGCAGAACACAGGCAACTCTGGGACCAAATGGAAATTAAAAAGACTGCTCAAAATGTAAGACCATTGAGAGGTATGCCCTCATCCTATGGATTTGGCAGGAAAAGTAATTTTACAGAAGGGGAAATGACTTTAAGAATTTAAAAATGGGTCATCTGGGAAAAATAATTGCTGGGAAGTTGGTGCTAACACACTAGAAGAAGAGAGCTCTAGCCATGAGCAATGAATGGAAGATAAGGACAGATTAAGGCACTGGTATTAGGAAAGAAGAAATAGTTTATTTGCTATGAGTCTCCCACAGTCAAGTTTTCTTTGCACAAATGTTTCAGTGCGGAGTGGCAGGGAACAATCAACAGCAACTATGAATCAGCGGGTCCATCTCAACAGAACAGGCACTAAGGAGGTAAACAGGGATAAGCAGCAGTGGTTACTTCCCCAAAATTCTCTAGATTGGTAGCAGTGCCAGAATATGTAGCAGATTTATAAATGGCAGCTACCAGATCACAAAATACCCCTGATGACTGTGGAAGAATTGAGATCACACTGACAAGAAAACAGAGAAGGCAGAGGCTCATCCAGCACACAGAACCCTCACACAAACACGCTTCATGTCCACTTATTTACCTGGCTCAGGACATAAAATATTCTGATGTTCCAGTATCGAGCCAGATCCTGGAGAAGAGGTTTCAAATAAATCTTGTCAAAGGTACAGAAGCAGCCAACAAGAGTTACAAAAGTTTCATCCTCCTCATTGTCTGTTATGGACTGGAGGATGGGAAGCATTGGTGCAAGGCCGGTACCAGATGCCAGCATGAGGAGTTCTCCATGCTAACAACAGAACAGAGAATTTTGAATGAGATGTGGTGATGGGAAAACAGATATGCTCATGGTCAGTTCCTCCTTGCTGCCACACTGGTAAGAGAACATAGCAAAAGGTTGTGAACTGGTAAATTCAAATCTCAAAATGTATTTTTCTGCAAAGGATTACAGACAGCACTTTCAGAGTTTCTATATCAAATCTAATGAAATTGTATTTTATCCAAGTATAATAAGTTATTCTAACTTCAGCCTTGATTTCAGTTAATTTATATTTCAGTTTCAATTGTGCAGTACACTTTGCTGACCCACTGCATGTTGTTTTCCCACTGAATATGCTCCCTGTGTTTATCTTGGATGCTGCAAAGTACAATCCTGAGTGTTCTCTGCAGGAAATGGTTTGTTTCTTCTCCATCCTGACTCAGGTATCTCCCTGGTGCATTATCTCACTTTTCTCACAGAGCTACCAGCAGCACATAGTGCTTCCCACTGGCAAGAAGGGACATTCACTCTATTCGTGATAGGGATTTTCAGGCAGCAAGGTGCTGTGCATAGAAAGAACAGAAGGTTCCCAGCACTTTCCGCAACTGCCAGGCAGTGCACCAATGCCAGAACTGGGACTTAAGGTCCTCTTAAGCCCTGTTTTGACTGAGCAGTTTACTGTGGATGGAACTGATCTGCCTGAATTTGAATCCTACTGAGACCTTTGTTATAATTCCTGAGTAATAAACAGTTCTTCTACAACATGTTGTTTTAGAGATTGTTCAGGTGTTTTGCAAACTGCATGTACAAGGCTCACCCAGAGATCCCCTGAACACAGCCACTTCTAGGGATGACTGCCATGCTCTGTCCCAAAGGATTATCTGGAAGTTTTATGAAGAGAAGGTAGCAGTAGCCTAAAATAGCAGGGAGAGTATTTCAGGAAGCAGAACACAATTGTTCTGCATGGAGCTTGGCCACTAGGATTTTACAGCCTTATTTTAGTTGGGAGTGGGGGGAGAAGAAGAAAAAACAAGGCCTTGAGATCTTAATGACCAGTGTTTCAATTTTGCTGCTCATTTGAAAGGTCAGAACTAAGTAACTGAATTAGTATGTGTGAGAAGCCTTCCCCTGAAACTGGATCTGCCTTTCTTTGCAAGGAGCCTGGTATCAGCAGGTGGGATCAACATTTGCAGAGTGGCTGGGTGACGTGACACCTCACTGGAGCTGCTACAGTTCAGGGAATACCCAAGAGAGAAATAGATCAACACCTCCCCTTCACTCGTGCTCAGTCACTAAACAGCAATGTGGTTCAAACAAGGCAAAACCCTCATTGCTGGTGCAAAATACATTCCCTTTGTTAAGCATATCAGGAACTTCTAATACAAGTGATGAAAAGAGAGCCTTGCTAATATTATCCAGTCTCCCATCCAGCTCCCTCTCCTCTTCCTTCTCAAATATTCTGCAGTTCAATAAGCTATAATTTCTCCAATTGACTGCTAATGCTGTAGCACTGCACAGTGACCCCGGAAGTCCCTAAAATAATCATGAAAAGAGTAATCAAATTGATGTCTTCCCTTTGGAGCACTAAACAAAGCTAGCTGTCACAAGCTCAAACATCCTATGTCTCTGAGGGAACTAACCTTATTAGGTCGATACGGGAACCCTCTGAACGGCCCACGCCAAAAGACTTTGTCTCCTTTTTTCCAAGTTTTTATGTATTGTGACATTAGCCCAGCTTCATAGCACTAATAAAAAACATTGCACAGAAGAAAAGAATAATTATACTCTGTTGGAAAGTTTCCCAGCCTAAAGTCAGTTATTAAGTTATCTACGTTTAAACAAGAAGGGGGCAAAAAAAACATTTCATGAGTTTAAAAAGAAAGAAAGATCATTCTATTTGAAAAACAACTCAAAGTTGTACTCAAAACAAAGACATTTAAATTAAATCATATTGGATCCATTCCAGCTTGACGATAACGTAAACACAACCCACTCTCATGCAGTCTGAATTTCCAAAACTGGAAAGTGCTTATCAGAGTGCTTGCTTACAAAGCACACAGAGGAAAGTGTCTTGAATGCAAAGAACAGTCCAACCCTTCAAGTATTCTCCAAACCTCAGGGTATGGGGTCTGGAAATGCCCTCTGGGTACTGATAGTTACATAAACACTGCAAAGCTCTTGCTTTATTTTAGTCTCTCAGATGCCGTGTTAATGCAATTAGTGATACAAAGTCAGATTTCTCATTTATGAAACTCTTGTTTTCAGAACAGATCATCTGGATGCGAAGGGATGCCTTCACATATTCAAAAAAAGTTATTGTGGGCCTCAAGGAAGAAAAGCAATAGCAAAAAATCTGCTTTACTTTCTACCAGGCACAATCTTATCCAGGCTTTTCCTGCAGGAATGCTAACCTCACTCATGACTGATGAGAAAGAGCCAGTACTTGCTAGACACAAGGAAGCAAGGAGAGGCTGGAAAACGAAGGGCTCATCTGAGCAGTCTTGTTGCTATGTGCTACATGTATATGTATGCCCTATGCGTATGACCACCTTACAGTTAATGAGAACAAACGTGCACAGAAGAACAGCCAGAGTCCATGGGATCTGGCCAGAGAACAAGGGCTGGTCCAAACAGCTGGAGCAAATAAGCCCAACAGCTGCAGGAAACAACTGGTCTCACACAGAGGTGATGCTGCTGATAAACCTGAGGAAGAGCAACACAACCAGAAGTCAAAAGATGGGACATAATACACGCCTTTGAAGACTGCAGCCCATATAGAAAAAGAATATGTTGGGGTATTTTCTGCACGCGCACTGGACAGAAGCCCAGCTCCACACCCCAGTGCTTTGGCTGGCCACCAAGCTGCACTGCAGGCAAATAAAATTGGTGAACCACAAAGAATCTAAGAAAAAATGAGTGAGCAAGCGTGTGTTTGTGCTTGCAAGCAGTGTTAGCTTAGAGAGAACAGAGATGCTCCTCCCTTCCTAACAACTGCATGTTGATAAACATGATAGTCAAGTATTAAGAACTATTAGCACTAGCTGTTACTTTCAAAAGGTAAATGCTTAACAGACACATTCGGGCTCTGCATTACTGTCAGAAACACTCCATGACCAGAAAGAGCTGGACACATTCTAAGTCTCATGCAAAGAATGTATAGTCACAGCATAGGAGCAATATTTTATACCTACCTTTTTCAAATACGTAAGGAAACGCAAGGCAAGAGCAGAAAATCAGCTCCACTTCTTGCCTATTCCCAATGGACCAGGGTAATGGAAACTAAAACAATCTTTCTTTCACCAAAATTATTTCCAAAAATTGAAGTGAGAAGTGATTGAGTGTGTTTAAAATGAATTTTTCTAAATAAGAAGAAAAAAATAATTATCTCCTGGGGGAAAATTTCTACACCCAGTTTTACATGGAGAGAAACCCTAACATTATAAAATCACTCAAAAAGAGGGTTATGCTCTGTAAATGGCAACTCCCTCATTCTTAACTGTAGTATCACAAATGCAATGCTATAATAACAGGAGACAGAAGAGTTTGAACAGTTCTTGGATTGCATAGTAATAATAATAATAATAATATAGTACTTTCCAAAATTGCCTGAATAGTGTGAAATATACCACAACCTACAGTGTGAGTTATAAAAATGGCTGCTTTACACTGGGTGCTACCAACCTCTTTTGTCAGTGCCAGAGAGTAACTATAGCTCCCTTTGGTATGAAAGGTTCTATATAAAGGAAAGGTATCATTACAATCATTACTATTATTATTGAAATGCAAAACCTGTGAGTAACAAGCAAGTATACATGAAATTTCACAGTCATCCTGTGAATGTTTCCTATTAATGCAACTCAAATGCAACATTCCCCTCCATCACACACCAATTGTCACAAGAACGGTGAAATGACCTTCCCACAGGTGTCCTATAGAAGCTGTACACTTTTCTAAAGAATACAGTTTGTGTTTGAACGTGCAATGCATAATAAGCCCCCCAAAAAGTGAAATCCTGGAAGACAAACAGAGGACAAGTGGTCATTCTCTACAAGCCACCTGGGAAATCCAGCACTTTGAATTTCACACCTATACTGAAGTCTGTGTCTGCCCTGAGGAATCATGAGCGACATACAAATGCAGTCTCAGAACAACCTTCTTCAATTTGATACTCTCCACACAAAGTAATCATTTATGAGGGCCCCACAGACTTTATTCGGATAAATTTCCAGCCAAGCTCTCCTACAGAACCCTTTCGAACTCAGCCAACATTTTGTGGTGGCCTCCAGAGGGGCTGGGACACTTGTGGAAAATGGGGCTCTGTCACCCCATTCACTTCGATAGATGCAGCCTGTGCCCGTGGGCCACCTCTCTGCCCTATGGGCCACAAGGATACTCTCAGACTGCAGGCAGCTCCAGAGCCCCGACTACAAACCAGAAACAGCTGCCCAGTCTCTGCCTACATTTTTAAACAAAATGAACAATTTTTTTGAGGAGTGTTCTTAAAGGAAAATCCAGGAAGGATGGTAACGGCTGGGCAAAGACTTCCCAAACTCAGTTGTTCAACTGGACTGACAACTGGTTTCAATTTCAAAGACACATTGAAATGGCAAAATGAAATCAGGAAAGTGGAATGGGCACCTCTTTCCATGCTGGCAACTGCAAGGCTCCCAAGAGGCTCCCTCCCAAGTGCTTAACAAGGCTTATGCTGCAAAGCACTTGTTTGTGTGTCACCTTCCTCTGCTTTCAGTTTTGTGGGGAAAACCGCAAGTTTTATCAGCAAAGCACAACTGCCTCAAAATGACACAAAAACAGTCCATGAGGGATTTGAGAGAGTCTCACTTGAAGTGCTGACAGCATGCTTGGTTCCTGAAGGAAACACAGTCCTCAGCACCTTAGGCTCTAATCCATATTGTACAGTCTTACTTACTTTGATTAAAACTTCAAAGTAGCCTTCTGCATTCCCTGGACTAATCGGAGTATAGGCTCGCTGGACCTCCAAACCACTCACCATTCCTCTGAGAAAAACAGGAACACACTGTGAGTTGGGTCATTGATTGGCATTACCAAACGTCTGCAGTTCTCTGGGGAGACGAGGGAGGCAGCAGGTCCTCTTCCCCGTGGCCCTTTCTTTGCACAGATGCAAAACATTTCTCTCCCAGAGGTAAAAATCTAGAGAGAACATAATGGCTAAATACACCTTATGTTTTTCCAGTGGTGGCCCCAGCTGTACCACACATTCAGCTCATGCATGCATCCCTGGAAAGACGTTTGAGCTGAGAAACAGCTGAATGTGCAAGACTGGAAAAGGGGAGAGAAAAATGCTTTTGCACTAAGTTTGCTATCCCTTTTGGGCAGGGGTCTCCTTCCCTTTTTGTGTTTGGACAGCATCTGGTAATTAAATGATGAAACCAGGGCACAGCCTTGACCTGAGGTCTTGCCAAGATATACTGTATTTTCCTGTAAGAATATATCCACCCTGTTCTTTCCTACTGACTACAGTAATTGAAGTGACCGAAGCTTTCCCTCCACTGCATTAGAGGAGATGGCTGAAGGGAGAAGTGTGTACTTTCAGCAGCCAGACAGCTGTATACATCAGCTGTTAACATACAAATAACGTCAACAGATACAGATCAATGGCATCATAACACAACTTTTTCTATCTCGCAATGATCACTGCAGATGGCTGAGAGACACATAAGCTTTTCCCAAGCGGCTCCTTTCTGGCAAGCAATAAACTACACAGGAGGATTGTTTTGTAAGAAATCACTCAGAATACGCCTGGACACTGGGGTTAACACCCTGGGTGCTGAGTTACCCCAAGACACGTGGCCTAAAATACCAAGCTCTGGGGTAAGTGCAGCTCATTGTCTTCATCCCAACATGCTGGAGTAAATAATCTGTTGTAACATCTATTCTTTGACTCTTTCTTTCTGCAAATGGATTTTCTTAATCACACCTAGTTCTTTCTGACCCAGCAACGCAAGGATAATGCCTAAGAAACATACAGCTTTGGAATGCCTTTTACCATAAAATCAGTAGAGCTAATGAGCTCACGAGTTCTTTCATCTGTGTCACTGTGGAGGTATAGAAATTATGATTTGCCTGGTATGAAGCCTTTGTCTATTGATAAACCCCTACACATTAGGTTACATAATGCAGACTGTTTAACTAGCACAGAGAACAATACCTTAACACGATATGTTGTCCTAAACTCAATCGCAGACTGCCATTTCCCGGTAATTCAAATTTGTACTGGTAGGTGTCCTCTGTTAGCTGCTCCACTGAGCTTATGCTGAATGGAGTAAATGTATCTGGATTCAGTTCTGAATTATTGCTCTGCAAGAACAACAATAAATAATTACTGGGTTAGATGGTGTCGTTTATTATTACATTTTTCTTTGGAAGCAAACGTGCATGCTAATTTAGTGCCAGAGATAGGACTCCAGGAGAACACGTAATAAATGCTGGGGCCCAGCACAAATTTCAGCTCTCTGCTGATGCATTTTCATGTTCTGCAGCGTGCACTTTGGGATCTCGCATGCTCCCCCTCTTTTAAATTACATTTTTACACCTTACAGCAAGGTCATCCTATTATGACTCACTGTAATAACTTTCTCATGTCTGAAAACAAACAGAAATAATACTGCTAAAATAGCTGAGTGCTGCTTTGGGGGCAACTTTGAAACCTACCGATGACCACAGCGAATAGGAAATATTGTTAGCTGTTTCAAATCTGATTGTTTTTACTTGACCCAGTGTAGTTAATCTCACGTAAAAGGGCACTGACAAGCTTAAAGTTATGCTCTGAAGACTACTCCACCACACATAATGCAGCTTTTTTCATCCTTGAAACATGAGACTAAAAACTAGGAAAAGATTAAAAGGTTAGGAAAACAGAGGTTCTCTGAGGAAACTGTCAAGAGAAAATTGTGATTCTTTGTACCTTTCACCTATTCCCACTTTGCAGAGAGGCTGGCTCTGGCTGGCTGGGGTACCCCAGCAAGGAGGAGCTGCAGATCCAGGGCTGTAATGCGACACCAGGGCGAACTCGACACTTGGAAAATCACATTACAGCAGGGAGGGAGCAGGCGAGGGGGAGGGTGGCTGTGAAGGCAGCGTTTGAGGAATTTCGTTTAAGGCACCGCTTTAATCTATTGCTGCATCCCTCACCCACCACAACCCCACACACTAACAAGTACGATCAAAGAACTGAATCTAGGATGCGATGAAGATAAATTGACCTGCTCCTTCTTTTCCGTGAGGAGGCTTTTGTCTTGCTTTGCTCTGGCCCTTTCCCATTGTGCAAGCTCCTTCTCGTACACATCATAGATGCAGGGTTTGCAGCCACTGCCGCAGCATTGGGATGGAGAAGGTTCCTGGGGTTTGAGAGCCAGCCAGTCGTCCTCATTTCCACTCATTGTCTGCAAAACACAAGCCCTTCATCAAAAACAGCAGGCTGAAGAGCTGCACACGCTCATCAGCTGAGTATTATCTGGAGAAAGACTGAGAAATCTCTCTCGAGCATCTTGCATGTGTACCTCAGGGGACTCGGAATTCTAACTGAAAACTGGAGAGCTAATCTGGCGCTTGCAACACTCCATTTTTATTCAACTGCCTCTGTATTGTCCGGTGCAGGAAGGCCAGACACTGCAGGCACTGATGGTGGCATAGCAGACTCCAGCCCAGCCACAGGCTGTTTCGCAGCCTGACTGTCCAGCCACCTCCAGCAGCAGCTGGCACACCCTTACTCCTACTAGTTCTGCTGTGGTGATTTCCAACAAAAGAGCGCTCTGGTCACCTGGAGCAGAAACATCTTAAAAATCTGTAGCTCGGTCCATGAGAATGGATAATGAACCCCAGCCACCAAGATGTGGCCTGCAGGAGAACTGCTTTAAAACGAGGGGAGGGCAGTGAGCTGAAAGTGGGGTTTATAGCCAAGAGACAAGGTGGTAAAGTCACAAGCTAATGAATACTTTGTTTATGAGCAGATTCGAGTTTGGTTTTACATCCAGACGCATAGGAAAGGGCAAGAAGCACAGGCACAGCGTGACTTTTACCCCTTAGCGCTGCCCATGCTTCAGACAGCGCTGTAGTCAAACCTAACACTCCTGAAACCAAAATCAAGCTGCTGATCTCTCAGGGACTCTGCTCTTTTTACAAAACGGTTGGCTCCGTGCTGTTCCCGATGCATTTCTGTCTGTAACATTTGAACAAAGAGGAGAGGAAATTATAAAGCCACAGGTGACCAAGCTGAGGAAGAGAACACTTAGCACTTAGCACAGCTTCATTTTCTAGGTAAACTAATTAACTAACCCTCACCCCTGCAACACACATGCGCTCATTCTAATATTACGAGGGAGCAGGCAGCACCACAAGGCAAGTGGCCCTACTCTCTTCTGTGAGCCAGGGCCAGAGCTCCTCTGAGGGTTCACAAGAACAGGACTGGTGTGTGAGATATTAATCTGAAATCTGTGTTAACTGTTTTAAAGTGTTACAGTATTATGTGACTTACATACATTAATGTTTCAGTATTCATGTCCCAGAAGCATCTGCCGGCCATTATGATCACATTTTCTATGTAACTATCTTTTTTTCCAGTACTGTTTGAAGACTTGATACATGTATGTCAGTTAATGTCTGCAAAGTATCACCCTCTGACTAAAAGAATGTTGGCTAAAATCTACAAGATAGCAGCTACATGGGAAAGAGGTCAGTTGCTGCTGTGGTGGAAACATTTAGCTCTTCTCATTAATATAAGAAGCATAACCAATACAAAAAATGTCAGCAAATAAACTCTCTAAGACTCGTTTTGGAGTTTTAGAAAGTGAGCATCCTTTATCAGGGCTGGGCAATGTGAGGGAGTGATCTCCATGAATCGTGTGCAGCGAGACAAGAGCTGGGGACAGGATGTATTTCCCACTTACAGGCATGTGTATAAATTTTCCCAGAAATCTTATGCATGTTCTATTACTTTCCAAGGACTAATTTTAATGTTATTATAAACTTCACAACAGTCAAAACTCTTGAGAGTTTGGGGCTTTGGAGCCAGCTCTGCCTGACCTTGCGTTTGAGATGGGGAAAAGCTATGAACATCGGGGATCACCGAAGAAGAGGGATCCGCTCAGTGCAGATCAGGTCGAACACAAGGCGTTGTATCTCCAAGCAATGAGCAGTGCCCGGAAAAACACTGCTTGGAATGACAGTGCTGTCAGAAGGACCTGCTGAGAGGGGGGCACTGGCACAGGCTGCCCAGGGGGAGCTGTGGCTGCCCCGTCCCTGGGGTGCTCAGGGCGGGCTGGATGGGCCCGGGGCAGCCTGGGCTGTGATGGGTGTCCCTGCCCAGGGCGGGGGGGCTGGGGGGGCTTTGGGGTCCCTTCCACCCCAAACCGTTCTGTGATTCTTACAAATGAAACCCCGCAGTCACTCAGGTGACAGTTAATTCTGCTTTAGCTCAAAATTTATCCCACTTTTGGTAACAGCGTTGTGCTCCACGTCACAGCCACCAACGGCGAAACCACGGGCGACGGCGACCCCGGCGAGGAGAGCAGCACCGCGGCCCCGCCCAGGGCCGGTCTCACAACTCCCCCCTCTCCGCCCCCGCACGACAGGGAGATCCCGACTTGGCCCTGCAAGCGCCGGCACGCGGACTCCCTAACGCCGCACTCACCTCCGCCCGCCGCGCACTTTGCAGACCCTCCCTTACCCCCGCGGCGCCCGCTCGCCATTGGCTGCGGTCGCAGTCCCACGGGGGAAGGGGGGGGGCGCGCTCCCGCTTTGCCGCGCGCGCCAAGATGGCGGCGGCCGCGCGCTGAGGGCTTTTGGGGGAGAAGCGGAACGATGGCGGCGGCGGCGCTGAGGCGGCAGGCGCGGGGCCTGCCCTCCCGCCTCGCTCGCGGCATCCTGACCCGCCCGGCGCCGCCCCGGCCCCGCGGGCCGCTGCCGCGCACGCCGTGGACGACGCGCGGGCCGCCGCCCGAGGAGCTGTGGCGGCTGTCGGAGCGGCCGTCGCCGCGAGAGCAGGTGGAGCTGGACGTCGTCACTTACGCCGGGAGGCAGCACTTCGTGCCGGGGCTCGCCCGGCCGCGCTTCCCGCCCTGGGACCGCGGCTGGCGCGACCCCTGGCACTCGCTGGGGCCGCGCTACGAGGAGATGCCGCTGTACAAGGAGCGCGGCTGCTTCATCTGCCACCAGCGCGTGAAGCTGCTGGAAGGTACCGGCCTAGCCCAACCCAAATCCCAGCCCTAAATCCCGGCTCCCAATACCAGCCCAACCCAAATCGCAGTTTCAACTCCAGTCCCAACCCAAATCCCAGTTTCAGCTCCAGTCCCAACCCAAATCCCAGTTTCAACTCCAGTCCCAACCCAAATCCCAGTCTCAACCCCAAATCCCAGTCTCAACCCCAAGCCCCATTCCAACCCAAATTCCAGTCTCAACCCCAGTCTCAACCCAGCCCAACCCAAATCCCAGTCTCAACCCAACCCAGTGCAAATCCCAGTCTCAACCCCAAGCCCAATACCAACCCCCACCCCAAATCCCAGTCTCAATCCAAATCCCAGTCTCAACCCCAACCCAATGCAAATCCCACTCTTAACCCCAAACCCAGCCCCAACCCAAATCCCCATCCAAATGCGCTGCCAGCCCAGGTACAATCTCTGGGTTTAAAAAAAACCTTTGAGATCAAGTCCAACTGTACCTGTCCACAACTAAACCACATCCTTGAGCACCTCATCCACCAATCCTTCAAACACCTCCGGAGATGGGGACTCGGCCCCTGTGCTGGGCAGCTGTTGCAGTGCTGATAACTCTTTTGGAGAAGAAACTTTTCTCACTGTCCAATCTGGCCCATTACCATAAGAAAGATATTGAGGTGCTGGAGCACATCCCGAGAAGAGCGACGAAACTGGTGAAGGGGCTGGAGAACTAATCTTATGAGGAGCAGCGGAGGGAACTGGGGTTGTTTAGCCTGGAGAAGAGGAGGTTGAGAGGAGACCTTATTGCTCTCTACAACTACGTAAAAGGAGGTTGCAGAGAGATGGGTGTTGGTCTCTTCTCCTAAGGGATAGGTGATAGGACAAGAGGGAATTGGCCTCAGGATGCATCAGGGGAAGTTTAGATTGGACACTTGGAAAAATTTCTTCCCAGAAAGGGTTATTGGGCATGGGAACAGTTGCCCAGGGAGGTGGTTGGGTCACTATCCCTGGAGGTGTTTAAACAGTGGGTAGATGAAGTGCCTGGGGACATGATAGGACTAGGGGCAAGAATTTCTTCACTACAGTGGTGAGGCACTGGCACAGAGAAGTTGTGGATGCCCCATCCCTGGAGGTGTTCAAGGCCAAGTTGGAGGGGGTGTTGGGCAGCCTGATCTAGTGGGACGTGTCCCTGCCCGTGGCAGGGGGGTTGGAACTAGATGATCTTTAAGGTCCCTTCCAACCCAAACTATTCTATGAGTGTATGGTTTGGTATTGGACAGGTACAGTTGGAGTTGATGATCTCTAAGGTCTTTTCCAATGTAATGATACTATGACTTTCCCCTGGCACAATTTGAGGCCATAATACCGGATTTTCTTGGGTTTTTTTGTTTCAAGGAGTTCGGCAGGCGCAGTGGCTCACCAAGACAAAGCTGGTAGAAGGCTTACCTCCAGCTGTGCTCAGCATCGTGAATGACCCAGCTCACCAGCTTGAGGGCTTCGAGGAGAGGGTGAAGCATGCGATTTCACACGCACGGTTCTGGGACACGACAGAAGCTGCTCCCAGGAGAGAACATTATTGGTAAGTCCTTAGTCTTAGGGAAGATCTTTCTGCTATGTGGTTATGGCTTTATCAGAAGCCAGTCATCAAGCAGGTAAGTTAAGAACCAGAGTTTTTAATACTGCAGAGAAAATTCATACATCCATCTGCTGTTTAGCGATTCACTTACTATGCAAAACTGTTAGAACGTCTGTATCAGGTCATCAGTTTGTAAAACAAAGAAACAACTATCACCAAAACAATAAAAAAAACCCCAATTCTGAATATTGACCGTAGTGCCAATGTGAACCTGTCCTCTGTATTAAACCTGCTTCTGAGCCAAGGTCTCTGTTTCAACTTGAGATTTACTTCTAGCTGATGCAGAATGTCGTTTTTTTAAATAACTAATGATAAGCATTATCTCTGCCAACTTGGAACAGAACTGGTGTGCGAGATATTAATCTGAAACCTGTGTTAACTGTTTGGAAATGTTAAAGTATTAGGTGATTTACATACATTAATGTTTCAGCATTAATGTCCCAGAAGCATCTGCCCGCCGTTGTGATCACATTTTTTTATGTAATTATTTTTTTTCCTCATTCTAAAGCCCAGTACTGTTTGAAGACTTGATACATGTATGTCGGTTAATGTCTGCGAAGTATCCTTCTCTGACTAAAAGAATGTTGGCTAGAAACTACAGGATAGCAGCTACATGGGAAAGAGGTCAGTTGCTGCTGTGGTGGAAGCATTTAGCTCTTCTCATTAATGTAAGGGGGTAACAAAGCTGCTAGCTTTAAGGCTGAAGACTTGGAGAAAGTGAAACAATTTTTGGAACAGAATAATTCAATAGTGCTGTAAAGATAGGCTGTCTTGGAAGCTGGCAGGATACTTGCCCTGGGAAGATTAGTAGGGTGTTGGACAACATCAGCAGAATGGCAGGAGAAGAGAACAAGTGCCTTAGAACAGATTGATTTGGGTTTGTGTTTTTTTTTGTCCAAAATCTGTACTGATGTCTTTCTACATGTTTAGTTAAGAAGTGGACACCAGCCGTTGACATTGGTATATTAGAAGAACCTACGGCTGAGCTACTGTTTAAGATGAATTTGGAGGTGAGGGGGGAGAGAGAGCTTTACAGAACAACAGCTTCCTAGAATGCTGGTGCCTAAAAGGAAATATAAGTCTTTCCCTGATGTTATTTCAGCAGTGTCTGAATGTAGCCTAATTTCCCTCCCCAGAATCCATCCTCCTTCAGGTCCGTGGCCTGAATGGAGTACTTATGAACTCTATGACCCCAATACCACCAGTAGCCTCCAAGGAGGAGGTACTTGCCACTGAAAAACATGTTCTGGAGACCTTCTATCCCATCTCCCCTACAATTGATCTTCAGGAAGTGAACGTATACAAAGAGCTCAACCATACAGGTAAATCCAGCTGCTGATAATTTTCTGTCAGACTTAAGTATCCAGGTTAACCTGGAGACCTTGTCCTTGTGCAGGAGAGCTGTGGGTAAAGTGGGGATGGGAATGGGGACATGGTAGCTGTGCACAGGGTGTGCAGTGCAAATGCTCCAGACCTCTGGCCGGTGTATTGTGGCCTAAGCAGGACTGAATATAAAGAAGAATTTAAAGCCTGGCAAATTAATTAGTTTCTGAAGATATGGGAGAAAACATTGGCAGTGTAGTCTTGCTGAGTGATTTCTGACATGATTATCTGCTATTTAGGTTTTAGAGATGGTTATCCGTACTCTCATCCTCACACTCTGTTCTTCCTGGAATCGGCCAACATTCGTCCTAACAGGTTCAGACCAGAACAACTTCGTGCTAAAATGCTGATGTTTGCTTTTGGCAACGCGCTGGCAAAGGCTAAGGTGCTGTATGGGGTACGTATTGGAGACTGTTGCTGACTCGCTAGGCCTTTGTTCTTTCTCCAGTGAGGCAGCTAGTGGAAAGAGATGGGAAACTCCCTTGCCGTGGCATGTTATGGTAGTTTTCAAATCTAAGCTTTCCAGCCCAGAGTTCTAACTGTAACCTCCAGGTGTGGTTACTGGTGTCTGCTGATCCAGAATACTGTAGCTCCGCAATGAGCGTGTTTGTGATGTAACATGCATTAGAGTGGGAATGGGTAGGAACCAGTGAGTAGGTTCAACTGTAAAACTCTAACCCATCCCACAGCTCAGTATGTAAATTGATGCTTCATTGCTGGCTGAAGGAGGAATTTTAATTAAAATACAAAATCTACATTCAGAACTTGTTTGACTGGAGTAATTTTCTGGGCAAGTTAACAATACATTTATTAAATCTTGGCTGTAAACCAAGTGGAAGATGCAGAATCAGCAAGTACTCATACAGTTTCTGTAGTAACTGGCTTTTTAAACATTCTCCTCTCCCCTTCTTTCCTAGAATGATCCCAAGGTCTTGGAGCAGCCAGTAGTGGTGCAAAGCGTTGGCACAGATGGCCAGCTCTTCCAGTTCATGGTGTTCCAGTTAAATACAACAGACCTTGTCTCTAACGATGGAATAAAAAATCTAGTCTGGATTGACTCTGATCAGAATCTGTATGAAAAAGCCCAGTGTATTCCAGAAATCAAGAAGAGAGTTGTTACGGTAAGCAAAACTTGGGAAGTGGTCCTGGAAATTCTACCCTTTCACCTCTGCTGGAGGTTTGAGAGCAGGTGTAGAGCTGTAGTGCGGGCTTTAAACCAGCTGAACTGACCTGACAGAGGCACTGGCCTCGTTCTTAAGGAGGTGTTACTGACAGGGAGTATTTGTAGTGCTGATGTACTGCGTAGCGTGCAAGCCACATGCCAAGCCTAATACGAACTCCTACATAAAGATATCCCCGTCTGTAATCTACCAGCTCATAATATGCTTGTTTAAAATTGACCCGTGCTCTGATGAAGGAATTGCTTACATGCAACTGTCAGCTGTGCTGCAGAGTAAATAGAGCACGGTGCTGTCAGCCCGGTTGTGCTGGGAGGGCGTCTCAGTTTGATGGGCAAAGGGTTTGTGCTGTTGGAGATTTATACCAGTGAAAATGCCCGCAGACAAACCCGTCTGGGGAGGGGGAGCACAATTTGTAGGCTACCGTGTCTGAAGTCTTATTCAAGCATATTTAAAGCCGTTGTTTGTCTACACTAATCACTTCACTGCAAACTGAGCATCCGTGTCTTTCTCTGCAGAAGCCCGCTGGAATATACGGCTTTCAGCCAGACACATTCAAGAAGTTTCTGGCACTGTATCTGCATGGAACTGTGTGAAATTCAGCTCAAATGAAAATACTTTACCAACTGTACCTGCTGCTTCTCTTTGCCAGAACTATCACATAATTAAAGGTGGATTAATTTACTTTCAAAAATAAATTATATTGTTACTGAAAGTAAAATTTTTTTAACACTAAATTGTGCACGAAGAAACTCTTTCATTTTAGGGGCTCATCTCTGGATTCAGGTTAGAGAGAGTCATCAAATATATCGTCCTGCACTCTTTCACTGGTGCCTAGAAAGAACATAAGCCAGTCATTATTCCTCTGCACAGGTTCTGCTCTTGGTGTGCTTTAGCACAGAGGTAGATTCAAACCTATTTCCCGAGGCTGCTTTGAGTACCTCTGAATGCAGTGTACGTGGAAGAGACTCACAAAGCTTCAAGGGGGGAGCCTGAGCCGCAAGCCTGTTTCATTCTGCCTGCCTTTTACTTTGTTTTACTCCTGGCTGCTTTGGGATGTGTCGTGCTGCCCTGCGCTCAGTTCCCAAAGCACTTAGTCGGTGGGACTGCTTTGTTGGATCTATAGAACTGCAGTTCTTTTATCCCCTGATCCTGGATGAAGAGACCCATCCATTTTGGGAAAGTGATGTAGATTGTAGCGTGAAACTTTAGTGCCTGGTAGCTGGTGTTTGCTGCTAAAAACACAAAGGAAGAATTTCTTCCTGCCACACAGAGTTAACTGAGCAGGAAGCATATGCTTTGTAAGATGGAGGGATTAGTGTGGTTTTTGTGAAATGAAGGCTAAATTAGCTCCAGCCAAATGCTGAATGCTTTGCAGTTCTGCACTGATACCCTCCAGCGCATGGGGAGCAAGAGGACAGCCTGTGCTATTTTAAGGTGTGGAAGAGCATGTTTCCCAGAAATCAATCTCAGCTCAGAGTCTTGTAGGAAGAGACTCATCTGTGCTTTGTAATCCTCTCTGACCACCTGGATGCACACCCCAGTTGTGTGTTCCGGTCTCAATCCCTCTGTCACCTCTACTCTGCAGGTTTCGGTCACATTTGAGATGAATGGTTGCACCCAGTAAATTGGGATGCATCGGCTGTAAGTTAAATTAACAAACCTCTCAGTAGTTAGGACAAGGTGCTTGAAAGAGAAATAACCTAGTGATGTTGCATCAATGTAAATCATGTTAATTCTGCCTGCTAAAGGGATGCCTGATTCAGCCCGTCTTATTTAAAACTATTTAGATCTGTAATTTGCGCCAAGTTATTTAGGTTTTAGGTGTATTTTAAAACGTGTGCTCTGTGGAGACTTTCAGGAGGTGTTTCAGGCTGTTGGCTCGGGGATGTCACATGGACCCTGTTAGGCAACTGCCCTCCGACTATTGACATCCCCTCACCCTTCCAGCTTTGGGTCTTCAACATCCTAGGGAGGAAACCCTGTAGGACAGCAGCTGGTGCTTTAACATTCCTGAGCAGAGGCTTTCCCTAAGGAAGTGTGGTAGAAGAGTGGCTGTGGTGGAGAGGAGGGGGTGGAGAAATGAAACACCTCACATGCTTCTTGTAGATGTGGGAATCTGTGAAGATGTTCCACGTGGGAAAGAGCCAAAGTCCCTTTAGGGACATCACTGTTAGGACAGGCAGTGGAAGAGAAACTAAGTGAAGCTGAAGCCCATCTATCTCTGAGATCGAGGAAAGACAAAGCACAAACACGGGGAGGGATGCATGAGGGCAGAACAAAGACAAATAGGATAAATGGCAGAAGCGATAAGACATGGGCCAGTCAGTAGGAGAACAAAGCTTCAGAGGTTCCAAGAGGCATCCGGAAGCCGCTTGAGATGAAGGGACCATACACAAGCATGCAAGCCCATGTACCTGGTTTGCCTAAGGCACAGCTGATCTCGCAAGAAGTGATGAGGGCAGCAGTATTGCTGTGTTGCTGGAAGGATCTTTGTGCTGAGTAAGCACCTCTGAGGTTCAGGGGCGGAATTCAAGGGCGGGCAGAGTGGGGCTCCCAGTCTGGCACCTGGAATGGGTGCTTAGGCTCGTCTGTCATGGTGGTGCAGGTACAAGGTCCGTGAACCCTGCAGCCTCTGAGGGCGGCCTCCTCCCCCAGGCAGTCGTGCACGTGTGTGCAGCGTCCTGCTGGTCTTCCCAAGCACATTACACGTGATTCACCCACTCATTCCTCCAGTATGACCTGCTGGAATTAGCCCCGCTGAGGGAGGTGGGGCAGAGCAGGACAATGGGTCACAGAGGCACATCTGGGTTAGCATCAATAAATTATAAAGGCTCGTCAGCAGATGAATGACATTACCTCAGCACGGACCAAGAGCCAGACATTAACTTTTAATGAACAGCAGCCAGGGAAGCAGAACGTGCAGGAACAGGGTGGCAGGAGTCCGAGGTAAAGACCCCGTGGTGCCTGCCTGCCCAAAGGAGAGTCTGCAGGGTCTGTCCCTCTGGGCTCCACCATTCCATACTACCTTCCCCTGAACCGCTCCCGATGCAAAATCCAACTCCACAGGCTGTATTCATTGTGCCAGTGAGCGTACCGTGCTCAGACCGGAGCCCCTGGTTCTTCAGATCCTCCTCCTGCGTCTAACTTAATGAAAACTAATGTGGGAGACAATTATCCCTAAGGTTGGGCTCAGGAGACGTTTAGAGGAGGGAACATGGCAGTTTCTCATGGTGGTGTTTAATAAAATTACTCTGTAACCCCAGACAAACCACCGGGAAGGGCTTTTCTCTGTGTCACAATAAACACATCAGGCAGCAGAGCAGTGCCTGGCTGGTCAGCCTGGGCAGGGATGGCTCCGGGGAACCAGGCGGGCAGGACGTCTTCATGACTGTCAACTAATTACCCTCGAGGATCACATTTCCAAATGATGGACAATGCTTGCATGGTACTTTCTGCAAAGCACAGAGGGATGTGGTTGTCCGGACCAAACTGTGCCCTGGGGGAGGGCTGTGGACCCCTGCAGCGCTGAGCCAGAGGCAAACCTGGGCAGGTAGCAAAGGGTGTGAAAGGCGCTGCTCCTTGGCCCGCTGTTGATTACATGCTAATGGTCTCCACAGGCACAACGGTTTTTCTGGGTGTTTCCCAAACCCAGCAGACACCCAGCATGCCGCCCCCGCACCCCTTTGCTCCATGAGCAGCTGCAGCCGCATGGCTCTCGCTCCTGGAATTGCAGCAGCCATGTGGCTGTGAGTGCCGGTGCTGGGTGGGAGCATCCCCCAGGAGCAGCAGCACTCCAAGAGGGCTTGAAGCCCTTAGACCATGCTTGAATGTTCCTGCACGGAGGGCAGGAAGCTGCAAAATTGCAGCCAGGCTTATCCTGCCTGAACCAGTCAAATGCAGAGAACGTGTCTCAGACAGCAGCTCCCGCGGGCGTTTCAGGCACCCGGCACTTGGGAGTCACCCATCTGAAGACCTAGAACGGCCCAGTCTCTCCCCAGACGCTGCAGCAGCCGCTGATACTGCCTGGCAGGGAGCCAGGTCAACCTCACCCCGGTTTCTCCATCCCCAGCGGCCGGTCAAGAGCCTGGAGCCGAGTTTGATCCTGCAATGTTGCACGTGGCACATCGGAGTGGTTGGACTCGATGACCTAAGAAGTCTTTTCCAACCTGATGATTCTACGATGCTATGCACCCACTGTGCAGCACAGCCAGCCCTTGCCCGCGTCAGGAGACCTCCCCTCCAGCCTATGTATGTGTATCAATGTATTTTGGAAGGTGACACGTGTCCCTTTCCCACCTCCCAGTGCTGCGGGACTCGAGCAACAGGAGGTGACAGGAGCCAGTGCCTCTTCCCAGATGTCCCTGAGCTATCATCTGCTGCAAGGGACGCGTCCTCTACCGCCACACTGGAGTCCCAGTTCCTTCAGCCTTTAGCAGGGAAAACCTGGAGGAGAGGGTGTAACACCCCAGAAAGCGCCTCTCCACCTGCAGCCAGGGAGGACAACGGGCTGCTGCCATGCCCGGTGCAGGCAAGAATGACCATTTTCCTAGGCTAAAAGCTGAATTTTTAAAATGCTTAAAAAACCCTCAACAAAACCCCAACAAACCCAAGCGAACTTCACCAATCCAAGCCTCTCCCAGCCCTCCGGTCCTGCCCTGCAGCCGCATCCCTGTCCCCCTCCTAACCTCAGCCAGGGCCGCTCCAGCGCTGGCCACTTCTCAGCTAGGCATCACCTCTGCTCCCACATCCCAAACACGGGCGTTTGTCCTTGATAAATAACGTTGGGAAAAAAATCCCTCTCCGGGTCTGGGAACAAACCGACCAGGAACAAACTGCAGAGCACTGAAATAAAATGTTTATGTTGATATTTATTACAGCATGGGGGGAGGGGAGAAAGGGAGAGAACCGTTTCATTCAAAAAACCATCCCATACCAATGAAGACAATAATTTAGCTATTCATTTTTAAAATACATTAAAACCGGTCCTTTCATTTCCTCATGTCAGAATGAGAAAAAAAAAAAACCCAACAAACCAAACCCAAGATGGGAAGCGTAAAAGGAAAAAAAAAGTTGAACCCTTGGGGAGCCCCCGGGTATATTTGTGATGCAACAAATCTGCGTTCGGTTATTTCTCAGCTTTGGAAAATATTAACCTGCCTGTAACTATGAGACTGACACCCTCAGACCTCCCCATCCCACCCGCCCCTCCCTCCCCAGCGACTTCCTACAGCTAAAGCACAATTAAAATGCCTAGGAAAAAGAAGGCAAACATTAAAAAAAAATTGTATTACACACTAAAAAAAAAAAAAGTTTTGTCATCTCATGTCTTGCAGTCAGAATAATAAAAACAAGCCAAATGTCCCCCAAAAACATTTCAATGAAGGGGTGCGGAAAAAAGACATTCCTTTAATAAAACATTATCAACAAATATCGTACACAAACTACAATGTATAATAATTACTTTTTTTTTTTCCCCCCCTCTTGGTAATTTTCGAACCAGACTACAAGGTAAGAAAAAACACTGAAACAAGATACAATGCTTTCAATAATCCGCACAAAGGTCAAATCCAAGGAAGAGAATATTTTACAGAATATGATATACATGGAGCAGAAATGGGAGCTGGAGAAAAACAAAGACCAAACTACAGGGTAGTGTCATGTACAGAGATCCCAACCCGCCGCCTTGGCTCATCCCTTCCTCTGCTGCCAGAAGGAAGGGCCTTCGATGCTTGCCATTAATTTTTATTTTCTTATTACAGAGCGAGCCTACAGAATAGCAAGGTTACATTTTAACAACAAGAATTCCTTAAAAAATATCTCTGTCCAGCTCCAAATCTTAGATAAATGAAACCCTGACAAGAGCACATCTCTAAAGAAAAGACACCCCCTCCCCCCAACATACCCCCAAAGCAAATAAAACCCCCAAAACCCCCAAAGTTAGCTGGAGATCACAGTTTCAAAGTCCCAGGTCAGATCAACCCTTTCGGTGGATTAAAAAAAAAAAATATTAAAAAAAACCTCAATTACTTTTGCAGTGAACCAGCTGAAGGACTCTGGGGAAGGGAGGGACAGAGATTTCTTCTTGTACTCGGAGAGGGGGGAAAGACTAACACAGTGCATGCCACAGTCACAGAGAGCAAGATCACGATTCATTCGAGGATGTGATCCTAGAAGGGGTCACCTGCGTTAACAAGTTTATAACGAGGTGGTGGAGTCTCTTCCCCAAAGCAGATCTTGTTAACTGGAGGAGGAAGCGTTGTGCTGCAAATGAACCAAAAAAAACACCCCAAAATAGAAGGGAAAAAAAAAGCCAAAACCAAAAAAAAAAAAAACAAAAAACAACAGGCCTTCTGAACGAAAACCACCATTGTAAACTGTCCAGTTTATTTAAAAAAATGACTACAACAGAGACAACATGAGATTTCATATCTAGACTAGCTTCCTGGTGTTGCACGGCACAAACATACAACAGGTTCGGTTTCTGTCTTTATTTAAAACAAAGCAAAGAGATCGGAGTTGGGTGCTAGAGGCTTCCGTTTGTTTCCAAAAAGAAGTGTCATGTACATATATAAACCCTTCTGCACAAAGAAGGGTCTTGTCATCTTGAAATATTTTAAGTTTTGTCCTTCATGTTTTATGGAATAAAAAGTTCAGCCTTTTTATTGCATGAAACTAAACCTGGGGTTTTGGCCCCCGCCACGCGTCTCCCTGCCCATACACCTAGATTCTTCTTCTTCTTGCATAATTCGTTGAGATCCTCCGAACGGCAGCTGACTCTCTTGATCCTGGAGAGGAGGGGGAGGGAAATCACACACTCATCGTCATGCTGGGGGAATACTGGAAGAGAGACAGAGCCACGGTGAGAAACCAGACGGGCCAGACCCCCAGGCACCAAAGGGGAATGCAAAAGGAGGCTGATGACAACTATACAGCAACCTAATTGGATCTAATAAATCAGAAGGAGAGGATATGTTGGAGACTCGAATTTATCAGGGTGTAATCGGCTCTGGAACTTGCTTTTTCAGGGAGAAAATCAGCAGAACAGTATGAGGCGAGATGCAATTTAAAACAAATAATTAACATGCATGTTTGTATATGCCGCTAACAGAGGAAGAAGAGGAGAGATGTCTGTAGACATGCACAGCACCTTGAATCGGCCAGGCCAGCTGCATCTGCACCAGCTCCTCTCCATCCCTGTCCCCTCCACCCCACAGCTCCTCTCCCCTCCCCACCACCATCACAGTGAGTACCCAAGCTTGCACACACCAGTGTATTTCTTCCTCCCCATTCTCTGTCCCAGAACAGCTCACACAGAGCACAACCCAGGTTTGGGCACCCACCACCAAACCCACCCACCCCTGTGCCAGGATGCTTTGGGGACCATTCCCCCCAACCCCAAGGACGCACTCACTCACATTGTCATTTTGGAAGGAATGGAGAAAGTTGCCTCCCAGCTCCCCATCGTCTCTTGGAGTGCCCGGGGGATTGCTAATGCCACTTATGTTGTTTGGAGAATTCTGTGGGAGATGCGGGAGGAGGTGGTGAGCAGGTCCTTGTGCCCCTCAAAACGCCACGGGGCCAGGATGCAGCCCCATCTGCCCCGGGCATGTACCCCCCGATGTGTCCCCATCCATCGGGGTCACACAGGCACCCCACTGCCCAGAAAAGGTGGGGTGGGGGGGCACGCACCCGCTCTGCAGCTCACTTACTTTTGGAAGTCCATCTATGTCTCCTGACCCTGCACAGGGGGACACAAAAGGAGAACAGCCTTATTGAGCATGTAGATGGCCCCCGTGCCCTGCTCTGCCCTAGACCCCCTTTCTGAGTTCCAGCCAAAGGCTCTGCTTCCAGCACTGGTCTGAACTGGTGGCTGAGCCCAGGATGGGAGCAGGCACTGGGATGCTCTGCCAGCATCCCTGCAGAGCAAAGACATGGTGGGGCTCCTGTGTGGGCGCTCACCTAATGATCCGTTCATGTGATGGGGCTCCATGCCGCCCATGCCGCCCATGGGGCCGTCAGAGCCAGGGCCCATTGGGAACTGCGGAAAAAAAAGGCAACAAAACCAAAATCAGCTACAAAACCAGGCGGCATGTCGGTGAGCTCATGGTCCTGTGGGTTCACCTATAAAATCTGGCCGTGTGGGCAGATCTGGACCCATGACAGTACATAGGGTTCCCTCCAACCAGCGTTTAGTGAGATTTAAGTCTGCCTGTATCCCGCAAAACACAGCATCTCACCGGGTACACAGCTGCCACCACCTTGGCCGGAGCAGCAGGACCACTGCTCTCATAATAAGCATAAAAAATTAACAAAGTCACTGAAGAGTTAATCGCTTTTTGATGGTTTGTTTTATTTCTGTTTTGTAACAAATGGCTGAAATCAATTAAACTGCTTTACTCTCAACTGATGAAGTTAATTATGATTTGTTATGGTATCTGATATGTAAATTATTAGAAAGCAGACTTACATTCGATCGACTGCCTGCGGGCGGTACTGGATTAATCATTGTGTAGATGTTGTCACTTGAATTTGTTGAATCTGTGGAACAGTGAAGCCCAGTAAGTTGGGTGATTAATTCATTTCTTAATTAAAACAAACTCATGCCACTTGAACTCATTCTTTTGTATTTTATCACCTAAAATTCCCTCTAAGTACCACCATTTTCGGGCTAATTTGTATTTAATGAAGATCCACAAAGTTTTTCATCACAGAAATTCAACTGTGAAAAATAATTCAACTGCTAGCTGGGAAGCTCAGGGAGGTGATTCCCCACCATGGAAGCACTCCTCATCTCCCCACCTCTCTGAGACCCACAGCATCCAAATCCATAATGGGATATTCCCCAATGCCACCCCGAAGCCAAGCAGCCCATGCCGCTCGATCCTCGGAAAAGCAAAAGCTATATAAATTTGTTATCGTTGCCTGGGCAGGAGTTGCCTGTGCTCAGCAGTGCAACCCCACGGATGGGATCTCCTGGCGGGGGAAAGGGCAGGAGCCCCAGTGAGGGGTGTCTCGTACCTGCAGGACTGGGCATGATGGGTGTTCCTGGAGGACCGCCGCCACCAGGCGGACCCTGTGGAGGAATGAAGAAGGGATCAGCCGTGCAAACATGAGCACCACCCACCTCCTCACATTTTCAAATGCCTCCCCAAGTTGGACCTCACACTCCCAAATGCAGCTCGCCCCTCCCCAGCTCCACTTTTTCCCCAAACCACACGAGCTCCCTGAACGCTAACATCTCTGCAGCCCGACGACAAGACACAGACAGAGTAGGACTCACCACATATGTACCAGGCGATGAAGAAGAGTATGGGATCTATACAGAGAAGAGAGTTGGGTTCAGCTATGGAGTGCACAGGAGCTCCCACAGACCCCATTAGGGCACAGCCGAGAGCCCCTGCTGCCCCCTCAGCCTGGCCAGGATGGGGGTCCCAGAGCCCACCAGGCCCTGCAGCTGCATCCCACCACAGGGAGAGCAGCACAAGAGCAGAATTTAGGCTTCAGACCAGGGGCAGTGCATAAACAAAATGATGGGAAACACTCTGTTTGCAGGACAGTCCCTGACCAGCCCTGCTGTTGCTTCAAGGACCATGAGATACTCACTGAGTTAGCACTGCTGGGGTTCGGCCACGGTCTGCCGGCTCCTGGCCCCCTGGGGTCAAAATTAAACGTGAAAAAATAAAATGTCATGTCTTTATCTGTACAGTCCCGCAAAACCCAATTTGGCAGCCAAACATCCCCGGTGCAAGGTTTGCCTTACATGTTAATTCCAGGCATGCCGGGACCTAGGGAGTTGGGTGGAGGTCTCATGCCGCTGCCGTAGTTCTGCAACAATAACCAAGGGTCAGCCAACCGTAATGGGAAGGGAAAATGTAGAAGACAAAAAAGGGGAAAAAAAGGCCAACAAACAAAAAACCAAGAGGGTTAGTTTGCAGAAATGAGATTTAAAAAATATTAGATGATGGTGAACCTAGAGGCAATTAGCAATTGTGTTGATAAAAAAAGCCCAGGCAGCTGAATATGGGAGGGAGTCAGGCTGAGCCCCTAAGTTCCCCCTTGGTCTCTGCTGCCACATTAGTTGAAGGAATTAGCCCCCTCCCAGCTCCAGGAGACAAATCTGCCCACAGCCTCCACATGCCAGTGAGAGCCGTTTGGGCTTGTCTGTCTTGTGCGGGAGAAAACAGGGGCAGGAGGAGAAAACCTTGGATGGTTATTGCTGCAGTGTAAGGACGAGAAAAGCCTGCACGAGTGTTCCTGAGATGGAGTATCTCCTGCTTCCAGGATGAGGGATGGAGTAGGGAAAACCAAACCAGGCTTGTTTTCCTGTTGTTTCCCAGCTCTTTGCTACATTTCCTGGAGTGGGTCTGAAGCCCCCTGGGGCTCAACTCCCAGCTTAGTTCAGCTCGGCTTAGCCCCCAGCCAGGACCAGAAGCCTCAGATCCACGTCTCTCATCTCCTAAAACCAGCTCTAGTACAAAGCCAAGCCTAAGGCACAGAAGGAAGAGGAATCCCCTGAATGCCACGCTCCATTTGGCTTGCGCTTTGCTGCCAGTGCCCTCCGGGTGACGTGCAGCAGGATTTAGGTCGCGTTGCCACTCCTCCCCTCGCACCTTCCCTCCTTCCTGTGATGCATCTTTTTGGGCTGCATTTCTGCCATTTCGAGAAAAAACTGCCAGGCCAGGAGCGGGGACGGCTGGCTGCTTCCTATTTCGCAGCCCCTCAGAGTGCTCAAGCTGGATTTAAGGTACAATACCTCAGTGTTGTTGATTTTTCCCTGGATTTATAGATGCACTGGAACATGGTGCTCTGCTGAGGGCATCACCAAAGTTTGTTTTGAAGAGGCAGAAAAGGGTTTTCCCCAAACAAATTACCAACAAGTCCTTAATTGATCAAAATTCCAGCCATTTACACTGAATAGCAGCATCAAACCCCTTGTTTAAAAAAAAAAAAAAAGAAAAAGAGCTCAGCATTTTTAATTGGAGCTGAAAGGCTGGAAAACGAAGCCATCTGAAAGATGCTCAGGGAGGGTGGGGAGGGAACGCAGCTGTGCCGAGCGACCTGGGTGCTGCTGGGCTCTGGCAAGATGCTGCCAAAACCCAGCGAACTACAAATCCTCTTCGTAGAGGCACCAGGGAACCTAATCTGCAGAGCTAACCTGCAACTGTTAAAGGGAAAAAGGCAGTGGTGATCAGCTGTTAGGGATGATTCATCGTCAGTTCGTAATAAGTGGCTGTTTTCAGGATGCCAGGATGTCCAAGCTGGATGCTCTGCGGCCCTTCGGAATAATTTAAGGAGTATTTGGGAAGGTCTGGATGCAAAGCTTAAAGCAAAATAAGTCTCGGGCATGCAAAATGTGAGGGGCTGCTGGGTTTGATTTGATATTTTTGGTGCTTGCCAGCACAGGCGCTGGTTCCTGGATGGCTGTGGGGAGGCAGTGCCTCGCGAGTGCCAGATTGGGAAGCCCAGCGCTTTCCCAGGCAAAGGCTGCCTTTTAAAAACCCTCTCCCTAATGTACCTACACAGGGAATGGCAGAGTAAAAATAAAGCTCTGAACATTTCACAACTCTTGCCGGCTCCCAGAGCTGCTGCCATCCCACGCGGCGCTGAACGCGCGCTCATGGCTTCCAAGTTTCATGGCGAGTTTTGCAAGTGGGAAGCGAGCAGCCTCTCCCAGGCAAACAGCTGCTGCTCCCCTTGGCGCAGGCCAAGCTAGCAAACGCCACTTTTTACGGACGCAGTCCTCCAGGAAAGGAGGATTTTAAACAGAGTAGTACTGCTATCACTGGGCTTGTCAGTGAAATGATGCTCACGCAGGTTTTTTTATCCCCTGGCCTAGGATGGATTTGAGTGCCTGTGGAGACGGGCGAGCATCCCTGAGCAGCATTCTCAGGCTGGTGTTAAAAACAGATGACACAACTTTCTCTTTACACAATATTTGCTTATCTCAACAGTCTCCGGGGGAACACCAAAACAAAACTCCAGCACACCCGCTTGTCTCTTGACAGACTCTGATCCTCACGCTACAAACCCGACGTAGGCGACAATGCAGAGAGGATAAACCTCCAACCACAATATGGTAATCGGGTTTTGAAGTCTCATAGAAGGAACAAACAGGAGTGAGTCAACAACAAGCCACTCCATAAAGTGAATCAATGGAAAGACAGCATACATTAACCCAGATCTGCTTAATTTCAAGAGTTTACTCCCCTTTCCTGAAATAGAGTGCTCAAGCAGGCAGCAGGAGGGGCAGGTGGAGGGGAACCTCGCAGAGGAAAGCCTTATTCCCATGCTAAAAGGATTTTTGCCATTTCTTTTTATTTATTTATTTTTAATGAAAGCCTCCTTTCCCTTTCCTGCTGTTAGGGTCATAACTATTTCCCAGGCAGGCGGTGTAATGCACTCAAAGGCTGCTCGGGTGCGGCACTAAGTGCCATCCCCTTTGACGGAAGGGCAGGAGGGGGGTTGCAATACCCTTAATGAGCTCTGAAGACCTCACTCATATTAAAGAGAAGGATTTCCAGATGCAAGACTAATGTAAAACGCATTAACACTAATGGGGGACGGGGCGGGGGGGGGTAAAACTCCCAGCTATTTGAGCTCCAGGAGGTTGGTTTGATGGTGCGTGGTGTTTGCTGAGCTGTAAGATGCTCTTTGGTACTGGGCTTACCTGCGGACCGGGACCCATGGGGCCCATCCCTCGTGGAGGATTCATCCTTTGCATGGGGCCGCCCATGTTAGGGTGCCCTGTTGGGAGGAAAGCAGGGGTGTTACAAGCACAGCAGCCTCCTTGGGTCCCAGACCAACAGCTAATAAGAAATGTTAATGTTCAAACCTCTTCCACTGGGTTTACCTTGTTGTCGCGTGGGATCCATCGAATTGGGCAGCAATGGCTGTGTACCAGGAACGGCGCCTGGAGGCTGTGAAAGCAACGGAAGGAAGATTAAAAAAAAAAACAAACTAAAATGCAGTCTACAGGGATAGACTTGGGTTGAGAGTTTAGGCTTTTGGGAGGCTCCTCGGTGCACTCCCCAGGTCACACCACCCTTCCTGCCACAGTACAACCTGTGGCCGTCTGAGCATCCTGCATCTCGGGCATCTTTCTACAGCCTCTGCATGTTTGCCTCCCCTTTTTTTCGCAAATGCCCTCTAAAAACCAAACAAGGCACCAGCGCTTCCTCCTCTCCCTACAGCCCCATGCCTATCAGGCTGTTGTATTTTGGAGGCGCAGGAGAAAGCCCAGGCAGCGCAGGGCAGAGATGTCAAAGCCAGTGGGGAAAGAAGACCGGCAGCTTGGCTCCCCGATCTTTACACCAGTGCCAAGCTCAAACAATACAGGTTGCAATGATTCCTTGGCTGCTGATGGGGAAAGGTCCATCTGCAGAAGACCAGCATTCAGACCTGTTCCCATGCAGGCAGGAGGGGAGGGCGGATGCTCCCCCTCCCCAAACCCAGCTCTGCTTGGGCAATGCAGCTATTTAAAGTTCAAAGGCTGCTCCGAATAGATAAAGAGAGAAAAGCGCAGATACCATCTGCCTGGGGAAGCAAACTGTAAACGGTTTTGCTACAGCACTGCCTTTTATTTGAGTACCGACACAGACCCCACTGCCAGAGCACAGCACTGGCACTGGGTGGGCATGGCTGTGCTGAGACAGAATCTACCCAATCCCTATTTTTTTTCAGCCTGGAGGCTGGTAGCAGGAGGAAGATAAACCAGGGGAGTTGTAATGATGGATATTTACACTTCTGCTGTCTGACCTTCCTGCCCACCTATTTATTCCTCCTGTCCCTCTGGATGCGACCACAACCTCGCTGAGCTCTGGGAAGGTACAAACCAGTGCTTTATATGGTGTTTGGGGGGGGGGGGGGAATCCTTTCTAATTAACTTCACCCACTCTCAGATGCTCAGCCCCACTGCAAGAGCAACCACCCCAGCCTGGTGCTCTGACTTTCCTACCTGTCTCACCTCACTGTGCCCACCTCCTGCAGTGCTTGGGACCAGCCTGGGAACCACAGCAGGATGAGGGCCATTAAAACTGCCCCATGAGAAGGTGGCATTAACTAATACCTTGCTAAACCAGCCACCAGTGCCCTGGATGTGAGGCTCTTCCAGCCCAGCTGGGCGTGGGGTCCGACGATAGCCCCCCTTGAGTATTTCTCAGCTACATCTCAGCTGTCTCGCCATCCCTTGGCATGTTCCAGTGATTCAAGTCTCAAATCCAGCAAGCACAAACACTAAGCAAGCTGCTACATCCTATTTCCTGTCTGTTCCGCTCTTCCTGCTAATAAGAGCTACATAAAAATAATAGTTAGCCCCAAAACAAGCTCCCAATATTATTTTTGCACAGTCACCTTCACTACCCAAAGGAATTACAGATTCCCTTTAATTTCCCTTTAATAATAAATAACCCTGGTTCAGTCATTACCCTATGGGTCTGCACAACATCCCTGGGAACGAGACAAATTCCTCAACCGAAGGCCATGCGGTCAGGCAGCGCGTGGGGTGGAAGCCTATGTACGTAAGGCCAGAAACAAACTGCCCTTCTTTAAGCTGGGATAAGAGGATAAACCAAACCCAAAAAATTCAGCAGCGACCTGCCCTGCTTGACCCCGCCGCTGATCTAAGCACTCAGTCAACCCAGCAGCAGGATTATCTTCATCACTTTAATTTTCTGTGATTGCAGGGAAAATCCAGCCCTGGCAGTGAGCATGCAGCACAGCATGGCCATGCTGAAAACACCACAAATAGAAAGTGGCACATTCCCCATCGCCATTTACACCCTGGCTATGCATAAACCTCAACAAAAAATGAAAATAAAACAGTTATGCGACACTTGATCCTCCAGCACCAAGAAAACGGGGGATGCCCAAGAGAGGTGATGCTTGCCATCCAAACCCAAGGAAGCACCTGCAGGACACATGGCCCTCATCCCATTCCCCATATAAAAGCCATCCCCTGGAAACCCACTAGCATGGAGCCTGGGAGCACAGTACCTGGTTGCCCATCCTGATGGGGGGCCGGGGACCTCCAGCGTAGCGCGGCGACATGAACGGCTGTGGGGACACAAAAGGGGGTCAGGGCCGAGCTGTGGGGAGGCAGCACGCTCCCCACGCACGCTGGTTAGACTGTACACACTGTTTTGTTTTGTTTTTTTTCTGGAGACATCCTTTTTAAAAAAGTTAAGTTTCAAAAGAAAAAATAAAAAAAGGTGTCCGGAGTCCTTTTTTAAACATTTTCTCTGCAGATTTATTGTGTGAAAGCGTTTGACATCGGCAATACTAGGTGAGGCTGTTAAAATTAGTGCATGGGAAACCCTGGGTGTTAGATACTGTTCAAGTTTAAATATATAGATATATTAAAAAGTGGCAAATAAGCACATACAGACAGGCACACACAAAAAAAACCCCAGCGCTAAGTACTGAAAAAAAAGATAGAAAGTTAATTTTTTTACAGCTGCTGCTACTAACAGAAGCTTATAAACCCACATCAAGTTAAATTTCTCAGGCTACCTTGGGAAGGTAAAACAGTCTGATACCCATGATTGACTTCTCAAGTCCATTGACAACTGCACATCCAAAAAAAAAAAAGGAAAAAAAAGGGAAAAAACCAACATTCTGCTTCGGAGCTGGGGTGCCCAAGGGGATGCTCCCCAGGGAGCGGGTACCCGCTGCCCAGCATCCTTATAGAGGGAAAAAAAAAAGCAATTGAGTGCACGTCCCGGTTCACAGCCCTACCCATCGCTAGTGTCTTTACCTGACTGTGGGGTCCCATCATGCTGTTAGGATTGTGGGGTGGAGGCTGTGCGTGTGGCGAGGGCTGTGACCCAGGCGGTCCCTGTGAGGTCAGACAGTAGAAGGAGGTTATAGATTAGCACATGAAAGCGCAGAAAGAGCTAAAAAAAGGATTGACGGGTGGACCTGTTTCATTGGGAAGTCAAGTTTTCCCATTTCTGAATTTTATTTCTTGTTTTTAATTGAGTTTCTATTCATTTGTAGCTGAACAATAAATAATGATATATGCAAAAAAAAAAAATTTAAAAATCAGAACATCTGTCAAAATACAGCAGCCACATTGACGGTAAACAGTTCGGTAGTTCAACCAAGTCTGCAATGATAAACACACAGGTAAACACTTTGCAAGGGTGTGCAATGAGGAAGAAAAAATATGCAGGAAAGGACCAGAGAGGTGGGGGAAATACAAAAAACACCCCCGAACAACAAAAAATATAATTTTCTCCTCTCTCATCCCAAAAGTTGGAGATAACCTCTGGGGCTTTTAGATTGTGGCTTATTGGAGGTGCTGGAGAGAGCACAGAGGACAAGGAGCACGTCCCAGCTCATGCCTGGTCAGTGTCTGGCTGGCACAACTGGGGTTGCCTTGCCAGCCTGTATGGATGCAACATCCTTGGATTCCCTACAGATGCGAGCAAAGTGGCTTGCAAGCAAAGAAAGGATGTCTAGGGGAAAAAAGGAGAGATTAGTCGGTGCAGGTTTAAGGCTGCAATGCAGCAGCTGCTGACATTTTGGGCTTGAACACTCACTTTATTTTTTATATATTTCCCTTATAAGCACAAAATGAAAATTTGCTTGGAAAAACCGTGAGCTCAGTGCAAGAATATAATGCTGCGTGTTAATGTAAGGAAAAAGATATGTGTGTTTTTTGAGTCAGAGGAGGTGTAATTGGTAGAGAAAGCAAACGAGCGTTGTCAGTAGGTGATGGGAAGCAACGGCAGGCTCCAGGATTGGCGCCGGAGCAGATGTTCTCTACCTGCCTCGTTACTAATTTCAACAAGTGTTCGCCTTCTAGCTGCTGCCAGCAATGGCATGGTTTGTTACCATGAGCAATTTTCTTAATTAACAGACATTAATTAGCCATTTAGCAATTTTGCAAGCATTTGTTTAGCAGCTTTCCTAAACATGAATACCACTGTGATAATGGTACTGATTAGAGGGTCCCCTAATTAACAGTACAGGGAAGGAAAATTGAAATCACATAAATTAAAAAGGGAGGGGAAGTTAATGAAGGCAGGACATATTTGCACCTGCAAATCTTTTGTACGGCGGAAACTTGAGTGCAATGTAAATAAAGTAAGAGGGTGGGTTTTTTTTTTACTCTTTTTTTTTTATTTTTATTTGAATGGTTTGGTGGTGAGATGGAGCCAAGCAGATTTAAACCAACAGCCTCCTGCCAGTCTCCCCACTCCAGCCGCCGTGCCCTGAGAAATAAAGTCCCACATATTCTCCAGGAGCCGAAGGCAGCCTACTCATGCCCCTACTGCTCAGCGAAACTTGGCTGAAAGAGGTCACAGGACCTCAGGACAACCCTCCTGGTGCCAGCACAACTGCTTTTCTCCATCCACGTCCCACCAGAGCAGCGAAGACAAACCTCTGTGGTCCAGCTGTAGCATCAACCTCCTTTAGCAGAAGCCCTCTCTATGCATGAAACTTGACTTATTTTTGCCTCTGAGGTGGCCAACTCTGTCTGTGTGACTGCAAACCACACCAGAGACAGCAACCACCTCCTACCACCAGTTGGACCATGGAGGGCAGCACCCCACAGCAAGGTCTGGTGACCACCGATGCCCTTCCTATACATCACAACCACAGGATTTGGGAAGCGAAGATCAGCAGAAGTGAATGAGCAATGAAACAAAGTGGAAAGGAAAAAAAAGGACCTGCAGAGACCAATTCTCAAGTCCCATCAATGCAAGAGTCAACAGGTCCTCCACAACGCCTGCCTTGTTGTTGTTACCCAGGTACTGACTGGACAGTCACGCAGATCCCAACCTGAAGTTCTGATTAAGTCCCTTGACATTCTCACTCCCATATTCCCTGATGTGGAAGGGCATGGGGTTAACAGGTATCAAATGTCTGGGGGACACGGCCACCTATACGCATCCTGGCTGCTCCTGGAGGTGATGCTTAGGGGCTGCATTTAGGGCTTCAGAGCAAGCAGCGTTTGGTAGAAAAATCGTAGAAAAAGTGTCTGTAAGACATGGTGGTGGTTTCACCGGAGAAAAATGCCCTGCTGCTATCAGTTCTGGTGAGCATTGGTTGTTTGTGCTGCTGAATGCATCCTCCGGAGCGCAGTCCTGCCCCATCACCCAAGGCCGCTCTCCAGGATGCCCCAGGCTTGGCGCCACTGCATCTTTGCCATTGCATTATCCAATGTGGTACCACTCCCAGCAGAGATTTCTGGATAACGTGACTGCAGAACGCCCAGCTTGTGCAAATGTCTCAGCAGGCAGGGAGGAGCTGTAAGGGTTGTTTTCTTTTTTTTCCCCCTTCTTTTTTAGCTTTTTCAAAACAGCAACAAGCAGCAGCATCTGAAACATTTGCTCCAGGCTGCAACTGCCATGGCCCCCTCCCGCGCCCCCACGGCACGGCTGCTCAGCTCTGTCAGAAACACAGACCCTCTGGATATTGTTATCTCTGTAAATATTTGCAGATGTTTCAGGGCTTGGACCTGCGTTTGGCCAGGAACGCCTACCGGATCAGTTGCTTTTACGCATGGGTTTCCCTCGCTGCCGAGGAACCAGCAGATGATCCTGATGGATCATGGCACTTGAGACAAGTGTTTTCCAGAGATGACATGTGGGCTCCAACCAACAGAACAATGCTTTTTTCTTAAAAAATGTGTATTTAGCAGTTATTAACGAGTGCTGTTACAAGAGGAGGCCGATCACACACAGTCCTGCATCCTCCACATCCCAAATGCCCTGGAGTCACATCCCCTGAGCAGAGATCCATTCAACTTGCTGTGCCAGCTGTGCAGGATCTGCTCTGTAGTCAATTCACTTTCAACTCAAGACTAGCACTCTCCTCAACCAGAGAAACCCCATAATCTCTCAAGCTCTCTTTTTTCCCCCATACCGGAGGCCTTGCACAGGGGGAGACTCTTCTCCTTCCTGTAGCTGCCTCAAAAAAAACCCAACAAGCAAACCAACAGCCAAAACAGCATCAGAGAAAACTGTTTCCAACAGCCGTCCATGCCTCAACCTTCCCTCTGCTTTATTTTCCCCCCTCTACACTACAGGGACTTTAAAAGCCCATCCTGGCCCATCAGACGATCCACGTTTGCTGCTGCTGCTCCTTTCTAAAGGGAGTTTCCAAGTGATCAGGTTATTTCCACTCTGTCTTTAACGAGCTCGACTCCTCAAACTTCTTGTAAAATATTAAAGATGGAAAATGGCATGAGTGATCATAGCTCCGTGTGTGTCAATTTATGTTTCCAGCGTAATTCACCACAAATGGATCATGTTTTATGGGCTACATACTTTCAGCTAATGGGGGAGTTTTTCTATTTAAAAACATTTTCAGGCACCTCTGGGGGTGGCAGAACAATGCAGGATGGTACGAGAAGGCAAAGCATCACTGCCATGAGACAATTTAGAGTTAGCAATAGGAAGGCATCTCGTGTTTTAAAATACCTGCCCCTGCCTATTGGTTTTGACATTAGAAAATACTAACATAAATTTGATGGATATTAATTAAAGACATGCCTGGGTTTATTGGATAGGAACTTTATTCCTACCAAAGGAAAGGGAAATTTTGCAAGTTTCCAACAAAAAAAAAAAGATATCCCTGAAGGAGTCTTTAGGAGAGATGCTCCAGGTGCCTTTGGAGAGGAGGACCATGGCTGCCTTCCAGTGCGTGGTGCCAGGTGAGGACCCAACCGCATCTTCCCGAGAGAGGGCAAGGCAAGGCAAAGCAAAGCAAGGCAGAACAAGGCAAGGCAAGGCAAGACAAGACAAGGCAAGGTGGGCCAAGTTCCAGCGCAGACGGTGGAAGGCAGCCGTGGGCAGGAGCTCTGCCTTGCCTGCAGCTGGGGCTCCCAACTGCAGAAGCCTGGTTTTAAGGAATATGTTTAACACAAGCTCTTCAGGAAACAAACCCGTGTCAGTTGGAGCCAAGAACAGTCACCTCCATCTGGCTGGAGCACCCGAGAGAAAGTTGACTGCAAATCCCACCATATGCTCCAGACGCTCGGTACAAAAGCCTTGGGCATCCTACTAAACTTCCAGAAAAAAAACTTTCTCCGATGCTTGGTTTTCCTCATTTCCAGCTCACAAGCCACCTTCCTTCAAATCCTGCCCAGTGCAAGGCTGAAATTGATCTCCGATCTCTGCCCTGTGCCTCTCTGGTTTTGGGAAGGGCAGCCTTGTTTTGTGGCTCTTCTGCAACCTTGCCAGAGCTGGTTGACCACAGTGTGCCAGCAGCAGCTTCTGCTACAACCAGGTGCTCATGGAGCCAAGCAGGGGGAAAATGGTGGTCCCCGAGGAGGGAGCAGGACAACATGGACCCCATCCTATTGCACTTGGCTTTACCATCCTCCCCCACCATGGACAACCTTACCCAAAGAGATGTGTCCTGGGATGAAGGGAGGAGAAGCGGGAAGAGCAGGGGATGTTGGGGGGAGCCCTCTAGACCCTGGAGCCCCCCGTCTTCCCCAGCTCCCGAGGTCTCTCTGCATTAGGGGGCAGTGTGGGAACACCGAGCAGCCAGCGCTTTGTTTTGGTGCATCTCGGCTCAAAGCTGCTGATGCATAGCTAACGCAGACGCCGACATTGATTTATGGTCAACTTTCCATTTCATCAGTGTACGGGGCGGTGCGGGGAGTTCGCACTGGGGAGAGAAGGCACGGTCGCTGTGGGGGCTGCTGACTGGGTCCTCCGCAGTTTATTTAGTGGTAGGAAGGTGTGGTATTAATTGCTTCCAAATTTTAATTTTGCTTTCTACAATTCCCTGACAGCCCCATTCCTCCTCTGAGGGATCTGCACCCCGGCATCAATCCAGCTTTCAAAAGAAAAGCAGGAATGCCTCCAATGACCTTTAGGAGGACGAGCAGAGGGTTTGTTTGCTCATCTCAAAGGGACAAAGAGAGAGATTTAAATAACAGCATCTACGCACATTGGTTGTCAACCTGGCCATCTTTTGTCCAGAGCACAGCCCAATGCTGTGCCACTGGCTGTCACCGTGCAGTGCCCTGGCAACCCAAGGATGCCCAGGGCCTCTCCTTTGCCATCGTCTTGGGAAGGCTTTGGGAGACTCTGCAGGCTGCACTCCCTTGGCCCCCAGCCCAAAGGTCACGGCTGAGTCCCAGTGCAGAGAAGGGACTCTCCCTGAAGACGACGGCTGCGGACAGGCGCTGCAGCTGGGGCTCCTCCTCTCTTCCTGGCATGTCACTTTTCCTCCAAGCTCACTCCTGTGGGTTTCTGGGCCACTAGCTCCCGGGAACAGTTTGTGTAATTTTTTCCCTTTCCCAAACAGCAGCACACTTCCGAATGCACGGGGCTGGGGGGAGTTCATGCACCCCCCGCGGTGGCAGCACAGGGTTTCTGCAACTTGAGCTTTGCTGGCAACTCCCTCCTCAGCTTCTGGTGTGATCCCCCACCATGCCAGGACAGGATCAAGCTCTCTAAAACCTCCCAAAACCCCAAGCCTGCTGTCCTCAGAGATATCCCTGCAGGTCCCTGGTTCCTGCAGTACAATGCAGAAAAGCAAGATGTGATATCCCAAAGCCCTCTCCATCCTCCAGTCTCCTGGCACATGGAAAGCACTGGCTGAGATAGTACCACCAGGAACCTCACCCACTCCCGCAGCTGGTATGCCAAGGGTCAGGGAGAACTCCTTTGCATCTCCAGTGAGCTTTTTGGTCTTGCTCTGTTAAGTTCAGCACTTTAATTTCCTATAGAGATAAGAAATTCCCCCTGAGCTGCAACTGGCTTGCTGCCGAGCCACCAGCCTACCTCCACAAGGGCCGGTCTCCAGCACCTTCTGAAGATGGAATAAGCTCCAGCACCCAGCAATAAATCAGACGGGCTTTCACATGGGGGGAATGTTCAGACTGTGTTAAAAGGTGGGATTTTTCTTCTCCCCTCCTCCCCTCCATCCCAAGGGCTGGGAGGAGAAACCAGATGTTGGAGGGCTTTCAGGAAAGGCAGGCTCTTGAGATGTCACATGCAAGCCATATGCATTTCACCCATCCTCTCTTCCCTCCAGCAGCTCTGGGGACGGGCAGCATCCCTGTGCCTGACACCTCCACTGGAGCCATTACTTCTGCTGGGTTTTCAGGACATGCGCCAAAAGGTCCTAAAGAAGCAGAGCTGCTTATGATCCCCCCTTCCCCAGTAGCTCCTGGTCCACGGGAGGCAGGGAGCTGCGATAGGTTGCTTGCTTCTGAATCGGACCATCAGCACAAAAATGCTATGGGAAGGCAGAAAGTAAAGCAGGGGGCACAGCTTGGAGGCTGTCAACGGGAAGAGTTGAAACGGGAGCATGTACAGCCTGTCTGGGTAGATGAGACTCTTTTGCCTCACCCTCTCCTCTCAGGGAAAGCCAACCCATACTCTTGAAGCTTTGCCCTAACTTCGTGCCAGTTCTGCAGCCCTCACAGCTCTAGGTGAGGTGGGAGCCTGAAAGGACAGTCAGTGTTGCTGCGGGGCGAGATCAGGACTTTCGGAGACACATTTGTTGGAAGCAGGAGCTTGGCACTCAAATTGCTGGCAGCAGCTATGACCTGCGAGATAGCATCTCTGCTGTTGGCTTCACCCCATGCCACTGAGTGCTGCTACATGATTCGCCTGTTTTAGGGTTCCCGATCAATATCGGATATTCTTACTTTGTCAGAAGCATGTTCAGGAAATGGGATCTCTCTGAAAAAAACCACAAGACCCTCCTTCCCCCTTCCCATACACACACAAATGGCGATATCGGCCTCAGATATCGCCACAATAAATCACAAGCGCCTTATCGAGTCTGCCTGTCTACTGCCTGAGAAGTTCTCCCATATACAAATCACAAGCCCAGATTACAAAAAAGCAGCTTGCCAAAACAAATATTCCTTTCAACTCTTATCCCATTTGTTACACGAACAAGTGTTTCTTCCTCAAGGAGGAAGATTCTAATGCACCAAGAGCTTACGCCGCTGCGTAAAGATATTCCAGAGAAATCCAAAAAACTCCCCACAGTTCAAGTTTTGAAACTCCTTTTCCAAGTGACTGTTGAGATCCTTTCCGTCAGCATCACTCCAAACACACGTTACCCCCTCCCTGGTCAGAGCTCGTTGCGGGAGAAGGAAGGAATGAGGGGACATTGGGGACTTTGCTAGGTATTTGCTTACAAGGTGCCTCGCGGCATTCGGGGACTTGGCTGGTGCCCACTCCTGCCTGCAGCCGCAGCCAGTGTTTGTTAATGCTTTCAGTGATTGCATTTGGAAAAAATCAAGTGGTTAACCAGAGGTGGGGGGGAAAGTTTCAGGAATCAAAATCCAGAATGTTTTCAATTATGCACGTCTGTTAGGACCAGAGAACAAATACAATCTCAACCCAAACACAAACCAAGCAGCTGTGGAAAAAACATCGCTTGTAAATATACAGTAACCTCCTCAAGCAAGAAAGAAATTTGCTTTAAGGCCACAAAAAATAGAAAGCAAACATGGAAGGACAGCAGAACACAAGTTTTTCCTAGACAGGTCAGCTACGCAAGCATGCTGCTTCCCTAGCATCCCCTTGGAAAAAAAACACAGGCACAGAAGCGCTGACACCCAGAGCGTAAGCAAACAAGTGTGCAGTGAGGAGTTGAGCATCGGGAGGAGCAGCAGCCTACCTGGAAGAAACCGGGTGGGATGGGGCCCCCGGGCATCCCGTCGTTCGGGGGAATGTTTCCAAGCACGGGACTCGGGGCGGCAGCTGCGCTCTGTGGGAAACAAAACCAGGACAAACATAGTGGTTTGAGTTGGAGTTAAGAAAAAAACACATAAAAAAAGCCGTCTTTCCTACCACACCACACTGAGTCTATTACCTCCAGAGCCCTAAGGATCACTCTCTGTGCCCCAAGCATCTTCCCCGCCATGGGGAAATGAGCAGAGGATGCTCAGAGCCAGACAGGCACCAGCCTCTGTGGTTAACCTACAGAGAACATGGCCGCGCAAAACCTGGGTATAATTCTGGGGCTTATTTATTCATTTACCCAGGCATTCAGTCTCATTAATCCATCCACGTCACTTCAGGCAGAAGCTGTTCCAAGGCTTTATTATGAATTTCCAACCTCATCGCATCGACCTCTGGGGTCGTGCTCCTGCTCATGCCTCCGCAGGATGAGCCACCCGAGCGGCTCCAGTCCCAAAAAGTAGGGACAAGGTGGGTACCCGGACACCCAACTCGCTCCTGTTCAGCACCTCTACTCATATTTACTTCCTCTCTGTGATGTACGTCAATGGACAAAGAGGTTTCTCTGGTGCAAGCAGCATCTCTGGAAGTACTGAGGGAAGGGTGGCATGCACCGAACTACCCTGGGAAAGCTCCAGCGTGATGGGAGGCTCCAACCCAGAAGGAAAATGGTAAGATAAGGATTTCTCCCTAAAGACCCCTGCTGGCAAGAAGTCCCTGCTGAGCTAGGAGCGCTACATGTGCTGTTGAAGTGCGTTCTCATCTACTCATCACCAAACTAACCCCCATTCTCAGGGCAGTTACAAGGGAGCCTCAGTGATATTAACTGGGTTTAGATCACTGAACTACTCTGTCCATGAATTTTTATGACAGACTTACCCACCTAAAATCACATGGCAGGCAGTGCCAAGGAAAACTGTCCACCACAAAATAACATTAGTGGAAAAATTTTCCACTGAGGAAATGGGGTACACATGAGCTGCTTCAGGCTTGGTTTTACCCCAAAGCTTGAAGCACCTCAACCCCACCAAACCCCACGTCTTGACAGCAGCTGAGATAGCCTCAGCCCCTGACCGCATCTGATGCAGTGACAACCTCAAGATGTGAGCAGAGTGCGGAACCCGGGGTGTCAGGACTTGGGCAGCCCAGAAAATGAAGGATTATTATTAAGGACTACGGCTTGCCAAGGTGGGGCCCCAGTGTTTGGTTGGGAATCCCTCTAATCCAGACCAGAAAGCCCTGCAGAGGCAGGGGAGCACCAGGCTAACCGCGCTGCCTTGTGTCTTCCCAGGGGCCATCCCTCATGCCCCCTTCCATCAAGCTCTCTGGCAGGAGTCAGTGTGCAGGGATGAAAGCCAGGACCACAACGGATGAGTGGTTGCTTTTCCGACACCAGCACCTCAGAGCTGCAAGCGCCGGAGAGAACGGCACAAGCAGATTCCCCAAAAAACAAGACCCCCTTTGCAAAACAACCGCGGTCTACCAGGCACAGCCCACGCCATGCTCCCCCCATGCCCATGAACAAAGCATCCCGAGCAGCCTTCCCCACATCAACAGCAAAGGCCAGATCTGAGTGTTTTTACACTTAATAAAAAAAAAAAAAAAAAAAAAGTCCTGGCAGGAAAAATAAGCCTGCCCGTTCCAGGCTCTTTTTATACATCAGACGGCAGCAAAAATAGACGGGAGAGGGACTGAACCCAGTTCTTCCCCTCCCTCCATCCCCCCAAGTGGGTCAGCTATAAAAGTAAAACCAAATCTTAATCCAAGGCCATGAACATATTGCAGTTTCTCTGCAAAGCAGATGACGGTTCTTAATGCAAAAATATATAAGACCGAGCCCCAAACTGCAGCGAGCTCATTTGGAATTTCCTTTATTAAACCCTCTATCACGCAAAATGCTTCCCTCCCAAGGCGGCGAGTGCTGCAATAAAGCTGCCAAGGTGATATTTTATGGTTTCAAGAGATTTCCAGCACACCATAATCCTTTGCTGGGGGAATCTCCCGAAGTGAAATGGATCCTGAAGAGGTGTGGAGTGAGGATGGACATGTATTTGGGGATCCATGGGGAAAATATGCTGCCCTCCTCCTCCCCTCTGCAACAGGGAGGAGGGTAAAGCAGCCAAAGACAATCTGGAAGCAAATGCCCATTTTTTCCACAAAACCACAGAATACTTTTCTGCGTTAAACACCCTGAAACCTCACCTATGCCTTCACAGCATAAACGGGGATTTAAAGTTCCTCCTCGCACATGTGGCGCTTGGCAGAACTCGGTAATTAAAAACCCACAAGTGCCCTGAGCATATTGTAGGATGGGAGCCAAATTGGTCAGCCCTTGATGAATGATTTACAAGGCTGCGAAGTGACATTTTATTTCTTTTTTATTCCCCTCCCCATCACCGCTGCTAAGGTAAACACGGAGGCACCTTTAGCCCCACAGAAGCAATGGGAGTGCAGCCGCAGCTGGAGCAGCTCCACAAAATCTTTGGGATGTGCCAGAAAAGGGGGAAAAAAGGACAGTGGGAACAAATTTCCCAAACCCCGAGGATGAGTGCCCAAATCCTGAGGGTGAGCACCCACACCCAAAGGCTTTCTGACATCAATTTCAAACAAAAGACTTTTTTGCCCTCCCAGCTTCTCCCACCTGGCTTATTTTCACCAGTTTGGTTAACAAACTATTTTTAAGGACTCTGGAGATATTGGCTGGAATTTGCCTGCCAAACCCCTTTCACCTGGTGAATATCTAAGCCCCTCCAAACCCCACCAGCACAGGTATGGGCAAGGCAGAGATGCTGAAGGGGCAGGCAGGAGATGGGCAGTGCTGCGGTGGTACAGGAACACAAAGTCTGCTGTGCCACCACGTCCAAGCTGCCGCTAAACTGCAAGCAAGTCCAGCCACATGAAACTCCCTGTTGGCATGCAATGCCCCGAATTTCCTTCCACCAAAGCACACTGGAGATGGCTGTCAGAGACAAGCAAGGACAGCCCAGCACAGCCAGCATGCTGGCGCCTTTGCCTTTTATTAGATGGTGAATTTGCTCTGCGCTGGAAACAAAATGCAATTCCTGGAGCATGCATACACAGATATATACAAACACATACTGACATGTAGGGGATTTTCCCTACGTACGTTAGATTTTTTTCCCTGTTTTTGGTGGAAGTGAGTGCAGCAATGACAATCTGGATTACTGCATTTCGCTTCCAAACCGAAGCTCTCAGTTAACACACCGGCTCTGTACGCCAGCAGATGCCGTCTAAGCCTCTAAATCGCACACTAATTGCACTAATTGAGCTAACAGTCTCTGTTTCGTCTCCCTACCCTGAGTCAACCAGCATCTTCTGGTACTGCTGTAGAGATCCAAGCTGTTGACTGTAGTGTTATTTTGTCAGCCATTAAACGATTCATCAGAGTCATTAATTGATTTATTACCGCTGCCTGCGAGTATAGCTTTGCAAATAAAGAAGGATGGAGGTCAGGAGGCAATGGAAATCGGACAAAACAGCACAGCCAGGAGCTGGGCACTTGAATTATTGGTAGGAGCCTGCTTGTGCAGGACCGCTGGCATCAGGTTATGGGTGAAAAAGAAAAAAGATGTGCTGTTTGGCTTCACTGCCAAACCATTTAGGTTTTTCAGCTAAAATCTAGGTAGGATGTAAAAGAGTTATAAAAACTATCTTGTTTTCTTAACCTAATGCTTAGGAACAAACCAGGCTATTCTGCTGTATTAATGGCATTTAAGAGTGGCAGGGAAGAGGCACCAGTGTGGCTGCACCAAGCAGCTCCCCCACCTCTGGAGCAGCCTGTGCTGCCCTGCCAGCATTTTGGTGTCACCCAAGTTTGCTTTCCCAGGCAGGCTGAGCTGGGAACACAACTCACCTCCGTTTGCCCACAGCCCCGGGAGGAGCTGCGGACTGGAGCTTTTAGTTATTTACTTTCTTTAATGCAGAGTTTAGGTTTTTGCTGGGCGTGAAGGTTTGGTGAGAGCAGGGTGTGGTGAGTGGTTTCCTGCCCCCTGCCCTGCAGCAGACTCAACCCAAGAGGAGCTGTGAGGCACCACCAAGGCTGAAAGGGTTTCAGGGGGGTGAATTTGAAAACCAGAGCAGAGTCGGTGGGCTGAAACAGATCCTAGCCCCAGGGCACTCCCATCTGCAGTACCCAACAGGGCTCAACAAGGGAAGGTTTGGGAAGCTGGGGAGCTTTCTGGATGTGCCATCCCCATACTCACCCTTGGGATGCTGCAACTGCCATCAGCCAGTGCTGGACAAGCCAGAGTTGCCTGCAAGACTGACTCAAAGGTGGGATAAAGCACAGCACTTTGATGCAACCCACCCTGCAAGGCTTCCAGCACTGTGGTGAGCCAACATCGCACAGGGCTGCCTGCAACCCTGCATGGCTCAGCCAAAGCATTAGCCAAGCCCCGGCTTCCTGCGCAAACCTGCCACATTTTGCCAACACAAGTGATGGTTTCCATTAACAACACAAAACTAGGTCCTAGTTCCCATTGGCAGTATTTACTCTGGCGTTAAACACGAGCTGGTGTCTCCACCGCATGCTCAGGGTGAGCAGCTTTGGGTAGCACAAGTAGCTGTGCATCTTGCCCCAGCATTCCAGGGCTGGCTTTCACCTAACACTTTAAAAAAAATAAACTAACCTCCAAACAGTGGTGCAAGACGCTGGCAGACAGCAGAGAGGATGCTCGCTCCCTAGAAAGCATCACAGGCACCGGCTGTTCTACTGTCCCCAACCTCCATCAACCCATCAGCAAGATGGGGAGAGCAAATACTTTCATGTCACATACCCAAAACCAAACTGAAGATGGATGGACATTTGCTCTTTTGGCTCAAGATGTTTTTGCCATCGCTCTCCTCTCCAGAGGAGGAGACCAGAGATTTGGCTGCATCTTGCACCTCACAGCTGCAGCTGGAGCAGCACAAGGCACTTGAGGGCAGCTGCCTCTGGTACAAGCACGCGGAGATGCTCAGGACACGTCAGTTATCTGGTATCTATCTGTTGTCTTTGATTTTGTTTTTTTGCCTGGAGCACAGGCTTTGGAGCCTAAGGAAGAAATCAGCGTGCAGGTCAAGACTTAAGCAGGCTGCGTAAACAGGTAATAGGGAATTTAATTGGACTCTAGTTAAGCCTTTTCATCTCATTAAAGCTGCCTTCATCTTATACAGTCAGGTTTTAAATTTAATAATAGAACCCTCCCACACCTCGCAGTAACCCGATTAACGCCAGGGAGGACGGCACACCAACCACTTCCTCTGGACCGAGCCCTCATATGCTCTCCTGCATCCATCCCCTCTGTGGGTCGGTGGCAGCATCTGCGTTGCATCAATGTGCATGAAAATAAATAAAATGCCAGTCCACCACAGCTGACGGAGTATGATTGCTGGCCTGTACGCCAGTGGCAGCAACCACTGTGGCACCCGCTTCAAAAACACGGTGCTTGCAAAGCCTCTTGGATGGGCTCAAGGTGTTTTTGGGGCGCACCACGCTCCCCAGTTGGGGTATGTCGGAGACCATCCTCCTTGCTCCATTGCAAGTCACTTGGCTGGATGCTCCAGGAGACAAAACAAACCGGTTTTGGTTTATTTTAGGGTAAACAAAGGTAAAAGGAGGCTGAGATGAAGCTTTGCCTATTGGCAAGAAGAAGATATAAAAAAAATAGATGAAATGGGCTTGTAGGAAAATCACCATGCATACCACCCAAACGCCATCCCTGTGCTCCCGTGGGACACTGAGCTGTACACACAGGTTCACCTTAATTATACTTCTAGGAGAGTGCAAGATTTTTGTGCTTGTTTTAAATACATCACCTGTGAGCCATCGGGCATGGGAAATGCAGGCACACAAAGTGCCAGTGTACGCCCTGGCCGGGAACAGCCACACTCCACCACTTTTTTCCCCTCCTTTAAAAAAGAAAGAAACAACGCCCAGTCCTGTATTTTCCCTGAGCTTTTTTTAAAAAAGAAAAGGCAAAAGAGTTGAATGGTGTTTCAAGCTAATGCAGGGCTTTTTTTTTTCTCCCCCCTCCTTGTAAAGGATAATCTGAGACAGCAGCTCCAGCCGTGAAACAATAGGATTTTAATCTCTTAAATCGGCGTCCCCCTTATCCCTGGGAAGGAAACCCCTTCAGTCATTTACAAGTTTGTAAATAAGGCTCTTGGTAGCATCTCACGGACATCTGCTCCGCCAGCCCACAGCGTTCCTGCTAACATTTACAAACATCCTTACGCAAACACCCAGCGCGCTCTGCTGAGCTGGCTTTCTCTAAATATATCCCAAGGAAATAACTTGGCAGGGCTGCAAAAATTTCACAGCAACCGAATTAAAGGGCGGGGGGAAAGCGAAGGGATAAGCATGGGAGGTGTAAAACAAACTAAATGCAATTAGGCTTGGTTTTGCACACACGCGTGTACAGATAGGTTTACAAAGGGAAACTTCTGGGAAGTTAAGCCAGGCTTGCTGGTAGTGCTTCCCCTGACTTAGGAAGGGCTTTGCAGAGAAGAGTGCTCTCATGCTTCACGCTGCACGGTTGGGTGCATGGATGTACCTCAGCCCTGCTACTCAGGGATGCTTTGCCATGGGCATCCCATAACCCCCTGCCTCCGGCCTGGAGTGAAGGTGAAGCCGGGGTCCCAGCTCAGCGCCGGCAGCGGAAGAGCTGCTGGCATCTTCCCTGGAACAAGACCCATATCCAGCCCACACCTTTAAACCAATGTACAAACCCTCTCTGCCAAACAGCTCAAATGGATCTTGTGCAATTAGCAGCCTAGAAAATGTTGTAAATACACAGGTATTAATTACTACCAATTCTCCTCTAATAATTCTAGCAACAGACAGGCCAGGCTCTTTTCCAGCAATCAATACCATCCATTTCAGGGTCCACCTGCCAAAAAAGTTATATAAAATAATTATATAAAATTTTCATTAGATAATGCAATTGCTTAGGACTATTAATCTACTGCTCATCTATCAGCATGGAATGCTTGGCTCTACCCAAGGCCACACGGCCACTGCCACCATGCAGCTCTTTGCACCAACAACCCATATTCTGTCCTGCACTGGACACTTTGTGGTTCTCCCTGGATTTGCTCCCAATATCCTTACACAAGCTTTACGTAAAGCCTACAGATTAATATCAGATTTTAAAAAATCATTATTATTTTTAAAACCCAAAAGAAAACTGCCCCAGCAAGCAAAGGTGCCGGGAAAGGTAATTTGCTGGTGCTTTCTGCAAAGTTGTGATAGTTAAAGCAGATGGGAGTTTACTCCCCATGATGCCTCTCATTTTGTACTGCTGCTATTGGGGAGTTGCATGCGGTGTCAACACAGCTGGATTCTTGTTGGCATGTACACCAGCTCACCTTCCACCCCTCCCTCGAGCATTGTGGCCAAAATCAAGCCCTCTCCTTTACCAGCCTTTGAAAAGCCCAGATTGAGGAAAAAAAAAAGCCTCCATCTCAAAAAAATAGTAAGAATTTGTTGATGAGGTGCAACGGAAGCTGCTGGCATTGGGAGCCAGACTTCTTCCCAGTGCCTGTACGAATCACCTCTCCTCTGCCCTCTTCCAGACTGAAACTGCCAAGTGAATTTTGCAAGAGGTTATATGAAAAGCTAGATTTAAAATGGTAATCTGATTTAAATGAGGAAAAAAAATAAAATAAGCCATGGTTTTAGAAAAACGATGCACCATTGCACCATGCACATTTGAAAAAAACCATAATTTTAACTTGTCCAAAGGATTTACTAGCAACTAACAAGGATACTGCCAATCCTGTTGACTAGCCGGTGCACTGCAAAATGCCCTGAAGTCATCCAGTGCCCAGCAGTGATTCCCCCATTAAAGATGAGTGCAGATAATAAATACTTATATATATATTTATTTATTATTATTTTTGCCATCTTGCGTTTCAGCTAACCAATCTCACTGGTTGCTGTTTGCAATCAAAAAATAAGCCGTGATTTTGCATGGGATCCAGTGACGCCCAGTACCTAATCCTCATCTGGATCTGAAGAAGGGGGTAAGACCCCTCCCTGGCGCCTTCCTTTGTGGTGCAGCAGGACACGCCATGTCGTCTCCAAAAAAACATCCATTTCCATTGTTTGGGTAGTGGGATGCTGCAGGATGGAGCACTTGACATCCCGGCACAGCATCCAGCACTTCACCCCCAAGTCCAGCTAGCGAGGACCAGGACCCAGCTCTGCCCTGCAGGAAAACATCCCCAGTTTCCCCATCATCCCCCGCCGCAGGCAAAGAGAGAAGAGAATTAATGCAAATACTCCCATTCTTGTCATGCACTTGAATGCCAAAATACCCCATTTGCTTAAGCCTATTTTACTGCTAGCAGCTGCCCCGGTATTATTCCCCAACACCAAAGGCAAAGGGCGAAAGAAGTTGGTCCGGAGCAGGTGAACGCCATCTGCCTGTCCCCAACAAGATGCTGACAGACATCATCTTCATGTAATAACACAAAGCCCGTTTGAACGCCTGTGAAAGGTTATGGCAATGCTTGAAAAGCAGCGCCGTAACCTTTTGCAGGCGTTCAAACGGGTTTTGTGTACCTACGGAGGCGGCCAAGCATTCGTCCCCACTCGCAGCAGCCCCTGATGAATGTGCCTGCTGATCTGTGAAGAGTAAAGTTATTCCACAATGAGCCTTTAAAAAAAAACAACCACAAAAATCAAATCCCCTTCTCTAGCAAATCAGCAGGTTAACAAAAATAAAACATAATTTTTAACAAAAGTGGCCTTGTTGATGTTTGAAGATGCTTCATAGCATCTTCTCTATACAGCACCTTCTATAAAATATGTCAGTGGAGGGATGGAAATGGCTTAAACAGAGGCAGAGGTGGCAGCTGACTTCAACAAGAGCTGTGACTTGCTGTGCGGGTACAAAGTCCAGCACCTTGTATAAACCCTGGCAAGGCAGATGGGGAGGAAGATTTCGGACTTTGCACAGGAGCAGCCAGCACTGCCGTGGTCAGACCAACAGCAGCCTGTCAGAGCCCTAAAATTAACCGGGAAGGAGTGACTTATTGCAAATTTTGAGGGCTGTTGTATTTGGCAGCAATTATGGCTATGGGCTTTGGTCATCCCCATTATTCAAATGGCACCCATCCTCTAGCACACACACCCCTGGAAGCATTGCCATGGCAAGTCCACCAGGTTTCAATACCCATGATGTATCCCAAAAAGCACGTATGGGCTTGGAAACCCTTTGTGAGCCTGCAATCATGCTCTGGGAGCTTCTGCAGAGACAGCAGCAGCGTGATGGCACAAGGAAAGCTGTTGGCAAACCCCAGTCCCAAGCAGCCATGAGTTTTGTGACTGAGTCATGCCTCTGCTGGTGTGCATGGAGAAAAGACATTGTGTCTCAGCACGATTTCTACCATTTCCAGGGTGATGTTTTAAAAATAGAGTCACAGAATTGTTTAGCTGGAAATGACCTTTGAGATCATCAAGTCTGGTAAAAATATTCTGCCCTCCATGCAACACCTTTACACCTACGTGCCGCCCAGGTATGGAGCTGCAGAGCATCCTGCACCCCTGCATCCATGCAATGGTCTGCTGCAGAGAGCATCCAGCATCCATGCAGTGTTCTACTGCCTAGGTATGGAGCTGCAGAACAGCCTGCATTCCTGCATCCTGCAGCAGCAATGTCAACTCTCCCCAAGTCCTGGATGGCTGCTGGTTAGGTTACAGTGCATGTCACCTCCCAAGTGCTGTACCCCAGATTCACCAGTCCCTGGGGAGTAGGTTTGTCCAAGCAGTGCAGCACAGCATGGAGCAACACCAATACTCTCTACGGGTGGGCTTAAAGCTTGAGCAAACAGCTTGGGTTTGAAACACGTCAAGCTCAAGGGAAGATGCAACACGTGGTGTGGCGGTGGCAGGAGGAAAATCCCAGCTTTCCTCATGATCTGCTGGTGCAGAATCCCACCATGGGCCACGGCCATCACTCTCCCCCAGCATCATGGAGACCGGGCTGTTACTCCTGGGGCACAGCCAAAACCAAAGCGGTGCTAAATGTCCCCAGAAATCATCCCTGCACATCTGCCAGGGGTCAGAGATGGGGGGGGACGGGGGGACTGCAGAAACTTTCCCCTCCTCTCTGCTCATCTAATCCTCTGGGCTAATCCCTTCCAGCCATATGGAGCCCCCGCAACCCAAACCTGCCCCTGGGAAGCACCCACTGCTGACCCGCCACACCCTGTATCCCGCTAGGAGCCGTGCTTTGGATCCCAGAAGAGGTGTATAGGTGGGAAAGGGTGCAAGCCCCTCACAGATTCCCCGGAGATGCCCCCCAACAGATTGTGCATGCATGGTTTCTGATGAAAAGTCACAATAAAAACACTCTTCAGACCCAGGTGAGCACAGCCCCTGAATCCATTTTCCCCTTCTTTAACAGCAGCCTTTTTTTATGGCAGTTATTTGTGGGTGCTGCCCCAAAATACTGTTTCCTAGGTCCAGTAATTGCTCAAGGCATTTGAAAATTAATAGAGCAGCTAGAGAAAAGGACAAGAGGAGTAAATCTGACGTAAGCCAGCACGTAATTCAGCGCTGTTCCCAAGAACTGGTGGCTTTCTCCAAAGCCGAAAAAAGCCAGGGGCTAAGCTAGCTTGGAGAGGTGCAGATCTTCCCTGATAGGCTGGGATTTTTCAGAAGGAAGAGCATGAATGGGAAAACTTTGATTTCCAGAGCATTTAAAATACTACGGCATGTTCTGGAGAAGGAGAGGAAATGCGCATCCATGAGACAGAAGGGAATTAACTGAACCACCCTGCCTCCAGCCCTGCTTTCTCTTGCCTAACCTAGGAGAGGAAACACCCCTCCAACACGGCCCCAAGTTTCACTTACCTTAATATCAAGCCCTTCTCATTGCTTTGGCACTGCTGGCAATAGCAGACCAGGCACAGCCGAGCTGTGGTGCTTCCCTGCGGAAAAGTCCCTGCAGGGTTGTAAAACTCAAGGAGCAACCTCACAAGGTGCACACTGGGCTAGGGGAGGGTTTCGGATAAATATATGGGTTTTTTTAAATTAGTCACTTTGCTTTGCATGCATACAGAAGGGTCTGGTGAGATGAAACTCCAAGCTATGTTGCCCTTAAAGCTTAAAAAACATTAATTATTTTACTTCTAAGAGCACTTCTCCCTGTCAAAATAAGGAGGTTAATACAAACCCCCCATTTATGAACTGGGAGCTTTTTGACGCAGGCTCTGGAGGGACCCTATAAAAGCAGCACGCAAACCCCTGCCCCCTGACCCAGCAATAAACTAGTACATGAGGCAGGAAAACTTAAAGTCTTGAGAGCAAGGAAAAAGAAAAAAAAAAATTAGCCACAGGCTTTCAGACAGCAGAGTGGGGGAGGGAGCGATGTGAGAGCACTAAGCATCACTGCAAGGTCTTGTTTAGACTGGCAGAGCTGGGGAAAACCTGGTTACAGAGTGGGTGGGCACAGTCCAAGGGATGGACGGGGATGAGCACAGTGATCAGGGCCATGAACTGCTGATGGAAACTTCCTGATGGGCTTTTTCCCTTTCTTTTTTTTACATCCACCATTTGATATCCACAAGGAAGAGGAGCTCCTATGCTTGCCACAGTCAGAGCTGCTCTCAAGCACTCCAATGCACAGATCTTGCAAGCCCAAGCACAACACCTGTGGGTCTGCACCAGTGGCACATGCTCCCAACAGCATGCTCCTCTCCACCGGTACATACCCACGGGTGCCAGGTTGAAGCCCAATCCCCATGGCCAACGCTCCTTGGTTTCCAAAGCTGAGCATCCCACAACCTCCTAGTTCTGATGGCTGTTGTCCCTTACCTCCCGGGCAGCAAAACACCCCCAAAATGCACAGGCAGCCATGGGCAGCCCCCGAGACCCCCAAAGGCAGAGAATGCCCATGGCACTCAAGTTTTCCTAAGCCACAGTGGAAGCTGGAGGGCAGCGTTGCATCCTTGGGATGATGATGCCCTTCCCCTGCCCACTGTTCCCAGGGCACCCTGCAGATCGCTGAGCTGCAGCAGCCCCGTCCCGTGCTGGTGAAGCCTCAGTGAAGCCCTGGTGGTCTGTGGGGTTTCTTCCTCCTCTTGTCCTGGTGGAATGGGGCATCCATAGCAGCAGTCCCTTGCACCCACCAATGTTTCAGTAGGCAATGGCCCCTCCTGGGAAAACTCTTCCCAGCTGCAGCATGGAAGCAATATCAGGGATGAGGGGCTTTTGTGTGAGCAGCATCCTGCTAAGCCACACAAAGCAAGGGTTGGGGGGGGGTTCTGAAGGCTCCTGGTGCAGGGAAGGGCCCTCTCCATCTTCCCCCACACTGGGCACCAGCTTTTGTATTGCTTTGGCCGGATTTGTTAACTCCCCTCCTTGAAGCTGGGGCCTCCTCTGTCTGCAATTCCTGCGGATTTTACCTCCAGGCAAGAGCAAGGAGGAAAAAAAAGGAGGGGGGGGCAGCCCAAAGCCATAAAAGAGCCTGGTAAAAACAACAGACCGTGGATGGGGGATAGATACGCCATGGCTCTAAAAAAGTGCACCGCCAGAGGAGAGTTTGATGGCACTGCCAGAAGGAAAGAAGTGTCTTCCCACTTGCAAACAAGAGTTAATTATAGAAAAAAAGGCCCAGGAAAGTGTTAAAACCATCTGCGACACGAGGAAGAGGCTGGGGCCGGGCAGGCGCAGGCAGCAGCGATGACAGCTGCTGTGTATAGGCAGCCTGGACGGCTCCCCCCGCCTCCCCCCAACGCTGTGCCCTGCCATCCTCCCACCCTGCCATCCTTGCCATCATCCTCCCGAGCCAGCGGCGTTGGCAAGCCACACTGCTGCGAGGTCCTAGCCACCCCAGCATGTGCCGTGGGTCCCACATGACACCCTCAGCAGCTCCCTTCTAGGCAGAAGCTCTGGGTTTGGTGGACACCGCCAAGCCCCAAAAGTGCCCCAGGTGGGAAAGGACATCCCCGGGCTGCACAGCGCAGCCTCACCAGGAGACTTGCCCTAAGTATGCTCCACTGAAGTACTGAAGTATCACACCACTACGTTCCAAGGGACAGATCTCCAGGCACCCATTTTTACCCCAAACCCTATGGCAACGAGGCTTGTGCGATGATGCCATGTGCTTTGCATCGCCTCTGCTGTCTCCTTGACAAGGCTGAAGATGGATGTGCCTCCTGCCGTGGGAGGCTGGGGTCTGTGGGAGGCTGGAGATCAGCCCACGCGGCTGCACAGCACCGCCCGACCCACAGCCGGATCCTAACTGCTTCACAAATATTTACCTAGCTGGCTTTTAAACAAATTCGAAAAGCCAGAGAGTTTAAAGTCCATGTCCCAAACAGCTCCCGTCTTGCTCTCGCCTGCCCTTGGGTCCCCAGCCGCCTGCCCCGGCAGCCTCCGGGTTCTGTACCCTGCCCTGACCCCTGGATTTTAAAGACACTGCAGGCAGGCGGGCAGGCTCCTGCCTGGCCGGGCAGCCGGGCCAGCGGCAACACTTCTGCCTCTTATTTTATTAGGGACATTCAGGCTGGATGATGCCCGAACACGCAACCGGTGCATTTCAGAGGAGACCTCATACTGATGAGCTTGCATATAGACTCACCGCAGAAAATAATTAGCCATAATTAAGGGCTTCTGGTTTATGGCTCCAACAATTGTTTAAACAGCACAGTCCTGTTCAAATTAAGTTCAGGGCTCGCCCATAAATATTTCTTTACTGTGGTACGGTTTAGTTTCAAACTCCTGCTCCAAGCAGCCAGCCTGGGCTGTCCAGATCAGGGCCACAGCTGCTTCTCCTGCAAGGAGGCACATGGCTGGACCCAGCCCCAAAATCATGCTTTTTCGGAGCAAAAATCTGTTGAGGGTAAGAGAAAGGAAGAAGGAGAATGGTTGGGAAAAACTGCCGGGAGCTGGAGAAGATGAGAGCAGACAAAGAGCAAGGAAGTGCCACCAGTGAGTAGATGGTTCCATGGCACAGTGTGGCAACCAATGCCTGTGGCATGGTCAGATCGGCTGGCATTTTGGCTCACTGAGTTGAAGGAGCAGTTTGAGGCTCTTCCACATAACATCTACTCACCAGGCCAGCCCTCACCCCACCTGTGGCACTCCCTCCCTATGGACAACATATGGCATGTCTCACCTCATTAGAGACATAACTAGCAGAAATAATAAGCAAGTTTGGTTCCTCTGCCACAGTGTGCTGTTTTAAGAGCAGGATCAACACAGAAAATCTAAACTAATGCTCTTCCGCACTGAGATTTTCTGGTCTCCCCCCAAATCCCTGCTCCCAAAGCCACAGTCCCACAGCGTACTTGCTCTCCGCATCAGCCTGGGCAACTGGGTGAAGCAGAATTAAATGTGAAGATCAATATTCATATTGAGGAAGCTTCTAAGCAGCTTCAGTTGGTTAAGCAGCCTTAAAATTTTGGCCACCAATGGTGGTGTCGCTGATGAGACCATACACTGCCCAGGTGCACTCGAGGGTTACCTGTACAACTGTACTCTCTGGAGCACGGAGACATGGAGAGGGAGTCTCATGGTGCTACAGCAGCATGCAGGAACCATGCCTGGGTGGAACCCTGCAAGCAGTTCCACAAAACATACGTTGATAGTTTACTTTTTTTGCACTTCTTAATTAACACCAGCCATTGGCACTGGAGAAGAGAAAACCTGTTGACATGCCACCATGCACCACAAGGCACCATGCTGTGATGCAGTCCCACCATACTGGACCAGGTAAAGGGAAGAGAAGCCCATATGATGGGTTGTGCAGGACTTCTGTTCCCAGCATGGTGGGGACATCACGCAGAGAAGCTGGTCCTCAGCCCACATAGGTTCTCCTCTCCAAGACAAGTCCTGAAGCCACCTCAGGGCCACTGAGTATGGAAAGTCCAGATGTTGCTGCAAACTGGTAGAAGTCTTTCCGTTGTTTATTTTTTGAGGAAAAGGAAAGTTTTCCCCCACTTCTTCTAGCAGATGAAACCATAGAAAGTCCTGGGAGCAAAACCCCAAGGCTGCTCTGCCACCCAAAAGGGCATCTTCATACACTTTTGGTGTGCCTTCCCAGAGTCACAAGCCAGGAGCACCACCAGCTCCCACCAGTTGCAGGGTTTCTCCAAGTATGATCTAGGAGTACCATCAGAAGCGCACAGGGAAAATAGCCATATCATAAACCAACTCAAGTTTATGACCTGAAAGTTTTAAGACATAGCAGGAGTCTTTGTACTATGGCCATAATTGCAATATATCAGTGAGCCATCGTTTCCACCAAGATCTAGCGCTCTAGATTTCACAGCAAATGCTGACTTAAAGACCCATATCAAATACATTATGATACCACTGTTTCCCGTTACCCACGCTGATGATTCAATTAATTTAAAAACAGCAGTGAAATTTAATTTTGCTATTAACCCTGTAATCCCCAGCAACAGCTAGCCAGGAAGACGGCAGCCACCTGCCCAAGTCTGGATGGACCTGAGGGGTGGGAGGAGAGCTAAGGGATGAAAGATGAAGAAATACGGATATGAGCAGAAAAAGAGGGCAAGGCAGGATCTTTCCTAAGCCCTTTGCAGGGGTAGAACATGTACAAAAGTTTGCAGGAGATATGAGACAGAGAGCAGACAAGGTGTTGCAGAACAGCGCCTGCAAAGAGCTTTATTTGAAACAGGGTCTTGTAGGAAAGGCTTGCTCTCCTCCTTCCACCTTCTTCCACCAGTGCAGCTCAAATACACACGGTCCCATGCAACTCCAAAGACAAACACAATGCAGACTGCAAAATACACCAGTGGCTGTCCTCTAGAAAGGTAATCACCAGCACCTGCCTGGGTCTCGCCTCAGATCCATCAGCAGGGCCAAGGGTTAACAGGAATTGTCATATGCATAAAGGCAAGCTGTTCTTTCAGTGGGGGAGGGTAAAAGGTTGTCCTTTAGAGATCTGCAGTGATGGTTTGCGTGTAGGCTCAGGCCTTGGGTCAAGCAGGGCTCACCCGTGGCTTCATCAGACAGCCCAGCTCACTGTAGAGGAACAGCACAGAAGGGACATGACCACCCGACGAGCAGTCCCCAACACACGGCCGGAGAAGAATAGTTAGCCCAGGCAGAGCCCTCCCATCTGCTTTTGTTTTCCAGTCTTCAGTCTCGGGCTCTGCTAAAGCCCCTGAAGTCACTGGGCATCTGTTCTCCTCCACCCATCGCAATCTGCCAGCCACCGCTGCTCTGACAGCCATCCATCACGCCGTAACACGCTGACCACAAGACCCAGTGGGACATCATTTTCAAGTCAAATGCAGCAGTTAGCATAAAATAAAGCTTTGCCCTGGTTTGGGGTTTTTTTTTTTGACGATTCTGCAGCTGCAGCTAGGGACTCAGTATGCAATGAAAGTGAGGGGGGGAAAAAGGCACAGGAAAATGGCAATTCTACTCTTCTGAGTCATAACAATTATGACGTTGTGATAAGAAACGTTTTCTATGAATTTTTAAGTACCAGTAATCCTGTTTTGCAATTGTCCCCCGGGAACAAGGCGACAGATTGAATGGGGCTGACAGTTATTTCCATCCTGACGAACGCAGCTCCGACGCGCCGTCTCCTCCCTCCAAACTTCCCGGCTCGGCATTCAGCCCACTGCTCTGGCTCCATGAGCCAATGTCTGTTTGGTGATGGCCACCAGTGCGATCGAGGACAGTCCCTGATAACCCTGTGAAAGCCAAGCTTTGCACCCTGCCAGCCCCAAAGCCCAACAATTTATTTATATGTGTGCCCAAAAAGCAGAGCTGTCCTCTCTGAGTGTGTATGGGGAGTAAAAGTACCCGATAAAGCCCCTTATCCTTGCACATGCAGCTGTCCCCTCAAAAAACTTTCAGCTGTAAGCTACAAGGCAAGTTGAGGATCTTGGTCACCCCTGGTACAGCCACAGCAAACACCCTCGTGAGGCCCTAGGAAGATGCTGATCAACAGCATGAAATGCTAAGGAAGAGCATCGCTCAGTATTTCTGTATTTGAGACCCCAAAATTTCCCTTACCACCCTAAAACTCTGCAGATAATGTCATTGACACTGGAATGGGCTGTGGGAGAAGGCGGCATGGAAACATGCCTTTTCGTTAAAGTCTTTTAGAGCAGGAACAAAACCAGTCCCTTTTACCTCTTTTGTAAAATGAGCACCGTCATCAGAATCAGTGCCGAGGAGCAAATTTGTTTTGCCGAGGATCAAATAAATAATGGATGATGAAAGAAAGCTGCCACGGCGAGACTGCTCAGGAGATGCTCTGCTCTACGCAGCCTTTCCCGATATGCTTGTTCTTACAGCTCCTCATGCTGGCACCAGCTCCAGTCCCAGCAATGCTCCAAAAACCCGGGTACCAAGGGTTGCTCTGGCTAAAGTGACACACTGCAGGACATCACTGCCTTATGGCTGTTGTCTTCAGCAGCCCGTATGTACAAGGACAGGTTTTAATTGCTGTTAGGCAAGGAGAGAGATTGTGGGATGGGCTCCTGCAAACCTAGGGTACCGCATGAGCTCCAGGGTACAAGTAGCGCAGCAGAGACTGGCATTCCCAGAGGGAAGCCTGGTTCCCCATCCTCCAGCACCAGCCATCCTCAGAGACCGGACTGTCAATAAGACTCAATCCTTTCAATAATACATTGAAGAAAAAAACAGCAAAACTAAGTTTCGGCTTCCCTGTGAGCAGTCACCTCATGCCTCTCCCACCTCTGCCCTTGACTGCTCTGTGCCACTACTCCAACATCCTGCATGAGCAGGGACAATGCTTTGTGCCTACCTACAAGGAAAGCCTGGGCCTTTAAACACTATTTAGCCAGAAGACATTAAAATCAGTCTGTCAATTTAAATGCAAATTTATTTTAGATGCGACAGAGGGCTTACAAAAGAAGGTGAGATAGACGCTGTTTGGTTCTGCTAAGGCTGTTGTGATTTGGCTCCCAAGCATTGGATGGGTGTTGGGATACATACTGGGACCCAGAGGCTTTCACCTCTGGATCAGTCCCAGGTTGAAACCCAGCTCCACAATGACCAGAAGTCTTTGGGTTGAAGGCTGTGCAAGCTTCTGCCATTAGAGAGGTGCAAGCACAGAAGTGTGCCCACCATCACTGTCTCCTCGGCACCTCTTCCCAGCAAGCCCTCTTCAGTATGATGCCACTGAGACTAGCATCCTTTGTTTTCTGCTTTGTTTTCCCTCCCTAAGCCTGGGCAGTCCTCCTCCTCCTTCCCGTCCTCACCACCACCACCACTGCCGCCCCAGGGCCAGGCTACAGCCTGGCAGGTCCCCGGGGCGGTTTCTCAGAAAGCGTAACCGTTTCTGCAGAAAGTTTGGCAGCTTGGGCCAATGGCAAGAGTTTCTTTAATCAACTCAAATTGCATTTTCTGCAGATAAGTCTCCCACTCTTGGCTGCCAAGAAAAAGCCAGCCGGACGGCAGCAAAAAAACCCCTAACACCTCCCCCCAAGCAGGCTGCAAAGTCACCGCACAAGCTCACAGGGTGATTATTTATAGCCTTTCCCTCTGCAAAAGCCAAAAATAATTGTTCCAGCCCAATTACTGAATTTCTGAGTGCTCGGCTTGGGGGTAGCCACCAAGCCACCGTGCCCTGAGCTGGTCACAATTAGCAACCGACAAGGTGGGATGGCTAACAGCGGTGGGCATCTCCAGAGAGCTGACATGCTGTTGGCACAGCAGCACATCCTGGATGCCAGAGTTTTGCAAGAACTACATGTCATATAAACTTAACCTCCATAGGGTTGAGTTGGGGCTCCAAAGAGGTTCCCCAACAGTGCTGGGCTCTAACAAGGTTTTGCTGCAGCCTGTGCTGAACCACAGACACTCCTGTAAAAGTCTGACCATGCACAGTGGCTGGAAACATGCATGGGGAAATGCTGAGTTGGGTTCCTTCCACCCTGTTCTGAAGCCCAGCAAGATCAAAAGCCTTCCGCAAGCCCCTGCACCACCAGCAAAGCTCCTCACTGGCTTAGACACCTCCCCAAGCTGTTTCAGCCCTCCCTCAGCTTCCCATCTCTCCTTAGGAGCCCTGTGGTTTTGTTTGAAGAGCGTTTTACTTCTCCCTCGTCTCAACCCACCCACACCACTGCTGCCTTTCCTATTGGCATCGAAAGCAGATGAAGAGAAGCTACTGTTTTCTACGGGAAGAGGGGGGAAGTGCCAGGTGCCCGCATCAGGTCCCCTACCTCTGAGCACCTTCCCAAATATAAAAATGAAATGACATAAATATACACCAAAAACAATGGTGGTGGACCCAGCCTAAGGGCAATTCAGGGCAGTACAGCTGCCATGCTTGCAGTCAAAACTGATCTCTCACGTTGGGTATCACACATTTTGGGGATGTTCACCTCTTGAAACCTTGTAAAGAACAACCTGATCACTGCCACTCAGCATGAGCCCTGCTGGGTAAGTGGAGAGCCCCTGGCAGGGGAGGCAAGTACTGCTGCCTGTGGGGGCAAAAAGGCCAGGCTCCCACTGCACCTCACTTCTGCATCTGCTGGTTCAATCCCTTGGGAGGTCTCAAAAAAATACCAGTTTTATAAAAAGCAGGTAAGACAGAGGGGAAACCCAGCTGCTCCAGTGGCCTCGGCTGAAGAGCCAGCAGAAGCCCAGCTGTGGAGGAACCTGCATGAGAACCTGGAGGCATTTCCAAAGCAAACCCACAAATGCACAGACGCACTGCTTTTCAGAGACAGCCTCTTTTTTTTTCCATGTTGACGAGGGAATTTTCCTTTGGTATCTCCTTTGGCATGACCAAATGTATTGTGCTGGGGTGCTCACATGACAGCGATCATCTGGAGTCTTCATGAGACGCACCGTACACTGCAGTGCACTCAGTCACCAACACATGCTACCAACTCATGTGGCTAGTGAAGATGCAAGTGCTTCTAAAACCAGGTTTCAAGCACTCAAACCCTGTCCATTCTCTTCTGCATAGACTCATCCCACCCCACAACTACCCTCATCCCCAGCATGATCCTGGGAGCTCTTCTTCCCAGGCACAGAGGAGGGAGATGCAGACCTTCCTGTGGATTCACCTCCATGGGACATCTCCAACCAGAACCAGCTGCAGCTCAAGTGGGCCAGCCTGGGCTTCAAATCTACCTAGAGGACCACTGAGCCCCTGGCTGGGGGGATGTGGGGATCTCATCTTCACCTCAGGAAGCTCTGGTCCCCCTCCCTGCAAGGCTGTGCCAGCTCCAGCCGCTCCTGCAATCCAAGCGGAGCAGATGGCACGCGCAACACTTACGGCTTCGCTTTCCAGCCGCCATCACAGAGCCTCTTCTCAGCAGGGTGGAGGCGGGGGGGGGGGGAGACGGTGGTTTTTTTATTTTCCCTGGGAATTTTGATTTTCTTTGAAAAAAACATGTATAATCCTGTGCTTGAGACCTAGGACCCCCTGGCAGGCAGAGTGCAGTTATCTGTGGCTGCTTGGCAGTCTATCCACCTGACCATGCCCATGGAACCAGCTGACTGCCCAAAATCCTTGTTGAGAGGGACAGATCCTGGAAAGCCTCACAAAACAGAGATGGGGGTGGGAGGAAAGGGATGAAGCAATTAAAGAAGAAAAATAAAAAGGCTTTCTAGGGATTCTGCTGACTTGCCTGGATTTCCACCCTTTTGATGGCTCATCCCAGGTTGCCAAGAGGCAACTTCTGCCTCTCCCACTCCAGTGGGGAGAACAAGGGGTTGGAGAAGCACACTCTGAGCAGAGAAGACCAAGAAGGAAAGCTGTGCTGTGTTTTGGACCCCTGGGACTTTGGTCCTTCTGTCTCCATTGGCTAGGCTGGAGCCAGGAAGATGTTGTCCCACTTAGGGCGATGACAACCTCTGGGGGTATTTGCCAACGGAGGGACCAGACCTGCCCAGGTCTGATGCTGCAGCATACTATGGTCCTCTTCTCCTACACCGATGGATCAAACCAGGTTTTTGCTTCCCAGTGGAAGCCAACACCTAGAATGAGGCTGAGAAACCATAAATCTGGGCATCACAGACACCAGATTGCTTTCAGCAGCCACGCTCTGCACAGAGCTCAGCGATAAGTAACAAAAAGTCTGTGCTTTGCGCTGCTGATTTCTTGTCTGGGGATGCATAAAACCTGGGAGATGACAGATCGGCACCTCGATCCAAGAGCATCGCCGCGCTTGCTCTGCTGGAGAGGTGGATAAACAAAGGCAGCTCTCCCCGGCGTCCACAGGCAGCTGCCACCACCGCTGTGCGATAGCAGGAGGGGGAGAAAAACAAAAGAGGCCTGCACCACCAGGATCTCCAGGAATGGGATGCGCCTGGCACTTAGGTACCCACAGGGAGCTTGGCCCCAGTCCCTCAGACATGTCCCTTCCCTGGGGGTCTCCTTGCCCAGCCACCACGGCTGGATGCCAAGGGCAGTGCCATATACTGTAGCCACTTGGCATCACACAGAGAGGAGGAAAATATCCTAATTTTGGGCAGAGAGTGGCTTGGCCTTCGCAGCAAAGAGCTCAACAATGATTTGGACCAGGTCACAGCATTTTTGTGCTGATGGGCACTGTGGGGTGTGACAGATGCCCACTCAAATCCTGCACAGACAGAAGAGTTTGAGCACCCATCTGACTGGACTCTGAGGTTTGATGAGGTCAAATATTCGGCAGGGAAGTTTTCTGATGTAGTTTCTTAATTTAGACGGCCCCATCACTGGCAAGGAACAGTGATGCTTCGCACAGAGCAGTTACGACAGTGAGGAAAGAGGGAGTGCACTGGGAAATGCCACCTTGCAAAGAAAAAGGCCGTGGCTGTGGCACAAACACCCAGGTCTTGGTCCATCCGTAGGTGGGCATGTGCCAGTCACTTTCGCCTGGCCTTGTGAGCTCCGAGAAGCCTATAGCAGCTGTAACAGCACTGCTGTGCTCCTCCCAAACCCACAGTCCTTCCCCAAAAGACTGGCTGGACCCTTGTATCTCATCTCCATCACCTTTACAACCACTGCGGACGTGCGTTCCCCTCTTCATACCCCACTGGTTTCTTGCTCAAGGCCCAGCTCCTCGTGCAAGAGCCCCATAGCTGGGCTTCACTTTGACAGAGCAGTACACAAACCAAAATTCTTCGGGCTTTGGAAGTGCCAAAGAGAGCATCTCTAGCTCTTGAAAGACACAAGGATTACTACACTAGGCCACCATGGCAAATCCTTTGGAAGGAGAGAAGGCAAGGCAGGAAACCATCTTTGCAACCCCAAAGTTGAATAATTATCACCTGGGTTGCAGGAAGCCTGCTCCCCGTCTCCAGGGCACTAGCTCCCAGGACCCAGCAGTGGCCAAGGAAGGGACCAGGGAGGGGCCCATGCTGCTAGTACCACCCCCCCCGGGGCTTTGCCGAGGAATGCCGGGGGCGGCAGTGGGGGGAGCAGCCACGGCGGCGGCAGTGCTGGGAAGGGAACCAGCTGGAGAGCCGCAGCCTCATGAAATAATGAAATGCCAAACCAACCCCTGCATCTTCCACAGTCTCTCAGGTCACCTACCAGATTAGGAGGCCTGTTGCTAAGGCAACCATATCTTGCAAGTGCTAGCTGAACTTCCCCATCGTTTTTAACCCTTTAAGGAGTCAAAAAAAAGGAGAAATATATAAAAAAGATAAAATAAAAGGATAATGTCGATGATGCAACCCGTGGGAGACTGGCGGAGGCAAGGGGGGGTGGCTGGGAAAGGGAAATAAAAGAAAAGGCGCCCCAGCAGCCGCCTCCCACGCGATGCATGCCACGCTGGCTCCCTTCCAGGCGGCTAATAAAATTATTCGGCATCTGCGCACACACGCGAGACCCAGCAAACTTTCGATGTGCGTGGCATGGCAGCGGCAAAGAAAAAAAAAAAGCAACAAAAAGTCAGGTTACGCATAAGAAATGGGGGCAAACAAAGCAAAAATGGAACTTTCTTCTTTCATTTTCTTTCTCTTTTTTAAATACAAGCCCTCGTGGCCTCGCAGACGTTGGGCAAATGCTGCCGCTGTGGCAAACAGCCGGCAGGCCGGTGCCGGGCAGGAGGGGACAGATGGCCAGCGCTGCGCCCAGCAGCAATGTTGGGATAGAAGCGATGGGTGCCTGCGGCCACCCTGCCAGTTTTGCAGCAGTTGAGGGCCACAATGAGAATGCACTGCTTGTTGTGTGTGACAATAAAATAAAATACAAATAAAAATAGCCCTCTCACCACCCTGGGACCACGTTCCAGAGGGGTGATGGGAATCATGGTCTCCTCCTTTGGAAAGATAAAACCCCATTTTGAAAGCACACAAGCAGGGAGCCCCAAATATTGCAGCTTGCTGGGATAACAGGGAGGCCTGCGAGCAATAAAGAAAAAAAAAACAGGAGCAAGGCGATGCACAGGCAGCACAAGGGGAAAAAAAGGAGGGAGGGGAGAAAGAGGCATGGAAACGAGGAGAAAATGTGGAGCGGCATAAATCAGGCGCACAGGGGGAGTGGAGCCAGGGAGGCACGACAGCACGTGCTGCGTTCCAAGTGCGCAGGCAGCGAACGCGGCTGGTTTCTGCCTGGCGGGGTTTGCATGGGGAAGCAAACTGACCTTGTGCCCCAGGAAAGGGGCTCCTACCCCCTGCCCCGGGGGCTAATTTAGCACGGGGTATCGGCTCTGCCACCTAACACACCATTGTTGTTCCTCTCATCAAAATCTCTTTGGGAAAGAAAAAGGCTTCACTGGCACGGGTACAAAAGAAGCTCAAAGGAAAAACTTAGGGAATCCTCCTTTTTGCAACTCCTTTCCCACCCTCGGTCAAGGTGGGGTCAGCAAGTACAATTCCTGCTGAATTCCCCTGGAATGAAGGCAGTAAGATGAGAACTTGCTCCCAAAGCCACCTTCTTCCCACCAGCCCACTCCAAAATCATCCTAAAGAGACGTGCGAGGTCCTCTTTGCTCTGGGGCTGCAGCGAGATGGGTTTGTGGCCAGGCCACTGCACCAAGGGACTGCCCGCATTGCTGCCTGCTTCAGTCCTGCCTTCTGACCTCACCCCTGCACCAGCACCCCTGTGCCTTGCCAACTGGCTGGCAGGAGAAACTTAATTAGCCATGTCCATCAACCCCAAACATCTGTAACCAGCAAAATTTACAACCAGAAATAAAGAGGAGTGACCTTCGTGGTGTTGAAAGACAGTTGGGTTCTTGTATTACAACGGCAGGGACAGGCAAAATTCATTATCTCTAATAGCTGTCCTTATAATCAGATTAAACACAAAGGCAGCAGTTCCATATTCCCTGACCCACCACTACCCCCATCCCAAGTGGAGGAGAGCTCCCCTCTGCCACAGTGCTACTCGCACAAACCTCATCCCACCGCTGCAAATTCAACTGATGTTTATGCATGCGGCCATCTCCATCCCTCCTCCCTATGAAACACAATATCCTGGTCATTCCACCCCACCATGCTGGGGACAGCCAGCTGGTGTCACATCCCTCCTCCTGGTCCTTCTCCAGGCAGTGCCAGGGAGATGCTCGGCTCAACTGCGAGCATCCCCGGGGTACCAATGGCGAGCTCCCTACTAGATGCTGAGGTGATACACCCACGGCAGATATTTGCTCACAATACGCAAGGGGAAAACACCCGGTTTCCAGTACCCCAACCAGAGTTTGACCCTTCAGAAATAATCATCGTCACTACCCAATGCACGCACATTCCCGAGCATGAGAGCTTTTGTCCTGAAGATACAGCCAAGGCTTTCACCTCTCGCTGCGAGATGCATGCAGTGCCAATCATTGGCCGGGGAGCAAGAGCCTGTTATTTTCATCAGAGGACATTCTCCAGGGAGACCTTCAGCTGCCAGCTAGGAGAAACAAGCCACTGGAGAAAACTTGAGCCTCCTAATGGCTTTTTCTTCACCACTCTCAGCCCCGGCAGTGGCACAAGAGCAGATCCTTCTGTAGAAGATGAGCACCAGCAAAGCCAGCTGGTTTCTCCCAGCAGCAACAAGTCAAACCGTTCGGAAAACACTGAAGCAGGAGGAAGCTTCCAATGGACCAGGTGCACCACACTGGAGCAACAGTAAAAGTTAAAATTAAATAGCTGGCAGGATGACAAAGAAGCCATTGTGTAGAACGATGGAGCAATCCAAGTACAAAGGCTTTATATAAGGCATGTTGAAAACTCCTTGATGATTGCAGGTAAGGATGGACAAGCTGTCAGGACGTGCCACACACCCTGAAGGGCTCTGGGACAAGCAAGTAAATGTCGTTTTAATGATGAAGGAAGGTCTGGGAGCCCCACTTTGACCTTCTCACCAGAGGAAACTGGCAAAGGCGTGAAGCACCTTGGTGCTAACAGTGCTGTGATGCCCAGGATAAGAAAAAAACGGCTGGTTTGTTTTGTTTCATGCAAAACAGCCCTCGAGCTAGCCAGAGGATGCCCACAACAATCACTTGCAAAAGACAATCACTTGCTCCCTTGTGACCCCTCACCTCCATCTACACCAAGCACACCCCTGACAAAAGCCGACCAATGCAACCAAGTGCTCTGGAGTGGGGCCACCTCTGCCTCAAACCCAGACCCACCTCCTAGTTCACACCTCACTGCCTGTTACACCCCCAGGTGGGAGAAATGAACCAACAGCCCGTGCGTGTCCTTCTCCAAGAAGCAGACCTGGGTTCTGCTCCTTGGGGAGGAGCACGCCCCCTCCCAGAGCAGCTGAAGATGCAGGAGAGAGACAACAGTGGCTGAAGCTGCAATGTAGTCATCCCAGTGCTGCTACCAGCCCTGATGTTCCCCCATCTTCACCTCGCCACCTTTCAGGCAGATGGGCAATGGTGCAGGGGGAGGCCGAGTGTGATTTACACCCCACCAGCTGCGCTGTTCTCCCAAAGAAAGGAGATGGGGGGAGGGAAGCATCTTTCTCCTCCTCCTTCTCTTTACCGAAAGCATTACTCCCATGCAGGGGGACACGGGGGCTTGAGCAGCATCTGTGCCCCACAGGCCACCCTTAACCAAAGAGGGTTCCCCTAAAAAATAGGGATGAGCTCCCAGCCAGGGCCAGACACAGCAGGAGGGAAAGGAAGATGCTCTGCTGGGCTTTGGCTGGGGAGCAGAGCTGAGGGTGATGCTGCAGCCTTATCTGCCCACTCCAAACCAGGGTGCACTGCGAGGAAGCACCCTGCCCCCATCCCTGGCATGCGCTGTGTTTTTTTTCACTTTAAAAGAGAAAAGGAAAAAAAAAAAAGCCACAAACCCAACAAACCAACCTCCCAACTTCTCACCAAACCAGAAGCTGAGCTACAAGGTGTAGCTCAGGACCGGAGGCAGCTCCCTGTGTGGCCAGGGCGGCAGAGCTGGGCACCACTAGCTGCACATGGGGGGTGACGCAGGGTCTTTTCCCCCTCACAGTTGCCAGAAATGATTAAGTGAAGCCATGCCTTGGGACACCCTTGTGCAAGACTATTTTGGGAGCAAGGGGATGCCAACTGGCCACTCGCCTTGGCAGGTGCCCATCAGTGCTGGACCAGGTGTGATGGCAGCTGCACAGGTGGGAGCTGGGGCAGGAGAAAACCTATGTCAGGTCGGAGAGACCCGCTTTGGGCTGGCATGCTCACAGGGAACACCATAGGATGCTGGCAGCCTAACCGTACTGGGCAGACCACACTCACCACCAAGGTAGAGCCACAGCAGAGCATCCTCTGCTTTGGTTTGTAGGAAAAAAAATCCCAATTACAGGCACTAGCTCAGCCTTGTGAGGCTGTACAAAACCTGCCCAAATCCAGGGAAAACAGGAGGGAGAAAACCCCACCCCAGATCCTGTTTAAGGCAGGCAGGAGGGGTGGCAAGAGCTCATTTTCACTACAGAAGGCTGCCGCACCCCAGGAGGAGAGACGACAGATCAAATGTTCAAGGGTTGATGCAGAAACATTAAGGAAAAAAAAATTAAAAAGAAAATGTTAGCTTAAGACACAGCTAGAGGTCTTCCTTTGGACTTTATCTTGAGGCAGCAGGCTGCAGCGGCACTGCCTCACACACCAGATGGACAGATGGACCCCGGCAGCCCCTTGCCTGGCCTGGGGAGTGCAGAGGGGGAAACCACCAGACCTGGTGGCGATGGCGATGGAGGAGGAAGACTAAAGCAGGTGTGAGAGCACTTAACGACTGGGTGTGAAGCACTGCTCTGCCTCGCCGCCTCAACCACGCACCAGCTTTGTAAGCACATGCACCTATATCTATCTATACCCATATATCTATCTATCTTAATTCTGCGTGTTGCATAGATACACATACATACTTTGCTTAATTCTAATGTTAAGAGCCTCCACGTGCTCACCGTTAAACTCAAGCAGGAGAATGGGCATTTTTCCTCTTCTCCAAAAAATACATTATTTAAATGCATAAATCTGTGACAAAAGAAAAACTGGCCTTAGTGCAGGGGGAGCTGCACCCATCCACAGCCAAACCTTACCCAAAGCCCCCAGATGCCCTTCTCACCCTGGCTGGGCACAGGGCACACCTGTCACCAATGCGATAGGAGCAGGGAGGTGGCAGAGGGGAGGGGGGATCTGGGTCCTACCGTGTGTGGGACACACAAGCAGCCTCCCTGTATTTTGGAAATCCCCCTGACTGCACAGCTGTAGCTTTGAACTCAGCTCCTGGCACTTGTGGCCACAAGCAGGAGTTTTGAGAGAGGGGAAAGGAAAAAAAAAAAAAAAGAAAAAAACACAACCAAGAAAAAAAAAAAACAAAGTGAGGCAGAGGCAAGGTATTTGTTTACTTGCAAAGAGCCGGTTTCACTCCCTGCCAGCCCAGAGGAAAGCACCGCTTCCGCCCTGCTGAGCACCCCAGCCCTGGGCTGCGGAGTGTATTCCCCCTGAGGTTCTGGAGGGTCGGGACTCAGAAGGAGAAGGTGCTGGGATATAAGAGGGAGGATGTGCTTGTAGGTCAGGGCTGAGCAGAAGGCTCAGTGGGAGTTTCATAATCAGGTCCACGAGCAGGATGTTGGCAAGGTGGCTGGAGGGATGCTCATGGGGACACAGCCCACTCTGTGGTCCCTGCAGGCAGAGCAGGGCAGGGCAGACTCCCAGCACCGGTCGGGCTGGGATACATGGGAGGGGGGGAAACATGAGCTGCTTCGGGGACTGTACCACTCCCCTCTGCCATCCCCTCTGTTTATATGGAAAAATAGGACCAAACGCCACTGCAGCAGCTGCCCTAGCTCCTCTCTAAAGCAACCCCCCACCAGTAAAGGTTTTGCACTGCCAGATGCCATTTAGGTGCTGCTGCCTCTGCTGTGGGGATGTGGACGTGAAAGAGGAGAAAGAGATGAAGCCCCCTCACTCATTCCCCGGGACCAGCTATAGCAGCTGTTTCCAATAGATCCAGGAATGGCTTTACAAGAGAAAAATAGGGAACAAAAGGTAGGAGAAAATCCAAGTTTCCAAGGTAAGGAAGGAAATGATCAGAACAGGAAAGCCTCACTCGTACCCAATACACGGCATCCTGACCTAATGAACCTCCCCACTGCCTGCCCCAGCAGGACAGGGAGCCCCCCAACCCGGTGCAGCCTCCCCGGCTCGCCCCAGCACGGCGGCTCACAGCCCCTCGCCCTCTTTGTTCCTCCAAAGGGACCCCGGAAAGCAGGGGAGGGCAGGGCTGTGAGCTTTGTGCTCGCCCAGAGCTGAGCATCTGCCGGGGACAGCCGCTCCCCCCGCATCTCACTGTGCAGCAGCGGGTCCCCTCGCCGGCCTCACCGTGCTCGCCCACGTGGCCGCCGGGGCAAACAATGGGATGGCGCGGGCTGCCGCGCTTGCCACGCAAGGCCTTCCTTCTCCTTCTCTTCACCACAGGCTTCGCCTGCCACCAGTAGCTGACCCCCCTCAAGCACCAAAGGGGATTAAAAAAAGAATAATATAAAAGCCCCACAGAAAATACAAAAAGACTCAAATCCGCCTCGTTGCTGCAGATCGGTTCGTGCAAGGCAACAGCGCGCTGCCCCACGTGCACCAAGAGGCCACGGGGATGGCAGAGCGGGACTTGCCCAGGTAGCACCCACACCTGCCCCAGCACCCAAGGGCGCAGGGGGTCCCTGCCCATGGCACAAACCCCCACCTGCCCTCTTGGTGTCAGCCAGGATTGATGAAATCCACCCTCTCCTCCCATTCCACCCCCAGCTTTTCATGAGAAACCCCTCTTGGATTGGAGCTGGAGAAACTTTGCATCTTCACTTTGTTTGTTGACATAAAATCCATCCCCTGCCTTACTTTTGTAGAGGCACTCAGGGTGGGGTGGGGGGAACGTCTGTTTCCATTTGAAACTGTCAAAATTAGCATTCAGTAATTAAAAATCACACCCTTTCTCTTAATAACCTAACCAGCATGATACAATCAGGTTGTGCCAACTCTTTAATCTAATTGACTAATTACAGATTTTAATTTAGTCAGTTACTGAACAACTGTTGACAATTTGTTTTCATTAGGGACAGAACAGGATAAATATTTAGGCTCCCCAGTCAAAGACTAAGACATAAGCTCTGGGCTCTGACCTCCGGTATCGCACCAGCAGCTTCTCCATCAGTATCACCCGCAGAAAGGTGCTGCTCTGAAATGCCCTGGCCAGGCAGTGGGAAGTGTGGAAGCAGAGGCTGCCCTGTTGCAACAGCTGAAATTGTTTAAAATATAAAATTAAACTAATACAGCTTTGCACAGTGTTCCAGTAAAAGCAGGGATTTAGGGACTCTCAAGCGGGATGTACCCAGTACCCTAAACTGGGAGGGAAGGTTGAGCCCAGTGCACTTCCAGACAGAGACAGAATTTCTATATTTATTCCTTTTTTTATTATTATTTTCTCCTTTTTTTTTTTTTTTTTTTTTTTTTTTTTTGCAAAGTGATATGGAGTTTTGCAGCTGCTCCTGGCAGCCTGCCACTCCTGAAGGAAACTCCTCTCTCCAGTTACCTACCAGGGAACCCTGTCCCTGCAGAGCAGAGCTGGATGCAGTCCCACACGGAGATGGGCTGGAGCTGTGTGTGCCACTGGCTGAGCACTGAGACGAGGGCTCCACTGACACGCATGGAGGGATCACACAATTCTGTTTCCAACCTGTGTCCCTGCATTACACCAAATCTGCCCCAAAACCTCCTGGTCTCCTATCCAATATGTTTATAATACATTGGCTGCAAAGGGCACACTCACAGACCTCCACCACCACCATGACATGCACAGAAGCGCCCAACAAACACTACCACCACCACCACGCACGTAGAGGCACTGAACGAACACCACCATGATGCACACAGAAGTACTCATGGACCACAACCATGACATGTGCAGAGGCACTCATGGACCACCATTACTACCACCGTTGCAGGGGCATTCATGGACCACCATAACCATACTTGCTGGTCCCACACCCACCCAATACAGCTATGCACACTTGGAGCAAGAGTCTCACAACCTTTGCTGGTCCTGGAGCAAGACAACAGCCTGGTATGGGACAGGTGAAAGAGTGAATCCCTCATGCATGCACAGCATCCCACCCCATGTGGTCGTCTCACCTGCTGATCTGCCAAGCTATGAAGCAGCCACGCAGACCTCAGAGAGCAGAAGATGCTGTGACAATGAAGACATGTCCCCCTGCAGCCCAGGGATGTTGAGGCAGTGAAGCCAGGGCTGACTGCCTGTCCCACAGCCAGCTGGGGCGCAACACGTAGAACCAGCAGAAGAGAATCATTTCACACACCTCGCTTCCAAGGAGTGGCTGGGAGGGCACTTAGAGCAGGGAAAAGGGCCAAGTTCGGTGCTCACAATCGAGTGCTTGGACGATACCCGCAGCCCATACTGCCAACAGGTCAAAAGACTTACACCCCTTGGGTTTCACCTCACTCCCCACTGAGCAAAATCTTGTATGCTAATGCCAGCAAGCCTGGGTGCTACATCCATCCATCTCCAGGAGTTTCAGAAACCCTCTCATTGAGATATCAATACAGAGAGAATTATTTCAGATGGCGGGGAAAAGAGGAGGACCTCTAGTTGTCCCCAACCAGGATGAGAACACAAGCCTATCTTTTCCCAGACTAACTGTCCTTGCTGCAGCAGAGCTTCGAGACCAAAGTTAGAAAGAACTGCAGCGGCTTTCCGAAGTTAAAAAAGATAAAAATCAATGCTTTGCATTAACAGCAAATTGAAGCCACCACTCCATAGATCTTGCATTGCAAAGAATACAGGATTTCCAAAGCTCCCAAGTATGGGTCCTTCTTAGGAGGAAGCTGGGGCCAGCAGAGGAGAAGGGCACAAAAGTCTCCGGCAGCCAAAGACTACTCTGATTTTTCTCTCCTGCACATTGATGCTCCGAGCTGGCCATGCAGGCAGAGCAATAGCACAAAAAGTATGTAGCAACAGTCAACTAGATTTAAGTTCATTTTCTGTAGCTTGAGGCCAAAATCGACTGAAGTGGTTCTGGTGATCAAGTTTTCTGCAATTCCCCTTTCTATATATTAGCTCTTTGACAGAAATTCACTGCGGTATTTAAACTGGCAGTCATCACCGCTAACTCAAATTGTATTGGCTTTCACGGCGTTGAAATGCTCAACTGCGACCAGCCATCGGCCAATTCCCAGATAACGCGGAGGCTGAAATCCCCTGTCATGCCAAGCGATCCTGTTGCAAGCTTGCTGGCTTCTGGAGCATGCAGGAGCACATCACAATGCCAGCTCACTCACCACAGGGCTTTGCTTGGTGGAGGAGACCAAATCAATGGCTACAGGTTGACTTTTAGGGACTGATGGACGCTTGCAGTGTGGTCAACTTAGATAAACTCCTTTGATACAGGTGGGAGAGGCTGATTAATGACCCTCTAACCAGCACAACTCACTAGTTGCATTAACAGATGCAAACAGCTGTGATAGAGATAGAAGGAAAAATATGCACGATGTTCCTCCTGCCTGTGCCAGGTGAATCCCTGATCCCATCACCCCTATCCCAACAAGCTCCTTTCTACTGAGTTCCAGCAACCTTTTGTCTGGGGTGACAAGGAAAAAAAACAGGGGAAAAGCAAGAAGTAATATTCCTTAGCCGTGGCAAGAGCCTCCAGCTTTCAAGGGTCCTCCCAAAAATGAGGGATGGGATTCCACCTTTTTTCCTCCTCACTAAAAAGAGCTCAATATTAAAAACTGGTGGGCCAAATAGGCAATTTGTCCTGCTGCTCCTGATATGGTTACACTGGGAAATGACGCAGCATGCAAATCCCACAGTTAGCAGCCCACTAACAAAGCATGCCTCTCCCCCTCCCAAAGAGCTGTCTCCCAGGTGAGCACTCCTCTGGTGCCAGCTACGAGAAGGTGGCATGCCACACTGTGGCTGGTCTGGCACCACTGTGCTGCTCCCAGAGCATCCTCCTGTTTTATTCTTAGAGCAGCATGGTAAATACATAATCCTTGAGTAAATAAACAACATATTTCAGGCAAACATCAAACTGATTGCTCAGAGGTTGCCCATCGCTGGCCAAGTGCAAATACGATGTTCTACCATTCCAGGCCGAGGCTTATATCTGAATATTTTTAACCACAACCACCATATGAAGTGATTCATGACTCATTGATTTAGCCCCATTCAGGGCTCAACCCACTTTTCGCTGCTATGCGCTGACTGATGGGTTGAGGGGTTTGGAGCTTGGTATAAAAACTGTGTTTCAGCTCCATTGCCCACTGGCGAGGCTGTCTGCCATGTTCACTAGCACCAGCAGCCCGCCCCGGCACAGAAGTTGGCAAGAAACAAGGCACTATTCACACTCCTCCAGTTATCATTTGGTTCTTTGGTCAATATTTAAGTTTTGGCCAGGCAGGTCCCTCGCCCTGTAAAGTACATGCTGTGCTGGGACAACACCACTCCTCAAAGAGGGAGCGCGCCGTGAGCATCCACCACTCGCCACGCTAGGGAGGAGAAGCACAACCCTCTGTTTTGAAGTCAAAACATGCCTGGGGAAACCAAACCACTGCCACTAAGCCAAGGCATGGGGGAGTGAAAATCTTCTTATGAGTCTTCGCGGTAAAACCCAAAAGGTAAAGCACTTGGGGCTGTTACAAAACTGCATTACATTGAGAATTAAAAACAATCAGGATTGTGCCTATTTATTGTAAGCTTAAAGCAACGTGTATTAAAGAAGTTTATGCGAATCATCTAATGCACTCAGGCCTATTGTTAGAATTATTACCAAGCTAAAAAAAAGATTAATTTCTCTAAATACACTAAATCCTTAGATACGTTAAGGAGGCTGCTGTGAATGCAGCATTACCACGTCTTGGTTGCTAATGTCATCTTCCACCTGTGGCTTTGCTGCCCAAAGATCTACCTTTGCCTTGTTCCTGATGAGCCTGCTGTCCCCCCCCGGGCTCCAAAAACTTCAGAATTTGACCCCAAGTGCCCAGGAAGCAAGCAAGTGCCCACACTGAGCTTAGCACTGCCACTACTGTCACTGGTTGTCAGCTCTGACCCTCAGTTCAGGAGTTCACCATCTTAATTCAACTCAGTGAAAACAAGTGATACAGAGGACGGCTGTGGGGACAGATGGACAGACTGACAACTCTCCACCCAGCAAATACCCAGACCCGTTTCCTCAATGCCCCAGCAGGATGGGCATTGTTCCACCCTGGGCAGAAAAGAGAGGCAGCTCAGCAGCAAGCCGAGCTCTGGCAACCCGGCACTGCCTGCGCCCCAGGGCAACCGCTGCGTCCAGCGCCAGCATGCAGAAGCGCCGCGGAGGTCCCCGAGACACTCGCCCAGCACTGCTTGCTGGCCAAATCCTTGCGGATCCCAACCCAGGCATGTTGAGGCAACAAGAAACTAGGGAAGGGAGGAAAAATGTTTTCCATACCATAGGCTCTTCAGAGCAGACAAAACCAGCTCCTGCTACAGGGTTTAAACTCACTTGAATGGGGTCCAAGCCTGCAGCCAGGTGACTAATCCTTTGATACAAATTCCTTCCAACACAGAGGATGCAGGCAACACGCACAGGATGGGAGCCCACCCATCGCTCACCAGAGCCGACACGCTGCATGCTCTCACCAAGAGATGTCTTTCTGGGAGGCACCTCACTCCCAGCATCCCACCCCAGAAGAAGCATTCCTAGGTCACGCTAGCATCTCTGCCAAGAACAACCCAAAATACCAACAGACAAGGTGCACACCATCAACCAACGGAAGACACCAGCCTTGCCAAAGGCAGGGAAATATTCATAGGGGCATTCAACAGCATTCTGAGGAATATCCCCTCTTACTGTCCACCACAATCCAACCCCTACCCACCCAGCAAGGTGTCCTCAGCATGAAATCTCTCACCATCGATCCTCTAGCAAAGCTTTGTTGTCCATTGCTATGCAAAACTGTTTAATTCTACCAGTAGCCTGAATGCCTTTAAGTGCTTAAGATAAGTATCTGAAGTAATTTACATAATTGCAACATTATGAAATACAGTTCAATCAAATCAGAACATTGTTGGTTAAAAAAACCCCAGTGCTTTTGCCAGTGGGTTACGTTGGCTTTCGGTGCGCCAGAGAAGCTGGAGCTCCCCAACGCTGTAATTACCGTGAGGATTAGAAACTTGTTACTCACATAGTCATGAAAGGCTTTCGCTTCACTCGAATGTTCACAAGTGTCTCGCCTTTCGGGAGCTGCGCAGTAAAGGTCCCAAAACACACTGCATGGTGGAGAAAGTCGAGAGAGAAGGCAGTTACTCATCAGGCTCACGCACCAAGATGGGGGTCATTGAGGGTGAGCAGCTTCCCACCCCACTGGGCCCATGGCTGGGGAGGGGATCCGGCTGTGCACCCGAGCTTGACACCAATCAGACATCTGGAAGTGCCTGACCTGGTGCTGCCCCTAGGATGGGCAACGTTGGGTGTTTTAAAAGGGAAGAGTAGCCTTTAAGGGGTAACAACCACAGCACTTTGGGGACTTCTCCAGCCCCCATAGCAGCACTGCAACCTCACCTTGCCTTCCCCAGAGCACCTCAATGGCCCTGCCAGAACTTGACCTCTCTGGCCCTGCCTGGTGGCTTTCCAGCTCTGCTGCTGCCAAAGGTTGCCAGAGCATGGGGAGACCACACCACGACACCCTACAGAGAGCAGGAGCCGGCGTGGCTTTGGGGCTCTGCAAACTGCTGCTGACTCACGCCATCACTGGGGCTTTACCCCGCAGGGACCGCACTCTGGCAGTGCAACCCGTGGGGCTCCCACACCCGCAACAGGGGGCACCGAGGGATTCTAAAACCAGTGATGGGGGACACCATGGGCTGCCTGACTGCAGAGGCACCGCGGGCTTCTCCCATCCGCCACAGGTGGCCTCGGGGTGCCCCCCACACACCACAAGGCCAACACGGGGTTCCCCCCCGTGATAGCGGGGCATCGCAGGGCTGCCCCCGATCCACAATGGGGGGATACAGAGTTCTCCCACCCACAACAGGAGGACCACAAACTGGCCCTGCCCATGACAGGGGACACCACATCCACCACAGAGTGACCCAGGGCTCTCCCACCTGCAATGGGGGGCACGGTGGGGCTGCCCCCACCCACCACAGGTGTCACTGGGGTTCTCTCGCAGTTCTCCCACACACAATGGGGACACTGTGGGGCTGCCTCCCACCCGCCACGGGTGGCATTAAGGTTCTCCCACCTACAACATGGGGCACGGCGGGGCTGCCCCCCATCCACGACAGGGGAACCCAGGGTTCTCCCACCCACAATGGGAGGACCACGAGCTGCCTCTGCCCATAGCAAGGGATGCCACATCCACCACGGAGTGACCCAGGACTCTGCCACCCCAACACAAGGCGCAGTGGGGTCACCCCCACCCACCAGGGGTGGCACCGGGGTTCTCCCACCTGCGATGGGGGCATTGTGCGGTTGCCTCCCACCTGCCACGGAGGGGACTCGTGATTCTCCCACCCTCGACATGGGGCACGGTAGGGCTGCCCCCCATCCACGACAGGGGGGACGTAGAGCTCTCCCATCCACAGTGGGAGGACCACAAACCGTCTCTGCCTATGACAGGCGACACCACATCCACCACGGAGTGACCCAGGGCTCTCCCACCCGTGACAGAGCGCACGGCAGGGCTGCCCCCACTCACCATGGGCGGCATCGGGGCTCTCCCACCCGTGACAGGGGCATCTCGCGGCCACCCGCCACCCACCGCGGGGAAGACCCGGGACTCTCCCACCCGAGATGGGGGTATCATGCGGCTGCCCCCACCCGCGACGGGGGAAACCTAGGGCTCTCCCACCCGCAACGGGGGGCACCGCGGTGCCGTCCCCCTCCCGCTCCAGCACTTACCACCACCAGGAGTGCAGGAAGCCGGGGGGCTCTCCCAGCGTGATGTTCTTCTCCCACCGGATCTGCGGGCGAGAGGGAGGCGGGAGATGGGGGGGGGGGCGGGCGGCGGTGCCGGCGGAGGGGGGGGCGGTCACGGGTGGGCGCGGGCCCCCCCGCGCGGTGCCCCCCGGCGCCGCCGCCCCGCGCAAGATGGAGGAGGAGGAGAAGGAGGGCGTGCGGCGGCGTCGCACAAAGGGCGCGGGGCTCACCTCGGACAGGAAGGTCTGCGCCGACTTCTGGGCTCCGACGTGCAGCAGGTACTCGTAGACGTAGAGCGCCAGCCTGCAATACCGAGCGGCGGGTCGGCGGCGCGGGGGGCGGAGGAGAGAGGCGTCCCCCCCCCATCCCCGCCCCGCACAAAGCCGCTCCGCCGCCCCGCTCCCTCCCGCTCCATCCCCGCTTACTTCTCCCGCGCCTGCCCGTCCGAGGGCACCGCCGAGCCCTTCCCTTTGGCGAACATGGTCCCCACCGAGGGGTCGGGGGGGAAGGGGGGCGGCCGCTGACCACCACCGTCCTCCTCCTCCTCCTCCTCCTCCGCCGCCGCCGCCGCCGCCGCCGGGAGCCGCTGTGCCCGCCGCGGAGGGAGCGCCGGGGGCTGTCAGAGCGCCGGCCGCCGCCGCGCCCCCATCGCCCCGCCGCTCGCCGCGCCGCTGGCCGCGCACCCGAACGTGGCCGCGCCGCGCGCCGCCCCCCCCCCCGCCGACGAGTGCCCGGACCGGCCAATCCGCGCCGAGCACGGGCGGCGCCGTGAAGCGACACGCCCCCCTCCGGAGGCGGCGGGAGCGGCGCCGCGCGGTCCTAGCGCCCCCCCGGCGCGGCACCGCGCAAGGGCCCTTTAAGGCGCCGGGGCCGCGGAGCGCAGCGCCCGCCGATTGGTCGGCGCCACGGAGACCTCGGGAGGGGGGCCTTGAAACCGCCCGCCGCGGGGGGGGGTGTCGGTGCGGCCGGGCGGGCGCTGCCTCCGGCCGCGGCGCCGGGCGGGACCCGCGGGGAGGCGGGGCCGGAGCAGCCCCGGGGCTCCCCCCGACGCCGACTCCGGCGCCTCCGGTCCCGGGGCGAGGCTAGGCTAGGCTAGGCGAGGCTAGGCGAGGCGGGCGGGGACGGCGGGGACGGCGCGCTGCGGGGTTTGCCTCGTTTGCCTTAAAAACAAAGTGGGATAAAGGTGCCCCCGCGGGGGTGAGTGCGGAGCGGGGGGTCCCGGTCCCGCACAGAAGGGTAGGGAGCCCTTTCGCTCCCCGCCGGAAGCTCGAGCAGCCCCCCAGCCCTCGCCCCACGGACAGAGCTTCCCGTGGGGGTCCCCCGAACAGAGCGGCCGTCCCCGCTGCCGGTGGGAGCTTCCACGGGAGCAGATGTTGGAGCAGCACGAAAATAAAGGCTTCAAAGAGCTGTTTTCCCCCTGCCCCGGCCTCGCCTCTACCTCCGAAATGAGTCGCTGAACAAAAAACCAGCAGCGATGGAGGGTGTGCGCTGGGTGGGGGGTGTGCGGTTTGTTACTGGTCGTTAAAATTGGGAGTTGGACGCGTTGAGCTTTATCCTGCAAATGCTGGAGGAGTTTGAGCAGGGCTGTGTGTGCCCAGCGAGGGCAGGGAGCCTCGGGGCACGGAGCCTTGGGCCGCAGGAGCCTCTCGGGTGGCAGACACTGCTGCAGCACCCGTGGGAATGTTCATGGCCACCGGGACCTGCCTGAGCAGGGCCAAACTCGCTTTAAAGCAAGGTTTAAAACAAACGAGGGGGGAAAGAAAAAAGAATTATCTCCTCGCAATGCGGTAGGTCGAAAAAGATCGACACTTGAAGGCATCTGAGATTCTCAGAAGAAGGAGCACAAGCTGGTGGTTTCCACAAGTTTTGCTTTGCAGGGTGGAGGCTGGGGTGACGGTGGAGATGATGAGACCAGCGTTAGGGGCTCTGCTCCATGCATGCCTCTGTGGCAGAGACCCGAGGGCCAGGCTAGACAAATCCCAGACTTTATGTCTCCCAAGCCTTTGCATCCCTCTGCTCCTCTGCTGCTCTGATGTGCTCAAAAATAACTGGGAGCTTCCCCTGGGACTGAGGCTATGGGATAAATTTGACCCACCGGCAGCACGTGAGGCACTCACTAAATATCCTTGGTTAAAAATAATACCCTCATATTCTGCACTTTCTGTATGGAGGTGGAAAGTATTAATGCCACCGGCATGATCGTCACCGTGCCTTCAGCAGCAAAAAGGCTTCTCCGTGCCCAAAAGATTCTCCTGTCCATCAGGAGCTTGTTTTCTTTTAATTCCTTTATTTTCTGGGATAGGTGAGTAGGCAGAACGCAGCCACCTCTTTTCTTTGACCGCTGGGGTTGTTTGGGACACAAAGCAAGTCCAGGGAAATATGATGGGAGCCAGGATCTCTGCTTCTGTAGGTGCCTTCAGCGGTCTGACTGCAGGTCTCCAGCCAGGAGGGGAGGACATGTCCAGCATGTTCAGAGCAGAAAGCTGCCTGGGGGTTAGGAAGCTGCCTCTGCTCTCCCTCCTCTCCCCCAGACCAGCTCTGGTTCTTGGCTGTTGCTAGGGGAGATGGAGAAGAGCAGTTGATGGAAAGCTTCCCATAAGCGGCACCAAGAGAAAGTACGAATACTGCCATCCCAGGGCAGCAGAGCCCGACTCGCCAGTCGCCAAATGCTGGCATAGCAAGGGCGGAAACTCCCAACCCGTGTGAATTCACTAGGTACCAGCCCTGCATTCGCATATTCCATGGCCTGATGATTAGAGCAAATTATAAGCTGGTGCTTTGGACCAACTTAGCTAAAGATCAGAAGGGAGACTAATTTCATATCATCACCACCACAGAACACAATTAAATGGCTCTGCAAAGTTCTAACGCAAGTTATGACAAGAAATTTAGGAAAAGAAAGACATCCCCACACCCAAAGCCAGCAGCTCTGTCTAGCTGAGGTGCAGGAGGATGTACCATGGCTACCAAGTGCTCCCAAGACTCAGAGGGTGACCTGTGTGCTACCTTACTAGGCCAGGCTTTCTCTTTATTGGGAGATTTTCTTGGGTTGCAGCAGTTATGGAATCAGAATTCGTTAAAGACCCCAAACCAAGAGTCCATTTGGTTGTTTTAACCACCCGACTGTGGACTGCTCCCAGCTGCTGGGGTGCCTTCTTTACTGGGTTTATGTTGCTCAACACGCGCCTGGTGGGTACTGGACAGACCCTACTCTGCTGAGCCTGAAGGCAGGAGAAAGAGCTGCCCCATGTGGGGTTCCGGGGGGGAAGAAATGCAGCATCCCCCAGGCACAGCAGGAGGAAGGCATAAATGCACCGGGCACTGCCAGTGACTCTGCTGGGGCTCCTGTGGGATCCCCGTGGGCAGGGATGCACAGCAGGAAGGACAGGTTTGGGAGGGAGTAGCTGTGGGAATAGTGGCCTCTCGACATTGCATATTAACACTCTGTGTGCTTTAATTGCGGTGGGACCTATCGCACGGAGCCATTAGCATGCAATGCAGAGGAACACGTATTTTTGGGATGCCTGCCTGGCTCACAGACTCTCAACCACGGGGAGGAGGTGGGCTGTGGGATGCAGGGAGAGGTGTCTCATTCCCCCAGGGATGCCACTGGAATTGCAGCTTCTTCCTTGAGCCCCTGAATCATCCCTGCTGCCATCTGCTGCACCCTCGCTCTTCCCCACAGATATCCTTCTTCCTTCCCCAGAAGGAGATGAGAACCAAGGATGAGGTGCCAAAAGCGACTTCAAACAGCATCTAATAAAACACGAGATTAATTTCTTCTGACTGGTGTTCAATGTCTGATTAAGCAGAGCAGGATTTAATTAGCTTGTTTGGACTGTCTCGAAACCCATGCCAAAGGTGGGGGAGTTACAGCAGGTGGGTCCCCTGGGCCCTGACCACAAGATGACAGGGTCTGGTAGGACCTTCGGCCCATGGAGCAGAGCCTGCTGCCTGCCCTGCCAGGCTGTCAGCTCCTTTGGGATCCCTCAACCACCCTTTACCACCTGGGATGGGTGCCTTTGGCTGAGCTTATTTCCCAGTAACACCCATGAGGCAGGCATGGGGGGACAGGGAGGAGCTGGACAGGGGGGAGATGGGGACACATGTGGGTTGGTGGCTCTGCTAAGGGGACAGTTCTGTCTTCTCAAACTGTGTCTCACCCTCTAAGCCCCATGCCTCTCCGCATAAACCAAACTTGCCCTGCCACCAAGTCCTTGAATTTAAAGTAATGCTGTTCTCTCCCCGATTTACTACCAGTTGCTGGCTCCTCTCCTCTCTCTCTGCCTGTCTCCTTTAACCCATTTCATTATCTATGCTAGCTTAGGCTTGTCTACGTGGGAACATCACGGTGAAGTTATTGCAAAATAGATGGGCTGTGAATGTAAAGAGCAGCAGCTATTCCCCAGTAGTTCCCTGCGTGGTGGCTCGGATTCCTTACTCGCAATACCTGCATTAACCTCTGCTGCAGGCAGGCACTGTGAAGTGCAGAGCAGGAGCACCCATGTGGGACACAGCTCCCGGGCTTTCCCCAGCTGCCAGGAAGGCTGGGATGTGGCTCTGCATTCCCAGAGCTGGCTCTCCTGGGATTTTAACTCTGCGAGTTCCCGTCATTGCAGAGGAGGCAAACAGAGGTAGACTTGAAGGGAGAAAGCACCAAAGATAACAGCCCCGGAGCAGGACTTCCCCGTCTTGAGGAGCACAGACAACTTGCGAGCCCAAACTTGCATCCTGGTGTGTGGTTGGTCTCCTGAAGAATGGGGCAAGCTATGCAAAGGCACACAAATGTCAGGCACCTGTCACCCCACAGCCCTGATGGAGTGTCACCTTTGCCCACCTCCTGCCAGTGCCAGCCATTCTGGGCAGGTCAGGTTCTCCTGGTCTTCATCTGCCTTGTTGCTAGGCCATATCTTTTGGCAAGAGATGTTTTGCAGTTAAATATCCCCTCCCCAAGCAAACCAGCATGCAGGAACTGCAGTCTTGCCCTGGACAGTGGCACGAGGATAACCCCCAGCCTGGCTTCTACTGGTGACAGTGGCATTGCCATGCTGCACTGGGTCTGATCTTGCTCATTCTCTGCAGCTGGGCTCTGGTGGCAGCTACGTGGAGCCAAGCAGGGCATTGGCATGGGACGAGGAAGCTGCAGAGAGTCACATTTAAGTGCTGCCCATGAGTCTCCTAGGCAGTGGTACAGCTGAGACCTTCCTGGGGGCTACCAGCAGAGCTGTGTGAGCCTGCAGCCCCTGTAGTCAACTGCATGGGGCCTGTCTTGGGGTTTCCTATCCATCGTCCTGCAGAGATGGCCTCTGAGAAGTGTCAGCAGTCCTCAAACAAAAGGTTGCTCCCTTGCTGTTGTCAGCTGCCTTGGGAGCCAGGCAGGAACTCCACTGCACTAAGTAGGTATCTGCAGTTCAATGTCGGTGGGTTCTTTCCCTCCCTGCCCTCGGGGAGGGGGGGTTTAGGTGGAGAGCTGGTGCTTGGCCAGCATTAAGAGATCTGAATCCAGCTTTGCTGGGTCTGGTCTCAGGCCTCCTTGCTCTGTTGGGGCAGCGCCTTTGTGTCCTATCACTCCCATTTCTTCTCTGCGCTGAGTCTCTTATCTGTCACCTCTTCCATCTGTCCCTGCCCGATAGGCACCGCAGGCAAAGCCCCAAGCCAGCCACTCCTGTCAGTGCCCTGCAACAGGCAGGAACATCTCTTTGTCTCTGCCTTCCTGGGATGCTTCACAGAGCTGGCCGCAGGGTGACCTTAGGTTTTGGAGCAGACCTCCCCCCAGCTGTCACTGGCCCCACAGGTGCTTCCACAGCAGGGTGGATGAGTATTGGGTGCATGAATGGAGCTGTAAATCTGTTGCCAGCACAGTGGCAATATAGGTATTTATTTTAAGCAGAAAGCTGTGGTCCAACTGGCTCCACTGCCTGCAAGGGTTTCGTCCACCCGGGAGCTTTTTGGGAGAAAGGAGGACCTCAGGAGCAGGAGGAGAGGCTGCCCAAGGCAGTAGGCTGCCATCAAAGCCAGAGCCCTCTGGGACACTTCCCTCTGCAGCATGCTCCAAAACCAGCTCTTTCTGCTTGGAGGCCTTGCCTTGGCTCTGCTTAGATGCGTGGCCATGCACAGCCACCTCACTTCCCACAGGCAGCAAGGGGACCTGGCCGACATTCATCCATCCTGTCAGCTGCAGGATGCTGCATGCGTGGGGCTTGCCCCCAGGCCATGGACCACAGAACCTTCCCCACTCTCTCGATGCACTAAGCATGCCTTTTCCTAACTCAAAAAAAAAAAAGCCTTTTAATCGAGCCCATGTTTTCCTGGCTTGCACCTTCACTTTGTCATATGGAAATGCCGTGACCAGTTCTGCCCCTCTGACCTTCATGCAAGGAGCCACTTCCCCCTGCCTGCTTTCACCTTTACTGTTTTAAGCGTGGTCTCTTCCTTCTCCCTCTGAGCGCTCATCGCTTGTGTCTAGCCTGCGCGACTTGCTGACCCAGCACTCCTGCCCGCTGCTCCATCCGTTTTGCCTCCACACATAATGCTCCTCTATAATCTTCCTGAGGAAGGACCTGCAGAGCAGGGTCACGGTGCTGCATCTGGCCGTGACTGTGCGGGGTCTGTAGGCATGGAGCGCTGCACCTGGGGTTTCCTTGCCATCCAGGCCAGTACTTGGCCCAGACACCTCCAGGGATGTGGGAAACTCCGAAGTATCTAATTAAGGGGCTGTCTGCGGTACAGCAATGCTCCTCTGCAGTGTCCCCTCTGTGCTGGCCCCTTGGGACCACTAAGCTAGGCTCAGTGCTCAGGCTGTCGGCAGCCTCCTCGCACCCCTGCCCTGGCTGCTGCCAGGTGAGCGGGGAGGAGGCAGGGGCTTGCACTGCCTGCAACAACAGCCAAGGGGGGAACAACAGGCCGGGGGGAACAACAGCCGCGATGTGGACAGCCCAGATGTGAATAGCCCGGACATGTGCAATGGCTTCGATGGTAACTGCAGCCCAGGTCTACCCATGCCACAAGCCAAGGGAAGCTTTGTGCAGGGACTGCTGCCCCAGTGCCTCCCTCTGCCTCTCTTGTCCTGCTGCAAGCACTGCTCGTGCCCAGGGTGCAGCCTGCAGGGCTTTGCTCTGCCCACAGCGTGCCCCCAGCCACCACCGTTGTCATGCCTGGCAACAAACACAGGCGCCATCGCATGAGACCCAGCCGAAGCATCTCCTGTTTTGATCAGCGGAGGTCTGGGCTGCTAAGCGCAAGGGCCTCGTTAGCCTAATGAATGAACTTCAAAGCTGAGTTTTTGGATAAGTTTTGGGCATACAGCAAACTCCTTGGGAGTGCCAGGCTAGGACATGGTCTTACTGTCTCCGAAAAGCCTCATCTTCTGGTTTCTGAGCAAAATAATAACCAAACCAGGAGATCCTCATAAAGGAAATCAGCAAAGACAACTACTTTTATATGTGCGCTTAAGTATTTAGGTCAGTATTTTTAGAATAAATAGCCGTGGGTTGGTTCCTATCTTTTCGCTTTCATTTTTCACACTTCAGCTTCATTTTCCCGAATCTGGTTATACTGAAGCAGCAATTGGATTTTTCAAAGCGCTCACACCTACCAGTGCGCTGACCTTGCTGGCTTCCATTTCTCCATAGGCTCCTCTGGCCTTTTCTTCTCCCCTGAGCTATTAGCACAATTAGGGACTGAACCTGGCCCCCTCTGCCTTAAAGATTTTCCCAAGAGCAGGGGAGGGAAGGGAAGGGTGGGCTGCAGGGGGATCGGCTCTGCAACGCGGTGGGAGCTTTGCTGGTCTGAACTGGGAAGGCGGAGGTGCACATGGTGCATGGATGTGGCCCACGATGGATGCGTGCAGCTCTGTGTAGAGCTCCAATCCTGCACCCAATGCCACCCAGCCAATGCCCAGCCACGAGCTGGGCGTTGCACCCTGCAGCCTGCTATTAAAAGCAAACCATCTAGAAGAGTCCTTCGGAGTGAAAGCAGCTTTTAAAGGAAACATTGGCAGTCTCATTTGGCTGCAACAGCGCCTGCTTTGCTAACGGCCTCCAAAATTAGAAGAGGCTCAGAAACTTAGGATGGATGTTACTGCAGCAGAACAGGGAGGGGGGACGAGGGGGAGGCTCAAGCCTGCTCAGCCTCAGCTGCGCTTCCCCAGAAATCGGGATGCTGCTCCATAGCCCATCGATACAACCTTTTTTTTTGGGCGGAGTGAAAGATAAGATCACTGTGGGAACAGAGCATGGGGAGCAACGCCCAGCCAGCGTGGAAATCCCGGGCATGCACGTGCAACTGGAAAAAGCAGTGATCTCCACTGTGCTAAACATGCTCGGCAGGAGTGACAGAGATGTGCCAAAGCCTCTTCATGACTTAGCTCCTAATAAACATGGTACAGATGGGAAACAAACCTTTGGCTTTCTCCAGTGCCTGCAAGCAGGGAGCTCGCCCCAGTGATGCTCCATCCCTACTAGCTCGAGGGGCTGGGGGGCACAAGGCATGTCACTGTCGGTCCCCAGGGCTAGGGCTGGGCTCCTTCCTGTCCTGCCTCATTCCTGGGGCAGTTTATCCTGAAATAAAGCCCTCCTTTTCCTTCCAAGCTCAATAGCTGCTTCACCTCCAAGAGTTATTCACAGATAAACTCCATAAATTTGGGGGACAGCCATTTTATCACTCCTGGCAGCTCTGTGCATTGCCTGCCACAGGGTGAAGCCACAGGAGCTGGGAAGGGATGGGAAACCTGCTCCCAGGAGAGCAGGAGCATCTGAGTGCCTGACCAGGGCCAGCCCTGCTCCAGGGCTGCCGGGGCCACTGGATGGCCATATCCTGCCCCAGCTCCTGCTGCCTGCCTGGGGTTTCCGAGGCTTTGTTAGAAGCAGGGAGGTGCGAGAGCAGAAAACCTCCTCCTCTCTGCTTTGCTTCCATGGATGATTTATTTCGACATGCAACTCCAGCCTGTTTTGCTGCATCACTCCAAGCACTTTATTGCCTCTGGCCTGGGCTGGCAACATCCCCGCACCCACCCTGGCTGCTCAGGAGCAGAAAGGAGCCCTCAGCCCCTACCACCGCCGCTTGTGACGATACCAAAATGCTCCTAAGCGCGGGTGGTTAGTTGGGCTTTCCTGACCTAGAGCAGCTCCCCTTCTCCTGGCCCCTTCCCCAAACCGTTGGTTGCATTGCTGCGTGCTGGCTCCTGCCCAGGGCTGCTTAGGGTGCTCATTGCTGGGGAGGATGTTTGTCGGTGCATTCGGACTATTCTGCTGGAATACCACCTGCAAAAATAAACAATATTAAAAAAATCCGGCCTTAATTTTGCTGTATGCTTGTGAAGATGCGTGGGTCTATTCATTAGCTAATGCTAAGGTCTAACAGCCCTGCAAGCTCCGAAGCGATGTGGCTCTTGCCCGCGGCAGGCGTGCGGGCAGTGTGTTGCTGTGGATGAGCACCACTGCCGTCCCGGCCGGGCAAGGACCTGTGCCGGCTGCATTCCTGCACAGCACACTGTGCCCCCGGCCCATCTGTGGAACTATCTTTCCACCAGGCACTGCTACGGCTGCTGGCGGGTTGGATTTTGAATGTTAATTGTGACCAAACGATAGATTTTTTTTTGTTGTTTGTTTGTTTCCAGGTTGCTGCCAGCCTCGCATTCCCTGTTCGCATGTGAAAGCCAAACCCCAGGGCATTAGGACTGCTAGTGATTGTGGAGATGCTTATGGGGAGGGCAGGAGAGGGCCTGCAGCAGACTGGGGCACCACAAGCTCCCCATACTCTCCTTAAAACACCTCCTCCATTTCATAGCATTCTTGGGCGGCAAAGCAGCCGTTGAGAGGGGACGGATTTGGGTTTGCTACCAAGGACCTACCATTTGGTGTCTAAAATTTCCCTATCTTCTAATAAAGCTTTCCCCCCCCCAGTCTGGCTAGCAGGAAGAAACCCCTCCTCGGCTGGGTGAGATTTCCACACCTCAGTGGCGGTGCTGAGCGCTCTGCATGGCTCGCATTCAAATGGACTCAGTGGCGGCGAGCAGGCGGCAGCGGTGGGTGCTGCCACCCACCTCCTCTCCCACCTCAGCCCTGCACAGAGTCGCTGCTCTTCTTCGGAAGGCGTCAGTCACTCGCTTTGGGGTTGGGGTTTCTGGGTCCCGCGGGAACCGCTGCGTTGGGGTTTCCTGTTTATCCGAGCAGCTGTACCGGCTGGTGACGGGTCGGTGTGCATTAGCCACCACGCCAAAACATCACCGCTGCCGTAACCAGCTTCTCAGCCAGCGTGGAGTTCAAGGCCTCCCCCGGCACCAGCTCCTTGGCTGCCCACTTCAGATTGGACATTAGGGAAGATTTCTTCACCGAAAGGGTTCTTGGGCGCTGGAACAGCCGCCCAGGGCAGGGGTTGGGTCCCCATCCCTGGAGGTGTTTAAACGACATGGATGAGGTGCTCAGGGATGGTTTAGTGGATGAGAAGCCTCAGGGATGGTTTAGTAGCGGACAGGTACGGCCGGACTCGATCTCAAAGGTCTTTTCCAACGTAGCGAATGTACGAAACCCAGACAGCAAAAGGCTTTTTACGAAGAAAGTCGCCGCAATCGGCTGATAGATGCCGTACGCGCATGATTAATTAAACTGCATAGTTAATAACGCTGCATTCTTTACCCGGGGCGGGGGTCTCTCAATACCAGCCCCCCCTCACCCAAGCCCCCCCGCCCCCTCCGCGGGGCTGGCGCCGGGGCGGGCGGGGCGGGGTCGCGCGCTGCTCCCCGCGGGGCCGCCCCCCCCTCCCGGGGCGGGGCGCGGAAGGGGCCGCTTGAAACCGCCGCGCGCCCATTGGCGCAGCGCTCGCCCCGCCCCTCCGCTCCCCCCCTCCTCCGCCCCCGAGGGGCCCGCGGGAGCCGGGGGCGGGGAGGGGGGCAGGCGAGGGCTCCGAGCGCCCGGCCACGGCCTCCCACCCCCGCTGTCGGGCGGCTGGCCCCGCCGGAAGGGCCGCGCCTGGGCGGGCGGAGCGGGGCGGCCGCGGGCACCGCGGGGAGGGGGGGCAGCGCGCACGGAGCCGCCGCTCGGAGCAACCGCGACCCCTGGCGGCGCGAGGCGGGACAGCACCGACCCGCGGCGGCCCCTGACCGCGGGTGTCCTGGAGCCCGCGGGGCATCCTGTGTCCTGTGCCCACGGGTGTCCTGGGCCCCCTCCCCGGGGCGTCCTGTGTCCCATGCCCACAGAATCCTGCGCCCATGGTGTCCCGTGCCCATGGGTGTCCTGTGCTCATGGATGTCCTGTCTCTTTGTACACATCCCTGGGATGTCCCTGAAGTGTCCTGTGCCCCCGCGGGGGCACCCTATGCTCTCCAGGGCATCCTGTGTCCTGCGTCCACGGGTGTCCTGTGTCCATGGGTGTCCCGTGTCCCACGCCCACGAGTGTCCCGTGTGCCCCGGGTTGTCCTGTGTTCCGTGCCCATGAGTGTCCTGTGCCCCCCGATGGCATCCTGTGTCCTGTGCCCATGGGTGTCCTGTGTCTTTGTACACATCCCTGGGATGTCCCTGTCCCCGTGTACCCCCGGTGTCCTGTGCCCACGTGTATCCTGTACACCCCCAGAGCTCTCCTGTGCCTGTGTGCCCGCGGATGTCCTATGTTCCTGTACCCCCCTGAAGGTGTCCCTGACCCCATGCACACCCAGTGTCCTGTGCCCACGGGTGTCCTGTGCCCCCTCCTGAGTGTGTCCTGTACCCACAGGTGTCCTGTGTCTCTACACACACCCTTGGGGTGTCCCTGTCTGCGTGCACCCCCAGTGTCCTATGCCCATGTGCCCATGGGTGTCCTGTATGGCGCCTGGCTGTCCTATGCCCGTGTGCCACAGGTATCCCATACACCCTCAGGGGTGTCTTGTGCCCCTGCTTCCCTGGTGTCCTGTGCCTATGGCTATCCTGTAATGCCCCAGAGGTGTCCTGTGCCCAGGGGTGCCTTGGGTCCCTGTACTCCCCCAAGGGGTGTTGCTGTCCCCATGCACACCTGCTGTCCTGGGCTTTAGCACTTGAATTAAAACCAAAGTAAACCCCATAGCAATCCAGAGCCAGGCTTAGCCTAATGGCACATGGCCTCCCTCCCCTCCATTGTAGGGCAGGCAAGCCAGCCTTAGGAAATTAAGTAAATACCAATGGAGGAGTTGAAAAATAGGTTACCTTCTAATTGATTTTTTTTTTTTGCCTGCAGCTAAAGAAAAATTAGCCTTCTTGCTATCTCGTGCAGGCTGTGTGTTTGAGAACCTACCGGGTGTATAATAGCTGAAAGGGTGGCATGACAGCTCCTTGGCCCACCCTTTTCAACTGCCTTACTTCTGAGCTCGGCTTTACTTCTTTCCCTTTCCCCTGCCTTTAAACTTTAAATGATGCCAGGGAAATATAGAGATTTGGCAGCTTGGAAGAGCCAAGAACAGGACTCCTGGCAGAGCAATGCAGCCCTGATCATCACCAGGAGCTGGGGGAGAGCCGCTGTCTGGGGAAAGACCATAGCGTATGGTGTGATATCACCCCATCCCATCGCTCCATTCCGTTGCCCCATCCTGCAGCAGGTGCTTCTGCAGCCACTCTGGGGCAGCAGAGGTTGTTGGGGTAGGAGAGGGGGTCAGGGCAGAGCACCCCAAGTGCTGGACTCCTCCTTGACTCAGGGGGATGCAAGACCCTCAGCCCAAGTGGGCAGTGTGGCCACAACGTGAGTCTCCTTCCCCCTGTTGCAGTAGCTCCTAATGCAGCAAGTCAACACAAGGGTTTGGTCTTTGAAGGTGGTGCATTAGTGTAGGCTTTTTTCTCTCTTTTCTGTGATGAACTGTTTGCATAGCAATGCCTGTTGTGCTGCCCTCCCTCCTTCCCATTGACACCCAGATTTTGGGGGGCATTTCCTGTGGAGAAGAAACCTGCAGCCCAACCTTGGGTACTGCGCCGTCATCCGGCAAAGATGGAGATGTGCTTGGCACCCCTGCTACTGCTCAGGTCATGGGATCACCTGCGCAAACTCTCCTTGGGGCTGTGTCTCCAGATGCTGTGGGTGCTGAGCATGGGCAGCTGCCTGGCCAGGGGCTCACAGTTAATTGGTGCATCCCATGGCAGGGAGCAAGGTCTCTGCTAGGAGTACATGAAGAAGCCTGGGGCACCCTAAAAGCACTTCCAAGCATTGTGATCCTCCCCGGGGCAGCAAGTTAAGGGCTGGGACTGCTGCTCTTGGCTACTCGGCTCAGTCTTCACCAGCTCTGTCCTTGGGGTGGGTCTCACTTCGGGCTTTGTGGGACTGCTGGGATCAGCGGCAGCTGTGCAGGTGCTGCACCGGTGCTCAATGCCACCCCCTTAAGAGCCAAAAAACCCTGCCTTTCAGCAAAGATCTGACTGAGGCTGCAGCTCCTTTCTCCCACTACTGAGCCTGTGAGCAATTTATCCTTCCGACTACTGCAAGAAGCAATGAAACCAATGGGTCACTTTTTTTTTTTTTTTTTTTTTTTTTTGCTCAGCAGTAATTAATGGCTTAATTAACACTCATGACATCCAATTCCCATTGCTTTGCACGAGCAGTCTCACATGCTGGGGCTTCACTGCAAACTCTCGGGTAACTAGGGGTGGAAAGGGTTAGCCAGGGAGCCGGCAGGAGCTGCTGGCTGGAGGCCACCCATCGGTTTCATCTGAAGCTGGAAACTTCTCCTCCTCCCGAGCAGCAGCAGGGTTTCCAACTCGCTTCACAGCCTGCTTTGCTTTTGCATGGGCTTGTTTGTGGCGTGGCAGCTTTTATGGCTGAGGGAAGAAACTGGGCGCCATGAGCACACACTACACACAGCCCTTGTTATTTACTCTTAACAATTTTCCAGTATTTTAACACTAGTCCCTAAGAAATTTTAGTTGTCCCAAGGAGAATAGCTGCTTGTAACCGATAGCTAATTACAAGTATGAATGTCAATTAATTCATTTAGGTAATTATCCACTCTGAGCATCACGCACCAAAGAACTGTAAGAGACAGGCATATGGTGATGGATCAGAAGGAATAATCTGGTGCCTGTGTGCACGCTCTGGGCAGCCAGGACCAGGTGTGCTCGTGTGTCTGGGTGAAGGGATGCAAGTAGCCCTAAAGCTGGAGGAATACTGCCACTGCTGCAAGCATAAATACAGCATAATGCTAATTGGACCTGGAAAACATGAACCCTCTCCTTGCAACTCTTATTTGGAGGCTGGAGTGTGGGTCAAGAATCTAAAGCGTTTCTAATTGTGCTGCTCCCTCAGATGCGGGAGGGGGGAGAAGAATAGTTTTCCTTGTGTCAAGCAAACCTCTTGATCTTAATCACTGCTTTCAGAAACAAACAGTCCTAAGAAGGGAGGGAGAGATCCCCGATGAGCCTCCGTGCTAAAGGTGGGGAGATCTGCTGGGGGATGCTTGTTGCAATCTGTCTACCCACAATCCTTACAGGACACCTGGGCAAGCAGGTAGAAAACTATCATGGTGAAAAATAATCTTATTTGTTGCCCTAAAAAGGAAAGTGTTTCAAAGGAAATGTTCCTTTCTGAAATGATTGGAGTTAATCACATCTCAGTATGCAGAGTTACCTGGAAGGCATGGGAGAGGTTGCACAAGGAGTGCAGAGCAGATGCCCACTCCCTGCTCTCAGAAAGCTGATGAGGAATTGCAGATTTCACACCAGCAGCTGAGCAGAGAATGCTCAATGGGGTTAAAGTCCTCTGTTGAAGTGGGGCAACAATCTTCTTCCTGAGAGAATCTCCATCATGGTGGTCAGATCAATCACCTGGTGTGGAGCTGTGTCCTCCATCTCCAAAAGGCTCCTAAACTCTCAGTGGGTGAGCATCACCCCAGGATGGGCCAGCAGCTCCATCCTGGCCTGGGCCAGCCTTCACAGAGCTACTGAGGTGTCCTGCCCCATCTGCACCCACATCTGGGGTTTTGATGAGCATTTCCCATGTCCAGCCTAAAATTTGGGTTGCTGAGGCCACAGAGCTGCAGAGGCAGCACCCACTGCATCAGACACTGATGCTCAGTGCCCACCATGAGTGTTTGCTCTCTTCCAGTGCTTCATTATTTACCAAAAAATACGAGACCTTATTTACTGTTGAATTTGTTTAATTATTTCACTGCTAGCTTTCCAACAACACCACTTCTGCTGCCTGTGAGGAGCTTGGATCAAACCCATGTACCTCAATACCAAGATTCTCTTATAGAAGTGCTTAAATAAAATACAAATAAAACAACATCTCCCTAGAAAACCCAACAGGCTGTATTGTTAGTGTGGTGATATGGCAATTTGCATTTTAGTTCCTTGCAATAAAAAACAATAAACCCTGTTAGAGATGCTTCAAAGGCAGCAGGGCCAGGGAGCAGCTGTGTGAATTGGAGCGGCTCTGAAGAAGTTTATGAAGGCTTTCCCGACTTTCCCGGTTGGCAAGCTCGACTTTAGTGCCTGCAGATCTGGGGGAAAACTAGATGTTTTCAGGCTGGTTTAACTGTGGCGGGAGGAGCCCAGTGCTGATGTGATGCCGTCAGTACCGAACGGGCTACGGGAACATCTCGGCAGCCCCTTGCCCTGTGCTCCTTCCTGAGTTGATGAGGAGAAGAGGAGAGGTGATCTGAGGGTCTGGGGAAGAGATCCAGAACCCCATCTCAGGAGCTGCTCACCAGGGAGCGATGGAAGGAAGAACGCTGGACGCTGCACGCAGAGCTGTTGGCAGCATGCCGGTGCCTCCCACCGCGCTCCCCAGCTCCGCTGCCGGCCTCGCACATTCGCTTCTGCAGCAGAGCATCGGCCAATGTGCAAACCTCCGGAGTGCCGGCCATTTTCCAGGCAAGAGCAAATTTGCCAAGCGCTACCTTAAGAAAAGTTATGCGTGACCACATTTAAGGAAGCAGGGGGAGTGTGTGGGGGTGTGCGCTGGCCCCATCCCAGGGCCCTCTGCCAGCCCTGGCCAAGACACCCCGCTCGGTGCTGGCTGGGTACAGGTATCCGGACGCTTCTCCTCCGAGCCAGCCATCGCCTCGCCACCACCCACAAATGCTCAGCTTCTTCTGGCTGAGGTGAGGGACAGGGGGAGCTGGGGATGATGGGGACAAGGTGGGGGGACTGGATGAATGGCAGACTGTGTCCAGCGCTGCTGTGAACACTTCCATGCCCGGCAGCAGACCGATGGCTTGTCCTGGCTTGCAATGGCATAGGCAGCTCTGGCAGGAGGAGGTGGGATGAAACCCCTTTCCCCGCCCCACGGTGATGCCCTCTTGCCCTTGGTCTTTTCTATGAGCCTAGTTGAAGCTCCGTCGTGGTCTGTGGCACCCGTCCAGCTGCACTGGGGACAGCAGGTGAGAGTCAGCAACATCAGCATCCCACGAGGGCTTTCAGATTGTGCCAGGAGGGATGGGAGATTGGCTTGAATCAGCATTTTTTCTGCTAAAAGGCGGAGCAGATACTTGGGAAGCATGGGTGCAGGGCTGCTGGGAATGCTAGCATTTTAGGAAGGGCAGGATGTTGCACTGGGGCTGGCTGGGGTAGCATGGGTGGCTGGATGGGGTGAGTGGCATGATGCTGTGGTGGTCTCCACCCTGCTGGTCTCAACCACAGTTGTTTCAGCCATGGTGGTCATATCATGTGGTGGTTTTGATCATGGTGAGCGATCAGCAGCAGATTGGTTGGAGACCGGTGCACCACTGTGGTGTCCACCCTGGTGTCTCGACCATCGTGGTCTCAACCACAGCGGTCCCATGGTTGAGACCACCAGGGTAGAGACCATTGGGATGGAGGACATTGTGTCACCATGGCCTCCACTGTGGTGGTCTCAACCATGGTGGTCTTGACAGCAGTGGTCTTTACTATAGCAGTCTCCAGTTTGGGGGGCTTGACCATGGTGGGCTTGACAATGGCCGTCTCAACCATGGTGGTCTCAATGCTACAGCAGTCTCTTCCCTGGGAAAGCTGTGGGCGGCAGGTCAAAGGTGCCTGGGCTGAGCGATGTTGTTGTGTCCCCACACTCGTGAAGTTTGGCCCTGGCATTGTTTGAGGCTGCAATGGGGTGATGCGTGGCTTCACTCTCCCCCTGAGCTGGAGGTAGCAGTTCCAGGGAACCTTTGTCCTACGGGACACTCCCTGGGGGAACTTTGCCCCTGCACCAGCATATCAGCACTGGCCTTTCCAGGAGCCTCCAAGAAGCTGCAGAGAGCAGCTGAGCAGGGGCATGCATGGGGCTGGAAGCCGTGAGCACCACTAGGCTGGGGCTGCTTCACTTGGTGTGGAAACAAGTGGTGGAGCACTATGCGATGGGGCTGGAGGGGTTCCTGCTGTGCTTGCTGTGAGTGAAGGTTTCCCATGGGTGGTGGATGTAAAACCATCAGTCCTTCATAAGCAGAGCCAACCTTGCAGCCCACTGCTGCCTTTGGCCCTCCGTTTGCACTTTCCTGGCCCAATGCCTAGCTTAATTCCATGAAATTCTGGGGAAAGCATGATGTGTTGTCCCAAAAATACTACTCACAAGGCACCCTGTCCTTTCTTCTGGACTAGCCACCCTCCTGGGGTCCCACCGAGACCTGCCGCAGAAGGCTGCAACATCTTGCCATGCTGTGACCTGGCAATTTAGTCCAACTCATCCTAGCAGAGCTACCATCCCAACAGCCCCACAAAGGAGCTGGCACTCTCACCTGAGAAAACACCATGGGTCTCGTTCCATGGACCCCACTCCATTCTGGTGGGCATGGGATGATGGAGGTGAACTGGGCATCTCCTCTGCCACTCTCTGGTGGGTATTCACTGGATGGGACATCTCCCCTTGCACAACACCTGTCCCATCCCTGAGACCACCGGGGCTTTGCTGCTGCTGGCAGTAGGACTGGTGGGCCAGCTCTCAGGAGAAGGAGAGCCCTCACTGCCCTATTGAGATGGCAGAATTTTGCAAAGTAGGTCAGGTTAATTTTTTAATGCGTGCAGATTTGCTTGTTACCATGGATATTGCTCAATTATACACCAATAATCCCCCATGAGAACTTCACTGTCGCCTCTTTCGTCCTCCTCCCCACCTTCTCTTCCCCCTTTTTCCCTTTGCGTATTCCCAGGGACGGGTAAGCATGTGCCAAGTGTCTGGAGTGGGGGAGGGAGACTGGAGCCAGGTGAGGGAAAATGGGGGTTAGGCATTTGGGAGCCTGTGGCGGGGTGGTGGGAGAGCTCTGGAGGGCAAGGAGGGTGCAGCTCAAACTTTGGGCAGCCCCACACTGACCAGAGCCCCCCCAGCCCAGCACTGGGACCCCTGCCATGGCTTCACCCCTCCCTCCCATCTGCTGCTTGAGGGTGGCTAAAGAAAACACCCTGCTTCCAGTGGACTGAAGGGTTTGGGGGAACAACTGCTCTCCTGCATCCCTGCCTAGCAGCTTCCTGGTGGTCTCCTGGTGCTTCCCCAAGAGGCCAGAACCCAGTTTGGCAGCAGAGATCATCCCCAGAACCTGTGGGTGCTCTGGCGCTGTGGGACACCCCCTGCTGGGATATGGGAGAGCGGTGGGGTGCCACAGGATCCCTCTCTCTCAGTATATGCAAAGACTTTGAGGTTGCCTCCCCCTCCACACCACCCCCTCAGTTTGCTCTGTGGGCTCCTCACACCTTCAGCAGTGCAGGAAGGGAGTGTGGCAGGAGGCAAGAAAAATATTCTGCTGTAAGGTTTTCTTCTGATGCTAACTTTTTTCTTTTGGGTAGAAGTGGGTCACTCGAGGGGTGACAGAGTAAGAGCATCATTGCCTGGGTACTGCATCCCGTTGCCATGGTGACCCGAGAGCTGCATCAGTCAACAGCTTTAAAAATGTGACAGTTGAGTGAGGCTGAAGATTTTAATGAGGACAGACACTTGCTTGCTTAGTTTCGATAACCGAATACTCTATAAATAACCACTGGATGAATGGTTGAGGGTTGCTGGAGCACATTTGGGTGCTCCCCATCCCCAGGCAGAGCCCTGTGCTCCAGGGTGGGAGTGTGGGCTGAGGCCACCTCAGAAATTGTGAGAGGGGTGGATGCAAAGCAGATGGTTCTTTTTTTCTCCCTCTTGCCCACCCCAGGGGACAAGGTGACACGGTTGCAATCAGAGAGTGCAGAGCCAGAAACAGGCTTGGGTTTCCAAGGTATGGCCTAAGCCACCTGTCCTCTGATGTTGGCCACTGTAGCTGTGGGGTGTGACAGGGTCACCCTGGCCACTGCCGCCACCTTGTGCCTTCAATAAAGCAAACCTAGGGAGCAAACTGAGTTTGCTGAAGAGGAGAATAACTCTTGCACTGGGCTCTTGCAGGAGCAAGTGAGTCATAAGGAAGCTCCCAAACCTCAATAGCAAGCCCAGAGAAGTTGTGGGGCTCAGGAATGCAAAGCCCAGTGCTGCTGAGCCAGGTGTGGGAGGCCTTTAATGGCTCAGCAATGCTGCTTACATCCATCGGTGCTCTGAGCACCCTCATTTGGTCCCAGCCACAAAGGGAGTGTGCCGTGCCCCAGTGCTGTCTCACACCAAGGGCTGACAGTGTAGGAGGCAAACCTGCAGCTTCCATTTTTTGATCCCATGCCAAAACTGGTCAGTCCCGCACCTTGAGGAAGGAGCCCTGCTGGACCCATGTGGGAGCGGGATGTTTGCTTGGTCAGCTGAGGGCATCCCAAGGGCAACACAGTGTTGTGTTTAAAAGCAAACTGTAAATATAAAGTCTCTTCCACTCGCTTTTGCTGCAGCTCCCACGCTGCCTTTCTTTGCAATGCCACCACTGTGTCCTGCTAAGACCTGGTTGCAGTGCTTGTGGCCGGGGAGCCCGCAGGCACCCAGGGGCACCCAATGCCCTTGAGAGATGCCAGGGCTTTGCAGGCAGAGAGGCTGGTGCAGGGTGTAGTGGCATTGCTGACGATGGGCACTTCCCATTTGCTGCCCCGGTACCACCCGTGTGCAGCGTGAGTCCTGCCTGCTGCCAAAAATACACTCCTGGCTGTCTTGTGACTGCGGCGGTGTCACCACGGCAGTGTCACTGCTGGCTGGGGGACCTTCAAGATGTAGCAACATGGAAAGAACTGACGCAGTGTCACTGACTGAGAGATGGGCCGCAGCAGCATGTTCTGGACTTGGTCCAGCGCCCCAAGATAGCTGGGAGCTTTTCCATTGCAGCCAGTGAGCAATGGACCTGACCCCTGAGGAATGGCAGGTGCCAGCCCCAGGTCTGCCCTTCTCTCTTTCGACTCTGGCAGCTGCCCGATAGGTGCTGGCAAGGGGCCGGTGCATGGGGAGGGACGTCAGTGTGGGGCAGAGGGACAGGTCATGACACTCCACCACACAGGCAGCGGTGGCAGACAGTGGCTCTGTGGCACCCGCCACACATCCTGCCTCATTCCTGCCAGGAGACAGCTGCCGGCATCCTCCTCCTCCTCTGCTGGTCCTGCTGTAACTGGAGCGACTCTTCTCCTTTCCAGGTGTCTCTTAAAAATGGTCAAGGAGAATCTTGTAGTCCCTGAGGAGATCTTGAGCTTCTGTTGCAATGGCCTCCAGGTACCCCCCACACTGTGCAACTAACCCCAGGGCTCCCTGTCGTGCCGGTGGCTACTAACCAAGGCAATGCCAGGCAGATGCCACCTGTGCCTGGAGCTGCTCCCAGCTCCAAACTGGCTCTGGCTGCATCTGCTCCGCACAGGTTCCTTGCCAGCATCCCCAGCCTCTTACTGGTTACCACGGAGTCAGGGCTGTTCCTATGGGGTGCCAGCTTTTTCCCTAAAATTCAGAAATGTCAAGCACTGGGAAAACGGACGGCAGGAGCTCCAGCCAGACTGGCTGCTTGCTTTGCAGCAGGCTGCTTTGGAGCTCTTTGCATTGCTGGCTCGTGCCCCAGAGCCTGCTGGCTTCCTGAAATAGCTCTGTGGTACTTGTGTAGGCACCTCAGCATGCTGGGAAACAGCCCAGGAGGTTCGCAGAGGGGTTTGGAGTCTGCTGGAGGGGCTCTGATGGCCCGGGTTTCATCTTGTTGTGGGATGGGGGGGGGGGGCTTTGCCGTCGGCTTGGCTTGCCATGTTCACCACCGTCTCTGCTAAGCTGAGGTTTGTGCCGTTCCTGGGATGTCGTGTACCAGTAGCTATGGAAACAGGTTAGACCCGCTAGGGAAAAATGCTATTCTGAGAGGCGGCGAGCTCAAGGTAGTCAGGAAAGCTTCGTTTTCAGCGTAAACCCATCTTTAAAAGAAGCTGGGCAAACCTAAGGGCAGAGAAGCTGCTGCAACAGGGCTCTTGAACAAGAGCTGTAGATGGGAGCCACAGTGGGGGCAGAAAGCGGAAGGAAGGGCTGTAATGAAGCCCAGACGGCTCCTCATGTCTCCTCAATTACTCACCAGGCTAACTGAGTTCACCCCCTTGTGTAACATAGCTCACTTGACTTCTAATCAGCTACTTTTTCTGTCGGCATAGTCGCAATACCAGCCTTCTCTTCCAACCCACCTCCTGCTGGGGTGGCAGGCAGGAGTGGCTCTGTGCCCAGCAAACTGAGAAGCCCATCAGGACTGTATTTAACTGCGCAAACAACTGCAAACCAAGGATGTTTTCCCTTCCCTCTGCTTGCCCCAGCCAGGAAAAACTGCTTTTCTTGTTTCCTTTGGCAGAGAGAGGTGTTGGTGGAAGGTGTGGAGTATTGCTGCACGCCCAGCCATGGGTGCAAGCCCCGGGAGCACAAAACTTTTGCTGCTGGATCCTAAGAATGAAGCTGTTGGGGGAGCAAAATTCTTTCCCAGAGAATGATTGACTCTGGGAGGGAGTTTTGCATGGTTTTCAGGAAGAATCGGTGGGGCTGGGTGACAAACGGCCTGGAAACCTGCACTGATCACCCACAGAGATCTTTTTAGAGGATTTTTTCCTTTTGGTTGCCAGCATCATGTCATTGGCAAGGACTGGGTGGGTTTTGGTTGTGTGTGGCACCATGTGGGGCTGGGGGTCCTCCTGGCTCTGCATGGGCTGTTTTATCTGTGGATTTTCTGCCATTTGGGTAAATAGAGCTCGCGTTCCCCACAGGGCTCGACCTCTCCGCCACGTGCCTGGGAGCCAGGGAAGCAGGAGGAGGTGCCACAGGCCATGGCAAGCCCTTTACCTGCCTGCAACCCCACTGAGGTGCAGATGAGCCAGCTGGTGCTGCCCTGCCACACCAACCACCGCGGTGAGCTCAGCATCGGCCAGCTGCTCAAGTGGATCGACACAGCCGCCTGCCTTTCTGGTAAACCATCCTTTCCCATGAGACCCATCGTCCTGCCAGGCTGGGAGGGAAGGGACGTGACGGTGTCCTTGGGAGCCAGCTCATCGGTGGCATGCCCAGGGGTCCAGCACTGTCCCTTGGAGCTGACGCCAGCTGAGGATCTCATCGTACCATTTTTCTGAGTAATTAGATACTGAACAAGAGCAGGACAAGAGGGGGAGGAGACGTGTACTGCAGCATGCACGCTTGCTTGGGGACAGATCAAAATTGATGTCTGCTTTTTCCCAAACGCCACCCTTTTCCCCGCCTGGTGTGCAGAGCATGGCAAGACTGGACTGGTGACATGCTGGCATCCCAGTAGCCACCAGAGAGCTCTGCCAGATAGGGCTGAGCTCCTCCACTCAGCGAGGAGCAATGGAACTCACCAGATCAGCTGCTCTGCCAAGCACACTGTGGGTGGCCGAGCACAGGGAGGTTATGGCAGGAAAAAGGGTGCAATTTTGCAGTTTGATGAGGTACATAGGGCAGTTTTACAGCTTGAGATTCCTGGAGTCCCAAGGGAAAGCTGTAATGGTAAGACAGCTTTAAAATACTTGCTGTGTATAGGGAGATGATATCAGCTGCCTCTGCATCCCCGCAGCAGCCGAAAGCATCAAGGGAAGGCAAACAGCAGGGCAGCGTGCCTCCTAGTTACAGCACACTCTCCAAAACCTTAAAACACCTGCAAACCCACACTGCTATGGAGAGGAGAAACCCCAGACCCTGCTCTCATTCCCTGCAAACATGGCAGGTGGGCATGAGCAGGGAAAGGGACACCGACCAGGGTTTCACTGGTGTCCCCAGCCACAAGAGAGTGGCTGCAGGGCAGAGGAGCATGTGTGCCTGTTGCATGCTCAGCATGTTGCTGCAGGTAGCTGATGTAGTTTGTTTTTCCTTTCCAGCTGAGAGACATGCCGGCTGCCCATGTGTCACGGCTTCCATGGATGATATCTATTTCGAGCATACCATTAGGTAAATATCCTGTGGAACATGCGCAGGGAGGCCGATGGGGTTTTTCCCATCTGCCGGGTGCAATGTGGGTGGTGGGACTGGAGCCAGGACAGCGAGCAGTGTGCTTGGAGGGGAGGAGATGCAGTGGCAGTGTCAGGCTTGCAGGGCAGCCAGGGATTGTGGCTATGTCTCCACTGAGGGGCTGTGGGCCTGCTGTCTGCTCTGATTTATCTTCTGTCTGGTTGCCTGGAGAGCTCCTGCTGGGTTGGCTTCCCAGTATTTTCCCTGACCCCAGCTCCTCCCTGACTTTGTTCAAGGAACAACTCTGACAGTGCTCTGGAAAATTTAAGTCTTGCAAATGGTGCCTCTGTAGGAGCCACGTGAGCAGCTGGTTTGTGGCCGGGATCATCCACACACCCATCAGACATCTGGGGGAAGCAGAGCATTGCCTCTCTGGGCGTCCCTTTGTGAGATGCGCCAGGGTGAGCTTTGCCCAGACGAACTCCCCTCCCGGGCTTGTCCTGGAAAGCCCTGAGTGCTGCCCCTGCAGAGGTGCCCACCGTGACGCACAAAGCCCCTGCACTGCTGCTTTGCAGGGGACAACATGAGCATTCCCACCAGGTTAGGTCTTACATGCCCAGGGTGGTCTCCCCTCTTACCATCCCCAGTAAGCCCGGGTGCTGCCACCTGCCTTTACTCATCTCTCAGAGCCCCTGTTTCCCTTGTGCAGGGGATGCCCGTCTGCCTCCACCCTGGGTACCATCCCAGAGAGTTCCACAGATGTTTTGCCACAGGGCTTTGGTGTACCTACAAAAGTGTCCACGTGCCAGCAGTAGGGGTTTCTGCACCTTTCTGCACCCCTGTTCCCTGGGGCCCTGCTGGCCAAGGGCTTGGCCTGATGAGCAAGCCATGCTGTATAGGACCTGTGCTGCGTAGCAGCTCCTCAATGCGTGGGTCTGCCTGTTGGTTCGGAGACCAGCTGTGGGTGCCCAGGGCTGGTGCTGGGGTCTCAGGCTGTCAGCTGATTTGTTTGGCACTGGGAAGTCGGAACCACTCTTGGATTTCACTGTCATACCCAGGAAATGCTAAACTCCCTTTTTTACCATCTCACATCTTGGTGCTGGCAGGTCAGAAAGGGTGAGGTGCCCATCACCCTGTGGCTTGACTGTGTGCTGAAGCCATGGTGGGCGGATGTGGCGCAGCCCTATGTAACACCAGCAGAGGTGGCACTGCTGGGGTTGATGCCCCGCATTGAGTGGCTCATTGAGTGCCATGCCTAGCACCAGACGGCTGCCCCTTTGCCCAGGAAGCTTTTCTCTGGGGATTTTGGAAGCAGAAACATAGACCTGAGCCCTGCTCCAGAGCATTAAATCAAATGCTGCAAGGCATTTGCCCCTCTTTGGGGGTGAGGTGGGCACCACTGCAAGGGATCAGGGAATTTGTGCTGCTCCTGGCTCAGACCTTGCTTGCTGTGGTCCAGCATAATGCTCTGCACACGGGAATTTCCTGCAAGGCTGTTAGAGGGCAGAGGCAGCTGCAGGTAGTGTTGTCTGTCTTCTCTCTTCCTTGCCCAGCTGTTTGTGCTTTCTGCCACCCTTCCACTGCAAGGGAGAGGCCCCCAGACCATCGCTGACTTAAAAACTCACCAGCTGGGCATCAGATGCTCCCCATCCCTCAGCCCTGCCATGTAGAAGTGCAGCCTCCCAGGAGAACTGCACATGGATTCATATGGCTTTTATGGCACCACCTTGTGCTGTTTGATAAGGAGAGAGAGAATAAAGTGTTTTGGGGGCTGTAATATGGACAGCCAGGGCTGCCAGCATGCCTGCCTGGACTCCTGCCCTTGTATGCCCCTTGCTGCAAATCCAGCTAGAGCATCCATACTCCAAGCTCTCCATGCCTCTGCTTTCTTCATCTCTAATGCTTTCCCCCATCTTGCTTTTTCTTTTCACACCAGCCGGTCATATATAAACCCTCCTGGGCAGCAGGACGGGAAGAGCGGTGTCTGGTACGGAGGTTTGCAGCCCTAGAGCAGCTGGCCTAACGTAGCGCTGCCGTGAGTTGGGAGCATTAACCCCACTGACATGGCACGGCCTGGAAGGTGTAGAGTGGCTGCTCACATAACCCCACTAACGTTTCAGCAAGCCACGGCGGGTGCAGAGTTGCCGCTGTGCCCGGGATCCTTTCTAGGGAACAGCCAGAGGCATTGTCCCAGCCTTGTGCTGCCCCTGCTCCAGCCAGAGCCAACGTGCAAAGCATGTCAAGTAGCCAAGATGATTGTAGTCATCTGAAGCCAGAAGTGATGCGTGGGGGCAAGGGGAAAGGTGTGGTGCTGAAGTACATGCTGACTCCTCTTCAATTCTAGTGTTGAGCCCTCTACAGTGCAAAACCTGCAGTGGTTGGGGCTTATTTCTCCACTGAGTTTTCTAGCATTGGTCTCTTTTAAGGGATGAGGAATATTTCTGAGTTAATAATGCATTTTGTAAAGACTCCCTTTGCAGTTGGCGTCACCCAACCAAGCTGCATTTGCTTGTTTGGTTGGTAGCAGTCTGGAGTAGGTTAGGTTGCAGAGCTGAAGCTGTTTGTGTGTTTACTCTGAAGCATACTGAAGGCACAGAGGAGAGCACCTGGATTCTGCGAGCAGCACTTTGCTGCCAGCAGATGCGTCATGTAAGAGATGGTGCAAAATGTCCCTGGCACGATCCTGCCTCCTGGCATCTCCCAGTATCCGAAGGTGTCCATTGCTGGGAGTTCCTGGAGAGGAGAGACAGCAGCAGTCAAGGTGTCTGCAGCTTTAGGGCTGTTGCTGCTGGCCGAGGGCCTGTGGGGAGGCCCCGTGAGTGCCCCATTGTGCAGGGCAATGCATGTGAGGTTGGAGGAGCCGTTTGCTTTGGCAGGAGCATGCATGCCTGCATGGCAGGGGGTAGAAAGCAAGCCTCAGGCACCTCTGCAGCGCTCAGGTGTCCTGGCAGCATCCCAGACCTACTAGGGATCCATTTGCACGCAGATGCTCAAAGGTGACATCTCACCACCGAGCTATACACCTGTAGGCCCCCACATCTAAAGAGAGGCTGTCTCCATGTCCCGCTGGCCATCCCAGCATGTTCCCACTGCCCCAGGCAGCTGCTACCACAGCAGGTGGTGAGCAGTAACACTGTGGCACCTCAGTGGGAGCCCCTCGGTGCCCACGTGTGTGCTGGATAACCACAGGCTGTCATCCCACAGTAACCCTTGCACACTTTCTCCTCTTTCTGTCTTTCAGTGTTGGGCAAGTTGTCAACATCAAAGCCAAAGTGAACCGAGCCTTTAACTCCAGCATGGAGGTTGGTGTGGCACCCCTGGGCTTCACCCCTACTCTTGTCCCTATCCAATCACCCTGTCCCCGTCCTCACCTGTCACGCATGCCTGTTCCCCGTGGTGAAATACCCAAATCCTCCAACCATTCCCAGCTTTGGATCCGCGTGCTGATCCCTTCCTGATGGTCTGGCTCGGGGTGCTTGGTAGGATGTGGGTCCCCAGGGAGCAGAGCCTGCTCTCAGGGGTTCCATGCCCTTTTCCAGGTGGGCATCCAGGTGAGATATGAAGACCTGTGCAGCGGGAAGCACTATAGCATCTGCAAGGCGTATGCCACCTTTGTGGCACAGGGCCCTTCTGGCAGCAAGGTGAGTGGCGGCTGGCGGCTCGGCTGGCCCCTGCACAGCAGGGAATGGCAGCGAGGGAATGGCCTCTCTAGGGAGAGCCAGGCTGAGCTGGGCTTTTCTTCATGGCATGTGCCATCACTTTGTAGCTATCTGCACATGATAGGGTCAGTGACCCCTTATCCTATGTGTGTGCGGTGCACAGCGGGGTCTGGGGGTCTTGGCCCCACTCTGGGTGTGGAGGACACCTGCCTGCTGCTGCCATCTCCTCCTCTGTGCTTAGGGAGGGCAGGGATGTACATCCCCCTTGGTGCTGTGGGATGTCTCCTTGGCATCTGTGCTGATTCCTGCTGTATCACACCTCCCAGGGGATCCCTATCTGGCTATTGGAGCTCTTTGCCCTCTGGCTCCTCCATGAGCTATTATAAGACAGCCCAGAAGGAGCACGGCTGGCTCCAACACACATGTGGTGGGATGTGGGAGTGTGTGCCACCATCCTAAGGAGCCATGCCTTCACCCGCAGCAGGACTGCACCCACCCGTGTCCACTTTGTAGGTGAAGCTGAAGCCACTGACCCCGCAGACGGAGGAGGAGAAGATTGAGTACAGCATCGCCGCTGAGCGCCGCCGCATGCGTCTTGTCCACAAGGACACCCTCAAGGACCTCCTCACCCGCAGCCCCCGTGAAACTGGTACTGTGTCTCGCAGCCTGGACTTCCAGCCTCCCCCTCAACCACCCACCAGTAACATCCTCCTTCCTTGGTGGGATGCTGCAGGGGAGGAAGAGTGGTCACCGTGGCTGTCTGGGAATCCTCTGGCTGGCTGTGCAGGGGTAGGGATCAGCCCCACCATCCAGGACTCCACGCCAGGAGGGGTGTAGGGGTTGATGCAGTTGCAGGACAGCCATGAGGAGGGGAGGCAAAGGCTGATGGGGTGCTGGGAGTGGTGGTCCCACTGGCTGGCTAGCACACTGAACCCTGTCGTTCTGCCATGGCAGAGCTGGAAACGCGGGACGGCAGTGTGGCGGTGCCGGCAGAGAAGACACGTGTAGAGAGTGTGGAGCTGGTGCTGCCCCCACACGCCAACCACCAGGGCAACACCTTTGGTGGGCAGATCATGGCCTGGATGGAGAATGTGGCCACCATCGCAGCCAGGTGACCCAATGGGGGTTTCAGCGTGCGTTTGGAGGGGACACACAACCAGGAAGGCAACCGGCCAGATCATGCCACAAATGGGTTGTAGGGAATGTCCAAAAGGATGGTCCCCAGCACATCACTCCTGTGTGAGGGAGGCCCACATGTGCATGGTGCTGGAGGACCCCAGGGAAGGGTTCACACTCACCAGAGTCTGCATATTGTCACTTCTCATGGCTGATTTTGGCAGTTGAAGTCCAGGGTTGACATTTTTGGGGGTCTCCTCGGTGCTGGCTTGGTTGGGGAGGGTGTGCAGGGCTGCTGGGGAGCTGTGGTCAGGAGGTAATACCTGCCCCCCTGCAGCCGGCTGTGCCATGCCCACCCCACGCTGCGGGCCATCGAGATGTTCCACTTTCGGGGACCATCGCAAGTTGGGGACCGCCTGGTGCTCAAAGCAATTGTCAACAATGCCTTCAAAAACAGGTGGGTGCTGACAGCGAGAGGTCCCCATCCCACTCTCCTCTCAGCTCTTCGTACCCTCACCCCTTCTTGTCTCCCCTCTACCCACCAGCATGGAGGTGGGGGTCTGTGCCGAGGCATACGGCCAGGAGATGTCCGTCAGCCGAAGGCACATCAACAGTGCCTTCATGACCTTTGAGGTGCTGGACCAAGAAGGCCGGCCCCGCACTCTGCCGATGGTGGCACCTGAGCCGGGGGTAAGAACGGGCACGGATGGCTTTTCCCCACCGCGGTGTCATGGGACCTCTGGGAATCTTGCTTAGCCCCAAAAGGCTCTCAGATTCACAGCAAAACAAATGCAGTTTGATGATGATGGAAATGAAACTGCTCGATAGCAAGTGAATTAAATTGGTTGCTCAGTTTACATAATAACAAAATAAACCACTTGCTTGTGCAGAGATGGAGACGTATTAGCCATGCAAGTCCTAACAGAATACTGCCTGCAAGTTTGAGCTCATCTTGTCTATAACTTAGGGAAAAGGATGCAAAGCTCTTAGATTGTTTTTACCTTTCAAAGCATTCTAATCCATAATTTGCTCGGATACAAATATTTGAGAAAATCTGTCACTTGAACACGGTGGCAAAAAAAATGCCCGCATGTCTTGGGGCACACAGTAGCGTGAGTGAGCAACAGAATCACTTTTGTCTTGGCTGATCTGTGCCCACCTACCTGATTTTTTTGTGCCTTAAAACTAGGACTCTTCTCCCACCCTGCAGGAAATCATCTCACAGCCAGGCACCATGAAACTTCCTCTCTGCCTGCTTTAGAGCACTGCGCTATTGCTTTCTTTGAAATAAGCTTCTTTTTTTTTTTTGGGGGGGGGTATTTCCCCAGGAAGGAATATTTGCAGTGCTAGAGGACATGATTTGTGTTTCAGCAGCTGTTTGCAGCTCTGCAGCTGCAGCAAGGGGTTTTTCCTAATGTGTCGATGCCCATGGCTTGATCACAGCGAGCAGTAGTGATGCTGGAATAGCTCACAGTTAATCACTAACCATTGCTGCCAGCATAGCCTGCGAGCAGAGGAGCTTTTCACTGCTGAACATTTCGCCCATTCCCAGAATGATATCTGGGTTTCCCTGCCTCCCTGCCTTTTCCTATTCACATAACGTGTTTTCCCCATACATTAGGATGGAGAGAGGAGGTACAGAGAAGCCAGCGCTAGAAAAAAAATTCGGCTGGACCGGTGAGTGAAAAAAGCGAGTGGGATGCATGGGTGGAGGAGAGAGGAGAGAGGGGCTCAGCACTGGGGTGCAGGGACAATCTGTGGGTAGTTTGTGTCCCACCGTAAAGGAAAATGTTCCTCTCTGCAGAAAATACGTTGTCTCCTGCAAACAGACCGAAGTGCCACTCTCTGTGCCCTGGGACCAAAGCAACAAGGTAGGATCCTGCCCTGCAGGAGCCACTGCCTCCTGCCCCCCTTCCTGCCCCTGACCTGCTGCCCCTGCCCCAGGTTTATCTGAGCTACAACAACGTCTCTGCACTGAAGACGCTCGTAGCCAAAACGAACTGGGCACTCGCCAGAGAAAAGGAGAAGGTACTAAACCCTTCCCCTTCTCCCCAAGCTGCTCCTCGCCCTCAAAGTGTGGGTAACCGAGGCGCTCGGTGCTTGTGAATGCATCCCAGCCTGTGCCCTGTGTTCCCCAAGGTGCGGATGTACACACTGGAGGAGGACAAGTTCCTCTCCTTCCGCATTGAGATATCGGTCCACATTGCTGCCAGCCGAGCCTTCTTCCTGCTCTCTGACCTGCAGCGCCGGCACGAGTGGGACAGCCACTACGCGTGAGTGCTGCGGGGCTTGCTGGGGCCACCTGGCCCCTTCCAAAACCCACATCCAGAAACTTAAGGCTTGTTGATGAACATCCCTTTGGGCTTTCCTGGGAGCAGCTGTGTGCTCGTAGAGACCTTTTACCGTGCATCCCTGTCTGTGCTCCACCTGGGCTGATGGCTACACTTTCCTGCAGAAAACATCTAGTTTGTGTGCCCCCAAATATTTTGGATATGGTGGTGGGCTGTAAATGTGTAGCCTCCCAGACTGGGAGGCCACAGCAGGGTGTCTCTGACCGGTCCCCTCCTGCCTCTCAGGAGTGCTGAAATCGTCCAGCAAGTAGATGACGATGACATGATCTACCATGTGGTAAGCCAAACGCTCAGCTGCGAGAACAAACCACAGGACTTTGTCATCCTGGCGTCCCGACGAAAACCCTGCAGCAAGGGGTAACCATCTCCGACCTTGACCCCTGGCTGCTCACCAGCCGGGCTGTGCCACTCACTGGGCTCTCTCTTCCATAGGGATCCCTATGTGGTGGCTTTTCGGTCAGTGACACTGCCCACCCACCCTGCCAGTGCCGACTTCACACGAGGGGAGACACTGTGCTCTGGCTTCTGCATTTGGCCGGAGTCAGAGGAAACAAGCAAGGTGAGATGCTGTGGCGATGCCATGGGGCCATGCTGCCTGCACCCCACTGGGGAGGTTTCCCCATCCCCATGTCCCCTGTTAACCATCTCCGGTCCCTTGCAGGTAGCTTACTACAACCAGGCTACACCAGGGTACCTCAACTACGTCACCACCAATGTGGCAGGACTGTCCTCCAACTTCTGTGCCACCTTTGAAGCCTGCGAGAAGTTCCTGCTGAAAAACAAGGATGACCTGATCGTACGGCTGTAGGACCTCTAGAGCCATGGCACCCCTGCTGACAGATGGACAGACAGATGAGGCAGTAGAAGGAGGCATGGGATGGAGGCACCCAGACCCTGCCTCACCAGGGGCTTTGGCCCGAGTGAGGTCCTGTGGGCTGGGGGTAAAGGGCATGATGGTACCACCTCACCCGTCACACTGACGTGTCAAGGCTTTTCTTCTTCTTCCTTTTTTTTTTATTTAGAAATTTTATAAGCTGATGTACAGGACTTGGTTTTCTAGTTCACTTAACGCTACATTCATCTTTATATGATCCAGAGTCTTCCTAAAACAGATTTTTTTTTTTTTACTCTTTCTTTATGGGGAAAACTGGTTCTCTTCAAGGCAGCAAAGACAGAGAGGAGGCAGTGAAGCAGGAAGGGTGCTGCAACCCTCCCTGGTGCCGGGGTGGCCTGGAGGAGCATTCCGCTCCCCTCACAGCTGCCTGGTGCTGCTCCTCTTCCTGGGCAGGGAAACTGCCCCTGCTAGGCTGAAATTCCACCTCATGGGGTGGTGGAAGGAGTGGCAATAAAAGTGTATTAAAAGAAAAAATATCTATATGTGCTCTGGGTGAGTGTCTGCCCTGGGGGTTCACTGTGTGGCTGCCCAGCTGCCAAGCACGGAGTGGGGTTCCTGCATTCACAGCAGACTCTGGGCAGGTGCTATTTTCCCAGGCGAGCATGAGAGGTCCAGCCTGGTGCCAGTACTGCCTGGGGTCTCAGATGGACATGGTGGAAAGGGGGGACATTGTCATTTGAGGCAGGAATGTGCATTGCAGGAATGGGGGTGTTCAAACCTTGTTTTCCTAAGTCTGAGAAAGGCCGTAAGGATATGGAGACTAGGTGCAGGGAGATGCTGAAACCAAGCCTGAAAGGCTTTGACACCCATCCCTAGTGCCCTGAGCACTAATGCCCTGAGTCCCTCCAGGGGTATTTCCCCCTCCCAGAGGCTTTGATGGGCAGCACAGAGCTTTTTCAGAGTCTGCAGCAGCAGAGGATGGGGTTAGGATCACTGCAAAAACCTTCCTGCCAACCTACTTCTCCCCGAGATGTTCCAAAAAAGCCACCAAAAGGCAGCACACGTGATGGTGGAAGTGCTGCTCATCAGTCAGACCCCAGGGGATGTCTGCCCCCGCCCAGAGGCCAGCTGAGAGCCCCCTCCCAGGCTTTCCTGGGTCACATAGCCGTAGCTTTGCTGATGGCATCGAGGTTTCTGAAAGGCTTGCTGCCTGCTGGGAAGGGAAGGAGCCCCAGCAGGAAGCCCTTGGGCATGCAGAGCTGCAGGCAGAGCCGGTTTAACGTGGTCCTGGGGCAACAGCCATGCCTTGACTTCATTATCAGCTGTGGGCTTAACCATGAGCAAGGGTTTTTGCAGAGCTTAATCACGAGCAAGTGCTGATGATGCCGTGCTTGGGGTAAGGTGAGGCTGTGTGGTACCAGAAATGTGCACAGGGTCTTTTCCAGGCACCCCAGGGTGTCTCCCCCAGCTCTGCAACACCCAGTCCCTAGAAAGGTGCTTTGCCCCCAAATTCCCCACTCAGTTTATAAGCAGAGGGAGCTGCCTGCCCCTCTCCTGCACACGCTGGCCAGTGATTCCCAGCCCTGGAGCCGGCTGTGGCCATAAACTCCTAATCTCTGCCGTATCTCCAATCATAAACATCTCCGTGCAGGGCCTGGCACGGCGCTGCCCTGACCTCCCCTGCACTATCACCACCAGATAAAGCTGTCTCAGGCTGAACATGGTACAAAACATTCAATTTTTGTAGAGCCCTCTTATCTCCTGAAACTCAGAGCAATCCTGCCTTTTTATCACTGTGACGCGAGCCATCCTTTCTATTTATCGTTAGAAATTGCTGCTGCTTGATTAAATGCAGGGAATGATGTATTCGCCTGAACATTAAACTTTAACTGACCTCTCCTTCTCCTTAAGTATTGTGCTTTTCCCTGCTGCGGGGCCAACGTCAGCCCTCACCCAGCCTTCCTGGGTCCCTGCTGTGCAGGGTGACGGAGCAGGAGTGACCTGCGGGCACGATAGAGAACTGTGATGGTGTGAAGCATCTTGTGGTTTACGTGCATTGGGGGGAAAACTGCAGTCCTGCAGCAACTGCTGGCCCTCAGGCACAGGGGAACGTGGAGAGCAGGACTGGGTGGCTTGGAGCATTCCTGGAGCACCCATCTCCAACCACTTCATTCCACAGTCAGCTCCCAGAGGAGGAGGGACCTGCTGGTGGGTGCACTTGAGTCTGCGGGGAGCAGCCTGCCTTTACCAGCCTTTCCCAGAGCCCCCCTTCCCACCAAATGCACCACTCTAGGGCCAACTTACTAATCAATCACTGTTTCCCCCTCCAAAAAAAAAAAAAGAAATCCCAGCAGGGTGTTACTCCCTGCTCTGAACAACCCTCCCGACTGTGGCTTCTCTGCATGAAAGCACCCAGCTGCCTTGGGGCTTTTGGCTGCTAATTCCTGCACGGAGGCAAATAATTTGGAAAGGTAGAGCTGGGATCCCAGGAGCAGCAGTGCTCTGTGCCTCCTGCGTGCAGCGCCCATTGCTGCTTTCCTGCACGATGCAGAGAACAAAGCTCACCAAAGGAGCACGGCTGCCTTCCTTGGGCTCCTGCATTGTGCATTGGACACAGCTGGGGAGGATGGAGCAGGGAAGCAGCCTAGAAATGCCAGAAGCTTTTGGTAAAGAAAAGATCGTGAAGATTTGTAGGGATTTACAGGCTGGCCCTCCAGGTGGGATCCGAGCGCCTTCTCCAGTATGTGATGCTACCACCATGAGACGGTTTCAAGAACCTGATTTTACAGATGCCTGAATAAATACCTTGGAATTGATATATAAAACCACAGCGTATATTTATGTATTTTGCAAGGGGAGTTGGATGTAATTAGATGTCACTGTGTTTCAAGGCTGTCCTCGCTGTAATTCACACCCCGAGGTGGCCAGCCAAGGGGAGGAGGAGGAATAAAGCAGGGAGCAGAATTGATGTGCTGCTCCCAGAAGCTTTGTCTTAATTAATTTCCAAAGCGCTTCTTGTAGCTGATCAGGGAGCTCCTTTGAAGCCTCCTCCACCTGCCCCTGTCTGTGCTCTCGTGCTTGTGTCAGCGTGGGGTGGCAGGGTGAGGCCAGGAGCTGGGCCTGCCTTCTTCAAGCCCCCAGGCTATTTTGGTTAAAGTCTGCAGAAGCTATTGCTGTTTTCAGACAAGGAGACTTTTCCCTGGCCAAGAGGACTCTTTGATGCCCACAGAGTGGGCAGGCATATTTTTCAGGGCTTTTCCTTTTCCCCTTTTATTGACTTTCTGCTTGTTCCTGCTGCCAGGGGTCAGGCAGGGCTCTGGCTGGACTTTGCCCACCCACAAGGGGCAGTTACCCGGTGCTGACGCAGGGCCCTGCCCCGGAGATATAAGGGGTTTGAGAACTGAGTTTGCAGCCCGGTTGGGTGTGTGGTGGTGGGGCTGGGACGGGGCTGTGCCAGCTCCAAAGCTCTTCCCAAATAAGTGGGCTTGTGAAGCTAAACTGTGTTTGCGGGATCCAGCAAGGTGACGGCAGTAAGAGCAGCTCAGCGCTGAACTGGGGGCAGCTCGGCTGACATGGAGAGACCCATCCCTGGCCAGGAAACCATGCCGACTGACACCGAGCCCTCCAACACTGTCAAAATGCTGCACCTGGTCTTCCTCTCGACCTCCTGGGGAATGCAGATCTGGGTGACGTTTGTGGCTGGTAGGTTGCAGTTCGTGCACATGCCATGACTTTCTGGCCTGGGAGAGGCTCAGGGGAGGGAACTTTGCCCCAGGACCTAACTGCTCTGCCCTCTTGCAGGGTTCGTGATGGGCAGCCACCTCCCTCGCCACACCTTTGGCTTCATCCAGCGTGAGCTCTTCCCCTACTACTTCCACATCAGCTCTGCTTGTGCCTTCCTCAACCTGACTCTATTTGCCATGTACCACCCCAGCGAGCTGCTCAGCGACGAACAAACTACCCAGGTAGCCTCTCACTTTAAAACATGTGCTGGCTGTAGCCCAAATTCCTTCCTCTGTGTGGTCCCTCTCCATTTTGCTCCACTGAGGTTGGTTTGCAAATGATGATGAGGTCCACACATGGCTCTGGTTAAAAGAAACCAGTCAGCATCCAGATCGTTGCGAGCCTTGTGTGTGAGAGACTAGGGGAGCAATTTAATCCAACACATGTGCAAGATGTTCACAGCAGGTGTTGCTCTCCTACAGATCATCATCTTCTTCATTTGTGTCGCTGCATCTGTGCTGAACACACAGTGGTTCGGGCAGGTCACCTCTGACATCGTGGCAGACATGCACCTCATCGAGCGCAGCCACGGCCTCGGCCAGGAGGTCGGGCTCTTTACCAGCAAGGCGTGCAGGCAGCTGCGGGCCTCCAACCTCAGCTATGGGCTGCTGGCCAAGCAGTTCATCCTCTACCACACCCTGTCCCTCCTCTGCAACCTCTGCTGCATTGCGTGCAATGGCTGGAGCTTGTACTACTTGGCTGCCCATCTCTCTACCCTGTGAGAGCAGGACACCACAAGGTGAAGGCTGGCCGGCCAGAACCATCACACAGCCATCCTGCTGCCTTGTTGTAAAGTAACACTGAGCTTCGAAGATTAAATTTCAGCGTCCTCAGGTGGAGACACTGTGAACTCTCTTTGTGCATGGTGCAGAAATTTAGGAATAGCAAAATGGAAATGCTTTCTTTAGAGCTGTCTAAATCCAGCTCTGGAGTGAGAAAAATCCTCCGTGATCTGAGCAGAGTTGTTTAGGGCTGAACAGCTTTTTAATGTCCTGTGCATGAGATGTATCTACAACTGCAGTGTATTTCACTGCATTCGCAGAGAGATTGCAGCAGAGAGGGAAATGTTAGAATTACTTCTAATTAAATGCTGAAAGCTAACACAGAAGCGCAGAAAATCCTGTGTGGTGACTGTAGCAGTTTGTGTAATGGATAAGGTGATTATGCTTGGGTTTAGAATTACTGTTTCTCATTCTCTTGTAGTATCTCAGGAGGTGAGAAAAATTATTGTTTAATTTATTAGGCAGAAGTCAGTGTACTTAAAAAAGACATGTTTATTTCTAGGTTACCTAGGACAACCAGTAAGGTAGCAAAAGGGTCAGTAAAACACACTGCTCTGAACAAAGAGCTCTGCTCTACTCTGGACAGCAGCAGAGCCAAGCGGTGAAATAACAGCAGCTGCTTAATCCCAGGCAGGAATCTGACTGCATCCATCCTGCCACAACAGGCAGGTGTCTCCTCAGACCACTGCTGCCAGAGCCCAGCAACTACAGCCCACCTCCAAGGAAATCAGTGATGTTTCACAGGTAAGCAAGAACATTCCCAGCTGCTGTTGCTTCAACTGCAACCAGTGTTTAGCACTTTAAGGTTTATTTCAAGACCACATGCAGCCTATCACAGAGGAGACCTTCTGAAAGCCAGCTGCATCTCTTTTTAAACAAAAAATCCCCTCCTGTAAGCCCTTCATTCTCCTGTGCTGCTTTCCTAGAAGTTTCCTCATGTGTCAAGGTTATTTCTTTTCTGAAGTGTGCAAGATATTTTTGTTCCAGAAGAAGTTTGCTGTCTCTACCCGGGATAACAAACAGCAGCCTCTTGCACAGGACTCCTCGTTTCATTCCTGCTCATTATAGTCGATGCACCTTCTTGCCAGAGAAGTACTTCTTAGAGAAAGGAGAACGCTTTACAAATGCCAAAACTGTTGGAGTCCCGGCCTTCACAAAATACCTGCGAAGATTAAAAGGAATCCTTTGGCTTCCTTGTACCTGGCCAAGTGTCATGCAAAGTGAGCGACTGCACCCAGCTCAATACAGAGTGACCTCCCCGAGGCTGATGACAAGCTGTCTGGCTGATTAGCAGAGCCAGTTGTAGCCAGGCCTACAGACATCCAAGGAGGAGCATTTATGAACCGACTGTTCTCCCAACAGCTACTTCTAATTAAAACAGCTGTTATTCTCCCTCTGAAAGGTTTCTTTTGCAACTGCCCATACAGACTGAAATCTGAGGGCTTACGCATGCTGCTGAGTTTTATGAAGTGACAGTTCAGACACAGCCCAGAGCAGCGGACCTAGAGCTCTGCTCCCACCGCGAAAGACCAAGCCACTCACGCCGTGCAGCAGGCTTTCTCCAGCTAGCTACAAGACATGCAAGTTAACAGCAAAGGCTTTACAGTAACTTTTTGGCTTCACAAACAGCAAATTCTTCTCTCCAATTAGCTGCACAACACTTCAAAGCCAGTTTTAGAGTGAAACTGTGCTGCATGCTGTGTTGGGGGCTGTTCATGCTGCATTATTAACAGAGAGCGCATTGTTAACCTTCAACATGCTCTCTTCATATGCTGCTGCTATTTTTTTTTTTTTTAAAGTAGCACTGCATAGATGGAACTTGAAACAGGCCTTTTGTGGTGCTGTTTGCATGTAGCACAACTCCCCTTACAAACTCCACCCAGTCCTGGAAGGAGTAAGTCACAGTAAGTTCCACTGGTTTATACCCTTCCCACTTAGCGATGCCAAGAATTAGGATGATTACATCAGAGAACAAACTACACTTAAAGCCCAAAATTCATACTTTTTGCCTTCGTGCTCTCTCTGGACATGTACAGGTACAGCCTCACCTTTGATGCTGCAGCACTTGTAGCAATGTGTGTTCTGGGTTCACCTCATACATTTCTGCTCTTTCTTCATCTTCAAAATAGAGCTGAAAAAAATTGGGAGGGTTATTAAATACTTAAAACAGGTGAAAGTAAACTACTAAGCCACTGAAAATCCAGTAAAAGCACACTGTCTATTGACTAAAGTTTATCAAACTTCTGTACTCGAACTGACTGTGTTGGATGCTAACTTCAGCAATGTAGAAACTGCTTTGTGTAAATTCCAACTCTTCCCTGTATAAACCAGCTTAGTTTCTTAAGGCAGTGGCGTAAGGGACGCAAAACACACTGCCTGTTCCTGTGCTTTAAAAAGAGAAGCAATACAAATCTACGCGCTGCTTTTTAACAGGTGAATTGCAGCAATGGTATGAGCTAAACTGCATAGGTTTAAAGACATCTGAACAAAATAAGAGTAGATTTAAGAGATTAGAATCCAGCAACTGTGCCTTGGACTGTACATACACACAGAGCTATGATCCAAGTTTTTAATCTGGTAAAGTACACAGCCGCTGTCCTTTTGGACCCGTTTGCTCACTGCAGTTGCCTGTTTCCTGGCACATATGACACTGAAGTGGAAAACGAGAAACAAACATTTCTATCCTTCTAGGTAGAATTTCTGAAAAATCCTCCAAACCTGCTGCAGCCACAACCAAACGCACCTCACGTATGCTGAAGCCTTAACAGACATACATAGTCTTGATGGGATTAAGTGTTTAAGCACGACCAGTTAGATCTGAAAATATTTTCTGATTTGTATTGAGCAACTTCACAACACCACAATTAAACTGGCAGCCTACCAGCTTGATGGCCTAAATCTTAATTATCATTACAAAGATGGGAATCTAAGCAATATCTTTAAATAACTTCTAGCAAATACAACATAAGTGGAAGATAAAAGAACTTTCATTTTCATTAATGAATTCTGTGTCCATGTCAGCATACCTGGAAAATGTCTCAGTTCATAAATGAATAATCCCTTATTTCACATCTGTATATAGTGAACAGGTAATAATGCCACTGCTTTCATACACTCAAAGCTGCTCAATATTGCTCTAGGAAGCAAAAAAAACCACAACAACAACCCTGAAACAGAAGGAAGGTCAAACTTCTCACCTCAAGATTGCTGGGAAGGTATTTTCTTTCTGAATCCCAAGGAGGTAACTCAGCAAACATCACCATTAAATGATCAATAAACCTAAAGCCCAAAATACACTTGGTTAGTTTAGATGAAATGTTCAGCTTTGATAATTTGTACAGCTGTATTTGAATGACAGTAAAAATACTTTCAAGTCTATCACCGAATTTGCTAATGTCAAGTTTAGATCACTGATGGTTTCATTCCTTCAAACTCTTCGCTTTCCCAGTGAGACAAAGACCCTGTTGAAACTCATGCTGTTAATTTCAAACTTGAGCAATGCGACAACAAATTAACTTTTCATTTTCACACTGAAAAAGATGTCAAAATAAATTCCCTGCATTTTGCCTAAAACTGATTTTCCTTCTACATGGTCCCATTAACATCTTGCTTCATCAGATCAGAGCACTCAGAATATGCCTGTGTGCGAGGCTTGTTTATTTTGGTACTTGAGAAGCTTTGGTGACCAATTTGTTGTAATAACCCATTTTCACCTCCTTTGGCCACAAAAAAAGTGCAGTGAACACTACTGTGTTAGAACCACAACTTAATAATCTGCTGGCACTGTATTTTAAGTCCTAAACTTATTAGTAGATCTGAGGAATACACATCTCCCCACAAAAAATAGTTACAAATTTCAAGTTTGTTTAATATTGCAAGATCAGAAATGGAAGTTAACATCAAGAAAAGTGGAATTCCCACCTTGCCAGTCACTTGCTTGTATGCTAAAAGGTCTGCAGCACTTCAGTCAGGCCTGCTGTAAGCCCTACAGAAACTATGGGGCAAACAGTGGTGACAAGAGGTCCCTTTGGAAGCTTTTTATAAGTTTAACCTTCCTTTTGAGAGCCCATATTTGGAAGCTTCAAAGCAGCACCTTAATGAACCTCTGAAATCCATGCCTGTGGATAGGTCACTGGTATTGACACCTGTCTAATCTGCACTGCGAGCCCCTTTAATCACACTGGACACGGAGCTGTTGAAGCAGGTTCAGAGAAGGGCCATGAAAGTGATCTGAGGACTGGAGCATCTCTCCTACAAGCACAGGCTGAGAGAGTTGGGCTTGTTCAGCCTGGAGAAGAGAAGGCTGTGAGACCTTATAGTGGCCTTATAGTGCTTAAAGAGGGCCTACAGGAAGGATAGGGACAGACTTCTTAGCAGAGCCTGTTGTGACAGGAAAAGGAGTAACGGTTTTAAACTAAGAGAAGGCAGATTTAGACTGGAAGTAAGTAAGAAATTTTTTACAATGAGGGTTGTGAAACACTGGAACAGGTTGCCCAGAGAAGTAGTGGAGGTCCTATCCCTGGAAGCATTCAAGGTCAGGTTGGATGGGACTCTGAGCAACCTGATCTAGTTAAAAAAGTCCCTGTTCCTGCAGGGGGGTTGGACTAGACGACCCACAAAGGTTCCTTCCAACCCAAAGCATTCTGTGATTCTAAATCATAGAATAATTCAGGTATGCAACGACTGCAGAAGGTCACCTAGTGCAAGCTCCTGCCCAAAAGGGGGTCAGCTATGAGATCTGGAGCTACTTTATTAGCAGGGCAGTGTTTCACTTGCTGGCTGTTCTCATCTACTCAAACGTCTCCTTTATGGAATGCTGGCAGTGCATTTACCTGGAGTTCTCATGAAAAGCTGCAATGAAGTCTGTCTGCTCATGCTCAGGGTACAGGAAGAGGACAGGCCAGTTCAGGTTGCCATCAGCATCTAAGTGCACCTTGGCCCTCATGGCATTGTCAGAGTGGAACCCATCTAAGGATATCTCAGCCAGGCTATCTGATATTTCCTCTTCCTCATCTGAAGGCTCAAGAATCAGCTTGATGTTTCTTTCCTGGAGGGGAAGAAGGAAAGAAAAAACCCAACCAAAAACCAAACAGGTATGGAGGAGAGAGCAAAAAATTAACAGTCAATGAAAGGACAAATTGTGTCATTATTATTATTCATGAGTCAGCTCTTAAATATGTCATCAAAAGTCTTCCTACAGCATCAGACTCAGGTGACTGGTTTTCCTGGTAGAATCTAGAACCTCAGCCAGACATCCAGTGCCCTCAGAAAATGGATATGGAGAGGTAGGAATCCAGAGGAGCTCATGCTGAGAGAAGAGCCTGAGAAAACGTGGGGAAAGGAATGAATCCAAAATCCTGGTTTTTGGGACCTAGCAGCACTTCAGAGTGCAACTACATGCACTAACTCCACAGAACATCCACTATTTCAGAAAACTGAAGAAAGCCTACTCTTTCCTTTGGAAAGACAATTACATAAGAGGAGATCAGATTTATATAGTAGCCCAAAATATTGTAACACAGCTCAAACATTTGCTGAGGAAGGAGAGGATCCAGGACCGATTCTTTCCTCCACCCTACTGGATCTTCTATCCTTCCACTGAAGTAATGCCCATGGGTAGCAAAGAAAGTAAGGTTCCTTGGGCCAGCGTGATGCTACAACCCAGCAGCCAGAGCACTCTCTTGGATGCTCAGTCAATCTCCTAACATCGGGTTTATATTTTGCATTAGTTGTTACCTGAAATATGGAAACTGAGCTACAGCTGGCAGATAAGGAGAATCATCATTTTAAGTCAATTTTTGGCTCTAGCCTTCAAAAGCCTGTGTACAAAAACAACCTCTTAAGAGACAAACAAGAGTGCTCTTAAAAAAAATAAATAGAACCTCAACAAAACAAACCACATAAAACCAAACGCCATCACTGACTCACCCTTATTGCTGCAAGCAAAATTTCCTTTTGACACTGCTCTTTCTTCTCCATCATCTTTGCTTTCCTTGCATCCCGCTCCTCAGCTCGCTATATGTAAGAAAGGTTGTACCATGGTCACACAGAGCAAGTCAATGACCACCACTTCTCTACCCTGCCAATGAGTGGAGAAATCAGTTCAAATCTCCAGAAGGGTCCCCTCCAGCTCTTTTCCCTTCACATCTCAACAACACACACTATGCAGAACCACCACACAGTTCTGTTTGGGGATATGATACTACACAGAAACTCGTACAGAGCGCTCTTTGAACAAGGATCTCAAAGTGCTTCTTGACACAAAATAGGCAACAAGCATTGTAGACACTAGACTGCCTCAATAATTACCTTTAATTTGTCAGCTTTAGCTCTCGTTTCCACAAGCTTTTTCTCTTTTGAATCTATCTGCAAGCCCTCTTCACACCAAGCTATTGCTTCAGAGAAATTCTTCAGCTCCATGTGACAGAGAGCTCCTGGAATTATTAAGATTTTAGGTTTCTAGTATTGGAGTCAGTATACAACTACTACACAAAGTCGAGGTAATAAAGACAGCAGTAGGCCCAGTGCTTTCAAGAGGCACACACAGCAGCACATGCTACTGTCTTATGGGGTCATGTTCAATCGCAGACTCCCAGCAGGTCCATTCAACTGTGAAGAAACTCTAAAATATTTCAGTAGTTCTCGCATCCTTTGCTCATCTAGTCACAGAAATCAGTAGAATGATGCTAGAAGTGTCTATAAGAAGCAAGATCTTATTGTTCTAATCAGCATATCAGTATTTGTCTCATAAGGAACAATGAAGCGTCCATTTCCATGGCATGAGAAACGCTTGGGGTGGGGTGGGGCAAGGAAACAAATCCCAAAACCTAGTATTGTGGAAAACAGCAAAATTTATGCTGTGCTCCACAGAAACAGGTCCAATGCCTCTTTGACAGATAGAGAAGCTGGAGAGCAAAGAGCAAGACGACAGTATTTTGACTGAAAATGCAACACAAAAGGCAGATATCTGTTTTGGGGAGAAACAACAAAAATGAAAGGAGGAAAAATATCTTATACAGTAACCAGTTTTCTGAAATGAATGCTGTCCGGAAACAAAGTATGATGCACACTGACAGTAATTTAAGGTTTATAAATACTGTTATTCAACACACAGAAACACAGAGTGAAACAAAGCAACGTCTAACAACAATCTGTTCCAGGACTTGTAACAATAACAGCATTATAAGTAAAACTAACACCATGGCAGTAGCATGTGATGTAACTCTTACCTCTTACGATTGCTTTGAGATGGGTGGGCTTCAGCTTTTTTGCTTGGATGGCATCATTGAGAGCAGAACGGTAGTTACCTGCAAGGGAAGCAACACTGCTCAGAACCTTTCATTGATATTTAAAATCTAAGCAGATCCTAAACTGACACAATAGCTTATGTGGAGACTCTAATTCACTGTTTCAACAATCAGTGTGAAGCAAGTGAAGGAAGAAAGAGCAAAACAGCAAAAGGACAGGAATCAATCATACAAGTCAGAGATAAGTAACATGAGAGTGAGCAAACTGTCTCCCAACTGCAACGTGCAACAGCATTAATAGGCCAAGAACACCTTCCCTGCTGTGTGGATGCTGTTGGTAGGGCGGGTGGTAGATTGAGGAGGATATGGCCAGGAAAGAGGGATAGAATGTGTGGCTTCCACAAAGGCCAGGATATCCCCCTGTAGTTCAGATCACCCTGTCAATCTATTCAGCATAAAAAAACACTGGCTTTGCCCTCTCCTGGAGCCAAGGCTCAGGCAGTGGATAATAGCTGCAATGAGCAAAGCACAAACCCTGCAAGCAGTCAGGCTCCGAAGGGATACAGGTCTTTGGGGTCCAAGGCATTTTTCTCATAAATAAACCACTTTGTATGTAGTATCACAAAAAAAAGTAAAGATAACGGTGAAGAGGAAGAAAAGAAACTCTGGACCAGAGAGTTACGTCCCAGTCCTGCCCGAGGCAGGATGACCATGTCCATTACCCAGGTGAAACTGTGCAGCCGCCCGGTTTGTGTGCAGCACGACATTCAGCTCCGGGTCCTGGCATCTCTTCCTCAGCCCCTCGCTGTAGGAGATGACAGCTCTCCTGTAGTCCCTCTCCTTGAAGTACGCATTCCCTTCGTTTCGGTACATCCCAGCCAGCTCTGTGGGGATGGCAGGGCATGGGTCCTGAGCTGGGGTCGGAGGACAGGAATGGTGGGGAACGGGAATGGTGGGGGACGAGTCCTGAGCCAGGGCTGGGGGACAGGAACAGTAGGAGACAGGTCCTGAACTGGGGTGGAGGGATGAGGACTGGTCCTCAGCTGGGGACAGTGGGGGATGGGAACAGTGAGAGACAGGTCCTAAGCCAGGGTGAGAGGATGAGGACAGGTTCTGAGCTGGGGACAGTGGGGGACGGGAATGGTGAGGGATGGGTCCTAAGCCGGGGTAGGGGGATGGGGACAGTGGGGAATGGGTCCTGAGCTGGGGATGGGGACAGTGGGGGACGGGTCCTGAGCTGGGGATGGGGACAGTGGGGGACAGGTCCTGAGCTGGGGTGGGGGAACAGGGATGGTGGGGGATGGGATCCTGAGCCGGGGTGTGGAGCCGGGGATGGTGAGGGACGGGTCCTGAGCCAGGGTTGGAGGACAGGAACAGTGAAAGACGGGTCCTGAGCTGGAGTGGGGGGACAGGGATAGTGGGGGATGGGTCCTGAGCAGTGGTGGGGGGACAGGAAAGGTGGGAGATGGGATCCTGAGCCGGGGTGGAGGGATGGGGACAGGTCTTGAGCTGGAGATGAGAATGGTGAGGGACAGGTCCTGAGCCAGGGTCGGGGTATGGGGACAGTGTGGAATGGGTCCTCAGCTGGGGATGGGGTGATGGGGACGGTGGGGGATAAGTCCTGACCGGGGGATGGGAATGGTGAGGTACAGGTCCTGAGTTGGGGTGGGGTGATGATGACAGTGGGGGATGGAGATGGTGAAGGACGGGTCCTGAGCCGGGCTGGGGAGATGGGGACGGTGGGGAGCGGGTCCTGAGCTGGGGACAGGGATGGCGGAGGATGGGTTCTGAGCCGGGATGGGGGGGACAGGAACGGTGAGGGATGGGGACGGTGGGGAACGGGTCCTGAGCTGGGATGAGGGGGGAAAGGAGGACACACAGGTCCTGAGCCGGGATGGAGGGGGCGAGAGACACACGGGTCCCGAGCCGGGAACCCCACCCGTGGGGTCCCGCTCCTCGTCGAAGAGCAGCGATTGCAGACACGCCAGGTCGGGCTGCCGCGCCGCGTCGATCTCGTCCGGGCAGCGCTTCATGAACATCGGGATGGACTCGAGCTCCTGCGGGCGGACACGCTCCGCTCAGACCGGCCCGGCTCGGCTCGGCCCGGCCCGGCCCGGCCCCCGCAGCCCTCACCTCCTCCCAGGTGTCGGGGTGCAGCGCCCCCCGGTACCCCGCGCCGCTGCCGCCCTGCCCGCACTCCGCCATCGCCGCCGCTCCGCCCCTTCCGAGCGGCACCGGCGGGCACAGCGCCCCCAGCGGCGGGCGGGGGCACGGGCCGAGAGTCACAGAATCGGAACAGTTTGGGTCGGGAGGGACCTCAAAGCCGATCCAGTTCCACCCCCTGCCGTGGGCAGGGACATCCCAGCGACCCGCCTCCCCAAAGCCCATCCGACTCGGCCTCGAACACCTCCAGGGATGGGGCAGCCACAGCTTCCCTGCGAACCTGTGCCTCACCAACCTCATGGTGGAGAATTTCCTCCTCATGTCTAGTCTAAATCTGCCCCTCTTCAGTTTATACCCGATCCCCCTCATCCTATCACTACCAGCCTTTGTAAGCAGTCCCTCTGCAGCTTTTCTGTAGGCCCTTCAGGTACTGGAAGGTCGCTGTAAGATCTCCTCTGAGCCTTCTCCAGGCTGAACAAGCCCAACTCTCTCAGCCTGTCCTCATATGGGAGCTGCTCCAGCTTCCTGATCATCTTTGTAGCCTCCTCTGGGAGCTCCATATCCAACAGCTCCATACCCTTCTTATGCTGAGGATTCCAGAACTGGACATGGTACTCCTGATGAGGTCTCACAAGAGAGGAATAGAGGGGCAGAATCCCCTCCCTCGTCCTGCTGGCCACGCTGCTTTTGATGCAGCCCAGGATACGTTTGGCCTTCTGTGCTGTGAGCACACATTGCCGGCTCAAGCTGAGCTTCTCATGGACCAGCACCCACAAGTCCTTCTCTGCAGGGCTGCTTTTATTCACGTTGTCTCCCATCATGTACTGAAAATGGGGATTGCCGCAACCCAGGTGTAGGATCTTTCACTTGGCCTTCTTGAACCTCATGAGGTTCTCACAGGCCCACTTCTCCAGCCTGTCCAGGTCCCTCCAGATGACATTCCGCCCTTCCGGTGTGATCCGAGGGCTGGAGCACATCCTGTACAGGACAGGCTGGGAGAGCCAGGGTTGTTCAACCTGGAGCAGAGAAGGCTCCAGGGAGACCTTAGAGCAGCTTCCAGCACTGACAGGGGCTCCAGGAAACCTGGAGAGGGTCTCGTGATCAGAGGATGCAGGGACAGGGTGAGGTGAACAGTTTTAAGCTGAAAGACGGGACGCTTAGATGAGATACTAGGAAGAAATGTTCTTCTGTGAGGCTGGTGAGGCGCTGGCACAGGTTGCCCAGAGATGTCGTGGATGCCCCATCCCTGGTTCAAGGCCAAGTTGAGGTGTCCCTGCCCATAGCAGCAGGGTGGAATGGGACGGTCATTAAGGTCCCTTCCAACCCAACCCATTCTATGATTGTATGGCATGAAAAACATCAGGAAAAACTTCTTTACTGTGAGGGTGACAGAGCACTGGAACAGGCTGCCCAGGGAGGTTGTGGAGTCCTCCTCTCTAGAGATATTAAAAACCCACCTAGACACCTGCTGTAGGTGACCCTGCTTTAGCAGGGAGTTGGACTGGAGGAGCTCCAGAGGTCCCTTCCAATCCTGACCAATCTGTGATGCGGTGATCCCCTCAGCTCTGGGACAGGGTCACTATGGCTTATTAGCAACAACATTGCCTGGACATTTTTACCTCCCGGCTCCACACAGCCGCACATTTCATGTTTCTTTGCCAGATTTTTTTTGCAAACACTTTCCACCACCCCAAGGCTGCATTCCCTAAACCACACCATCAGCACCCAAGCCCGGCAGATCCCAGGGGCTCACCAGCCAGACTTACCTGCAGGGCTCGGGTGTGGATGCCTGACACCACTCTCCACTTCAATTCCTGCAGGACTGGGGTGCGGATGCCTGACATCTTCCTTCACTTCAGTTCCTGCAGATTTGCAGCACTATAACATTTGCAAGGTGAAGGTGGCCCTGGAGTTCACCCTTTTGCTTTAAAATTAACCTCCACCTTCAAGGAACCTGGGTGTCTCCAAAGAGAAGACACAAATGGAGGAAAGGCATTTCCTCCTTCCTTCCTCTCCTTAAAACTTGGCACCTGAAAAGAGCAAGGGAAGCCCTCCCATCCCCGGTACTTCAGCTGATGTGTGTGCTCAACACAGGCCATCGCTGGCCACTCTGCCACGGCCGACCCTGCCAGCGCTCTCCCAGCTGCACCAAGCCACAGCAACCAGTAAAAGCAGCTCACAGGGGGCCTTGTCACCAGAGGCAGAAATGCTGCCACCCCCACAGGGGAATGCAGGCTGACTCCAGCTCTCTCCCCTCATAGCTCCAAGACACCTGGCTCCAACCTGAGCTGGATTTGGCTCTGCCAACAACCTGCACATCCTGGAAAGGGAACTGGGGCTGTTCAGATACACTCAGGGCAACAGAGATGAAAGACTGAGCTATAGACAGTTTAAGAGACTTGCACTTTACTGAGCAACTCAATGACACCTTCCTTGGTGAGGAACAAAACCTCACCTGCATTCTGATCCCAGACCTCGAAGACCGGGGGATCCTCACAAACCCTCTTCCCAGCTACGATCACATAGGGATAACCCAGCTTGTTGGCATCCTTTAATCTTTTGCCAATGGTCAGCTGTGTTCGGTCATCCAGCACCGAGTCACCAGTGAGGTGGGGCTGTGCTTCAGTGAGGTCATCGTACAGCTGCTCCAGCAGTGCCGTTCCCTCCTCCCCCTCCTCCTTGCTGCCTCTCTTGGGGGGAATGAAGCAGAGCTGGTAGGGTGCGATGAGGCGTGGCCAACGGATGCTGTCCTCCGTAGAGAGCACTTCGATGGAGGCCGCAAGGATGCGAGTGACACCCAAGCCGTAGCAACCCATTTCTGCCAGCTGGGGTTTGTTCTCAGGGGAGTAAAAGATAGCTTTGAAGACAGAGGAGTACTTGGTGCCCAGGTAAAATGTGTGCCCCACTTCAATCCCCCTGGTCTGGGTGAGTTTTTCCCCACATGTAGGGCAAGAAGTCTGTTCCCCATTTAGAGTTTCTACATTGGCCGCAAAATGTCCATCCGGGCAGAGTACCAGTCTGTCCTCACCGATGTCTGCTGGCAGCTGGAATTCATGGGACATGGTTCCACCAATGCTACCTGTGGCTGCTCGCGCTTTGACGAAAGAAAGACCCAGGCGGTCCAAGAGGCTGCAGTAGGCATTGCAGACCAGGTCGTAAGTCTGCCGAGCCGCCTCTTCAGAGGTGTCGAAGGTGTACATGTCTTTCATGTAGAACTCCCGGCTGCGCAGCAAGCCAAAGCGGGGCTTGGGTTCATCCCGGAACTTCCTGGTTACCTGGTACAGGCGCAGTGGGAGCTGCTTGTAGGAGAGGTTGCTCTGAGCAGCCACCAGCTCCGTCACCACCTCCTCGTGCGTGGGGCCCAGGCAGTAGCCCTTGCCGTGCCGATCCTCCAGCCGGAAAAGCTCCGGCCCCATCTGTTCCCAGCGGCCGCTGGTGCCCCACAGCTCTGCCGAGCTCAGGCTGGGCATGTTCAGCTTCTGTCCCCCCACGGCCTGCATCTCCTCATCCATCACCCGGATGAGCTTCTCCATAGCTCGCACGGTGGGCGGCAGGTAGCTGTAGCAGCCAGGGCCGGCGGGGTGGATGAGCCCTGCTTGCAGCATCAGCCTCTGGCTGCGGCAGCTGGGCTCCCCGGGCCTGCCCTCCCACCTCGCCTCGACGCCCGCCTGCAGGTTGAGGGGCTGGAAAAGCTGCGAGAGGAGTACCCGCCGCCTTGCCTGTCCTGGGGTGCCGTGCCGGAGCCTGCAGCCCTGCCGCGGGGCCCGCAGCGCCCGCAGCCGCCACCCACCCAGCAGGGTGGCCATGGTGGGGCGACACCCCGCACTGACCTCTCGCACACGTGTGCACCCCACACCCCGGGGAAACACGTGTGTGACACCGGTGTGCTCACCTGCACCCCGGGCACACAGGTGGCTCTGCACGGTGTGCACACCCGCACCCCGGTACACACGTGCTCCTGTGCATACACCCGCACCCCAGCACACACGTGTCCTGCCACGGACACGCGCACAGGCACATTCACAGCCCGAGTACACACCTGCCCCTGCGTGGACACACGTTTGCACACGTGCTCTGCCGCACCCCAGCACACAGGTGCCCCTGCGCGTCCCCTCACACGCGTGTGCACCCCCGCACGCCGGTACCCACGTGCCCTAGCGCGCACACGCGTGTGCACATCCGCTCACCCGCACGCCGGTACCCACGTGCCCCTGCGCGGTGTGCGACCCCGCACCTCCGCGGACACGCGTGTGCCTCCCCCAACCCGGTACCCACGCGCCCCGCCCGTTCCCACCGCCCCAGCTAATGGGAACCACGCCCTGTCACGTGGGGTTCCCCCTCCCCCCGCGCCCGGGCGGACGCTGTGAGGGAGACTCTATGGTTCCGGCGGCGCGGGGCGCGCGCCCCCTGCTGGTCAGGCTGCGGCAGGCGGACACCAAACCCCGACAGCCCGCGGCCAGGGCCTCCCGCCCTGTCAGGTGTCTTTCTGGCTGAGGGGGAGCGTCCTGGGGTTTCTGAGTGAGGTGGGGTCCGTGCTGCCTGCCCGCGGTGGAGCTGGAGATTCAGAGGGGCCTCCACAGGCAGGAGAGCCACGAGGTGGGGGATCACTCCCAGGGCCAGAGACAGCAGAGCAACACCAGGTTCTTCGAGGGCAACACCACAAGAGATTTGTCTGTTGCTTTTTTTAGTGAACAAGGTCCTAGAAAACTGAGAAGGCCCCCATAGCTTTCTTCGCCCAATGTTTCACCTCCTGCATTAGCGTTTCTGTCTTCAGCTTCTTTTGACCAGAGAGCAGGAGCTCCAGGAGGCACTGCAACCTCTCAGTGGAGCACGTGTTGTACATTTCAATGGCTTGCTTGAACATTTGATAGTGAGCGTTTCCTGGCTTTTAAGCCGCCAAAGAGCTGCAGTTCAGGTATGGTATCATTCAGGTCAAACTCCATGGCTTTGTCCAGGAATTTCACCCACCAGGAACAGTTCTGGCGTAACATTCATGCACATGGAATAGTAAAACATAGTAAGTAGAGAGGGGGCAGGACAAAATGGGGCTGTCAGGATAGAAGAGACACCAGTGGTTGCTTCCGAAGATGACATTCTGCATCGGGTCTGGGAAGAGGAGTAACTGGGTATGACTGAGCTGCTCTCAGCACCATGTCCATAGTGTACATGTGGGGCTGGAGTCCTGCTCCCATCCTTTGGTCTAATGGCTCCAGATGGTTCTTCACTCCCATAAGCTCTCTGCATTTTCTCCCAGCTAAGGCTGATGTTAACCATAGCAATTCCTCTGTCCCTTCAGCCCTGCTGCACCCCTCCACCTCCCTTGCCCCTACTTAGAGCTGAGTCCAACAGGAAGGAGAGGCAGCCCAAGGCCAGTCCCCCATTCTTTGTGGTCTAACTGTAAGGCCGAGAGCCAATGAAAAGCCAGGGATGCTGCAAGGAGCTCCCTGGGATCTCTGGGATGAGATGGACCATGTTTGTCCTCAGGCATGGACAAATGTCGAGGACGCTTTTGAGGTTATTTTTGGCATGGACCCTGTCCCATCTTGGCACATCCCAGATCATGCAGATAGATCTTCATGTGGATCTGAAGACCACAGAAAACTCATCAGCTTGAGTCCAGTTGCAGGGTGGATGATGCATCAGGTCAGCTCCTCGGCCATACTAAGCTACACCAGAGAGCCAGACCAGCTTGCCCAGCACAGGCACCCCAGTCCCCAAAACATGACCTTATGGTTAGCAGCACCAGGAAAGGTGGTGCAAGTCCCTGAGCTGTTGCTCATCCTGTTGACCTTGGCTATGAATTTGGTTCCTGCTGATCATGGAGTCCTTGAAAGCAGCTATAGCCCTTCCACTCTGCCTTCCAGGCTCAGGCATGCCCTAATGTGTTTAGAGATTGAACCACTTGGCCATAGGAGTGAGCCTGAAAAGAGGCTGAGAAATCAAAAGCCTTTTTCTTATGTTATTTCAGCTTTCTCTAGTCAAACCTGGCAGACAGACATTGTCCGGCACCGAGTGACCAACTCCATGCTGCACTTTTCAGCCTCCTGCCTCTAACTTAAAGGAAATTAAACACCTCTGAAGAGCATTTGTGAGCACATATTAAAGTACTCCACTAGAGGAGGAGATTTCACTTCGCTGAGCCTCATTTTATGAGAAGTTGAAGTCCTGTTTAAATATAAGGAGGTAAGAATGAGTCCTTATTTTATTTAAAAATTGGATTTGAAGTAGTGTTCGTGATTCTTCTATAATGGGAAATACTGCTGTGCACTCCTGTTTGTAGGGGGCTGGAAATGGGCAAAATCAAGGGACCAAAGGGTACATTTGTGATGCTCCTGTGTGATTTAGGACCATTGAAGTTATTAAATAGTTGTGCCAATTCTGCTAGGTGCCTCAGCATCCTGTAAAACTGCCTAGAGGGACCTAGGGAAGTCTCTCAGCAGCTCAGTGCCAGACGCAGGATCTGGCCCAGTTTTCCTGGCTGACAAATAGCAATTTCAATCCCAGACCAGCCTTCACCAGTTTTGTCAGGCAATTACTTCTCCCTGTGTGTTTCTCAACACTACTAAACAAGCAATGCAAACACTGTCTGGGAGAAGCGCCATGGCTGTTTTGGAGGCTGGAGGAGCAGGACAGGTCCCTGTGGGAAGGGGCCTGCCCATCCCTGGCCCCCCAGGGCACTGTGCTGGCCCCAGTGGAGACCTGCCTGTGCTGGGGTGCAGTATGCCTGCCAGCTGAGCTGTGGGTCCTGCAGGACATCTGGTGCCATAATGCATATCCCTTTGGTCATCTCCTGCTTGCCCAGGGAGTGGGAGATTTTTGCCAGGCAGCTCAGGACAGTGGAGTTCTTTTTCTCAATTTCTATTGCCTGTTGGAGCCATAGAAGTGAAATATGTTTCCGTCAGTGACTTATTGCCTGCTGTGCTGATCAAAGGGACAAAACCATCTTGGATTGATTCACCGGAGTGGTGTTTTAACCAGGAGGGTTTAAGGCTGTACAAGAGAGACAGTCTATGGGGAAAGCTGATATCATTTATTAAATCAACAGACAGCACTGAATGCAGGGCTATGCTTGGGGGTTATGTTCCTGAAAGCATGTCTGTGCTCCTTATTTTTTCCAGCTGTGCTGAGGGAATCTAATAAAGGTACTGCTGTCCCTGGAGCCTTTCACCGAACGGCTTGCCTGCTGCTTTGCCAGGGATTGATTTATGCCACTGGGGCCAAACACGTGGCCTGGGAGGACCATGCTCTGTATATTTGCTCCTATTTGGAGCTGCAGCATGGTCTGTCACCATTCTTGTCCATTGTGGGTGCATGTGTGTGTACGCTTCCTTTGATCTTTCTTTTCTGGTTTACATACCTATAGAAGCCCTTCTTGTTATTCTTTGCTTCCCCTGCCAAGTTCAGCTCCAGCTGCACCTTGGCCCTCCTGACCCCATCCCTACACAACCGGACAGCATTCCTATACTCTTCCCAGGTTACCTGTTTCTTCTTGCACTGCCTGTGCAGTTGCCTCTTGCTCTTGAGTTTGACCAGCAGGCCTCGACTCAGCCATGCTGCTCTTTTCCCGTCCCTGCCTGATTTCCTGCATCTGGGTACTGAGAGCTCTTATGCTCTATGGGAAGCTTCCTTAAAGGTCTGCCAGCTCTGTTCTTCTCCCTTGTCCCTGGGGGCTGTTTCCCAGGGGGTCCTACTGACTGACTCCTTGAACAGCTGGAATTTTGCTTTCCTAAAATTTAGGGTCCTGACTATACTCCTCACCTGTCCCATATCCCTCCGGACTGTGAACTCCACCAGTGTGTGATCACTGCAGCCCAGGCTGCCAAGATAACAAGGCTCGCTTCCATTGCAAAGGGCTTTGAAATCACTAGCGTGCAAACCCTGTGAAGCAGTTAGGAACTATACTAATGAGAGACCTCAGGACAGCCCTCCGCTCTCACCTTTGCTTGTGGCCAAGATTAGCAAACTGCTGTGGTGGCACTATGGGCTGACAGCTCTGCAAAGGTCTTTCTTGATCTCCAGAGTATAGTTAGAAATAGGTCTTGGCTGAATATAACTCATCAGCTTTCAGCGGGGCAGCCAGAAGTTAGCTCTCCTGTGATGGAGAAAGTACAATGAAATCTCACTTTCAATATTGCCCAGCTGTGTTAATTTTGTACTTGCTGTGGGAATAGAAAAGAAATCTGAATGGACGTGGAATTCAAACGCAGCTCTCTGATCAAATGACACCAGCTCCAAAATCACTTTTCAAGCTACAGCTGTGCTTTCTAGGGAATAGCCAGGCTTTTAAGAGCTCTGTTCACCTCCATGCTTATTAAGACTAATGAGATTAATGCAGATAATAGTATGAGCCCACTGAATTGCATCCTCTTTCCACAGTGAGCAGCAAAATCTTGTTGCTACAAACAACTGGAGTGATTTGATTTCTGCTCCACCTTGTCCAGATACCTCAGAACTCATGGATGTTTTCCAGACATAAGATGGTGCTGGGAAGCCCAAGTCAGTGAGTGAACGGCAGATGCACCCACTGATGAGATGAGATGAGATAGATGAAAATAGTGTGTTGGCACACAAATCAAGGGATAGGAAGCAACTCAAGTCTTGTTGTGTAGTAATAAAACACTCCTAGACAATCAGTTATCCAACTTTTCTATTGAGTATTATTTCCACCTTGGGCTTTATAAAAGTGACACACTTGAGAAGAGGATGCCCGCTGAGAGTCCTCCAAAGGAAGGTCTGCTGGCACATGCAGCCCGCTCAGTGTTAAACACTTCCTTTCAAATGATGCTACATAAAAGAAGCTGCACACACGTTACAGGCACAGTGGTGTTACCACAGCCGAACACCCCAAGGCCTACCAGTACAGCTTAAAGGAGAGGTAGGTCTGAGAAAGCAGTACTACAGCAAAGCCATCGGGCTTCAGCAACTGCCTGTGTACCTGTCCCGTTTTAATAGGAGCTGTGTGCGAGGATCTTCATTGCAAGCTTCACTTGAAATAACAGCACAAATGTTTATAAGCAGCTTAGAGGGAATTTAGTGTAATTGCTTCAAATTCTGTAGGATATTAAAACCTAGAGGCAATGGAGAAAGTGAAATGGAGAGAGAGCTGAGTCAGTGGTAACAGGATGGCCACGGAAATGTACTGCGAGTACATGGGTTCTCTTTGAGTTAGCCTTTATGAAGTCTCTTACTAGTGTTTAGATCAGACTGGAATAATTAAATCTATGTGTAATTACTTGTTAGTTGCATCTGATTAAGAATGCTAGTTAATCTGCGATTATCCTTCAGTGGGGTAGATAACTGAACACAGGTAAAGCTGCAGCGATTTAAAGTCTCTGAAAGGAAAAGACTGAGCAGTGATGTGGGGGTGTGTAGGCTACAGGAATTCTGCAGGGGTAACAAAAGCGGATGGTGAAAGGCAGCTCTAATCAGGGCCAACAAAGAATATGATGAAAGGGCCACAGAACTGCGGTTTCAGTGGGGTTGAGACATTTGGCAGCCTGGATTTCAGAACGCCCAGGAACTTTTCTCTGGGCAGAGAGCATTGGAAAAGGATGCAGAGCTGTGACAAAGGGAGAGGCAGGAGTACTTCTGACTAAGCCTACAGAGCGGCTGTGAAGGCATTTTTTGTGGTAACAGGTTTGGATGTGAAACTCCTCAGGCTGAAGAGGGCACTGAATCTTTATCATCACTTCTGCGGTTGATCATTCAAACTAGGGATTAGTTTTACGAGCATGACGAAAGAAGAAATGAAGCAGCTATCCATATCTACAGCTGTGGCACCTAGACGTAAAATGGGGTTTTGTCCTCGTTGGACAAAACATCACAGGGAAAGAATGAGGTGACGGGAAAAGATCAGGATTAATTGGCATCATGAGGCTCCATGAAATTAGTGGGGAATAACTGAAGGGTTAAAAACTCACTGTAGGGTGTTTCTTTAGCATGAGGCTGTCTTGGGACACAGATAAGTGCAGACTGCAGACTTCAAAGACTCTTCTTCAAAGCTGTCTGCAGCACTAGGCTCCTCATCTCCCAACAGCCCTCCAGTGCTTCTGGTCTCTTACCCAGATAGCTTTTCTCAGTCATCGCTGTCCGTTTGTAACAATACAATAAGCATGAGAAATGCTAAACACAGCTGCTGAAAAGTAAGTAGTCATTCATTAAGAGACACCACTGTGAAGAGTACGCTGGCTGGATCTTTATTTTAAACAGCCCACACAACCAAAAAATAAGAGCAATTATACCTGTGCATATGTGACTGATACAGTTACAGTACCCAATCGCATCATACAAAGTTTGCCAATAAATGAAGTAGTGAAGAAACAAATACAGTGCATACCTAAAGATCATCAGTACATAAGTGAGAGAAACACAGCCTAAGTAAAAGTATTTGCATATCCTCTAACTGTTCTAATACCAACCTTTAAAAGCTAACCGAACCCATTCTTGCTTTGTGCAATTATCTTACAAGCACCAGGCTAAATCATAGCTTTGCCCCAGAGACAAGGAAATGCCTCTTGTGCCACTTCCCTCACAGAGGCATGAAGGCAGGTTACACCCCGAGAATCAATGTTTGCCTTCCTGTGTACCCCAAAGCCTGGAATGGTGTAGCAGACGTTCCTGGATCACAGACACAGCTCTACCTCCTGCCCGGCTCCACAGCCTCGGTGGCACTGCGGGCACCCTGCATTGGCTGTGTCTCCCCCTTGGCAGGCTGCGGCTGCTGCTGCAGCTGCTGCTGCTGCCAGTCCCCTGCGCAGGATTTTAAGGGGTACCTTATTTGCACACAATTTGCCCAGCATGCATCACTGAGTAACAGGCCAAGCTTATTCTTGTTACTGCTTTATCATTGGTTTCATCTGGACCATAAACATCCATCTATCAATAAATAAAATCATTGGTTTAGCACTCATATAAAAATTGCATCGCCTCCCACTGGTAACTGTTTAAAAAATTCTGCATGTTATCCCTGACCCAAGCCTCACGAAAATTACATTCTTTGCTCTCGAGCTCAGTAAAGTTTCAAGTAACAATTTTAAGTATTGCTTGGACCAGACACGGGATGGGTTTGGAACCGTGTTTCTGGCTACAGGGTCAAAACATTTCCACACTTCTACCCTTGACTGTGTGAAGTGCGTGGCCGCACTGCCTTCACCAGAAAGCAGCAGAGGGGGGAACTGAACAGTGCTTGCTGTTGATTTCCTCTCCAGGTGACTGAAACAGTCCTTTTACAAAGCCTATCCAGCTAAAATGAAAAGCAAAAACGTCACTCGAGTCAGAACCAAAGCCTGTGTATTTCAAGATTCACAACCAGAGTTGTTCTTATCCATAGCCACTTGCTCATGTAAATAAAACCTTGACTTCCTTTTCCTATCGGCCAGGACAGAACGATTTGAAATAACCCATGTCTTCCTCCAACTGAGTATTCATAAGGCACTAAAATTAAGGAACAACCACCTCCACCCTGAAAATAAACCAAACCAAACCAAAAATCCATATAAACTGACCCACAACAAATAAAACCTGAAATTAAAACTTGTCTATATGAAATAGCAGCAACTTTTTGGAGCCAGTACATTGACATTTTGTGACAAAAACCAATGCACTATTAACTAATTAGAAAGTACCCAAACCCTACATCCACTCACACTTTATAATCAAAATCAGTACAAATCTGATAGGCACAAGTAAAAAGCATTTTCTTCCCACCTCAATGCTCAGTTTTGAATCTGAAGCCACTTCAGGGAGTTGAACCACTCTGTTGAGATTACAGGACAGCCCAGCCCAAGCACTATAGTGTCACGCAACATCACGCAGTGCTGTGCAGCTGGAAGGTTATGAAATCATTGCTAAGCTGTCCTACAGGTTCCTGACCGGAGGCAGATATTTTTAACATCGTGAATAATTTGACTATGCATTCAGCTTTGGCACTTATTTCTGAGCCCTCCTTACCATTTTCAAAAGTAATGTTAAATGTAGCTATAGTACACAGCTGGTGGAACGCCAGTTATCTTCATCCTTGCCAATTACTTTTTTATTTCCAATTACCTGGAAATAGGTGAATTCACCTATGTCACCACGTTAGATATAAAGGCTAGCACTTAAGATTTCTTAAAAACAATCACTTTGAGTTTGGAAAATTGGTTTTAAAGCATACGAAGAAATACTAAACACAAATTTATAAAGCAGGAATTCATACCTTTAAACATCAACAATAATGAGCTTATTTGGAGAGCAATAAAGCTTTTTTGGAAAAGGATATACTGACTAGCTATAGGCAAATTCATCTTTCCCTGATTGCTTGATTAGATCATCCAGACTCAGTGCCTCGCTGCTTTGCAGATTTTGTCATACACTTCTGGAAAGGCATCCTTGCAATTCATTTGCTCCCTCAGCTTGTGGTATAACGAACCATCAAACATATCCCAGAACTCCTCACGGGTCATATAGCAATCTGCATACAGCATCTGGAAACTGGAGAGAAAAAAGAAAGGGAGGAAAAAAAAAAAAAGAGACAGAGATTCAGTAACAATTGTGCCACAAGATTTGAAATAGAGTATTAAACAAAAAATTCAGGGCAAGCTATGAGGAGCAAATATTAAAAATAAAAACCCATCAAAAATGCTTTTTAAAAACAAGCAAATATAACTGCTCGCATGGATTATGCTGGGACACTTGGCCAATTATACCTTGTGGATTTAACATTACCATGATCTCTTTCCCAAAAGGACATTACATGTAATGGCAAAACCAGCAGAATATTGCTACAGTCATTCTGGTGCAGGAGATGATGGAAGAAGAATGCAATTAAAATAATTGTTGCTTTTAAAATAGGGTTCAGAACACTCCTTTAGCCATCAATATATTGATACTTTAACTAGTTTTGCTACCAGAAAGAGAAAAGGAGAAGGACTAAAAAATGCATATAAAGCAGTGGTTCATGTTTAGACATCCTAAACATGTGCAGCCAAATCTTCTGACGACTTGTCTTGACAGAAACACAATTCTAGAGCTTCAATAGTTTCCCCAAATCAAGAGTCTGGCCTCTTGCACCAATCATGTGCAATCTAGATACTCCCTGACAAATGCTTTTCTAACTGCTTTTGAAAACCTGCTTTCCTTTTTTCTGTATTTAAACCCTTTTAATTTCAGCTTCAAAAATAGCAAATATTTTTCCTGCATGCTTTCTTATGATCCATGGAAGTAGAGCCATGGTGTCTCATATTAGCCCTTATGTGTTCAAGGCAGATGTAGCAAAATGTTCTTTGACTTTTTCAGATCCCTTTGAACTGGATATTGAGAACATGAGGTCCAACACAGAAATGCCTGAGACTAACCCTATAGCTTGGAAACCAAGAGGAGGAGGGGAGAGACAAGGAGATGGTTACACGCTCTAACCTGTCACGGTGAGACAAGGCTCAGCTCAATCCCTTCACTCAGACATGGACATGTGTTCAAATACAGACATTTTCTTATCCTCGGCTGGAAAGTGTTGGTGTGCACTTGCCCAACATGCTTCGTCTGTGAAGCAGTTTTTAGGTAGTAACAACTTCCCTGTGCTTCAGCAGCTACCCTGTTTGCCAGATCTGACTCCCTCTTCCCAAAGATCCAGTTGGTGCTCAAAGGAGCCCGTTTTTGTTGGCAGATGTGAAAGCAAAAAACAGCAGAGATCCTCAACAGCCTCTCAGAAAATGATCTGCAGAATTGCTCTGAACGTTGGCAGCATTGGATGCAGCTGTGTATCACCTCAGAAGGGAACTGTTTTGAAGGTGATCATAGTTGATTTTCTTAATTTGTTAAATAAAGAGAGTTACAGGCACAGTCTTGGGCTTTTACGTTCTACCTCATATAACTGGGAAGGCAAAAGCTTGCCACATCAGAGCAGGATGAGATGATGAATTTATAGTGTAAATGACGCATAGCATAACAAAGGTCCTCTTACAAAACCAAACAAAATCATTATTTAGCTATGGCCTCTTCCATACTATGCTCTCTAAAATGCAACCAGCATCAAAATACAGCAGTAGAACCGTTACATAAAAGCTCTGTTGTTTTGTGTGATTACAAAACTGTAAGATTAAGCATTTATCCATTGTTCATTTCCAAGTGACAGGTAGAGAAGAGACAAAATTTTGTTTTGTTAAAGTAAAGAGCTTTAAATGAAAAGCTTAATTTCAAGTTAAACACAAAAAGCTTAAAACTAATTTTCAGTTGCTTCCTTCTCTGGCAGATCACTTATTACAGCTAAAAGTCATTTACACTCTCCAGATCATCTCAAAGCAGACTCAACATTGTTCCTCAGCCACATGGAACATAATCATTGTTGGACGGAGAAGTGGGTCAAAATAGAATTGTGGATAAATTATACTGATGGTGTAAAAATAGCATGTAGTTGGTTTTGTTCCTGAGAAACAAGAAACTGCTTCTCCACTGACACTACTACAGCAAATTAGGCTGGCACGAGTTTGTGACAGATGGTGGGCACGTATCTCACGCCTACTGTGGTCCTATGTAGTAAGAATCAGGGCAGGGGAATGGAAGCTGTGGAAGTACAAATTGTGAGGGAGGAAGACTCCTACCACCGCACCGGGACTACAGGGAAGAGTGAAGGCTGGCCTCCCCATGCAAGGACACACCAGCGCAAGGACAGGGCAGAGCTGCAGCATGATGCCGCAAAGACTGCAGGGAGCAGACCAGTCCCAAGGGCAAGCAGGGAAGCCGTCCAAACTTTAACAGCTTGTGGGATTCCTGAAGGGTCTGTGGCCAACTGCAGCTAAAACAGCACTTGCTCTGCCCCTGCTCTGAACCGGCCTTGAAACAATTCAGCCTCAGTATGCAAGGTCAGCGGCTGCCTTCCCAAGGGCTGGGCCAGCCAGCCTTGCTGAGAAAGGTCACTGGCCCATGCTATCAGCTTCTGGGCAGCAACTGGTTTAGGTACAGTCAGCACAGATCTGCTGAGGTCTTTCTGCATGGAAGCTTTTTGTTGCAGAAGAGACCGCTCGCAGAGCAGCCTGGAGCTGATGGGATCCGCAGGTCACCTGAAGCTGCTCAACTTCCAAATACACTGCAAGAACTTCAGCCAGTGTGCTCGTGTGATTGGTTTTGAAATCAAATACTTAAAGTGAAATCATACTTAAAAATTATAACATCAAAGTTAGTAATTAAAGTTAGTTCTCAATTGTTATGGTTGTTAAATTACTGCAGTATTAAAGTGCTGTGGGATTAAGTAAATGTGATTAAACCACATGGATGTAAATTATATGGCATTATTACTATTCTAAGGAGTGAGATCCTTACCCATGCACACTTCTTACAAACTTTTCCATTTGCCTCATTGAAGCCCTGGCTTCAAATTGTTTCCGTTTGGGCTCCCCATAAGCTCCTATATCCACGTAGAGTTCTGCTTCATCTCCTTTTGGGTGGACCATACCAGGATTATTGGGCAATATGAAAGGACATAACCAAAGAGGGTACACCTGCAGAGGCAAGAAGACACTTTACCACTTATTTTTAACAAAACAATCCATTTAGCTATCTCTTCTTGGAACTTCTTTACAGTTTGGGATTGAAACTTACACAGCTCTTCCTTTCCCACTCCCTCACTGTGGTTCTTAGCTGCACTTTGTAATGACCATAACACAAATAGATTGAGGTGCTGAGAATACGTGCTGTATCCTCCTAGAATTACATCTCCTGTCCGTTAAATATTTGAAGTGGAAACAAAACCCAACTAAATAAACATTCTGGGTAAAAAGACAAAGAGTTTTCTTTTCCAGGCCAGTCTAAAATTGAAATTGCCAAGTTTGTACTCCTGATGCTAACTACAAGAAATTCAGAAATAAAAGCAAGAAAGGGAAATTAGTTCCCACAGTTGGTGTTTAGTGAGATCGCTGGTTATTCTAGATGAAAGAAAAATCAGTTCAAGTTTTACTAAGTGAAAAAATGTTTAACAAGTGTTTGCTTCCTACAGAAGTTTGAACCTAACTTTTTTAAATTCCTTTTTTTCAGAAAGCTGGGTTAATTTCTTCTGCAGCGTTGCACCATAAACTCGCAAAGATACGATAATGACCTTTTACACAAGCAGACTATTATGCCTTAAGATGGAAAGTCACAATTCTTATTACCCACAGTCCAAGATTCATTGCATTGTAAACATGTGATCTTACATTAAGGTCCTGATGGAAGGTTTGGATAGATTTTTCAAGGCTCTTCATTGGCACCAACATGTCCTGCACAACGTGGTGTTGCTCGTACAGCTTCCGAATAGCTTCTCCTTGGGTGAGCTTTAACAAAGAGATTTTTGGAGGAACCATCCAGCCGAACAGGTAACGGAAAATAGGGTTATTGCCAAAAGGAATAATATCCTTTAAAGAGGAAAGAAAAAAAGTTTGACTTAAGAATGTGTAAGTGAACCAAAAGACAATATTACAGAATCCTCAGAGCAATACTAAGCCTGATTTTCAAGAAATTTAACTGCTGATACTTTTGCTAAACTACTATAATACAAATATCAACAAATGTGAGATTCCTGCACTGAAAGTAGCAACACAGCCCTGTCCTAAGCCTCCTCTAGTTACAAGAATTATTTTCAGCCATATGAACCACAACATACTCAGCCCTGAATACTTTCAGAGCATTAAGTTGAGAGAACAATAGGCTATTACCTTAAATCAGATAAGGAAGGAGCACTTAAGAAGCTAAACTTACACAACTCTTGCAAGAGCAAACACGCAAAAGATCAAGTCATAAATTAATTTTAAAGCTGTAAATTTTTCAGTACTTTCTGCACAGCCAACTCCTGTTTAACTTCTCTGGGAGCTGAATGGATCCAGTATCTCACTCCAGAGATTCAAAATGCAGCAATAAGAACCTTTTAAAATGTCAAATAAAGTGTTGTGTAAACGCACATCACAACAAATACAGTTATGAAATTCAAAGTAAGACCTTACGATATATAATTAGTATTCTAAGTTTAAGCAGGGCAAGTTTTCAGCTTTGATCTCACATTCATGTTTTTTCCACTGTCTGCCTTTGGAAATTGCTTAGCAGCTGTAAAACTTGCAGCTGTAAAACTTACAGCTGAAATACGTACTTAATTTCTAAATTCAGAAAAGCACTAGAACAGAAATTAAGAAGTTACGATATAACGCCTTATATATAAAGATGTGCCCTTGGATTTGTTTTGCCCAAATGCAGAACTTCTAAGTTTCCCATAAACTTCACTGGCATTTTTTGATGCCATGAAAGAGAGAAGTGTGGCCAAGGGGAAGAAGGTATATTGTGCCTACAGTGGGAAAGAGCAGAACACCCTCTTGCAGATGTTACTTTAATTTTGCAACTGATCTTACTTGGAGCTCCCAGAAAATACTGCGTGTATGTCTATGGTAATAATGTCTTGAGGGAATGTATTCTATTCCAGTCCTGTCAGCTTTCAAATACTTCTCCACATGCTTAAAGAACCACGGCTTGTAGTAGTTGCCAATTCTGTTTATCTGTAAGAAAACATGCATTCATTAGTGAACACCAACACAGATAATGGTTACACCTTACTCGACAAGATTAAGTACATCCCCAAAACCCTTTACTGTGAAGAATCAATGTTATACTCTCTGTGAGAGTTTCTCCACATGTATGGCTCCTTCTCACCCTTTTTGCCATCTAGGTTTAATTTAAATAACGCTTGCTAACACTTGACCATTATAAGATAATTGAGAGTCTGGGGATGTCACAGGACCGGATTCCTAAAATACTGATCTCTCAATTAATCCAAAGTCTTATTATGGTAGAAAGAAACAACCAGGTTGAAGGATGCAATCAACAGGTACCATGCCTGTACTGTAAATGTCCCTGATATGTTTGACCAATATTAACTCTACTAAAAGACAGCTGGAAAAAGATTTACTGAGTGACTGCAGTTTAAAACAACATTGTTGTGTATGAGAAAATATACTTCCCTTCCTCCTTAGCTACTGCAATAAAAAGGCTTTAGAATAAATTATTTGCTACAATAATAAAATCAGGAGGTCATTTCTTATCAACTGAAGAGATTTAGAGTACAGACTCTGCTGTACTAACAAAGAGCTGTAATTTAAAATATTCTGGTGGACAGAACTAACTTTTAAGCCCTTTTAAGATTTTGTTCCAATCTTATAAGGACTGTGGTTTTATATTAGCATATAGTACAGCTTCAGCTATTTCGAGGGTATTTTTTTCCTTTGTGAGAAACTTCTCTTCAGTTACCTTGCTTTGCTCAGCTTCATCAGTCAAGACTCCTGTCATGATGACTGCTTCTTCCAAAGAATACATCAGTCCTTCCACAAAGCTATTCTCCTTTTTCTTAGATTCTTCAGTAAACTTCTCACAAATCTTCTGCAATCCTCTCACAGGCTGATAATGTATTCTCACATATTTCTTGGCAGGAATCATTTTTATTTCTGCTGCAACCAGGAAACCCAGAGTACCACAAGACCAAGGCACTGCATAAAATAGGTCTGAATTTTCAGTCTGCAAAAAGTATGTCATACTAAATCATATATCCATACCGATAATTGTCAACGACATTGTAAATGATAGCAAAATAACATTTTGTCTTACTGGTGAACATCTCACAAGGCTTCCATCAGCAAGAACAAGTTCATAGGCCACGCAGGTATGTTGGAAAAGCCCGTAGATATGGGATGAAGACTCAATTCCAGTTCCCATGATCAGACCACCTTATCAAGAGAGGATATAACAAATCAAATGAAACACACTCCAAAATTAAGTTTGTTTATGAGAACAAAACTCCACTTTTAAGCTCGGGGCATGGCTTCTAAGACTGCTTTTCAAAAAAAGAAATCCAAAACCAGCAAAGTGCTTATAACATGAACACCACAAAACAATGAAAATGCAGCAAAAGCAGTGAGTCTCTTGTCATCACAACAACCCTTACCTACTGTAAGATCATCAAGCTCTGGTACCACAGGAATAGTCCAGCCCATGGGATTCAGGTGTGCAGTCAACTGGCCCATGGTGACCAAAGGTTCCACACGAACAACCTAAAAAGAAAGAAACCCCATTTCCCCCGCCAAACATAAATTAAGTGTTCAGTATTGACAATGACAAATCATGGCTAACTGGTTTATACTTCCATCTGTTATCGGAATTCAGAGACTTGCTTTCCTAAGAGCACTACTAAAAATAGTTGAAACTGTTTAGTGATTCCTCCTCTGCCTCAACATCTTATTGCTCAGTCCCCCAAACCATAAATCAATCTGGTCTTTTAGATTTCAGCACGTAAAAGATAAGTAATTCCATATGGTGTTTTTTCAGATAGAATGATCCAAGCAGACGTTGTAAAACCTGAAATTTGGTGACTCTATTGCTACAAAAAACCTTTGTCCTCTATGGAATCTAATCTCCCTTTCAGCTACAAATACAGTAAAACATGCTGTAAATTTCATTATCATAAAAGCTTTGTGATGAATTTGTTACCTGTCTTTCACTGTCCACTTCCAGAACATCCATTAAGTTGATCATGATGTTCTTATGAACCTTCTTATACTTTCCAACACGAAGTGACACAGTCAGCCAGCCAGGCCGGCCAGTGCACATGTACCTTTTGCTGCCTTCATTTTTCCATTCCCGAACCTGCAAGACATAACAACTGAACTGAGGCTGTAAGGCACATACATGCCAATAATGTATACCAGAAACATTTTTCCCTTGCTGTAGAAATGTTGTTACTTCTTGACATGCATGTTGCCTGCAAGTAATGAAGCTTGGATGTCTCTTTTGAGTAGTGACGCTTTGGGAGTCTCTTAGCAGGGAAACTTCTGAGCTTCTAAATAAAACACCACCAGAAGTGCCTAGTTATGTAGAGGAAGCATTTCTAATACCCCGCAGCTTTTGGAGATGAGTTTCAGAAAACTAGAATGAAGGCTTTAAAAATCCACAGGTAAACCTATACTTGAAGGGAGGTATTATCATTGTCATAAATAATGCCAGTTCTGTGAAGGTTAATGAAACAATGCCTCCTCCTAAACACACCAAAAAATGGTCTGAGCCTGAAAATGAATGGGCACAGAGAGAAAAGATGAGAAGGAAAATGTGTAAGCCATACGTGTGATGCACAAATTTTGCAAAGCCACTGTGGTTAACATTTGGAGAACAAACATCAATAGTAGCGTTTTCTTCAAAGCTCAACTGCTACTACAGCTGGTGATAAAAAAACAACCCCAAACCCTCAGAGAATAACTCCGGGCACATTAATATCCATCTGCAATGAACATGAGAATCAATTTAAAAAACAGAAGTAGACATGACAGAATTACCATAAATACTAGAGAGCACACATTAGAGACTTCTGCATTTCTGGGTGGAAGAGAAGTTTTGGCTCCCCTTCTCTCAGAGCTAACAATGCTGAGAAGCAGGACGTAAGCGGTATGAAAACACGGTATTACATCCACCATTCAAAGACTAACATTTTCATGTTAGATGTGTGCAGAGGTACATGCCCAAACCATGTGCACAGGGAGAGCTGCTGCACATCTCCAAGGGTGCTATGACAACAGCAGCTGCCCAACTGCATCCAGACTTGCAGCTGCTGATGCTGCAGCTTCAAGCAGAGTCTCAGATGGAGACCCCCCCCAACATAGCAGCAGAACGTCCCGCTGCCCTTTTCGTTTGCTTTTCCTGGATCCCAGGCTGGATTATGCCTGGCTCCGGGCACGCAGAGGGCACAGTGGTGCCAGGCACGGGCAGCATGGTGGGAGGGGCTGGACTTTCCTCCCGCAGAGCCTCATCTCTTGGAGCTAACAATGCCAGGAAGCAAGATATAAAAGGTATGAAAACACAGTATAAACACCAACCATTCAAAGACAAACATTTGCGTGTTTCATGTGCGCATAGGTACCATGTGCACAGGGAATCACTGCACCATCTCCAAGGATGCTATGATGACAGCACCTGGACTTGAAGCTACTGATGCTGCAACTTCAAGAGGAGTTTCAGATGGAGACCTCCCCCTTACACAGTGACAGAACCTCCTGCTGCCCTTTTAATTTGCTTTTCCTGGATCCCAGGCTGGATTCTGCCCAGCTGTGGGAGCATAAGCAGCACAGCAAGAGGGGCTGGGCTCTCCTCCCGCAGAGCCTCATCTCTTGGTGCTAACACCACTGAGAAGCAGGACGTAAGCAGTATGAAAACATGGTATTACGCCAACCATCCAAAAGAATAAATTTTCATGTTACATGCGCACACATACTATGCGCACAGGGGGTCCCTGAGCATCTTCGAGGATGCTGCGATGACAGCACCTGGACTTGCAGCTGCTCATACTGCAACTTCGAGAGGAGTTTCAGATGGAGACACCCCCCCCCCCGCCCTTTTCGTTTGCTTTTCCCTTATTCCAGGCTGGATTTTGTCCAGTACCAGGAGCATGAGCAGCACAGCAGGAGGGGCTGGGATCTCCCCCCACAGAGCCTCATCTCTTGGAGCTAACAATGCTGAGAAACAGGATGTAAGCACTATGAAAACTCACCAACCATTCAATTTCCCTGTTACATATGCACAGTTAGCACGGGTGCAAGGGGTCCCCGCACATCTCCGAGGATGCTGTGATGACAGCACTTGGACTCGCAGCCACTGATGCCCAACTTGGAGTTTTGGACAGAGACCCCCTTACACAGAATCACAGAACCACCAGGTTGGAAAAGACCTCTTGGAGCATCGAGTCCAACCATTCCTATTTGCCAAAAAAAACATGTCCCTGAGCACCTCATCTACCCGTCTTTTAAATATCTCCAGGGATGGTGAATCCACCTCCTTGGGCAGCCTCTGCCAGTGCCCGATGACTCTTTCTGTGAAAAATTGTTTCCTGATATCCAGTATGAACCTCCCCTGGTGCCCCAACAAGCACAAAACAACCCAATCCGATAAGATCAGCTTTCTTTGCGTTAGTCCCAACCCATATTGTGTCACCCACAGGAGTGGCTAACATAAAGATTCCCTTTGAAACTGAAGGTTCAAAAGCAAAGATTCCTTCAGAAGTACCACACGGTTTTGTTTCAAGCAAATTTTGTTTCAACACAAACTGTGTTGTGGACGGAGGTCACAGCCTTTCACAGAATCATAGAATCACCAGGTTGGAAAAGACCTCTTGGATCATCGAGTCCAAACATTCCTATTTGCCACTAAACCATGCTCCTGAGCACCTCGTCCACCTGTCTTTTAAATACCTCCAGGGATGGGGACTCCACCCCCTCCCTGGGCAGCCTCTAACAGTGCCCGATGACCCCTTCTGTGAAAAACTGTTTCCTGATATCCAGCCTGACTCTCCCCTGGCGCAGCTTGAGGCCATTCCCCCTTGTCCTGTCACTTGGGAGCAGAGCCCAGCTCCCTCCTCTCCACACCCTCCTCTCAGGCAGGTGCAGAGGGCGATGAGGTCTCCCCTCAGCCCGCTCCCGCCCCCCCTCACCTGCGCCTGGATGTGCCGCACGCGCTGCCCGTGGAGCCGCGGGGCGCTGTGCAGGCGGCGCACGGCGCGGGCGCGCAGCTGGTAGTACACGTCGAAGAGGATGGAGAGCGGCATGAGGAAGAGGCAGACGAAGACCCAGCGGTGATGCACCAGCACGGCCTCCAGCCCGCGGTGCCGCACCCACAGCAGCAGCAGCGCCAGCCCCGCCACCACCGACCACGCCGGCGACATGGCGATCACCCCGCCGCCCGCCGCGACCGCCCGCGGCCCCGCGGAACCTCGCGCCCTGGCGCCCGGCCCCGCCCCGCCGCCCGCGCGCACGCCGCCCATTGGCCGCCGCCCGGCGCCGCCGTGGGGCGAGGGGAGCCGAGCGGCCAATCGCAGCCCTTCGTCCGCATCGGACCAGGCGCTGCGGCTGCCCATTGGCTGCGCCCAACGGGATTCCCCCCCCGCCTCCCCTCCGCCCGGCTCTGGGGCTGAGCCTGCCCCGGCTGGGGTGTGGGGCAGGGGAGACCCCCGGGCAGGGAGTGCGGGGCTCCCTCAGACCCTGGGCGGGGCGGGCAGGTGCTGTGGGACAGGGTCAGACCCCCGAGCAGGGCTGGCAGGGGTGTGGGGCAGGGTGAGAGCCCCAGGAAGGGTGGGCAGGGTGTGGGGCAGGGTCAGACCCTGGGGCAGGCGGTGTAGGACAAGTTCAGCCCCTGGGCAGGGGCTGTGGGGCTCAGTCAGACCCCCAGGCAGGGCTGGCAGGGGGGTGGGGCAGGGTGAAACCCCCGGGCAGGGCTGGCAGGGTGTGCAGGGCAGGGTGAAACCCCCAGGCAGGGGTGTGGGGCAGGGTCAGACCCCTGGGCAGAGCTGGCAGGGGTGTGGGGCTCAATCAGAGCTCCAGGCAGGGCTGGGACGATGGTCTGGGGCAGGGTGAGACCCCCAGACAGGTGTCATGGGACAGATCCAGACCCCCAGAGAAGGGCTGGGGACGGGTCATCTCCCCTGTGGCAGGGCTGAGGCAGGGTGTGTGATGTGGGACAGGACCTGAGGCAGAGGGGGTCCCCCCAGTTATGGTTGGATGGGGTATGGGGCTGCGGGCAGGCCCTTGGCAGCTCTGTGGTCAAGGTGCTGTGATGACCCGTGTCCTTCGGACAAGGGGCTCGCACTGGTGCATTTGGGTTATGGGGTGGGAGAAAAACTCTGCATGCCCCTCTTGGATGCCCTCATGGCATTGTTTTAGTCACCAGAAACCTGGCAGTGCAGGTGTCTCCCACAAAAACTCAAAAAATGCCATACAGTCTGGTTTCTAGAAGGCAGAAGGAGATGGCCCGCTCCAAAACAGCTTGCTCACTAAAACCTTGGTGGAAAATTCCTCTCACTCTCCAGAACTGAACAGCGAGAAGGAACATGTATCGAGTGTGTGAGGAAGATCAGGCTTTTTTTTTGTTTGTTTGTTTTTTAAAGCTAAAATCCTTTAGTTCCCTCGAGAGCTGTGCTGTTTAAAAGGATGGTGCCCAGCAGGCAGCAGCTGCCCCAGGAGATGTGGTGCAGACAGGAGCCCTGGAGTGGCAGAGGGACCCTGCTGCAGTACCACTGGGTTCAGAGAGGAACGTAGTGTCCAGGTGTTTTGTGAGGACGCCACCGCAGTGACATAGCATGCTAACAGGCCAGATTGTGCCTCTCTCTTTTTGTCAGCTGGACAAGTAGTCACTTTGACCTTTAGCTGCCACATGAGATGCTTGGGAGCACCAGGCTGGAAGGGATGGCTGCATGAAGGTTCAGAGCTCAGCTATGGAAGGCAGCCATGCCTTGTAGACTCCTTCAGACCATGAAGGAGTTGGTTTTGGACCCAGTTCATTTTTTGTCCCACTGCTTTTATCAAAAGGCTGATCTGAAACTACCCTGCTGTGATGTTTGAAAATTGTCTCCTAATTTCCAGCCTAAATTTAGTTACCTTTTTTGCCTAGCCTGCCCACTAGCTCTTTTCTTTCTTACATACAAGTTGATGATATCTGCTTTTACTTACCAGTTTGCCTGCTGACTGAAATTATGCATGAAAAATAAATTTACTATGCCCTAGGAGAGGTTATTTTAACCTCTCTGAAGGAACTAAATATTTATTCTACATCTGAGTGTGATCAAATGCAGGGCTTATTGGATAACAGCGTCATTTATTCGTAAGGCGATATTTATACCTTCATTGTGAATACTGTTTTGAGATTGATTTTATGAAGACCCATTAAAAGTGTTTATAATTTTTTTCACATTATTTTATTCTTTTATTTTGTAAGGACCTAGGAAGCAAGAAGGGTGCAGGTGAGCTCGAAGACTGTGATGTGAAACTGTGCTTTAAAACAGAGGAGTGAATCACCATCAAGATTATGGTGAAATTGCCTGTGTACCTAGCGATGCCAAGCATAGAAAATACAGGAATAAGAAGGGGATGAGGGAAGGGGAGACAGATGTTTTAAACGCTGATGTTTTTCAATTTTATTTTAGATGTGAGCAAAACGTCATCCAACAATCTGTGTAGGCTTAGGAAAACATCTGCAAATCTTGCTTGAAAAGCTAAGATTCCCCTGGTATCCTTGTAAGACTAAACCCCCCAAATCTCTTCAATTAAATTATCATTTTAAGTCTGTTTAAGCTGTTAGTGCTTCTTAAAAAAGCAGTCCTCTTCCCTTCCTCTCCTCCCTCCTGCTCCTGCCATCCCATCCGCCTACTCATGCTGTTCTGGGCATGCTGTGCAGTACAAATGCTCTGCTGTCGCTCAGTAAAACAGGTTGGGGAACTGCTCTGACTGAAGAATTGGACTGTTTCTTAAATCAATTTTTTCTGCCTGGATTGGCTCTCTGGTGGCATTCACCTCACACGTGCTATGTAGGTGAGGTGCAGAAGCAGAGCCAGGGCCTCTCATTGACTGTTCTAGAGCTACCCATCTCCTTGGTGAGAGCTCATCACAGATAACCCTGCTGATACTACCCACGACACTGTTCGTTACCAAGCAGGATTTAGTAGTGACTATGCAAAGGCTTTTGGACAAAGAAAGAATGAAAAGATGCAGCTGTTTGTTTAAAGAGACAGCTAAAAGGGAGATGAAAATAATGTACAGAGCATTTGAGCTGCAGACAAAAGCAGGCTGAAAACTTCTGTCTCTGTAAGAAGAGTAAGTATCAAGAGGCATTCAGAGGAACCAAAGAAAGGCACAGAAAATCATTAGAAAGCTCTTTTTCTCATGCAAGCTCTCATAGCTCTGGTACTGGCTTCCATGGAGCTGCTGCTGAGTGGTACCAGGGTGTCAAAAGCACGGGCATTTTAATAGTAACAGTTACAAAAATGAATCAAGAATTTTGGGAAATCTGTGAGCCTTCTTAATTCAATAAACAAACCGTTCTGTGGTTTCTAGAGGTTGGGAGTATGTTTCCCATGTCACCTGCTGTCAGGTTTCCTGCATGTTTGTTTGGCACAGAACTGGTGCTGCCAGAAATGAGATGTGATTTCAGCGGGTTTGAAGGATGTGATGTTCAAACTGCTATGTGAGAAGCTCCCTCTACTGAGAAAAACAAAGTATATTTGGCCGGCTTGAAGAAAAAGGCCATTGGAGGACGTAGGGTGGTGTGGGGATGCTGGCAGGTTGACACGTGTCCTTCTGGGTATGGGCTGAACGAAGCTTGAGAGCTTTTCTATATCCAGTAATTGAAGAAAAATGTCAAATTTCAGCTTGAAGGAAAAAATACAGGTTAATATTGTCAGCTGTTTTATAGACTGATGCTATCAGAACAGCTGCCAGAGTATTCCAGAGGGATGACACATACTTACTTGTTTAACATCTGTGCTGGGGAATGGCTTCCAGACGACTGTGGCCCAGCCTGCTCAGCACACTTAGTCCTCATGGTGTCTTTGCTTTTCTGCCTTGCCTTCCCCTTGTCCTCTCAAGGCTGCACTCACCCTGTTTGCACTGGGAGGGACTTCTCCAAGAGACGGAATAACTCTGGTACTGCAAGGCAGGATAAAGAACCAAGGATGCCTCAGCTGTACCCTCTGTGCTTGCATACTGGCCGTGTTGTGTGGCCCTATTCCTCCAGCAATGAGTTATTGTAGGCAGCTGGTAGAACCCCAGTGGTTGTCTTGGGAAGAAGCAGATGTAGGGTGTGAAGTGAAATTTGGAATATGAATGATGGCAGAATGGGGCCTATCCTTTGGTGGCTGTGCTTCGCATCAGGACGTGAGGTCAGCTGCTGGTCAGCACGTTCACAGAGTGGCTGAAAAAAACCCATGCTGCAGAATGTGTGAGAGCTTTCGTGTATTCTCTCTGACATGTATCAAATCCAGTTTTACAACTGACTGTGAAAAGACGCGCTGTCTGGGATTTATAAAAAGAATCACTTGTCAAAACAGAGAGCCAGTCTGGGAAAGGAATTCAGCCCTCCCTTCATTGTCAGTGGGGCCAGTGTCCTCAGGCTCAAAAATGAAATGGCTGTGGCAATCTAGCTGGCATGAGGAGATGGTTACTGAAGGACCTAGGGTTCCAGCACTGAAACTACAAAATGAGGAAGGCTGCATTCCTCAGTGGAGGAGAGCAAGCTCATGGGAAGCCATCAGTTGTCTCCATGGCCCCTTTGGGCACGTCTGAGAGTTAGAAGAGGCAGCAGTCAGAGAAGTGCTCATGGTTACCTGTTTCCTTCCATCAGTGAGATCCTGGAGACATCGACTGCGATAGGCATCAGAAAGGAGCTGCAGTCACTGAAAGGCCCACCCTGTGCACTAAATATGTTATTTCAGACTCATGGTATATCTCTTTTTCTCCAGATAATGGACATGTGTGCCAGTGGTCTTCAAGGTGTTCAGAGTGAACTTTGTTATTAAGGCAATTGTGAACCACGGTTGGTGATGAATGTCTCCAGGACTCCTTCCACCACTTGCCTCCCGCCTGCTCTTGCCTGGAGTGGTAAATGCTGTGGGAACGTGCAAAAAGTATTTGGGACTAATGTGACTGTGAAGGCTTGCCAATGTTACTGGAGGAAAACACTGGAATTTATTTTTCTGTACAGGCTATATTTTTCTCCCATTTTCAGCTCCCAGCAATTCTACATGTGTGTTTAGCCTCCAGATGTACTTGTGGGCCCTTTTCCTCCAAATAAAGCTAGGACTTTAGCTGCCTTGGCCATCATAATTCTCTCCACCGGGTGCTGTCACTCCATCACCTGTCTGCTTTCATTTATTTCAACATTTTAAAAATTTCATGGGCCCACTCACAAATGACGTAAACTGATAAAACTCCAGGCTACGCTCCAAAAACATCAGTGTAACTGTAGGATCTAGCCCTTTGGGTTTATCTACCTATACCAAAGGAAAACAGAAAAGCTCTAAGCAAAGACAAAATGGAAAAGAACAGCTGGAAAAGAGCAGTTCAAAATGTTGGTTATGTAACAGTTGTATAGCTATTATAGTTACCTAGCACAGCCTTCTCAGAAGCGAAGCAATCACAGCCAGATAAGTTAATAATTAAGGATGATGAAAATATACCACTGTTCCAATAATAAGGAGGCATATTAATCTTACTGAAGATAAAAGGAGGCATATTTAATATGGGTCAGTGCTATCTGATAGGCTGCAAATGCCCCTTTCTCACTAGAGAACTTGGTAAAAAATCAGGTCAAAGAGTGATTGCTGGTATCTATTAAGCCATTTTACTCTCCTCCGTGTTGCTTGCGTCCTTTTGATGGCAGACGTGCCTTGGTGTCAGTCCACGTTGGGAAGTGACTCACTCCCACGTGTATGGATCTGAGCAGAAGGAAGCTGGAGGCTTATAGAAGAGGTTCCTGCCCCTTTCTGTTGAGGGTGACAAGGTGTGCTCCTGTATGTGGATCATCTCATAGGGATAGACAACAATTTCGGACTGAGAACTGAATAATAGACCGGTCCTCACCCCTGCAAATAAGCAATTGGCAAAGGTGTCTGTACAGAAAGATGTTGCAGGTGGGAGTGCTCAGTCTCATTTAATACAAGAGATTCCTGTAAGGTTCAGTTTGGCAGACTTGATTAGAGAAATATTCGAAAATGAGACAGTAATTCCAATACCTCCTGACAAAATGAAAACCTATTTTTTTTGTACATCTAGCAAGTGCAGAAATGCGATGGCTGCAAAACTGTACCAATGGGGAGTAGTGAGCTTTCTATACCTGTACACAGAACTCCTGTGACTCTCAGTTGTCTGAGAACGGGTAAACACACAGATCCTGTCTTCAGCTCATGCTAAAACCTTCTGCAGCCTCGTGTGCTGAGCTGGAGACTTGCACAACTGCTTTCTGTCTCCTTCTGCCCTCTCCACCCTTGGCAAGGCCCATTTTTAAACAAAATGCTTAAAATCCTCAGGAGATCAGCCAGCAGCCAACTATTGTCATCCCAGAGCAGTTAATTACCATTATCTCTAGTATCAATCAAGAGCCTGTAATAAACTCTGAACTTTTATTGCATTGAGCTGTCCATTCACATCCAGACTAACACAGATTATAGAGCTGGGATGAGCTCTCTCCTACTGGAAGTAGCACAGTGAATGGCTGAGGGAGGAGGGTTTCATCCCTCTGCAAGGCAAGCAGTTGCCCACCAACATGAGTTGGCAGTTTTCTGGCATACGAGTATTTACACCTCCGAAGATGTGTGGTAAAAGCTACACTTTTTCAAATAAGATGTGTAGCCAGATTAGCTCCTAGCTTAAGGAAGGGCCCGATATATTTTGGGGAGAAAGATTAACTATATGGGTCCCAGAAGACTTCACAGGGTGGTCAAGCAGGGAAGCCTATGTTCTCCATCAGGGATGACAAGTCTTTCTCTCAGGGACGCTACGTCTTATGGGTGCTCTCTCTGAGGTCCTGTCACAGTCTGCGATGCTGGTGGTAAGTCAATATGGGAGACAGAGACCTTTTTTTTTCAGTCTGAATGTAAGAAATTTAGGCAATGTTTTCCATCTGTTCTTCACATGCCTCCTTGTAGATGCTTGTTACTCACCTTCATGTCCTTCTCTTTCTCCCAAGCTAGTATAGGGTCTGATTTTCTCTAACACGTGGAGGAAAGAGATAGCAGCAACCTGCTCCTACACCTGCAAAGGAGAAAGTTTTAGCTACTGCTGTTTCTTTTAGGAGTAAATTGGGAGAAGGTATTTGGATTGGAGCTTTAATCTACAGACCTAACTGTCGTGTGAGCCAAATTTCTCATTAAGGGCACAGTGGCACTGCTCTTGGCTTCACTGGAGATGAGGGTTGATATCCGCAGTCAGACTGGTTCTGACACTTTTAATGCCATATCAGAGAAGTTGCAGCCCTTTATTTCCCAATCTTTCCTGTCATTTTTGCAGGATTTTGAAATTGTCTGCAGTTACCTAGAAACTCAGGTAAGAAGATGTGAATGTGCCAGGTCAGAAGTGAGGCAAAGTCTGCAGGCAGAAGTGACTGCTTTTACTAGGTCGGCAGACAATGTTACAGACAAGCTTTGAAGAAAGCAGACAAGCTTTGGGGCACAGCAGTACAGCCAGAGGAACATCACTGCTGCTGGAAGGAAGAGACTGACATTTGCTGTTTGAAATGGAGACCACATGGCATGAAGAAAACAGAAGCAAGCCGCGTAACACCTACCTCCCAGGCTGGTGTAAGGAACAGAGCAGCTTTCCCATGTGCCTCATCACCTGTAACCCTCAGACACAAGGTGCTGACCCAAATGCTCTGACCTGCAGGAGAGCTTCTGTGCCTGAAAGTCTATTTGGATTTTTTTTTTCAAGCTATATACCCCATAGACTAGTAAAAAGTGCTCTCTCCTTTCAGCCATACATTGCATATCTCCTCAGGCTCTCATGCCTGCAACAAAAGTTTTGCAGGGTTTGCTGGTAGCATAATGTCCCTCAGCAACCTCCCAGCACAGCACACTGATGTGAGCAAGTGCTTGTAGGCAGCCTGATGCCACGTCAGGAGGTGCAATAATACAGGGAGAACTGGGAAAGGCAATCAGCTATGGAGCATCTGGGACGGGTGTGTGACACTGAGGGTTTCCTCATGGCTCCACACCCAGTGGTGACAAGAGCTAGATATCTGCTCTACCTTTGCTCTAAAGATCATTATTAATGCTGATTTTAAGCTTCTCTTTTGCACTTGCATCACGAGGGAAAAAAAAAATCCCATCACCTACTCCCTGGAGACTGCTGTAATAACTGAGAGCAGTGGAGACATGGAGACTGCACAGGTTCTTGAGGATGTCAAAGTAGATTGAGTTCATCCTGTATGTAATGGCGAATTCAACTGGAAAGCAAATTTAGGCAGTTTTGTCTTTGATTGTAAGTACTTGCTACTTTTTAACCATCAAGATTTGGAATCAAGAACACAGGGGCTCAATCCTCAGCTATTCAATGTGTGGGGTAAAGCTAACTGCTGCTGTTTTCCAGCAGTCAGTGCAGATCTTTGATAGCTGCCTCTGCTCAGGTACAGCAGCTGCGCTCACAACTGGCATCAAGCTTGACTGAGGAGCCTACAAGGCTGAAAATCGATGTTTCTTCACCACAAGGCAAATGGCAACTCATGCTCTGGTACAGCCACAACACTGACCACCTGTAAAACGTTGCATGGTGGGGTGCAAATGGTGCATGTTCCCAGAAAGAGAAGCTCAGACCTGAAATGTGCACAGTACATGGTGCCTCCCTAAGGCAAAAATCTCCAGGAGCTCTGGAAAAGTTTTACCTGACTAAAGATTGACGAGAGGCATCAGGATTTAACTCTTTCATTTTCCCACCCTTTTAAAGGCAAATTTCAAATCCTTTGCAGATTTTGGTGGAAAGCTCCTAGGAAGCTCCTACTGTCCCCATTTGCAACACAGAAATGTCCCTTACAGGAAACCCACAGTTTTATCATGCCAGTTTATCTACCCAGTGGCCTCAGCGGGAGGTGGCACCTCAGCCTGGTGCTCCTGAGGGAACACAAGTGCTGAATGAAAAGGAAAAGGAGTTTAAGATCACTGCTCATCCATAAAGATCTCTGTGGATGAAGGTATCAGTACTTCTCACTTTCCAGGACTTCCCACCGTAGCTGTGTTCCTCAGCATAGTGTGGCTTTACACACTGTTGTTTAGGACATGTTACAGTCAGGTTAGCACATTTTAAAGCTTTAAAACACTTAAAGTTTTTTGGTCCAGAGGCTTGCTGGGTGTCTGATATAACTAGTGCAGAAACCACTTCAGAAACTGATATTAAGCAAGTGATTGAGCTGAATGTAGTTAATGTAATCTTGCTTTTCTGTTGTAGTTCAAATCCAGTAAAAGCTGTTGGAACTAAATAATAAGATATGTCATGTACAAAATGGGCTTCTGCAGTCAGTAAAGTCTTGGGGGAAAAAAATAGCTGTCTGCAGGAAGAGTACTTCTTGGTGAAGGTGGCCACAACAAACACACCCCGCTTTGTGGTCATGAGGTTGATACCCTTCCACATCCAAACGCTAGGCTTTTCCTGCTGGAGAGCAAGGGTGAGTCCTAAGCCTTCCAGCTTCCTAAATAGCAGAACCACGAAATGGCCAGCCGGGGGTTCAACCCCAAATAAGCCTAAGGACATTGGTGAACTTTGCAGCATTTGAAGATGTAGGACAAATATATTCAATACCTAAATTTACTTACTGGATTAACTAGAAGTGCCTGAGCCAGTATATCAATTAATGCAACTAATTAGGCATTTTAAGAAGATGCAAATTAAAGCAAAGATAGATAACAGGAGGTTTCTCCCTTGCTTTACGTGTACTGGGTGCAGGAACTCCTTCCCATCTGCACATCCTCATGGCTGCGTGCTGTAGCCGCTTATCGGCTTGGCAGGCAGCACCCGGCTTTGCTGTGCCTAGTGGCCCATGCTGAGGGGAGGCACGAGTTGTGCTAGTCCCATGGGAATGGCTTCTCTGTGGACCTAGACAATGTAGGCACCTTGTGCCTGCTGAGACACGTTCCCTAAAGTCTCATCAGTGACTCTAGGGGGACCATCATGGGTTGCAGCACCCTTGTCAGGGGCAGCTGGGCGCAGGGAGTGTGGCTTGGGTACCAAATCACCGATGGAGACCTGCAACCTGCCCCAGGATGTCGACACTCCTGTCCCAGGTATAAAGGCCCTAGTAAGGAGCTGGAGCTCTTCTTTTCTGGACTTGGGGCCCTGGTGCACCCAAACTGACTCTTGACTTGGTGCTCTGGTGTCAATCACCTTGTCGTGATAAGGCAGAAAGTGCATGCATGTGAGCACGTGCACACACACACACATGCACACACACGCGTGCACACTCACATGAGGTGTTGAAAAAGCTGACTTATTTAACCTGATTATACAGTGAAATGCAAGATTTTACATGTAATTTGCTGCAGCAGCAAAATGTGGTGAAAGGTGAATCAAAAAGCAGCATTTTTCCACTGTGCCAGCAGCGTTGATCAGGCAGAGCATCCTTACCTGGGGGAGGCAATTACTGGAACAATCTCTCTTTCTCTGTTCCTCCTTTGTTCCTGTTCTTGCAGGAGCTGTAACTGTCTTTTAAATCTTGTTTTCTCTGCCACAGTTTCAGCATGCATGGGATGTTTTACATAATTTGTGCAGATATTCTGTCTTTATTCTGCAGAAGCCCTTTGCCTGCACCCTGTGATGTGCTGCAGCACCTTGTCCACCAGAAGAGAAGTTCTCATAAAGTTTGGCCAAGGTCCTGATAAGCAGACAGAGGTGCTGGCACTCTTCTGTGATGGGCACGCTCAGCACTTCCAGCTTTTGCCCTGTTGCAAAAACTTTGTCATGGGTTTGTGGCTGCCTGTAGGCCAGCTCTGTGGGGGAGACGGAAGATCCCATCTTGTTATGGGACTGGAGGACCAAAGGGCCAGAGCAGTGCATTGGCACAGAGCCCCCTCACTCTCTACAGCCCTGTGCTAGGAAGGGCACACCGAGCCGTGTGCCAATGACACCCTGAAGTGCTTCAGAAGCCATTGAACAATCAAATTTCAATTAAATGTTACATCGAGCAGGTAAGGAGCAGGAGATGTCTCATTGTCCTTTAACAGGAGAACTGGTGAATCACAGTGCCTGCATCACTCATGGATGGTAATGTGGGTGCTCAGCATCAGCATATCTGTGACAAAGGAATCCAGCTGTTAACTCCTGGAATCCTAAGGGCCAAAAGCTCTTCTGCCAAGGGGCGAAGACCACAGAGTTTGGAGATGCGGGATTTATTGTTGGCGATTGCACCCTGGGGTTTGAGGGCTCTGCTGCATCCCAGCCTGGTGGGTGAGGCCATACTGGGGTGCTGGCCTGGGAGCCCCCTGTCCCATGCTCCTCTGTGATGGAGACCCAAGCTGCTACCAGGACAGCCCCTTGTGAACCAGCCCTCTTTGTGCCTCAGTTTACCATTTGTATAACTCCTCAGCGTCAGCAGGGGCTGCACTCCTGCACATTTTCCACTAGGCTGAGTGGCTACCAAGCATATACGAAGCACATAATTAATTACACAGCAAGGCTGTGCATCAGCCCCTGCAGCCTGTGCAGATGAACCCTGAAGTGCTTTTGAACCAGAGAAGTGAGGAGCTGCAAGCAGTGCGGGAACAGCAGCCCAGGGTTCAGCTACAGTGCAGGTATATCTGTAGAAATGGCTTTTTCTGTCAGCGATGCTCAGCTGTAGCTGAAGAGTAACACAGCGGATCTGTGAGAGCGCACAACAACAGCACTGTGCAGCACGACAGCTGCGAATAAACTCCACCTGTGCGATGAGAAAGCACGCCCGAGTCCCGATGCCCATCACACGGACCATCCTGAACCTCAGAGCAGAGCACTTGCCTCTTGGTTAACATCCAGGTATCCTCATGAGTGCTGCAGGGTAAATAGATCCATCTGAAACAGGGCAAAGGGGCAGTACTGGCATTTGAGGTGAGGAGAACCGAAGTGGTTACAAAGCAACTCGTGGCGGTTCCGCCGGTGCTGCCGCGAGGGTGTCCCACCCGGGGGACGGAGGCGTTCCGTGCGCTGCTGTCCCACCCGCGGGGCGGTGGTGTTCACGGGGCTGCGGTACCGGCAGGGCACCTCTCACGGGCTCTGCAGCACGAAGCCCTCCCCAGGCCCCCGACAGGTCTGTCCCCGACTCCTGCCCCCCCCGGGGATGGCAGGGCTCTGCGCCCCCGTCCCTCAGGAGCACGGGCAGCGCCCCGCAGCCGGGATCACCCCCGAACCACACACCGGGCGCTTCCAGCCTCACCCTTCCCCTCCCCGGCACTCTCGGACCGGGAGAGCCGCCCCCTCAGCGATCCGAACGCAGCGAGCCCGGCAGCGCCCTTCGCCTTTGCCTTTTCCCCCAGTACCGGCGCGCGCGGAACGCGACGGGACGGCTGCGAGCGGAGCCGCCCTCCCGGGAGGGAGCGATGGGAGCCCCGGGAGGGAGCAATGGGAGCCCCGGGAGGAGCGGTGGGATTCCCGGGAGAGAGCAGTACGATGCCCGGGAGGGAGCAATGAGAGCCCCAGGAGGGAGCGGTGGGATTCCCGGGACGGAGCAATGGAAGCCCTGGGAGGAGCGGTGGGATTCCCGGGACGGAGCAATGGGAGCCCCGGGAGGAGCGGTGGGATTCCCGGGAGAAAGCGGTACGATTCCTGGGACGGAGCAATGGGAGCCCTGGGAGGAGCGGTGGGATCCCCGTGAGGGAGCAATGGGAGCCCGGGGGGGAGCGCCCCGCCCGGCCCCCGCCCCGCCCGGCCGCGCCCCCCTCCTCCGCCGCTCCGCGGGAGCCGCTCGGCCGGAGCGGGGCTGGCGGCGGCGGTGAGTGAGCTGCGGGGGGCGGGGGGGACACGGAGCTCGGCTCCGGCAGCGGGGGAGGCTCCGGGGGCACCGGCGGGACCCCGGAGCTCCGCTTCTGGGAGGAAAACGCCGGGTTCGGGCATCGCCGCCGTCGGGGCTGGAGCTGCGGGGGCCTCGCTTCGTGCGGGTCCCTCCGTCTGAGCGGCTCCGGGACTGGAGCTCTTTCAAAAGCTTCGGTGTTACTTCGGTCTGGGTGGGTACGACCCCCTAGTAATGGTGACAGTAGTGACAGCAAACCTAGCCGAAGGCAGGAGGGAATCCCAGTGACCCGCTGGCACTTGGGCGTGTGTCTCCTCTGGGTTCCTTTGGTCACATCTGCATGCGGTTAAAGGGCTCCAGCGCGGTGGGGAAGGACAGGCGGCAAACACCGAGAAGGGATGGGATGCGGAGGTGGATTTCTTGATGTCAGTGGGAGAGATTCAAAACTCTTTTCATTTCTTGTTTCGCTGGGAAAGAGCGTTTTTCTGAGTAATGCTTAGACCCTATGAATCACCATCTGCATAACTTTATATGGGGGATGCTATTCTCAGCATCTTACTGGAACTATGCAAACTATTAATGTTTGTGTCTGTTTGTACACGCAATGTGCAAATCTCTTTCCCCGGAAAGAATATTTTGGAGTAGGTCAAAGGAGGAGACGGGACAGAACGAAATGTAAGGGTGGCTTGGCGAGTGGAAATGGGTGTTTGGTAGCCCCTCCGTGGAAACCTGTGCTGGAAATGGTCACCAGGAGACCTCATGTGTGAGATGTGGAGTGCCCTGGGAGTGGGGTCAGGGCCAGGCTTGGGGAGCAGGGGTTTGGGTGCTGCCCTGGCCTCACACCTCTGCTCCTGCCCCTGCTCCTTCGGCCTCTTCTTCCAAGTGGTTGATGGGCTGAGAAAAACATCACATATCTTTTAAAGAGGTCCAGGAGAGCCATGCCAGCCAGAGAGGGGGATTGGCAAGAGGACAGTGGGATGGCAATGTCACCCAGCACAGAGGAGCCACCCCTGCTGCTGGAGCATGTGCGGGGTAGGCTGGAGGAGCTCTTAGCGTTGCTCTCTGCGCTGCGCTGCTTTTGTCAAAAGAGAAGAATTTATTCTCTCAGGCTGTCAATCTGTCACCTCCCAGAGGCTCTCCGCCTCCCCCTCACTGCCGCTGCTCCCAGATGTGCACAGTGCTAAGGGCTGCAAAATTCCCAGTGCCTGAGCTGGGGAATCACAGCATCTCCCAGACCTCACCAGGCTGGCCCCAAAATGAGAACACTGTTGGCTGCAGGAGCTGAACATTTCAATTCTTGGTGCTGTTTCAAGCCAGGCTTTCAGTTTGGAGCTACCTGATTTCCATGCAGTTGGATCGAGAGCTTTGCTGTAGGTTTTTGGGGTTGTAGCATGCTTTTTTTTCAAATCATATTGGCTGAAAATTTTCCAGGTAAATGTGGTGCTCTCAAAAGGAGCTGGATTCACGGGTCAGTAGGGTCCTTGCGCTCTCCTGAGCATCTATGGCTGCAAGGCAGCATGAGCCCAGCTCGCCTGCTGGTTCCTGCTTGTGTTCGGTGGTGAGTTGGAGGATGCTGATCCCTATTAGCATCAGCTGGCATTTCTAACCGGTCTCTAACAGTCCCTTTTCTGTCTCATCTCAGACTTGGGCTCCTGACCTCAGGATGAGAACTGGAGCATGTTGTCAAGGCTCCCAGTCCTGCAGCCTTCCTGGAGGCTTCCTGAATCCCACTTCTCATCAGATTTCTTCATTAAACATAGATTAGATCAAATGATGTTTCTTTCACTATGAAGTAATTTGGCTTTCCATTTAGTGGGCCCATCTGATAAATAAAGGCTTGAAGTAATGTAATTTCACCTGTCCTTGATCACACCAAGTCTGTGCTGGAATTCTGAGCCCTCCTTAGCTCTGGCTTGGCACTTCCAGATCTCGAGGTACAATTTGAGTCCCCGCTATAGGTGGAAACAAAGCCCTGCCTGGAGGAATGGAGACCAAAGCCACCAGATTAATTTCATTTTCTGACATACAGGCAAAGTGATGAAGGCAGAGATTGGAGGTGAGTGTGGGTCACCTACGCAGCTCTCCATCCACCTCTGTGTGTAAGCCACATCTCCATTCTGGACAGTCTCTAATGTGCAGGGTCTCCACTGGCACTGCCACTGTGAGAAGCCCTTGCAAGGGCGTCACCCAAGACTGAATCTGTATAGGGGTGCTGGTGCTTAATTCCCACATGGTCCAAAGCTTTTTGTCCATCAAGAAATGGGAGCTGTACCTGTATCTTTTTGCTGGTTAGTGAGCAGGGCCAGAGCGGATGTGATGGGACCTCTCTTCCTCCCTGCTTGCTGGGAGTTGGGGGCTGGGGATCTCCATGCCCAGAGACCAGATGCTTATTGTATGATGAAGAAAGCAAGGGGGAATGAGATCTCTAGAGGTCAGAAACTAGCTCCCTCTCCTCAAATTTTCCTGTGCTGGGGAAGGATGGTTGCTCTCAGCATGTAATATTGAGCTGACAAGTGCCACCCAGCAGGAACATGTGTCGCTGCCTCATCTCTTTGGTTGTCAAACCAATCTTAAACACTCTGATAGGGATGGTGAAGGTGGTGTTAACACCTGCAGGATCAATCATGCTGGGGAGCTGAGAAGGGGGGAGCAAGATTTGATATGCAAAAGCTCATTTGGAGGAAGACCGAGCAGATTGTTCCAGTGTCAGGGTATTTAACCGACCTTCAAAATAAACTGAAGCCCCACTCCGCTCCTGGAGTGTCTCAAAGTGGGACATCACAGCTGGGTCAGTAAAAGCCTCATAGATCTCAGTGGCCTGTTGCCTTAGTCCGCCCTGGCGTAGCAGAAATACTGACTTCAGCAGTAGGCCATACCCTCTCCAAGGGTTTAGCTTATATCTAGCACATTCCTGACTTTTAATGGAGATGCGCATTTATTCCTGTTCCCATCCTTGCCCTGAGCTTGGTTGTGGTGGGGACCGCAGCTATTGTGGGCTCCCAACAGCCACAGGAGAGCTCTTTGGGGTCCCTGCTCACTGGCATCTCAGAAGCTATCTGTAGCTGAGGCCCCTTGGGTTGCCAGCGGAGGGTTTTTCTTTCCCCTGATACAGCAGCTCTGTGACTTTCAAAGGTGGTACTTGGGCATTTTCCCTGAGAAAACAAGAAGCAGTGCTGTGCCAAATCCCCTGGGCTATGGGCTTTTGACCGGTGATGCCAGTCACCTGCTGTCACCACAGGACTGTTTCAGATGAGAAAACACCTTCAGTTTCAGATGAGAAAATATATACACTGGTAATTCAGAAGCGATGACATCTTACATTTATATCCCTTTCCCTACCCTCTCCCATAAGCCTTGCTTTGATCAGAAACCCAGCTGGCATTCCTCCAAGCTTGGGAGAAAGTCTGGAATCAAACCCAAAGACAAGAGCTGTGCAGGTCCCCAGAGCCGCCTCTGTAGCTCCCCTGGCTGGGGCTCTCACTGCCTCCATGGGAGCACTGGGTCATTTCTGGAAAATTATGATGTTTTTATGAGGCTGTTGGGAAGTTTACAGGTCCAAACTGGTGGCTGCCTTTGCTCTGCCCAAGGGTTTCCCATATGAGATGGTGGAAATGCCCCTTCTGATGGCTGATAATACATAGCTAAAGAGCGTGCAACTCCTAGAGAGGTCCTACCTCAGTAGTTTTCTCCTCTGGCAGGTCTTCCATGACCTTGTCCCACTCAAACCCAGGCCATTTCTTGTCTTGCAGGACGTGGGCTCTCTCTTATGCCTTGTCTCACTCTTCTCTCGTCCTAAAATCTCCTCAAAAAGGATGGCAGCTGCCTCTTTCCGCTACGGCATGACCATCACGGGGGCTGTGCTGCTGGTGACAGGAACGCTGTGTTTTGCCTGGTGGAGCGATGGGGAAGTGGGCTCCACAGCCAACAGTGGAGCTCGCCTTCTGCCTCCCCAGGAAGCCAAGGTGGTTCCCAGCTCCTCCTCCAATGCCCTGCTCCGCTCCGTCAGCTTCTTCTGCTGTGGCATTGGTGGCATCCTCCTCCTCTTCGGGCTCCTCTGGTCTGTGAAAGCCAATGCCAGGGTGGTCTCCCGCCGCTACCAGTACCATTTCCCCAGGGACCTGCAGTACTTCACCGCGGAGCCTCTGGAGAAGTGGAACTGCAGGTGGGTGCCACGTCTGTGTGTGGTGCTTGGGTGGGAAGAAGTCAAGGGTGGGTTTGACTGTCCCGGCATGGCCATACATCTAAGCCTGCTCCCAGGCTTTCTTGCTGGTGAGCTCAGATGAGCGGCAATGCCGCTGTGCTGCTAGTTGCTGCTCAGACCCCATTTGTGCTCTCCTCCTGCTCCCTGAGCAGATGCTCTTGCTCATTAGTGTCAACCTTCACCCAAACCCCTGCAACTTACCCTTGCTGCAGGCACCCTCTGTGCCCACTGGCTCAGCCACAGACAGATCTCCTTGCCCTGTGGGGCCATTGCTGGCTGAGAAAGACATCTCCTTAACATAGTCTCCAAACAGAAGACCACAGTGGTATTCTGACAGAAGGACTGGATTTGGGAGTGGGGGGACTCATCCAGACTTCCATCTCCTGAAACCTTCCCTGGTGCCACAAGCTGCAGTGCCTTATAAGGGTGACAGGGTTTGTGCTGTCTTTAATGGACACAAAATCTATGTTAAAGGTGTTAAAAAGGAGGAAAATAGTCCTCAGGCTGGCATTAAGTGAGATGGGAGTGCAGGTGAAGGGACCCACTATGTAGTCCATTTTGGATTCTGGGAAGACCCCAAACACCACCTGAACACCACTGGTGTTTGTCAGGTCCCCAGACTCTTCCTGTATGAGGCTGAGATTTATTCCCATTTCTTGATTTAAAAGTTTTTTGATCAAAAGAGGTTTTTTTCAGAGACTATTGTGGAAGCTGAGCCAGCCAGCCCTTCGCACTGCTGTTTTATGTAGTCACAGCAAAGATCGTGGCTCCAGCATGAATCGGGCTCTGGGGAAAAGCAGCACAGCACTGAAAGAAACTCTTAAGAACACAAGCTCATACAAATTCAGTTGGTGTGGGTGGCACGTTTCTGGTTCTCTGAGGGTTTTGGTGCCCATCTGAGTATCTGGGGATGAGATCATGAGGCGGTCTGGGCAGTCTTGGAGGTTTCCTCCTCCTGTGCAGCCCTTTGCTGTGCTCCCCATGAGGAATGTCTCTTTCCCTGAGCTCCCACCTCCTGTTCTAGACAGTGCCCCGGCACTGCTGGCACTGCAGGAACTCCGCATCCCTTGCTTAGCATTTGCACAGCAAAGCCTTTTATGCTGGGAGAAACCTGTCTCTCTGCATTTCCAAGACAGCATCCCTTTGAGAACTGAGGCTCTTTGGCAAAAGCCATGGCACGAATGCTGGGGGAGGTAGGTCTGGGACAGGGGGCCGCCACCTTCGCGATGGAAGAATCTCTGCAGAACATCACAGCTTTCCCTTTGGACCAGCTGTGCCCCTCCAGTGCCTGCAGCCTCCCTGAGCCACTGCACAGGGTTTGCATCTGCAAAAGCAAGTAGAGAGTGAGTTGCTTTCAAAGCCTCCCCATCTTTGGAGCTGCACCATTGCATAGGGTGCTGAGCACGGCCGTGTATAGGGTAAAGGTTGGGTGGAGGTTTTCCCTGTACACAAGCTGTGTTTGCTCAACAAAGCACTGCTGGAAGTGTCACCAAGCTTAGCTGGCACATGAAGGGCTCTGGCGGGCACGAGGGTGGGGCATGGCCATATGGGACTGGGATGCCCAGCTAAGGCCACTCACTTGAATGCCAGCAGCCACTGTGCTTTGGGGGTGGCTTTGGGGTTAGGCAGATGATGAGGATGCTCTCCAGCCCTTGGGAAGCAGTGCAGTGCGGAACGGAGGGGCAGATGTCTTGAGACTCAGCGCGTCTGCTGCTTTGTGGTCAGCCCTGCAGTTGTAGCCCTTAATGCAAGAGGTGGCAGCTGTTAGAGGCTGCCTTGACTTCCTCTTCTTGGATCAAGGGTTAATAAACCCAGGGGGAACGGGGCAATGTTGCTTTGTGGCAAGGTCTGGTGGATTGTGTCCTTCCTCCCACATGGCTCGCCACCCACTTGGTGCTGGGAAGTGGCTGACACAATCTTCCAGTGACCCCAGGCAGGCAACACTTGCCATCCGCAGCTCCAGCGATGGGATTGATGGGCTGCTGGGATGCTCTGGTTGACAAGTGCTGGGGTGCTCCAGTTGACAAGGCACTGGGATGCTGTGGCTGGCAGGTGCTGGGACACGAGCGGCTGAGAGAGCTGGGGTTGTTTAACCTGGAGAAGAGGAGGCTGAGGGGAGACCTTATTACTCTCTACAACTACCTAAAAGGAGGTTGTGGAGAGGAGGGAGTTGGGCTCTTCTCCCAAGTGACAGGGGACAGGACAAGAGGGAATGGCCTGAAGCTCTGCCAGGGGAGGTTCAGGTTGGATATCAGAAAAAAATTCTTCACGGAAAGAGTCATTGGGCACTGGAACAGGCTGCCCAGGGAGGTGGTCGAGTCGCCTTCCCTGGAGGTGTTTAAGGAAAGGGTGGGTGAAGTGCTTAGGGACATGGTTTAGGGAGTGTTAGGAATAGTTGGACTCGATGATCCAGTGGGTCCTTTCCAACCTGGTGATTCTGTGATTCTGTGTGACAGGGCACAGGCATGCTCCAGTTTTTGTGTGCTAGATTGCTCCAGTTAATGGAGTGTGCTGTTGGATTTCTTCCCTCACAGTACCTGGGATGCCAGCACCATCCCCACCTATGAAGAAGCCCTGACCTGTAGACCTGCACACGGTGCCCCAGCCTACATCCATCCTCCAGGGAGGAAGGAGGAGCTCACGCCACCCCTGTACCGCTACCTGGATGAGGACCAAAGCTGGCAGGGTGGTCGCCGGCGCAGCTCCTCCGACAGCGCCTTGTTCCGCCCCAGCCCATCCTGGCTGGAGACACAACACCCTGGAGAGCCACAGGCAACGCCTCCCCCCAGCTACGAGAACATCAGTGTCCGGGGGGTCTGAGCTGGTGGTGGGAAGGGGCTGGGACTCTGCGGGTGGCTGCCCAGTCCCTCAGCTTTAAACTTCCATTGCTGGGGTGAGAGCAGACTGGGCGAGAAGTGGGAGGGGTCCATCTGGCTTTCTGAGCGATCTGCTTGGGCAGTTGGGTTTGTGGGTCCCGTGGGAGATGCCTTTGGAGCGGCAGGGGTAACTGGCATGTTTGAAAACCTTTGTATTTTTAATAAAACCACTCCTGGCTGCAGATGCTTTGCATTCCCTGCTCTGACCAACCCTGGCGAGCTCATATCAGGCCAGGGGCTGCCAACTCAAAGCAAGAGATGTATAATAAAAACTGCAGCAAAACAAGGAGTCTGTTTGGAGAAAAACACTCTCCATGCTGCCCCATTTGCTCCTCTGCCTTTTCAATGCCCCTTCCAGCCATATCTCCATCCCTTCCACCTTGCTTACCCCGCGTACAGACTTCCTGTGCCTCACTTCATTTGGTTTAGAGATGTTCAGTGGCTCGTGCTTGCATTCAGGGCATCTGAGTGCACTTGGCATTTCAGGCAATATCCTACAAAAAGACAACCTGAGCGGCACAACCCCCTCCCTGCCCATCACGGATCAGTTTGCAGCCTCACCCAGAGGAAAGGCCAACTTCATTGAGGGCTGCTGCCAGTTGCTTCATCCCATCGAAATAATAGGTTGCCCTATAGGGTTGCCCCCTCTCCTTCCCCCCGTGGACCTAAAGAGTGGTTGTGGAGGCACAGACAAATGTAACACATTGTTTATAATGTAATATATTATTTTTCATAAGCCAGGTACATGCTTTCCTACCCAGGCAGGCAAGCAAGGAAACAAACCAAAGGCTAATTAACGCCACCGCTTTCTGTCTGGCTGTCGGATGTGCGGTGGGAAAGGGACACATTTTAACAATACTGCTTCATCTCAAGCAAACAGAGGGCACATGGATGCTCTGTCCTCACCCACCCCCCCAGACAGACCAACCCTGCTCCATCCTACCCTGGCTTCATCCCTGCCTTTGCAGCCTGGTTGCTTCCCCACCAAGGCAGCCTCACTGGTGGTTTCCCAACATCCAGCTGGAGAAAGCAGGGACTATTCCACCCCACCAGCCTCTAAAAAAGCCCTGGAACACTCCCTCCTGCCCTTCAGTAGCCCTCCAGCCCTTGAAAACATGCTGCACTCTGGCATTCACCTTGATCTGGGGCTCTGCCAGCTCTGATTTATGGCCCAGTCCAGCTCCCAGGGCTGGGAAGGTCCCGTCAGGACCAGTGGGTGTCTGGGTCCCCATGGCTGCTGTCATGCCTCGCTCTCCCTCCCCATTGCTTCCCAAAGTGGGGTCTGGCCGCGCGTGCCTGCAGGGAAGGTTACCCGGACACGTGCTGGGTGGCTTCACTGGAGTGTGAACAGCGGGTCGGTGTTTGCATTCATTACAAACCCGTTAAAAACTGGCTGGCTCAGCCCTGGGCAGGACCTGGCTCAACGTGCAGCTGATCCTCAGCCCCTGGCAGTCTCTGGAGAAAGAAACCACTCCTTACCTTACCCTGGAGGTGTGCTCAGTGGGCAGCAGCTGCAGGTAAAAGGGCTTCCCGGCATCTGTCCTCCGCTGCCTCTCCCCACCTGGCACCCATGGCCGAGGAGAAGAACTTTCGCTACGGGTTCATCATGCTGGGTTTTTTCCTGGTGATGACGGGGATGTTCATCATGAGTGTGGAAAAGCCTCACATTTACATCACCTTCTGCACCCTGGGCATCCTGCTCGTAGCTGTGGGCATCACCTGGAGCATGTGTCAGTGCTACCCGAAGGTAGGGTCCGTCCTGCTGCTGCGCGCCTCGGGATGCTTGAGGGCTCAGCCATGTTTGGGTGACTTTGGCTATGGACATGTAACATTGGGTTGTGTCTCAGTTTCCCCATCCATAGGGTGGTGTAACAGCAGATCCCGGGGGAAAGACAGCTGGGGTGATCCGTAGGCATTGTTTTGGGAGGTTCTTGTCTTGCTACATCAACGCTGAGGATGAAGCCCCACTCCCTTGTCCCCCTGTACCCTTGTGCCTGCTCTGAGCCTGAGGCTTTGCCAAATAGGCAGAGGGGAATAAGCCCGAGGAAATCAGCTTGTGTTCATCTCTCCCATGCAAATACCCCCCGAACCAGCCCCTTTACTCACCCACAGGGTCTGAGGGCTCAGCAGGCTTCCAGGATTTCAAGGAAGCAGCTGTCATGGCTGTAGAGGTCCAGAGGGGTCAGTTCCCCCGAGCACAGCCCGCACCTGCCAGTCTCCTTGGCAGAGGGCACTGCCAGGACGGCAGGGCAGCCACGCATCCCCGCCCCGGGAAACAGAGCTGGCAAAAAAGGCCTTTTTCCAAGAAGAGGGTGGCTCTAGAGTTGATCTGGGTACAGCTGCATGGCTTGTTGAACAGCTTACTTCACCCCAAAATGCGGGACATAGGATCCTAGGAACTGGGACCAGCTGGAACTCCCAGGACTGGCTTGGGTTCCCTGGGACTGGGGTGAATCTGACCCCAGCTCCCCCTAAAGCTGAGCTCAGCCCTGGCTGTGAGGGCGATGTGGCTTTGTCACTGTGCTTGGAGCTCAAGGACGGGGCACCCTTACTGTTTTCCCCGGTCACCGACTTCCTACACGAGCCCTGGGGCCCATCCTGGGCTCAGAGACACACATGACCCTACCGGGAGCAAGGTAGCGAGAGTGGGCCATGCTGGGCTCATTCAACTCCTTGTTGATTTCCAGCCCAAAAAGCATTTTCAGTCAGGACATCCAGATGTGCTGGGAAAAGACCAAACCTCCAGCTAAAGGGACACCTCAGACTATTTACCACTGACGAGGGCTGAGGATCCCTGCAATGCCCACTGCAGATCCCTGGCCTCTGTGTTTCTTTCCTCCCCAGATAACATTTGTCCCAGTGGACCCTGAGGCTGAGCGGTTCCTGGACCACAAACCCATTGTGCTGCCAGAGAAGGACACCCGGTAGGTGCCAGTGCCCAACCCCAGCAGCCATTTTCCTTTTGGGGGGTGTTTTCATCTGTACACATTGTTATCCGTGAGCCCCCAGGGCCAAGGGCAGTGTCTGAGCACACTGGCCCTGGGGACGACTACACATATTCCAGCAAAAATGGATGAGCAGGGCCCAGGGTGGGGAAGGCAAGAGCTTGCTGGGTCCCCTGGGGTTGGATCCGGAGAGATGCTGGAAAGTGCAAAGCATCCAGTCGCGTTCCTGTGGGCATCCACCTGCACAGATCCACTGGCTCTGCTGCTGGCATAGGCAGAGATGGCCTTTAAAGAAGCTGATGGAGTTCTGTGTGCATGTCCCCACACATCTCCCAGCTCCATGAGGGTCCAGGTCCTGCTCAGCATCCTGTTCTTCCTTCTCCCCAGCTTGCAGCCACCCTGCCCCAACCAAGAGGCCACCAACACCTACGAGAAAAGCCTGCCATCCTACGAGCAGATCCAGATTCAGGCAGCGGGCTCGGCCCCGCTCAGACCCACCACACAGCTCAGACCCCGCAGCTGCTCCCAACCAGCAGTGCAGGCGAAAGCAGAGGTCCACTGGGAACTGGAGGGTGTTGGAGAACCCCCTCGAGAGCCAACACCTCAGCTGGAAATGGCAGCAGGCACCTGGTATGTGATGTCTGCAGGGTTGGGGTGGCACTGGTGGGATGTGGGGTGAAAACAGCATGGGTCAGATGGTGTGGAGGAAGGGAGAGAAGGCAGAGGGGTCTTCGCTGGTCACAGAGCACCAACCCCCAGACCCTTAGCCCTTCTGGAGCCCCAGCAATGTGTGAGTAAAAGTGGTCTCCCAGTACCAAATTATTTACCAGTTTGGAATGCTGAGGAAGTCTGGACTGCCTTTGGCTGTAATTTGCATTTTGCTTTTATTTCATTTTATAAATATAAACAATGACCCTCGCCAAAATAAATCCCAAATTCCTGCTCAGACTTCTATAGAAATGAGACACTCATTATGTGTCCTTCAAATCAGATGCCACATATGATGCCATGCATTGGTCGTGAGATCCCAAAAGCACTTTGCAGGCGATGGGGGTCACTGTGCACCCTCAGGGTGTGGGATTTGGACATGTCCTCTGCTAAATAAAGCTACAGATGGGACGGGACAGCTCTACTTTATCTCTGGGATGCAGGCACAGCATGCAAGGGCAGCTGCTACTTTGTCCCATTGGCACGAAAGAGAACCTGGCAGGTGAGTTGTCCCTGTAAAGGTATGCACTGGGGGCTAAGAGGGAATACAAGGTCCTCCTGGTGCACCTCAGCCACCCAGCAAGGGGACTGGTGATGCTGGGATGCCAGCCGAGCAACACCAAGCCCAATGCTGGGGCCAGCAGCCACCAGCTCTGGGGAAACCCCAGCTCCTGCCCAGCTGTGTTTCATATGGCCCCCACCCTGCCTGCCACCCCTCAGCCCTCTCTGTTCCCACAGCTCCTCACGGCCAACGCTGGGGGACGCGCCACTGGCATCCCTCCTGGAGGACATGGACACACCATCGCTGGAGGGCTCCGTGCCTGGCAGCCCTGTGCCACAAGGCCGACCCCCACCTCTCTCTGCCGCCTACTCCAGTCAAACCCCAACCAGCTCCCCAGCTGGAGAAGAGCACCGTGGTTCCCCCTGCAAAGGCAGTGGGAAAGAGGATGACCTCTATTATGGGCTCCAAGAGGGGCTGGATGCTCTGCTTGAGGAAGGTGACCGCCTTTTTGAGCCTGAAAACTGATTTCCTGGAGAGAATGTCCACTTAGCATGGACCCATCTTGTGGAGGGAATGATGCAGCCTGGAAGAGAGGGAGCTGGGGCTGCCCCACGGAAGTGCAGTACCTGCAGCATGGAGGAGTCCCCAGGCTCCTGCCTGTCCCCCATGCCACACTGAACCCTTTGAACTCACCCAGCTGCATGGGGGGCTGCCACTCCACAAAAGCCAAGGGAAGCACAGCCACCCACTGAATTTCTGCAGCAGAGGGGCAAGGACCCTAGTGCTGGAGCCCTTTGGGAGGCTGCAGATGCGTGAATGCTGAGCTGGGCAGGATCCAGGGAAAATCATGTGCTTAGGAAGGGAAAAGATTAGCTCTGCTGCTTGAAACAGGATCAGCATTCAGGTAGGTAAAGATGTATTCACCCCATGTAGGCTTTAGGAGGCAGAGATGTCCGCAAGAGCTTCTTCCCACTTATGAAAGACTTTCGGGAATTAAAGTTAGATTCTGAGACTCTCACACCTTGCAGACTTCATATTTTTGTCCTGGGAAGGCTCTCCAGGTCAGGAGGAGGGTGATGGGCGGGAGAGACTGTGCAGTCCCTCATCTTCTGCACAAGTAGCAGCTTCCAGCACTGAGAGGTGCAGTGGGAGGTCTCGGCCAAACTGAAAACCCAGTGATGGCTCTGACTTCCTGAGGGCTTGCCAGGCTTCGTGAGGAAGACCAGTTGGCACCAGGAACTATGAGCATTTTGCAGTTTTCAATCTGCTTGAGGTGGTGGCTTTGGGCAAGCTTTTCTCTCTCAGCTGGGTTGGTATTAACAGCTGTGGCACTGTGGATGACTGCATGTGGGCACACATAGTCCCCAAACTGCTTCTAAATAATAAGTGTTCATTTCATGTCACATCAATGGAACTAAGCCTGGTTTGTCACCATGACAGGGGCAACACAGTGGCTTTTGAGCAGCCTGCCTACAACACCCAGAGACGCAGCACTGGTGGGAGCTGCGACCTCTGCCTACCCTTCGACTGCTCAGGGATCTGTGTGGCTGAGTCTCTCTGGGGCAGCCTGGTTTGCCAGGGAGGAAGGTTGAAAGCAGCAGCAGATACAGCAGTGTGGGACTGCTGAATCCCTCCCCCTGTTTTGGTGAAGCTGGGCTGGATGCTAGATGTGCCCATCACGGTCCCAGGAGCCTTCGGAGCATGGATATGCTGGCAAAGTGGCTCTTTAGTAAACCTGTGGGGGCTGACAAGCCCAAAAAGGTGGGGTGGGCTGGGGAATCTGTTCCCCAGCACCCAAAGGGGCTGGAGCATGGGAGCCCTGGAAAGTATGCTCCTTGTGTTCCTCTGCTGCCCAGGGAGTATTTTGCTGGTGCAGTCCAAGGTGGTGCAAGAAATGGCTCTGCCTGGGGTCTCCAAGTCCCCATGACAACACTCCTGGTGTTCCTGTGCCCTTCACTCACCTTCGCGTCACTGCAGCAGCAAAGGGGGATGGTGCCCTGCACACCCAGGATGTTTATGGCCAACGGTGCCAACAGGAGAGTGGGAAACAGAGACACTGGTGTTTGCTAAATATTGCCGGCAGAATTGCGAGAGGCTGTCCAAAAGGAAGCATTACCCAACTGTTTACACTTGCTCGACTCCTACCTGTCCTTCCCGGGGGGGGGGGGACGACACACACCATTTGGGCAGGGCTGTGTCTTGCTGGGTTCTGGAGGGTGCCCAGGGCAGGATGTGGCTCTGTGTATTCAGTTTAGGACTCTGCTAAGAGACTTGAAAACTTCTGCCCATCTCATGTCCCAGAACTCCCTACCATCTGGCAAAAGAAACTTAGTTTTCAAAAGCATTTTCCTTGGTTAAGGACAGAGGAAAGGACGTGAGACATGCTGGAGTGGCCAGGAGGTCGAGGGAGGTGGTTCTGCCCCTCTACTCCGCTCTCGTGAGACTCTGCCTGGAGTATTGTGTCCAGTTCTGGAATCCCCAACATAAGAAAGATATGAACTGTTGGAACAGATCCAGAGAAGGGCTACAAAGATGATCTGAGGGCTGGAGCATCTCCTGTACGAGGACGAGCTGAGAGAGTTGAGGTTGTTCAGCCTGGAGAAGGCTCCAGGCAGACCTTACAGCGACCTTCCAGTGCCTGAAGGGGCTACAGGAAAGCTGGGGGGACTTTTTACAAGTTCATGGAGTGATAGGATGAGGGGGAATGGCTTTAAATTGGAGGGGAGGAAGATTTAGACTAGGTATTGCGACGAAATTCTTCCTGATGAGGTTGGTGAGGCCCTGGCACAGGTTGCCCAGGGAAGTTGTGGCTGCCCCATCCCCGGAGGTGTTCAAGGCCAGGCTGGATGGGCCCTGGGCACCCTGGTGTGGTGCGAGGGGGGTGGAACTTGATGGGCTTTAAGGTCCCTTCCGACCCAAACCCTTCCATGACTCTATGCACCCCAGGAACCCACCGCACAGCCGATTCGGGTCCCCGCACCCCTCAGCACCCTTGCCCGCAGGGGTGGACCCCTCCCGCCACGGCTGCCGGAGCCAAAGGGTTCAGCTCCCCCTCTGCCGTTAAACATTGCGAGAAACGGGACATTCCTGCATGACATTAGGAGCTCCCCAGCGCCCGCGGCCCCGGCAGCACCCGCCCCCCCAGCAGCAGCGGGGGGAGAACTCACCTTCAGCGCACCAGTGGTGTAGTGGTATCATGCAAGATTCCCATTCTTGCGACCCGGGTTCGATTCCCGGCTGGTGCATATCAGCCTCCCGCGCTCCCTGGTAGGCGGTTGGTCAAGCTAAGACTATCAAAGGCTTAATTGACCCTTGGCTCCCCGTCTGCCGCAGGGGCGGGCTGGGCGGCCTTTGAGGTCTCTCATAGAACTGTTCGATGAGTGGGGGAAAAATCTGGGCTAAACCTCCTCCCCCCCACGGAAAGGGGATTTTGTTGCCTTTTCTTCTCTCTCCTTCCCCTCGGAGCAGGACCCTGCGCTCCCTCCTCTCCAGCTTCACACAGAGCGAGGGCACCGCTGCCCTCTGCATCAGCAGGAATTGCTGCAAGAAGCTGTCCTGGCTGACGGGGTGGGAAATGGATCTCTTCTCCACAACGTGCAAGTTTACGGCTGTTTCTGAATATGTTTTCTTTTCATTGAAAAAATCATCTTTCTGCAGATCTCCGCTCCTTCCAGAGAGCTGCAGGGCTGGGCATCTCTCACCTCCCCGCACAGGTGTTGGGGTTGGATGTTCAGTTCAAGATTTCCACAGGGAGTGCGTGTAGGGCTGGGGAGGCCTTCACCACCCCCTCTTCTCTGGTCTCTTTCCATCCTTCCCTTGGACACAGCTTGTTTCCATGCTAAAAGGATGAGAGCGACTCTGTAGAGAGAGGGATACTTTCCCCTCAAGACGGGGTGCTCAGCTGCCCTAAAGGTGTCCCAGACCATCCATTTGCTGCGTGTCACAGTAGGACTTGGTGGCACCTGATTGAGCTGGGCCAAAAATCAGGAGCGAGCCTTGTCCCTCTGAGGAGCCTGCTGGACACCCGACCCTGGTATTGTCAGCATGCTGCAGCACAGCGTGGGTGACAAGTGGGGTCTGGTGTCCCCCCAGTTGCCCAAACCAGGGTGCACGCACTCACTCTAGGTGTCATTAAAAATAAAATAGATAAATGCATACAAAATGTAGACATCCATATAAACCACACACCCCCACATAAAACATACACATCTGCATTAAACATAGATATCTATAGAAAGCGTTTAAGTTCTGAGGAGCTTATAAACAGCCTGCAAAAATAAACCCCGCTTTCCCTCAGAAGCAGGGAGCAGGGCAGGATTCTGCTGAAGGTCACTGGGGCTGCTGGGGCAGTTCGGGAGCTCGGACCTACGGGAGGGAGAGGTGGGAAGCGGCGGTGAGAGCCGCGGGAAAGCACCAGCTGTAGCCCAGCGAAAAAAATATTTGCGATGTGTGACGACTCTGTAAAAAATGTCTAAACATGATTAGAGGCTTTCATGGAAATTTATCTCTGAAGTGAGCCAGTAAGAGGCACATAAAAGCTCTCAGCCCTTTCTGAAAACAGTCCTTGAGCGCCCGCGTCCCGCTTGCCGGCGCCGCCCCAGGGGCTCCGGGCTCCTGCGGGGATCTCCTGCCCTCTCGGGAGCAGCGGCTGAGCGCCCCCGTTCCTGCCGTCCCGCATCCCCCGCGGGGCTGCCGACCCCCGACCCACATCCCTGCCTCCCTTCCTCGTGTGGGGCTGCCGGCCCCAGACCCGCATCCCGGCTCCCCTTCCCTGGGGGGGGGGGGGGGGCAGCCCACCGACCCGCACCCCAGTTCCCCTCCCTCTCGGGGCTGCAGCCCCACCACGCTGCTCCCCTTCCCCCGCGGGGCTGCCGATCCCACACCCACATCCCCATTCCCCTTCCCCGCCCCACATCCCTGTATCCCTTCCATGGGGGGCTGCCCCCCACCCCACATTCCTGCATCCCTTCCCCGCAGGGCTGCCGACCCCAGACCCACATCCCCGCTCCCCTTCCCTGAGGGTCAGCCCACGGACCCACATCCCCGCTCCCCTTCCCTGGGGGGGGGGGGGGCAGCCCACCGACCCACATCCCCGCTCCCCTCCCTCTCCCTCCCCACATCCCTGCATCCCTTCCCCGCGGGGCTGCCGCCCCCCCGACCCACATCCCTGCATCCTTTCCCTGGGGGGCGCTGCCCACCGACCCACGTCCCCGCTCCCCTTCCCCGCGGAGCTGCCCACCCACCGCCTCACCACCCGCGGAGCTGCCGCCCCACGTCCCCGCGCCGCCTCCCGGGGGGCTGCTGACCCCCCGCTCCCCGTTAATGGTTAACGCGCCGGGTGCGCCGATGGGGCCGGAGGCGGTGGCGTGATCCCCGCCCCGCCGCGCCGGGCAGAGCCGCCGCCGCACCGCGGCTCCGCGGGGGCCGCCGAGCATCTCCGAGCTCCCGTCGGGGCTCCGGGCGGGAATGTCCCCGCTGGCGCTGGTGGCGCTGGTGGCGCTGGTGGCGCTGGAGGCTGCGGAGAAGCCGGGGGCGGCCGAGGAGGAGGCAGCGCGCGTCGGGGCCGCTCCATCGGCACCCGCCGCCTCGCACCGCGCCGCCAAGGTGAGAGTGTGAGAGTGTGTGAGTGTGTGTGTGTGAGAGAGACTGTGTGAGAGTGTGTGTGTGTGAGAGAGACTGTGTGAGAGTGTGTGTGTGTGTGTCAGTGTGAGAGTGAGAGAGTGTGTGTGAGAGTGTGTGAGAGACTGTGAGAATGTGTGTGTGTGAGAGACTGTGAGTGTGTGAGAGAGAATGTGTGTGTGAGTGTGTGTGAGAGACTCTGTGTGTGTGCGAGTGTGTGAGTGTGTGTGAGAATGTGTGCGTGAGTGTGTGAGTGTGTGAGAGAGAATGTGTGTGAGAGAGTGTGTGAGAGTGTGTGTGTGAGGGTGTGAGGGTGTGTGAGTGTGTGTGTGTGAGAGAGACTGTGTGAGAGTGTGTGTGTGTCAGTGTGAGAGTGAGAGAGTGTGTGTGAGAGTGTGTGAGAGACTGAGTGTGTGTATGAGTGTGTGTGAGACTGTGAGTGTGTGAGAGAGAATGTGTGTGTGTGTGAGAGACTCTGTGTGTGTGCGAGTGTGTGAGTGTGTGTGAGAATGTGTGCGTGAGTGTGTGAGTGTGTGAGAGAGAATGTGTGTGAGAGAGTGTGTGAGAGTGTGGGTGTGAGGGGGTGTGTGTGAGAATGTGTGTGTGGGAATGTGTGTGAGAGTCTGTATGTCAGTGAGTGTGTGTGTGTGAACGTGTGTGTGAGAGAGTGTGAGTGTGTGAGTGTGTGTGAGAGTGTGTGTGTGTGAGTGTCTGTGAGAGTGTGCATGTCAGTGAGTGTGTGCACGCTGGTGTGTGCGTGCACATGTGTGAGACTGTGTGAGTGTGTGTGAGTGTGTGTGTGTGTGTGTGTGCACATGCGCACTCTGTCATGTCCCCTAAACCCCCTCTTTGCACTCATGTCCCCTAAATCCTTGTGCCCCCTAAACTTCATCCATGCACTCGTGTCCCCTAAATCCTCATGTCCCCTAGACTGTATCCGTGTCCCCGCAGGCGTCGTGGCGGCTGCCCGGGCGCTATGTGGTGATGCTGCGGAGGGGCAGTGGTGTGGCCGAGGTGCGAGGCGCAGCGCAGCGGCTTCGGGCGCGGGCGGCTCGGCGGGGGCACGTCACCGAGCTGCTGCACGTCTTCCACCTCCTGCCTGCTTTCCTGGTGAAGATGAGCGATGACGTCCTGGACACAGTATGTCCTGGCACGGCAGCCTAGAGAAAAGGGTGATGGGACACCGTGGGGTGGGCGCTGCGGGGGTGGCAGCCCCCGAGCCTGGGCAATGGGAGCTTTGCCCCCTTCCAAGAGGTCTTTTCCAACCCGGTGATTCTGTGCTGCCCAGAGAAGAACGATCCAGGGGTGTTTGTTGACAGCGGACTGAACACGAGCCAGCAGTGTGCCCAGGTGGCCAAGAGGGCCAATGGCATCTTGGCTTGGATCAGAAACGGCGTGACCAGCAGGTCCAGGGAGGATATTCTGCCCCTGTACTCAGCACTGGTGAGACCGCACCTTGAGTACTGTGTTCAGTTCTGGACCCCTCACCACAAGAAGGATGTTGAGGCTCTGGAGCGTGTCCAGAGAAGAGCAACGAAGCTGGTGAGGGGGCTGGAGAACAAGTCTTATGAGGAGTGGCTGAGAGAGCTGGGGTTGTTTAGCCTGGAGAAGAGGAGGCTGAGGGGAGACCTTATTGCTCTCTACAACTACCTGAAAGGAGGTTGTGGAGAGGAGGGAGCTGGCCTCTTCTCCCAAGTGACAGGGGACAGGACAAGCGGGAATGGCCTCATGCTTCCCCAGGGGAGGTTCAGACTGGACATCAGGAAAAAAATTTTTACAGAAAGGGTCATCAGGCACTGACAGAGGCTGTCCGGGGATGTGGTGGAGTCACCTTCCCTGGAGGTATTTAAAAGATAGGTAGAAGAGGTGCTCAGGGTCATTGTTTAGTGACAGAGAGGAATGGTTGGACTCAGTGATCCAAGAGGTCTTTTCCAACCTAGTGATTCTACGATTCTATGAGTCTATGATTTCCCTGCAGGCGCTGAGGCTGCCACATGTGGAGTACGTTGAGGAGGATGCCTATGTCTTTGCCCAGAGCATCCCCTGGAACCTGGGCAGGATTGTGCCGCTGCAGCCCAGCTCGGGAGCCTACAGCCCTCCCAGTAAGTGCTGGGGATTGGGGGGAGCACCACGGGGGTTTGAGGAAGGGTCAGTGACCCCATCCCCTCTTTTGATCTCGAGGGGATGGGGAAACCACCCTGTCCCACTGTTCTGTGGGTCTGGAGCTGCATTTTGGGAGCATGGGCTGACTGCAGGGGTGGTTGCTTGTCTTCCTGGCTGCATCCCTGGCAGATAAAGGAGACCTGGTGGAGATTTACCTGCTGGACACCAGTGTGCAGAGCACACATCGAGAGATCAAAGGCAGGGTGCTTGTGACCGACTTTGAGAGCATTCCTGAAGAGGATGGCACCCGCTTCCACAAGCAGGTGAGCCCCGAGGTGACATATGTTGCACCCTGGCAAGAGCATCTCCCTCTACCTACCAAACCCCAAATGGGCTTATGGGGCTTCCCAGGACAGGAGAGTGACTCAGCTTGAGGCAAAACGCTGGGCAGGACACGTAGCAGTGGGAGCTATGATCCTGGGGGATGTTGGGACCCTCAACATGGTCTCACTGGGCCAAGGCTGAGTGGGGCAGTGCTGCTTTCTGGGAAAAGAAAACTGTGGTGGGGCATGGATCCGTGTTGAGGTGTCATTGCAAGAAGATGTCCACCCCACAGCCTGGACTGCAAAGGCTTCCTGCGCCCTGTGGTGGGTGCTTGCACTGCCTTGCATGGCATTACTGCGTGTGCAGGAGAGCCCAGTGCTAACACAGCCCCAGGGAAGGCTGGTTGCTCCCAGTCCTTTCCGACAGTTTTTCTTCTTCTGCACAGGATGATATTTTTTATCTTCCCCTCACCATGAAATATTTTTAAAGATTTATTCTCCACTGGGAATTAGCTGGTGCAGAGCACAAGGGGTGGAATGGGAAGGATGCTGTGATGCTGTAAACCTGCTTTGATATAATGGGCTGGGGTGTAAAACTGTGGTGCCTGTGCCAGGTCAGCAAATGTGACAGCCATGGGACTCACGTGGCCGGGGTGCTGAGCGGGCAGGATGCCGGCGTGGCCACGGGTGCCAACATCCGCAGCCTCCGCGTGCTGAACTGCCAGGGGAAGGGCACCGTCAGCGGGACCCTCATGGGTGAGACACCCTGCGCCCTGGAGAGGAGCATGCTCCCTGCCAGTGGCCCCTCCTCATGCCACCCCGGGAGAGTGTCCTGTCCCTCATCTCATGCGCCCCCCCAGGCCTGGAGTTCATCAAGGCGACACTGAAGGCTCAGCTCTCTGCACCGCCGGTGGTGTTGCTGCCCTTCACTGGCGCCTACAGCCGTGTGCTGAACGCTGGCTGTCGGCAGATGGCGCAGATGGGGGTGGTGATGGTCACGGCTGCTGGTAACTACAAGGACGATGCCTGCCTGTACTCGCCAGCATCTGAGCCGGAGGTACGGGCTGGAGTGCTCCCTGAAGTGTGGGGATGCGTGGAGACGTGCTGCCACCTCCTCAGGCTTCTCTGCTTCAGTGCTAAGTTGAGCGGGGCTATGCATCCCATCCTGTGCAAATCCCCCTCTGTGACCACTCTGGCAGGTCATCACAGTCGGTGCCACCAACAGTGAGGACCAACCTGCCTCCATCGGCACCCTGGGCACCAACTTTGGCCGCTGTGTGGACCTGTTCGCCCCAGGCGATGACATCATTGGTGCCTCCAGTGACTGCAGCACATGCTTCGTGGCGCAGAGCGGGACATCGCAGGCAGCTGCGCATGTGGCAGGCGAGCTGGTCTCTAGGGTGGCAGGCAGGGCTGGGCTCCTGCTTGCCCCAACCGGTGCCGGTGTTGGGCGTGTGTCCTTGCAGACTTGGGGCAGCAGAGCTGCCTGTGCTGGGGGCATTTTTGTATGCCACGATGCCATGGTTTTCACACATTTGAGCCCGTACAGAGCTCTGGCACTCCATGCATGTGGATGATGGGCTTGCAGTGATTCTTCTTGTGTCTCTACAGTTGTGTTGCTCAGGGGAGTTGCACGCGGGTGGCTGTGCAATCCCCAATTCTCACCGCGGCCCCCCTGGGCTCTTGGCAGGCATTATCGCCATGCTGCTCAGCGCCGAGCCCCAGCTCAGCCTCACCGAGCTCCGGCAGCGCCTCCTGCACTTTGCCACCAAGAGTGTCATGGACCTGGCGTGGTTCCCCGAGGAGCAGCAGCTGCAGACGCCCAACAGTGTGGCTGGGCTGCCCGCCCGGCTGGGTGCAGGTGAAGACCTCAGCTGCCTGCTGTGTGCCCAGCAGAGCTCTGCACTTGCTGGGGAAAGCAGTGCCGGGGTGAAAGCACAGTGTGTTGGCAGGGCATGTCCCTCCTCAAGCTATGCTGGCGATGGCTGAGCCTGAGCACAGCTGTTTGCACACAGAGTAGCAGGGAGACCTGGAAGCCCTTGTTGGCAGCCAAGTCCATGTTGTGGGCTCTGGGTGCTGCTGTGGTTGTCCACCCTGCCAATGATGCCATCTACCCCATTGCAGATGAGCAGCTGTACTGCCGCTCGGTTTGGTCGGCGCGCTCAGGGCTCACCCAGCATGCCACGGCCGTGGCTCGCTGTGCTGGTGCCGAAGAGATGCTTGGCTGCTCCAGCTTCTCCCACAGCGGCAGGCGGCTGGGAGAACACATGGAGGTGAGCAGGGTGTGTGGAGAAAGAATTACGGCCCCTGGGGTGCCTGCCGACTTCAAAGGCATCCCCAGGCCCTGGAGCACCCTGGTGACATCTTGCTGTCCTGGCAGCAGGACAAGGATGGGCAGAAGCAGTGCGTGGCCCACAACGCTTTCCAGGGCCAAGGTGTCTACGCCATTGCCAGATGCTGCACGTGGCCCAGGGCCAAGTGTCAGATCAACGCCAGCTCTGGAGCGGCCGAGGGGGCCGGGTGTACGCTGCAGGACCATGTGCTGACTGGTAACACCTGACATGGCGTGTGACTGACTCTTTGACCAAAAGCCTTGATGGCCAAGGGTGTTTCTTCCAGAAAAACTCTGGGACCTGGGTATAAAAGGGTGTGTGTGAATGCTGAGCTGACAGGGAAGGGGGACACTTGCTGGATGCTTGGAGGCAGGGAAGGTTCAGGGCTCAGCAGGGACGTCCCTTGGCACCTGCAGCCACCCTGCACTGACAGCTCCTCTCCCCTTGGCAGGGTGCAGTTTCCATTCCCTCGCTGCAGTGCTGGGTGACAGTGGCAGACCAGTCCCAGGGCCAGGGAGTGGGCCCAGCCACTGCGCCAGCAGGACAGAGGTGATGGCGCACGCCTTGTGCTGCCCCAGTGCCAGCCTCGAGTGCCGGGTGAAGGAGCACGTGTCCCCTGGCTCCATAGAAAAGGTAGGGACATGTGCATGCTTCTCTGCCCTGGTGTTGTCCTCACCTTTACTCATCCCTCTGCCACCCTAGTGGGGCATCAGGCCGGTGTTGGCTTTTCATCAAGACTGTAGCTCCAGCCGCAGCCTCCACTGGTGTCCTTAGTGACCCACTTGTATGAGGGCACCTCCCTGATTGGGGTTCAGTGGCTCAGTGTGACACCGGCCACATTGCCCTGAGCCCTGGAGACCACTGGGCATGGGCAGACCCCCACCCCTTTGCTGACCTGTGAACCTCGACCTCTTCTCCCGTTAGGTGACGGTGTCATGTGATGACGGCTGGACGCTGACGGGCTGTAATGCCCATTCCCAGACCCCTGGCACCATGGGAGCCTACGCTGTGGATGATACCTGCTTGGCAGCCAGCATCCCGGGCAGCAGTGTGGCCACGGCCATCGCCATTTGCTGCCGGAGCCGGCAGTAGAGCTGGGCTGAGCTGGAGACGCAGCTGCCCTGGCCCGGCATAGCAGGGGGTGCCTTGCTGGACTGCTGCGTCGCCAACTTGGTACCTTCCTGGGGTTGAGTTGCTGCTCCCAGCAGAGTCCACGCTCTCAGCTGTGGCTGATGATGACTTCCACGCTTGGGCTGCTGCGATGGTGGGGTACAAGCGTACCGCTGCCTCGCACCCAGGGGAGCTGAGACCCCAGGCAGCTCTTCAAGAGCTCCCAAAGCAGCCCCCATGCAGCCAGAGCCCTGCCCCACCACTGGAGTCATCCCAGTACCCTTTCCCCACTGTGCGCCGGGTCTCTCTAACTGTACAAGCTGTCTCAAAACTGTTTGCTCGTGTTATCACCCAGCATGACAAACCCACTACCTTTTTAAAAAGAAATATTGTGGTGAGGATTGTTGCTTTCTTTCCCAGTGAGTTGCTCATTAGATGTCAGCTAATGCCTCTTAGCACTGCAAAAAGCATAGTTTATCCATTTTTGAGGAGTTTTATAATTGCCTACTCGTGTACCTAGGAGACTTCTTTACGTTTTAGTCAAGTGTAGGGGAGCTAGTTTAAACAGTCTGCTTGTTTAATTAGATTTAATCTGCATTGCTACAGAGTCAGCTACTGCTTTGTTAGTGTTTTTTTTTTTTCTTGTTAAGTCAAAGTTAATGATCTGCTGGTGTTTTAACAGTTTCCCTTTCAGGGTTTTCCAAAACACATAGAATTGGCCATAATTCCTTTTTAGAAAAAAAGACGAAAAATCTTTCATAGTACCTTGGTTTTTACATTTGTACCTTAAATATTTATTTGGAATTTTATAAATAAACATTTTATAAATGTCTTTTTAAAATTAAACTCACAGACCAGTGTTCAGATATGATCCATCGTCTGGCTTCACATACAACCCTGGGGGTACCTAGTCTGAAAGAGGGAGCTCGCATTCTTGTAACAGGGATGCTGCTCCCTGAAATACGCTCTGCTTCATTAGTAAGACAGCCACAGGCCACCTCCTTGGGCTCTGATCCCTGCCTTGGGTACAAGGAGTCCCTGGATGACCGGTGGCATCCTCAGAGGTGAGCGCAGACAGCACGAGTACCCAGCCCTTGCCGGAGCTCTGGGACTGGCAGAGACCAGGGGCTGAGTCCTGTTGTCCCATGCACACACAAGAACAGAAGTGGTTTGTTTTTAAAACAGTGGTGCAGGACAAAGAGCTTCCAGTTATGGAAACAAACTACCACCTGGCTTTGGGGAAAGTGCCCTTGTGCTTCTTGCTGCTAGCAACACTGAGCTTCACTCAATAAACACTGAAGCCCAGAAAGAAGATAAAGCATAGAGGCTCAGAGAGATGCACAGCAACAGAAAAAGGCCAAGAAGTACCAGCAGCTGCCAAAGCTGGGTCTCTTTTTTTGGGGTGATTAGCAGTCTCCTGGTACCACAATACATAATTTGTATTGTGTTACCCGAGGACAGATGAAGAAATACAGATTGATACCACAAGCACCAGCTTAACCTTCCAGACTTGTGCTTTGCTAGGTTGGATGTTTAGCCCCATCAAAAAGGGACTTACAGGTCTGTTACTCCAGCTTTAGTTGGCAAGAGAAGACAGAGACCCAGCAGGAAGCACTACTTTAAAAGGTTTAAACTATTTCTAACTCGTTAACTAAAGATGGCAAAAGCCCAACCTTAATCTAAACATGTAATTATGTAACGGGTATAATTACAGCCCGTAATTCCATCAGCTAGAATCTGAATTTTGCATGAAGCAGGCAAGAGAAAAAGGGATGTTAGCCTAAGAGCTCCTGCACAGCCTTGACGCAGCTGGCAATTTTTCAGCAGACTTACTAGGCTGCAACCTCTCGAAACAACCATCAGATATTTCCCCTCTGCTGACTTCTCTGCGAGAGGGGAAGATCCCGCTGCCTGCTCCCCCGCTGGCTCCCAGCAGAAGGCATGAGCACATTCCATGCACATTAAGCCAGATACAGCTTTCTTGGCTTAGGTCAAGCATACATAAGCCTGGTGGAGGGAAACAATATTAGATTAGCCCGCTTGGTATCTTATATGTGGCAGAAAAGACTCTCTCATTCAGGAGAAAGCCGGATTGGTCACAGGTACGCTGTAGACTGTATTGTCAGCACACCTTTTGCAATATCCATGCTCCCAGGACTGGCGCGCCAGTGGAAATAGCAAGGTGGAACATGCCTGAGATATATGTCAATGCCCTTAGAGTGGAGGACAAAGGCACCTGTCAAGAAGGCAGAGCTGGGACAGCAGCCCTGGCTGTAGCTCCTAGTTCTGCCTACGAAGGCAGCTGCCAGGTGAGCAGGGGAAGAACCAGCACTGTGGCACTGCTGCCTGCCCGGCTTCCTGCACCTCGCACCAACAGAAAAGGCAGTATTAATTCCAGATCTCCTGCAAATCTTGCTATCTGACACACAAAAGCCGATCTAATCCATGACTGCAAGTGTATCCAGTAAGTTGTTCTGCTAAGAAGGTCAGGAGAAGAAACTGTATGCACAAAGACACAAATCTGACAGTGCACCAGAACATGCCACGGCACAAGGATACAGAGCAGCGCAGCTCCGGGGGCCGTTCAGCTGTTCTGATTCACTCTGGACAAGAGCCAAAATGGCAGTCAGGGCAACATCTCCGAGCTTACCATCTGCAGGACTGGCCTAAGAGGTTTCAAGATAAGAGGATGAGCAAGACAACAGCGTAGCAGTGTATGCACATTCTAAGGATTACACTAGTTTTTTGTGAAAGGAGTAACTTTATTCCATTGACCAGGAATCCCAAGACTGTTCATCAAGACTGCTTATTTTTCCAGTGCCAAATGTCTATGTACTAATCGGACAGCATCTCCCCGAATGCTCACAGGCAGGCTGTGCGTGCTCCTCACTGAACATTTTGTAAGCTGTATAAAAACATTTTCATCCAAAAAGATTGGCAGTAAAAATTACAACATAGAAATGCATCACAATTTACACAAAAACTAGTTTTGTTGAACTCTATTTTCCAAAAAATAATCTTCAGCAGGTTCAAATGACAGCAGCTGGAAACAAAAATAATTGACCAAGTATCATCTTATTGCAAATTATACCCATTGACTTTGTACAAGCGTGAGCAGAACCGTGAAAAAGTTTGTATTGGTTTCAAGTATACAGTGGTGATGAGCCATCCTGATGCAATTCTCTCTTCAATGCTTCTGTAATCGAGGACGTTGTTTCCATAGGAAATAACAGGAACCTGAAGTGACAAGTGGTGCCAACCCATAGGAACATTACCAGCTTCTTCATCACCGCTGTGTACTGACTTCTCGTGATGATTTACGACCCACTAACAAAGTATTAGGGATGGGGGAAGGAAGAAAGGGTATCTGTAAGAAATGGTTTATTCAAAATTAATTTAAAACATCACATTTAAAATGTCCCAGCACATTATCAGAAACATTTATAAAATGCTAACTCTGCCATGTGTCTATGAAGACATTGTTTGGAAAAGAAAGTGAGAAATTCACTACAATGCCACCCTTACTTCTTTGCACACGCAATTTATGACAACGGCTCTCTTAACCTGCAATAAGTTATAAAGCTGCACAGCTGAAATCAGATCAGATGTTTGCTTCCAACAGTGAAATGACTGGTTAATTTCAATATTAGTGCACAAGAGTGAAAAGCTGTCTGCTGCTTCTTGTTTCGGCAACAGTATGTGAAAAGAAAAAAATAAAAAAGGCACTTTTTGGCTGGTTGTGCCTTTAACTTGGCAAATTTATCTATTCTGGAGGTACCCAGGCACTCCTTAAGATGTCCCCCATTTCTGTGCATGTTTGTTTATATAATCTTTTTCTAGAGTAAGGCAGAATCCATAAATAAAGGCAAAAAGCAGTGCAGAAAATGTGACAAACACAAAATGTACAAAAGATGAAGAGTTAGTTGGCACAAAAGAAGCTAAGTATCCAGAGCCAGAAATCACTAAACTGCATTTGACATGGAAAACAAAACTGTGCTCAAATGATCCCAACTGGTTTCCAGTTGTGTATGAGCAAATCAAAAGAGCTGTGATATTTTAAATGTTGCCTGGTCAAGTGAAAATACAAAGCCAAATCATTCTTTCCCCGTGTTAAAATTGCTATAAAATCTGCACAACAGTGTCCCCAACTCATTCAAGGAATTATTCATCATATACAACCAATACCAACTTTCTCAGTAATTTCAAAGCATAAGCAAGTGATTGCAGATCACATGATTGAGACTACATTTTATTCAATATGTCTCCAAAGGTTAAAAAAAATTTAATGAGTAAGACTGTAACAGAATTCCATCTTAAAGTGCTTTTTTCCTTTTAAACTACTCATTAATTTTTTTTTTTAATTCACGAACATCCTTTAATAATAAACACTTGCATACCTAGAACACAGAGCTTTAAATTGCCCTTCCCAATTATCTGTGGTTTTGGGAAGGGTCCCAGAGAAGACAACCCATTCCAGAGCTCCTTGACCAAACTATTCTGTAAGCAATCACTCGTTACAGAGCAATCTTGCTGACCCTTCTCATAAAGAGCTTTACAAATTAGCAGGGAGACATATTAAATACAGAAGTCCTTATGTAAACCCATTCTTTAACTAATATTTTACAATGAAATGTAAGTCATCACACATCTTTACAGAAATTTGAATATTCCTATCAATATTATCAGAAAATTTAAAAATTTGCCCTCCATACATAAGGGCAGTCTGTTGTTTTTTTTCCTGTATAAAAACCAAAAGAATCTTTTTTGCAGCATCACAGAAAAGCAACAGTTTTACATTCACTCATTTAATGTTCACATAAAAATTCAACCACTAGCGTTTGTGTACTTGATAAAATCTTCTCGACAAACTGTTTTCAGCGTCTGGACTGTCAAACTACTGTAGGTGAAGATGCAGTTTTCTAGAGCATTTATTGATCTGAAGCTTTTGTGGCTAAAAAAATGCATTTAGCTTTCAGGGAAACAACCTCTTCTGGCATTGTCTCCGATCCTATAAAGCCACTTCTCTTCCAGACTCTAACAGATTAAGCAACAGGACTCCTGTTTCAGTAGGTACCAGGCATTAAATGTTTGAGTTCATCTGTTCTTGTGTTCGTAGGTATCCTCTATGGGTCAACATCATCAAGGTCACTTTTAGGCTCACCAATCATCATAGGAGACTCTGAGCCCTTTCAATACACAGAAGGGATAGGGAGAGAAAGACACAGCACGTTATTCTTGTGAGGTGTACAATTATCATGTCTACATTCTGTGACGGTTCTGACCTGAGCCCCAGAAACAACCTGTCTAACAGGGTAACATAACAGAAGATAAACATGCCCTTATTTTATTGTTACCTGCTGCAGATGTCTCTCTCCATTCTCGTTGGCTGGACTACTTTCTGACCCATTACTGCTTCCAGACTGATCTTTTTCATTCAGCAAGGCTGTGGCATAGGCCAGCGTGTCCTGAGTTGGAAATAGTTCAAAAGAATGTCAGGGGCCATGGAAATACCTTCACTTCATAACAGATTTTTCTGTTTTTAAAGTTGATTCTGAAACAATGCAGCTGATGTAGTGAGACTGCCCAGTCACCACAAGCAATTGCGAGGCATTGCCAATACTATTCAAGAGTTAGTGTTCTTGGGAACCATCAGAGGGGCTGTGCTTCTAGAGGAGGAATGGCCATAAGTGCACTGAAATACGCTAAAGCTGCCACATCCAAAGATGCTAACTAAAAAGAAAAAAAACAAAATAAAACAAGTTTAACATTGTGTGCCCAAGACTGACACATACCTGTGCTGAAATAGTGCGTTGGAAGGTTTTTGCAGTTGATGTTTCATTGGATACATTACTCTGTGGAGCCCAATAATGTTCAGACATCTGCATCAAAAAAAACAAGACAGACAGACATAAAATTGCTATACGAGTTTTGCATGTGTAAAGACTCACCAAACTGTGTGATAGCAGGTGAACTGAGGAGTCTGGAAAAAGCTTCCAGAATCCTTTGGCAAGCATGCACAAGCATGAATTTTTAATGCCGCCAGAACAGTCAGAGAGGCTATTGTTCCTCAGCTGAAAACTAGCAACCAATTCCCTTTATTTGGTAACTGTACAGCTGAAGAGTGGTGGATTCAGGGTTTATGTGAGCCAGTACAGAGTAAAAACGGGTACAGAAGGACCATCCAGACCTGTCAGTTCACTGTATTTTAAGAGAAGAGTGGCAACAAGTTGTGCCAGCTGCACTGCAAGCATCACACTAACTCTGCTTCCAGTATTCAGTACAGCACTAGTTCATGCATCTGACATCTGCCTGGCAGCAGCTGTCAGGACAGAAAAGCAGCCTGGAGCTGGGATACTTGAGTTGTACACGCAACACTGGGAGACCAAGTATGGCTCTGCTTGACTATAGGCAAACCTAGGCCAATTCTGATGAGCTTTAAGTCTCCAAAGTGTCCTTGGGTTTTTATTAAAGAGATATTACCTGACATACATTAAGTTTAGAGGGAAAACCAAAAAATACATACGTGGGAGGGAAACGCTATCTCTGTCGACAGCTATGTTTTATGCAAAGCTGCAGTGATTCTGTAAAGAACCCCCTCATTTATGCATCAAGATGCAGGCAATGGAAAAATTACTTTTTTAGAGACAAGAAATCTTCTAACATGAATACGGTAGCACTGAAAGCTTCCCACAAGGCAAGAAATGATAATCATCACCACCATTCACATTTGATTTTATTCACTGTACACACATCTACGTCTGAAATGTGGGAACCTACTGAAGTTCCTGCATGCATCAGATTTAGCTGCATCCAAACTATTCCTGTAAAAAATGAAGTAGCTTGTATTTTGTCTTAGTCATCTCTTTGAGAGTTATCTCAAAGAGCCATGTAGAGGATGGAGATTTCATAACAAAGTAAACACTGTGGCAATCTTTCCGTAAAGTTACATCCAAACTACCTTTTTCTGTAGCCACTGCACAGCCCAACTCCAGTGGTGGGAATTCTCCTTGAAATAATCTTTCGCAGTAGGACACCTTAGAAATTGAAATTATATTCATCAGTCATAAACAGGGCATTACGTCAAACTTAAGGAAAAAAAACAAATCAATAGTTCTCTCTGTTCTGCTGCCCTCTGTATGCCCTGTTATCATTGCAAAATCTGACCTAAGCTGTACAGCCCTGTTACTAACTGAATTAGCGAGAGCAATAATGCTTAGCAAAGTTTACAAAAAGTAGTCTGCTACTATACTTTCTCAGGACGTATGCCAAATTTCTAACAAGGTATTTAAAAATCATAATGCTTCAAAAATCTGGGACAGTTTCCTTATGTTTATCTTGGTCTTAATCCTGGGCTCCTGCTCTTCAATATAGCTGACCTTTGCCTTTATAAACAGCAATTCTCTGTTGTTATATGAGAAATCCATCTCGGGTACTAATCAGTAAAGATGTCACTTCAAACTGACTGTACTATCAAGACCTTTGAGCACCACTAATATCACAGTAACAAAAGGTAAAGCTGATAAAAACTAGAAATAACAGCATCCTGAACAGTCACAGAGGGGCCTAACATAGGGCTAAGGTTAAATTCTAAAACCCGTGTTACTCACTTCTGAGCCAAAGTAACAAGGAACTTCACACACTGGTAACAACGGCTGCTGTCCACATGGTTGCTGTGATGCATCAAAGCTGTGGGGAGAAACACATAGATTAAAAAAAAAAATTCAGATTTGTGTGTACCAGCCAGTCTGAAATCACTACAAAGATGAAGCTAAAATTTGAACTTTCTTGGTAGAAGTTATTTCTACCGATGTTAGCATGAGTATTTGTGTTAAACACACTGCTGCACTGTTGGCAGTTTTGAGCACTTCCATGGACTCTATTGGATTAAAAATAGATCAAAGTGAAAATGCAGTAATACTTTCAAATGTGGTACCTGAATTTTAAACAGTCCTCTCCTAATGCAGTTATTCTTCCCCTATAATCCTGTTTATATTAGCTAACCACTACGGTTACATCTATCTGAAGGAAAGAAAAAATTGTTCAGAACCTTCAGAAATAGAGCAGATCACCACCTTCTCCCTGGATCTAAACTTGCAAAGCTAGAACAATGTTTAAAGCTTCTTCACACAAACAAGCACAGCAAAATTCAACATCCGTGAATCTCTTTTATGGGAGACTTGGCCAAAACCCCAAGCCACTTCTATCAGGAAGTTTTCTATACCACGAATTCCTGTTTTTTTTTAACAGAATTCTTTGATTGAGGAGAAGCGCAAAGATTTCCATGGAGCTGCCACAATCAGATACGTTGCTCACAAGTTGCTCTGTCCAGGAGTCAACAATGAAGACTGTAGTGAAACCTCTAAAATAGGCCAACAACTGCTAGGGAACTGCAAATTGACAATTTTTCTACCATGAAAGCACAGCAGATGATTAAAATTAAAAGCACTGGTGTATTGAAAATTATGCACAACACCCTCTTGAGGACCACAAAAACCTATTTTTGCTGATTTCCTTTCTTCAAGTAAAACTAGCCACTGTGACTGATAGGTCATGGTCCGTGTGCAGTGAGACTGGATACCATTCAGTGCTGTTGCAAGGAAACTCCAAGGTAAAACTACCACCTTCACTCCTCAAACTGTTCTCGTAAAATATGCATGATTTAATAACGTTATGCAAAAAGTCTTCAACATAAAAATCCAACTGAATAATTGCACCTCTCCTCTGTAGAGAAAAAGGTCATGTATTACCCAAGTAACAAAACAGAATTGGTCCAAGTAGGACCAATTTACCCAGAAATAAAATAACCACTTAGCTATTCTCTGACACTGCAGCATATTGTCTTCTCTTCTATCAGTCATACATGGAAACTACTAAACAGAGGATCAATGCAGTATAGGATAGAAATAAAGAACAAAGCTAAATAGCACTTCTCACTAAAACAGAATCCGTAACACCTTAAGGTGAAAGCCACAATCTGAAGTAGCTCTTCATCCAAACAGTTATGAAAGAGATGTCCAAGCTGCACTAACACAACAGAAGTGCTCTTTGAGCACCATGTGGCTACCCCACATTTCTCTTGCACACAAAGCACCTTCTGATTAATGTGGAGAAAGCTTTCATCACTTCTGGGATTTTTTCTGTTGCTTCTGAATGTTTTAGTCTGTAACTTTCTTTCTCAAAGGGAGAGAACACTTTGTATGAGCAGCAGGAAATGGGAGCCACCTGTCAGGCTACGAGGCTATCCTGAAGATAGCAGTATTAGCATCCTTCCATGCTGAACTAGCTTCTTTTTATGGTAATTAGGACACAGAGAAAACAAAAAGATTGGCAATTTCTTGAGATAAACAGGAGCTAAAGTTACAGGATTCAGCTGCTCTACTACATTAATTCAAGGTACTTTTCCCCCTGCATTATGCATACACCCTTATCTGATTCTTACTTCAAAAAGTAAGCTCTCTTGCCCATCTCTTGTTTAAGGTTCCTTAACATCACTTTTTAAGTATGTAAGTACCACTCTTCTCTGGGTTCACGGACTGCTGTTGTTGGAGGTAATTAATTTTTTGTACTTAAATTCCTTTCCAGCTTGCCATTTCTATAACATGAAAACATAATGCTTGTTTTGGATTTTCTTAGAGCATTTTGAGGCGGGGGGTGGCTATATCAAAAATTGTTGAGTTGCTTTACCTAAGTAGTAAAACAGTTTAGAAGGATTAGAAAATAGGAAATGAGATGAACCACTATCAACATAAAGGTGAGTAGCAGACATGAGTGTTCACCCACTGGCTTACTTGCCTATTAATCCATTTTCAGTTTCAAAGGCAAATTTGATGCGTTCTACTTGTAATGGGTCTTCAATAACCTGTTAGGAAAGAAAATGAACGATGTAAGAAATCTGTGCGGGACGTACCTGTGACTGTTCTATAGAATGGTTTTAACCACCTCAATGTGAAAAACATAAGACCTGTGAAATTTCATATAGCACCAGATTTTCAAGGCAGCAACTTAAAAAGCAATAAAATCTCCAAACTGAAGGATCAAAAAAAGAATGGATGTTGAGATTACCAATGCAGTTCTGACTTTATTATGCATTGATAAAAAAAAAAGAATCTATCCTGTCCAAGTCTTTATCCTTCACCTACCAGTATCTCATGGAGTAACTGGAATATGTTTTTCAGTTCATGAGGTGGAGCAGTTTCCAGTTGAGTCTGCATGTAAGAAATATAAAGGTATTTAGAGAGTAAAATATGTTGACAACACGAGGAATTACAGGACAGCTTTACAGATTCTTGAAGATTTATTGTTTTAAACAGTAAAAACTTAAACTCCCCCCCAATCCACTAAGCCCCACCCCCAAATCCAATGAACTGTATCGACTGTTCTGCAGATCCCAGTGCCATTATAACCCATAAGACACAGTATAACCAAAGCCTAGGAGAAACACTTATGAAAAAAGTTTATCTTTATTAGCTCCATACCTTAATGAAGTGTAGCACAGTAAACGAAAAGTGCTCGTTACAAAAGCAGCAGTACACCACCATCTCAATGAGAACTGACAGAGATCCAGTTAGCTCACGTAACGCATACATCACCTAATGGAAAAGTGCAAACAATTTCAGATGCACAGCCATATTGGTATTTCTAAGAGATGGATCAAGTTTATTACAGAATTCTAGCCTTTTCCAGGAAGAATTCCATTTTTAATCCCAGCACGGCCCATCAAGCTGAACCCTTGCCCTTATAGCACTCCATTCCGCTCCTGTTGCCCACCTCCAACGGTCTGGTCAAGCATGATCCATTCAGTCAGAGCAATTCAGGTTAGCACCTCCAGCTGACATATATGGCAACTGATCACATGGGCACTTGCTCAGTTGTCTTTGCTAACTTGGTAAACTCTCTAACCAGACCCATAAGTTTAGAGATATGCTGGAAAATAAGAAGGTGCCAAGAAGAAACCAGAGGTGCCTTCTTGTTTAGGATCAAAACAATAACCATGTACTTCCTAGCTGGCTGCTTTTTAATATTCAGTGTTTTTCACGTATGGATACTTCAAAGAAATAACACCAGACCAGCTTCTAGGTTCAAGCAGGGCAGAATTTAGAACAGATACCTCCATTAAGTAAGGTTTTCCCTCAGACAGGAATAGCAAGGCTTCCACTTCTTCATGGAGCATCAAAAGTGGACCTGAAGCGGTGATGCTTAGAGGTGGACGCTGCTTAAAGAGACCAGGAGCTATAATAGCAAATACAAAAACAATCCACTAATAAATCAGATTATTCTACACACCTTGAAGACACTGCTACTTGTCTGGCACCATGTCTCTAATCACATTCATCTCAACTAGATTATACCTCTTGTAGTACCACTTCAAGTAACAAATCTCTTGCACACTAACATGTCATTTATATTAACAACAACATAATCAAACAAACTGCAAGAACATCAATGCAAAAGGTTCATATTTACTATCATTACTTCGACCTTCGTCTCAACTCCCAATCAGTGTTGCACATTCACCATATTCAGAACATTTCTCATCCTTTTACTTTCTTTTTTTTGACTGTCTCCAACTCCAGAAACTTTTAACCCTGGACAGAAATCAAGTTATTCTTTTAAACAGATGACTGTAAATTCTTTCTTCAGGAAAATTAAAATCTCAATTCCTAAATCTTTATTTCATAGAATCATAGAACACCAGACTGGAAGGGAGCTCAAGAATCATCTGGTCCAACCTTTCTTGGCAAAAGCAGAGTCTAGACAGGATGGCCCAGCATCCTGTCCCGCTGCATCTTAAGTGTCCAGTGTTGGGGAATGCACCATTTCCATGCAGAGATTATCCCAATGGCTGTGAAAAAATTTCCTCTTGTGTCCAACTGGAATCTTCCTGGGAGTAACTTGTACCCGTAATCCCTCATTCTAAGAGACATCTAGGAGAGTATTTCATTGCTTATTATTTAGTAGTGCTGTATAAATACTCCCCTTCAGATTAGCAAAGGGCATAACAAATCTAAACAAAATACAGTCTCTGTTAGGCTGCAAATCTATCCCAGCCAACAATGACACAGCTTGACCTACGTGAAGAAAAACCTTTTAGGTATATGGGGAAGGTGGAAGGCATAACATTATGAAGATCCTTCCCTCATTGCCTGAGTGCCTGTCACATCATCTATTTGCCAAAGCCTCTTAGTACCTTTCCAGTGAAATAAGACTAATCAAACATATGTTAATCATTACTGTCTTAAATTCAAAGTGACTGTATTTTTCCTCACTGACATTAAGTTTCTCCCAGTCAATGTCTCCAAAATGCAAACCACTAAAATGCAAAAAAGCAATTCTTACCAATATTTCTTTGTGAGGAGACATCAGAGTGCAAAACAAGTAGTGCTACAGTATTGTGAAGATATCCAAACTCACGTGCTTGTGCTGAACTCCACCTGCGATTCTGCTTAAGCAAAAAACAGATATTGAATTATGTCTTGATTGGTTGTTTTTGTCAACTTGTGCTAAGTCAAAACAAAGCTGTGTCCTTAACAGTCCACCACCATATTCTAATACTTCCAAGCTGGTGATAATTTTCTTATTATCAAAAGCATGATGTTCACTCCTGCCAGCACAGCTACTTTCATATTAACCACATATAGGTAGCCTAAGACTTGCGTGAAGTTTACAGAATAATCCAAGAAAGTCTATTCTACCACATGAAAAGTACTTATCTGTAGTTTAAGCATCGTAAAAACATGGGGATGGACAAGCTACAGCACAAATATACACATTATGTAAGCTTTACCTGATTACTCTGTCGGTTGGGGCCAAGGAGAAAGTTGATCATATGCCTCAAGGCAGAGTGTCTGAGAAGAAGACTGCTAGCCCTTATACCCTGCTGTTTAGACAACAAAAAAAAAGGTTATTTTCCTGGCAGGTAAAGAATTAATTCTAGAGAACAAAAGTAAAATGTATAGACTAAACACTGAATTTCCTACTTTAAAAGAAGGGGTCACACAGATTAAAAACTACACCTCTAAAACCTACCACATTACATAGAGCACGTTATATAAAAAGGACCAGAATCAGCATATACAAAATAAGTGTCATATATTAAAAAAACCACAATAAAAGAAGAATAAGGGAATAGAGAAAAACCATACTGGCGTGACAAGCACGGTTCAGTCAGTTATTCCATTTCCATGAATTTTTTTTTTTTTTAAGAACAGCCAAACCCCCTCCCCTCAAAACAGAAACCAATTCAGACTTTGGAAAGGACATTCTCAACAGATATACTTCGTTTGTATATTTTTTTTTGTGATTTTATCCAACCCACTGTTCACAGACATATACTTTTCAAAAACAGAAAGAAAAAGAGTAATATCAGTCTGCAAGACTTTCACTCTCCTGCTTAAGCCTCCTATGAATACAGATGACTAGTTGGTTTACTACTGTCCTTTAAAATTAAAATATTGTGGAAAAAAATGTTTTTTTACCTTCTGCACAAAGTTGTTGAATAGCAAAAAGTATTGAGCACAGTTTTTACAATTTTCAGGTACATCTTTATCGAGCAGAGCAAGCAGCACCTCCAATAACTGATGTAGACTTTTTAACTGTGAAAAGTTAATTTGAATTTAAACAGTTGTCTACTACTTAAAACCCCAAAGTTTCACATATCAGAGTTAAGGTATGGTTAACAAAACACCATCTATATAGTTACATACTCTTGCTGTGATGAATATAAACAGCTAACAAAAGACTGCAACCTTCTCATTTTTAACTCTTCTAAATGAACGCCACATACAGGAAAGTAATGAAAGCACTGGCGTGTAGGTAATTGCTCAGAGGTGAAACTTAGCAGTAACACAAGTTTGTAATATTTTTAAAGCAATCAAATTATTAAGAGTGAACTGATGTTCAAATGTTCCAGTCATTACACTACTGCAAACCAAACCAGAATAGAAGACAATTGTCATCCCAGCTCTCCTGCTAGTGTACTATCATGCTCAACTATGCAAAAAGCAATGTCAGCATTTAATTTGCAAAGCACACTAAAGATATACACACTGGTATATGATTTATTACATATTGGTTAACAGATAGCAACTAACAGCCAAGAGGAAGTATCCAAAAAACTATCTAACTACGTTGTAAATGTTCACCTCCCTATTACTGTGCTCCAGATACAACTAGTACTGCGAACTTAAGTTTAAGAATTACAGCAGCATGTTATCTCCTAGGGTAGGAGCAGAAAAGCGTTAGTCTAATACAGAAATGAAGAGCTACAAGCATGATTGACACAAGAGCCTTCCACCTTGTCATTTACAAATCACACAGCATGATCTGCCAACAGCAAGGACATTAGGTAGAGACAACCAACAGGATCATTGGTGATGAGCCAACACTAACCTTCTCCTGATAAAGCAAGGCACTGTCGAGGGTTTTTTCAAGAATAGTGGCTACAGCAACTCGCACCTCTCTTACACTGCATTCCAGGAGAAAAGTCCTGGAAGATAAAAGGCGAAGCTGCAAAGAGAACTGGAATCAACGTGTACACATGGTTACTATGATTAAGTGTGGTGTTTATTATTTACAGAAGAGGTAACAACCTGGATACTTCTTGTATTGTACGCCTGTGGATAAGCTTTAACTTATTTTCCTATACTCCTGCTTGTCACTAGTAAGGCTTTTATATTTATTCATTGAAATAACAGAAAAGGTAAAACTATAAGCTATCATAAGATCCTGTCTTTCAATGCAACTTGATAAAATTTTCTTTACATTGACACATCTATAAGTATGTCAGTACTAGAATTTATCTTGGGTGTTTTCAAAACACCTACTGTCTAATCTTGACCCTGTCAAGACAAATTCTTTCCAGTTTATCTGTGATCTTTGTCAGTTAAGTATTTAACTTATCTTACCCCAAATGCTTTCACCACATTCACCTTTCCCACCATGGGCAGGAGTGACTAGACAAACTTAAGCACATTCCAAGGCACTTCACTAAATTAAGTATCTGCATCCTCCTCCACATACGCTGGACTATTTAATTTGATTTTCAGAATTACTCAGAAAGCTGCACAATTAGAAAAAATACTAGAGTATTTAACTAGAATTAACTCTTGGGGAATACATCAGTATAGGCCAGATCACGTTATTAGGAAGCTCTATCCCTACATGAGACACAATCACCCACGACAGAATTACCAGTACTTACTTCACAAGCTCCCGGCCCTCTGGCCCGACAAAATATTCAACTAACCACTGACAAGCATCAATGCTTTTGGAGAGCAGTGCCTCTATGGTGGCAATCCATTCTTCTGTATCAGCCCTTTAACAAAACAGGGGTAACCATCAGTAATAAAAAGCACCTTGAAAACCTAAGCCATGTTTCTTGTTTGCCAAACAGAAAGAATTTTAACTTTAATACATTAATTGGCTTAAAAACACACAGCACTATTTAAGAGCAATTTGCTGTCTTTAAATCCATTGAAGCCTCTCCACGCCCAAACCACTACCACCAAAATAATGGACAGCTGTGAAAGGCAGCAAACCCACTAGTTATACATGACCCTCCATCCTCCTTCAGATTTCTTTCCAATGGGATTCCAATTCAAAGCAGAAATGTACTGCTACTCCTGTGAACGTCTGTGCTCCCTGCAGCATTCCAAGGTGCTGTAGGCATGACAAGGACGACACCTCAGAATCTTTTGTTACAGTACCCAGAACATGGCCTTACCTGAGTTTCTTCTTGGTTCGGAGATAGGTTTGGAAGAGGAATTGGATTGCCAGCTGCAAGCTCACCTTTGCCATGCATGGATAATAAGGATGCTTTACCTTAGTCTGTAAGAAAAGTCAAATTTACTTCAGAGTGTAGTATGCTGGCAGCACCCATGCTGTCTCTTAAACATATCACGGTCTGGTCAAATAATTCACTTAATTTGGAAAAAATAAAGCAAAGCATTTTTCTGTGCTAAAACCAGTCTCCAGTGCTGACTGTGATAGTTAAATATGCTAAAACAGGAAAAAACTTGCTGGAAGAACCACTAGATCTGTGGCTTTAATAAATGTAATAACTGCTGGTTTCTTTATTACTCCATTGATGAAATCTTAATTAACAAACTGCATTTCCAATGAAGGTCTATCGGCTTTGAGGTAAACTAACACCAACTTTTTGACCTTCTATATGGAGGAATTTCTGTTCCTCCAGAGCTCAGCTAGCATCATTATAAAAGGTGTATGTTATTTCATATATTTTACTATGGCACAATGGTGTTTCTCCCACTAACAGCACAGGAGGACAGTCTCCATTGAGACAGATGTTATCAGTGTGAAAAAATACTGAAGACAAATGAATTACTCAGCTGGAAAAGCACAACTATGTCAACCTTTCCCTTCCATTTTTCCTGGTTGTGACACAAACAGGTCCTGTGTCCCCTTCTATCCAACATATTCCATATACTTTTAAGATGAAAATCTATGTACTTACAGCATTCAGTGAAGCTAACGACAGAACAAAACTGAAGTAGTCACTACTGTATACATCTCTGTTCTTCATAAATTTCAAGTTTTCGTCTCTCACCATCTGTAAAAGAAGGCAAAGAAAATTCAAAATGTTGTCACAGTCATTTTTCATCTTTTATGTAAATATGTGTGAAGTTTAAAAACCAGTGTCAGACCTATTCTGACCATGCTCTGAATCATTACTTCACCAGAGGGGAAAATTATAAATAGACTCCATCGATTCAGGCCAAGTTCCGTTTATTGTAATAATACAATCCCAGATAAACCAATGCCTACAGTGATTATTAATGCCCTGATACAGCCCATGAAGGGGACCATACACAACTTGCACAGTTTATTCTGACTGTGTAGGTCATGTGGGCTCTCTTGCACACGTGCAGATTAGCAGGATGGTGTGTGTTAAGAAGGCCAAATGTATGCAAGATTGTACCTTCTAACAAAATTCAAACTGGTTTTGTTTTCTCTTACTTCTCCTCCCCTTTCTACATTCTTGCGAACTCACTTGAGAATGACTGCAATTTGCCATTGTCTCCACTACTCCTGAAGTGTACTCCAAATTAAGCATTTTCTCTGCTTTTCTCTCCCTGCTTGCATGCTGACTGCTACCATATCTCATGTTTGACTAATTTGCCTGCAATTTCTTTAAAGCAAAGAACAATGGGTCAATTCTGTGAGAAGGGACAGCAAAACTTACAGCAATGTACCACTGAGCAGCTTTTTAATAACTTTATGTCAAAATCTGCAATTATTGTCTAGCTTTGCTTTCCAGAAGGGAATTACTCCAAGGCCACCCTCAAAATCTGCAACTATTTTCCAGCTTTGCTTTCCAGAAGGGAATTACTTCAAGGCCACACTTGAAGTTACTGTGTTCCTCTTAGTATGTGCTTATATTTCATATGAGTAGGATGTAATTGTCACTCTTAGAATGCTCTACCTGATATATCCGCACAGGCATTTTCTCTACAAAAAGTCCCTTTTTTTCTCCTTTTCGAACCAGCTTAGTCAAGATGGAGAGGCGGTCACTGTTGGGCCTATGGGGTCGAGGTGATGATTGGGGTGAAATTTCTGGTGAAGATGGAGCAGATCTGAAATACAAACAAGCTGAAGGTAAATAACGAAATCCTATGACAAGGCTACAATTCAAATCTAAAATACCAGTGCAGCCAGTATAAACTTAAGGCAAACTTTGATGATAGTTTAAATGCTTCTTGAGGCTGTCAGTCAGCTTGGACTTCTTGCTACAGTAGTGACAGCAGCATGGAAGAGGAAATTACAAAAGCAGTAAGAAGATGATTCGTTAAGCAGCTTAATAAACCAACAGAAGAGTCAACATATTCCTTTGCCAAACAGAAATTATTCATTTTTTAGTTCAGGGAATAGAGTCTAGATATGAACATAAAAAATCTTTACAAACACGAGAGAAACTTACAATGAGAGGTCCTCAGCTTCTTGACGCACAACACTCACTCGACTTTTCTTTGGTAAGACTGGAGAGTTCTGATCAGACACTCTCTGGTAAAACAGCATATAGGCGTTCCAGTAGCGCCGACGCACATCAGGGTAAGGATTAGCTGATGGGAGAAAAGGTATTCAATGAAAGTCTTCCAAGGTTTAGTTCATTTTTCATTCCCATAGGGAAGTGAAACTGGGTGTGCAAGTAATATATACTGTGGCAGTATAAAATAATTTGCCAGATCAAAACATGAGTCTATGCTAGCAACAACGAAACCTTGAAGTCTAAACTACTTTTCCAAAAAGCATATGTACCTTAAAAAGATAATGATCAGAATTATGAAAATCGGTGAATATTGGTGAAAATACATTTAGGATTAATTCCCTAAAGCACAGAAAAGATCAACTATATGATGCTACACCATATGTTAGGCACAGCCATTTTCATTAACTTAAAGGCCTGTTTTGTGGTTCTGTTTTTTTTTTTTCCTTTTTAAACTATTTTACCAAGGCACCATTTTATTCTTGAATATCTTCTGCTACTAAGTCTACAAAGTGGTGAAGAACAGTGAATATGGTTCAATTAATATTAGGCTACATACAAGTTGTAGTGTCCTTCAGGAAACTGAAGACTTTACAAAAAGACTGCTTCAGAAGGAACATGAGACCAAGTAACTCAAAAGGAGATAAAATGGAGTGAGCTCTACCTCTACTGAGAACCACTGTGAAATATAAAGCTGCTGTAAATCAATCTGTATTTCTGCTTACATTGATCGTAGACTTTAGGTCTATACTCCCCACCAAAACATTCATATTCCAAGGTTTCATCAGTTAAATCAAATTCTTCAACGATGGTGTCATTAAATTTATACCACTTTCCTTTTCCACATCCCCTGTTAGCAAAACAGAAAAGAAACACAACAGAAATAAAGTTACTTGATTATCTGGTAAAAACCAAACCACCCTGAATACTCTAGAAATTACAACCTTGAACTGACACTTGCTTTGACAGTAAATAGAAAGCTTAGTTCAATCAATGCCAAAGTTATTTTTTTTAAAGGTAACCTTGATTAAAAATATGAGAAGAACATCACCTGCAACTAAGTGTCATAGGAAGCCCTCAAACTGCAATAAAAAGTACATAAGAATTGCTAAGATTTATAATATGGTGTCCCATATTATTGTGTTATTGTCTAAACTCTCACAACGCTGAGTGTTAAGAATGGGAAGAATGCTTTCAACAGAGCTCTGCGTGGCTCACTGTACCTTTCCAAAACAAGTGGTCTTCAGACTTCTTTCAACATCCCGCCCCACCAACCCCCCAAAAAACCTTCTTGGCCATTACCTCCTGTCCTTTATAAAAGAGTAGTAGTGCCCTGCGTGTGCCTGGCCACTGTGAACAATCACACCAACAAGCTCATAGTTTTCAGTAGGGGCAACTTTCTTCCTTGGGGAGCCTCCACCTCCTTGATCTGTGTTTCTACCGTTGTCCCCCACTTCTGAGGATGAGTCCTGGCGAGCCATCCCTGACACAGTGTAAGGTTCCATGTTCAGCATCCATGGAAACTGTTTGAAGAGAATTTCAGATTGATTGGGAGATCATATTGTGTACATGATTAGTGTAATTTCATGAGAATTGTATTAATACTTCCTACATTGGGAACGCTAAATGAAAACACAGTACTTCAACTTTCTATCCTTATGACACAGAAGTTAAATAAAAAGTCTTTACAGAGGTTTTTGCTCTTGCTTTCTGAAAGGACCCAGAGAATGCTGCAGGCAAGGAAAGCTCTAAGGAACAATATCTTCTAGTAGCATGATCATTTTGTAAGAATACCATGTACTTGAAGTCCCTGTATCAAAATGTGAGGAAAAGGAAGAAGAATCTATAGCAGGAATGAGAGTCCACCCTGCTGTCCACCCCAAAAAGCAATGGAGGTGGGGACACCATACAGAACAGTTTTCTTACCCTTATTTGTTCATCATACTTAATAGAACGTCCACTCTCCCAGTCAAAGCCAAATCTCATCAGGTGAATCACCAACAGGCTAGGTAAGACCTTAATGCATGTGCGCTTCACTGTAGTTCTCTTGAAAAGAAAAAAAGAATATCATCTCTATCTATGTACCTCCAGCACTCTGAAATTTTCTTCTACATACACATAATTCCAGCCATCTAACTGATCCAGCCACACGTGGCAGGATGACTAGAGGATGACAGGGATGTACAGGCAGGTTATTATTACAGGTATTACAGCATTTCTGCAGTGGGCTGGTATGTTACGGAACATTTTACCATCCTGCCATCCCTCTAAATGTTCTGTTTACAATAAGAGTTATGAGGAACAAAGAATGACATCTATATGTGTTTATGGATTTAGCCTTTTGATTAGCCTACACCTTCAACGCAAAAAAAGTAAGCAGAATCTAAGCATGGCCGCTAAGACCACGTAATGATTAAGAAAATATCAAGCTACAGCTAAATCTTTTTCCACATACATTGAGAACCAGTACCTTTTCTTTGCACTTTTCACAGTAGTATGCATTGCTTCCTTCCAGAACTTCTCCTCTTACGAACTGATCCAATGATATTTCCAGACTTTGACATGAAGTCACACCTAGGTTGAGAGCCATGAAGGCTTCCTCGCGCTCATACCTAAATTCAAGATGAAAAATAATCAAGGCCTTGACAGAGTAGAGCCTATCCAACTTGCATTAACAAAACATACACTTACGAAAGAATATCGCCCTTTCACCACAGTGATGAACAGCAGTGATGCTCACAAAGGCATATGTGTCTATCTTCTCATGTTATTTTGATCTATATAATTTAATAGTTATAGGAGAACATAGCTTGGAAACTAATGTGCTAAATTTAACATTACCTGTGAGGACAGTCCTTGCAGATCTTCTGATCAGAGAAGATTCCTTGAAATGTGTTCTTAAATATTTGGTCTCTTCCTATTTTCTGTTGGAGATGTAAAGTTAGACATCAGTTAGATATATTGCAGAGTGGAAGATCAAGAAAGCAAAAGGAATTTTAAACTCCTGAATATTATGTAGATTATAAAATAAGTCAAATGGCTCCGCTTTCTTTTCTAAAAAACATAGGAGAAAGAGAAAAGGTACCAAGGAGATGCACGTAAACAATAAAAGAAATCCCTGAGGTTTTTACCTTGAGGTACTCGTCCATTTGATCTATGAGACTGGTGAAGAACTCATAAGCATCCTGTTGCTCTCTAACATAAAGCTCCTTATTCCACATCTTGAAAATCTATACAAAGTATAAATACATACAAAAAGATGGTTGTTCCATAAATGTACCCCTAAAGAAAGTGTTTTTAAAAATAAATTTATTTGTACATTTTGACATTTTGAAGTAGAACTAATTTATTTCTAGAAATTCTACAATGAGAAAAGGGTGAGAAAAATTACTTGTTAAGTAGGAAAGCTATATATTCTAAACAAAAAGACTTAATACCTTCCAAAAGTTCTCAGGTACATAATATTGCAGCTTGCTTTCCATCAAATGACCAAAAAGAGATTGAACTTGGTAGAACACATTGTCATCTGGATTGTCTGTATCATCATCAATGGAAAGCAAGGCCTGGAAAAAAACAAATAACCTTATTAAATTGGTTCTTGGCAAAATTATTACTATAAGTTGTAACGAGAGAGCAGAACATTTATTATGTATTTATGCACACACATGTACGTACACATTTTTATTTAATTTTTTTAAACAATTCATTTACTAATGGTGCTAAGATGAATGTGCTGTTCAAGTGACAGTAATTCAAAAACAGGACTTTACTGGATGTTGAAGCAGTTACCTCTGGGAGACCAGGCTGCATATATAGCTGCTGGAAGACGGCATTCATGTAACAAGTAGCACCACCATTCTTCAGTCCCACAAATCCTGAAATGGAGCGACTATCCACCGGAGGAAGATACTAGAATGATAAACACATTTTTTTGTCCCAGTAAGTTATAAAAAGCATGAAACTCCAAGAACATACTATAGCTTTTACAATCACTTTTAGGTGTGCTGTTAAGAGCAATTTAATGGAAAACCAGGAATATAAACTCTGAAAATCACAGAAGTGCTATATTTGGTTATTAAAATATTTAACATTTTGCACAAAACTGTTAAAAATGGCCTAAAAGGCATATAAATAAAATTGGTGATATTTAGGAAATACTTCTTTCTTATCCGAGTAATAACTGACAGACTCTCTGGAGTATTTGCTTCTGAGGAAAGTCTGTATTTACTATTATCTGCTTTTTGTCATTTAAAATTGAAGTCCATGGAAATTTCATGAATGGAGCGGTTAAGCAGATTATACACAGTACTCTAAAACACACTTATATAAATGGAAAGGCTTCTTGCTTACATCAAACTCCTTGGTAAGAGCAGGGTCACACTGATGATGCATAGAAAGCAGCTCTTTTGTAATAAGCTGGAGATTGGAAGGTGAGCTATCAGCCAGCATTACTAACACTTCATAAGCAGCTAATCGGCTATCTGCTGTACTGCACCTAGAAAGAAAAACAGAGCTGAGATCTCTTTTGTAGATGACTCAATTATTTCTAATTCCAGAGAGCCATACTACTCAGAACATGTGACAATTAATGTTCAAAAGGAACATTTGAAATGATAAAACGCCCCTGAGAGATTGCAGAGTGCTATTTTTTCTTTTGCGGGGAAAGGGAACATGGAAGAATCAAACCACAAAACCAGCAGCAGGAATACTTTTAAACAAGCGTCCCTTACTGTTAACATTCAGCAGCAAGGAAAAGTAAGTGCCCTGAAAAGATGAACTGGTTGTTCACCTGAAGACAAACAGACACATACTCTATTGCTGTAACACACTGATGCAGACGTAATGACTGAAAGGGAGACAAGCTTAGAAAGAGATAGACCGGATAACTTACTTGCTACCTGAAGCTACACTAGACCAATACAAACCACTTCTACTTAGCTCTTTTCAGTGGATCAAACACACTAGCCCTTTCTCCTAAAGGCCAAGAAAAGGCTTTATTTACTTTAAGCAAACAAAAAAGCATGCTTGAGATAAACTGCAATGGAACAAAGCTCAAGCAAAACACTAAGGTCCCCACTGAATTCAGACACTGTTAAATGCTCCAATGGAATCTTTTTGGGGGTTGGTAGAAAGGCAGTGCGGATGTGCCTGATCCAACTCTAATATCAACTAGTCAGTGTAATTTAAGCAACCCAGCTGCAGCAGTACAAAACCCCACAAGCTACTTTACCCACCCCTTCAGATATTGTACGACAAAAACAGAAGGCAGGTGTGACAGGGAAGAGAAATCCCACTCTCCTTTCCCCATTTGATATATTCTGGGCTATTATTAGCTGTCTTACGTGCACAGAGGCTTGCTTAGTGTTAGCTTTTTACAACACAGTTCTTCTGAAGGGAAAAAGAAAATATCAGAACTTTTGAGAGTCTCATTTACAAGGGGCTCGGAAAGTTAATATCTTGCTAGTGCTTCAATTTACCCAGCTTCCCAAGCAATGATGAGCTAAAGGAGTATTCTTTTGACTCAGAAAATGAGCACTCAATTGTGCTTTCAGTTTATCACTGATCTAACAAAGCATGGACCTTGAAGTACAGAAAAGCAAATATTTTCATTCACAAACCCACAAAAATGCTATTTGGACACTTATGTAGGAAACGTAGTGAACTGGAGAAACGCTCCAACATGGGTATGAAATCCTAGTACCTGTAGCCCCAGTTTGACATTTGCATTCATGAGATTTAGGACAAAACACAACATAAAGAAAAAACCCAATATTTACTTTGGATGAAAGTCTTGCTGACTTATTGCAGCACTGCCTGCTGGAGAATGGCTGTTCAGAATAATCCTGGATGCTCGGAAGAGGAAATCATCCAACAATGGCTTAATCAAAGATGAACCTGTAACACAGTAATTCGTATCTCCAGTAAATTCTTTGACACTGCAAATGTCAAAAGGTGTTCCATAACAGCAAAATCATTTAATAGCACCATATCAACAGAAAACATATCCAAATATTTTATCAAATGTCAAAGGCACCACAAAGGCACTGCCAAAATTACTTCTTACAGCTCTGTATTTTAATGTTTTCACACTTATTGCCTACTGATCGAGTCACCTGCTAGTCCTATGCAGAATTCACAATAGTCCAGTCACTTTAAAGTAAAAAGAAATACTTACCAACCATTTCCTTCTCTGCCCCACAAAGTGAAAGGAGAGTCTTGATGAGCCTCAGGTGTCCTGCTAACAGGATGTTATCAGCTTCACTGGTTTCACACTCAGCTGTGCGGTTGGGTTCAAAATTGTCTAACCAGGTGATCTCATCTTCTAACATGGCAGCTGGGCTTATCTTTAGTTGTTCCATTTCTGATGCTTCAAGAAAAAAAGAAAGCCCAGAAAAATGAACAGATCTATAAAGGTGAAATCAAAAAAGAAAGAATTTCAACCATTTTCAAAATGGTTTATTTTCCCCCACAATGTGTGCAAAGTATATCTTTCACAAAGGAACTAGTTTCACTTTCCAAAAGGAGTGAGCTGTCGTGCTGTTACTGAATGGCAAGAATAGTCCATGCCAGGCATTACCACAGAACTGCCAGCACAACGGCAGGTCACATCAAATTCATGGTGTAATAACCCCTCCATGAAGGTAATTCTACATCTTGTCTACAGAAGCAAGACATGCTTGGAAGCTGCAATCAGAATGACATATGTGCCTGTACATACTTACATGTGAGGTCATCCAATAACTGACATCGCAGGTCAAAATATTCTGTACACTGGGACAAAAGTCTGAAACAGGTACAGATAGAAGAATGGTTTAATTTAAAATCAGATTTTTTTTCTAAGCAGTTGCCTTTAAAGCCTGTGTGCTCTGTCCATCTAATCCAAAATAGTACAGCTACATAAATACACTTCAGCACATACATACTGCAGTTTTAAAAAATTCATTCCCAACAGCTACTTCTAAATGTTATGAACAACATTTAATCCTTTCTTCCTTCATGTCACAACAATTTTAGTTAATTATAAGATGACAATAAAACAACAACATGTTTTAACTTCTACGTTACTCCTCTATCCAGATTCCTCTAGAAATTGCTGTTGAAAGTTCCTGTCAAATTCCTTTAGCCAGTCACAGAGAAGTTAACAGGACTGACACCTACTGTATTTACAGGTGTAACGGGTGACATAAGCAACAAGAATCAGGTGAAATCATGGGTCCAGGCATCACTGAAAAGGCTGGAGCCTTTAAGACTGATTTCTGATCTGTATCTATGCAACACTATGAAAAGAATCCAATGTTATTGTGGGACATTGCATTGCCTCTATGCCTCACGCAGGGTTCTGGCCAAGTTCTGACTGCCATGACCACATCCTAGAAAGAGCAGGCCAGTTTAGCAATCGCCACATACCAAATGGGAAGTCAAATAAGCTGAACTAAAACAGTTCACAGAAGAAGAGTTGCACCTTGAAAATTCAGCTTTATTTCTCTTCAATCTACATATTTCCAAACCTATCTGGGGCGTGACAGGGATGCCTACTTTTGACAGGCTTGTAAATTCCTAATCCTTTGTGCCTCAGAGCTTCCACAGCGCTATTCATTTAAAGATGTGATAGATTTGCTTCCTCAACAAACACACATCTGACTTACCTCTGGTTGATTCCTCTCATGACGCTGGTTGGTGACCAAAGAGGCAGCTGTGCACCAAGGACAACACTCAGGAGAAACTGGTTTGGCTTTTGTACATCAGGGTGAGCTGATGTGTCAGTCTGACTAAGGGTGTACAACTGGTCACAGGCAACACGACGAATCTGAAACAGTGTCATCGTCAAACATTAGCAGTTGCTCAAAGGTTGCAAAAAAGACACTTCTGTTTTAGAAATCTAACAAAAAAAGCAGACATTGAAAAGCTTATGTAAACCAGACTATGAGCTCTGCACCTGCCATCCAGTGTTTCCCTATTTATAAGGATTTAGCAATCCACCCTCATCCCTAAGCTAAAAGCCCCGATGCTTTATTAAACACAAATTATAAACCCGGGTAAGGCAGAAAAAGATGCAATGACTTTATGCAAAATATGTATGAGGCAACAAAATGAAGTGTGGCACGGCTTGCAGATCTCTAGATATTAGAATATCCAGAATAATATCAAATCAAAAGAAAGAATTTTAGAAGGCTTCTGGTGTTTGGAAGCATTTCTCAAAACTTCTCAAAAAGTTCTCAAAAGTTCTCAAAAAAAAAGTCCATTAGGTTTTACCCAGATCTTTTGAGATGAAAGTTACTTGGAACTTTCCCTAAAGCACTAGTTTTACAGAATTTGTGTCACCAAAATGAGAGTATTTTCTTCAGACTAGCCACGACACAATCCTGTGCCTCATGGATTAAACAAGCCTGAAGAATGTAATACTTAAGCATTTTGTCAATACATCACTAGATACTGGAATTACTAACAATTACACAAAGGTTATTCACTCAAATACAAAAAAAAGTTGGAATATTTGTAATGAACAATTTTATCTTTAAGACCATAGTAAATGATCAAAGCGTACACATTTCAGAAGTGTACTATTTAAGAAGCCTTCAGAGAAAGACCCTCACCTCAGCACTTGGTGATCCGAGCAGTATGTCAATGATGAAATCGGCAACACAAGGCAAATTGTAAAACGATCCTAGAATAGAAGAACACAAGGCTATCTTTTTAAAAATAATCCTTTAAAGTAATTCACTTACAGTGTTGCATTGAAATACTGTAGGACCTAGAGGATATCCCCCATCAACCCTGAAAAGCAGTAACAACTATTTGCTTATCTCCTCCATCTCCTTCTCTCACCAGAGACGGGTACCACATTACAAAAAGCACTTTCCTTCTCCTTCCGCTATCACCAAGGTTTACACTGTCTGTACACAAAGATTCAAGCACTAAACATGCTATGCCAGCAGCAGCACTAAGAGAATCACACAGTTCAAAAGCAATGCAACTATCCTTATAGTGGCAGTAAGTCAGCTTTCCCAATACACTACATTAAGGCACAGCACCACCCGCTTTGCTTCGTGCCACCTGTTTTCTAGTCCTGCAAAAAGAACCCTGTAATTATTAATGAAATGTTGTGGTTTTAACTTGAGCTGTCTCAGCTTACGGAGCTAGAAGTTTCTCATGAATTTTTTACACTTGTTTGTCTCTAAAAGTCTTCTCCCACCTTACTTATATTTCAAACAGTGAATAATCCAATTCTATTTCACACCTAGTTGCTGACTGCGTAGCTGAAGACAGGTTACCAAGAGAGACAAGGCTTCCCCAGCAATTAGAGCATCTTTGGTGGATACGGACTGCTGTCTCACACAGATACCAGCGTGTAGCGCAGTTGGCTCTCCTTCGCTTCCTGAACTGCAATTACTTCCTGCATTAAGAAATAAACAAGTGCAAGAATCAATCACATTTTCCAGATGTATTCAAATTCTGGTCAGTTCTCCGATTTAGAAAACTTCTCCAAATGCCAAATGAATATACAACATTTTTCTCAGCTTTGAGTAATTCCGTCATAGATTATCCCGAGTTGAAAGGGACTCAAGAGGATCTTTGAGCTCAACTTTAATCAATTAAGCTTCAAGATTTGCAAGAGTTAAATTAACAATAATCCAAACTCCTTCTTTAGATTGATTTAGAGACAGTTAACCCACCTGAACTGCTAAGTCTGTTTCGAATCCCAGCAGGAAATAAAGTGTTGCTTTCTTTTATTGGCTGACTACTTCCCACAAGGTCCAGCCGTCCTGCAGCAGCAGCCCAAGAGAGTCTCATGAAGCAAGCCACTGTGGAAGTGAAATCATTCACCTCCATAGTCTGAAGGAACAAGAAACATCTGTTACTTCTGCAATATTCAACTTCCTTTGATAATCACAGGGATAAGAGGAATGTATCTTCTGGATTTGTTTTCCTCTCCTTTTCTCTAAGTAGAAAGGAGAGATTTTTGCTCCCAAGGAGAGATTTGTACTGCCCCCTTAACAGAAAGTGGTTCCATTTTAAATTCTCCACTAGGATAAACATCCTTTTCACCTCTCTGTAGTTAGGCATGCTGATTTCAATCATATCGATCCATTTGGGAAGCACTGACCAAGAATGTAACGTAGCATTCTTGTTACATTAACTAAGAAGTTTCTTTCAACTGGACTCAATTTTTGAATGGGTTGAGTTCTTGTCAAGTTATGTTTTTTTTACATAATCTGAGCCAGGCTCAGATTATTTACACTGCTATGCCTGTAAGGGGGAAACAGCATTTTCTTAAAGTATTGAAGATTACGTTTTCTTCCTCCCCAGGATACCATCAAGCAAATTTAACTTCCATGACCTATTTGACACAAATACTTGCCCAAATTTTCTAATTCAAAGAAACGTGGACTATAAACCATGACTTCAAACAGGAACCTTCTTTCTAGTCACAGAAAATTAACTTAAATAACGTATTAGTAGATAAGTGTGACTGAAAGTAAATCACAAGTAAGACTTCCGAGTAGATCTATTTCTGGCAAGCACATTTGCGGTATTGCTTCCCTTTGTAATGCCAAAATAATTCCTGAAACTGTTAATATTCAGATCAAGATTGGGAAAAGAGACTGATAGTCTGGATTTTTGGGGTGTTTTAAATGAAGCCGGAGCAAGAACCTGTATAAAAAGTAGACTTATGATTAAAAATCCAGGAGTTACAGAGCTGTCACTGGAGACCACACTGCTATATCACCATAAATTACCAAACACTTCCTTACTTGTATGGCAACTCTTGCTGCTGGTATGATTTCTTCTACCCTAATGGAGGATCTATCAGACACAGAGAGCTGTCGGTAGGATGACTTCTCAGGTGTTCCACAAATGGACATCTGCCTACTTGCTTGTCGGCTGACATTACGGAAGGGGCGTGAGGACAATGCTTCTACCCCATCTTTAATGAAATCCTCATCCAGTAAGGTAGGCATTGTCTGGCCAACAAGCAAGAACCTACATTCACAGAGCAAAAACGTCAAGCTTATTTTTGAATATTCACAGCAAGTGAATGAAACAGAACTCAAAGTACCAATTAGTCTTAAATATCACAAGCTGCATTTTAAAAGCCAAGAAAGTAACACTTTCTATAATGAAAGGCAAATTACATACCTCGCAAGTTGCAGGCAGATGGAATAGACTCCCTGTCTTGTTTCATAGTCTACTTCTGATGGGATGGAATCTCTCTGCATCACATTCACCACCAAACTTAAAAAACAAATCAGTAGGAAAGACTCTATTTGAAAATTTTTTACATTAGGAGAGAGCTGCAATTAATTTATCTCTATCCTTCCCTCCTCCTATTCAGTCAGCTGAGTACCAGTTTCCCCATTTTCCCCTCCTACTTCTATAGATGGAACCTTTCTGTTCCTGCTGGAAAATACTTCAGGTCCTATGGGGCAGAATGGGTGGATAGAAATACTAAGAGCAACATATACTTGACCAATCTGATACAAGAACAAGCACTGTCAACTCTTCCCTGAAGGGTCTGAATTTTGGACACTAAAATTTAAGTTGGTTTCCACTTTGACTGCTTAAAATGTCCCCTTGTACCTATGCAGGATACACTATAATGTAGACACTTCCAAATTTGAACCGAAACACGTAAATGCTAGTTATCTAAATATCTACTACCTTAGTAAAAGCTACATTTCACAAGCTTATGTGTGCCTAACCTTATTTTAGGGTTCAACAACATGCACTCTGTTATGTTACTATGGTTGCTACTATAGCTTTTCAGACACTGGATAATGAAAAAATAGCTTCGGGCGGAAGAAGCAGCTCACAGGTGTACTAGTGTGCTACAGTGTGGAAATCAGAAACCATGCTGAACTGCCAACTAAATGAAGTGTAATAAATCGAGCAAAGATTTTGAAATCTCACCTCAAACCTCCTGCTCTGAGGAAGTTTTCACAGAAAGACTTGGCACAGTTTCTTGCCATTTCATCATCTGCAGTTGGCATCAGCTTGGAGCTCAGCACCTAAAATAAATGCATAGATAAGCATATATACACACTCCCCCTCTTTAGTATTCTTTATCTGCTGAAAGATAAAAGTATAGCAGAAAAAATCCACTACAAATAAAGCAACTAATGCACTTAATCAAAGCTGTGGTAAGGAAAGAGAAATCACATTAAAAATATTCAGGACAACTATGGTTATTACAGATATTTACTCTGTGTCAAAGTGCATTTTCTTCTCACTGCAGTTTACTTGTCAAGGGAAGGGATAAAGTACATACTCTAGCACATGAAATGTTGCCTTCAGGCTCAGCTAGTGCTTCCTGAGAGCCCAAATCCTTCTCCTTTCCAGATTTTCAATTGACAGTATCTCATAAAACACCTTAGAGATGGGTTACTTATTGATTTATGCCTTCTGAAACATAACTATATTGCTATTGCTGTGGGTTTTTCTTTTATAAAAGATAGTCCAGGTAATTCTACAAGTCAGATAATTCAACATTACCACTGTATAATCTCTCCTGTTTTAAGTCAGCACTAAACTTCACAGAATGCAATTACATGCAGAAACATGGCCATAAGGAAGCCTGCGTTCTCTGTGGGTCAGATCTCGTGTACATTCGTAACCAATTTCACTTCATTTTACATGAAAAAGAATGAAAACACTACGCAAACAAAAAAATCCTAGCCCCTCCTCCCCAAACCCCAGAAGTTATTTACTTTCTTGAAAAGCCTCTTTGGCAGGTACAGCCAACATTGCTGCATGTGGGGAAAAATAAGTGCATCTTTTCCAGGTTCACAATCAGAAGAATAGCTTGGAGGTCCAGGCTTGAAATCTTATCACATCATTGCATGATATAACCCTGAACCATTTGCAACATTTAATTTTCATCTTTTTCACATGCTCTGCAAATTTCCTATGTTTTTTTTTTTCCAGAAAGCTGTTCAGACTGGTTCCCATATTTTCAATAGATCGTCAGTTGAGGGGATAAAAAAACACATCATCCTTTTCCTGACACAAGTCATCTCCCAGCTGGCTTGACTGGACTTGAGGAACAAGTCCACTTGTATAATCTACACATTTAATCAAACTGATGACTTCTCATCCCTTGCCAGAAAAGTAATTTATTACTTGCTTTTATTATTTTCTCTGGCATAGAAGCAGCAGATAACTGTCTCATCATACTTCAAAGTTACCTACCAGTTCGTACCAGTTCAACAAATCAACTTTGTTGTGATATGCTAAATCATTTGCTTTCAGTTGTAGACCTTGACAGAACATTTCAAAGACATCAGCAACTATCTGCACAGAAAAGGGGAGAATCCTAACACTGCAGAGCAATGACAATGTGGGAAGAAGAAGAGCTAACATTAGACTGCAGAAACGCAAACTAAAGCAACTACAAGAAAATTCCTACACTAATCTTAGCACACAGCAGGAATGAACGAGAGTAACTTTGTCCAGTGTTTTTGAAGCTGCTGGCAATCAGTCCTCCAATTTCAAGTTCTTCAAACTACATTTGTAATGAGTCCTTGTCAACAGTGGGACCTGCAAGTGAACTAGAAACTTGATTCCTAGAGTGTGCAGAATAGTGTCCCAACAATGACAGGAGCTGAACTCTTACAGCCTTTAAAATCCATGCACTGAACACTGAGAAAGAACCTTTTTACAGGGTCCAGTCCTTACTCAGCAGTCATTTCCTCTTATTTAGTTGTAAAGAAAAACTGTATGTATTCCACTCACTTCACATGCACAGCTAAAACAGGCCAAAAGTTTCTGGGTAAAAATCCTGCGCATTTGGATAGTGAAAACATCTCACAGTTGAATGCTTCTAAAAAGAATTCCTCCTTACCCTCTACAGACAGGATTTGGTAGATTTATACAGAAGGGAAGTTAGCATTCTTTTTCTTTCAAATCGCATTGAGCAAATCCAGTAAACTAAACAACAACTCCCATTAATTTTTAAAACACTCAATTTTTTTATATATATACATTCACTAAAAATCACATATGCTGAGTTTCTGGAGATTCAACCAGGCACTTCTCCCAAACAATAAGGACTTAGGTGTTTCTTTGCTCTCCTCCACTTACTTTGGAATGCTCCTTTGCCCACAAAAAGAGGGGAATGGATCCACAGTGATGTCTCTACAGGGCAATTTTTTACCCCTTCCATTGTGAGTAGAATTTATCACACACGTAAAACCAGACTATGACATAACATTTGCATTTTGCATAATGACCCTATCCTAGTGGACTCTTGCCCAAGCAACTTAGAACTACTTAATCCTTAAGTGTGCAGAAACAAGTAGAAAGAAGTTTGTTTTCTTACCTCTAAGTTGTAGAGCACTCTGAAGGTGGACATGCCTGGAGCAAAAGATCTGAAAAGACCTTCTAGTATTGAACTAGCACTGGGCTGATGTTGGTGTTTTGAAGACAAGGATGGTGATTTTGAAGACTGAGAACTTGATTCTGATAGCAGTGTCTTCTAGGAGGAATAAGCCACAGAAGAAATATTTTGAGACCATCACATTTTGGCAATACATTTTCTGTAATCCCTGTAGTAACCCTCTTGCCTCCAACTGCTTGGAAATAAACTGATAATCCTTAACACGAGCACTGTTTTACGTAGAGATTCAAACCCTCCACAGATTATGACTTGCCAGGGAATTTCAGAAACCTGGTAGTAAAATCCTTTTTGTTAAGATCACTGAGATTCATTATTGTTTAATCCATACCTTCCTTCCCAGGGAATCAAGCTGATCAAGAGCCTCCTGAATAGCTGGGTCAGTGGGAATCAAAAGCAGAAGTTTCCTCACTCGCAGCGTTATCCTGAAAAGTTAACAGAAGTTACTTGTGCAAAATACGGCTCAGCCACACTGTGGCCTGGTGGATGCCTACATACTGTGATATAAATAGCTATCCAAACTTTGCAGTGAGACCATTTCTTCAATATTTAATAATAATTTAGTTTGCTTACCTTGGCTCCTCTAGATTGGCAAGCTGGTAGAGCATATCAAACACATTACACACGAGAGCCATGACTACTCCAGGGAGCGATTTCTCCTGCGAATTAGGCAGAAATACAAAAGATCTTATTCGCCCCTCTCTGTTGCAAGTAAATTAAGAGAGCTCTTCACTGAAGCAATTGACACAGATGCCAACCTGGCCCAGCTACATTCTAGACTGAGTCAACATTTGAATTTTTGCACTACCCCAGTTCCCTTTTAACAATCAATTTTTGAAGTCAACTGTTAGTTAGGGTTGGCATACAAAGCTGATCAGCAGTGGTCTGAACATGTCAGTTGATGCCTGAGTTTATTTGCATGCTGCAGTTTTATTAATAGTAGAAATGTCTAAATCTCTCCCCCCAACAAATATGCAATCTCAAAATCAAATAACATGGATCTTGTACCTCCTACAGAGATTAATATACACCAAGCAGGCTACAACAGGTGACATAAACACAGATTATTAAGTCCAACCTGCAGGCATAAATCAATTGTGTACTTAATATGGTTTATTTCAATTGCAGTTTGAAACCAAAACCAGACTACTAAAGACTGTGTACTCAAGCTGATGTGAATAGCTCCTGTCTCATTTTACTGCACACCTCTTCCACCTCAGATATCTCCCCTTTCGGAAAAATCTGAGGGAAAGTCTCAGGCTATTACACTGTACCTGTTCCATTGCATAGGATGAACTGAATACATTGCTGCTGTTGCCGGAACTTGTTGAGGAATCTGCAGAGCTCCCTGATGGAGTCCCACTTCCTGATGTTTTTACTGTAAGGATTTGTTCATCAGAGAATCCCAGTTGGTGAAGTAGTTTCTGATCTTTGTTTACAGTTAGCTGAAGAAAATATTCATCATTTAGTTCTGAAGGAGAAACTCAATTTCATAAAGAATAAGAATTCTTTGTAGTTTAACTTACCAGGCTATCATTGGCAAATATCTGTATGTTATCCACAGGCGAATTCAACATCTTTGCTATCTTCCACCTGACGCTCCCTACAGTTTCATTGCTATGAGCCTGTAAAATTAAACAACACTGATTCAGCAAGTCTGGAGTAAATTCTAAGAGAAAAAAGAAAAATCTTCCATTGAAGTCTTCCTGCTCCTCTGTGTAGGGTGGTAAAGGTATTGCCCACAAAAGGGATGACAGGGTAGCACAGCAATAGAAATTCTCCATCACTGACAGTAAGCAGGCAACTTCTTTTTCCCACCCACGAATCATGATCAAAATACATTCAGTCTACAGACACTTCCACTACAGTACCCTTATATACACTTGTAACATTTTCAAATAGAGTTCCCAAGTTGACTGGAGTAGCTAAGCAAACAACACCGCATGACACACAACCTGTGCACGCATACCTCTATGGTGAAGGTATCTTTGGTAGATTCATATGTAACATTAAGTGTTAAAAGATGTCCATGGAAAGAGGCACCATGAGGTAGAATAGTTCGGGGAACAGAGTAAAGGTCCTACAGGAAAAGAAGGATGACAGTAAATAAGCCAAAGACGTTTCTGTGATGGTATGTAAGTTACTTGAGTTGCATAGGTTAAAATAACTTCTACTATTTTTAATAATATCGAACGTTGTGTTCTTAGCTTTGCCTAGTAAGAAATCACGCATCTTACCTCTATTGTTATCACATAATGCTCTGCCAACAGCAGCAGTCTCTCAATTATTACAAGTTTGGTTGACCTAGAGATAAACATAGAAAACAAAAGTAACTTGTTACAGAGAGCAATTTTCAATGCCCACAGGCAACTACCATGAATTAGCTCTTTTCAAATATAACTCCTTAAATTTGGAGTTAATTCAGTCAAAATTAACTGGGAAAACAGGCCAAGAAGCTTGCTTGAGATATAACCAGCTTCAGAAGAAGCTTCATGTTTCTAAAGGTTCCCTGCACTCATATATTTAAGAAGCACACATTAAGGCATGCATATGTTAAGCTAGAGGATCAAAAGCCATCCTTTTCTCTGCCGATCAAAAAAAAAAAAAAAACCCAAAAAACCAAACCTGAAAACAACCCCTGCTGCCTCAGAAATATTAAATGACTAACAGTTTGGTAATAGCCCATGGGGCTTCTTGGGGGCTTTTGGAAGTTCTTTTTGTTTGTTTGTTTTGTGGGAGTTGCGAGGTTGTTTGTTTTTGTTTTTTTTTTAAATAAAAAACCCACAGTTTTTTCAAAATCTTTTTGGAACTTAAATTGCATTGTCATTGTAATATTCAAGTGAGAAACCAGCAGAATACACAAATACCAATAGTAAGAATTTTAATTAGCATTCAAAAACACGCAGGAAGCAGCTGGGAGCAAATGTCTACTGTCATATTTCTTTTAGAGGCAGGCCTACCTGTAAGGAGATTGAACTGATGTTGCTACCGTAGGCATAGCAGTTGCTGTAAGCATTTTCGTAGCTCTTGTAACGGCATGTGTTAACGTTGGACCACCAAGTGCAGAGCTGGCTGCCTAGAATACAAAGCAGAGCGTAAGTGCTGGTTTACATTGACAATTAGTATGTCCTGGAGAGCTACAAGGACAAGAAATATTTGTGGAAATACATTTTTTATTTTAATAAAATTATTGTAGGCAATTATTCTAATTTGAAGATACACAACTGAAAACAGATGTAGGTAAAAGAACAATTAAAATTTGTCCTTTACCTCTAATCGTGTGTAGCAATCAGCAATGAATTTCTTGTGCAGCGATACTGAATCCTAAAGATAAAATGTACAAATGAATTACACCTTAGGCCAAAATTACGAGAATTACTCAAGCTGACAAAAACCAACAAATGACATTTTAACATGCAGAGCATCAAGGCTTTATGAATGTTAATGCACTTCCACGTACAAATATATGCCTACCTTTTTCAATCTAGGAGTTAAATTAATGTAGCTGTAATTTATTATCAACTGAATAGCTTCATTGGCAATTTCTTCATCGGGTGACTCCATTGCAATCTTCCAAATGAAATCCATTCCTATTAATTCCAGTTTTTCTACGCTCTAGGCAAGAAAGAACAATAATAAAACACCACTGGATTTCTTACACAGTAGTAAGTTGAACTACAGGACAAGTCTTACATCTGCTGCAAAAGTATCTTTGCACTGAATCTTAAAAATCTTTTCCAACATGCTGCCAAAGCTTTGGCACAGTGCAAAGTGAAATCAATAGCTATGGATTTGTATATTTATACTAGAAAAAAAAATTTGTTTATAGGTGGGTAAACAAGTTCTAAAGAACCTGACCTGAGCCAGGCCAACTGAAAAATTAAAACCTTCAAAAGCACAGAGAAATTTTATGGGAATTGAATTTATTTCACAAAGATCAACATGGTAACTAACAACATAAAAAAACCCCACAAAACCTACCGTGATACTTAGCAAAAATTTATGCATTTGAAGAAAGTTAACGCTCTGTGATAAAGATCTAAAATGCCTATGGAAAACTACTTAACATATAACCACTAATTTAACAAAAACATTGAAGGATCATAGAATTAAAATTACCATAGGTTAGAATTTGAACATGATAAACCTAAATCTCTAAAGGAGAATTAAGAAAAAAAAAGGAATATTTTCCTGTTAGGGAGAAGCAAAAAAATGCACCCTAGTCCACTCATTCCTCCTAAAAAGTATTAGAGGCTACATACCAGCTTCCAGCTACCAATTGCTGAATTTTAACTGCTGGAATTCTGGAGCTTTAGCTTCAGAATTAACAATATTAATGCTAGAAAGACAATCTTATTGCAAACATGACCAAGTCAAACAGCTGCTAAAGAATTTTTATCTCACCTCCTCTTATCCTCAAGATACCACAAGCAGTATACAAGACTGAACTTGCCAGAAAACTCACCAGTTGAGTTCCTTGCCTCTTTAGCCGATGGTCACATAGGTTCACATTTTCAAAGAAAGTCTTAAATAAACTAAAACCTAAAAGTGAAAGAAGGTGCGTGCTTTTTATTCAGGCCAGGCTAAGTTTCTATGCTTTTCTGAAAAAAATGAAGAGATCAAACATAGGGTATGACCTTTTCCCTATACAACTATTTAAACCCAAAATTATAGGAAAGGAGCCCTTTATTCAAACAGTTCTGTAAATTAAAACGATATTTAATTTGAAGGCTTGGGAAGAAAATTTCTGGTACATATTTCAGAAACAAACCTGTTGAAAAAGCCATTTTCTTACCATTCATAGTAATTTCATACGACTCCAGTTTAAGAATTTTCTCTTTAAAGAGCTGTTGCTGTACATCACTCTCTAGGTCATGCTGTCCTTTTGTAAACCACTCAAAGCACATCTGTGAGCGAAAGGCAGGTGTATTTTTACCCCATTGTCACGGCAAACATTTTAGTTTTATACAGCATTGGCAAACTATGTCAGATACCACAGTAAGTCCTCTTACAGTCAAGATTCATCTACAGCAAGAGGTTCAAAATCTAATCTCCTAGTAACCTCACATATTATAAAGGCTGTATTGAAGTATTGGGGTACTTTACCTTCACAGTCATCTTTCATCCAAGCAATGCTGAATGTCTCGCATGACTACAAACTTGCATGTACCCCTTTTCAAACCAGCATCCATAATCCTGTAACTAATCTCCTCACCAACATTCTTCCTTCAGCCAAATTTAATGTTAAAAGAGCATCCTACTCATAAATGAACGTATAACAGTGGCACCATCAGTCAAAGCACATAAATGCATTACTAGGTTGCGTTTGCTACTTATGTTTCATGTCTCAACAAAAACACTTGCTATTCATGAGCCATTAAAATTTTATCTGCAACCATAGACACCAACTTTTCAAGTTTTCCTTACCTCTCGATCTAACTCACAAACATCCTGGCCAGTTACAAGGCATTCCCAGATCTCCCTGGCACGATTCCAGCCCAAATAAAGTGTGGCTTCTTGCAGAAAAAATGCCAAAAATTTTAGATGTGCCTCCAAATACTGAGAAAGAGGAAACAGAAACTCAGGCTTAAGATTTTTTTTTTTTGCAAACTTAGTTGTCAAACAACACTACACTTTGCAAAACCTGGAAAACAAATCATTTCTGCAGTGAGATTTATTTTTATTTCACACTTTTTTAAACATAATTTCTTTGTGATCCCCTTTCTAAAAAGGAACACTGAAGAGCCCTTGGATATGCTATTCCTTTTCTGATATTATTTGAAACTAAATCACAACTAGTGAGGAAAAAACAATGATCAAAATTTTAGCAAAAAAGTGTTACAATCTATCTTTGTATAGCTTCCATGCCCTAACTGGCAAATCCACTTCAGGTTTTAAGAGCTTCACACCAAATTCAAAGGAGTAGTCTCTACAAGGGTAGTTGAACTGAAGCTGCTGGAGAAGTTGGAACCTGCACAAGCTTTGAGACAGGAGGTCCTGGGATGGGGAGATCTAGCTCTTGATCAGTTAGAGATTGCGATAAGAAACTTGTAGATTGTGATGTTTGCCCACCTTTGCTCTATAATATGGTAAGAAGACTACAACAGGCCCTAGCAGCTAAGTGTCAGAACTGTAAATAAAAACTAGTGAGAACACACACACTTATCAGTGAATCCCCAAAATGAAACATCACCTAATATTACACAACTTGGTCAAGGATACACTAAATAATGTTTTCAAAAACCTGAGGTAGTAAGAAAGTCAGGGTTCAGTACCTCCCGGTAAGTGTATCGGCCATCCACTAATGTTACTCCAACCAGGCCTCCTGGCCCTGCCACAGACACAGCCAAACGGTGGCATGATATTAAGCTTCCTGTTACCAACTTCACTATTTCAAAGTTTTTCTTTAAATCCTGAATAATACTCTTGGCAAAATAAAAAAAAAAAAAGAAAAAAGAAGAAAAATGGAGAAAAGAGTTTTTTAAGAAAATACATAAACAGACACATGTACACAACAGCCTGATCTTCTACAGCCAGGCGTTTCTTAAGGGAAGGAGTAATGCTCCTCCCTCACCAAGCACCCAAAGTCCCCCGACATTAGTGTTTTCAGCATGTGCTGAAATACACGTGCTGCAGGTTGCAAATGAAGTCCCACACCTCCACTCAGCCACTGTGTAACACGTGACATGCTGGTATTTTAGTCTGTTTTCCAAGAGTCAATGTCAATTCAACTACAAAGCAGCTGATCTAAACAACAGTCATTGTTCACTCTTAACAGAGACATACTTGTTAGTTATTCTACAAAAAGGTGAGAGCAAAATTAGTCCTGACACAGTAAACAGATTTATACATACATATAAAGGCACACACAAATGGATGGCACACAGCTCAGCATCTCTACTTGAACAGTTTATGCTACATCACTAAACTGTACTTCTCAAAGTGTTTCTCAGTTTGTTTTCCCCCCTTCTAAGTTCAAACTTACATACTCTACAGAAACAGCCACAGACATAACAAGGGCTTTCAAAATCATCTCAGCATATATTCTTACCTTGTCTTGTTTTTGGTAAGTTTGCTTAATGAATGAACGTGTGATTTCATGGAGCTGACGTAGTGCTGGCACCACCCACACAAATTGAGGATTATTGTGCTGGGACGACTAGTAGTAGGAAAGGTAAAAACAATTACTCATGTACATGTTCAACAACAGATCAACTTTCTTCTTAGACTCCTAGTAGCCTAACAATTTCTATTTCTATGCTGCTGTTTCAAAACAACAGCTACAAGCTCTGAAGGCCTCAGTTACCTGTCCCTGGTCCCTTTCAAAACACACCCAAGATGCCCTTCTTCGCTTTCTACAAGAAGTCCTTTGACACACACATATACCATTTTAATACCCTTATTATTAAGACCAAAGTACCACCTCCTTGCTAGAGAACATGCAAATTAAGTAGGCAAAGAGAACTCAGTTGCACCATGGTGAGATGATAACCACCACCTTCACAAATTATGGGAGATGAAGCAGGCCTGTTAGGGCATTAAAGGGTGAATACAGTAATCCAGTCAAATGACGTTACTTATTGCTAAAGCAAGAATAACAGAAGAAAAAGTGAAATACTACGGAAGGTTAAGAGATAAGAAGAAATTTCTGATTGGTGCGGCAAGGAGCCCTCCGATAGGTAGCAAAGGATACTTAAGCTGCATTTTGAAAGAGATCCTACGAAGAATAACCCTCCTACCTCATTGTTAGAACTGCTCATCACTTTTCTGGGAGGCTTCATTTTCTGCAAAGTTTGACCACACAAACCAGTACTGAAGTTGCTTGTTCAGAGAAGTGATGTCTGGTTTAAATACTGACAACAACCCATACCACCTATACACTTAGAGAGATTAAAGTAACCTGCCCACAACGATGTCTTCTACTGAGCACTCCCTCATGTATTTGAGAATGCTGCCTTAATATCATATTCCCTCCCAGTTTATGTCTTCATTTGCCCTAAATGAAGGGAAATAAGAAAAGGATGTATTTTTAAACATTTGCTGTATGGCTTCCCCAATTCCTTCCAGCCTACAATGACAGCTTTTCTTCTGTGTTCCCCACTGCAGCACCTCTGTTAAGGGACTTGCCAGCATGTAATTAAAAAGGATGCAAGAACAGGAAAGGACAGGAAAAGATCCAAAAGAAAAGACTGCAAGTTTTACAGAGATACAGAACTCAAGTTTAAAATTTGTATTCATAAACACATACAAAAAAGTGTGATCAAGAAGCAACACACTGTTTCCTAAACAACTAAAATCCTCTACAGATGCTGCAACACTGAGGAAATTTATTTTACTGTGGAATAAATGACTGAACAAAACATAACCCTTTTTCTTTATTTACAGGTAAAAAAGAAGACAGGAGCATTCCTGCAGACGTCATGAAAAATTGCCTGCTATGTGAAAAGTGCAGGGTATAAAGTATATGCATATGCAGTCTTTCAAGCCATGCACATCTCTACTGCTACCAGGAAACATCTTAGCACAGGCAGCTACGGGAATGGCTTCTTTATGTTAGATGAAAAGAGTTTAAGTATTTTATTAAAATACAAACTACTATGATTTAAATATTGATTTACATTTTGGGACTTAACAGCCATGCCAGAACACATGCTTAAGTCAAAGAAAACTAATCTACGCTTTCACATGAAAGGGACAGTTAAAATACTGACATACCTTTATAGTGGTTCCATTTGCAAATTCTAACCTTGGGCCCATCCTGGTAGTTTTCCCATAAAATGATCACTCCTTGTGCTGAAAATTTGCTTAAAACAAAGGCAAGAGACTTACTATGAGTCTCATGGTCAACAAGTTGGCTCACACAAAGCCTACCCCTCTCGTGGACTCCCCAAGGTAAGAACTTACAGATGGGACACACAATTTGAGCATCTTGAAAGAACGGGCAACATGACGGCCAGATAACATTTCATTGAGGAAAAGATAAAATAATAAACCAACCCTCTTAATATCCTCTATGCATTTGATGATGTAGCTTCTTTTGATTGCCTCTTTCACTGCATAAGCATCACTGAGGATTGTCAGATGTTCCTCCAAGGCTTGCTGAATAAGACTACACGGCAATGTTGGAAGATGAGCCAGCTCCCAAAGTACCTCCAAAACCTAGCGGAGGAAGTGCAATATTAGTCAGGATGTTGGAAGTACAGAGACCAACAAGAGAGGAAAAAAAAAAAAAAAAAAGATATTATTTCACATTCACATGCCTTTCCAGTGGTTGTCTCCACCCGTGCTTCTCGACCAATGCGCCCTATCAGGCTCAGCAGCTTCTGTCGCACTCTATCACTCTCTGTCTCCCAGCTCTGCATGTCAAAGAAATAACTTTCACTATTACAGCAGCAAGAACTGTCAGTCTGTTAAGTCTCAAGTGTACACAAAAATACAATTTAAAATTGTTTTACTGCAGGAAAATCAAAACAAACAAGTGTGTTTCCATCATGCATATTTCCTTATTTTTGATACTAGGAGTTAAGAGTACCAATTCGATCAACTCTTCTGAAAATATAAACTAGAAGACATGAAATAGAGCAATAAAATCTCACTTTAAGAATCTTAGCACTATGCATATAATGTACTTTAAATCTAAGCCAACCAGCAGTACCAGTAGCAGATCAGGCTTTTGGGTTAACAAAAAAAAAAAAAATAGTATCAAGTGTTAATTTATAGCAAATTTTGTATTTATAGTTTAATATAGAAAACATAAATGCATTCAAGGCAGTTACTTTTATTAGGCTGGATGCACGAGTTCATCTCATCAATTCCCTTCCTAAGGAATGTAAATTCATGTGAAAACTCACCTTTTGGATTAGGACAAATAAATGATTGAGCTGATCAGAGCTAAACTTCACAGCAGCTGCAGCAATAATGGTATGTATGTTTTCAATCACCGTGGAGGACTGTCCTGACTGAAAAGTGGAAGGATAACACATGAAGGCATATCTTTATACCAAATGAGACAGAGAAAAATCTTCATGTAAGCATTATCCTACTATTCATACTAATGAATACATACTAATGAGAAAGAATAGTGTCTTTTGACAAGTGAGGAACACAAGCTAAGAATAACTGTCTCTGCTTGTTCATTTCACTGGCAGAAAGGTCTTTGGAAGCAATTCTAAAGCAGAAAAGGACAAGTTAGTCTGCCATTCTCTCAGCACCTTTAAGATGCTGCAATGGCACGTATCATTGTAAGGTGTGGTGTCAGAAAAACAAACCAGCATTTTCTTGCTTGGTTAAGTTCGTGTGAGGTGCTCCATCCCTGATATTCTTTGAAGGCATTACTCAAAAGTGAGCAATACAAAACCTCTTCCCACACTGATGGGAGCACCATGGTAACAACAGCCAGAAAGGGGGGAGGAAGTATTGCATTTTATTAAAGAATAAAAGTGAGTGAGCTAGAATCATACTTCTGCTCTACTAAGCATGCAAGACTTGCTACCATGCCTGCACATACTGCAGATCTGACAGCGTCCAATGAGTTCAGTCTAAAACGTCAACATTTGCACAGAGAAGAAAACCATTTCCTGCAGCAGAAGATTACGTTTCTGGTCAAAATTTCCATATCATTTGCATTAAGCAGTCAAATCACCTCTCCTACATGGCGATAAGTTGAATACACACAAAGTGAATGTGAAAAGATGACTTGTCAGTCAATTATATGTATGTACAGGAAGTCAAATAGGAATTCACACAGTTTGAGCCCACTCTCTATAGTCACACCGTGAGCTGCATTCAAATTTGTACTAGCAGCTACAAAAATTAGTATCTTCAGGCATGGTCTTTGGTCTAGACAGTCTATCACCTCTTTCAGGATGACAACCTCTTATTCCATGTCAAATATTCTTGCAGCACCTTAACACTTGTTGCAAACTTCATAAAATTTAACATCTGTGTTACAACAAGTTGTCAGAACACTTGATTCTAAACAGTACAGGCAGAAGTAGAAGAAAGCCTGTGCATTAATCATATTATTAAAATCTCAACACCTCCACTATGCAATATGGAGATGCCTACACTACAAACAATAAAAATCGCACCACTAGAATGTCTGCTTTTGTAAGACAGTCTAAAAGCACCTGCCTTGTCTCGGTTGCTTACCTGAATTCTCCAAATTTTAGTAAGCTCATCTAAAGACAATTTGCTGCCCAGCAGTTCAATAATTCCCTTTATACGATCACAGTATTGTGCTTGGTCTATATTACCTATGAAATAAAGCAATAGAACTACATTAATATATTTAAAACAGTATTAGATACGTTAAAAGAACTTGTTTATTCTTATGTATTTAAAAGGGAGAAGAACAAAGTGATTTTCATTTGAAAATTTTCTTGACTGTTATAGACGAACTATCAGTTCAAAGAAAAAGAAAAGGCTCCTTTTTTGTTTTACCTCATACATCTGACAGCCATCCACACCTATCAGACCTTCCTACTAGCAGAAAAACCTCCAACCCCTTTTCTCTTTTTTCTAGGGGCTAACCATATACAAAGATAAACAGAGAATAAAAAACCCCAGGTACAGTAGAGGACTAGATGATAGAAGGGGTTTGCAGAGTTTTGCTCATCCTATTTTGAAGATGACAAAAACCTTGAACTCCTTTGTTAATAATGTTCTATTAAAATATATTGAAAGAGACAGATGAAGTTTTTAAATTTAAGACATCCCAAGGACGTGTCAAAAGTCTTTGTCAAAGTGCTTACCTTCTAGAGCAATTGACAGGACAGAATTTTCTACTAGCCAATTTAGTAATCTGTCTGTATCTATTGCGTTCTTCACTGACTTGGATACAGTGCTGTCTTCTATTAATTTTGTTACCTAGAAAGAGCAAAATGTGAGATTCTAACGATATGTCTCACATGCATTACACATGCATACAATGAAACCTATCGAAAAGGCTTACTGAGAAGCTTAAGTGTGAATCCTGAAATATTTTGAGAACAGGAGGTGTTTGGGGTTTTGATTTTTGTTTTGGGGATTTTTGTTGTTTGTTTGTTTCTTTTGTGGGGTTTTGTTTGTTTGTTTTTAACATGCTATTTAAGGGAAATTCCTAACCAGAAACACCTCCTTGTCATCAGTCTCTCATGCAGTAGATTCTTATTCCCAGTGTGACACAGAAAAGCTGGTCTGCACTACCAGGTTTATTTCTACAGACATATCCAAAGTAGGTTATCTCAGACTTCTGCTCATTACACTCAACTCAGTGTCCTATTTCTTATCCAATACAGAACTGATACAGGCTCCTCTCTATGGAGAGAAAGAGTACTTTTCTGCTAAAGCTTTCAAAAGCCACACTATTATAACTCCACCAAGGATACATGGCATTTATCATTAAGAACCAAACAGCAATGAGGTTAAACCTCTCAATTTCCCTCTTTTATGCTTTTTTTTCCCTTTATGGAAAACATAAAGGGGGCACCTTTCAGTGTCTCTATATTGAAAACATGCTTTTTTTGGGGACACAAATTGTACAAATTCTGGTAGAAAGAAACGAATGAACAACTCTATCTAAAGCACAACTCCAATGAAAAATATTTTTTTTCCCTTCTACTTAGAGATAAGATTCCACCACAAAGAGCTCTGCTCCATTAACTCCAGCACCTAGCTGGACCTTCAGTGTCTACACACAACGTAACAAAAAAAAAAATACAATTAGACAATGTGATGATCTAACTGGAAGGAGACACCAACCTAGAATTAAGTTCCATTTGTTTTTTTCTCCTCCTTATCTCTCAATAGGAAAAGGAGAGAGAAGAGATATCCCATGGAATGCTCTGAACTCAGGGTTATCTCAGCGTAAATATTAAATAAATAGCACATACCCATGCTTATAAATCAATCTGAAACTGCAGTTCTTAGAAGTGTTTCAAATTATATCTAGTTGTTTCCTAATTAGGAGGTCATGGCACTTGCAGTGTCTATTAATATTACAAGCAACTCTTTTCATATTAACTTGGTTATGGTATTTATCATGACCTAAGCTTTCACTAAGGCAACCTAATTTGTCAGGAAATATTGCGCTCTCTTTTTTAAGTTTGCGGTTTCAGAGACTTATTAATAACCCATCCCACCTGCACACATGTATATATACACACACAGAGAGCAAACGTACTTCTTTGAGGGAATTCATTTTTGCACTGAAGTGAGGAGATTTTAACATGCGCAACAGAATGTCCAGCCGTAAGTCATCTACCGCAGTTACCAAATCAGGTTGGAAGCGCATACACAGCAGTTTGATACCAGACAAGAGCTCAGGGATACTAACTAGTCTCTGTTTAAAACAAAACAAAAACCAGACAATTAGAAGCACTGCTACTTTTGCTATTCTGTTTCAGACTTCAATGATTCACGAAGTGTAGGTTTAGTGACCCAACATAAACTGTTTAATCTATGAAATCCATGTACATCTGAAAGTATTACTTTTACACACAAAATGTTAGGACAACAAAAATTCTGGTAAAGTATGCTCTCCTGCTACAGATTTCATATGCTAAATTGCTCCTCTGTAGTTACACAACCTATGCATACGTCCAGCTTACAATTAACAGTTCAAGTCTCAGTAAAAAGTTAAGACTCAAAAATTTAATAGAACTGAATGCCAAGTTCAGGGTATTACAGGAAACAGTCACAAGTCATACAGATATTTTATCAACAATTACCAAATGCTCAGAAGCAAACAGCTAACGCAACAATCTTCTTCATTATAAGAATTTAACAGACTGCAAGATGGTAAACATCTTCACAACAGTTAGAGAAGTGAGCATTCTGTACAATTCAAAAGAGGACAAACAAACCCATATTTGATAGCAACTGCAGCAAAATATTTTAAAAATGGTCATGACATCAAATATCTACTGAAAAGGGTATTGAATGAATTGGGTAAATGTATTTTGTTCTATTTCATTCAGTCAGAATTCAGAACAGGCTGTATTTTTTGCCAGTGAAAATAAAGCTATTGTTCTTGTCTACATTGCCAGCATTTCCAAGACACACAGAATAAGTTCTTCCTAAACATTTAATACATAAAGCATTACCTTGTCTTTCAAGTCCTTTTCTTCTACATTCTGCACAAATTTAATCATTTTATGAATGACTGGATCCAGCATGGGCTAAAGAATGTGAGAGAAACGACATGACAATCATTTTATGTTTCCTGAAATCAATTACATTACTCAGAAGATTTGGCTACAACAAAATGAAATACGTAGCTGAAAGCTCACTATTACCTTAGACATAAAGCAACACCTACAATGTACATAAAAACATCCTGCTGAGTATGTCTAGAAAAATAAGTCATCAGAGTAAGAAATCATTTCAGACCACGATAGTATAGGTTTAAAAAAGAAAAACCAAAACCAAGGATCTTTCAAAATGCATGCTATTAGATGCATAGGCCTCTCTGACTCCCAATGGCTTCTAAAACTACCTCCTCTTCAAATAAAGACTTTCAGTCACTTATTAAATTGTTAGTTTTTGTTAGTGAGTGTAGGTGTGAAGCCTGGGGTATATATGCATCTGCAAGTGTATTACGGTGAATTTTTTTCCCTATTCCACAACATTTTCCAGTGTACATCCTCATATCCGTGTGCTTGATCTCAGTCAGAAACTTAAATTTAAAACAAAAATCCATCCATCAAGCTATATTCTCATCCCACACGCTTTACACTGATGAAGTTTACTAATGGCAGTGGCAAAGCTGCTCACTGTTGCAGATGTAGATAAATGACTACAGACCACTGTGCTTAGAAAATGAACCTGAACATTGTCTGAACTCTCTGTCCATCACCCTCAGGATGCTCAAAATGATTCTTGCACTCTATGCAAAATGAGTTTTGAAAGCTTTTCAAATTAGTCAGAAGTATCACACCTACACAGTTATACACAAATTTTCAGTCCCCTGTTTTTTTTCAAATTCCTATGATAAAAAGAACAGGTTCTCATGTAGCTGTCTTTCTGATACTATACTGCCTGATATATTTTAACACAGTGAGCTCCATCTAAATTTGAGCTAACTACTACAGTCACATTTTAAGGCTTTACTATTTGCCAAAAAGAAATCATAAGAAAGGGATTTTACCTGTACTACAGAAGAGTTAAGATATTCTGCACAAACTCCAAAGGGCTGAACTAATGCAGAGATTGCCTGAAAGAAATACAGCAAGTATTTAGGAGCATATATAAGAAATCTTTTCAGAGTGTGCGATCTATACCTTAAAAGGCAAATGAAGGTATTATTTATCTAATATGATAATTTCCAGTCATTTGCAATAAATTGATTTTGGTGTGCAACTCCTTTACAACACCACGCAGTCCAGGAAAGAGATTTACTCTACAACACACAGCATGCATTATATATTTTTGCCTGAAATAGAAATGGCCTTCCCAGTTTTCACTAATCTTGGTCCTTTCATCATTCTGTTCAATCTTCTCTGTCTAATCCTGTTTCAGTCACAGAAGTAAACAGACAAAAAGGGACACATGACATTCTGGTTGCTCTCCACAGAAAAGAGAAGCGTGAATGCAAAACTTAAGGTTAGAGCCATATATATTGGCAAATTTCTTCCCCAAAGCATTATGTGGGAGAAAGCTTTTGTATACGTGTCATATATGTGTTCAGATCTCCTAAATACATGATTTTATTCTTATTTACTTTATACCGAAGCTATGTGTCTATACCACCCAACCTATACCTGGGATTATATACTCAAACTAGCCTATGATTTTCAACTGATATCTATCATCAAACAATTAATATTTAAAGACTTTTTTTTTGCCAATAAATAATGTCAAAATTGGTTTCTGCTCATATTGGATCAAGAATTGTGAAACTGAGTGTGCACCACTGCAATCAAAAGGCCTAAATTAAGTGATGCTAAACCAGACTTATTTCCTTCCTAAGTAAATATTTATTAGTCATTAAACAAAGTTGAAGTTTCTATTGCAGTATGAGTATTTAAATTGAGTTTCCTTACTCCTGTCATGCTCATATATGAGCCTCTCTCTTTATAAAGTAGCAAATACAAACACACCAAGAAAAGTAGTTAAATTCTTTTCAAATTGCAATTCACTAAGAGCACACTGCTTTTATACTGAGGAATAAGATTCTAAATTACATGGTTTTCCTTTAGACTCCTTATTCTTCAAAGCTTGAAAGATTATGAAGTTTCCTGAATATAATACGTTAGGAAGCTAAAATTAACAAGTTAAGCTTTGTCACCAAAAATAGCTTAGAACTGTTGAACTAGTCAGTTTTTAGACACAGCTCTTGAAAAGTTGCTTAGGATTAGACAGTGTCTGTCTTCCCAAGGATATTTTTCCTTAAACAATGATTTCTATAATAAGTGACAGAAGTCAATTCATTTGCAGCTAAACGCAGCCACAGCTGAAACAAACAGAAAAATAGGGATATACTTGTGAATTTACAGTGACAGATGTCTAAGTGGAAGGCTGAATATTAACCAGAAAGGTACACTAAACACCTTCACCTTTTCAGTGACACCTCAAAGGCTCTTCAGTCAGAAATCCCTATGCACAACTTCATTTGACCTCCAGACTGACAGCATTTCTCCAGGGCTCTGTGGGAGTGTTGCTCTGGTACCAAAGCAAAGGCAAGAGCACTGCCAAAAGGGATGCTACTGGTTCTATATGAAGTGTGTAATGGAAAGTGAGAAGTCTCACGACAGAAGACAAACTTACCCCAAGTTCAATATCTTCTGAATTGAGTTTTGACTGAATTGCTGAAAATCCACCCAACTCTGCAAACTGAAATAAAACAACCAGGATGATGCCAGGGAAATATCTTTTCAATAACCTAGTATAGAAAATACTCCATTGCGAGTTCCTAGGATGCCAACGAGTATCTTCTACGATGGAACATAAAATTTATGTTTTCATGGGAATCCAGGGACACACTGAGGTGTGATATCAGTTTAAACATCAAGCTAGAAACTCTGTCTTAGGTAAAAATGGATATAGGGAAGAAAGCTAGACCACATATAACAATACCTGACTGGCCTATATGTTTGACTGGGAAATAGCACTGCAGCCTAAGCTGAGCTCTCGACTTCCTCTAGTCATAGCTATCACGTTAGGGTAAAGGTGCTGAAGGGAGAAGGCAGCAACTCAAGATTTATTCAGCAAGGCCCCTTCCCTACGTGTAGACAGGATTAAACTCTTAAACTACTTTTTTTGTGGTTGTCACAAAAGTGAAGACTGGAAAAACAAGTCAGAGGGAAAGAGGGAAAAAGAAATGATCTCTGAAGCCAAATGAATTCAAGTGACAAATAACAACACTTTTTAAAAGTTTACACTTACCCTGTTTACCAGATCCACCAGCCACCCGTGAGGTTCCTTTAACAATAACAATATTAACAAATTAGTAGCTGCAACAATCAATGCTAAATATTTATCTTCTGAAACAGAGATCTGGACAGGCACATTTAGCCCACTAACCCATACCCAAAATGCATACACTATGATTTCAAAGAAAACAGCAATGTGATTTTAACAGTTCCTTTTCTAACCCTGTAGCTAGAGCTCTGGGAGGTTCTCATTAGCATCATCCTTTTTTGGACTCCACTTGACATCACTGACCATGTGCTGTGGCACAGTACGCACTGTGGCTGCTGACTCAGAAGCTGTTGTATTTATAGCACATTAGCAGTGTGGAACATTAGTAAAGAATCCTTTCCAAGGCAGCCGACATAGAATTTTCTTTCTACAGCACAGATTTGTTTCCTGAAGGGGAGACCAACACCGAGGCTGCTTTTTCAGACTCATCCATCTGAACCAAGTGCAACGAGGCAGTGCAAACCTCAAAAACCGCCTACTTGCCAGCACGTCTGACCTGAAGATATCCTGTCCTTGGCTGTCAGAAAAGCATAAATTCTTTACTAGACCTGTACAATTTGAGTTATCCTGGTCATTTCACACCGAACAGCCAAACAGATGTCATTAGATGCAACAGATCTAGTTGTCCGATTGCCGTAGTACTTCAGACATGAAAGTACACTGATTGCTAAATCCCATCTCTAAAGGAGAACTGGGACAACTTGAGAGGACAAATTTGCTTCTACAAACTAACATAAACTGAAGATCTATGTGCTGTGATTCTTGTTGACACATTTAAGCTTTCTTGTGTTATAAGCCCATATTAATCAAACAACCTTTTCTGAAATAAACACATCTACCCTAAAAATAGGTTTCGGGGCATAGGCATTCTTACCTTCTGAAAAGTAGATACTGGTGAGACAGCATGCATGTTCCCCTCTCCGAAGACTTCTGCCCAGTTTCTCTGGCACACTTTCATTCGATTCTTGAAATGATACTCATTGTCAGGGTTAAATGCCTTGAAAGAAAAGTCCACAGCAATGAAGAGCATTGCTTATGCCAGTCTCAAAACTTATCTTGAAAACGTCTGACTTTTTCAGCTGTGCATTCTCCTGGTTGACAGTTAATCTAACAAAAAATACAGTTTTATAAAAGAACCCTGCTGCTGCCTCTCAGTTCTTACTGTACGAAGCATTTCAAAGCTTCCATTCTCTAAGGACAATATCCAATACCCATGCAAGCCAGATATCCATAAAAGGGCAAGATGAAATCAAAGTACTAGTTTTAAAAAATAAACAGTGAAGTGACAGCAGGTGTGCTAGTTTTTTTTTGAGCATGCTAGTTTTCAGAAGTTTCTAACAGCACTCACCCCTTTACAACTTACATACTGGATGTTAAAAATCTGCAGCAAGCAATGGCTGCAGACTGTAAGACAATACACTACAACTTAAATAGTTCAAAAACGTATCAGTAGCATAAATATGAAATGTCAAATACTCAAATATTAGAAACTGCATCAGAGCCAAATACCATTGTAAGTACACCGAGCAGGCCCACAGGAATCGGATCTTGTTTCACTCTTTCTGCAACCAAGTCCACTAGCAACATAAGCATGTTGTATATTCCTTCATGGATTTCAGTTCCCCATTTGTGAACAGCACTGGATGTCAACAGCTGGGAAAAAAAAAATAATTTTTTTTAAGTTTGAGCAAAATCACAAAACAGGAGAAATTTATCAACCCCTGAGACTGCTTTCAGAGCAAATGTTTTCTTAGTACTAATCATTGTGTGGTGCGTTCTTCAGATGCTCTTCCTCCACTAATGGCTTAACAGTTAATTAAATTCATAATTTCATTGAAGACCATCTTAAATCACAGTTTATGACAGAAAATAAAATGTATTCAATGCAAATGGTTTTACATTTCCATACACTAGTAAAGACTGTAATATTTGCAAATAACAACTAACATGAAATTCATTTGTTTGCAGGTTGAACACACAACTCTTAAATTTTCAAGTAGGTGTGCCACAAAGCTGCTCTGATTCAGCTCTAATGATCATTTACTAATTCACACGTTTTGAGCAGCAAAGAACACGTACCATGAAAAGAGAGGTATTTAACACTGCTCTCCCACCTACTGAAACATGTTCTGTAAATCTGATCTAATGTGCTGTTCATAAGGGACGTTAAGCTTCCATTTGCAAACTTCACTTAATTTCTGCTAGCTTTTCCCTTAAATGTCTGTTTTCCTTAAATATATTCTCAATATTAGAAGACTAGGACTGAGCAACATTTTAAAAGGTGTACATAGAGTTTTTATACAACTGGTCAAGACACTTAGGCGGTATCCAAAATGGATAGAATACCGGGAAGTAAACTGGTTTGGGGAGCTGTGTAGAGAAAACTCACAATAACCCAAAAAGGAACAGCCAGGGAATGCTGGCGTTAAGCACTAAGGGGAAAGGCAAATTCTAAACAGATCATGCAAAAAGGCAAGAAAGAACTTAGCAACCAAAGAGGCAGAAAGAATAGTTAAAGGAAATTTGACTCTGAATATGCCATGAATGGCTACCTCCAAGGATCTTTAAATCTGTCTTAAGGCTCCACTAATTACTATAGAGCTCTTCTATTAAGAAGAGAATTAAAAGGGGGGGGGGGGAGGAAGGAAGAAAAGCTATATACCAGAACTGACTAGAGCTGCAGAACTACGACTTTCTATGATTTTTAACCTAAGTCTGTATACGAGTTTAATTTAGGAAAATAATCTGAGTATTAATTTAATTTAAGAACACATTCTCCAGTTACTATAGTTTCTGAAGACTGGATTACAAAACACTATTTCCACCATAAACAACACAAAGAAACACTGTATTGGTCTACTGTATCTACCTACCTTTTTAAATGCTTCAGGCATGCATCTGTCCATAAATCTCTTGCAATTCTCATCAGAATCAGAAAGACCTTTGCAGAAAGGAAAGTGCTTTATTAAACTATTTTTCAAAAAATACTTCTTAAGATTACCTCAGAGAGCTCATTGCAAGTTTTTGGAAACTTGGACCTAAAGCAGCAGTATTAAGTGTGCTCCTGTTCATTCATAATTAGCACGCTTTTCAGCTACAAAAAAGTGAGTCAAGAGAACTTGCCTTTCAGAATTAAGAAGTTTCCCAACGTTCCACCTTCTACAACTTCTTCAAGTATTATTAGCACCATAAGTATTTCTCCCTTCACAGTTTATAACTTACACTAACTTCAGATAATTTCTGATGCTTTCCAGCCTCCCCCCAAACCCAAATTTATGAACACTCTCTTAACACAGGTTAGAAACAAAGAAACAAATGAGAACCACCTTTGAACACTCCATTCTTCCAACAGATCGTAACATCCCTTTAGTCTGCCATCTGGCCTGACTGAAAAACTATCTTGCACTCTCATTATATACCAATTGTTGGGCATGATGCCCCCATAACGCTCTTAACCCAGCCAAAGTACTGAATACAGAAAATTCAAACTCTGGTCTAATGCAGTATAAGCATTTTGCTAGGGAAAAACAACCAGTTACACAAGTGTTGTACAGCACACATTTAGATGACAGCTTGTTTTTACAAAAGGAAAATAACCAGCACAATGGAAAAAAAAAAGTCAGTAATTCAGCTCTGAAAAACAGTTATTCCTACAATCATTAGAACATAAAGAAACATGTGCTCCACTTTTTTTTTAAAAAAAAAGCCTAAGTAAACAAATAACTTCAGAGAGAAAGGAAAAAAAAAAGAGATCAGCATTTTTATTTTTTTTTTACAGTATTGCGTAGAACAGTTCACAGTTAACCACTTTCACAGAGATGTGATCACTCTACAGGGTACTTAGTAAGCAATTAACAACTGGAAGATTAATACGAAAAGTCAAAACTGCCCAGTCTACGAAATCATTTGAACAGATGGTCTTCATATGTGTAGAAAGAGAACTTACCTAGTCTTGCTAGGTACGTAGATGCAATTAGGCACTTGCCTAGAGACTCTTCCCGCTTATAGGGTATGGACCAATGATCTGTTAAAACCCTGCTCTCCAGTTCATACAAGTTAGTTGTTGGAAACTCAATACCTTCACCAGAGCAATTCCCATTTTCATCATTTTTCTGAAATAAAAAGGAAGTTCAAGTGAAACATTTTTTATTTCTCTCACCTACATACTTCAAAGAATTTAGTAGCTTCATAAAAAACAGCTGTGCTTATAACATGCATGTCAAATTCTCAACAACCCTGAGGCTGCTTCTGTTTTTCAGAGCACAATTTAATATATCAATTTGAATTGAAGGGATTACATACCTTTAAGTATTTCACGTAGGTAATAACTACTATGTTTACATGACTAATTGCTCACTAATTGCCTATTAAAGTGGCAAATCTTGTTCCTCAGCATATCAGACCCTAAAGCCAAGTGATAAGTACTTCCAACCCCTGTAAGACTCTAAGGTACAAACCCCGATCTCGTAGATCTGCATATTAATCCTCTCTTCAACAGCTGCTGTAGAAGAGGGAATAGTTTATTCTAAGAGAGGCCAATTTCATCATCTTCTCACCCCATCACATGAAGAAACAAAAAAGACTATTCTAGTACAGCAGCATTATTTTTTTACTAGCTAATTATCCAAAGAAAAAATTACATCTCAAACAGTTGTCCAACAAGGAAACTACAACTGTCCTTCTCCTAAAGTCAAAATGAGGTAATGGAAAACATTCTGGAACAGGGATAAAGCAAGCAGATGCCCGCAGCTAACTTCACACATTTCCTTGCTAGTGCCACTAAACAGCAGCTACTTCTGTGTGCGGGCAGAACGCAGAGATAGCCCCACGGTCTTTGCTAAGTGCCATATGAGGTAACTGCCTCGGTGCCAAATGAAAGAGTAGACAAGTTATCCATTTATTTTCTTTAGTTTATTTTTTAACCTCACATAGACACTAGCTACCCAATGTGCCAAAGAGTTCCCATGGATGTCTTTCTCTGCCTTCACAAGAGCAGACAACTCAAGCAGAAGAAAGGACAGAATGTCTAGATCTGGCCTTGCAGTACCCAGGAGCAACTGTCAGAGACAGTGGAAAACACAAGTGCAATGATTGTAACAAGATTCCCTGAGAGGGAAGCCAGGGACATGTAGGGAGGAGGGACAAGCAGGAAACATGTTCAATAGTAAAAAAAAAAAAGAAAAAAAAAAGTGTTATGAAAGTGAACGGAACAAATAAAATGGAATAAACCAAAAGAAAGAACTGAACTTGGGAGGACATAGCATACAAAGAATTAAATCAATGTATGCAAACAAGTGTGTTTCCAGCTCTCTCACTGCATTCACTATTTGCAGGATTAGACATGCTTATTAAAAAGTAAATGTGTCATATTCACTTTCATAATGATTCAAAAACATGAAGCTAAGGAAACAGCAACTGTATATTGCTTACTCTTAAAAGCTCACTCGTGCAGGTGGTGACAGCACACAGCAAATGGACTTAGTAACAGGTTCTGGAGAGCAGCAGTAAAATTTATAGGAATGCAACACAAAATAGCGCTCAGCAAAAAACCACCACATGTCAGTGTTTGGGAAGTAAGGTGCCACCTTCCCCCAGCCCTCTACTAAGTACTTAGTCCTACGTTTGTCATGATGGGAGGACCTAAATATCAACTTCTCAAACTGTAGTTGCCTGATCCAGTACTTTGCATTGAAGTCTGGTGTAATTCACATCTAGCAAATCGTGCCCTGTTTAAGTACTTTAAATTTTGAAGAATAGATGTTTGAAGGTCTAAATTAAAAGACACTGAAAGTATCTAAAAGCAAAAGTTTTCTAGGAAATACTCTGTATTACTGATAAAACAAACTGCAGCTAAGTTTGCAGCTTTTGTTAAGGACACCCATCCAGAACAGAAATCAATTTCCTGTATAAAATCTTTTTTCCTGTATAAATGTGCAGTTATAAAGAAAGGCCTTACAGTAACAGCTCGGGGTATAACGATCTGTCTAATAAAGGTAGACTGAGTATAACAAACACCCAGTTGCTAGGTGTTCAGCAATTTCAGTTCAGCCTTGACTTGTAGCAAAAAACCCAACTTTTCAATAAATTATTACAGTAACTGAGCTACAATTGCTCCACTCCCCAGAGGTAAATGTACATATTATATAAAAATGTGCATTGCTAACCCTAGTTTAAGAGGTGTAGTCTAATAGTAGCGCAGACCTTCAACTGTTACTGAAAAGCTCCACCTGTTGTTTTGCTTCCACATCTGCATCTAAGCAATGCTGCTCTTTATGTACCTCTTTCCACACAAGTGGTCGCCCAAGACTGTAATATGGAAATTCAGAAGGAAAGAATGAAATAACCATTCTTCACTGTTCACTCAGCTCTCACAAATAAGGAATTTATAATAAAACTGCACTAAGGGTACAGCTGGCCCACTGCTGGAGCCTACCAAAAATGTAGTTCGAAAACTGCTTTTCACACATGAACTAACAAAGGTTGCAGTACTGGAAATATAGCCCTGGTAACAAATGAAACATTTGCACTGAAGAAGCGCATCTTTGGCACGTTCTACTAATTAGAGACAATAAATCAATATTACATATCAATTTTCTGCTACTAAAACCCCACCCAGAAAGCATCAAGTTAAATTTTAGAACACATAACATACAAGAAGCTTCACAGCTACTGTGAAACCTGTAACAGCCTCAAATAAACACCCAGGTAGTTTAAAACTCAATTTCCCCTTCAAGCCATTAGCAAATTTAATACCCTGCATTTTTTAGAGATTACTGTTATGTTCAGTATATATTACTGCTGACTAAGTCTTATTTCTTACAATATATCTAGGATGAGTAATATTCTCTTCAAAGATGTATTGCTGCTCTTTCATAATTAGCATTATTCTGTACAAGAAAAACCCCAAACTGCTCACCATCCAACTTTTAAATCGATATCTGTACTGCTCCTTAAAGCTCCTTAAGATGTTTTAACTGCAGCTAGCAGCTACTGTAGCAAGATGCAACTTCAGCTCAGCTCTTGCATAATGTTAAGGTGGCTCACTAACCAAGAGGCTGAAGATCTTACTTGCTCAGTATTCACACCTGCAACACATCACAGCTCTGAACAGGCAGCCAAAGTTAACACTTCGTAGGTAGGAGCTAGGAATTGTAGGTACAGACTCTACTGACATGGCCTCACAAGTGAAAGAAAAGCTTTTAAAGAAAGAGTAAGCTATACCTGAAAGTACATAGTACACAAAGCCATGTCAGCCTCCCCACAAAAGTGGATTTTTGGGCTTCTTTTTCTGAGGAATTATATATTTTTTTAAAAACATATATAGAAACTCCCTCCCCTGAAGATGATGACTTATGAATACCAGTGTCTACCAGTTGATGATGACCTAAATCAGGGCTATGCAATACTGGCTGAACAGACTTAATAAAGGACTGGCAGCTGACATGCTAAGGTTTTGTAGATACATTCTCCAACAACAGAGCAGTAAAAAGCAAAGAAACTATTCCTGGTAGCCAACTGGTCATTCAAAGAAAAACTTTTAAAAAGTCTATAAGAATCAACTGCTTTCTGAGATATGAAATTGTGGTGCACATCACATGACCTTCTGCAGGTGAAATCTTAAACCAAAAAACAGTTGCTGGCAAACCTTTAACAGTTTTCCATGCCTTCTGATAGATCTCTTATTTCACAAAACCTCCATTCTAAGAGCATTACTTGACTCTTCTGGCTTATTTTCATGACGTGAAAAGACAGACAATTATGTCCAAATATACATACACAAGCTCCCAAGGGAAATATCCCCACATGAACAGTCTTAAGCACTCATCCAAGATTCTCACCCTGGGGATCTGGCACCTCCCAGAGTTGTTTGCAAGGCTGAACAAACAAAAATTGTTAAATACCTGATCAATAAAGCATTGTGTAAGTCTATAATATAAAATTTGACATGGAAGACTAACATAGAAAAGAGGTTAGACCTCACACAAAAAATTAAATATAAATTCACTTTAACTGCCAATGGCCACAGTTTAAAGCTTAAAAATGTATTCCTGCAGTTTTCAGCTAATTAACTCATCAAACAGTGTTTAACCAAAGCCACTAATGTTTACCACACCGGTCACGTTGCATAAAATAACAAGGACTTTAAGAAAGTATTTCGATGCTAATTGGCAGTCTTAGTAATGAAATTACAGTCAAATTACCATGTGAATTTGTTAATTTGATTTTGATAGAAGGCTAACAAGAGAATTCATTATCACCAGACTTGTCACATTATGTGCTCCTGAATCTTGTATAATTTATGAAACAGAACCCCTAAGTCATGCTTCTTGCAACAAGCAACTGGGTAAGACTTTCTAAGATACCAGCAGATCAAGCAGCTCCCTTCATCCTCATTCCTCTCCAATAAACGACTTTCACAAAATGACTGCCATTTTATAGCCAAGAAAACAGATTTCGGATGCTTCCCTGTATTGCTTAAAAAAAACCCAAAACACAACAAAACTGTATTTTGTTACTGTGTACCCACAAACAGGACCAAATTTAATTGCTTTGAAAAACAGTAATGAAAAAAAAAATGCTTAGGGTCAGAATTAGAAGCCAAAAATTCTAGGTTCACTTTTTGGTTTTTATCACAGATATATACTAAGCAATAATGTGGAAATCAGTTTTTCAATGCTTCATCTTCCCCAGCTGAAAAGTGTCAACAGGGACACTTCCACCTGCCACAGTATGCTATCACAGCACCACTTGTGTCTGCAAAGTACTGCAAGATGCTCAGGCGGTGGCAAGGTAAGAGACATACATCAAACACCCATAAAAACACACAGAGCATTTCTCTGCTCTCTGATCTATTATGTCCATTAATTTGTGGAAGAAGCTATGAATCCTGAAGTCATGACTTGACAGTTCCTCTACCTGCCAGACTACTGATTAATGCAGCTTTTACTTTCACGCCTGGATGTCAATTCTCTTTTCTTTTAATTAACTCCTAAAAAGAGGATGTTCTGTCACCTAGAACTGAATTACAGGGGTGAGAATTTCAAGGCTTTCAAATAAATCAAAGCTACCACCTTGCACTTCAACACACTAAGCATGAGATAATGAAAGTTAAAAAAAAGTTACACTTTCATACCTGTAACCTACTTGCTTTTTTAAAACTGGTGCTCCAGGAGCTTAAAGAATCTCTTTACGCTTAAGTTACATGGCAGCTGTGGAACAAAATTGAAGAGTATTTCCCAGTTGCCTGTTCTTGCCATCAGATTAAACTCATGCAACTCACATCGCTAAGAGCAAACTCGCTATCCTTTTAGGAAGATGACAATATTAGTAAGCCTCAGAAAATGATGTCATATAAGGAATTTCCACATTATGTTTCTTATTTGGCACTAAGAAACCACACTGTGATTTCCTATATGGTTTACTGGTGAACAGCTATTTACTTACTAACGATAGTAACATTTTAAGTGGTTTAAGTCCTAAACAGATATAGTATCTTTCCTTTTTCAGTTTTCATCTACAGGAAAATGCCTGTATGTGAAAATTCTGAGTACAGCACTAGATCAGAATGCTTTTATTGTTTATGTTCTGCTAAGAGAAAGTAAGCTCATTGGGGAGATATATGGATTTTTTTTTTTTCACAACAATTAAGCTTTTTAGTTCAAATTTTTACTATGCATTACTTTACACAAGCAAATGTAGTCTTGTCACAAGAAAAATACTAGTATTACACCATGCTAATATATTGGAATTATATCAGTCTATCATTATAGGAAAATACAGCGTATGCTGCAGATCCTAACTGAAGCCAATTTGGACTCTCATCTCACCATAAAGACATTCAAAGAAAATTCTGATTTATTTAGTCAATGTTCTCACAGAAAGTTTTGGGCACTGACCTTAACTGAGAGTAGCACAAGCGCACTATCAAGGGCTGACCAATCCCTTCTTACCTGTTGTAAGGGATTATAACAATGTGAAAAAAAAAAAAAAGTTTTTTAAAAAATCAGCAAGGCTAGACATTCAGTAGGATTTTTTTTAAAACCATTCCTTGTACTGATCTCCCTGATTTCCAGGGCAATGGTGTGACCTTACTAAACAGTATTCCCCAGTGCACTTGCCTAGCTGTTCAGAGGTAAACACAGTACTAAGCATTACAGCAAAATAAAATAATCAAGACTCTGTAAAAAAATCACATTTGAATCAAAAGATCCACTCAACTTAAAAAATAGGGGAATATCTTTGCCCTTTTATACCTTTATTACCACAGTATTCAGTGAAATCTGAGGCAGACTGATCCGCTAAAATCACTTTTGGTAACCCATTTTCAAGTTTGACAACTAGTTGTAGGCAAGGGAAAGGTCATGGAAAGCACTGTTAAGAATGCCAATTCATAAGGAACCAAAGAAAACATACTTATCTTGCACCTGTCTTCAGTACTGTCTGTGGATATATTTAAAAAACTTACTCCATTAGCACAACTACAAACAGCCAGGCTCAGTTGATACTATTATTCCTCCCAACCCTCAAGTTTTCATAAGCACAAACCCTCATGCTTATTTCTAAAGAACTCAAAATAACTGTGTGGTATCATATATAAACACTGTGCTTTAACACAACAGAACAATGAATCACAAACATTTAGCATTTCCGTACTTAAAATTAAGCCAATAGTTAAATTTCCCTTTGCTATTAATAGAGAAGTGCTGCAGAAACACCAGACAAAGTATTTATTATAACATTTTAGTGATCAAATTTGCAGCTCTGGAAGGAAGAATTAACTTGTTAACACCACTAAACACTCGTGTACTACTGTTCTATGGATGCATACCGACGTATTGTAAGACAAAAACTAGAAGTGACAAAGCAACTGATAATGAGTGTGAAATTAAGTTCTACAATGTATAATTACAAAATTGTGATTAACCAATACAAAAGAACCCCACCTTTAAATGCCTCTCAAGACTACTCTGGGCAGCATCAGAACGAGGGAAGCCACAACTGCTGTCAAGCAGCAAGCAGGAAGATCAAGTGACAAGAAACATTGAGCACATTTGCTTTCTTAAATTTAATTTGGCCCATGAAGCATAACTGAAACATACATATAATACATTATTCCTATGGCAGAACAAATAGATGTGTATTTTCAAAGTAAGAGCTTCAAAAGAAACAGGCAGTTCCTTTCCATCTTTGCCCTCCTCATACAAAGAGCTACTGTTCCTTAATCCAAACCCAATCCAAATGATTTGCTGGAATTAACTTCTAACACTGGCTAATTTGTTTTTATTCTCCTTCTTCCTCAGTATTTCACTTCCTTATTAAACAGCTGCCACAGAATAGCACTGTAAACTGGGAAGATGACCAGAAAAATGCCTCCAGAGAACATTTCACCAAAGACACTTCCTGCCCAGCTGAAAAGTTGGCTTTTCAGAGCTGTGTCCTACCTCCACTGACCCCAGAGGCATTACCTTCACTGACAATTCAGTAACTATAAAGTGCTCGTCTCAATCCGAAGATTACTCTAACCATCACAATACATGATAATAAGTTTCTAAGTTATTCAAAATAAAGCTTCCATTTAAAATTAAACAACTGCACCTCTCCTGTTATTTTTTAGGTATCACCCCTATTTTCCCTCACTCATGTAGCATCTCCACCAGTCTGTATTATAACAAGAATGAGAACCAGGGTGTTTTCTTTCAAAATCCAAGAAAGCATTAACATAATCAGAATCTAAGAAGAGGTTCTACACAAAGGCCACTAATTTTTGAAAACAGCGATGCTGAAAACCAGGAGTGCTAAAATACTAATTTCACTTGACATTCTGATGGCATCTAGCCAGGGACTCAATGCCAGAATCCACCACAAAGCTTTATTTGATTGCTTAATTGTTTCACAAAGCCAATTCCTACGCAAGCTACACTGTAAAACTTGCACATGAGAATGGCAGAAATACTCACTTTTGCAAAGCTCAACACTACTCACAAGACAGGATACCGACTTTCAATTTATAAAATTGTAGTGTGAAATCCACCTCATTTCCTTGAAGGCTAAATGCCTTTTTTGTCTTTAAATAAATACAGCTCCTTCACGGATCAAAGCACTTCACAAGCCTAGTCCCTGGGATTCCTAATAAAGCACACACCGTTATCCTCTTTTTACACACTAAAAGCTAAAACAGAGGTTAAGTTACACACCCACCGTGACACAGCGCTTCTGTGGCAGAACTGCTTTCAGTACTGAGTTCTAATACTGAGGAGGGACAGGATTTTGAACATAACAGTTCTGCAGCATGACTAGTGAGAATGTTCCTGGCAGTGTTACTCACTACAGTCGTTGGCCTGTTTCTTTCACAAAATCCCCTTCTCTTGAAATCAAAGAGCACCTCCAAAACCAATCTTGGACAAGTTTTATTATAAACCTTATCTAGTGAAATCGGGTGTACATGAGCTTGTGATTCAGTTCAACTCAAAAAAAAAAAAAAAAAAACAAAAAACAACCCTCAAAAGAGCACAGTGCTGAAGAGCACAGAAATAGCCAGAAGGTAATACAATCTGTTAATAACAATTTACCCAAAAGGTCATAGTAATGACTCTCAGAAGCTGTTTAAAACCAAATCAAGATTATTTTAGTAGAAGTTGTACAAATAGCTGTTACATGTTCAGTATTTTTAGTCTAGGTTGGTTCCTACCCTTTCCCACAATTTTAAACTCTCTGCTCGCAATTCCCACGCGCATTTCACCTGCTCTTCTCCATCCCGTTCCTTCCCAACCCATGAAAGTCAGCACGTGGGGCTCACGGCAATTCACGGACACACTGACAGACATTGTTATCACATTCTTTTACAGTCTTATCTTAAATTACAAGTATTTAGCAGCATCTCAAAACAGCTTCTCTATCAATCATATTAAAAGGTATACCATTCTTCCACCCCCCTCCAACACATCAAAGAATCACACCATAAAAATCTGTATGTCGCCTAAGGAATAAGCACAGAAATCCCGAATTCTTGCCTAAATGCACAGACCGGATTTACTTCAACGTAACTTCTGTGTTTATGTCTGTCAGCCGAACAGGTAAAGTTACCTCTTGTAATAGCAGGTGACCTCAGCCCATCAAAGTGGTTTGGCACTACACAGGGCAAAACTTCAAACCAACTGTAAACCTAAAGCTGAACTTCCAGACTTTTCAGGAAGACTGCACAAATGAATTTGAATCTCTCTTTGTATATCCAAGACTGCTGGCCTTTGTCTTTTAATGAGTTAACTATGGTCATTCTAACAGCATCAATGCCAGAGGCACCATAGCTATTAACTTAAAACTGAATTACTCTATGCTCTTTGGAAGACATCAGCCTGCCAAAGCTAGAGTTCCAGTCCTCATGAAAATTATTTTATGTACACCGTCATCTCAAGTGTTACAGAGAGCATAGAGCATGTGCTGGGCTAGATCATAGCAGCTGTCTTGCTTCTGGGCCAGTTATTCCAAAGTCAAGCTTCTATGACGCTTCCAGACACCACTGAGGACCATCAGTCCAGACCACTAAAAGAGGATTCACACTGGTTTTACTAGGTTACCTAAAAAACACATGCTTTTACTAGTACAATATCTATCCGACGGCCGTGCTGTTATCAAAGAACACCAACAGATTGGCCTTTCTTTGCTCAACATGCTTACCGAACAGAACAGACTCTTAACATTATGTAATAGAAACCAAGTAAGTGTATGCAAACAGAATGGATTCATTACTGATTAGAGACAATGTGAAATATTTAATAATTCATAAATATATTCTTATATGCATGGTATGTAAGCTAAAAAAAGAACGTAAATACAAAGTACAGATCTGTTACACACGTGTCCTAGAGAATGACTAAAGCTCTCTTGTTATTTTTAAATTAAAAATATCTAATCCTAATTTATGTTCATGAAGAAAATTACTAGACTGGAAAATTTTACTTAGGAGAGAACTTCTAATAATTGTGCTCTTTTGATTTATATGTTCATGTACACTGCTGATACATAAATACAAAAATCAAACGGAAAATCTAACATGCCACTACCTCTTCACTAAATAGAAGTTAAAACTGGTATTGCAACGAGAAGGAGGAAAACACACTGTTAGAGCTGATACTGAGAAGAAAACCTGAATTACCACAAGATAGCAAGGAGTACAATAAGTTTCAACATAATGTAAATAACTGCAATGCATAATACAGCTATTTGTGCAATGGCTTTCTGTACAGCTTCAAATGCCATAAGCTTGTGTTGAATGGAAAACTACTTACTGATGAACCACCTAAGTAACAGCTGTAGTTTATTAAATGTAGCTCTAGATTATATCTGAAGAATAAAAAAACCCAGCAACTGTTTATGTATAATTTTTCTCTCTTCTATAAAATATTTCAAAAGCTGCTAGTTTGTACTGCAATATTAGACAAATGAGCACAGGCAACAACCTTAAGTCTTAAGATTTATACAGGTGTAACTCTTCTATGAAAAAATATACTGTTCTGCGTAGACATGCAGGAGTTGACAGATGCTCATATGCAAAGTGAATCTAAATGAGTTTACTAAACTGAGGCCCGAATTTATGTTTCGTGTAAGCAAGATACTTCACTCCTTCTGAAATGCCTCTTTTGTGCAGTCACTTGCCTATACTGAAATGGATTTGTTTCCCTTCCATGGGTTAACAAGAACACAAGTCAAGGCAAACAAGAACATGAGGGGTAAAGGAAACTATAAAGTCTAAGTACATTTGATCAGATGCACGAGCTTAAATAGCAGGGGGAAAAATCTTAGTCAGGAGTTGTCAAGGTGTCATTTGTAATACGAACAAGAGGGGGAAAGAAGTGCTTCTCTGAAGTTTACACTGACAGCTTCTCTTGAAATGTCACACTGACAATCCAGATTGTCCCAACCACAACCATAGCTGATAGGAAAACTCACTCTGGGTGGCTACGGAGATCTGAAAGTAAACAAGCAGAACTCTCATTCACTCCCAACCTTTCGAAGTAAAGATTAGAAACCTGTTCCCTGTTCCTCCAACCAGTAAATTTTAGTGACTTGTCTTCGTCACAGCACACATGCCATCCCACAAGCATACATAGCCAACGTCTACGAGCTAAGGACCTAACCTGGTTAATTCAATGAACAGGATCACGTATCTTTATTCTGCAAGACTGGACTTCAATATACTGAGGCTATGGATATGGATGTGCAGCGTAGCTATGTACAAGATATATGTGTGTATTTTGCATCTATGTGCATTTATAGATACACACAGATACATAGAGAGGTACCACTTCTGGCACAGGAAATCCTGAATATACTGTTTCCTGAAGCCTGGGAGGGTACATGAGTTTCCTTGATTTCATCCATGTGCTTAGGCATCTGCTATTGGCCAATTCTTGAGACAGAAATTATGCAAGGTAGACCTTCGGTGCAACACAGCACAGCTGTTCCTTCTGTCCTCATCCCCGCGAGTTCCATGGCCTAGACACTATTAATAAGCTTTTTTCAGATAAAATCTCTGAGAAGTTTTGGAAAAAAGACCTGGAAGAGGCAAATGCTTTACAGGTAAGCACTACAAGACTGTACCAAGGAGCAGGGCAGCCATGAGCTTATCTGCTGGCTGAGGAGCTCAGGGTTCTGGAAGAGGTTAGAAGAGAAAAGGGCAGACAAGAAGGGAGGAGAGGAACCGGGAAAGGCTGGCATCCTTCAGCACTTCTGTGCACTTCAGGTCCAGTTTAGAACACAGCTAGAGTCACAGAATAGTTTGGGTTGGACGGAACCTTAAAGATCACCCAGTTACAACCCCCCGGCGACGGGCAGGGACATCGCACTAAATCAGGCTGCCCAACGCCCCATCCAGCCTGGCCATGAACACCTCCAGGGATGGGGCAGCCACAGCTTTCCTGGGCAACCTGTGCCAGTGCCTCCCCACTCTCGTAGTGAAGAAATTCTTCCTTATGTTTAGTCTAAATCTGCCCCTCTCCAGTTTATACCCGTCCCCTCTTGTCCGATCATTATAATTTAAGAGTTAAAGCTTTCGTTTTGAAGACATTTGAACTCAATGCATTTCTATATCTGAACAGAAGCTTATCTTATCCAATTAAAACTGTATGCAAAGCAATACTGCACTTTCCTTCACATTGTGCAAACAGTTAAAAAAAAAGAAAAAGAAATCAGACAGTCATTAGTCACTCCGATTATGCAAGAAGGCAAAACAGGGAAGAAAAAGAAATCCCACGGTAGCCACGCATTCCTGGAATGCCAGGGAAGAGCCCAGGTAGCCACACATTCCTGGAATGCCAGGGAAGAGCCCAGGTGCTCGCTCCTCGGCACGGAGCCCCCCGGGATCTCACCTCGGTCTCCACTACTTCGTGGTAGGCGGGCGGCGGGTCGAAGCCGCCTCCTCCTCCTCCTCCGCCGCCGCCGTCCCCGTCGCGGGGACCCTGCCCGCCGGCGGGGGAGCCGTGTCCGCCCGGCGGGCCCTGCCCGCTCTCCACGGGCTCGTAGCCGCCGTAGTGGAGGCCGGGCCGCTCGTTGGTGAGCAGGGCCACGGCCTCGTTGATGTCGTTCTTGGCCAGGCGCAGGGCCTTGCGGATGGCGGCCGCGTCCGAGAAGCCCATGCAGAGCAACGTGGTCATGTGCTGCTCCTCCTCGCTCTCCATGGCCGCGCCGCGCCGGGCCGGGCCGGGCCGGTGGGAGGGGAGGGGAGGGGACGGGAGGGGAAGGGAAGGGAGGGAGGGAGGAGGGGGCCGCGGGGCTCAGGCGCTGCCCGGCGCGCGCGCCGCCATGTTGACGGGCGCGCCCCTCCCGCTCGGCCGCCGCCGCTCCCGCCCCCCCGTGCGCGCCCCCGCCCTCAGCCCGGAAGCGGCGGCCGTGTCACGTGACTGGGGAGGTGCCGCGCGGGCGGGAGTTGGGGGCGCGAGGGGAGCGGGGAGAGTCGCGCAGCGAGCGGCGCGTCCCGCCGTTCATTACGGCTCTTCTGGTGAACCGGGCCTGCAAGGTCAAGAGGGAAAGCGGCCAGGGCCTTGCGCAGTACCGGGGAGTGTCCGTGGTTAGGCAGGCGTCCTCCCCGGAGGCGATGAGGATTGGTTTTAATCATAGAATTGTAGAATCATGGAATGGTTTGGGTTGGAAAGGACCTTAAAGCCCATCCAGTTCCTACCCCTGCCATGGGCAGGGACACCTCCCACCACACCGGCTGCTCAAAGCCCCATCCAGCCTGGCCTTGAACACCTCCAGGGATGGGGCAGTCACTTCCCTGGGCAACCTGTGCCAGTGGCTCACCAAAGGAGGTGCCCAAAGCATGAAATAAGTTGTATGTATTTCTTAACCACACTTAGTTAACTCTGGTGCTGCACAAAGGCCAGTAGATCTGGATCTCCTGGCAATCTCTCAGGCAAAATTTATCACCTAGTTTTAACAATGTCTTTTCTATGACTATGGAAGAGGAGGAAGGAGGAAAAGGCTGAAAGATCAGTGCTAGTAGCTGCCTATATACATTTGTCCTTAGAAGCTCATGTTTTCTGTTTAACTGTTTTGTATTAGCAGTGGCTGACATCAGTGAAAGCACTGGGGTTAGGAATCTAGAAGCAGCTGTCTGATATCTTACATACAAATTACATTCAGTGTAAAGAAAGTTTAATGTGTAGGGGACACCAACAGAGAACTTCCAGAACTCAGTGTCTGCCTCTGCTCCTGACTTTGTAGGCAGAGACAAATTGATGGACAAGTCTGCTGGACTGGCAAGGTTTTGGGTTAATTTTTAGATTGCAGTATGCCACCAGTGGTCTCATATTCCTTATATACTGACACAAAAGATAATCATAGCTCTTTCATCTTGCTCATCCATCTCTGATTTTTGTTTCTGTAGGCTGACATTCAGTGTAATAGAGGTAATGTGCACATGACTCTGAACTTCATCTCCTGGATTTAAGGAAGGTCTTTAGTTCATGCTGATCTTCAGTTACAAAAGGAGCTGGTATGGCTCAAGCTTGGCAGGCTTCAGAAAAATTCCAGCACTTCAAATGCATTCAATTAATATGCTGAATATTGACTAACTGCTTACTCACATGACCAACATTTAAATTACACTTTCTCATTTTTGAAACATATTATGAATAACAGTTTAATCCTCACAGCCTGATGAAATCAGTTGGCAGTGTTTTCCCCTACTAATGGAAGAAAAATTAGTAGGAAAAAGTAATATGTTTTATTAGATGTCATTATTGCTTTTAGGTCTATTTCAAGGAAGTGCTCCTGCGAATTTGCACTGAGCTAACTAATGAAAACATACCAAAAGCAGCAGAGAAACTGATTTTAATCCCAAGTGACTAAGAAAGTAGAGAATGCTTTACCGTTAAGTGACCTATGCTCTGTAGCCTAGCTGTCCTGAATGGAGTTTGAAGGTAATTTGAATTTACTAAGACCTAAGGGTAGCGCTTGGACACAGCAGCTGAATGTAACTGACAGTGAGGTGCACTGGTCCTAAAATGAATTTTTATAGACTTCAGTGACAGCATCTTTCTTGAGACTGCTTAAAGGACAAGAGTGTACATTCCAATTTAGTGAAAGAACAGATGCATCTTTTTCTAGAAGTTACTCAGCCTGGAAGTCTCAGTTTGCAAATCTTTTTAATGCATTGCCACTTCAAGAAAAGTTGCAGGGAGAAGCACAGCAAACTTGTCTTAACTGTGAACAAGAAAAGCCTTATGGGGCACGAGGAGGTGCAAGGAGACAAGGGAAGGAAAGAAATGGAGGTGAAGAAATATCCTCAAGATCTGCCTTCAGGTAACTTGGAGTTTGTGCCTATGTACTTGCCAATTTTATGTGACACTTGTTTACTAGTTATTTGATTGCTTGCTTTATGGAAGGTACGTACTTTCTACTGAATGCATCGTATATGTATATCCAAAGCATTTTGGGACATGAAGCACCTCTATGTTAAAGAAAAGAAACATTTTGGGACAGAAACAACCACTTTAGTAAGTTGTCATACTGTGACATTGAGCCTGGCTTTTTAAGTGGACCATGGTGTTAACAAGTAGCCTAAAAATCAAGTTTGTTGGAGAATTGCAATGACTTCTGCAGAGATGTTACAGTAGGACTGTTCGGCTAATTTGTCTTTTAAACTGAAAATGCTTTTATGCTTTTCTTCATAAGCCTGTTCTAAAGCCAGTCCTGTGTTTACAGTGCACTCACTATTTAAACAGCAAATGCAGCGTTTTCCCTCAAAGAGAAACAGCTGTATTGTTCTGGTGGAACATACACCCGCAGCCAAACTAAGGGGCAACTCTCTGGCTTGTTGAAGTCGGAGCTTTCCCTTGTTGTTTAGAGCTGTTGAGGAACCACAACTAAAGTGCACCCAAAATCTCAGATGTAATTGGAAAACATTCTTTGCCACACTGATTTTATTTCCATCTTTGTTGCACCGTCCCAGCCACAATTGTTACATATACTTAGAGATTTGGATAGAAAGGAATGTAAAGTTTATTAAGTTGCCACCAAATCTTTAATTTCATGTATATGTTTTACTCAGGATAAAAGAGTTTCTTTCTCATATTTTATTAGAAATACCATAGGAATATTTTACCAAGGGAAGATTGGTATGAGTTAAAACCTACTGTTTGTAAATCTTTTATAAACAATGACTAAATATGGGAAATCAAGACAAAATTTAATTACAGGGCTCCACCACTATATGTTACAGAAGCACAGAGGAGTTGTATGAAAACTGGGGTTACAGTAGCTAGGAGAAATTCCTTTGCAGTTGTTTCAGGAATGAGGAGTGTGTATGAGCCTGTTTGAAACCCAGCTTCTTCGTTTGGAAGGGAAGAACAACTCTTTCTCACTGATGTTAATGCTTTGGGACTAGGCACCTAATATAGAGGGATCTCAGGATTATAAGAAGAGGCTTTTCTTCTATCTGCCAGCTGAAGACAAACACTCTCCCCGGGCTGCAGGGGGGAAAGTCTGCTTTTTGGCAAACTTGAATTAGATTAACAGAAGAGACAGCAAAGCAAATGAATGGTATTGTCTTGCAGGAAATCTCCTCACCTAATGGAGACAAGGAGTTAACTTGCTGTTGAGAAGTATCTTGTCCCTGTACCCCTAAACATACCAAACACTGACAGGAGGGTGTTTACAGAGGTTTCCCTGGTCTTATGCTTTGGATATCCAAGGTGCTTCTTAGTTTTTAGTATAGCTGGCTGTTGGGGCAAAGGAACTCTTTACTACCTGGAGAAAGAGTATCTGTGATATCACAGAACCCAGACTTTGTATAATATTGCAAGGAATTAATTTAGGTTTTCTGGAATGACTTTATCTTTCCTTCCTTACTTTTATTCCTTGTCCCACCCAGTCTCTTCCAGTTTCCTGCTTCTGCTTTATTTATAGCCATGTGTAGTAGGTGGGTTTTAAGAGAATATCTCAGGGACCAGATAGCACAACCCCCCCTGCATTATTGAAAAATCAGATTTCTTTTATGTAGATATTGATGAATTGTGTTTGGTTGCCTTTAGCTGAGGGCTTAAAAGCATTTGTGTAGTGAAGATCTACGTAGACCCCCTGAAAAGTACAGCTATGATGGACAGATAACAGTATATGCACAGATGCATTTGACTCCTCAGGTAGCTGTGCAGCTTCACATAAACCAAAGATTTTAACAGACACAAGGAGTGTGTGGGTCTATTCATGAGCACCAGCTGACAGATTCATGCAATATACTTAAAAACTTTTTCTGTGGTAGGAGTTTTTACTGCCTTCACAGCTTTTGGCCAGCTAGAAAGGAGATCTGTGCTGCGGATAATGGCCAAGGCAAAGCCTGGTCTCAGCAGTGACTTGCAAAGAGGCAGTTTACCTTAGTCTCAAGTTGGGTTTGGGATACACTAGTATCATAATTACAATGTTTAGCTTTAATACAGTGCCTTATAGGAGGATGGATGAGTGTCATTATCTCCTCAACATATATTAATTTTTATGACTGCTCTGAACCGTAGTGGGGCTGAGTGGGAAAGAAGGAAGGTGAACAGATCACATGGTGTTGATGTGCCTCCTCCAGCAAGTCTGTCCCCATTGTTATTTGGATGTCCAAAAGGAATGGGAGCTGAACCATGACTGCTTTTTCTGCAGCAGAAGCCGAGTACCCGCTGGTCTCCTGAATACAAAAATGAAGTTTCATACTGTTTCCCTTGAATAGAAAGCAGCATGACATGAGTGTGAAAAGAGTGGAACAGTATGTTAAGGGAAACATGACTGAAAGGAGGGAGCAGCTGACTCTGGTGGCTGAGCAGATCTGCCCCCTCTTGCTTCACTGTATGGGTTTGTTTTCGGTTCTTCAATTCAGACTGTCTCATGGGTCTCACAACACATCTCCATGGCTCTGGGCTGGAAAATGAAACAATTGCAAGGAGGTTGTTCATTCTCCCTGAAACATGCTTCACAGGCTGTGGAAAATGAAAGCTAAGGCTGGACTTTAAAACAAGATAAGAGCACTAAGGTGCAGAAATGCAGAATGAAGCCATTCAATAGAATCAGATTTGGAACAGAGCCCTGAAAAAACCTGCAGTACTTACTAATCCATTTTTAATGTGTGTGGTTGTAGGTAAAATCACTTCTTTTAAAGATCATTTCTCTCCTTATGTTGCTTACTGTTCTTTACTGTCATTTTAGATAAGTGATGTGCTGACATGTGAGTTTAGTATCAGATTAACTGCAATGACAGTATTTTTTTTGATGCTAGAGTGGTCCTGGCTCAGCTGCTGGTAAGGGAAGAAACAATACAAACAGGATATTCAGTGTCAAGCGGCAGTGGCAATCTGAGAGACCCACCCAGAGACAGGCACTTGAATGCTTGCTCTGTCCTTCAGCCAAGTTAACTGAGGAAACTTGATGTAATAGCAGACTGTAGAGCTCAGCCTGTGCAGGGACAAACTCATGTAGAGACATTTTAGAAGCAAAACAATCTGAAATGGGAATTTATGGTGTTCTTGTTACACTGAACAAGTCTGTAAGGCACCACGCAGTTTTACAGAGTAGCCTTTGGGTGCTTTTATTTTATCCTCAAATTGTCCCAGCCCTGCTTGCTGATCCCTTCCCTCCAGTCCTGTGATACCAGTCCCTCCTGTTGTAATACCAATCCTATCATTTACGGATTATGCAGTCTTACTATAATCAGCAGAGCTGTGAATAGGAGTGTGAATTCAATGCAGACAGGCAAGAGACTGCGGAGAGAAACAGCACAGAGGCTCCGTTTAGGCAGGGAGGAAACAGTACAGTGAATCCAGTGCTTACACTGGATTGTGAAGGGGTTGGAGCAAAAGCCTTATGAGGAGCAGCTGAGGGAACTGGGGTTATTTAGACTGGAGAAGAGGAGGCTGAGGGGAGACCTTATCACTGTCTACAGCTACCTGAAAGTCGGTTGTAGAAGTGTAAGTGTTGGTCTCTTTGCCCAAGTGATAGATGGTAGGAAAAGAGGGAATGGCCACAAGTTGTGCCAGGGAAGGTTCAGATTGGACATTAGGAAAAACTTCTTCACTCAAAGGGCTATCAAGCACTGGAACAGTCTGCTCAGGGAAGTGGTTGAGTCACCAACCCTGGAGGTGTTTAAAAGATGGGTAGATGAAGTGCTTAGGGATATGATTTAGTAGTGGACAGGTACAGTTGGACTTGATCTCAAAGGTCTTTTCCAGCCTAGTGATTCCATGATTCTATGACAGAATATGCTCAACTTATGTACTACAACAGTCTACCTAATGGCAGTGCTGTGTGGTGACAGTGCTTGTAGTAGCACACCGTACTCTAAGGGTGAAGGCTGTTTTCTGTAGTGTGTGAATATCTGATATCCAGGAACAAAAACAGTTGGTGTTTCCCTAGTGTAGGCTGAAATGTGGTGCAATGTGATAGAGCAATAGGGAACTCCTTGCTGGCTTTTTGCCCTGCACAGATTCCTTTTGAATTAGGTTTTGACCTTTAAAGAAAGACCTGCTTCTTCAGTTTCTCATTGTCTAAATTCTTCATTGAAACTTGAGAAACAAGTCTGTAAAGCTGGAGGATTTTATAAGCTCTAATTAGTGAAACACAGAATAGGTAGGAAGAAGTCTGCTCAACAAATGCAAACCATTTTACAGATCTGGTGCCTTTTATTTTTTATTTTACTCTGTTCCATGGCAACTCAGGCCTGTGTAGTGCTGGGCTTAAATCAGAACAAAAACCTAGTTTATAATAAAAAGTGGTCCGTAACTCCTCTCCTGCTTCTAAGAGGCTCCTCTACCTCCTGATCAAAACACCACCTTGCTTGCCCTTGTTGATGTGAAGACCTGAAGTTGTGTTCCTGCTGCCAAGATATTACACTAGTACACTAGAGCACTGCAGGTGTTTGGCACCAGCAGCCCCACAGGATTTTGGAGGTGGGAGAGGTGAAAACCACTATCCTGACTCAAAATCTGGGGGTATTTAAACAGAGGGGCTGTGATGGAAGAACCTCTTTCCTTTTTTTTTAAATTTCTTTAACATTACCAGTGCTTCAGTTGTATTTGCACAGAATTCTCAATTTCTCATTCAGTCAGTTTCCGTCATTTCATGCAGATTGTGAAGCACAAACTGAAGGACAAAGAAACAGAAATTCTGCTCTGTTGTGGGAGGCAGCAGGCATTCTGTGCCAGAGGATCTGCAGGTACGACTACAGGGGAAGTAGAAGCAAGTGATTAGTAGTTCAAACACAAGGCTTAATTTTTCAGAAATACCAAGAGGTTCTTCAAGGCTGTGAGAGCCTAAAGCCTTGGATTTCTCCTGCCTCATCTGGCTACTGGCACACACAGCCATGTTGTCCCTTTCACTTTGATCTGTCAGTGACTCATTTCAGGTGCTCTCTATCTTCACCAGCAAGGTGCTTCAGGGCTGAGTCACACCCATGTATTAGCTCTGTTATTGTACCGTGTTATCAGCTATGCCTTCCACTCCTAGGGTGCTCCCAACCTTTGATCTGTTATCATACTGCAGCAACAACTTCCCTTGTTTTTTAATGCTGCACCACATTGTGCAAGGCTGTCATCACTACACAAATGGTGCAGTCTGCAGACTGTGTAGTGCTATCACAAGCATATCCATATGTTTTCTGTAGTGTGAACTAAACTCTTGTTCCTCTCAATCCTCAAATAATCATAGAATCATAGAATAGTTTGTGTTGGAAGGGACCTTAAAGATCATCTAGTTCCAATCCCCTGCCATGGGCATGGACAACTCCCTCCAGACCAGGCTGCTTAGGGCTGCATCCAGCATGGCCTTGAACACCTCTGGGGATGGGACATCCACAGTTTCTCTGGACGACCTGTTCCAGTGCCTCACCACCCTCATAGTGAAGAAATTCCTCCTTATATCTAGTCAAAATCTGCCCCCCTCCAGTTTATACCCATTGCCCCTCATCCTATTACTACAAGCCTTTGTAAACAGTCCCTCCTCAGCTTTCTTGTAGCCCCCCTTCAGGTACTGGAAGGTCGCTATAAGATCTCCTCGAAGCCTTCTCTTCTCCAGGCTGAACAACCCCAACTCTCTCAGCCTGTCCTCATATGGGAGGTGCTCCAGCCCACTGATGTCCAGTCCTTGTTTGCACTGCCTGTGCTGTTCCCTGTTGTTCTTGAGTTTAACCAGCAGGTCTCAACTCAGCCAGGCTGTTCTCTTCCCTTTCCTGCCTGATTTCCTACATATAAGGACTGAGCACTCTTGTGCCTCATGGAAAGCATCCTTAAATATTTGCCAGTTCTGTTCCACTCCCTTGTCCCCGAGGACCATGTCCCGTGGGGTCCGACAGAGTAACTCCTTGAAGAGCTGGAAGTCTGCTTTCCTGAAATTTAGGGTCCTGACTATACTCCTTGCCTGTCCCATATCCCTCAGGACCTTGAACTCTACCAGTGTATGATCACTGCAGCCCAGGCTGTCTCCAATCCTAATCTCACTTATAAGTTCACTTGTATTAGTGACCATCAAGTCCAGTATTGCATCCCCTCTGGTTGGGGTCTCTATTAGCTGAATTGAGAAATTATCTTCAATGCACTCAGGGAACCCCCTGGATTGCCTACAGCTTGCTGTGCTACTTTTCCAGTATACGTCAGGGTGGTTGAGGTCCCCAAGTAGGATAAGAACTTGCGAGCCCGAAGCCTCCTGTAGCTGGAGGAAGAAGGCTTCATCAGTTGGCTCTCCTTGATCAGGTGGCCTGTAGCATACACCCACTACAAGGTTCCCTTTGGTTCCTCAGTCTTTTATTCTGACCCACAAGCTTTCAACCTGTTCGTGGCTACTCTTCAATGATAGCTCTTTTATTCTATCCCTTTCCTGAGAGAGAGGACAACGCCTCCACCCTTCCTTCCCAGTATGTCCCTTCTGAACAGCCTGTAGCCATCAATAGCCAGTCATGGGATTCATCCTGCTAAGTTTCAGTGATGGCAACTAGATCATAGCTTCTAGCAGCACGGTAGCTTCCATCTCCTCCTGCTTGTTACCGGAGCTTCCTCTGTTTGTATAGAGGCCCTTCAGCTGGGCTGCCGGTTGCATCGCCTTCTTAGTAGACCAATCATAGTGGAAATCACTTTATTCCGAGATGGCAATTTCCATCAGATACTACATGAAGATACAATGTTATGGCTAATTCTTCACTTCGCTGTCCCTGTAGCATTTGTCTGGCTGCTGCTTATAAAAAGCTGTGGGGCAGGGGTTCTTTACTCCATCCGTACAGCACCTGGTGCTGTGGGCTCTGACTGGTCTGTAAATCCTAATGTTACCGAGTGTTCCCTTCTGCTGGCCAGTCTGGTTCTTGTTTAATTTTAGATTAATTCTGTTAAAGCTAGAGACCTCAGTAGAAAGAAAGGTGCTCTATGTGCACCAGGACTGAAACTACTTTCTGTGTTTTACAGGGTTTTTTACAGTGACAGATGGGCAGAAGCATAGACAACATAGTAATTTAAAACTTATCTTCTTAAATCAGCTGAATTCCTGGAAGTGTTGGAAGCCAAGGCCACTAGCAGCATTTGAGCTGGTTCTACTTGAGATGGTCCTTATCCGATGACCTAGCATCCTGACTTGTAGGATTTGGAGCAGAAACTGCCATAAGAAACCCATGCCATCTCACAGCTTACAGAACAGTCAGTTCCTGCTGTTGTGCTGTGCATCAGTGATCTAACTTGCTTCATCTGTACACGCAAGAGTGAGCCTTGTCTGGGTTATAGGGTGGAGGATGTTTGCTGTGCCAGGGTGTGCAAAGGCTGTGGCTGCCCTAGGTGTTTGTCTCCTAATGGGGTCCAGATAAGTGGCACAGCCCATATCTGCAGCACATCCCTAACACTGAGTCCTGACCACAGTATGCTGATCCTAACATGAATTAATAGTGATGAAACACTTTCCTTCCACTGGCCAGGTTGAACTCATTTTATTTATGTGTTAAAACCTTTCCTCTCTCCCATACTGTGGTCTTTGCAAAACCGCAAGGCAAGTTACAAGCTCTGCCTGGTGTGTGGGCAGGAGAAGGGCCACAAGCTGGTGTGGAAAACATGTAAGATGTGGTCCGGGACTGTGGGGAGAATGAGACAGGGACCAGAGGTACCAGTTTTGTGTGCAGTTCCTATGACTTGCCCAGCCTATTTCAGATATTCATAACCACTGATCCTTGACTATGTTTCAGGCTTGCCCTATAGTGACTAATTGTCAGTGTCCTGGGGCTTCTTCCAGGTTTTAATTGTCCCTATTATTATGATGGATGCTGGAAATAAGGACACATTGGAGAAAGGTGGCAGTGTTTTTGCTCTGCCATTATGTTTCCTGGGGCTAACGTTAAAGCTGCTTATTTGCATTTGCACTCCTGTGAAATGTGTAGGGGAGCTATTTATAAATGTGCAGAGATCCCACATCTCTAGCTTGTGCTCTGATTTAAGGGTAATCCCCACCACGAGGAGAGAATCTGCCCAGGACTGCAAAGGAGGTTATTGGCTGAGTTGAAAATAATCCACTTCTTCTAAGCCTCAGTGTTGTCTTTGCAGTGGGGTGGGTTTATTGCGAAAGGAGGGGGAGTGGAGAAGTGGCCTACTCTTTCCCCATTAGCTCTGCCTTTTACAGCACGGTCTTCCATCTTCAGCGTGAAGAGAGGCGCTTTTCCTGCTGCACAGCCCCCTCTCCCGTCTTCCTCTCTCTCTACACAGCAGATGCATGCAGGCAGCTCTGTCCTGTGCTGCATTCAGCCTCAGTCTTCACTTGCTTTTACTCTTCTTGTCTGGAGCAGATTCAGCCTGGCGTGCAGGGGGTTGGGTCTTTTTCTGGAGTGATCCAGTCCCAGGCATATGGGAATTAGTCCCCGTACTTCTCAAATATTCTGCTGAAAGTAGATAGATTCATTATTCCTCTCCTGTAAGGTGCAAATTACCTCACTCTTCAAAGCATTCAGTTTCTTGAACAGCAAGATAAATATAGCTGGATTTCTAGGGTGTCTGATTGTCTTTTACCTTTCCATGTGTGGATTTGCTGATGACTAATAACAGGCAAGCTTCTCAGCCTGTCTTCAGTGAGAACATGATTCTTCTGCCTGACTCCCAGTTTTTATGAAGCTGAGGGAACTTACCTATCTTTGAGGTCTGCAACTCAGTGTTCAGCTTGGATAGGGCTGACCAAAGGACTCCGGTACGATTAGACAGACACAGTTGGACCCTGAATGGGTAGCATGAGCCTAACTGCCAAGAAACAAGGCTAATGCTATGTGGTTGTGCTGAGAAAATGAGGCACGGTATGCTATCTATGTCTGCAGGACACACTGCCCTCTCTGGGTCCTGGATGGGCCTGAGAAGCTTGCCCTTCCTGAGTGCCCAGGTGGCCAAGGGATGATTGCTGGGGCCGTGTGGAGGAATCAGATCTATGTTGTGACTTATAAACTCAGTCAGAGTTACAAACTTTGTAGGTGATACCAACACCCCCTCTAGAATCTCACAGGAGGGTTTATGTGGAGCTTCAATGCTGCATGAAACCAATTGTGGAAAAAATAACGAATGATTTTATGATTGTATGCAAGAAAGTAGTGTGAGCAACCACTGAAATCTGCTAGCTGGATTCTTGAAGACGAGCTGGAAGAATTTAACCTGTTTTTTTTTTTCTCTTGTAAATGAGAGTTTTATATAAATGTTGGAAAGATCACAATTGTGACCTGAACATTTCAGAGAATTTGCGCTTCCAGATGTAATGGTATTGTGGGAGTGATCTGGGAACAGAGACTTATTTGAAGGAGACATCTCTGTCTTGATGTCAGCAGTGCTCTTTGGGGTTACACTAGCTCAGAGCCTGTCCCTGGCTGCTGCCTAAGCGATTTAGTCTGAAGCTGAGCACTGGACTGCTAAATACAGTTGTCTTAACAACTAGGATGTAGTGGTTTCTCATTGGCACGTTTCTGCTACATGTTGTGCTTGTTCCTGCACTTGTGTGGGTTGTTTTGTACTGGCAGCGTCTGACATTGCATTCAACCTGTTTTGTGTCCTGGAGAACCTCATTAATCTGCTCTATCTCCTTTTTCAGTTTGCTGAAATTTCGTGTTACAGGAAGGTGAGGGCTCAGGGGGGCAGGAGAAGTTAGCTGTTTTCCAAAGCAATTGTGTTCTTTTGTTTTGTCTTTTATCAAAATAATTGTTGTCAGCAAGAAAACCCAATGTGGCTTGGAAGTATATGTACTCACTGCACCTACTCTTGAAGGAGCACAGATGGAAATAGGCAGCGCTTTGGTCAAAATGCTGCAGAATGATGAGTGGCCTACAGCTGCATAAGTTGATGGATATCTCCCCTTTCCTCTGAGTGCACATAGAGCCTCAGAGCTAGTTCTAAAATTAAAAAAACGTACTGTGATCCCAAATGTCTCGCCTGTCTTACTTGAGGGGTCATCTCCCCTCACTGTTTGCCTCCTGTATGGATTGCATATAGGCTGGTGTGCCTGTAGGTCTATTTCTATGTCATCCCAGTACTGCCTGCTCTGCGCTATCACTGGCTCTCTGCAGCTGGGAAGTCCCTGGGGGTTATGCCCACATCATGAGTCAAACCTAGGCGAAATCAAACTCTGAACACCTACACAAAGAGTGGGAGAGCTGGGTTTTCCACATCACAGGGTAGTTTGTACTCGTCTCCCAGTGACTGCCTGAAACCACGAACTGCTAGGGAAGGCCTGAGCAGGCTGAGGGAGGGCTTGGGGCACTCTCACTGTGATGCAAAGGGTTAGAGCAAGGCAGAGTTACTCACATGAGAAAGCCTGGTGCACTCAAACAGGAGCCTCTAGGCCCTGCTCTCAGATTACTGTTGCTAACATCCTGAGGAGACATGCCTGTTTTAGAAACCCACTATCCTGGGGCACAGGACACCTGCTCAGCACTCTGCCAAGCTGGTGCTCTTTCTTACGCTTTTAAAAGGAAAAAAAATCCTCCTGATGCACCCCTGCAGCCGGGGGTGCCTCCCCTTGAAGAGCATTCCCAGCTCCAGAAGTTAAGAAGCCTGACAGGGCATAATGTTCAGAGGAAGGGGCATCCAAATGATATCTCTGCTTGCTTGCCTTTGCCAGTTCTCACTATATATTTTTTATGCCTAATGTGTAGTAGATGGGACTGAGGTGCCTGATTTGGAGTTCTGAATTCTGGGAAGGGTCTGCTGGTGTAGAGATACATGGGTTAACATGGGGCTGGTTACCTGACCAGCTCTTGTTGTCCTGTGACAGCTAAAACACAGCATTAGGTTGGAAAGCACATGCTGGCTAACAGAGCTCAGCTTACCTCTGCCCCCATAGTGCTGGGCAGCACTGGTCAGCCACAGCCCCAAAGCACTGGGGTCTCTCTGCACTGCTCAGACTGATGACACATCTGGTGTGTGGGTTTGGTGAGCAGGAGAGAAGACCCATGCCCACTTCTTGAGCTTGCCTTTTCCTCTCACAGCCCATAGGTTTCCTCAGACCATAGGCTACACCTGGTAATCCTGGCCTGTGGCCCACCAGAAGTCAGATTATGGCAGGAGGAGTCAGGGGTGACGAGAAGGGGAACATTTGCATGAAAAAAACTCAGCACAGATTTGTCATCACGGGAAGACATGGCCTCTCTCTTGCTGGATCTCCCCTGCCTCTACTCCTCCATCCCTCCTTGCAGGGGGATGTATGCGTCACCTCTGTGTTTTCTGAGGTTTGTGACATCTTCTTTGGAGGTCTGCCATAGAGTGAATACTCACATGTATCAGTGGTCTGCTGGCTGTGCTGTGATTTCCTTACTCCCATGCCAGTGAGAAGCCAGCCAACTGAAAGTGGAAAGTTCCTGACTTGCTGCCCAGCCTCACTTCTTCCCGTGGCCTTGCAAGCTTGCTGCTAGCAGTAATCTGCTCTGTGCTGGTCCTGTGTGTCTGGGCTACCTCGAGGGAAAGGCACTCTCCAAACCTAACTATGTCAACTCCAAATCTCCACTTGGTATTTTGATAGTCATTTACACCTTTCTGAGGTTGGGCCTTTGAACTAGAATTTTCTTTAAAACAAAATGAAAAGGGAAAGCTGGAAAAACAGCCGGTATTTCTTTTTTTTTTTTTTTTCCAATGCAGCCAGCCAGGTTTTGAAGACTAACTCAGGATTCCTGATGGCCAGCTGCATGGATGCCGTCGTACATGTGGCGGGATCTTTGCTGAGTGATGGGCTAGTGCAGGTCTGGAGGCAGGTGCCCAGCTTGGGCAAGTGTGCAAGTAGCCATGAGCAACTGTGCAGGTAGCCACGGGCAAGTGTGCAGGTAGCCACGGGCAAGTCCAGAGCAGGAGCTTGTGCATTCGCATAGACAATTCGTTCTGCAGTTCTTGACCAAGCCCCTACCCTGACCTTGTAGCTACAGGCAAAATCGAAATGACTTCGCAGCTGTTCTTTATCCACTTACATTAGTCACCCATGTAACAAGGAGGCAGCCGGCGGGAGCCCTGCAGGCTGGAGCTGCTGCCACCAGGAGACACTGTAGGACAGCCTATGGACCCAGCCCGGCGCACAGCGCCCTTCCAGCCCTGGTTTGCCTCAGTCTCCCTCCCTGCACCACCCTCTGCTAAGATGGCAATCCTTGGCACTCCTTGCTCTGGCACGGGTTTCTCTAGAGCTGTTCCCGGCTGTTTGTTTTCCTCGGGCAATTTTGTTGCACCAGGTCACCGTGTTGCAGTATCTTGCGTTCTGTCCTGCCTTTCCTCCCAGGGGCAGGTAGCCAACACACCGGTTTGCTGGGAGCGTGTCAAGGACCTGCATGGAGCTGCAGGGCTTGGCATGTTTAGGACTAAGGGACATAAGCCAGATGTAACCTGCCCTGAAGTTTGGAAGCAGTCAGAAAAGAGATTTGGGTTTGGGCCTATTTAGGAGATTAAGTTCAGCCTGGGTTCAGACTGCTCCAGTTCCCCATCTTAAAAAGCATCCTATAATTCTATTCCTTGTATTAAAAGTGAAGTGTAAGGTTCACTGCTTTTGAAGTTAGTGTCTTGATGATTTGTGCAATAAGGCAGACGTGTCATTACTTGCTTGAAATAAAAACAAAAAAGTAGTCAGGTTGCTCTTTCAGATGGAAAGAGGAATTCCTTAAGGAGCAGGTGGGCATGTGAGTGATGTGGGTTTCTGCAAGTTTCCTTCTGAGAAAGGCAAGCTGAATATCTGCAAAAAGGGCCTCCTCAGGGCTAGTTGCTGAGCCTGGGCTTGAGGTGAGGCAGAGAGGCAGTGGCCATTGCTGCCTGTGAGAAGTTCCACCTCAGGGAGAGCAGCTTGGCTGTGCTGGCTCTCATATAGGCAACCTTGGGGATGAGGGGGTGGAGGAGACACTCTGAGCCTTGTCTGGGGACTATTCATTCATGGTGGCAAAATTAGATATTGCTTCTTACAGAGGGCTTCCTTCGGTCCGAACTCATATATACAAAATCACTCTTGATTGGTTCTCTTTGGTTAAGCCTATGGTTCACACTCTGACTGGGTGTGCTGGGTACTGGCTGCCCGGCCCTCAGCTTCTCTCGGCACCTGCAGTCACACAGCAAGGTGATGGAGAATTGGACCCTGCTCCAGTAAAACTGCTTTGTCTGTGGGAAGTCTTGTGATAATAACCGTTTTGGAGGGGAACTTCTCTGTTTTAGGATACTCCATGGCATGAGGTATCTTCTGATTCACAGCATTGCCCAAAGATCAGGACAGGGTTGTTGCCATCTGCTGTTATGTCTTTCAATGCTAACACACAGGTTTAGAGGAAACACGGTTGCTCATGCCATTTGGCATAGCTGCCTTGAATTCAAAGAATTTAGTCCAGCTGAGAATCTGGTCCATCCTGTATACATGGGGCATTGTTTTATGTACTGATATTTCTGCATACGTCTTTGCCAAATGCTAAAAGTGCACCAAAAAGCTCACGCTTGTGCTTTGGTGAGAACTAGTATGCTGAAGAACTCTGTGTGTTATTGTTGGACTGACAAACAGGGCTTCAAACACCTCCACGATGGGGAAGGATTTTTAGGTGGCAGTTTCCTTTCTGTTCAGGAGATGAAATGCCCACAACAGTTACTGTGCAAGAATTTAGCCAGTCAGCTCATGAATGCTTTTATATTTGAAGTGTTTAAAAAAGGGGATGGTGATTTTAGAAGTGAAGAGTAAAACTGGTCTGGCAGTCAAATTATATTTTAGGATGAACGTAGTGTAGGCAGTGTTCCCTTTTAATATGTCAGGAGGCGGGAGGAAGCAGTCTGTGTTAATTATTCTTACAGTTAGAAGCCAATGCCTGTGCTTCAGCTGGGACTAACTAGGCTTATTATGATTGATTGGAATTCCAGAGAAGTCTCAAACTCAGCGTGTCTTCTCAAAGGGGTAGATAAGTATGCTGAGGTGATAATAATGATTCATTAAGATTTTATATTCTTTATGATGCTTTGTCCCTTGTGATGGCTGAAGCATCTCTGTAATCCAGAGCATGTTGGAATATTCCTGGAATATTTATTTCCTAAAGAGTATTCTCATTCAGAAGACTGCATCAGTTCATTGGGAATTAAACTTTCATGCAGAGCCCAAATTTCAAGTGTATATGGCAATCTGAAAATTGAAAAGGAAGATGCTGAGACACATAAGAGAAAATTCCCTGCTCCTCTGCATCCCACAGTACTTAAAGTGGCTGAGGAGTTTAGCAGAGGCTCCTGGTTCTCACAGATACACTGAAAGATCTTCATGTCAATGAGCTTTAGGTCATGTGTAGGAAAGGTGTTTTCCTCCTATAGTTGAAGAAGAAAGAGATATTCTGATATGAGAATGAGGGATCAGCATTTCACTCCCATGTCATACCCAGAGAACAAAAAGGATCTGTTGCAAGAGTGGATGTGCATGCATTTGTTATGGCTTTATCTTCTTGTGTTGCTGAGAGACAGCAAAGTCCTCATCTAATGTAAGAGGCTGCAACGGCAAAAGGTAAAACTGATTTTTTTTTGGATCATCACTTCTGCATTATTTAGCTCTGGCTTTTTTGACCCAATATTAAGAGTCCTACAGTTGTCTTTAATATTTCAGGGTTTGATGGCTTGGACTGCTCCAGTTTTGAATCCTTTTCTACAAAATCTCTTTTCTCCCAACTAGCTTGTTGATTGGTTACAAAGAGGAGGACTTGGTAACAACTGCCTTGCAAGATGACTCCCACAGTGTGGCATTGGTGTCTCTCTCTAACACGGGGCCCCAGCAGAACATCTCTGGCACTAAGATATGATTTAAATTATTTAGGGTGTTCTCATGTGATCAGAACTGATTGAGTTCCTGTGGCTTAACAAGTTGCCATCTGTTATCATCCCCACTATGAATTATACATTAGCTTAAATCAAAGCTTAAACCAAAGGAGTTCAAGCAAAGTCCTCACCCCAATGATGCCATAAAACTGTCTTTAGGGCTGTTAGTACTGGATCCAAAACACTGCAGCAACACAGGAGAGCATGCTGGTCCATCCAGTACAAGCCCTCTGTGCTGTTTCAAACCATCCTGGCAGATTCCCTTGGTAGTGGCAGGCTTTATGCTGGGCCAGGTTTTGTCTCCTCTCCTGGCGTAGGCTCATAAACCTGATGAAAACTCCATTGCCTATGTCCTGGCTGAGTAGAGAGAAATGACACCATAGTCCCACACCAGAGGGTGTGATCAGGGGTCCAAAGCTGAAGAACGCACAGTGACCACGTGCTGAATCACTGGCTAACTCAATGTAAGGCTTTATGAAGCTGTTGGCTCTCAAAGTGTTGTGAACCCCACTGTAAACCTGGCAGTATACATGCATGTGCTAGTGTCAAAGTGGCCATTTGCGGTAAAGTGCTTCAAACCCAACTTAGACATTCATCTGAGTCCTCTGGCTTGGAAGCACTGTGGCCAAAAAGCACACTCCACCAGAATGTTTCCTTTTCTCAAGCTGATCTACAGTGCGCCAGCTAGTCAGTGCACTTTCCCAGGGAAGGAGATGTGTCCTGACCTGCTCCAGCTCAGTGCATGGGCTGCTTCCCTTCTAGGCCAAAGTGCCGTTGCTGCTTCATAGCTCAGGAAGCTGGCCAAGCTGTAAAGTCTCTCCTTCATGGTTCTGAGGCTTATGTTGGATCTGCAGTGGTGAAAGTAATTAGGGCATGCTGTCTTTCTGAGTGTGCAATTCCCTGATGTCCCAACATCTCTCAGGTCAAATTTACAGGCCAGGCTTTCCCTGCCTGTCATATACCAACGGACGGCAGCCAGCTTGGCAGCACAAGGTGGTTGGGGCAGGCTTGGCTCTCACTGCAGTTCTGGCGCTGGCTGGATTTATGCATGTTTGCTGAGCAGCAGATTGGGTCAGTGAGCTTGTTCTGATGAAAAGGCAGGCCGTTTATTACCATCCATTTGAGATCAGAGCCTATAAAATAAACATTTATCTCTGTGGGAACAGGCAGCTGAGATTACTGCAGCTAAATCAAGACTTTCTCAGTGAGCGTGTGTAGTAGGGAATGCAGAAAATTCATGGCATCCACAGAAGCCGAGTGCTGTGACATAGATTGCATGGCTGTCCTGAGGAGCACCACTGGGATCTGTGAGCCAAACAGGATGGATAGGCATGGAATGAATGTCTCCTGGCATCAGCAGTGGTCCCAATGGTAATTCCTGTTTGGATTTTGGGTCGTAAGTCTGTTTGCGGCTGCAAGGACACTTCCAGTGGCTCCAGCCAGTCTTTCAGAGCTATTTTTTTAAGTTCGAGGATGCTTGTTCCGTCAGCTGGCACAAAGGCTGACTCTATGACTCCCAGTTTCTGCCCTTGGATATCTGAGGGCAAAATCCTTTGACTTCAGAGGGAGTTACTTACACAATGTCCCTGCTAGAAATAGAACTATGTCCCTGCTCTTTAGAGCAGTCAGTCTTGACACCCTTTGGAAAGAGGGAGGTGGATAGGAAATCAGTAACACCATTGTTAAGATTTCTGTGAACCTAGTTGGTCGAATTGGATTTCTCTCACATTTTGTCCCGATGACTTTACAGTCTGAAGGTGAAGAAAAAGAATAGTGAAGCTCTGAATGCTGGAGCCAAAATGAATCAGGAACAAAAGGAATAACAAAGTAAAGGAGAAAGAGTTGGGATTTAGTGTGGACCACCAGGATGGGAGAAAAGTGAGACGAATTCTTGAACCAATTCTTAAATTGCTCCAAACCACAGGGTATTGTGCTTCGGGGAGAGGCAGGGAGGGAATAGTTATGCAATTTCACCCTCAGTCATGCAAAGACAAATTATTGGACAAAGGGATTGTATTAGATATATTGCAGTTGGAGTCTAGTAGAGCATTTGATACAGGGTCTTACAAGATCTCACCCTCTCTTTAAATTTGTTTGGCTTGTCTTGGATAGGAACCGAGTCATGTGGATTAGTTGAAATGACAAATTATACGTGGCTCTGATCACGCAGGTTTTCAACCAACGTGACTGGTGAAAGTTTCTGATGCATCTGTTTTACTGAGCACTCTTTCTGCGCATTCATTTTAATAGAAGTTTAGGTGCAATGTTTTGCAAACGTTACTGAGTACATTGTACATGAAGCATGGCAGAAAGCAAGGAGTGTGATAATTTTGATGGGATGAAAACAATGAAAGCAATGGAATGTTAGAGAAGGAAAAGAAGTTTTTCTATCTGAGAAAAACATCTCGAAGCAAAATTCTTTAGGAAGGAGGAGCCCCAAAAGCTTTAATTTGAAAGAAAGCAAAGGGAGCAATGTGTAGTTTGGGCTTGTGTACTTGGGTGTGTGAGATAGGCTAACAGCAAAGTAACTGAAGTCCAGTTATTGGGACAGATTATAAATTAGGGTAAACATCATTGCTCTCTGGAAATCTATAGAGGTCTGGCAGTTTATCCCTGCTGAAGACACAGTTGGGGTAGAATTTACTGCCAAGAAATTACCAATCAACTGGTTTGAAATCAGAGCTGAAAGTAAGAGGGATGAATTAAATGAATCTACTTTCCCCCACATATTACTTATGCCAGGCCAAAGGAGAAGCAAGGAGGTTTTACAGCAGCCTGCCAAAGTTGCAGAGGTGTGGGAGTATTTCTGAGCCAAATATGGGAGGACTTGGCACACTTGAAAGGGAGTATGGCACTATAGCCCATTCCTTGGGAGCAAGACTGCTGGCTGGGAGGCAGCCTTGATGATCGAATCAGTCTCTCTACCTCTATATAATTGGACCCTGTGGATTATGGCTAAGATTTCACTACAGGCAGGTCATGAGATTTTACCCAACAGTCTCACAGAATAAGGAATTACTCTGCCCTATAGTAGATGTGAATATTGCATAGCCCAGCCAACTGTGGCTCAATATGGGCTTTTCTTCCAGAAAACTTCCTGCTCATTATCCAAAGAGTCCTATTATGATGACTTTACCATTAATGCATAGTCCATATTCAGCTCCTATCCTTGGAGAGGTGAATGCATGCAGGTCATTTACATACTGCGGCCAGTTTAGGAAGGAACCTGTGCGCTTCAACAGTATATTTCTCCATCCAGTGTACATCCATTAAAGCTCTGACCACCGGATTGGAGAATAGGAATACTTAGTTTATCATTCTCCCTGCTCCAGGTGAGTTTCCACCTGCATCATCTGCTGTAAAACACAGCACTGTGAAAATGGAAGAGATAAACCTGGAATGATCTTGCATCGCTAAGCTTGGCTTGCTGCTTCTGGAAGTGGAGAAGGATGAAGGGTGTCCTCATCTGATTTCTACAGTTTGTATCAAATGCTGCCTGGGCCCTTCTCAACAACCACCAGTGAGGAAATTGCAAGTTGCTGCTACTCTTCAGTGCATTTTGCTAGAGGTATGGCCTTTTATATTGCTTTATATGGCATTTGGCAATTTAGTCTTTTGGAACATCTGTTGATAGCACTATGAAACAGTGACCTAGACATTTGAGCATTTAAAATGATGGCTAATCGAAGGACATATAAAGCTGGTCAGACTATAGCTTTTGCATTATAAGCATCAAAGCTAATATGAGATGCTTCCAGCTTGAAACCCATTCAGTCGAAATCCTTTCATCTAAGCAATTGTTAGTTTATAGCACGATTTTATATTGCAGCTTCAAACTTCTGTACTCATGGCATTACCTACCATGTACTGAATTTTAGCTACCTCTAGTTGTCCTCTTGTCTGTCTTGTGTGAACTGCAGGGGCTGAGTTCATATAATGGGAAGCAGAGTTCTGTTGTTGCTTTCTTCAGCCTTTTTGCAGCTCCACTACTTATAGTAGGATCAGGGTTACACCAGATTTGGGATGGTTATCTTTTGATTTGATAGTAGATCAGGGTGAAGAGGAGTGACTGATCACTCCCCAGTCCAGTTCAGGAGAGAACTGGGTGGTCAAAAGGTTACTTGTTAAAAAAATACTTCATTTTTATCTCTTCGTTTGTTCCTGTCTTTGTGATTTCATCCCATAAAAATAGCTCTGACATTGTTAAAGACTGTTCTTTTGGGTAGTGGTATATAGCAGGAAAGGAAGCATGCCTTAAGCAAGTACTAAGCAGCTAAGTTTCAAACACTCACTGAGCTTGGTCCTTCAGGCAACTCTTTAAGTGTTTTGCACTAACAGAAAAGAAGAGAAGAAAGGAGAAAGTGGAAGGGAATGTTTATACTGAAATCTTCATTTAGTTCCAAAAGCCTAGAGTAAAGCATCAAAACACAGAGTGCCTCATACAAGCTGAGACAGGGAATGGAATTTCCATTTTATTCCAGATGAGTAGTAGGTCTTTTTATAAAGAGTTTAGGTGACAAGGCTACATGTACTTTAAATTTCTACTCCAATCTATTTTTAATTATTCACGTGTAGATTCTTTTGTGGAGCTAACAAGGAATTTGCCAGAAGCCAGCCCACAAAGGCTCGAGTTGTAGTTTTCCAGCAGACATCCTGAAAAAAACACTGTCACAGGCAATCAGCATCCTTGGGGAGGTGGCCTGTTAGCAGGGTGTTTACTAATTGGGATCATTCTGCAGTGGATAATTGTTTGTGACACCCACGCTGATTGGACCCACAATATCTTCCCATCCTACAAATGGTCTGTGACAGTTTTGATGAATTTGAAGTTTGGAGTCTGAATAAATCTAAAGAAGAATAAAAGTGCTTCCACTGGAAAATATATGTAGAAGAGCAGAGCTCTGCTCTGGGTCACCCTCCAAGAATGAGCCACATGAGCACACAGAAAGAGAGGCCACTTTTCTATTTTTAACTCTTCATCTAATTAAGAGACTGGGGAAGACCAACCATACCAAACTGAAACTGGGAGAGTTGGTTTAGGTTGCACGGGGAAGGGATGTCCTAACCAAAGACTTTTGGGCTTACTGGGAAACCTCAGATTTATCGAAATATTGCTGGAATGAGTTCAGATGCAGGTCAGGCCTTCTTGCTGACAAACATTAGAAAAAGTGATGCAGATAGATGTCTCCAGCAAACAGGCAGTTCTCTGGGTGTGGGAGCAGTGTCTGAGGGTTGGAAGCAACATTTTGCAGAGGAACTGTAGAGATTTTTTCATTCCTGGAGTCTGGACCAAAATGTATTTTACATTTTTTGTACGTTTGACTGCTACTTTGACAAATGCTTCATGGCCATGTTGAGGATGACAGAGCTGTAAGAGCATTCTTGTCCAGTCCCCTGCTCAAACATTATTTGTCCTTCTGGCCCAAGCATAAATTGTGTAGCCAGGATAAGAACCATGTAATGTATTTGTAGTTGTTTGACAGAAACATGATTGTCATGCTTTGTCTGGTGTGCATCTGCACTGCACCAAGGTGAGCTGGAGATGCAGCAGGCTTAGTCTTTGCAGCTAAGAGATTAGAGCTTCAGTTGTATTCTGTAAGCTCCGTGCAGGTGCACAGGATTTTGGAAGATTTCAGACTGAGCATGAAGTTGCAGGGCTGATCTCAGGCCATAGGTCTAGGATATGATATTCTGGGCTTCCCTGCTCCTAAAAGATCCTAAGTGGTCAATATTTTATGCATATATCAGGAAGACTCTAGCAAAATTAGTGCTATTCATATATTAGTTCTAAGAATCACTGCTACGGTTCCCATATCCGCTGTTGGGACCTTGGAAGTACCGTTTTGGGAAGTAAATAATTAAAGAAACATTACTCTGTAAGAAGGAAAGTTATTAGTGCTGTTAGGATAAATACATAGAATTGTAGAATCATAGAATAGTTTGAGTTAGAAAGGACCTTCAAGATCATCCGGTTCCAACCCCCCTGCCATGGGCAGGGACATCGCACTAGATCAGGCTGCCCAAGGCCCAGTCCAGCCTGGCCTTGAACACCTCCAGGAATGGGGCATCCACAACTTCCCTGTTCCAGTGCCTCACCACTCTCATAGTGAAGAAATTCTTCCTTACGTCTAGTCAAAGTCTGCCTCTCTCCAGTTTATGCTCATTGCCCATAGTCCTGTCACTACAAGCCTTTGTAAAAAGTGGCTCCCCAGCTTTCTTGTGGCCCCCTTCAGGTACTGGAAGGTCACTATAAGATGTCCTCGGTGCCTTCTCTTCTCTCGGCTGAACAACCCCAACTCTCTCAGCCTGTCCTCGTATGCGGGGTGCTCCAGCCCTCTGATCATCTTTGTAGCCCTCCTCTGGACCTCTTCCAACAGTTCCATATCCTTCTTATGTTGAGGATTCCAGAACTGGACATGACAATACTCCAGATGAGGTGTGAGGACATATTCATGTCCTGGAATCATAGGGCTACTAATGGCTAAACCATAGAAGACAAGGATTCAAAGGTGTCTCAAAGCAACAGAGTTTGTATTCCTGTTCAGAACAAAGGTCAGTCATCCTTCCGAGCCAGAAGCTATTTCTGGAGACAGAGCTCTCCTTCTGCAATAGCCTTGCTCCATTCCACAAGCAAATGAAGTTCCAGATGCAAATTGGCATGGAAAATGATGAGAAGCCATGTAGGTCTGAGCTTTGGAAAAGGGGAACTCTTTATATCATCTCTCATTTCTTCCAGATCTTCCCTGCCCGACCCAGTGAAAAGTATCTCATGAAAGGCAGCTCACTGGACTTTTTAATGGTGTTTTTTCTGGAATTAACCATAGGAAACTGAGTGGTATATGATACAATTGCAGATCCCTCCTCCCAGTTTTCTTATAAAAATGCAAACAGCTCTCTAATGATCTGGATGGATACTGAAGAATAATCTCTATAAACTCATCACCCTGGGGCCTGTGATTACACTGCATGCATTGGGTACTAATTGATTGAGTTAGATAGTGGGAGAGAAACCAGTGTCTTGTCTTTGAGGCAAAGCTGAAGGTGCTTCTCAAGAGATCAAAATCATAACATGAAGATGTCAGGGCACTGAATTGTGGAGCATCATCTTTTATGTGGATGTGTTGTTCAGTTCTATACAGAAACACTAATGTAATGAGAACTCTGCCTAGCACAGCAAAAGGCTGGATGAATGAGTGTGAATACACAGGACTTGCAGAATGATATCCATTGCCACAGAAGGGCGAGTAGGGCATATCAGATACTGGCCATTTGAGATGCTATATTTAAGATTTGTCTAGGGAAATCCTCTTAAGTAAAAAAGAACTATATCACATAAAATTACATTTTCAAGTATTTCTCAGCACCTTTGTTAGTCTTGTGTTACACTGTGGTAAAGTCAGAAGACTTGCCCAAAGCCATACAGAGAATGAAAAAGTCCTGACTGGGAGTGTCCAGATAAAATTTACAGTTGCCCCTTGTATATAACGAATGGGGTTAATTAACTGTATCTAAAAATATGTCAAAGGTTTCCCCAGTAGTAGAAGCCAAGGTACTCTTCTGGTCATGCAGCATTCCACTGAAGCCAGCAGGATCATACAGGAGTGGTGTGGTCCAGCTTTCTGGCTCCTATCAGAAGATTATGACTTAAATGGGATCAAGAACTCAGCCTTTTGAGTCAGAACACTGGTTACAAGAGACAATAATTTTTATGACTGTTACTGGGGGCAGCCCGTCTCCTCAAACCCAACATCCTGCACATTAGCTTAACTCTGATAATCTTCTGGAGCTTTAGCAGATTCACAGGAAAGGGTGGACCTGGAAGGATTCCTGGAGGCTGTCAAATATGTATCCAGCATTTCAATTGCAATGAGCTCCAGTGCATCTTCTCTAAATCTGTTTCAAGTTGTTTTTTCGGGGTCAGTGGAACACAGTATAAATCCCAGCCCGCTCAAGTCCTTCAGGCAGAGATTTTGGGCAATACATATGGAAATACTTTTGCTTGGTGTTCTTTACTCCGCATGCCTCCCAAACATTACATACATTTGTGCTGCAATATAAAAGGGAAAAACCTCCCAGCCTGGAGTAATGTATACAATTCAATAATACATGAAATTCAAAGCCATGCATTAATCACATTCATGTTTAACTTTCAGATTTAAAACCCTGCAGGTTGGCTGGCCTTTGTTCTGCTAAGTGGAAGGGGTCATTCCAGCCTCTCTGTGCAGAGTTCAAAAGCTGCCTCAGGTAACAAGTGCAATTGGCTTTACAGTCCTCATTGTATTCTTCCTCCAGTGCATGGTGAGAAGCTACTGCACAGGTTGGCCCCTTATCAGGATGTTCAAAGGAAGAAAAGTTTGGACAGCAAAGATGTGGCAGGTCACTTTGAGGGGCTGCTTGCAGGTTCACGAGGCCAAGACAGGAAAAGTGATGATGCTGCAAGTTAGAATCCAGCTGCACTGGCAGGTCTGGGCAGGAGGAACAAGTTATACAACCTCTTCTTTCCTTCTGCCACCATCCAGTTTCCAAGCCCCTTGTTTTCATTAGTGTTAGCTGGTTTGCAGATTTTTGTGAACAGCATTTTGTGTTGGAGTGCTTGTCTGATGTGCCCTTGTGTGTTGCGTTATTATTAACTGTTCCCAGAGGTTACCTTTGTCCAGGGTTCACTTGCTCATCTGAGTGCTGCAGGTTCCTTGCCTCTGGCTATTCAGACCCTCAGTCTCCACTCCACTTTCAGTCTACTCAAAATGCTGTGGCAGTATCTCTTTATCCTACCATTTTCCCATTCAGCCTGGCTTTCCAGGGCTCTGCAGAGGCAAATTAAGCCACATGGAGCAAAGACTATTCTGCTGCCCTTCAGCAGACAGCTGCCATAGGAACCTGCCTACTTGCTAATACCTAGAGTAGGCTTAGTTATGAACACCAGTGGGGTGCTGTGGCTAACTAGAGAATAAGTTTATTTGCAGTAGATGATTTGCTTCAGGGCTGTAGTGTTGGGCAATCCAATCATAGCAAAATGTGACAGTAGTGATTGTTGCAGATATATTGGAAGCAACTTCAGGTGGACCAGCTTGGGGGCTGGTAGCAGTCTAGCCGTGGTATTGCAGAGGTTAAGAAGGCAGAAAAATCCTCACCGGAAACCTGGTAAATGGCAATTAACGTGCAATATTTTGGCCATTGGATAGTTGAAAATGCATCCACAGAACTGTAATTACATGTCTTCCGGCATCCAAATCTCAGTGTGTCACCCCAGGGAAGACCTGAACTTCAGATGTTCTGTCTGAGTGGGGGAGATGAAACGCAGATCCCAAGGGTGCTTTTAAACATCCCAGAAAACAGGATATGGGACAGACTTTTTGGAAGTAAACACACAGGGTGATTCAGTGAGACTACCTCATTGCCAGCAAATGAGCCTGAACTTTAATATTAAATGGTCTAAATTCCAGAGAGTCCAACGGTTTTACACAGTGGAGTGAAATGCCAAATTCTGCAGGCGTATCAGAGGTATAGTGTTGGATTAAGAGCTGTATATATAGTGATGACCTCTTGCTGGTGGTTCATCCAAGGACATTTTCTCTGCTATACTCAGCTTCTGATGGTGCAAATCATTAATAGCCGTCAAAGTGGTGGAAGAGTTCGATCTTGCAAGGTCCTCTCAAGAACCTAAGCAGAAGCATGAAGGGTTCTTTTAACAGGAAGTGGAATTCAAATGCCTGTTAGGATCAAGTGGTAAATTCATCAGTCTCTCTTGCAAAATTGTGGACTGACAAACTGAGCCCAACACCCAACGAGAAAGACAGCATGGCCTGGAAGACTCTCATATAGAATACAAATAGAGAGGTGCAGCAGAGGGCATAATTTTCCTGTGCCGTCAGTTAGAGAGAGAATGTTTCATGCAAAAACACTGAATTTAACTTGCAGTTATAAGTATATACTGTTCTTGCAGGCCACACTGAGGTTTTAACAAAGTAAATGGCGAAGCTCCCACTGATAGGGTTTGGCTCTCAGCAACTTCAGCTCTGGAAGTTATTCTTTTATGTATTATATGTCAAAAGAGGAAAGTTTCCAACCTATCAAACTTTGATGCAAACAATTTTTCCTGTTTATGTCAAAAGGATAAAGTGTGTCCGGTAAGCAGCATGCAAAAATTTCCAAGAGCTGGATTATTAAGTAGTACCTTGGAGTTTTAGTGAGAGATCACAAAAGTGACTGTCCAAACTTACTCCCTATAGTTCTGCACTGTTCAGTTAAAAGACAAAATGTGGAGCAGGCTTTTTAAAGCATTAAGAACACCCCCATTTATGGGCTGTATTAACTTGAATTCAGCATAAAACCAGGTGTCTAACTTAGGCAATCTCCAGTATTTCATAGTTAAAGGTTTCCATAAAGAGTAGTGTGAGTTAAGACATAGTTAAAGATATCAGAGAAGTTCTGTTGACTTGAAAAGCTGGTCTAGAGGGTTTGATGCACAAGCAAGCATGTCAGCTGCCCAGTAATAACTTGCTGTTGGTGTATTCTAACCCTGTGACAATCCACAATAAATGGAAAACAATTAGATTTAGTGTTTTTAACTCATGGGAAAGCTACCTCATATTTGAAAAAACTCATACCCCAGGGATGTGACTGTGCATGTGGACTGATAGAAGCTGATGTGTGGTAATTTGTTACATTTCAAGTACTCTTTTCTGCGTCAGAGTGCAGTGATACAGCAATTTCCATTTTTTCCTAACTTCTCCTGTCTTTTCTTCTGCTTCTTTTTGGTTACCATTTTCCCAAATGGAAAGTAAGAAAGTTTTCTGTCACATTATTCACAGGTCAATGCTGAAATTGTAGGTTTGATGTCTATGTACCATTTCTTCTTTCTATTTTTCTGACTGATGGAGCTAATCCGTATCCCATTGCCCTAAGGGAACAACATTCATGGTGGTAGTTCACCACTGTTTCTCTCAGCTTAGAATAACATGATGCAAATTGCAGCTTTTGTCTATAAGGGTTAGATGGATGCTGATTCAACCACTGAGGGCTCCACCTTAAAGTGGATTATACCTGGAAGATGTCTTTATGATCAGCCAAACTGATCCAACTTCTGAAAACCCGGCAGGCACCCTCTGGTTTGGACTGTGGCAAACACTCATGCACAAATGATGGGAAAGTCTGGTTCTATCATGTCTCTCTTGATTAATATAATAAAATAAATATAAAATCAAAAATATAATTTATTTATGTAAAGAAGGTGTCAATTTTGAAGGGAGACATGCAAACAGAATCCTGTTTGTGATGTTGTGGGAGCTGTGAAGGCTCCTGAACAAGCCCAGGAAGGATAAAGTGTTTCCAGAAGCCTGGGGAGAGCAGAGGTGGCTGGAATGCCTATGGAGAGAAAGGACTGGGTCTTCCTTCCCTGCCAGCAGTTCTAGACATTGGAGTGCCTACTAAATCTTCCATTAGGTGGTGTGGGACCAGCCAGTGGTCCTGCACATGTCTTTTATTTCTCACGAAGCCTAGCTAGACATCAGAGGTTCTCTCTAGAAAACCACCTGCCTGGTGAGATCCACAGTAAGCGCACGTGGCAGGGTGTCCTGAATGGAGGTGTATTCAGGGCAGCTGAAGGCACCATCCATTGAGAGCACTAGCTCTCTATGCTGGCAGTAACGAGCTATTGGATGAGAAGGCAGCAGGAGTTACTACATTTGGTTCGAAGTCTATAATTGGTGGACTGTGAAAAGGAATGCAGTTCCCATCACATAAGGGGCAAACTCAGAATTTTCTAATAACATTTTTTGGTCCATGGTGTGAGAAAATGAAATTCCAAGACTTTTTGGAGAGGGGAAACCAGTGGCTCTTTGCTCCACAGCAAGACAAAGGTGACCTACCTTCTAGAAAGTTGTGTAGGGCCTTGCTTGGGTCAGGCTCAGCTCCCTGGCTTCATGATAGTGCTCCGGCAGAGCAGAAGATTGGTTCCATAATGCCAAATTGTTAAAAATATGGTTAGGAATTCTCTTCGAGAGAGATTGAAATTAATGTGAGGCAGCAGGTTATATCTAGAAGGACTTTTTATTAGAAAGCAGTGGCTGATGATAGGTTTGCAGTCTCTCTTCAGTTCATATGGTGGCAAAAAAAAAAATTTAGCCACACTTGAGGCAGCCAGATTGTAAAAAGACTCAGTAACTTAACATGATCTTACTTGTATAGAACTTGCTGTTCTTTGATCCAACTAATTCAGTCCAGGAGGGCTTTAAAAGGAGAGAAATAAAGTGTTTCTAATTAAAAATTGGAAAAACGTTCTCAAGACAAAAAACCAACAGAAGAACATAAATTGTAGAATTATTTAATTTTCAAAGTTTCCTAATTATCCTCATGTCTCAACATGAAAGGTGGATCTGTGGCCAGCTTGTTAAGTGGAATCGCTTGGCTACTGGCCTGTGCACATGGGTAGCATGCCAGTTTCTGCCCTGCCTCCTCAATGCACTGCTGATGTGCTGCAGCATGGCAGGAGGAGGCAGATGGACATAAGCAGGAACACTGTAAAATTGGAAGAGTCAGCAGTTGATTGGATGCCATTTTTACAGCTGTTGGATGTTTGAATTTGGGAAAGGAAAGCCAACCCATAATGTTAAGACAAGGATAATTCCAGTCCTTTAGTGCCTCAAAAGGGGAGTGACTGGAAATGACAAAGTCTTTGAAATTTTGCAGCTTGTGCACATGCTTCTCCTTGTCAACTGCTTAAGGTGAAAAATTAGGAGAAAGGGTTTTTTTTTTTGTTGTTGAATCTCAGTGTGGGGAAAGCATGTATGATATTTCTTAAGCAGTTTTAGGTCAGGACAAAACTTATTTGATCTCGAGTTTCACTTCAATTTCAATAATTCTCCCTGGCGTCTGGTGCCCATTTATAAGGTAGAAAATAAGGAATCACTTAAAACATGCACAAGCAAACGTGAAATTTATGCTAAAACAATGCACTTGGGGATTTTAATACAAGAATTGACCCCTTCCTTGTTTGTCTGTCTAATGCTCACTTTGTTCTCTCTAGATCTCACAAGATATTGAATTTACTAGCTAGAGAAGGGCTACAGACTAGAGAAAACAGAAAAATTTGCTGAGAAAGCAGAAGAGGCTAGTGGAAAAATCATGTTCTCTTTTGGCAAATAGTACTTATTTTCCTTGTGATCAAGATCAGACACTCTCCAGCAATGGTTTCTTGTTTTTCACTCCACTCTGAAAGCGTTCTTCTAAGCAGAACTGATGTGTTTTATTGGTTTTACAAATATGATAAAAAAATTCTGAGAGCCATACGATCCATTTCAGATAGCAGCAGATCAGTACTGAAAATCTTCCACCTCACAAATTCCCAGCTACCAAAGAGATCTACAGACAGTGGTGACAGACCCTAAGCTCTGTTGCTTTTGTCCTGCCTGCTTGTCATGCTGGAGGTTTTTTATGTTTTATGTTTTATGTATTTTCTATGTTTTATAGATCTTAAATTTGTAATATAAAAGAAAGCTGGTGACTGTGTAGTGGCAGACAGGCTGTGAGGGACGGAGAAACAATGTGCAGCTGACTTCTGAGTGCTCAGTACAATCCAAACAGTCAGTACTGCAAAATCCCTTGTGCTTCTCTGTGGCATGGATACCGAGAAATCTGCATACTGCTGCCATGGTTTGAAGTGCTGGTTCTTTGGCCCAGAATAGGCAATCGTTTCTGGAAATTGAGAATGTAGTGCTTCTTATGTGCCTGGTCCCATGCCTCGGCATCAGGAGAGAGCTCTGGTGCACTTCACTGAACTGTTCTGAAAGTGGAAATGGGTGCAAGAGCCACAGTTTTAGTGGCATCTTTTCAGTGGTGTCTCTCGTCTGCATCTGTTACCTATGTCTAGTTATCCCAGACTCTTCCAGCCAGTCCTCCCAGTTCAATCATTGCGTTTAATGATTGAGAGTACTTCAATCATTAAACGCAATGATTTCAATATTTCCTATTCTTAGACTAATGCTTGGGTCTCTGAGTTAGTTCCTTGCTTCTCAGATGCCAAGCAGCTATTTGTAACCAGGCTTCCCTTATGCTGGCAGAACAAGTTGCCAGCGTGGCTTCATTCCTATCAGTAAGTGTGCTTTGTGTAGCCTTTCTGTTTCTCAGCCTGATAGTTTTACCTGACCCCAGGAGCAAGTGTTCAGCAGAGGAAGAATTGCACAGCCAGGCCTTGATGCAGGACATCCATTCGTCTCACTTGGAAATCCCAAGTTTTGAGGTCTAATAATTAAGTGTTTCATTAAGCCTGATGCTGCGGTGGAGCCTGGGAAAATATGTGCTGTGTGTTAGAGCACTTTCACGTGCTGGAATACAGGCCTCTCTGCTAGAAACAGCCACTGAGGGAGAGTTGCGGCTGCTGCGTCAGAGAAAATCTTTGTCTGAAAGGATCCAGCTTGTGTCTCAGCGAGGAAGAAGTGCAGCTGACGGCAGCGTGTACCTGCAACAGGCTGAGCTCTGCACATGCTGCACCACCTGTGGCCTCTTCCCCAGGAACCTCCTGGGCAGGAGCAGAAAGTCCTGAGAAAAGAAGAGGTGTCTTTGTGGGGGGAGGAGACAGAGGAGGATATTGAGGAGGGCCAGAAAGTCCCAGGGAGCTGGAAGACTGTCAGAAGGGAAAGACATGACTGGAAGGATCCCAAAGACATTTAATGTGAGGAGAAGATTTTCTCTGCAGCTTTAGATGTACTGGAAAGCATTCGAGCACGGCTGGTTCCCTGTCAGCTCCTTATCACCATTTTCAGGCATCCCTCCAGAGCCTATTAGGAAAAAGAGGCTTTTCAGTGAATCATTTGCACAGAGCAGATCTGCTGCAGACACCATAGGTGCAAGGCGCTCTTTAGTCCTGTGGCTTGGTGCGGTTATGCTGATGTGCGTCACATCTCTACTCAAAGACGTTTTTGTCCTCAGAGACACTGCTCATCACAAGTGAAACAGTTGTATTTTAGAAAGAAGAAGATGAGAACTGAATGGCAAATGTTTCCAATAAATGGAGTTAAATCTTACAAAAAGACTTGTACTCCTAGAGTATCTCACTGCTGTCGGATTGTGCTGCAGTCAGTAATGACAGTTTTACAGTGGCCAGTCTAATTTTCTCAAGTGCCAGCTGGGTCTGGGTTTTACATGTACAGGGAAGAAAAACCTTGTGTGATGGCAAGAACTCCCTGCTCGGGTGCCTGTGCGTGGACAGAAGACGTATACAGTCACAGTTAGATAAAGGGTGTTCTGTGGCTGAAAAAACCCACTGTGGAGCGTTTCTTTTACACCAGTGGTAATGACTTTTGGTCTCTGCTTTTCTGTTCAGCCTGCTCTTTATTACTCACAAACAATGGAAATAGCTCACATTTAAAGCATTTACTCATCTTAAAAACCAAGACCCAATCAAAAAGGAACTCTTTCAAAGAAGTTTGCAGCAATAATTTACTTCACTGTAATATGAACAAGCTTAAACTGAAACTTTTATGACCTATGACTTGTCAGATTTTTCTTCACAGACCTTACCCTTTAGCACATTTTTCATGATAATACAAGCCAATCTGTTTATTATTTTCAATTTTAAAAAGTCAAAAAATATTGCATCCTCATGAAAATTGCTTCATTGTTGGGCTATTTGAGTGGTCAGTGTAATATATCATTGTTTGATCTGGCAGAACCATCTATTTATAAGCTAGTATGTGTCAAACTATTTTTTGGCAAAACTGGGAAGACACCTGGTTTAGTTTAGATTCCTCACTATGTAATTCCAAACATCTCTCAGTCCTCTTGGTTTGAAAACACAGGCTAGGATCCAGACTTAAGAGTGCTGCTGTCACAAGATGCTCAAGGGCCTCTGCTCTCAAGGTTCATGAGATCATAAATACTTCATTTCATTTTTCTTTTTTTCATAGTTCAAGTCTAGTCACAAACTCAAAGTAGGGTACATATTGAGTGTGAGGTGCAGTCAATCCCATTCACCATTTCAGAGAGAGTTGCCTGCACTGATGACCAGCAGAGGTAGCAAAAAGGCAGTTAATGAAAATTTTGTGGTGAGATCAAGAGGAGTGGGTCATTTTTGCAGAGCTGTCATAAAACTTGGGATGACGGTACAACCCTGGGCCGTGTTTGGGAATAAGTATTAGAATGATTGTATTTCTGCAGTTAAGTAAGTTTAAGGGAGCTGATGATTGACTTGCTGTTGAAAGGCTCTATTCAATAACAGTGCAATAATGCCATTACAGAGGCGTCTTTGTAGTTTACTAATTCCCTTTTGTTAGCGCTGGCATATGACATACTGTATCAGTACTACATTTTAATGCAGTTCTCCTTTTGAGTTAGCTAGATTGTGCTGTTAGACAAGATTCAGAGTGTATATGTTTCTCGGCTGTAAAGTTCAAGAGCTTATATTGATGGATTTATATTAATTTCAACTATAATCGTTTACAGGACTCATGAAGGGCACTACGATTGCCTTTGTCAAGTGATCAGTATGTGATCGGTATGGTGAGAGTTGTAGTATGCAATACTGTGTGTGTATTTAGCACTTGCCTGAATGTAGCAGTTCAGATGAGAAAGAAGACAAGGTGAGAGTGAGAGAAAGAGAGGAGGATGAGATAGGAAAAAGAAAGGTATGGATCCTGACCTTACGCTGTGTTCCTGGTTAAACCAGTGAACCTGGTCTTTTCTGACCAGTAACATGATACTACTGCATCATTACCATTTTCAGCCTTTAGCAGGCTTTGTTTTTCCTCTGTGGTGGATCTTCCCTCTTCGAACTGAGAATGAGCCCTTTGCAAGGAGCTGGCCAGTTGTCTAAATAGGCTCCAGCCCCTCTTGATTATTTTCTCTTCATCGTCCTGGTGAGGGAGATAGGTGGTCTGGAAAACAGAATCCAAGTGAAATGGTTCATGCCTAGAGCAGCTAAGCAAAACTATTCTTTGAGGTCAACTTATTTTTCATAATTTATCTTGTAATGTAAGCCAATGCAGTAGTTTAATACAAATTTATGTTAAGCCTCAAAGGGCAAAAGACTTGTATATTTAACCACAGGCTAAGTTTGACTTAAGTACACTGAAGTCAGCAATGACTGTTACCTCAGTAACCTCCTATCTCCTACTAGGCAAAGTTCTGTTTCTGCTGCCTGTGTTTAGACACTCTTCTGTAATATAAACTTGACAGTGCTCTGGGAAGAAGAAATGGAACTTGTTTGTGAGTGGATGAGTGGTTATTAGTGGTAGCTGAACACTTACCACTGTAGTGAGCAGCACTGTATCACCATTTCTAATGTGTGTTAGGTACTCAGTTCTGCACTGAATGAAGAGTTCGGCACCCTAAACAAGTATTGACATCAGCATCTTGCTGAGAGGGCTGTGAAAGGCTGCCAAGAGAAATATCAAAGAGGAAAAGGATATCTGAACTATTTTCCCTCAAGTTTCTCTAGGTTACTCAACGTACCTGCAGGCTGAATTTTAACCTGCTTTATGTAATGGTGCCCAAAGTGGTCTGGTGCACGGTGGTGCTGTGTTGCTCCATTGGACAGGTTTGCTGTTAAAATACAGCCAGGTGGGGTCACAGTAGGGACAGCTTTCTCTGTAATAGACCTCAAGTTACAACACTCAGTGAAGTGGAAGAGGTACGCTTTAAACTGTCCTTAGCCCAGAAGGTTTCCGATCCACTTCTCATTTCATACTGGAAGATAACTTGGGATGAAGGAAGGGGATCCTCCAGCTTTCCCTTTGAAGTTGCCAGGGCCAAAGGGAGCATTGCTCTAGCCACAGAAGATACTCCCTTGTTTTCCAGTGATCCCTGTTCTTAAAACTCCGTGCATGTTTCACTGCGTGGCTCTTTGACGCGAATTTCAGAAACTGTCTAAATTTATAGTGTTTGTGTCTTAGCTTCTTTGATTCTGATATCTGAAATCCATTCAGCTTGCACTGTAGGCTACCTAAGTGGTTTGCTAGATCTGGCCCTAGATAGTCTTCTGCTCAAAATTTGAAGTGTCTTCTTCCTATAATAAAGGATCTTCTTTGATAAGGCCATTCCTTTTCAGTTTTCCAATATAAATTTCAGGCTAGTTAAATGAATGGAAGTTAGATGATATGCCTGACAAATACTGTCAGTTAAAACCAGACAGTGCCAGTCTTTGCTGGTTTCTTCGTTTGAAAACATGGATAAGCCATGAACCTAGAGAAGGTAAAAGAAAATGTTAGAAGTCAGTAAAAGGGCTACATTTTCTGCTTTTGCATTAGAGATTCTTCATTGTAATTCTAATTCTTGAGGCAGCAGTGAGTCTTCCTGCCTCTGTCATTTCTTCGAGCATATATTGGGCTTGACTTTTTATCCAGTGAGAGAAAGCAGGATGTTGTGAATTGGAAGCATTTCTTACTGACTCTGTGTGGATTGAGAATTCTGTCCTGGAGACAGTGAGACATTTTCATTTCCCCCCCTGTGTTAGTGGGTCACTGTAAAAGCAGCACTTTCCAGCTTCCAGAAAAATTGTGAACATTTTTCACAGCTTTAAAATGTAGTATTTAATTTTTAACCCATCCTGTGTCTAGAGCATAGGACAACAGCTGACTTCAGTAATTAACCTTCCTTAATAAATGTGAACAACTTGAGCTATTTCTTTGACCCGTATCAGTCTGGCTTTGAATGACTTTCAGTTTGAATGTTCTTCAGTTTCCTGGTGAGAGATGGCATTTTATTTCCTGGTTTGCTGGTTTTCAGGATCCCAAGATCTTTTATTGTAGGAAACTTGGGTTTTTGAAACAGTGTCACCTTTACTATTGTAGGACTTTGCTGAATAATTCATATATCTTGGATACAATGTATTGGCACTTACACATCAGTTAGACAGCAGAGATTCATAGTAATAGTATTCAGACTAACAATGTCTTTTTACCCTGAAGTAAATTACACATCTTTGTTCTGCTCCCTTTATATTTATGACTTCTCTGTTTCCTATTGCACCTATTCAATACAACTAATGAGCTCAGTCTTTTATATTTGTCCTTAATATCATAAAGGTAAAAAGGATGCAGGCCACTGGAACAACCTAATTATTTTGTTTCTCATATGCAATACCAAGTCCCAACACAGGATCCTTGCTGGTCTTGAATAGTTGTTAGCTGAACCCTAACACTGAACGCTACTTCTAGTTCTGTGCATATCATAGTAAAAAGTATGGCTTGTTCCAGTGGTGGAGGCATAGATGTGTTTTATGAGTGTGTTACACAAAACACCACAAGCTAGTAGATTCTCATTTTTATTTGGTGGTAATCTTGATCAATAGCAGCTAAATCATTTACAGAAGAAAAATAAATGAGAAGAAATTTCACATTTATATTCCAGCTGTGCAAAGAGATCTTTGGTTTTCCCCCATCCTCTCGTCTCAGAGCTTGTCAGCAATAGGAATTTAAAGTAATAAAAGCCAGACTTATTTCCAATGCAGGTGTTTCTAGAGTGATTGTAATCTTTCTGATTAACTGCATCTGTAAGAGATCTCATCATTAAAAGCAAAGCAGAAGTTATGAAGGAAGGTGCCCCTAAAGCAGTGAATTGGCAATTAAAATAATATTACAAGCTCTGAGACACAGGATCGCATCGGGAGTTTGGAAATATGGTAAAGATAGGTCTGAGGATGTCATTATACCACCAAAGTCTTTGAAGCCCACAGCAGCATAATGGACTGGCAAAGGCGAAGGAGCCCGATGTGATTAGGTAGTGCTGAAATCCAGCTTTTGGAGATTAAGCTGCATTACTAAGACTGAGGGCCCTTATCAGACTCAGTCCCAGCAGACTGCCATAAGTCATCTGCCCTAAGTCATCAATGAAATGGCTGCAGAGAAGTAAAGTGCTGATCCTGTGAAAATAGCATTTTACTGCTTGTGAAACTCCCTAGTACTACAGCCTTGGAGACTGGGGTCTGGTTTCCTCACGCAGAGCAGCAACATACAGTTTGTTACGTTACAAACTGAGTGGTCTCATGCTGTATTTGGAACAACAAGATTTAATTGAGATAGAAATTGATCAACAGTTGCTAATCAAGACCACATTTTCTTCTAGCCTCTCAGTTGGGGCATGTGAAACATTTGCAAATGGTTGTCATTCCAAGCTGAAGTTTTAGTGAGAGCAGGATAAATTTACACATGTATATACTATAACTTGTCTAGAGGTTTTCATGGTCTTTATGGCCACAGTCCAAGGATAGCTGTCACAAAAGGGTGGCATTGTGAGAGGTGAAATGCACCTCTGCTTCCTGAGGGCAACATAATCCCCTTATGCTCACTCTTGCTGCTGCTGGCAGATCTTATTCTAGATCTTTCTTGGTTGCCTGGGACTAAGATTTCTCTCCCCTAACCTTCATCACTAGTCTGAACCCTTCAGTTATAACAGGATGTTGTCCCTACAGCAGCCTTTTGAGGTTAGAAGTTACTTCCATACAATCAGATGCAAAAATATGTGATTATCCAGGACATGTGTCAGGATCTGAACCACGGAGTGCCAGTTTAAAACCCTGTTTTTGAGATAATCCATCCTGCATCCTGCTTTGTGGTGTAAAACCAGCTGACACACGGATGTGTGGCACAAATAATTAAACTGCCCCTTCTCCACTAGAGGCATGACAGTCCTTTGGTTTTTGCATCATTGCTTCTAGAGAGACACATGAAAGGAATCCTTCAGTGTCATACAGCCGTGACCTAAAGTCAAAAGGCTGTCTAAGTTGTTACTGGAGGAAATCCAGTTCTAGAAAGAAAAATTCTTGCCAAATCAGCTAGAGTAAGTTGACTGAAGTATGTTTGAACAGACAGATTGTTCAGCCATCTATGCAGCTGGCTCAATAGAGGAAATAGTTATTCCTGGGTAATTGGAAACAACTATGTATATATATGTATAAAAAAATATAAAACTATACATTGCCCTATTTTTCTAGTTGTCACTGTTTCTCTCAGTGAGAAGTATGAAATCCAAGGGTAGTAGGGGGAGAACTCAAACACAGAAATTCAGTGTCAGTATGCTCCCACCCCTCTGATAATTCCCTACTTCATCGTAGGGGTAAATAGGTTTGGATATTGCTGACCACTTGATCTGTGCAGTGGGAGATAGTGTTTCACATACACGAACTAACTGCCCCCATTTTGACCTGCCTTAACAAGCCATACCAGACTTGCTTTGCTTCATTATATATTGTGAAACACGAACAGCCACTTAGTTTAGTGAACCTGGTTGCTAAATCCACAGATGGGGCTTCATCAATATCTAAATATCAATGCAGAGCCATTGCAAGTACTTGTTAGCAAAATATTTCAAATGTCCCATTCTGCACTAATTTGCATTCTGAGACTTGGCAGCAAATTTTGTATTTCTTTCGGGATAACATAAGAAGAAAATCTGTTCCCTTCGAAGCACTTACTCTTCCCTGCCATCCTGTCTCTTTTGGGCTAACAGCAGGACACAGCCACTTGGGGCCTGGACTTTTTAGTGGTAACTGAAGGGTTAAACTGAGCCCAAAGCACTTGTTCTTCCAACATACCCTGTACTCCTCACCCGCCAGGATTTATGGTCATTTAGTCACATGTTAAAAAGATTATGGGAAAAATATGTAAATGAAAGTTAATGAGTGTAACAGAGTGGTGTAAAAGCAGACTTAGTAGCAATAGCAAGCAAGGTTCTGCACATACTACATTTCTGTTGCTGGAAACATCATCAAAGAGCTTTCCAAGGCTGCAAGGCTCAGATGGATTTTACATCTTTATGCACTAGCCCTGAGCCAAAGCTGAATCCACAGGTGAAGCTGACACCACTGCACGTGGGGAGGTGTCTGGGTTGCATGTCTGTTCCTCACTCAGCCTGCGGTTCTGGCTCTGAGAAGTAGAGGTCTTCTCAAAAAGGTAGTTTTGGGGAGAAGTTTGCTACAAAACAAAACCAACAATAATAATAATAATAGTGCAAAAGACAGATTTGCTTCTGCATTGGGAATTTAATGAGGCTTTGTCCTTTAGGCTGAAAATACACATCACAGCTATTCCCTTCCCAGGCCCATTGGAGTTTTTCCCACTCTAGAGGTAGCACGTCTTTTTGCCAGCAGGGCAGTGCTTTAACCTCGTTCTTTTCTCCCATTACTGGCAAAGTTTGAGACTTACATAGTACAACACCAGTGCCACAAAACATATATGCTTTCAGCACCCACCTGGCTAATGGCTAGGATTTCTGTAGCAGCTAGCAGCAGTGGCAACCAGTTTGGGCAGCAGGACACCGAGTAGAAAGCAGAACCCTGTTTTCCCCAACGCGTCTGCCTTCCTTGTTGCAAGCTCTGCTCTCTTGAGAGAGTAACTAATGCAGAGATTTTATGCAGCCTGTACCCTAGGGAGGACCCTGAGCCAGGTCTGTGGGTATACTCAAGTTTTCAGGAAAAGGTCTAGATTGCAAAATTTGGAAATTTATATTATTTGTGTCAAATAGTTACGTATACTTGAACTATACTCTCTGTAGAGCCCTTCTTGAATGCCATAACAGAGGCTGTCAGCAGACTATGCTGACTCCCGTTCTGCAGCCTAGAGATGTAGCCACAGTCCCCACTAAATTCCCTGTCTGTAATGGCATTTGCTCTCTGATTGCCCAAACAACATCATGCGCAGAGCATTTGGGGCTGCTGCAACAGTCAGTTCTGCACTGCTCTCTGTCTGCTGGGAAGACAGTGCAGCACGCCAGCAGCAGGCTGGGTGCCCAGATCCACGCTGTGCACTCGCGGGCCAGGGATTCTGCTGTGCATATTTATCCACTTGATCGGGAACCAGATGGGCGTATTCAAGTCACCTTAAATCTGGTCTTTGGAAACCTCAAACTGAGACAGCCTTTAAAAAAAAATAAGCCCTCAAACAATAACAACAAAACCAGCATGTGACTAAAAGCTGGAATGAGGCACTGCCAGGATTTCTCTTGGCAACCCGTCATTCTAAGAATCTGCTTCTTGCCACACTTGTGCAAGGCACATTATTGAACATTTCCTGACTATTTGCCCAGGATGCTATAAATGCTGTCCAAATAGCAGAGTCTTGCTTGCCGCTTTGATACATCTGGCTAAATTGCATTAAGCAGCATGCCAGAGGCTGATGGAGTCCCCACAGGACATGCTCCGTCTGTCAAGCTCTCCAAAGAGCCTGGGTGATGAATGATAGCGCTAACATTAAACAGCTTGCCTGTGATGTTTTTCAAGTGTCCCTCTCCAATAGCTCGCCTGCTGCCCTGTCTTCTAGGAGATAACCGAGCACAACAGAACATTACCTCATTAAGAAAGCCAGCTTTAATTAAAAACTGGCAGGGCATCACCTCCCCTATATTAGCTTGAAGAGTTCACCCTGCCATCTAAATTCTTCTTTGGAAGATTAATGTCCATACACATTGTGAGGAGTGACTTTCTTAGAAGTGGTCAGTTTGGAGCAAATGTTAGAAGCGATGAAAGTGAGTATCAACAATAAAAATTGTAATTACAGAGATTTCAGATGTTCATACCGCACTCCAGAGGGGGTATATGTATGTGAGGGGTATGTGTGAGAGAGATCTCTCCACCCCTAGCTTAGAAGAAATGGAGAGACATGATGTTGTCTAAACTCCGTGTTAATACTATTAAGATGTATTATTTAGGCCCAAGTTCTGTATCACCATGATATACCTGCCGGTACCCAAAGAAACAGCATACCAGCTGGGGAATATCAAGAACAATTCACAGAACACGCATGGTAGAGCCTTCTCCAAACATCCTGTCACATCAACTCCTGTGTTCCTCCCATTACTCTGACTTTCAGGGTAAAGAAAGGCCAGGTAAGAGGTGGATTTTTCTGGCCCCTGAAGGGGTGGAAAGGAAAGGAGAAAATTAATCATATCCATGAACTTACATCTCAGTTTTCATGTCATTCATGTTTTTCCTACTTGATGACTCTCTGGTTTATTTTAAACCAAAGGTTTAAAGTTCAAAAATGACTTAATTTGGAATAAATTGAAGCAAGCCACTTGCATCACTTAAGTCACTTAGTACTTATTTTGCTTTTTATTCCTACTGAACATTTGGCACAGAGCACTGCCATGATTTGTGTAGAATTCCCATTGCAGGAGCCGCCTGACACAATAGAAGACTTTTAAATTTAGGACTTTACTGCCACCACCTGACTGACAAATCTGAGGCCCCCCAGACATTGAGCACTGCCCATCATAGGCTTCAGTGAGCCTATTCCATGCTGCCCCTCAGGTATGCCAATACAAGCAGTTGTGTTGTCTTCTGGTGAAACAAAATCTATTTTTTTCATGCAGAACAGCTTCATGGGACGCTTTGTCACCCAGTCATCCCCAGCAGTGGTACTGGCCTAGATCTGGCAAGTGAGATAGAGTGAAAAAAACCCCATCCACCCCAGAAGCTGCAATAAGTATAACCTGCATCTGATCTGTGGGGCACTGTTTTCAGCAGGGCAGTAAGAGAATAATTTTCCTGTAGTCTTGGCTGTTCACCTCTAACCTCAGAGCACCAGAGCTCACTTTTCCCTTCCAGAGGTCTCAAATTCAACCTCTGTTGTTGATAGCCCACCTAGGAGCCCCTTGTTTGGATGGTGTATTCAGTTCATATTAAACTGGTCAGTAGCTGAGTTAAAAGAGTACCTATGGATTCACATTTCTTTCAGGGAACCCAGAGGTCCAGAAGCATTATGGTTATATCCAATATTCATACAGCTGACAATAGCCTATTTTAAGAATATGTAGTAACCTTATCAAGTGCTGTCTACTCAACTGAATAAGTTTCCCAGTTACTCAAATCGTAGTAATCTTAAGTTACGATGATTTGTGTATTAAAAAGCCTCTTTTTTCGTTGATAAGATGATCCTTGAAGCCATTACAAAATTGCTTAGCAGCCCACTATAGTGCAAAACCTTTACAACACAAAAGATTAATTTTAAGATGTCAAGCATCATGTAAAGAGTTAAATGCAGTTGTCTCTGAGTGGAGAAACAAAAGGGAGGCATGGCAGGGGAAAACAAAGTGTTTAGATATCTATGGATACAACCTAGACTTTATAGTTTGCACTGCATCATTTCAGTACAGACTTTTACGGAGCCACCTTCCATATCCGTCTTCCATTTTGTACATCCTTTGAAGGAGCTCCTTCAGAAGACTTAACTAGACTTAGTCTGTGACCTGAAGAAATGGCTTTCTGAAATGCAGATGGCATAGGCAATTATTTCATGTCATGATGCTGCCTGCACTTTGGCAATGTTCTGTGAAAAGTGCTAAACAAAAAACATTCACTTGGTCAAGATGGGACCATGTTGCTGCTTAATTAGCTGATCTCTTGGACAAAACATCTAGAACTACTCGGTACAATCTGTAATTTCATCACACATTTAGTGGAAACGGGTGTCCTGGAAGAAGGCTGTACATGTTTCTCCTCTAGCAAATGTTTGGCTCGGAACATAAGCAAGGAAATTGAGATTTAAAGCTGAAACACTAGCTTTAAAGCTCACCTTAATATCAATGTAGAGACATGAGAATGGATTTTATGGGGAAGAGTCTATCTGGTTCCTTGCCCAAATGTTAGTCCCCAGTGTCAAGGCTCAAGAATGATCAGGTGCAATTAAAACAAGAAAAAAAAGATGGTTTCTTACTTCCAAGTTCTCCAATTTCTGGTTCCTGCCGGTGTTCAAAGTGAGATTGTCAAGTACTCCAAGAACATCTGTTTTCTAGCAAGACCCAAAGTATCAGGAAGACATGGAATTGTACCAAGAAAACCTGTTATCAGGAGACCGTCAGTCTAGTTATAGAAAGTCACCTGGAGAGGACAGGAAGACTTAGTAAAGCTGGCAGACTTCTGAGGTGTTTCTGTCAGTAATTACAGCACAGCATCACTGGGTTCTCAGAACCATAACTGATCTTACAAGCCCACATGGACTCCTACCCCTCCATTTATGGTGGAGTTCAGATTCACAGACAAATTCTTTTTAATTCATTAAGCATTCTCCCTGTTGTGAGCATGATCCAGAATTCTTCATGATGCTTTGAAGTGTTACAGGTTGAAAAAACGAAACAAACCTAGGCAATAAATGACTTTTTCAGTTTGCTTTTGAATAATCTGCAATAGTCATAAAATCAAAGAGGAAATAATGAAATCTGATATTCACAGGAGTTAATAACAAATTGGAAATGGATTTTGAAAACTCTCAACCTCAGTCTGCACTGCATCCTGCTTGGTAGTTCCTTAAGGGATATAAGTGGCAGAAGTTCTGGTAGAGAGCAGGGCAGACTTCTCTACTTTAGTGGTAAGACCCACACCTCCATCCTAAAACCTAGTGCCATATTCTCATCCTTATTTGCACACAAAGAGATAACTACAAATTAAACTGCTTGAAGCTCTTGAATTTGCCAGAGAGACGGTCGAGCTTGCTGATCTCAGAGTCTTCAAGCAGATCAGTTTATTTGGCACTACAAGTATCACATATTATACGTGTCCCTCAGAAATACTTGGTTTACTAGCAAGCTGTTGCTCTTCCCTTCTGTTCTGCCCATCATAAACTTTGCAGCCATAATGTGTCAATTCTTAAAACACACTACCTTCTTCCTTCCCAGAACTAGGTCATCCTCCACCTCTGCTGTTTTACATGCCAGAATTTGATGGCAAGTACATAAACTGTCCTAACCCCATACAATGGACTTGAGATCTCAAAATAGCCTTCAGAAGGGCTGAGGCAGCCACTGCTCAGGAGTACCTTACCTGCAGATTATCCTCCTGCTGAAGATTACATTACAAGATTACATTTGTAAACCATTACAAGTGGTCTTCAAGAAGCTACCATAGTATCTTAGCATGTCCTTGTTGTGCACAAAGGGGTGTGATGAGAAACAGAAGGATGAAACAAAGCAGATGGTGTCTGACAAATGTTTCCTGACAGCAGGATGAGGAGGATGCACTGTTCTACAAAGGGGAGTCTAGCCGGTTGTGGGAGGTGGTGGGTCATCTTATTTAGGCCTGTACTGACAAATGCAAATTTTGGACAGTGTTTTTATAGCCCAAGTTACCTCACTCATCAAGGTAATTGGTTTCAGCTGAAAACAGCTACACTCCCTCATGCCTGCCTCTTGGCAGCCCAAGCAGACACCTGCACTAACTAACCAGGGCTTTTTTTTACTATTTTTTATTTTCTGTAGTGCTTCTGTGAATACATTAGGCTGCTAAGCAAGATTCAGACTTTTTTTGTATTAGCAAGACTTCCCAGAAGTTCTCTTTCTCTGTAAATGAGTAAACCGTCACCTGAGCCTCTGGCACCTCGGGACAATGCCTGTAACGTTTGATGAGAGTATACAAGCACCCATGCCTTGGCCTGCAGCACTACATGAATATGTGTCTATTACTGCAGGGCTGCCTTCACCTGACAGGCAAACTCCTGTACTTCTACATTGCACTAATACAGAAACTGCTCCACGTGGCTTGAGGAGACTTGCGTGAATATATTCAGATATTTGTGTTAATTTCTTGTATTGCAAGCTGAGACCTTTAAATAACATGACTTGCAAACAGAGCTGAGCAGAGAATATTCCTCTCATTCTCTAAGAACCGAGGATCCCAAGCTTTTTTTTCCTGCTGAGAATCATTACATAACCAGAGACAGCTCACAATAGACTAAAACTAAAAGCCACCTTAGTGCTTCAGAAAGTTAGTGGAACATCTTTAAGGTAAGACAACAGCTAGCGCATTAACTATACCTAGAGATTAAGATTTGCTTACAGGTGTTTTAACTAAGGAGGAAAAAAGCAGTGTGCCTCTGTACAGCCAAGGAATTTGCTAAAGCAAGACAAATGAGGAACCCCCAGACCTCCGCAATGGTGCAAGGTACAGACACCTAGAATGTGATAAAGCCTATCGTCCATCCTCCCCAGGCCTCACTCAGGATATCTGAGTTGTCTTGACATGAAGTAACAAATTCATTTCTGAAGAGTTTTGACTAAGATGTTTTGTAGCAGAGGACATGTCAAGTTGGTCCTAAACAGTCCTCACAATAGAGTCAATCAGTCATGCATTTTAGGAGGTTCAATGGTTAATCTGGGCTTCTAGTTCTGTTGCAGGCAGGATTTGACACAGCTGGTATTGGTTAAATAGGAAACTTGAGACTTGTGATGACACTGTTACAGGCTAAACATTAGCCTGGGCTAATGACAACAGACCTCACTCCTCTCAGCACCAAAGGTAACAATCAAAATAGTCTTGGACTTGTCTTGCTTACAGATACAGTATGTTTCAGGCTGTACTGCACAAATCCTCTAGCACAGACTCAGTTGTGACCTTTACTTGCAGCAAGTAAATGGGGTGTGCTCTTGACCTGGGTTTCTCACTGGTGTTTAACTACCTATTTTAACACTAAGGTTTCGATTCCCACAATCCCCTTCTAAAGAGGAAAGGACTCTAATTCCCCACAAGCCCTCCAGAACATAAACACAACACTAACCTTCAGGTAGAAGAATTTATTTGCCTAAGAAAGCTTTTCCAGAGAATGAACTAGTTCCTGACTGTTGAGTTAGAGTTTAGCCATATAAACTCACTTTGGGGTCTGTAGTACAGGATATGAACATGAATGAAACATTAAAAATATGAGTTGAGAATAAAAGCTCTCCCTAAATCTGCCTTATTGTATAAGCTGTTATGAATTAAAGCCCTTCCAGGCTGATTTTTAGTCATCAACATAATTATTTAGGAACATTTTCCAGACCAGTGTTTTTTACAAGTATTTTAACAACCTGCAAATCAGGAAACTGTAAATCAGAGAAATGAACTGAAATCAGCAATCACAAGGCAGGAGGCCCCTGGCTTAAACTGTGACAGCATACTGCGTATAGTGGCAAGCTCTGTTCCCTTAGTTGCAGACACTCGTAACGACTGCTAGAGATAGGCCTGCACTAAAAGCCACCAGGGTCTGGGACTCAACAAGGCTGAGAGAATTAGACTCCAGTGCTGTGAGCCAGAACACACTCAGATCCTGTACTCGCTGTGGAAGATGGGGCGTAGCAACACCCTGGGTTTTGCTTCTCTCTTTCCTCCTCTCTAAGCAGGACAATCCAAGAACCAAAAGCCCTTCACAAGCACCTTCTTCCTTTCCTCAGAATGAGTCAGTTCTGTTTCACTTTCATACGCTAAGCTTGAGGTAATAGGTTTTTAAGGCTTAGGAAGAGCGAACCTTAAGTTTAGTGAGAAAAAAACATAGCTGTATGCTTCCTAGAGGTGCACTCCATCACCAGCCTGGGTTAGCCTCACCTCAAAGCAGAATACGGAACCCTATGTCATGGTGTAAGTATGGCCTTAGTTTTCCTGGGAAGTTTGTTTTGTACCCGGGTGAGACAGTTTATTCATGAGTATTGAACACTGGCAGACCCTAATTCAGCCTTTGCAAATATGGTTGAGTGACAGCCCTTGGATTCAGTGGTCAGCAACCTGTAAGGCCGATGTCTAGTATGTGATAAAGAATTCATGTACTAGAAACCAAAATAATTTCTGTCCCATGCTTATGGCATTGCAGATAAGTGAACCAGTGAATTCTCTGCTCTGTTCTGTATGGGAGTCAAGTGTTGTGATAAAAGGCTTTCGTAAGAGCAAGTGATCATGTATAGAAATTTAAAGGTGAAATCTTGCATCTTGCTATAAGAGGCTGAGAAATCACATTATGGGCCTCTCAAATCTACTGTAATACCATTGAGAACATGACAATTATTGTTGACTAAAAGATGTTACAGCTCTGAGTTCTCTACTCCAAGACATTCAATACTTCTCACAAACAAAGAAGTTAGACCCGTGTACCTTAAGGTATACTGTCATTTCTTGAGATTCCGGCCCTTACTTTCTGTGCTTTAGTTGCATCATCACAGAGAAGCTGAAGACTGATTTGGCCAAGCCTGAGGGGTGGCTAAAGAGCCACCTTAGATCTTCAGGAAATTAGTGGAGCACGTTTATGGTAAGACAACAGTCAACAGGTTAACTGTGCCTAGAGAAGCACATTAGAATTTGCTATGGGTGTTTTAACTAAGGAAGAAAGAAGCAGTGTGCCTCCATACATCCAAGGAATTTGCTAACGCAAGACAAGCAAGGAACCCCCAGACCTCTATAGTGGTGCAAGATACAGAGAACCAGCAACCTTAGAACGAAAAAGCACCTGCAGTTACAGCATGTCCTCCAGGGCAAAATTGCTAAGGAAATATAAAGTTTTACAATGGGATGTATTGGTCTAGCAAGATTTGAGAAGATTGCCCTTTCACAGGCTCACCGCCCTCGAGTGACCCCAAAACAACACAGATCTCATTCTGATAAGAACAGGTATTAAACCTCAGGCCTAGTCTTCATTCTTGCAAGTATAGAGGTTTGTTCACATGGTGGCCTGTCTGAAAGTAGTCATCTAGTAATTCATCAGGTATTGTTCAGGGCACTCTTATCAGGACAGTCTACAGCAAATCTTCAGTTATTGGAAAGGTCTCTGTAAAACATGGTACAATAAAAAAAAAACATATCCCCCCCCCCAATAACAAAATCAAATCATTATATAATATTTCTTTCCAAAGGCATCAGAAGGGGCCTGACTCAGTCACTTTCCCCTGCCCCCAGTATATATGTATTTAAAGCCCTTTAGAGCAACTATATAGGTAGATACCTGAGGCTGCGTTAAGGATTACTTATGCTTCGCTGTAACCACACCTGGGGAATATACAAAAGGTGAATTCCAGGAGATTCTGTCTTAGAAAAGGACTGAAGTAGATGAAAAGGATGAGAGAAAGATAAATAGGCTGTGTGACTCTTATTGTTTTCTGAACAATAATGTTTCTTACATGAGTCTGAGAAGAGTCTTTCTATTGTTTCAGAGAGGCATTGTGGTTTTTTAGTTCATTCTAGTTCCAAAGTTTTCCCGAGGCTTTGCAAGTTTCTGTTTAGCATAGAATAGGTTAGTGTTCTCTTAAGTGAAGTGTTGGCTCTCCTTGCTGAACTTCCTTCCATAAGGAAAAGGCAGTGGGGTTACAAGGAGGGCTGGCAGCTATTTCTTAAACAGTCTTAAACAGTTTTTAAAAATAAAAATCCTAGCAAATAACACACACAAAGATATTCAGTATTCTCATCTCCTTGTACAGGCTGTCAGAAATTCTGGCAACTGCTGAGAAGAGCTGAAAAAAATCATCATTATACTCTAGGCAGCTTGAAATCAAATAATATGTGCACGCAAAAGGTTTTCATTTTGGAACTATTGTGCCTGGCCTGTTTTGGAGGAGGGGAGAGAGAGACCTATTGTCTCTTATAAAGCAAAATAGTGGCCTGGTTTTAGTTCTGTAGGAATGGAGTGATCTGTGTGCTATTAGCTGACAGTAAAGACATCCTCCTTGCAGAGCTTGCTCACTGCTCCACTTAGTTTGCAGCTGGTAACTGCCAAATCCCCACAGGGTAAGAGGCCTTGCACTCCAGCTGTTGGAGAAGTAATATCCCCCACTGCTCAGCATGATAGGAGAGTAATAAAAACATCATTCCTAATAGGAAAATGATGCTTGCAGAAGCAAAGAGAAACTAGCTTGCTTAACAGAAAGGGGGCTTTGGGAAGGACAAAGCCACCCTTAGCAACCTTGTGGATGAAGCTTTAAAGACAGCAAGAAGTGTCCCAGAATCCCTCAAATCTAAGCATATAGTGAAACTTTACAGGCATTTACAATTGCTATCTAAAGTCCCATTAAACTTTTAATAGAGATGTTTAGGAGCTTTCTAGAAGAAAAAAGCTCCTATTTTCAAAGAATTACTGCAACTTTTCTCAGAGCTTTCCTTTTGTTTCTGACTCTACTTTTCTAAACAAAAGCAATTATTAAAGAAAACTAGTGGTTGTGGCGATCAAGTATCTACTGTATTTGAGTACTGTCTTTGTCAAGGACTTAACACTGATGACAACTGCGAATGCAGAGCAGTGGAATGACACTTATAAGTTAATCTTTCCTTATACAATCTTGCTTGTGTGCTCTTAAAAATATATGGAAAACAAAAAGTTTTTACCAACACGGTAATCTTCATAATTATTTCATCATGACCTATTTTGCTCAAGCCTGTTCATAGAAACTCCTTGCAGCTTCTGAAGAAATGGATTTGTTGGGGAAAATATTCTCTGAGAAGCGAGAAAAATATGAATTTTTTTTGCATGTGCTTTGTACAAACCTTGACGTGCTAATTCTAAAGCAATCATCTCTCTCCAGCTGCCTTATGCACTGAGCTGGTCTCCAGGAGTTGCTCAATATCCATGTTTCATCAGTTAGGCTTTGGAATAACAACATACGCAGTAGGTTTCTTTACTCTTATCTGTCCAGGAAGTCCCTTCGCAGAGAATTGCTCTTGGCAGGGAAAGTGTCAGCATAGTTTGTGCCGATGAGATCACTGTGAATTAACCATTGGCTTTGGTGATATCCCATGCTGCCTTTCTGCAAGTGAGAGAGGAATTGCACCCACTGCCATTTCTATTGTTTTTGTACAAACAGGTTACATAATAATTCTGTATTGATATCTTGGTAAAAAGAAAGGAAGTATTCAAGGGGCCTTGCCAATTCTTTTTTTAGGTAAAATATGTAACTGAAGTCATTCTGGAGAAGTGGGCCTGTGTGAACCTCCTGAGGTTCAATAAGGCCAAGTGCAAGGTCCTACACCTGGGTCGGGGTTCAACCCCGATTTCAATAGAGGATGGGAGATGGTGTGATTGAGAGCAGCCCTGCGGAGAAGGACTTGGGGGTGCTGGTTGATGAGAAGCTCAACATGAGCTAGCAATACATGCTCGCAGCCCAGAAGGCCAAACATGTCCTGGGCTGCATCCAAAGCAGTGTGGCCGAGGGAGGTGATTCTGTCCTGCTATTCCTCTCTTGTGAGACCTCATCTGGAGGATTGTGTCCAGTTCTGGAATCCTCAACATAAAAAGGATGTGGAACTGTTGGAACAGGTCTGGAGGAGGCTACAAAGATGATCAGAGGGCTGGAGCACCTCCCATATAAGCACAGGCTGAGAGAGTTGGGCTTGTTCAGCCTTGAGAAGAGAAAGCTTCAGGGAGACCTTATAGCGACCTTCCAGTGCCTGAAGGGGCTACAGGAAAGCTGAGGAGGGACTGTTTACAAAGGCATGTGGTGATAGGATGAGGGGGAACAGCTATAAACTGGAAGGGGGGCAGATTTAGACTAGACGTAAGGAGGAAATTCTCCACCTTGAGGGTGGGGAGGCACTGGCACAGGTTGCCCAGGCAAGTTGTGGCTGCCTCATCTCTGGAAGTGTTCAAGGCCATGCTGGATGAGGCCCTGGGCAGCCTGATCTGGTGGGAGGTGCCCCAGCCCATGGCAGGGGGTTGGAACTAGATGATCTTTAAGGTCCCTTCTACCCCAAACTATTATATGATTCTATGGTTCTTTTTTTAGTTTTTCCACAACCCAATAAACTCAGAAAACTTCAGATTTAAAGTGTTTTGGAGATTTTGAGTGCTCTTTCCTCTTGCACTAAGCACTGCCTTCTCAAACTTCATTTAGCTATACCACCGACTGTGAACAGAAGTGATTCAAACTAGTTTGTCAGTCTCTGTGCTTAGATGCATTTGGTGCCAAAAGCATTTTTAACATCTTAATAAGATATTGCCTTTCCCCCACTTAAATAATCTCAGCTGTACATAGATACTGATTTAATAACTAGGGAAAAACTTATTAATCCCTTCTATTTGTATTCAGCTGGTTTTAATGAAGACTCTTAAGTGTAGTATCAGGAACAATTTGGACTCTAAATATGTAAGCACATACTGTCTCTTTCCAAACAAGATTCATGGAAGCCGTCTCATCTGAAGCACCAGGACAGCAAAATATAATAATCATATAAAGAAAAGGAAATAAACTGTAGGATTTTATGTTTTGAATTGGTCAAAATATGATCATACTAAGAAAATGGGCAAGTTGAAAACTAATGTTTCAGCTTCTCAATACCAGGGCAGAACTTCTTTCTCTGAAATGGTAGGAATTTTCTCTTTGAAACAGAAACAACTACTTCAGCAATGAGCATTAAAGAATCTGTTATGATACTGAAATGAACTGGCCTGCTTCCATTCAGCTGAGCACAATGGTATAGGCATGCACTAGTTGTTCATTGTAATCTTGTTTCTAAACCCACATTCATATATAAAGTAGTCTGAAATAACCCCCTCTCTTCCTTCTGGAATACTGAAGCAGGGCTGTGCCTTTATAGCTGAGGGAGAATAAAGGAATTGTGATGTATTTCTGACATCTAAGGAGAATGACGTGAAAATATTTTTCGATCAAAGTTGTCACTTACTTGCTTCATACTGTTTCATGTTGAAAAGTTTTGTGAATCTTGGATCAAACATGTTGCATTCAGAATATATCTAAGTTGGTTTTCATAAACACTCAGCATCAAAATCCTTAAACATATATTTCAGATCTCATGCCCAGGCATCTGTAAGTTAACATCTCTGGTGTTCTGAAAGGTGCTCTATGACTATAGGAATAAGTTGGTAGTAGAGATGAGGACAGAGAGTTTTTTAAGTCAGATTTTTTAAAGGCTAAAGGACAAATACAGCTCAGTTAAATTCTGAAAAAGCCAAACCCTCAAACAAACAAAGCCCTGGAGAGTCAGTTCTATGGATAGAGCACCTACAAAGAGAGGACTGGAGTTTGGAAGCATGGAATTTCTGAGTTGATGTGGCCAGAAGGACTACAAATTGTATGAAAAGAATAAGCCTCATACAAAGTCTTGATTGTCTGAAAAACAAGTATCTCCAAGTCATTTTTATAACACAGGAACGGAACATTAAGTCAAAGGACTGGACCTCCATAGTATCCTGACACTGCAAAAACCCACAGTGCATAATTCTCACCAGAAACATACTGAATTGTGAAGACTAAAATATATTAAATGAGTAAAGTCTTTGTAGTAAGTGACAGCACTCAGTAGTTCTTGATTTGAAGCTATGAGTAAATTCACTTTTTTTTTTCAGAATAAAAAGATAACATAATTTGTTTTGATCATAATGATTTATATGAACTTAAATTAAAAGCACACAATGACAGTAAATCTGCAACCTATGTGGAATTCCAAAGAATTAGGAATGATCTTCTAAAATATGACACCAAACGTATCATTAAATGCTACAGAGATGAGCTAGTTTTGCAATATCTAACATAATTGTGAAGAGCACTAGAACATTTATAAGCTTAAATGAAGCTGATATCAGTCAGTCTGACACTATGTTTATTTATTTATTCAAAGGGTAAAGTTATAACCAGAAGGTCTTCAGACTGTTCCTCAGTGTATTTTCTCAAAGAAGCAATGCTGAGTATAAGCTAACACAGTAAAATTCATGAGCTCATGAGACAAGACAAAATACTTGACATATTCAGAACCCCAGGTACTGCTGACAATAGCTGAGAGCAGGTTTGAAGTTTTAGGAACTTGTTGATAGAGAATGAGCCATTTTTAGAAACACAGAGGAAACTTGCAGCGGTAACTTTGTGTATAGAAGCTGAGAAAGCTGTTGCAGAGACAATTATTTGTCTTCAGCATGAGATGCCACCTTATGTGGAGCACTACAGTAAAGCTGAAGGATGAGTTAAATGACACACCAGATAATAAAGTATAGTCAAAAATGACAGAAGGTAAGAGAAGTATTAATAATGCGAATGCATTTTATGAGAATATCCATGTATGGAGGAATGAATGAGCATGGTTAAGGACGAAAGAGGAAACTACAATGTAAGTATAAAAAGATAGAGAAAATGCTGTGATCTTTTTAATAGTGAGGTGGAAAAAAGATATTCTGGCTATAATCCAGACAGCTCAGCTGTTTTCTAGAAATATCACATTTTGAGGAGCTTTGAGAGACAACTACAATTCTCAGGACCAATAAAGCACTAGGGGCCTATAGTGTTCCTGCTGCATTATTGAAAACAGGAGGACCTACATGAACTGGAAGACTTTAGAAACTGATTTGATCTGGAAGCCTGAATAAATTCCAAGTGAATATGCCCAATTCTGAAGGAGGCAGAAACCAGAATGGAAGAAATGTTGCAACATTTTCCCTTCTCATTACAGCCTGTTGTGTCCAATTGGCTTTATAAAAAAAATGTTTTTCATGATGGGGAGAGACATGATCCATCAGGTGCTCAAGAGAGGGCAGGACTATGGTCAGGATATCTCTCTCTTTGTGTGTATATATATGTGTTTGCTCTGTAGCTTTTAGGGAGATTTAAGGAAGTTCGTATGTTTGTCACAAAATGACTTTCAGCACAAAAAGAATCTGAATGGCTTGAAAAAAGTGCTAGAAAGGTGCAAATGTGAACTGGTTGAAATAGAAAAGGTTACAAATTCTGCTCTATTTGACTTCAATGAATGATTAGGCTAGAGTGCCTAAGCATAGAGAGATGCTTAAGTATCATTTCTGATACTTTTAATTTGACTCCATAGGGATTAATATGCTCATTGTGAAATTCTCGTAATAGTGTGAATTTAAATGGTTTACATTTCCTTTTTGACCATGCTGGTAAGTTAACTATCATGAGAGAGAAGAAATACAGCTCAAAAGAGAGTTGGAGAACAGAAGGTACTGCAAATAGAAAAACAAAGTCCAAACAGTGCTTGCATTTGAAGAAAATAAAACCCATTTTTTAGCTTAAGATCATCTTGGGAAAGCTTTTCTCTGAGTCAATAAATACACTAGATTATGTTGATGTTAAATGGTTTGAACACCTCAGATGAAATTAAGGCTTGTTAAAAGTGAGAATGACGTTACTTTTTCTGCAAGTAACTCTTAAGTCCAAAAGAGAGAGGGAGTGAACTGCAGAGATCCAATTTGTTGGACTTCTTTTTAGATGGAAGAATGACCACTAAATAACTTGAAGAAAGCCCTGAGGTAGATTTTTGGAGAATGTAAGGGAAAATGTGTGGAGAAGATTTAATAAAGATGAGCTTGAAGTCTATAAAGAACCTAATATAGTAAAGGTAATGAAATCTCTAGCCATTTTGTTGGCAGAGTCTGCATTTAGGATGATGGAAGACAGAACAGCTGAACATTTCTTGGAAGGCTGTTCTCATGGTATTTGACCTGGGTGCTGATCAAAGAGACAACTATTACTGAGCATGACCAAGAGCTCTTAATGTGAATTAGTAGCAATGGAGAAAAAAATGCCTTTGACAGTCTTAGCAAATGATGAAAAGAGCCAGGGATTTTTTTGGTCTGTAGAGCTAGTAAATAAGTAACTAGCACTGCATTAGAAGTTGGATATCACAACAGTGTTTCTGTAATAGCAGATATGATGCAGTAAAAGTGCATTGGGGATTTTGCACGGACTAGGTTGGAGGGTAGACCTGACCCAATTATTATGCATAAATGGAGTTATTAAAATCAGGGCCAATACACTTTGGAATATTTTAAAAATTTAGAGCTGTTGGACTCCAACTGTGGGAGAAAGCAGTTTGGCTGGAAGTCTGGACAGTGATTGTTGGATGGGTTCTGATGGCTGTAGTTTTGGTTTTCGTGTGAATTCTTAAATAAAAAGTGTCCCTGCTGTAGATAAGGAACTGTAAATGCATGATTCTTGGATAATTCTGATATGGCTGTTTGGCCTTCATCTGTTTCTTCACTTGCTGTTGTATTCTAACCATCTCAACTGCTAGCACAATGTTTTTATGACTTGGATTTACTCTTTATGCTGCTCACTTGTATGAGCACTTCTGTCCTTAGCTCGCCTGAAAATAACTGCCCTGGGATATGAGCCAAAGTTCCTTGAAGCTTATGGAGAGACTTGTGGATGAGGCTCTTTCATATGACTGGTTCTCAGAACCAGATATTTTCATGATTCTCTGCCAGATTCAAACTCTAGATGTTGACCTAGTTTAGTAAAACTGGCCTTATATATTAGTAATTTCTTAAAACCTTTTCTTCTATGCTGACATGTAGTCAAGTCAATAGAAAGTGATTACTTGGTATTCTGAGAATATGTGTGATTACATCTTCTGGGAGCTCACATGCAGACATTCCCCAGCTCCAGAAATACTTTGGTTTAAATTTCTTGATGATCTGTGATTTTAGGTCAGTCTTCCTGCCTAGTACCCTTGCTTGGCAAGAAAAAAAAAAAGTATATATTATTTATATAAATATGTGCATATCCAAACATTTTCTTATATGCACATATATGTACACGCACATATATATAGACGCACTGAAGTCTCAGTTTGTTACATTATGATCTCCCTCCCAGTTCACCCCGGCCCTTTGCTTATTCTCTGTCATGGTCCCACTTGCAATGGTTTTTCAACTCAGAACTTTTCTCTATATCTCACTTCCTCTTTACAGATTTAAAGGACAAGTTGTTCTTCCTCCAATGGCTCTTGTTCCCATGACTCTTTGTCAGAGTTTTGCATTAACCATTAGCCTGTTGCCCTGATAGCTCATTGAACTTGGTCTTGAGTCAACGGTCTTGTTTTGCACTGATTAGAAATTATTTCCTTTTCTTTATCGAAGTTAAACAAAAACAAGGAAATTAAATTAAATACAAAACTATGTTTAAATAACAGTAGGGTTGTGACATGAGGCAGGAAGCTCAAAGATAAAGCTTATGATCGGCCCAGAACTTCAGCATGGAGAGGCAGTGTTGCAGGAATGAAAGCCAGACTGTTAGCCATTGTAGCATTTTTGTGGGGTTTAATCAGTTGTCTATGAGAGCAGTGATTGTCTGAAGTAAGTAAGAAAATAGCACCTATTGACTGGGCTGGGAGGAAAGGGATATGCACTCAGCACCATCACCCTCTGCAAGCTGAGATCTGAGTACCTTAATGCAGTGAGCGTAACGTGCACTGTGGACAAAGGTGCAGCAACCATAGTCAGGAGATTTAAAAGAGCCTCTGAATGACTGTCCGCACAGCGTTGCTCATTCATGAACTGATAAGATAATGTCTGTAGGGCATTTCAGGCTATTTCTAGGGTAAGAAATGTTCCTAAATTGGGCATCTTTTGCTGACGTTGCTCAACAGTGTTATTGGCAATGCTTGTCAGACACTTCTAAAGCCTTGTACAGGAACAGAGGAAAAGCACCAGTTTATTCTATTCTTTAGTTCTCTTGATGAAAATTAAAAATTGTGTCTGCATTCGATGTTAAGTGAATTGGATTATCACAGTGGCTGAAAACCTGCCATGGTAGTAGCTCTAGTATATCTATTGTAGATTACTTCAGGTTAGACTTTAGACTTATGAAGTGACCATTCATCCTGAGTATTATGGAGATTGTTCATACATCCCTCCCATGGTAGTGTCTGCTAATTTGTGTCTGACAGCTTGATAGGGAAGTAGTTGAATGTGATGGCTTTAAGTGTACTGAACTGACCTGTAGTTTAGTTTCAGTTTCAACAACCTCTGTTTTAAGTAGAAGTGATAATGCTTACATGTTCATCAACTGACTGTGAACCAAGGTTAGTGTTGAAGAAGGCCAAAAGAAAACTGTTCTTTCTACTAGAAAATCCTCAAGCATAGAAACACTGGTGGCAGGGGGAAGGGAGGGAGGTGAGTAACGCACGGTAAGATCTGCAGTTCTTTTGACTTCTGTCTACTTTTCTAAGGTAAATCTTCTATTAAAACCTGAGTGTCTCCACCATCCTTTAGATGAATTAATTTGAATTGCACTAACTCTAAATATTTCTTTGGATATTTATTTATTTTTAAGAAATATGCTTAAAGTTCTCTCAACAAACAGAATGTAGGCTTGATATTGAAGGGATGGCCCTCTTTGTTGGACTGCTGCTGAGATGCAGCTATAAGAACAAAAAAGCCATAGTTCTGGTAATAAAGATAAAAGGAACTCGAAACGTGAACTAACTTTCTCACTTTCTAGAAATTCAGTGTGGTTTGTTCTCAGATTAGTTGATTACTGGCAACTTCCAGTAGTTTCTGTTGGGAGGTATGGGTGATATTGTGCCTTGAAAATCTTTTTCTCAATTAACCATTTTGGTAAAATATATGGACCTGAGGGGACTGTGGACAAACTCAAATCTCATATAAAAGAAATATGTGTATGCGTAAGTATATGTATATATGTATATACGTATATACGTATATATGTATATATGTATATATGTATATGTGTATATGTGTATATATGTATATACATAATGCATTAAAAATGTGAAATGTGCTGGAATTTTGGCCACTCAGAGTACACTGGGGCAGGCTTGGTGGAGAGATATATTTGGCACAGTGAAAGGGCCACTGATATTCCCATCCACCACAGTTCAATACCCTGGGAGTGGACACAGGAAGAATAACTCCTCTGGCTCTGCAGCTGACAGCAGAGTGGCAGGGGTCAGCCCCTAGAGTGCTGACAATGCCCAAAGACAGCCCTGCTTGGAGCTCTAACATTGTCCTGTGCAAAGCAGGTGTTATCAGGAGCTAAAAGTTCTTTGCCCTTCTTATCTGTGCCTGTTATCAGATGAAGCCACTGAACAGATAGTAGGAAAGAATACATACCAGTGACCCTTAAATTATAAAAATGCCTAAAGCTTGGGACCACCTGGAAGATAATGTTAGGAGAGAAACAAAGATGACTGATGACTTTCTCTTTTTTTTTGTGTTCTGATTGCTGTTGTCACTCCAATTGCCAACCCTTCACAGCCTTATCCTGCTCCATCTTAGCATTTAGTTTTATGGTATGGATGGTTTCCTTTGCCTATGGCAATTTAGAGCTCATCCATCTGGAAAGACCTGCCACAATATGTGTGAGAATTCATCTTGGCAGGAAGGAATACTAACTAGTTAGTTCACCTTAATGATCGACAGAGACCTTGTAATTATACTTACACAAGCTGATATCCTGGTATCCAATTGGGATACATCCTGCATGTTTGTATTTGCAGTTTTTTCCTCAAAGGAACAGAAGACAGACTTGTTAAAAAACTGTTTTGATTCCCTCTCCTTCCTCTTCAAACCACTATCTTCTTTTTTATGGTATTTGTTCACAGGAGATCTTTTGAAGAGGTATTTTTTAGAAGACAAGGCCACCTTGTTTTACTTTGCTTAGCTGTTTTGCCCGACTCTGACCCTTGAAGAGGGATCCCTGATCTCTCTCCATGATCCTCCTTCTGCCAATATCAGATTGTCCTTTCATTACTTGAATTTCCCTGCTGCTATGCTGCTTTGAATTTTTATTCTCTTCTGGGCAAACAATGCAAAGAAGGGACCAACAGTGCAAAGATGGGACTGACAGCAGAATTACTCAATGGAGAAATGGAGAGAAGTGCCCCAAGCAGCAAACATATTCCTTCCTCTGTAACAGGGAAATAGAAAGTATAAAGGGAATCACGTGGGAAATATTGAAAAGCAAAAGCAGTGAGTATTTATGAATTAGATTCTCCAGAATACTCTTGCTGTGAGGAGGTGACCAAAAAAAGCTCTTTAAACAGCAGTGTCATGTATCAAGCCCAGAGCCTGAGACTGTTCCTCGTTTGGGTTTTGTTATTTAATAGCAGTTAGATTGACAGAAAGCTCTTTAATGAAAGGCCTCCAGAAAGAACATATTGTTGATTTGGAAAAGCTGATAAACAACTGGCAGCCATACATGGTATTTCTATGCTAAACCAACATAAAAAGATTCCCTCCCCTTTCTCCCCCCATTCCCCGTTGTTTCTTTTTGGGGTAATGTGAACATATGTTTTGTCCTCATGAAAGGGACGTGATTTTGATCAAGGCTTTGGCATGTCCAGCGAGCCTAAAGCAATTTTGGTGTTTGCAAATAACAAAAACGGTCTTTTTAAGATTGGCAGCCTCCAACACTTGCATGGAACAAACCACCTCACAGCTTTTATGTGACACATAGGCTGGTGGCCGGCTTCCCAGTGAGCCAGAGGGAGTCTGCATAGCACTGCTGAAACCTGATCATCTCCTCAAAACGAGTTTTGTAACCAAAGCAATGGCATGCTTCCTCAACTGGTGTTTGCAGTCAGAACCAGGGAGCTCTAATGTTTTACACCAAGTAATAATTAGCCTACTGTGGCCTGTATGACACTTGAAAATGTCTGTGTCATCACCTAAAGACTCTTCACCAGGTTTCTTTATTTCCATTTAAAATATATAAACATGTAGTAAGCAAATATTCACCGCCAATACATGCATATTACTGCACTGTGCTGTTTGTCAGACTTTGTTCTGGTGCATGTTGCTTATGATCTGCTTGTGCATTGTTATGTTTTCCTCTGTAAGAGTGTTTAGGATATTTTGTCAATCATGCATGCAGTTCCTTTGTTGTCTTTTGAAAGAGTGATGTGGTTTAATTTATAAGAACCATGTTGAGAACATGTTTCCTTTTAAAAAGTGAAACCTCTTCTTACCAGTAATTCATCTGGAACTGGCAGGAGTAGTAAACAACTTTGGCTGGATTTGAGGACTTTTCTTTGCTCCAGAAAGCTTCTCAGTTCTTTAAGTAGCCAGCCAAGGCAGCCTTCTTGAAGGGGACAGTATGGTAATTAGGTCACTGTATGAAGGTACCACAAAGTATAATAAACTCTGACAAAGTCCAGGTCTAAACATGTGGTTGGAAATTTTCCACCATGCACAGATGGGAAGAAGCATTTTAGTGATCTAGAACATACCTAAAGATACTCATGATTGTTTTAAGGAAGATGTGAAAGAAATATGATGTTAATGCATATTCCCCACACGCCTCGGGATGCATGCCACCATGTATTCTGTGGAAAGTTTTGTTCTGCTTTGAGCCTCAGGTGATTCATTCTCGCCTGTTACTTTGCAGCATCAAGGGGTCAAATCCCAGGATCTTCACAATCAGACCTTTTGCAACCATCTCACTGCACATGCTATGCTCCCATCAAGAAGCTAATTACTTAGTATGTTATATTCTTCCATGCTCTTTGCCATGCCCAGCATCAAGGGACATGAACTGCTGATGAGACTGGGATATCTCCATACCTCAATTATAAGTCTAGATCACTGTGTAACAAAGTGGCAAATAGTTGTTCTGTGAAATCTCAAGCAAATCTTACTGACATCATAGTTTCTCAATTCCAGATCTGCATGCACAGTACCTGTGTAGTGTGTGGACTGTAAAGAATAGCTTATAGGGAAATTATTGATTAAGAAATGGACTAATCAAGTGCCTTCCCAAGCAATGACTGTGAAGTTTCCTTGATTATCCCTCTACCTTGACTAATATTTCAATCTAGAATTTGATGGAAATCTGGGTGGAACAGAAACAGAAAATAAAAGGTGCTGTGAGATGCCACATGTCTTGGCATGTGGCTTTTGGTACTGGCATTGAGACTGGGAGGCTGTGGCTCACATCAGTGTGGCTGCATGAGCTCATGTCTGTGTTGTTCACATGCTCCCACTTTCCAGTGAAACAGGAGAGGGTGCGTTGGCATCACATGAAGAAGCTTTTTTGTCTCTTTCAAATGTCAGCTTTCCCTCTGGAGACTTGTTAGGCACAGAATGACAGTGTTTCCAGGTCATGCATTACTCAGCAGCAACATGAGGCCCCCAGATGTGCTGTGGCTCCAGTTCACAGGATGTTCTTTGTCCGGGGGACATTGTTCCAGTTTTGGGTTTGGTTGGGTTTTTTTTTATTTTGTTTTGTTTTGTTTTAATACATCTGGCTAGAAAAGGCGGGAGCAAATGCACCAATTTGACTTGAACTTGAGGCATCATTCTTCTATTTCCAATTCTGTCTTCAGCTCTTGAGAAGAATGAGGTTTTCCCCCTTCACATGGACATTAAAGACATGGTCCTGCACTGCTGCCCTTCATGCCTGGAGTGTGCATACAAGTCAGGATGTATTCCATATCCTAGGTAGTCATTGGCGTCTTCTCTGACTATAGCTGATACTTAGAGAGCAAATCAGTTACAACAAATTAAATGTAAAAGCTAAAGTCACTCTCTGTTCTGACAATATTACAGCAATTTCCTGTGTTCAGGTGGCTTTACCTTGTCACAGTGTGCAGAGTGAAGCTGAGATGTGGCAGTTTTACGAAGATCTTCTTTCACTTCAGTTTGAAATTGTAGTATATGGATGTGTTTAGGGATTGCAGGAAGGATCACTATATTTTGTAATAACTGTAGATTAAAACACTGAGTTTCCTTCTAGTTGTACACCTGTGAAAATCTGGCCTGCCTAATGATTTATCAGATGGGAGAGCACACAAAGGGGTGTTTGTACTCCATCCAAAACTTCTCGTAAAGCAGTTTAGTTGCCCAACTCTGAATCTTCACTGTGAGTTCATGCACATAGGGTGCTCTGCAGTTTCATCTACAATAGTGTATGCCGGCTTAACTGCACTGATTTCAACAGGGTCTGGTTGCTTTTCCCCACACCAGCACATCCATATGGCATAAGCATTTTTTGCTGTCATACAAATATAAAATAATGAAGTAAAGCCTAGGATTATGCCAGAGAAAGTACAGTGTGCCTCATATGAACTCAAGATGTCAGCTGTCTTTATGGAAAAAGGAAGATGAATTTTGGCCCAGTTAAAGGTGCTCTGTTAAAAGACATGAGGGATGTTGCAGAATTACTCTGGGATACCATTGACAGTAAGAAGGGAAATTGATGTCTTCTGTAAATTAAACTTTTCTATGAGAGATTGAATTCTGAATTCCCAAAGACCTATGAATTGCTTAGGATTCATTGGGAAGTGCTCTCAGTGTTCATGTGTAACAGCTTAGCAGTGTTCTGTCAACACATGAAATACTCCAGAATGTGAATAGCTGTTATTGTGTGAACATACTTTCAGAATGCTCTCTTTCTGCAGATGTCTTCAGTTGTAGGTAGATTTTTATAGGCCCTTCTTGCAGTGAAGGTACAGTTGTATTGCCTGATTTCTGGGGTTTCTGCAGGCATCGCTCACCACTGCTGCTTTTGAGACCTTCAAGCATTTTGAGACCTTGAAGCTTTTGAGACCTTGAAGCATTTTTCTGTGCTGATGATCATACGGAGTCTCAACAACTGTGGCCAAGAAGAGGGATAAAGTTGCTTCGTTTGTGGAAAAGAATACGGGACCAGGAAGGTCATCCAAAAGGGAATGGAAAGAGGTCAAAATACTGTTAAATTTTCCAAGAATTTTAAGAGCTATAAAAAAATTTTTTATCCTTGGTAAAATTTTATCATTGATTTTCATAAAATGAACCATTAGAGGGGTCACAGGCAGCAGAAGCCTTCTATTTAGGAAATCTGATTGCAATGTTGACCCAATGAACTGAGCATCCACTGCAGTGTTCAGCCACTCCACCATCAACAGGCTTCAATGTCTCAACAATTGAAAATGTTTAGCTGTCTCAGTGTTCTTGACTGGGCAGACTTGACTGGTTTAGGTAGAAACCTGGATCACTTTTGAAAATCCTGTAAGAAAAAACAAAATGTTTTCCTAGACATGGGTTCGTAAGGAATGTGGGCCAGCGGTAATATTTTTGTCTTCCATGCAGTCTGTTTTACCTCTCCAGAATGGTATTGTGAAACAGTTTTTCTCTCTTTACACATCCCAGATCTGGGGATTAACACCCAGGTGTAGAGTTAGGAATTCAAATGAACTCTTTCCAATTTAAATTAATTATTACAAAAAAAAACCAACTAGCTCCTCAGCTCTTTCATATCTGGTCATTAATGGATCGAAGTAGTGTAGTATTGTCACAGAATTAATGATTGCTCTTTTAGAATGTCCAGTCTCAATTGAATTACTGCGCTAGAACCCATGGATATGAGTTCTTTCTTTTATTATTATTCAAAGTCATCTCTCCCAGCCCTGCAGCATCAGATTCTTTGAACTATGAATTGTTCATTTGGGCACAAGCTGCTGAATTTTTCCCACCATTTTTATCAGGTTGATTGATGACATGCATATCCAAAGGGGAGGTAGTAACTGCCGAATGATGTGTCTGACATAGGGATCTCCAAAAGGAAATTCTAGTGAAGGAGACATTCTGTCCTATCCTTGTGTTCTAGTTTCCATTTCAGGGCATGTGAAGGCTGCAGGAACACAGTGTTTATTAGATATGGGACATTATTCAAGATTTTCTCTTAGAGAAATTGGCAGTAAGAACTCAGCACAAGCTGATCAAATAAATCCCAGAAGCCACTGGTACAGCCCCTAGGAATATTAAAATAAATGTCCGCCACATGAAAGATGGGCAAAACAGAAGGGACTGGGTCCCTTTTTCATAATAGGTATAATTATTGAATTGAGCCTGTCTTTGAACTTAACCTCTATTGGGATATGCTTGTTTCTAAAGGAGTCCCACTCCCTTTCTAGATCTCTGTCTTTTTAAAAGACTTACTCATTAAATTGTATTTTCATCCTTTTGGAAGCTAGATTCATGTCCTGGGAGCCTGCTGTATGTCTAGCTGTAGGTCCTTAATTGTGGTGTTTCTAGAACTGGATTAAGGAAGGAAATTGAGACACAAGGATGACAAATAGTGGAATTCAATATCTTTCTGAGCCTGAGCTCTGGTACTGGTGAAATCATACAAACAAATTTCTGTGAAATAACTCCTCTGTAAGTGCTGGATATGCAAGGAAACTCTGATGTTGAGTACCAGCAGATAGCCTCCTCAGGCCTGTGTGAACACTGAAGTGTAGTCTGAAATCTATGCCGGTATTTTTTTTTTAAGCTCTCTCCAAAACCTACAGGAAAAGTTAGGTATTTTAACAAATATTTTAAATAATTTTAACGGGAAGAAAGAGCTTGTAATTAAGATCTCTCTCAATATCCTGTTTTTTTCTTCTGCTTTAAAAGCATCTGGACTCCGGTGTTGACAGATAAACTCCTAAATCTCTTTACTTATGCTAAATGTGTTCTCCAAGTTATATTTTTTGATTCTAATTTAGCGGCATGTGATGGGGGTGTGCGTGTGGGGTAAGTGAGCCAAAGGCTGGAACGTTTGAAAGAGAATTGGTGCAGTGACTTTTCTGTTGGAAACACGCCTGAACAAAGGAGGCCCACAAACCAACCTCCTTTCAGTTACCTACATCTGTCTGGGCAGCAGGTGGTGGATAAGGTCTTCTCCACTTGCAGAAATCGGGCTGCAGGCAGGCTGAGAATGACCAGTTGTGTCTAACATTGTTGAGGGCACTGAATCCCTGACCGATGGGGCTGTGTCACATCTGCTTTCCTCCTGAGCCTACCCAGGACTGGTTTAAAAAATCCATAACTAGTAAAATATTCAGTTCATGGTCCTTCTACAGATTCTTGTGTAAAAGTAGTGCGGTGCAGACAATTTCTGAGTAGCCTTCAGTGAACGTGATCTGCTGTGGATGAACTCAAAGCAGCTCCATTCTTGTGGGAACCACTTGCAATTTTGCCAGGAAGAGCAAACTGTTTAGTGGCAGTCACTTTTCAAGTCTTTGTGAAAGTACACTTTTAGTATCTAAGGTTTAGTGGAAGGTTGGATGAACAAAATCTGGCATATAAATGCATTTAGAGCTGTGAAATCGATGATTACTTGCTAAATATAAGCCTGTTTTCTGAAATGTTTCTCCCTTGACAAGCAAGCAGTGTGCCCTGTTAAGGATTTCCCGTGTCTCATAAGGTGGATTTTGTTTAGTCATGCTTGCTTTGTGGTGATTGGCTGTCAGAGGTGACTTCATAGTAAATCTGCTTTCTCACTTATGGAGAAAGGCACATGAAGTTCTGATGGTGCTGTGAAATGTGATGGATGCAGCTCAGTACTATTGGTAAGGTTCTGGGTCTCCTTACGCTTCTGGAGTTTTTTCCCTTAAAGCACCATCTCCTAGAATCAAGTGATTCTATGGCACTTTTATAATTAAAAGTGTATTGTTCACAAAGATATAAGAAAATGCTGACAATACAAGCCCTGTGAGCAGTATAAAAGAACAAACAAGAATTAAGAATATGGTGGTTATTGCTTTTGATTGTTCTGTAAACGGAATGATTTCCTTGGGAGATGTCGAAGGAGAAAATATCCTTACTTGAGCACTTGGAGTTTCCAAGACTGAGGAAACAATTCTTCATGGAGTCGGGGGACAGCAAAAGCCTGTGCCTGGGATATGTGATTCAGAATGAAGATTGTAAAGACCCCTGCACCGACACTTTTAAGTCAATTTTTCACAGTTCTGCCCCACACTTCATAAATGAATAATTGCAAGACATTTTAGGGTCTTCATATCTGCTTCAAGTCAGATGGTGAAAATGGTGACTGGAACTGAACAAATTAGAAAAAATCCTTATGGATATTTAAAATTCTAAAATGAATTTGATTGGCTTCTGTTCAAAAGCCTCACCTTAGCTTTGTGGAAATACTTGGGTGCTAGTGTTCTACTAGTGAATAAGGATTTTAAAGCTGAAATACTTCAGTGAGTCATTGGAAGTGAATTTGGTAATTCGGACTATCTAAATCAAATTTTGCACTGTGTCAAGCCCCATATTCATTCAAGTGGCAGCATCACGAACCCGAGTTCCTTGCATTTCCCTTAGAGCATAGTTGAATGTTTGTCAGTGAACAGTCTCTGACATCCAGTGGAAAAAGACTTAGAATTCTCTAATTTGAATTAGTGGAAGTTTCAAATAGTGAAGCTATTCCAGGAAAACAGCAAGCTACTGGATTAAGAAATGTACTGCTGATGCATCTAAAGCTGTTAACGAAGGAGCTGACAGTGAGCATGTTAGAGAAGCTACAGGTAGTTCTTGCTTTCCATTGAAATTTTATGTGTGCAAACATAAATCTCTTGCTGGTATCCATGCCACTAAGATGTAAGAAACAAGCCCCTGCTCGTTCAAAGACACCTTTATCAAATATTTAGCTCTGGATAGTTGCAGATTCAGTAGGGAAGTTGTAAGTCCTGACAACTTCAGGTTTATCAAGCAACTGACTCTTTATCCATGCCAACTGCCTGTGGTTTCCTTCCTGCTCCTGCCAGACCAATACTTAATATGGCTTTCATATCAGAAATAAATCTTCTAGTATATTACAAGATGGTAATATTTCTCGAAGTATGCAAGAGGGTAAGGAATCTAAACTTTGAGCATTGTGGACAGTTTTCTTTCAGAGTATAATACTGTTTGTCTGTATTCAGGCTTTTCTTATAGTTATTTGTCACCAGCCATGACTTAAGGGGCCATATATTGTTGGGAAAGAAGACTGGAGTAGGACCCAGTATAGTGATAAGGACGTGCGTGGAAGGGAGACAGTATGAATACCAGGTATGTAATGATAAGATATCTAGACATTTGCTGATATAATGGATGAATAAGGGTGGTTGTTCAGAGTTGAGACCATTCTCAAGAAGTACCCTCCCCAATCTCATTGCTGTCACTTCCTGCTGACCTGTGTGCCATGTGGCCTAAGGAGTAATTTTATTTCTACTTCATTTGAAAAGTTTTCTCCCTTGTTGTCTTGGGCTGAGCTGAGCTGATTCTAGAGACTCCAGAGCTGAGCACTCTTCACAAATCATGCATCTCCATGCTGGCCAGGAGGGAGGAGAAGACATGAGGTGAAAAGTTGGAAAGGATGAGGAGCGAGAGCTGCTTCACTCTGGGCTTGTTGGTTTTCTGTACTAATGCACTACCCTTTGAGCAAGGAGACAGAGTTTTAATTTGTACTCTCAGAAACAACACCACCAGCATTCGGAAGGCTGGGACTTGACACAGGATCTCTATGATGGTACATGGGTAGAGCAGGAGAGCCCAAGAGACCGTTGCTTTTTTTAAATATTTCTGTAAAGCAGTGTAACTGCAGGTTACATAATTGTTGTGAGCAGTCCTGGTGTTTACATGATCCATTACGAAGTTCTTTGGCAAGTGCCTACCTGCCACAACTCAGCCAATGTTACCAGCCAAATTCTGATCTCACAGCTCCATTGAAATGACTGTGAATTTATATGGATCTGAATGAGATCAAGACTTGGCCCAGGATCCACAGGGATGGTTGACATTGGTGTGTGGAGCTGCACACAAATCCCTGCCTCTATGCTGGTCATGCAAGCGGTCAATCCTTTTAAGGCTGCATTGCCATACAGTTTTGGTTGATCTAGCAATTGAAAAATATTATTTCTAGCTGTCAAAACATAAAACAGTACAAGAAATGTGAATTTCACATCTTTGCGTGGAGCTTCTGGCTGCTAGTATTCTTTCTGCACTTGTAATGACAAATAATAGTAACGTTACCATTTTGCTTGGCACTTGGGATTGTGTTTTTTACACTCACTATTCCTCCCTTAACAGGGAACAGTTTGTAATCACTGCTTCAGGTTTTCACCAGCCTCATGTCCAACAAGGCTACAGCCAAGGATTAAGTGCTTTTTTTTTGCATGGGAACAAACCCCTCTGTCACAGGATCTTCCCAGTCATGAAACACATTTCTTCAGGAGACAGTATCGTAGAATTATGGAATGGTTTGGGTTCGAAGGGACCTTAAAGATCATCCAGTTACAGTCCCCCTGCCACGGACAGGGACACCTTCCACTGGATCATGTTGCTCACAGCCTCATCCAACCTGGTCTTGAACACCTCCAGGGATGGGGTATCCATGACTTCTCTGGGCACCCTGCTCTAGTACCTGTTCTACTATATCAGTACTGATACAGTAGAGTGTATTTCTCCTCTCTCACAAAAATAGCCTGTATTGTGAGCCTGGAAGATTTCAGCACCAGGGTTTTGGGTCATACAAGCACTCTTTGGTTTTCTTCAAAACTGTCTTCTCTTATGTTACTTCTTTTCTTCACATCTGATAGTCTGAATTTTGCTACCCAGAATTTGTTTTGCAAAGGGCTTGCAAATAAGAAAAGGAAAGTGGGTAGTTCCTGAGTTCAGGATCTGCCTAGGTGTGATATTAGTGAGACTATGAAGGTTTTAAAAGTAGGCCAGAGAGGTGATTGTCTTTTGACTGTGATATAAGGCAGACTGTGTTGTCTGCTACTTTGTCATTTGTCACCTTCCTGAGAGGCCTGAAGTGGCCCTTCAACCTCAGAGCTCTCAGTGTGCACTTTTCCACCGATACAACAGTATTGGTTAATTTTTCAGATGCCGTCCTTTATGAACTCAGTGGGCAGGTAGGCAGGCAGCACTTGAGGGGACCTCCTTGTTTGTTTGGTCCATTCTCTGCATACTCTAAGATAAACAGCAATGCTCTATGATTTCATTCATAAATCCATCAAGCGGAAGTCAGTGTGTGCAGTCAAGTGATATCCTGCATTTTCAGTGCAGGGTGGTCTTTTTAGATTTTCAAAGAATACTCCAGAGAACTTTTTAACAAAATGGATATGATATAAGCAATTACTACATTGAATATTTCATTGCTACACCTGTAAATATGCAAAACCATCTGGTTGTACCATATTTTAAGAGACTATGGACACTAGCTTATAATATCACAAGGAACAGGAACATTATGATATGCTGCAAGTTAAATAATGACTGCAACACATTAATTAAATAATCCTGCACTAAGAATTTTCCTTCCCCGTTATGCTGTAGGTGATCTCTAGGAATACTTATTAGTACACCAGGGAGAAAAATACTACAAATGCTAAACCTAGAAAGCCTTCACTGAAACTGACCTAAGAATTACTCCCAGCTATCTGATTTTGCAATAAAACAGACGCTAACCAAATGCCATTGAGCTGTTCAGGGTGCAGGGAAGTCTCCCACATACCACAGATATTTACTGAACAACCTTAATATCTTGAATCAAAACAAATGGGGCAGCTTTATCAGTAGACTTTCTCTGCTTTTCTAATCCTCTTTCTCATGCAAGCTCATTGTAATAATCCAGGCTGGATGTTGTCCAGGCAGCTGGTGGATGTTGTCATTCTTCCATTGACTTGACAATGGTGGTGTGGGCCAAGAGTGAGGACCTGGAAGAATAATTGCCTTGACCACAGAGGGGTGGGAAAAGGCACTGCTGGCAATTTTGGAAGCAGTAATTACTAAGAGTCATGCAAAATTCTCTCCATCTCTTTCTGGATGATTGGAAAGATTCAGCTCTGCATGCCATCACTGGGTTGTTTTGGCTTGGAGAAGTATTTGGAGGTTCATTCATTACTTGTTATAATCTGTCCCAGTTCAGCTGTGCTGAAAGTGAAATATTTACATTAGAAAGAACATCATCGCTGCCAATAACTGTACTGCCCATTGTAGAACATGTGAGGGAAATGAGGTCTTTATAGTGTATTTTGCTATGCCATTCTTTTGATCATTCAGATTTTACTCTCTTGGTACTATAATATACGTGTGACCTTCAAAATAAACTGTGAGCACAGCCAGTTTTTTACTATATAGAATTAGATTTTCAAATACTTCCCTTTTGAACTGCTTACCACTTGAATCTGTGACCATTTTCTGGTCCTCCTTGGCTAGCTGTGCTCTCTTCAGACTTTCTCTTACTCTCTGCAGATTTATATTGCCCTGTTAACATGGTTTGAGTCCAAACACTGCATCACAACTGTGGGGTTTTGGGCAGCTCTCCAGCAATGTGTTGAACCATTCTCTTTTGCCTCAGTTTTAATAATTCTATTATATGTGGACAGAGCTGCTGCTGCTTTTAATGCGTGTCTTGTTGAAGCTATGCAGGCTCCTTCAGGTTTACACAGGACTCTGTTATAAAAGGAGAAACTAAATCTCTTATCCATTCCACTCCCAAATCTGTGTGTTTCTCTTATTTCCAAACACTTCATGTAGAAAGCTGGCCAGAGAAGCCTGGGCTAATGCCACGTGCCTCATGGAGTTCAGTTGTTTAGTCCAGACAAGCTTTGCTTTTGTAAACTTTTTTAGAGATATAGAATTAAATGTGAAACATGAGTCGAACAGTTTTTGGACGTGTTTAACTTGGAACATTTTGTAGTTACGATGCCCTGATTCAATACTGGAGAATGTACTTTTTTGCCCTCGAACAGCTTTGTAAGATGTTATCAACTGGATAGATATGTACTTACTCATCTCCCAATTCATGTGCTTTGGTTACTCTATTTCCAGCAAAGCAAATCAAGAAACTTTGCCAAGGAAACCTGCATTTGTGATTTCTGTAATGTCAAAAAGAAAGCCCAGATCTGATGGAAATATTCCTACCCTTGAAAGAATTCAGCACAGGCAGGCACAGAATCTCCTTTGGGCTACCACTGTAGCAGAAATGCTTAATGCAAACCAAGTATGAGTGAATGATTAGGTCATTCTTGAGCATATCGTTGTAGTGAAATTTCCATCTAATCCATAAACCTGCAGGAAAACCCCATCCTGTTTAATATCTGAAGGGCCAGCTGGGGATTTAAAAGGCCCTTTGGTCCAGGTTTGAGTAATTCTTTACCCTGATTCTTTCACCTTTCAATGGTCTCTTTGTACCAGACTCCTCACATTGATACTGCAGTGTCTGATATACCACTTTTGCAGCCCTGTTCGTAAGTGCTGCCTTTTTATCCCTCTGGCTTCATTGGAATAACCTTAGATTTACTCTTTCACTGCTAGGCCTGGCTTGCAGACCTCAATACGTGCAGCAAAGGAGTATCAACAGCGTATGCATGTCACTTCTAGTCAACCCTGCTTGGTATTTAGGGCAAGGGGACATTCTGACTTCTTGGGAGGTTTTTCTAGGCAAGTCTTTTGTTTCATCAGTTGGTACCTGGTCTGAGGAAAAAGAGGCTGTCAATGCAGATCAGACCATCACATGCAAAAGTAATTCCTGGCTTCATTTGGTTTCCAGAGACACTCGGGTGCCTTCTAGCATATTTCTTTTTTCCTTTTTGTGTGTGTGCCTCTGTTTCCTAGCTGGAGTCTCCACCTGCAACTTCAGCCCACAGCCTGTTTAACCCTCGGTTTGTAGGATGAGGGCACTCCAATGGTTGCTTTGCACCACCCAAGTGCTAGAGTGGGTATCCACATGGAGTTTTCATGGTGGGCTTTCCGCAGCTCTGTCAAAGAGCTCATTGCACTCCTGCTGGCAAATTGTCTTGTAATGGTTCTCCCTGAGGTCTCTGGAACTTGTCTGTGCTGGGTCAGACAATGGTGCCAATCACTGGCTGTGCCCTCACGTTGAAGAGCTTCGCACTGTGTGTAAACATTGCTTATCAGGGACTTCCTGTCTTTCAAGCACTGCATGAAGAATTAGTTTTGACATGGAAAAAAGTAATGGTAATCTACAGCTGCTGTATCTGTCCTGTATCAAGGTTAGAGCATTCCTGACCCAAGTTCTGTCTTGGATAGCTTGGAGTTCTGTGTATGCTACATGGTTTAGAGGTTTTCTGCAACAAAAAGCTATTCAAAACTGTGATGGAAAACACAGAAAAGGCAGGGCATGGTCTGTTATCCTAAGTTCACTTGTGGAAACTTGTTGCCAATTGAGCCAATACTTTCCACTCATCTGAGATAGTAATGGAGGTCAGTGTACATTTATTACCTCAGCTGGCCTAAAATGTCACTAGTGGTTGTTTATCTCAGCTGTGCACTTCATGCAGCTATAGGCTACAGCCCTGGCTGCTTGACAGGCAAAACCAAGAGGAACTCTGTCTGAAGTCATGTTTTATTCAATTACCTCTGGCCAGATTAATTCTGTTACCCTTGCACGGTCATGTTATTTGTAACAGTTGGCCAAAGATGCGCCCATGTACTCCAGGAATGACTCAGAAAGACCCAGGGGAAGAGGGAAGATTAACAGTAGGGCCTCGTGTCTTCACCAGGAAAAAAGAAGTTTTGTCCATGTGAATGGCTCAGTGTTTGTTCCTCTGGGGTGCTGGGTCCCCTTGTGAACACTTGAGGCCTTACTTGGGGTCTGCACTGTCTGTGTGAAAGAACAGTGCTAATATGGTCAGCTTTGCAAGTTATTGAATCTCATAATAATTCAGCCTTTTAGTTCGATAGGCACCTGGCTCTCAATAAACAAGACTCATTGTGGGAACAGAGTTTGTGTGCAAATATCCAATTAAAGCTTTTTTTTTAAAACAAAACAAAACAAAACAAAACAAAACAAAACATACTCAAACCAACAACCTAGACTTGTAATTGGCTGTTAAATTATTGAAATTCAGGTTTCAGCCTAAAAGTAAGCTTAAATAATCACCTTTTGGAATTCCATATTTCTTCTCCCACTGGCAAACATACAGATCCCATTCTTTGTGCTCTGGATCCAGGCATGCTCTTTTCTGGAGCTGTAGACACACTCCAGACTCTGAACATGCAGTGTTTGTTCTACCCTGGAAATCTTCAGAGATGGATGAAAGTGAAACCTATGGTTTCTCCAGATTTTGTCAGAGTTTGGATTTATGTACAGACAAAGAGCTGGAATTCTACTCTTGCAACTGGATACTGGCCTGTACTTGACCTATCTCTGTTTTGGAAACAGATCTAAAATTGAGGCAAGCAGAAACAGGAGGATTGGACAGGTTGGACTTCCTTGAAGATGTTGTTTGGGGTAGAGAGGTTCACTTGTTCTCTTGAAAGTGCTTCAACGTGTTTCCTGCTTAAAAAGTTTTCATTCCTTGAGGAAGAGCTTGACTTAGTTACCTCCACTTACTTTTTTTTCTACCTCTTCATGACTCTTTCACATCACACTGCTGAATTTTGACCCGCTGTGACTGGTATGCAAAACCATTGCTTTGCATTTGTAAGAGTCACTCTTCGAAATTCAGTTCTTCAGTTTTTAACCGCCCTTTTATCTCCTGTAGTTTATTTCTATGTTAATTTTAATATCTTTCTTGGCTCCTATAAGTTTAATATCTTCAAAGATTTCTCTTTGTTTCTTTCTTTTCCTGTTTTGAGTGATACATCAGTTTGTGATCAGCAGATGAGCAAATCAAGCTGTCACAGTTCTAGATTTGTAATGTGCCTTCACTTTAGAAAATAATGAGCTGCTGAGCAAGCTACTAAAGGGATGGTTCTTTATCAGTTCAATCTCAGCAGTGATTATGAAGGGATGTTTTTCTAACCTTCTGCCACCTGGGGTTGGAGTTCTGCAGGGGTCATTGATGGGGTGTTTGCCAGTCAAGATGTTTATCATCCGAAGATTTTCCAAACAGTGTGAGAATCTCTGTCATCAGGGAGTTACAATAGTATGCTTGTCACTCTCATGTGCTGGCATCTGTGGTGTGAACCAGACAGGGCATCGTGAGGAAGGGGATTTCTCTTGCAATATTTGCTATCTTGGTCTTGTGTGGTCTTTGCCAATGTGTGTTTATTTCCCTTTTGATAGCTGATGTGTTTTTATTCTCCATTCAGGGAAATGTCTGGCTCTCTGAAAGTGTTACCTTTTCACCTGTGTTAAGCCAGAGAAAAGAATAGCAAAAAAGTTGAGACAGAACAAGAAGTTTTGTTCAACTGCCTTTGCTTTCTTTCAGCAATGCTAAAGTTCTTTAATGAATTCTTCCAACATAGTGAGAAAGAAGACATGAAGCCTAAATTTGTGCAGACAGACGAGTATATTTATGATAGTTAAGTCATATAGTCTTTTATAGGCATCTAATGTTTGTTGGCTAGGATATTGATTCCAGCCTTATTTTCCTAGACACTCCACTGCTCACGGACATGTGCTGTGGAGAGAAATGAAAGGCCCTTTCCTATGCCGAGAAACAAGGGTTTGTCCAGTTTATACTGGGTATAAATGCTGAGAACTCGGTATCAGAGGAGGGAATCAATCCCACAGGATCTTCTGAGGCAGCCCATGCAAGACCATATTTCTTTTGGAGCTTTTAAGGGGAGGGTACTCATGTTTCAAGTAGAAAGAGCACCTTTCTCTCATTAGAACTGTATTATTCAGTAGAAATCATGACTATTTCTTTTCCTCAGGTTTTTGGGGTACAAAAGGGGAAATAATGGGAGAAAGCCAGAACCAGAACAGTTTCCTCCTGCACTGTGTGGTGACTTAGTAAAAAGCTCAAAACTTTGTACGAACTCAGAAATTTCAGGTCAGGACTGATTTCTTTGCTACCTTTAACTACAGTAACATTTTAATTTAAAACAAAAATAAAAACATTAACGTTTTCTTAGTGACAGCATATTTTTCTCCTTTTTTGCTTTCACTTCTTCCAACACAACTTGCAACTACAACCATAGGGAGCAAGCAAGAATGTAAATCATTGAGCTGCTTGAATGGTAGCTGTACTTAGATAACCATTGATCTGTGTCAGAGCCCTGTGTCCCCTTGTCCACACTTGCCCTCTAAAGTCAGTCCACGTAGAAAATCTATTCCTTTCCCTGAAACTGTACCTGTCTGGCTAGTGCTTGGCATATGGCTGCAAAATGAAAGCTCTGAGAAGTAGAGCTGTATTTGGTACTGACTAGTGGTCTATTGGTAAATAAAATTTGGGATAAACTGACCCAAATTCAAAATGTAGTAAGCCCCATTTACCCACATTTTCCTTCACCTATATTGCTGATATTGAAGTGTGGTTCTGTCTCTGCGGTAGTAGTCTTACTGGTGAGGAACTGGGGGAGTAGGGACCTGTAAACCCATTCGGTTCAGATAATCTATGAACTCTGTAGTTGAGAGGGGAAAAAAATAAAATATTTATTTAGAAAGTGCAGCTTGTTCCCATTTGTGGCCAAGCAAATTAAGAAGATTGAGCTTTGTGAGGGTATTTTTAAATGGAGGAGGGAGAACCCTGTAATCATGAAACCCTGTGAAACACTATGAAATATTAGTTTTTCCTAAGACAAAGAGCTTGTTAGTTAAGAAATGTTAATGTACACGCTGCATAGCACCATAATACTGACCTCTCTGCTCTAAGGCTGTTCAGCTCCTGTTCTCCTGCAGAGCTTTCATACCTCAGTGTCCCCAGCTCTTCTTTACTTCTCTCCTCTACCTTTCCTACATTTGGCGTGTGAGGGGAATGAGGGTCTTCCTTAAAAATCCATCTCCCTGTGGCCTCCTACAAGGCTGAGGTAGGCTTTTGCCTCAGGCTGGAAAAGAGGCAGCTTTCACCTCAAGAAGTGGGAAAGGATCTGCAGGTTGGGTCACAGTGTGATGGGCTGGACCTCTGCCCAACAGGAGAGGTCTGAGTCAAACCAAATGTTTGTTGAAAACCTGTGACAAAACAACCAAAATCCTTGGGGGTGCAACAGGAAATGCTAGGTGAAAATTTATTGTCTAGATTGTACAGGAAAGTAGAATTTGACAGACAAAGTATTTCCTTCGGTCTTTAAAGCTCTGTTTCCTTCAGTCTTAAAAGCTGTGAAGCTCTTCAGTTATTGGGGGAGAGTTAGCTTGAAGTGACATAAAATGTTAACTGCTGGGGTTTTCATAGGAGCTTAAAAGAATTAGGATCTTGACTGTGAAATTACCCCTCATATCTGTTGCAGGAAAATGCTGTTAAACAATTTATTTTCTGACTGCCAAGTTTCACTTTTACACTACAAGGAGGCGTTAACATTTTTATGCTGACCTAAGGTGTTGAATACTGAAGAAGAAATATATAGGTCTCATTCTCAGGAAATGCACTCCTTTGTGCCATACAAATGAATCAATTCACTTAGACTGAAATTTCTAGATGTCCTTTGGTGACATACAACCACCATGACACTCAGCAGGAACATGGGGTTTTAAGAGGTAAATGTAATATCGAGCAATTACCACTGAAAGAGAGAGATCTGTTTTTAACATAGTTGGGAAAATTGATGGTGTGGAATGGAAGGGTGTAGAGGACATTTCATAAGCTATTCCCATAATAGTTTTGGGTTGGGATGGCCTTTCAAAGGAGCTGTTTTAACCAATTCCTTCATCCCTGCAAGCATTACGTAAGAGCCATTGGCAAAACTAACACACACACACGCATCTTGTACAAAGGACTAAAAAACCAGCCCAGATGTTTACAAAGCAACCACAAAAGACCGGAAGAAAAACAAACATACAGAAATGTTTTAAATGCAGAGCAACCAACAAACACATGAAAAAAATATCCATGTTCCTGGCAGTAGCTTTTGAACATACTGAAACCATTTTGGGCGATCCTCCTTTAAATTTGCCCCACTGCAGGTTTGAATTATCAGTTATGTTTTCATTCATCACTTAAGGTCAAAGACTTCATCTCTCAGTATAGGTCTACCCTTCTCTAAAAAGGCGGATGGAAAAGGTAAGGCAAACCTTCATCTGCTTCTTAATGATTAGTCCTAATAGATTTACCCTGCTTTCCTCTACTTCTCTTCTGACAGAAGCTCTACAGCAGGGACATAAAAAACGGTACTCTTGTATCACTTGTCTGCCTCTTCCAGCAAATCAGCACTGCTTGTGCTTCCCAGTTAGCCTGCAAGCTACCTAGGGACATGAGCAGTCCGGATCTTTGCACGTCCAAAACTGCTTTGGACCACTGTGTAAATAGCTGTGTCCCCTCTTCCGTCAGGCTGAGGATTTGGGCTCTTTTCTGGAGATGCCTCAGTCGTTTGGAACGTGAGAGGTATCACTGGAAACACTTTCGTCTTGGGGTGAAATTCCATTCTGTGTCAATGATGCAAAAAGGAGAATGGTTATCTGAACAACACAGGCTCTTGCAGAGCTGGACTGGGGAGTATGTATTGCATTGCAGTGAGGAACCTGGTTTCTGCAGCATCTCTTTAGACTTCTTTGGCCAAAGCCACTACACATGTGTTTTTTAGGTCAGAAACAAGAGCTTTTTTCTAGGAGGTATTTCACTTGTCTCTTTGTTTTGTAAGTGAGAGTAGCTTGGAAACGTATTGCATTTGGACAGATGCTTGAATTTGTACAATCACTCGTAAAGTGCAGCTTACATTTTCCAGATGGCTTAATAACAAAGCTGATTTAATATTCTTTGCACATATATAAAAATATTAGAGGATCTCACAAATTCATGTGCCTAGGTGAGGGGGTCCTCAACCCAGGGCTACCAAATGCAAGGCTAATTTGGACCCACACGTGAACTTCACAACTTTGACCTGTTGTTAATTAATGTATCTTTAAGCTTATAGTGAAGGCACCAGAAACAGTACTGCTTTTTGTTGAAGAAGACTCTGTTCTTTACTCCTAAGCACCACAAAATACTGTAAAAGCTATTTACTTTGGCTTCTGATGTCCTTTATTTGCTGAAGGTCATGGCTTTTGTCCTCCTCTACCTACAAGGCAAAATGCTTGAAGAGGAAAAATGCTCCTTTCAGGCTGGAATGTTGAGATTGCAATTTATCGTACAGGACTTGAAAGAGGAATTTTCAGTTCCAACTTGTTTGAAGAGGAATGGGCTGGTGAAAGAATTTAAGGGCACTTCTGAAATGTAAAAGGTTGCCTGTCTATAGAATGGCCCAGAAAGGAAACATCCGTGAGGATCTATGGCTCAGATATTCCACACTGCCTGGACAGAATAATGAAACACTTCTCTTGAGATTTACGAGCCTGGAAAATAGACTGCAGACTTCTATCAAGACCTGAAAATACTACAGAATGTAGTTGGAGTCTTTAGTACATCTCTTTTTGTGTAAGCAATACAGGGTGGGAGTGTTGGGAAGGAGTCAGAAATGAGTGTAAATGCAAACATAGAAAATAAATATATTCTTTATTGTCATGAGGCTCTCAAGCTGCAATAGTGAAAGTGCAAATTCCCTGTTCCTTTTTTTTTCATTTTTATAAATTAATACTACCTCCAGCTTCCTACCATTACACTGTAAAGCGAAGTGTGGTGAGGGAAGCATGAATTCTGCTGGAAGCTTTTCTGTCATAAACAAATACACAGGCAATGGAGTTGGTGAATTCAGGCTGCATCATTTCCCTCTGTGAAGGCCAGTGGCTGGCAGGAACGTACTGTGAATGCTGTTTAATGGCTTAAGGTGAACGATGATCCATCCCCTCCTGTCAAGTAGAGGATGAGCCAGACAGCCACTTGCACACTTCAGGATGATGCCATTTTATATTAGAGACTGGAAATCACAGAATCCTAGAAAGCAGGATCTCAAGGTTAGCCAGATTCACTCTACCCCAAAGGGATGTCAGCTCTTAGAGGTGTGTGATGATTCTTACTCTGTCCTGTTCCTGAAAAGCTGCAGTACTTGAAATTCCCACCCCTGGTTCGTGCTAACTTCACAGTTGAATTTTTTCCTTGGCTGTAATACCAGTCTCTCTTGCTGCAAGTGTTTTCTATCAAACGTATGTCATAAACCATGAAGTAGATAATGTTTCTTCGCAGTCACATCTGCTGGCGGTATTGTTGGTATTATTATTTTATCACTGCTCTGTTTTTTAAATGTGCAGCCTACAGGTTTGAGAATGATTTTGGATGTGAGAAAATCTTTGTTGCCTGATAAGATGTGTCAACTCAAGGAACGAAATCTCACCTACCAGTTCCAGATCTCAGTTCTAGGAGCAAGGACCAAACCCTCCTGCAGAGACATTTAAAGAAGGACTCATTTGCTGTCCGTCACCTTTCAGCCCCCTTTCTTAGTGCCAGACTCTTAGCAGAGCTTTAGAAGGCCAGCTCTGAGCTCTGCTGAAAGCCCAGCTGGCAACTTGGATGTCACAGTGTGGAGCTGAACTCCTTAAGAAGTCTAGTGCTGAACTCTGCTATAAAAAGAACCCACTCTGTAAAGTTTCCCCAAATGCACCCCAAAAGAGCTTATGGTCTAAGCGAAGAAAATCAGTGAATCCTGGTCTACAGCTCTACAGCTGAGCAGGATCTGAAACAGAACAGGAAAGAGTGTGCAAAAACCATGAAGGGAAGCACACACTCAGCACCATAATTCTCATAAGGTTGTAGATGAGGGGGTTTTTTTGCACTCAGTGTTTTTCTAAGACATCTGCAGAGGAAAAGATATAGATTTCAGTGTCTGTTTGGAAGAACTGCATGTTAGGGGCAAGGATCTCTCCATAGGTAATCTCTGCCTCTTATTCATCATGTCAGTTCATTATTGTCAACCTAATGCAAGCTCTTTCTCTATGGGTCTGCATTCCTGATGGGAACTGACTGTATAAACTCAGTACTGTGATTTCTTAGTAAGGCGCCATGTGCAAGGACAACCCCACTTGCATTCGCAAGGAACATTTTGTGGGCAGAGAATTAGAACAAGTGCCTTGTGTGTGATGATTGATACTGCCAGGCAGACAATAATTATGATTTACACACGATTTCTTTATTCTTGAGGGGAAATCCCAGTTGCCAAGTATGTTAACGATGTATGTAATGGTGTGTTAACGGACACCATTAGTTTGCTGGACAAAACAGAGACCTCTGCCAAAACAAACCTTCTCCAATGGTACGTTTTATGGATCAGCAGATTCTGAAAATGCTTCAGAGTGGAGCTGAGTTGTGGGGCACATGCTTCAGGAATGGCTAACAGTTTCCTAACCACAAGTTTAAAGGTATCTGTTAATAATTAAATGCACTCGAGCATTTTGTTAATTTCAGCATCGTACAATTTCTCTATGAGGTGCCATAATTGCAGTCCGGAAATAGTTTGTTTTAACGTTATGACTAGATTAGTACAGAAAGTAGTCCCAGCTTGTAGCAGCTCATGTTAACTTCCATCACCAGTACTGAGTGGCTTGTCCGTGCTCAGGAATGCACTCGCAGCCCAAGGCATGTGGGGAGCTATACCTCCCCAGATCCTCCCTGGTGCCAACAAGACCTGGTGCTGTGGTCTGCAAGGTCTGTGATAGATGACCCCGACGCACTAGCAGGCACAGTGAGGGTCTGGCAGACAGGAGAGCCAGTCTGCAGGAGCAGCTGAAAAACTCATGTACAGATGGAGTCAAGGTGGATCAGCACTTTTTTAAGCTGTGTGAAGGTCTGGACCAGCATGACAGTACCCGTGAATACAGGTGCATGTTCTCAGTGGGAGGTGCTGGCAACTTGGCAAGAAGAATTTGTCCTGTGAAGGTATGTGATGGGCGTTATCACGTGTATCACATACTCCCTACCTACAGTGCTTTCCCTGAGAAAGGCTGATCTCAGTTTCCAGTTTAAGCTCTTCTGTATAGTCCACGTTTCACAGAAAATTTTTTTGGGGAACTTTTCTATTTTCAACAAAACTGGTTTAATTCAAATTGTGAGAACTATTACAGTATCGGATGTCCAGGACAGCAACATCCTGGAAGTGTTGTGCCATAGCACTTGCGCCAGGGTTTTGATCAACCAACAGACATGAATTTCCTTTGGAAACCTCCAAAGCACTTTTTATAAAAAAACAAGCCACGTGACCTATTTACTCCAGAGCAGAACTTCTAGGTTCTCTCTGTACTTCTTTCTGCTCAGCCATTCAGCATTGAATGAACTCAATAAGGCTCATTAAAGCAGTTTATTGCCTTAGTTATGAGTCTTCATGTATTAATACACAAATTTCAGAGCAAAAATATGGATTAAATAAACGGCTGACAAAGCCAGAACAATCCAGCAATGATGCTGGTCCTTGCTTTGAAAGGTTTCCATTAATCTTGGACACGATAGTGTAATCTTTGAGTGAGATGAGTTTTACCTGGATAGTTTCCAGTCATGTTAATGGGACGTGTGAAATTCTTGTGCATATCAGCAGCAGAAGTGGCCCCTTTTACAAAGGGAATGGTTTTGGTTGTTTCTTAGTGCATTACAATAACCAGCCACCAGACTTAATTGCTTTTTTGTACCACTTTCCCTTCCCTCTTCATATCTTTCTCTCTTCATGCCATAAAAATACTGCATTTTAAAATGAAATCAAGGAGACAGAAAACAGAAGAGACATGTTTTGCATAAAAGAAGAAACATATGTTAGGAATAAAGACTTGAAATGGGCAAACATATTGAAGACATAGATGCCTTCCCCCTCCTCCTTTTGCACCCTCGCAGGCAAGCAGGCATGAAGCTGCTCTTGTGTCTCTCCTCACAAGGAGAGGGCTTGGTTACGCCCGCAAAATCAACCAGCCATCATCCCAGGAGAGGGGTCAGGCGGACTAAGTGGGAGCAAAGTGGGAAGTTTTTCCACCATGGGCTGTTTTTTTGGTGTTGATGTGAGCATGTTCTGGTACTTCTGTTGGACTTGAACACACTGCTGGCACAAGTAGGTTAGATTCCTTTGGCAGAGCCAGAGATGGCCCTGGGTGATTTATAAAGAGAGTGAGTTGTTCTCATTGCTCCTGGGAAGGACAGGGACCCTGGCTTAATCATGTTCATCCTCTGGGCTAATCTACTTGGGACATTCAGTCTGTGCTTTTACTGTAATCAGACCTGGATCAATTTTAAGGCATCTATGGTAGGCATAGATAATCCAGCATAGATTACACAATTTTCCCATTAAAGTGTCCAGGTCACTCACTCACAAAAATCTTTATACTGCTGCTGACCTGCTCCCCTCACCCGAGCTGGGGTCTCAAGCTGTTGTGGTCTTGTCTGTGATATCCTGCGGTGATGCCAGGGTGGGCAGAGTTGAAGAATGAAGGGCTTTCAGCGAGTCTGACTCCACCTGGGCCTTCTCCTTCTTTTCTTCTTTGCCAAGAAAAATAAAAACATGTTCCCCCACCAATACTTTAAAAAGTGAGGGGAAACTACAGAAATATTTTAAGTACTTGTTGTTTTTCCTAAGGGGGAAAAAATGCAATGTGGTTTCATTCTAGACATGCAAATATTTATGTGAGCAAGAGAGAAGCAAGATCAGAGAGAAAAGCTGGGCTTGGTTGTGACACAGCCTTTGGTGCCAGAGACGTGGATTTACTCTTGGCTCTGCCAGAGATTGCCTATGTAACCTTGAAGCAGTCACATTCACCTCTATGCCCACAGCTGCCCATCTGCTAGAGCTGATGAGAACCCCTTCTTTTTTTTTGTATTAGCTGCATGGGACTGGGACAGCTTCAGGGTAAAAAGGAGCGTTTCAACTCAACAGGAACTTCTAAACACTTAGGTGATGTAGTAATAGCAGAAAATTATGGCAAATTGGGCTAGGGAGGGTACGTCCAAAATTTTTACAGTATCGTGCACACCGTGCTTGATTTGCTGGAGTCTTCTACGTGCTACTGTAATGCAAACAATGGTCTGCATTCAGTAAGTAGTTCCTCAAATTTCCTGTGGATATCCCCAGCAAATCTGTATTTAAATAAGCAATAGTTTCTTAATCCCGGACTGCAAGTTGCTGGGGCAATTTGTACTCAAGGTGAATGCTAAGGTTAGGGAGATGTTGAGATGTATAAAAGAAGCTTGCCATCCAAATTGTTTCCATCTGTTTCCATTATGTCTCACTCCTGCAGAATAAACCAAACATTTTAGCTTTCAGCTATTTCCTTCTGGACTCTGTAAAGCTACCTGTTCTCAAAAGCATTATTTGCTGTCTTTAAGTGTGTTAGTCTAATGTTTTTACATTTGTATTCAGCCAGTCAAGAAAAACTCCTCTAAAAAGATAGGAAAAGTAGCTTGAGTAAATGACAAAATTCACACAGTTTGCATTGTTCAAAGTGTAAAACTATTTTGGTTATACATTTTGGATATGGTAGAATTTCTTGACAGTTATGTTGTTTTGCATCTTTTTAAACTTCTCCCCTGCCAAAATTGCCAGGGCTATAGAATTTAGTGAATCATGTGTTAGCTTATGCCTAGTTTCCTCCATATTTTTTTGCCATATCTAACCAGGCACTTCAGCACAAATGACCCAGAGCAAAGCTCCAACCTGTGTTGCTGGGGCTGTGGGTGACATGTCCATCCCCAGTACTAGCAGAAACAGGTAAAAAATGGAAATCTTTGTTTGCACTGCTTTTTACTTAAGATAGATGTCGGTCTCAAGGGAACCAACATTTTCCTACATATTTTCATGTAGATGAGTGCTGGAGGGGCAAATTATGTCTAAAGTGGTATAAAGATTTTTTTTAATTTTTGCTCCAAACTCCAAAGCAATTAAATGTCCGCTGCAGTCATACTGTACCTTCCTCAGATCATAAAGACCAGAAAGGACCAAATCTTTCCTCCAGCAAGAAGTCTCTCTGGTAATTGAAAATATTTTTTCACAGAAGTGAAAATATATTATGCCCTTTCTTTTCAGTTAATATCTATTTGTGTTTAGCTCTGATGAACAATTTTTATATGCTGGTTGCCCAGTTGCTGAGATGGGTATGTTACCTTAGAAGTAAGGTAATTGATTTTTAGCCAAAAGGACAGGAGAAAGGTCAGGAATGTGCAATACAGTTTCTCATAACTTTGGAGGAGGCAGATGTTTCTCTTCTGGTTCCAACTTTCATTTTCTTTGCATGAAGAACGAGGTCTTTAAGACCAAATAAATATCCCTTTGAGAAGAGCGTGGTTCCCACTGTTATTCTTTAAATTAACTCTTTTGTACCTAAGATAAGGTGTAGCTTGTTGATTTTTATTGCAAAAACTGAACAAAAGAGAATATAGTGTAATTTTTGAGTAACAATAGCAGCAACAACAAAACCGCTCACATCTGACACAATATGAATTCTCATTATTCATTCTAGGTAGTGTAACTATGACTAAAATACTTTCTTCTTGCAATTGAGGTTTCATTTAAACATTAATAACTGCAAACATAGCAGCATGTATTTCACATTTATAAGGACAGCAGAGAGGACAGTTGTACCTGCTAGCAGTAACCAACAGTTGAAGGAGGCAGAAAGGAAAGATGAATAAAAGGTTGTTGTTCATGGTAAAAGTGCACAGGATGGATGTCACCTGTTCTTTTGACTGAAATTACTCATCTGTGCATGCAGGGCTTGCCATGCGTGTCTTGGTGATGGAGACAGCAGGTCGCCACTCACCTCCTTGGGCACTGGGACCAAAATGTCAGTCAGGCTTACTAAGTGAGAGAGAAAAAGTGGCAAATGTTGAATTTCAGGTTAATATCCCATCTGGGGATGCCCCTGAGACTAATGCAACTAATTCCATGCTCTGCATCCCCTGTTTCCCAGGGAAAAGGACTGAAATGTTTATCAGGGCATAAAGCCTGGCAGGGGAGAGTATCTGTGTGTGGCTGGGAATGGACACTCTGAGATCTCTAGGGCCTACTGAAGCAAGGCCAGAGGCTAGGGGTCACTGATAAGGTAACCTTGGCCATACTTTGTGTTTAGTCATTTGTCTTCATAGAGTCTGACGGGTGGGAAATGAGGACAAAAGCCTTTGCAAAGCTCTGCTTGCCATATGTAGCTGTACAAGGCTACTGGGGAGGCTGGCCTGTTTACCCACCAGGTCTGCAAGAGGCATTTGGTTCCTAAGTTTATAAATCAACACGGTGACTCTTTTCCAGAGGGTGGAGGAATGGCTGAGGAATTACAGAAACCACTGTCTGAAGCGTCTATGTGTTTGGCCATGATGGGATCAATGAACTCCACCGTCTTCCTCTCGTCCCTGTTCTGTGCTGAGTGCTGGGCAATAAGAACTTTCAGAATTCCCCTCTGGGAAATCTTGGGAGGAAAGAGAAATATGAAAAGCAGACACGGGTAAAGAGCGCCAAGGAGGGATGAGACAACAGTTGCCTCTAAGGAAGCATCTTGTAGTCCGGGAAGCAGAAAGATGTGCTTAAAGATGTGACATTCCTTGCATGTACTGAGTCGTGGTGAAAATCTGGGCTAGCCAGAGCAAGACCTAGTAGCGTAACAGTCAAGGAACAAAGCCTATGCAGAGTTGAGACTAAAACCACATCATCCAAGCAAGACCAGACTTGAGTGGTTAAGCCAGTTATCTCTCAGACCCACTGGCTACCCTACCCAGGGAGAGTAACCTCCCAATCCCGGGCTGGGAGGCTCTTCCCAAGAAACCTTTACTGGGATGAGATTAAGAAGGAGGGTAAAACTGGAGGCTTTTTCCACAGGAGGAAGAGGGCTTTTCACATGTAAAAATCACAGGTGGCTCTTCAGGGCTGCCCATGATTTATTGTTTCCACATTGTGTGAGTGAGGGGCTCTCAGCCCACCCACATGCAACCTTCTTTCCTATAACAAACAGAAGAACACAAAACGTATGAGCGAGTCCCACATGTTTTTTACTGAGCTGACTTCTTCGTCACCTCTGTGATCAGTACTGTCTCTTTCCTGCCTAGCTCCATTTTCAGCTGAAGGACCATTTAGTAGCAAAGTACTGATCCTACTGGGACAATTGGGGACATTTATGTGCCTTTGCAGAGACATGTGCACAATGAGACAAAGTGCTTCAGTTCCCCATCCAAATGCATCTTTATCTTGTCTTTTCTTCTTATGGGAAGTGTTTTCAAGCTCCTGGTAGTTCGTTGTAGTTCTGGATGTTTTAGGTTTAACTTTTATAGTATTTTCGCCTGCCCTCTCACTTTTCCTTCTAGACTCTCCTAGAGGTCCAATATTTCATACCTTTGGCAAGATCCTACAGACTGGATATCAGCCCTGCTGAGATCAAGGGGAACCTGGAGCTTAGTTGCCATATTCTGTTCAGTGTCAATTTTTTTTTTGCATCTGGGGCTTTTGTGTGTTCTCACCTGGACTTCTGGCATCCTCTGGCTGCATGCAAACACAGGCGTTAGTGCCACTCCTGGATGATATTTTTCACGGAGCCACTTGAGAGTGAAGGACCTGTTTCCTGTTCAGAGCTCAGCGAGCTCAGCCTAGCCGTTTCCTTGCTATGGGTTTTGGAAAGAAGCACTGTTTACATCCTTCCAAGCACTCTGAAGGCATCTGAGTTCACGCATGACAAATTGTTACAGCTAAATCTGCCTGTTCTTGCCTGCATTTTGCCTATGTAGGGTTTGGGATCCTGGCCAGATCCAGTGCTTTGTAAAAGAGTGGATTAGTGCAGACTTGATTTCACTCTATGAAGGTATGTGGGTTCTGGCCTGAATCTGCTGTGCATCCATAGAATAGACAAGAAGCCTGTATTGGTTTACATGTGTCCTAAGTAAAGTCAGTTTGGAGTCCTTATGCTCCAGTATATGGGGATGATCAGCCTGCTTCTCACAGTTTAGCAACAGGCCAGGCACGAAGTTTGAGTTCCTGCTCCAGTCGTCTGAAAGGCAATTTTCTATGCACAAAGTCACACTTCTCTGGTAGAAGAGAGAGGATAGTTACATCTGAGGCTTTTGCATATGTACACAACACATCTGTTTAAACCTGGACAATTTTGGGCTGGTTTTCATCAATACATCTACTGAAAGCACTAATCCTGTACAGCCAGCATGAAGTATCCATGCATGTGTTAAACCAGAGCTTGAATTAGTTTACCCAGGGCAATTTCCTGAGAGCTTTCAAAGGCAACTGGTGCAATAGAGCTATGCAGAAAAGCTGAAAAGGTGTTTAGTTCTGGGTTTGTTTTAGACACAGAATCTTTCCAGATAACACATTTCTAAGGCCTAGTGCAATATAATGAAATGACTTGCATGAGATCTTCTGGAAAAGTGGAGGTGATCTGGTTTCTCAGAGCTGCTACTGAGATTCTGTACTCTGTGATCTTACTATCAAAAGCCTTCATCTGCTGTTGTATTGCTATCACATGTACTTCATGCTGCTGTGGGGCAGTCACAACTTCTCCTTCAGACCCCAGGAAAAATTTCTGTGGCATTTAGGAGAACATCTGATAAACCTTAGGTGTTGTGACAACCTAACTAAAAATGGGCATCCTTCCTGCTCTGACAGCAGAGAGGAACATTCCAAGTATTTTAATAAAAGTCACTTTTGTACAACTCCACCAATTTAGTTCAGGTTCATCCTAGATGATATTCCTGCTAAGAGACTACTGATGATGCTGAATAGGTATAGGGTGTTCTGGAATTGGAGGAAGTTCTTTAGCATATAAATATATTGTTAAACCTTAGCACACATCTCTTAGCAGGCATAAAGTACATACTCCAGGATTTGAAAAAGCATTTGGTTGTAGGGGGAAGGATATTATATTCAATAAATCATATGGTACTATTTATCAGCAATCACTTCTTTAACTTTTCCACAGTCTTCAGTTTCAAAGCACATTTTGAAGTGACTGAAGTTTGTACAGAGCAGTTTATTTAAAAAATTATTTTAGGAAAATTACCCCAGGGTTGATTGTGTATTTCTGAAGGGTTTCTCTTTTCTTTATTTTTTTTCTTTTTAAATATTAACATAATGTAAGAAAATCACTTTATTAAGAACAGTGGAAAAATGTGTAGAGAAAACAGAAAAGATTTTGTGGCAGTCTGCAGTGGGAAAAGTGTTGCTTGTCATGCAGTCACAAATGACAAAGTCAGTGGGAAGACCCTGATTTCAATGGGCTCTGGATTAGGCTCTTTACTACTGTGGGACTGTTCACTGCAGAACGTTGAGTTGTTTCTGGTTATGTCCACATCCTCCTCAATGAATTTATTTAGATTACTTTATTCTTTTCCCCTGCTGTTATCCATGACGCTTTTTATTAACCTCATTTACCTACCTCCTCCTCCTTGCTTGCTGCCTTAACCCAAATCCTGTCCTGATCTTCAGTTAAAAATAAAATTACAATGCTCAGGATTGAAACAATGGCGTTGTTTTTACACTGAAACAACCATTGCATGATCTCTTGCAAACCTGCTTTGGTCACTGCGTTTCTGCAATAGTTCTTTCCTGAAATAATTATGGTCTGCTGTGGTTTAGTTATAGTGTCTTTCAGTACACAACAGAGCACGGTGCTTATAGTGATAACTTAGTGATTTTCTAAACCATGAAATGAATCTGACTGATTGTGAGTATTCAGTATGTGGTTTACAATCAATTGGATTTTGACTTTTCCCGGTGCAGTCAGTCTTTTTATGGTAAGCCAATAAGTTGGAGTAGAAATAGCTTTTTGCTCTAGATTGTTGTGAGCTTTATGATTGTTTTTTTAAATGAAACTCAGTGTTTTCCAGACACTTGGCACCTGTCTGAACCATGCTGGTTCTCCACAGGCTTAGCTTGGCACCTCTACAGTTGAGCTCAAGTTTGAAGGCTGCAGGAGCTGTACTGGCAGGGCTCGTGCTCCTGGGCTGTAGGCTTCAGGTCGTGGCATCAGCAAAGGGCTGTATGAAGCCTGCTGATTGTTTTTGGAGCTGGGAATGGACCAGAGAAGAGGAGTCTGCTCAGGTCAGTGCACAAGCAGGGTTGGAGGTCTACATAGGAGTTCTGGACATGCTGGGATGTCAGTGTGTAGTTTGGATTCCATATAGACAGACAGGACCCTTTCCCAGGCATCCACAGTGGATGAAAGGGAAATTGCTTGTAGTGACTTGGAGTGAATTCAGTAGACAAAATATGAATTTCTGAATAAAGTAGTAGCCACAGCTCTTGTGTAGATGATAAACAATGGTTTATTGACAGTAAACTCTTGCTTTTATTGTAAAATGGCTTGGATCACTTACTTCCTGAAAGGTTCACACAGGGTGTCTTTGGTCAGTCCCACATGTTTTGTACTTTATCTCAAATCAAAACATCCTGATTTCCAGTCTCTGGAACACATTACTAGTCCGTGCTTCCCCTGTTTGAATAAAAGGTGGCAATCTGGGCTGTGCACTCATCAAAACTGTTTTAGGTAGTATCTATGCATTAAGAAAATGCTGCGGATAGATGAGACCCTAGGATCTGTGCAGCAGAAATCATCAGACTGGGCTTGACAAAAGGGAGTTGTGCTACTGGATAGCTCTTACTCACCTTCTGCTTAGACATGATGTGATTGCTGTGAAAGAATAGAGTGCTTTATCTCCCAAGCAGGAGCATTCAGTCTCTTACATGGCCTAGTTAAGTTTTCATGGCTTGAAGAGTTTCCCTGAATGTTACTGCTGCATCACACTACTGCAAAGGGAAGCCAGCCTGAGAGCTTTCACAGTAGGCTTGTCTGGCTGTGCTGCAGGTATTCACTTCTGTGTTGGCTTGGTGAGTACAGAAGGGTAACTTGGTGGGTGACAGAGAGCTACTAGGTGGTGTTGACCATCTAAATCTTCCAAGATTGAGTTTTTGTTCTAGTCTAGAAGCTGCCTCTCAGGTTCAGGAAGGTCACTGTCAGCTCAAATGAATCCTGATAAGCATTCAGTCTGTCTGTTACCTTCCATGAGCCCCAAAGATTAAAATAAAGATCTCAAACAAGCCTTAAGTTCAGCTAATATACTGGTCAGAAGTCTTCAGGACAAAGCATCAGCTGATATCCACTGACTCCTCAGTACAGCTACAACAGCCAGCCCCACCTAGGACTGCAGCTGTGAACCATCTTCTCAAAGGCATGTCTCACCTGCATCTTTCTCAGGCAAACTTCAGGAGACCTCTAGGAAACTGTTAGTTACCAAAAATAGAGGGATAAGATTCTTCCTCTGTTCGTATTTTATGATCAGTCCAATAGCAGATCCCAAAGCTGCAACAAGTGGACAAGGACTTCTTGCGAAGATAATTTAGCTGCCTCATCATCAGCATCTGGAAAAAGGATAAAGAAATTCAGTTTAAATCTGTGGCTAAATGAGCAATGGCAGCAAACATGGTTGTCTCATATGTAAAATATGCTCTTTTTTCCCCCTGCAGTACATTTAACAAAAAATTTCTTTTCTAGATGATCTGTTAATAGATGTAATTCCATTCCCCAAACATTAGGGCGGAGTACCTGTAGCTAGAGCGTTTGTTTAGCGTCATTTGGTCCTGAGGAGATGCTGAGGCATCTTGTTCTGGCTGAAGGTGAGTTCACTGAAGAGGTTACTGGCTACCAGCCACATCCACCTGATTTCTACCTGTCCTAGCCTCAAGCATGCATAGGTACTCACTCTCCATTCTGATACTGTCAAAATAAGTCAGAAAAAATCATTCTACTAGAAGTAGTAGAAAGTATCTGCTTATCTTGATGGCACTGGCTTTAGGAGTGATTGCATAATCAGTTGTTCTGGCAGATGTGATGGGAAGGCAAAGGAGTAACCAGGGATATACTGAAAAGAACCCAGGCAAACTGGACTCACTTGCTTCTACCCATGCAAAGACAGATGTGTGAAGGAGACAGACATGGGCTGTGAGCACACTGGGTGCTCCCTGGTGTGGGTGACGACTGCTCTGTGGTACCCAGCCATGCACTGACTCCTGTGGCCTGTGCACAAGTAGCACATACATCTTCATAGAACAGAAAAATGACCTAAATTACTTCCTCTTGCCAGCAAAGACATGCATTTCAGCCTTTTTTGCAGTAAGGCTCATTCAGGGCAACTTACTCATTGGTGAAGCACTATGGCTGCTTACAACACAGGTGCTTGGCAGGTGCCCATGCAGAGTTGGAGCTCAGCTCTAAGCCTGTTTGTTAGGAGGAAAGCACTGGACAGAGGTGAGGAGCTGGAGGGCTGGACTGGGCTGGCAAAAGGCGTTGTGCAGTGGGGAAGGCAGCAGGAAGAGACCAGAAAGTGGGGGCTGCCTCACCTCTTCCTCTTTAGAAATGAAGCCTTTCATCAAAGTCTCGCCTGTGGTCCTGAATAGCCCAAAGCCTGGACTGGTCACTTCAAAACTCAGTTTTGCAGCAGTCAGCATTCAAAGGACTCAAATCCATGATAGTTCCAGATTTCTTCTTCCAGTGAGGGTCTTGTTGTGACCTTCTGTTGAGGGCCCTAGCCTCAGTAGGTGAAGATTGCTGAGCACTATGTCAGCTGTACCCGAAGTGGTTTTTGTTTAATCGTCTCTGCTGCTGTTTATATTTTCTAATGCGCTGCGGCTGGCTTTTGTTGCCATTAAAACTTCATTTGTTTGGACGATCTTTTCAACAAACTGAAATCCAATAAATCATGAGTAAAATATTTATTATTTCAACTGGATAAGAAGGGGAGGGGGGAGTGGACGAATTTGTATTCCTTCAGCAGCATGTTAAATGGGAATCCACAGGGGAGCATTAGCCACAGGACTTTGTCCCCAGAAGAACAATTAGTTGGCTGGACAAGACTGGTTGAGTGACAGCTTCAAATGCAGAAGCAGAAGTGGAACAGAAATACTGAGAACTCCAGATTTATCCTGTCTACCCTTGTAATCACATCCACAGATGATGGTAGTGAGCTCAGGGCTTCTGGATTAAAACTGTCAAAAGTACAAGCCTCTAATGCTTGAGTTGGAAATCCTGGGCTAATAAATTGGTCCCACTTATGTTGGTGGCAAAGCTGCTATTGTCTGAGGTCAGGATTTCACTCCAGGTCTGGTTTAGTTCACAGACAGCAGCAGACTCCAAACTCTTCATCACGCTGTAGGGTATGTTACACTAGCTTGTGGTGGGACAAATGACATGGAGATCTGGAGCAGGATGTGGAAAATGTCATCACAAGCATCATTACATTAGAGCTGTGTGGCTTTATTTATTTGTTGAAGAGTGAACTCAATTAAAAATAGTGTGGGATTTAGGGCTGTTCATGTAATTTTGTGTTCAGCCAGTGGCTTTGGCTGAAAATGAGGAGAGAAATATGAGAAAGTCAGTCTGTGATTTCAACATTTCAAATACAGAATACGTTGCCTATTCACTTGGAAACTATGCTTAGTTTTTAATATGACATTTTTCTTCAATGCTAGAAACAAAAAAAGCTGTTGCTTTTGAGCTGACCTAAACAGAATTAATTCTGGAATCTGCCCATAGGACTAAGGCAAAATCTGCATTGTTCTATTAAGCTCTGAGAACAGGTGTAAAGTGTGGATCCAAACAATTAGGAGATGCTGCAGGTTCCATAATGATGCATATAGTATCTCTATGAAGAACTGATATAAATGTATACCTATGACAAAATCTGTCTCTTCAGAAGATGATGATTCAGAAGATGATCTTTCAGAAGATGCCCTTCTGCACCTGTAAATGAGAGTTGACCTTAAAATTTTACAATAAATCCAATTCCCTCATACAGCATGATAGTTTCTATCCCACATGGTCTCAAAGCATTCTCTTTCACTATTAAGGCCTCTAGATGCTACTATAGCACAATAAAAATGTAGGATCCTAGGTAAAATAAGTTAGTGTCCCATTTGTCAAAAACAGGACGTGTGGCAACCCTTCCCAGTGAGTCATCTGTTCAGCATTCTCACGTCTTTGAGACCTTTGCACTCACCAGGGAGCTCTGACATTTACCAATGTTATCTTTCTTATTTCAGTTTTGGCACCTTCTTCCTTCCCTCAGAGACCGTACTGGGCAAAAAACACATGAAATGAGCAGCAGACATCATCTGTCATTTTTCTAAAAGGTTACTGGGCTTAAGTGTGTTGTTTGGCCACAGATGGTGGTAACTTCACCAGAAAAATAAAAAAAAACCCACCCATACACAGAAGGAATTGTTAACTGAGCAGTTTTACATGAGGGGTCCACTTGTTGAAAGGGGAAAGTAGTCCTTATTCATACTGACTTTTGAGATGACTAAACCCTTAAGAAGCAGATTAGAAAATGTTATGAAATACTTTTCTTACTGTCATTTACTGTGAATCAGCAATAAAGTAGTCACCCCATTGGCAGCATTCCCACTGCCTGAGGTCAATGGAGCCAGGGTTTCACCCCTGGAAGTCCTGCTCTGCGGCAGGGGCTCTCCGTCATTCTGTGCCCATCCATTTTCACTTCTGTGAGCAGCTGCGGGTCTACTTACAGTGTTTCATAATCCAGGAGCAAAGGGGTGATTCAATGAAAATGAAGGAGGGGGAGATTTAAAGCAGATGAGAGTAAATGCTTGCTGCACAATAATGTCAACACCTGGATTTTAATCATCAGTAGACGTCAAAGTACTTTACAAGAGTGGCCAGTATCAGTATCTCTGTTTAACGAAGAGATGAAGAAAGATAGCACTACCTGTTCAAGGTCACCAAGCAGACAATGCAAGAGTCAGAATGGAAAATACCCTCCTCTACTATGCAGTGGCTTCTGGTTAAAATCAAATTACTTTTACACTACAGAGCTCATCACTTCAGGTCAGCATGACACCAAGAATTCTGTGGCATGGGCTGTTTATGTGGAGAACAAGCACATGGCATTGGGAAGACGTAAAAAAGAATTCAGGTTATTCAGCAGCGCCTGTTTCTACAGTGATCTGTCTGATGCCAGAGAACAGGCGTCTCTTTGGCTGGATGACATGGTTCTTTTAAATGATAATGTAGAGTACAGAGCTGGCTTCTGGCAGACAGGGTTTTCTTGAAAACCCTGCTAACTTTCCTAACTGTTTGGTAGTTCATGTAGAAAGGGAGCTGTCATTTTGCAAGTCTGGCCCGTCTGAGATGAGCAAAGGTGGTGTTGGCTACCACTATGGATATTCCGGCATCTGTGTGATTCTGTGTAAGTTGTTCAGGAATGAGCAAGGGCCTGCTGCCTAAACTAAGCATTCTTGTGAGGCTTCAGAATTTACCCCAAAAATTAATCAGGACTCATGCATCCTTGCATCTCCACATCAGGTCTGATGCTGTCCTTTTGAATGCATTCTTAGAGGCTTTCATCAAAACACTAGTGAGTGCAGTTGGCTCAGCTGAAGATGAGTGGGTCGCCTGCCCTCTCAGACACAGGGAGAGTGAAGTTTGTTCTCAAGCTGAGCTACTGCCCTTTCTTTTACCTCTCTTCAAGAAGCATGAGCCCCCAGCAGCCCATTAACCCTTTCCAGACTTACATGGGTTTGCATATGTGCTTTTTAGTGGCATAATTCTTGGCAAGAGAGGCAACCTTAATATTGCTATTGGCCTACGTGCATGTCTGTTGTTCATCATGTATAAATGGACTACCCTGAACTGGAAAGAGAGAAACTAATGATTGCCATATTGTTTCCAGCAGTCATCAGGCAAAAGAAGCTGTTTGAACTTTCCCCCAAAGACGCTTCAGCCTTTTGCAGTGATTTTAAAATCTTGGGTTTCTGTGCTTTTCAAGGTGATTAATTTTTTAATGATGCCTTTGCTACCATGCCCTCCCCAGGGGAGGGGCCCAGGGGGAGTGGGTAATCAGGAGGTAGGACAGGGAACTTTTCAAAACTAAGTCCATATGCAGCAGTAAAAGATGTGATAGCTACTTCTCTTCCAATCCTCTAGTTTCCAGCAAATTCCCATGTGCTTTCAGGTATTTCAGTATGTTTTGTTTTTAATTCCTCTTCAATGCAGGTATTGACATGTTTCTTTCCATTTATTTCTGTCTCCCTTTACTTAGTAAAATGATCCCACTGGGAAGGCGGAAGTCCAAATGGAAGGCGGAAGGAAGGAAAGCATCTTTCCACATTACTGGTACCAGACTGATTGATAGTGTGTGACTCTGAGGCAAAGACCCTCTCTAGGGTGGAGATTGTAGCCTCATTCTTAGCACAAGCACAGGCAAGAGGTTGGAACTGAGAATAGGGACTGTATTTGGAACGTGTGACTAATTGTGGTGCTTGTCTGGTGCTCTTCCCAAAAACCAGGAAAGAAATGCTGTAGCAGGCATTGTTTTCATCCTGTAGGATACGCCAAGTGCTGTACTTTGTGACTAAGGAAAAGACAGCATCCTGCTACAACTGGCAACTAGAGCTGACTGTGACCAGAGATGACCTTCTTAATAGGGCTTTTGAAATCTGCACCCAGATTTACCTTGATCCACAACCCTGAAGTGGACAGTAGGAAGAAGCAGGAGAAAATGTTGAAATCCCTCACATTGTTTGGATTGTCAGTAATAAATAAAAGGGAGTGGAAAAGGCCTTCCTCATTGGCAAGATGATCCCATCAGACTAGATGATCTTTTGAGGTCCCTTCCAGCCTGGGCTGTTCCGTGCTTCGGTGATCAACATATTGGTTGGCTGGGTGTGTGATGTTTTCTAATCAGAGGTGGTCAACTACTGTCCTTCAGTTCTTCAAGTGAATCTGTGCTATTTGCATGGTTTTCTTCTATTACCTAGTTTCTTAGCAATCTTACCTTGGAGTTTTAGCGGTAGTTGGGGGTCCCCTTAAGTTTGTCTACCTGTCTGCTATCCGCTAGACTTTTCTTTGAGCTATCTCATTTGATCTAAGATGGGGCTCTGGAACCTGCAGTGAGTGGAAAATCTGCATTTCTGCATGAAAATGGACCGTGTAAGCTCACCTTCTGAAGGACTTTCCCTCTGATCAATAGCCTGTCTCAACCTGTTAGCTCCCTGGAGTTTGGCAAAGGACAGCAAATATGAAGATCTGAACGGTACCTCCACTGCTGCTGTTTTCTGAATCTCAGTTTGAACACATGTAGAGTGTGGGTCTGTGGATCGCCCTGTTGTCTTCAGTCTAATAATCCAGAATACAATGCTAGAATTTCCTAGGACAGTTTGGTTCAAAGTACAAAATTACAAAATAACAACCTGCATCCCGCTACTGCCCCCCTTTGATTTGATTTGAATCAAATTACCAATGGCAGGATCATGTAGTTTGCCTAATAAGGAAAGCATTCTTAGGAGAAAAACATTGGAGGACAGGATCACGAAAGCTGAAGCAAGATGTAAGGGTGTCATAAATGCAGAAACCAAAGTGGAATAGAGAACTGAACAAGAAAACAACATCTGTGACGCTTGTGAACACTGTTTTGTTGGAATGAGGGGAATGGAAATCAGCTTGGAGAGGGTCCAGATGCTGGAGACAAGGAATACATCTACTCGGCTTGTCCTTAATCACAGATGAATCCAGTCCCTCCAGCAGCTTCTGAAATAAAGTGGGTCTCGGAAGGCCTGCCACTGTGAACATTTCAGCAAGGACCTTTGTTCTTTAAATTGCAGAGAATTTAAAAATCTATCATAGGAGACAAGTCAACTGCCTCAGTGGGTTTTCAGATTTTTGTATTTCATTTCTTGATTCTGCTTCTATGTGTTGTAAAGATAAAATAGGCCATGTCCCAAAAGCTGGGAATCCAAGTGGAGGCAAAGATATTAGGGAGAGCTGACAAGCATTGTGGGAAGAAACAGATCAAGGAAAAAGTGAACAAAACTAATGGCAACTATAATATAGTCTGATAGCTTAGGTAGGTAGAATGTGTGCTTGGAAAGGGTCATAAATTTCCTGGCTTCACAAGAGACTGTGAAGACAACATCATTCAAAGCCTTCTCTCCTCCAGGATGCAATTTCCTCCACATTCTACTGGCAGATCCTTTTCTGCTGTGTATATTTTTCTTTCAACCAACTCAGCAAAAGCACTGGAAACTGGCAAGGCAGCTCAGAACAGTAAGAGATCTTGTACAAATTCTTTCTTCCTTCACAGGTTGTTGAAACATACTGTTACAGAAGATTACAGATAAAAATGGCATTTTCTGTGAAAAACGATAAACTATTTACACAACTGACCAGCTGCAGTGCATTTGTCCTGGCAGGCAGATCCCAAAACCTACATTTTATAGTTCTCTCCAGAGAACTCGTTAGCTGGAATACTGGCATAGCTAGTGTGATAACCTTGACTTGCTTGCTGTAATGAAAGAAGGTCTTGAATGAAAGCAATGGGTTGGATCATTCATCTCAATGGCTATATGGTACAAAGCTCCTGTTACTTAACAAAATACCCAGACTTTCTATGGATGAGTCCTTCTTTACCCCTTCAGATAAGCAGACCCTCAAGAGAGTCTCATAAATTTCAATGGGAACTGTGGGTGAGTTGCTTACCGGCAAATATTCCTGTCTCCTCTGAAAGCTTTGAACAGACCCAGTTCTGCTGCCATCTCTTCTTTGGGCACCAGTGGGGGAATTTGTAGAGGAACCCTGTGGGTTTTCAACAGGAATCCATGAAGCAGTGTAGGGTCTTTCTCCTGCCCTTGTGTAAGGCTTCATGTTTGGAACAGTGCGTCATCATGAGATTGTCTGAAATAATTTCAGGTTGTCCCTACTTCCAGGTGAAGGCTGGATTAGACGACCTCCAGAGGTCTCCCCCAGCCTACATTTTTCTGTGATTCCAGGAGTGAATGGTAGTGAGCTTAAGACCTCTGCAGTACAGGCTACTTTTCTTTCTACCTAATGTGAATGGGCACATTGTATGGATACTCAAGAGCCCTGAGAGAGAAGCCCTGGCAGTGAACTTGGCTTTTATTGTCCTCAGTTATCAGGCTGTGTCTCTGCCAGAGGATGTCATGCTTGTAGCAGTGAGAAGGAAGGTGTGGACTGGATCAGCTGAGGATGCTTGAATTGTTTGTTCCTACAAGCTGCATATCATGGGCCAGTCATGTATTAGAACATGGCAACCAATTGCTTAGATAATAAGAGACAGAGGCCTAACTATATGCAGCCAAACATGGAAAATAAAGCCAAAGTAACTTGAGTATGAAGAAGGGATCCTGCAGTCCTCCTCATCTGAATGCTAAACAAAGTATAACGTGGCCCAGAACCCAAATGCTTACACAGTCTCCCACCTCTGAATATTAGCTTTGAATTGGCTTTGATTTTTATTGCGTATTTGTCCACAGCAGCTGTCGGAAAGTTTAAATGCTAGAATTACTGCTGTAATAAATATATCCTTCCAAGCCCTTGCTATGGTTCTGCCCATTGGGAATTTATGTAACATATTGAGTGGTACCAAAAATATGCAGAGAGAACATTCTCCTTCCTGGAGATTTCAACTAGGTTTGACAGTTCAATGCTGACTCACTGTCAGGATCTGGGTTTATGCTCTGTAGTAAGGCAGTGACGACTGCTGCTTGGGAGGTACAGCTATCCACATTGCCACAAATGGATGTGAAACCAGAGCGTTACCATCCTAGGTGATTTTTTCCTTGGCACTACAAATGCCACGGCATTCAGTCAGCTCAGAGCTGACTTTCCTATTATGCCAGTAGGTGAAGAAGCAGGGAAGACCCTGAAGTGATCTCAAAATGCTACAGTAAGATGAAGATTTATTTTAGTACTATTTTTATCCAATATTCTAATTTGATCTAGTTTCTTGCATAACTTTCAGAGTTCATCTGAGCAAACTTCCAGGAAGAAGATGTTTTTCTAATAGAGCTCTAACTTTCTCCACATTGATTCCCTGAAATCATCCACAAAAGGTTTCAAGAGCATGTATGTAGCATAGGACCTTTGTCCATCAAGGAAATGGTAAAGGATCCAAGCCCTGTAACGGTTGAGTTTGTTCCTCATTCTGGAGATAGCAAAAGTAAATTACTTTGTCCATGTTTTTTCTGGCAAGAAAATGCCTTTTACTGGTGATTGAGTAAATTCAGGATGGGTTTAGTTAGATGGGGTTAGCCCACCAGGAGGACTTCTGCACACATCCACCCAGGACTACCCTGCTGCACTCCTGGCCTGACCCTGCGCCCACTGCCCATGTCTCCTTGAGGTCTGAGCACATGAAGATTGAGTGGAGGTGCATTGTGGCTCCGTCTGCCTCCTCTCCTGTCAGTTCAAGCTCTAGCAGTAGGAAGAAGGGACATTTGTCACTACTGCCTGCCCTAGACTGATGGCTGCCTTGGGCAGATCCCTAAACTGCTTATGCCTGTGGAATTGTGAGGGTTAGGGTGTAGCTAAAGTTAACTGTTCTGGCTCTTCTCTCTTGCTCAGAGGCCATGTGAGGCAGATCACGAGTTAGCAAAATGTTGAGGGTTTTCTAATGCTCTCTAGGGACCAGGTGGGTCCCTGGCTGCTGTAGGATATGGCCTGAGAAAGGCTACCTTTTATTTTCCCAATTCCTTTCCCATGTTTACATCTGCAGGAGAAAAATCACCAGAATCCAACCCAGATGTCTTCTCCAGCCCCTCCCAGTATCTAAATGGGAAATGTTCGCTGCAGCATCATAGAAAAGCCAGTCTGCTGAGCAGCCAAGCATGAGGGATGGGAAAACAAAGCTTGAAGAAATATGAACAAAGCCAGAACATATGTAATTTTAAACAGGAAAAATGGCTAGAAAGGCAATGCACCTGTACCTCCATAACTCTCTCTATTTTTTTTTTTTTCAGTAGAATGGAGAGGAAAGTGTCTGGGGTGAGGGGCACTCACAAGAAATTTTGTTGGTCAATCTTTTTTTTTTTAATGGCAATTGGGAAAAATCTTTCCCTAAAACAGGCTACACTTGGATGATAGTTTATGGGCAGTCTTATGTTAAAGGCATATATTTGGCTACTGCACTCCAATAACTAATGACCAGATACGCAAAGCTCAGTGAAGCCAGTGGAAGGTTTTCCACTGGCTTCTTTAGACTTTGGATGACTTTTAACTATATAGGCAAAATAACATTCAAGAGCGTGTTAGAAGTGCATCAGCCCAAAGGGGCTGTGGTCATGTATTTGTTATTGCATCTGATTCTAACACCCTGTAAGGAAAGCACAGATCATCAGACTGCGATGCAGCAACGTTTGAGATCTTGGATGTAAAATTGTTTATTGAACAGTGACAAACTGCAGCACATCACTTTTAATAATGATAAGGAAAGGTTTATGCCAGCACACATCTGCACTTGGCTGGGTACAAAGCACGTGAATAATGTCATGTTCCTGATTAGCCATAAATTTCTCTGAAGCACTTGTTGAAAAAGGAGTGTGCATGATGACTGATTTCTGCTGCACAGCTTGTATAGCTTCCACTGCTCCAAACTGGGTTCACAGTAGTGAACTACAGCCCTGCAGAACTGCTGGTTCTTTTTCTTCCACCTTGTTTCTGTTACTCAATTTCACTGTTACGCCGCTTGGACTCCGCCAAGAGTTATGATTTTTTTTAGTCCCCATTAAACATAAGCAGATGAGATATGTTTTCCTACAATATACTGATCTGATGATCTGTGCAATACAGGTAACTGTCCAAAAGCCCTTTCAGTGACAGGCATTATGGCAGAGAATGGTAGGTGCTGGCAAGTGCAGACTTGTGCTAATGTGGAGCCGGAGGTGCTGGAAAGTCTGTTGTAAAGATGCAACAGCTTGTGCAGTGTGGCCTTGCTCACCTCTCGACAGTCAGTCCATCTCTTGTCTAGTGCTGTGCCTGAACAAGCAATCCCTTCCCTCAAGCCACACTGCATGGGGTTAACACGGTGCGGCTCCATCTGGATGGAGCCATGTGGTTTTGCTCGGACGCTGTGTTCCTGTTCACAAAGCTCTGGGTCTTTCTTCTTCTGTCATGACCTGCAACATCTCTGGCTATTGAAGTAAACCCACAATGTTTAGAACTCTGGTAGCAAACAAAGGCAGGTTTTTCTCACTGTCACCGCGCTAGGTCTCTCCATGGTTGTAATGGAGATTTTGATAACTCTTGCAACATACAATCTGAGGAGGATTTTCTGTGTAGTGTATCTCTCTGAGGACTAGCAGTGATTTCCTCAGGGTGAGAGGTAAAAAAGACTTCTTCCTCTGTGAAAGCCACCTTCTAAAATTAGAAGCAGAGCACTAGTGTTAGATCTTGCCCTAGGAATGTAATTGCAAAATACTTATAGCTGTTCCCTGGTGTGTCTTCTTATCTAGATTATTGCATTATTTACCAGTTTTTTCATGGTCTCCTAGTCTCCTATAACCTCCTAGATTTTGTAGGATGCCTAAAAAATGCCCAGGTGTTAAAACAGAAGGAAATGGGGAGCAAAGAGCAGTGAAGGCCAAGAGTACTGTTTCCTTCCATAAAGTACATCTACTTGCCCTGAATCCAGGGATAACAGCTAGTCTGACATAACAGTAATTTAAGCAGGCTTTCTGCCTTTTCCAGAGTTAACTTAGGATCCCAAATATGACTCCTGCATAGTCAGGGAAGGACAAGGAGGAAATCAGAATTTCTTTCTGAATGTGCTATCTCATTTATTGAAGGTCACCTGGTGCACCTACAGCTTATTCTAACTTCAGTCTTTGGTATCTGAAGAGAGTCCCCAGGTGGGAAATGCAGCAGGAGCAGAACCTACTACCGTCTGCAGAGGGGAAATCGAGCCACCAAGATGCTGATTATCACAGCTGTATTTGGAAGCAAGGGGTGAACTCATATGTTTTATATCAGTACATTTATTCCTGCAGAAGGTTCAGGAAGCAGTCAGTGGTATGTGCAGCCTTTTCTGCATTTGAAAGAAAAACTTAGAGCTCGTCTGTGTGAATTAGAGCAGTCAGAGCAAAAATATCAGCTAAATCTGAGAATGAGCTGAGGATCAGAAAGCGTCCCCTCACAGCTCCTGTTCAGCAGCACTCTATATTATTTTAAAGGAGCCTTATGCAAGAATAATGTTGTATCCTGAAAGAAGAGATTGTTTTACTTATTTGATGTGGGAAGGTCCTCAAATTACAGCCCTTCCTGCTTATATTATTATATTTTAGGGTTCATCCTGCTGCATTTACCCTGTGCTGTATGGGAAGCAGGATCCATGGCAGATAAATCCACAACCAAACCTGTTGTTACAACAGAGGTCTCTAGCCAGAAACCCTGAGCTATTTAAGACTTCTCATTACAGCTGACTGCAATTAATAGCTAGTCGCCTGTGGGAGACAGGCTCCAGAGCAGGTAGAGCATTAATTGGAGGTCACAATGACAGGAGATGTCTCCAAACTGGTACTGGATAAAACAGTCCGATCTGCATCCTGCCTAGAAGACTGAGTTTTGACTTATTCTTCCATCATGAAACGATCTGCTTTCCAGAGAGCTGAAGGGCAAAGAGGTAAATTTTATCCAGTATATGGAATGAACCCTACCAAAGCTGTGGCTGTAATCTTGACCAAGATGAAATATTTTTGTCCTGAAAATCCCATTCATGGGTCTTCTAGTCCTGACTGTGCATGTCCCTATTCCTGCCAGTGGCCAGGCTTCCCAGGTGAACTCCTAGCCATTCGTGTCACCAATGCATCGCTCCTTTCACTGGTAGGGAAGATTGTAGCATGTCATGGGAAATGTAGTCCACCGCTATTCTCATCCATTGGAGAAAACAGAGATGTGATGTAGAGTTGCATCTCCCACAGGGCATGAATGGTACTTTGGCTTTGAAACATTTTTGGCTTTTGTAAAAAAATTGTTATTTTGAAGAGGAGAAGAAGGAGTTTCTGACTCATTTTCTAACCCTCTGTACTTAGGTACTGAGGTTCATGGTCTCAGCAAGGAATGGAGGGGTTCACACAGGCATAATGTCTCTGCCCTCGGCTTGTCCAAGAATTACCAGATAAAAATTATTCACAAGGAACCTAGCTGAGAGCAGCCTTGAGAGAACATTTAATGGAGAGTGAGGTCAGAGCTTTGCAAATTTCCTGGGATCATCTCCTGTTTATGAAGAGTAGGGGGAAAGCCTGGTGGTCGTTGGGTAAGAAGCAGAGGAGGTGGGTGTTTCAAGTCTCGGGTTTGGTTTGAAGGTGGCAGCTGGTGCCATTCTTCAATGGATAAGGACTTTGGTGTGCTTGGTCTGACAAAAGTTGCAGGCTGCTTTGCTGCACAGACAAAAAGGCTCTGTGTGGAAATGCAAATATAGTACAGCAGAATTGAACTTTTTGAAGCGGCCCACTCACATCAAAGACACAGCTTTTAGGGCTGGTTTCAGATTCTGATATGGGCATGTGCCTGATGCCTGGCACCCTCTGGCTTTGGCTGCAGAGCTGTTTCTTTACTGAGTATATGGAATTTCTCAGGCTGCAGTCTGGACAGGCCATGCTATATTTAAATACATTTTGCTGGTGAGTGATTAAAGGGCCTCCAGAGTTGTAACTTCCTAAGGGCTATTCTGCAGATTCCTTCCTCCTTTCTTTTTCTGTTTTCCTTTAAAGGAAACTCTCAATCTTCTTAGGGAATAATCCTTTGTTTATATCATGAAAAGAAACCTGTGCTCTCCTGGCCGGGAGCGTGGAAGAGCCAATAGGAAGAAGTGCCACTTGTGTGTTTTGATACTACCAAGCATGTCTTAAATAAACATTTGTTTATTTTTCTACCTTTCTGTTGAATTGCAGTGCTGCCAGCATAGAAGGTAAAAGTATCCACTTCAAAGAAGGCGACAGTGAGCATAGGCTGACATCCTGTAGTAAATATAGAACTGGCCTCATGACAATGCCCTGCTCGGAAACAATGGGAGCAGGGCTGGGAGAAAGAAATTTGTGAATTAACACAGCCAAGGAAAATGATTAACAGCTGATGGAGGAAAAGAGCTGTGGGCAAGGCTGTTTGCTCTTGGAGGTGCTTCTGAGCTGACCTTTGCCCCCTACACAGAGCTGTGTAATGTCTCTGCCTTGCTCACATGCCATCAGTGATGCCACCCTGGGGATACTAAGGACACGGAACACCTTTCTGCGCCAAACCATCCCCCTCCTCTCTCTTAGGCTGAGGCACAGCAGTAGCTTTCATCTGCTTCTGCTTTTGACTCCATCCAGGCTTGCCAACGGGACACCCAGCCTTGGAGCAAGGGCAAATTTCTGCCCTGCCTAGTACTTAGATCAGCATTTACAGTGTTTGGGATTTGCACTGGCAGGGAACAGCACTGAGCAAGCTGCAGCCAGACTGAATCCTTGCCCTCAGGATGGCCCTGGATGTACTGCCTGTGGGCCAGGTGATACCACCCTCCGTCATGTTGCACTGGAATGGGCAGTGGAGACCCAGGCACTGCCAAGACAGAAATGAGAAGGTTCATCTCAGTTGGGCTTTGCCATGAGGAAACAGAGTCCTAGGCTGATTAGGGAAGTTGCGGATGCTCCTTCCCTGGAATTGCTTAAGGGCAGGTTGGATGGGGCCTTGAGCAGTCTGGTCTAGTGGGAAGTACCTTTGCCTACGGCAGAAGGGGTAGAACTAGGCAATCTTTACGGTCCCTTCCAACCCAAACCATCCTATGATTCTATGATTTTATGTTGACTTTTGTGATACTTGAGAAAGCCTGTCATTACTTAAGTAGCAGCCTGTGGATATCAATTTTTCTTGGCTCTGGATGATGACCTAGCAGAAGTGACCAGCTCCTGTCCTCGCCAAGGAGGAGCAGACTGGGAAAAGACAGGAGTCACATGCATCTGTAGCTGATCTGTGCAGTTACAACACACTTGAGAGGATTTCTTCATGACCTTTGGTGAACTGATGGCTAAAGTGGGTGCACTCCCATGAGTTAAGGCAGTTTTTTCAGTTTAGTGAATCCCTCATACAAACTGGATTGAGATTGTAAATATCTGCATAGAGAAGCCTAGTTTAGCTTAGCTTCATACTTGTTTTTCTTTAATTAACTACAGTTTTTTTCGTCGCTGTCATGTGGAAGATGGCAGCTTGCACTGAGACTGCAGTACTTACTTCAATTGTGTCCTAAGCCACCTAAGCTCCTGGGCTGAGCCATCAGACCAGCGTCCACAGTGATAGCCAGTGACTGTCACTGGTTTATCTTATCTAGCACGCAGAGTATGGCATCTAAGAGTTGAAGCAGAGGATTTTCTCCTTTTCTCTTTCTTTGCAGCACAGGGTGTGCCCCATTTGACCTAAATATTTGTGAAGTTACATCCTTGGGACAGGCTGACAAAAGGTTATAAACTCCTTTGTTTTCATCTTTTCCAAGTCAGGCAGGCTGCAGTGAGGCATGACATCTGCCTCACATGGGGTCCCTCACACCTTCCTCTGACGCATGTGGTGCTGGCCACCATCTGAGACAGGATATTGGGCTAGACAGGCCATGGACTTGATCCACACTAACAATTTCTGCTTCTTTATCCCATGGCTGCTGCTGCCTTGTCAGCTTCTGTAGGCACGGACCTGTGGGCTCTGGAGGTACCATTTGGGTTAAGAAGCAAATAGTGTCATCAACTGCCAATGCTGCGTTAGAGGGGCTCTTTACGCTCATGAGTTTGATCCTCAGATTAGTGAACCAGTGTAAATCAGCACAGTGCTGTGAAGGTCAAGATTTTTCCACTGACGTCAATGCCATTGAGTTGCTTTGTATCTGAAGCATTACCTGTGCTCATCTTTGGAAGAATATGAGAAAGAGTAAGTTTTGACTGCTAGTGAAAGGAAACTAAACATTTTAATCCCAGAGGTGAAGTGTGTGTAAATAATAACACCAGTTTTTGCCATATCCCCAGCATTGTCTAACAATGGCTGCATTTAATTATGATTGTGGCACTGTTATTTCTTTTGGGAACAGAGAGGAGTGAGGTGCAGTCCCAGTATTTAAGCATAGGACCAAGTGGAAGGGATTTTTCCGCTCCACTCTTGACTTCCACATTGGTGGAATTCCCCAGGGCACTTCAAGAGGCTTTCCTAACATGAGTGGCAGCTGTGAGATTGGTTGTGGCTGTGCAAAGACACTTGTGCATAGCGCAGTCCCAGGTGCCGCGTGAGGAACATTGCTGTGTCTCAAGGCACTGTTATCTTGCAGACCCATAGACTAGGGCAGAAAACAGTGAGTGTCTTGTCTTTCACAGCGTATTTTAGTTCTTAAGCGGCAGCATCTTTGTGCTCAGCTGTAGGTGTGCACCACTGCTTACCACACTTAGAGAGCTCACTCATGCTCAAGCATGAGTCAAGCAATCTCTCTTCTCAAAAAACTGAACAGATCTGCAGCCAGGTGTTTCTGTGTCAGTGCACAGCTTACATTAATCCTGGCTGTGCTGGACTTTTAGAGTGCCTGCTCTGAAACAGCATGTACCCTGGGTTTGTATGACATCAGTGGGCAGAGGTTTGGGGGACATTAGAGACATGGCATTGGGATGCACGACCACAGACCTGTCAGCTGGTGGGTAGAAGAAAGAGATCCTGAAGTATTCCCAGGAGTGATAGCTGAGTTATTGCGGGAGGGAGTCAGAGCAGCCCAGAAAGCAAAAACATTGTGCAGGGTACGAGGCTGGTACTGCTTACGCTAAAGCTGGTGATTTGGAATGTGTAACTGGCAGTGTTGTAAGCCTGGTCCCACTGTTTGCGTATGCTCTGTTATCAGAGCCTCTCAAATGTTTTCCATCAGCTAATCATTAACCCTTTGCAGATACAGACCAATCCTACAATGGAACCAAAAGCCAGATCAGAACTCAATTCTTCCTACTCTTCCTTTGGAGGCTTTTTGCAACAAGTTCCCCCTCCTCCACGAAAAAATCATGTGGCTTATTTAGAAAGAAGTAGCAACAAATAGCTCTGTCCTCTCACCCAGGGGATATTTAGGATATTTACAGGGAGTAAAGCAATTTGAAAAAGCATGTAGGAGAGGCTCTGAAACCAATATTAAAGGTGAGTTTCTTTGAAAATTGACTAAGTGGTTTGGTGGCATAAGTGCCATTCGAAAGAAAGAGTGGACTTTCTGAGAAGACTAGACAAAGGCATTCAGATGCCTGCCTATTGTTGTGTCTCTAAGCAGGTCAAAGAGAGTTGAGTACTTGATGAGTGCAGAGGCCTTTCTCTATCTAGCTAATAGAGACTCATTGGAAAACTACACGTATCTAAGGTTTCTGAGGTCTTATCCAAATGTTTGACCACTTTCAGGGCAAAATTGTTTTTCCTTGTAGCTGATCTGAGTTTCCCTCACTGCAGTTTGTCCTTTTGCTGTGCATCTTTGAGAGGCTGGGCTTCATCTTCTGTGTTGCCATCCTTATGTATGAGAAGTGTGATTCCCCATCCCTGTCTGCCCCAACCTGAACAAGCCCAGTTCCCCCCTCTCATGCCATATGCTTTGGCCCCCAGACCATCTTAATGAGCAAAGCCAGGCTCACTAGCTCATTCCCCTTATGTTCATGTTGTGCCCTGGAGAGCCCAGAGATGGATGCAGTACCCACATTTGGGCTCACATTGCTAAATACAGGGGAAGAGCCATTTCCTCCAATCTGCTGGTTACGCTCTTGCAGTTGCAGCCTAGTACAGGGTTGGACTTTCCTGATGGAAGAGCACATTGCTGTCTGAGACTCAGCTTGCTGCAGTGTGTTAATATCCTTCTCCCTCGCTGGCAGACAGTTCTACAAAATGTCCCTGACTGACCTCTCATGAGTCTATATAGACAACAGGGACAGATAAGGACGTGAGCAATCCTACATAGTTTCTGTTTTTTGTAGAGTTCCACCTTGCATCCAGTTTCTGATTGGCTCTGTCCATCAAAGCCTTGCTTTAAGCTCTTGCAAGCTCACAGAAAAGCAGCAGCAAAAGCAGAAATGTGTCTGTTCCGTGAAATTACTTTCCCATGAATCTTCTGTTCCCCGACCACTGGTTCAGGTCTCTGGGCAATGCGAAGCTCTGGGAGAGGATTCAAGGGAAACAGTGTCCTGCACGTGTAGTCTGATTTCTTGGAAAACAGACTGTTCTTGACCACTTTGATTCCTACTACTCACCCTAGTCACAAATGAATAGACAGTAATGTAGCTACAGCAAGAAGTGAATAGGCCAGAAAAACTGTGTAAAAGTTTTCCAACCCAAAGAACCTTTACGCTAGTAATTGCTTTAAAAATATATTATTTTTTCACCTGAGGTGGGAGGAAAGCTGAATTTCTAGGAGGAAAAGAAGGCCCAATGGGGACTCCCAAAGCATTATTGTTATGTCCTGGATGTATAGCCATATCCCCACCTGCTGAGCATCAGTGCCACTCCACTGGCTAACTGCAGACAATGTCCTGGGGTCCAGCAATGTATGAAAGGCAGAAGAACAGCTAGATATTTTGCTCTGTGTTTAGAAGCGTCCTTTTTGAGTTGTCCCAAGGCCACTCATGTCATCCCTGCTGTTTCTTCCCAGCTGCTTTGTCCAATTTCTGCACCTGAGGTACACAAGACTCTTCCTTTGTTCTTCAGTCTCTGCCCTGTGCGTGCTTCCAGCAGTGCTCTACGACCACATCTGGCAGTACTGCAAATGGAAGTCCTATCACCCATCCCCATCAATACTCCAGAGCCCACAGTCCTGTCAGGGTCATTCTGTGACCCCAAATCACCTATGCCAGCGGGAGGGCGAGGTTGTGTGTATGAGTCAAGGTCACCAGGTGGTTCTCGGTCTAAGCCCTGAACTTTTGCACCACGCTAAGGGGAAGGTTGGTGATTTGAGGGTTGTGAGAAGCCTGAGAATATAGCAGCATTCCTGCATCCAGACTAGGTGGGGCAGCAACAAGGGGATATTAGCTCTCCCTAGCAGTCAGTGTCTGAAACTTCCTTGTATTGTTTGTCCAATGCTAAGAGTTTCCCCCCAACACTAAAAATAGCTTTTTGTTTGTAAGTTCACTTTGCATTCAAACTTCCTCTCTTGGTTTTCTCAAGAGGTTCCTTGATATCTTTAAGTTTGCTTTAACCACTGGAACAAAAGGCAGCAAAAGTCTCCTTGCGTGAAAATGGGAAGGTTTTCACCTCAGAAAGACAGAGGGGAAGGCAGCTTTTAGTATCTTTTTATATTTAGTGTAGGTTTGACTGGTGAGAGCAAGCATTGTGTTCAGCTTTTATTCCGTTTACCCAATAAGAGCATAAAGGGAGTGCATTGTCCTCCTGGGATCCCAGGGAATAGTTGGCAGTGATACCACGCAGCAAAAAAATGTTGTTCTCAAAAACACTCGAGCAACCACCAAGCAACAGCAATCACTATTCCTCTTAGCTCTAGCCCTTGGCAGCTGTTATCTGGACCAGATGTTGTCTTAAGTAAAAGGGAGATGCTGTTTTCTGGGGCAGAGGAATATATATTTTTCTCTGACATTATTGCTCGGTTGAGTTCTTTTAAAAATAATGCCTTGTAGAACGTTAATAAATAGCTGTTTATTTTGACAGCAGTGTCAAAAGCATGCTAATGTGTTATTGTTTGTACTGTGGACACTTAAGACATATAAAGGGAGTTTGTATTGCTGATTCCAGGGAAGCAGGAAGGTTTTGCTAGTGGTGGACCAAGTCCAGAGAATGTGTGTTACATATGGGTGTTTATATCTTGCTCCATCTGTAAGAGTTCATTTGGTTGATGAAAGATTGTTTGCTAGCACTCTAGCAGCTGGCAGGATGGTATTTATACCATTGTCAACTCTGATAAAAGTTTCAGATGTTACAAAAGCTCTTAGCTTAGATCAGGAAAAAAAATAATTTAATTAAATTTCTCCTAAACCTGTTTGTGTTCAAAAGTGATCTGCCTTGTGGACCTTTGCATCTGAACTAATCTACTTGGTATCTGTTGCAGTGAATCTTATTTTAAACCAGATAACTTTGCACTAAATAGCAATGTAGCTGCAGCAATGTGGAGCTTAACGTGGAGTGGAAAACTGGATGGTACATCGGGTAAGGCAGCTCATGCAAGTAGTTGCTGTTGGCCTACAGCAGTGCAGATGTGACCGATAACTTGTGCTTTCTGCAGGCAAATCCCAAACCCAAACCCTGGGTGTAAATGTAAAATCACAGAGCTAGGAAAAAGTCACCTCCTAAAATGTCACCTCTTTCTTCTCTGAGCTGTGGATCTAGACCAGCTCACCTTGCATCGGTCCTGGCTCACAGCTGGTGATAGAGACACCACAGCCTACCCAGGCTGTTTGATGCAGTCTTCTGCTGTCCTCACTGCCTAGAACGTTTCCTCCAAGTTATAATCACAGCCTTGCTGGCTTAAGTTTACTTCTTATTGAAGCTGCAGTGGGTGTGATGATACTGCAGCATGAATACTTGGGTCTTCTGGAAATATTATGCCTCATCTGACTGCCTTCAGCTAGCAAACAGTGCAACACAAGCAATTCTAGGGTGGAAAACAGTTTTTGTATCTATAATGTACATGGAAAGGGAAATTAGGTCTGTGAAACAGAGCCCTTTGTTCATTAAAAAAAAAAAAAGTCACGAAGACATGTAAATACGTATTCCATGAAGGAATATATTCTCAAGTTAACACTGCTGCAGAAGCAAGCACGTGGTGCATGGTAGAATCATCTTCAACTCTTGGAGGATATGCCCCAAAGATACCCTGCCTTACAGCAATAGGAAATGTTGCATTTCTTTGCTTTTGTAACGTATTATGTATTGAAACAATACTTCCTCTGGAAAGGTCATGGCACTGAGTCCTGTAGCAAGTCTTATCAACAAGCAGGCATATTATATAGGAAATGTTAATGCTCATACGTGTGAGAATGTTGCTTAAAACAGCATCTGAATTTATGTAGTGTTAGTAATGGGTGGATACATTTTCCACTGGCAACAACTATAATAAAATCAAATTGCAACTGAAACTAAATGCTAAATTGAATCATAAAAGTAAAATAAAAATGAAGTGCTGGTGTACTCCCATCTAAATCCAATTCAATTAAAGAAATTGTTGAGGCCAAAATTATGCTTGAAACAGTTATGAAGACCAGGCCCATAATATCATCTTTGAATCAACATTCAAATAAATTACTGGCCCTTGGAGGGAACAAATTCTCCTCGAATTCACATAATGCAATGGCCTTTTCAGCTGGTGTTTCTGAATTATTCTGCCTGTCTACATGCACAGTCTCAGGTTATTTTGGGCTGTTTGAGGCCAGCGCAAGGCCATGGATGGAGAGGGTGTGCAGCAGCTCTTGCTGAGATGCCTTGAGGGTTTTCAGCATGGGGTGCTCTGCTCACTTCCAGGATAAAGCTCGGCGCAGCAGAGTGGGAATAAAGGTTTTACGCTCCAGATAATCATGACAAAAAGGGTGCTGGGAGCAAATGATTGTTAGTCGATCTGGCATACGTGGCTTAGGAATGGGGTATGTTTGCACTGGGTGGTGTTCCCACTGAATGTTTCACCTGGGCTTCTACCAGTGCCTGGAAATAAGTGATCTCTGGCTTCCACGGGAATAGTGTCTTAATGAATTAATGTTTTAAAACATTAGTATCATAGTATAGTAAGGTTTGGAAGGGACCTTACAGATCATCTAGTTCCAACCTCCCTGCCATGGGCAGGGACATCACACTAGATCAGGCTACCCAAGGCCTATCCAACCTGCCTTGAACACCTCCAGGGATGGGGCATCCACAACTTCCCTGGGCAACCTGTGCCAGTGTCTCACCACTCTCACAGTGCAGAAATTCTTCCTAATGTCCAGTCTAAATCTGCCCCTCTCCAGTTTATACCCATTCCCCCGGTCCTATCACCACAAGCGTTTATGAATAGCCCCTCTCCAGCTTTCCTGTAGGCCCCCTTCGGATACTGAAAGGTCACTATAAGATGTCCTCTGAGCCTTCTCTTCCCCAGGCTAAACAAACCCAACACTCTCAGCCTGTCCTCGTAGGGAAGGTGCTCCAGCCCTCCGATCATCTTTGTGACCCTCCTCTGGACCCATTCCAACAGCTCCATATCCTTCTTACATTGAGGATTCCAGAACTGGACGTGGTATTCCAGATGAGGTCTCACAAGGGAGGAATAGAGGGGCAGAATCACCTCCCTCGACCTGCTGGCCATGCTTCTTTTGATGCAGCCCAGGATACGTTTGGCCTTCTGGGCTGTGAGTGCATGTTGCCAGCTCATGTCGAGCTTCTCATCGACCAGCACCCCCAAGTCCTTCTCTGCAGGGCTGCTCTCAAGCACGTCATCCCACATCGTGTACTGGAAACGGGGATTGCCCCGACCCAGGTGCAGGACCTTACACTTGGCCTTGTTGAACCTCATGAGGTTCTCACAGCCCCACTTCTCCAGTCTGTCCAGGTCCCTCTGGATGACATCCCATCCTTCCGGTGTGGCAACTACACCATTCGGCTCGGTGTCATCTGCAAACTTGCTGATGGTGCACTCAATCTCACTGTCAATATCATTGATAAGGATATTAAACAGCATTGGTCCCAGTACGGACCCCTGAGGGACACCACGCATCACAGATCTCCATCTGGACTATGAGCCATTGACCACTACTCTTTGAATATGACCATCCAACCAGTCTCTTATCCACCTTACCATCCACCCATCAAATCCATTTCTCTTCAATTTAGAGAGAAGGATGTTGTGGGGGACCGTGTCAAAGGCTTTACAGAAGCCTAGATAGATCCCATCTGTTGGTTTACCCGTGTCCACCGCTGCGGTTACCCCATCATAGAAAGCCACCAAGTTGGTCAGGCAGGATTTGCCCCTGGTGAAGCCGTGCTGGCTGCCACTAATCACCTCCCTGCCCTCCATGTGCTTTAGCATAGCTGCTAGGAGGATCTGTTCCATGATCTTCCCAGGCATAGAGGTGAGGCTGTTTTTATTCAGGTGAGAATCTGCTAGGATTTTTTTCTTTACGCTCTGACTTAACATTTTCTTGCAGCTGTAAGCATGCAAAATGTCTGGTCAGGAATTTTCTGACTGTTTTGTTTTTTTTTAATTAGAAAATGGTCTAGAACTAGGATAACCTGTCTGTGTTTATATGTACAGGGGTCAGTCTGGTAAATCTTCCAATTCTGAAACAGTTCCCAAGTAGTTTAAAAAATCAAAAGCATGCGATCTGGATGTTGGGGTTTTTTTGCAGTTTTACCTTGTTCTTGTCTGTAGCATTAATTCCAGAATGAACATTCCAGTTGTTTCACGCCATTTCCCCTTCTGAGATGATCCCTTTGCAAGGATTTTGAAGCTCTGATTTTCCATTCCATCTCATGGCAGTAAAGCACTCCCCTGACTGTGGTCTTATGTGAGTACAAAGATTTACAGGAGCTTTCTGACAACTCAGTCTGAGTTTCAGTTAGATGGAGGAAGAGCTCACTGTAGGGACATCTCAGCTGGCTATGTTGCCATTTACAGCTGTATTTTTCTTGCATTTCTGGTTGTCAGAGTCACAGCAGTTCTGCATGCTTTCAGACATCTTTTACCTCTGGAATAGAAGTGGTGGCCCCTCTTTCCGGTAGAAAAGCCACCCTCTTCCTTTTAACCAGGCTCTTTGTCATGAAGTCCCAAGCTGCTTTTGATGGACTTAATCTGGCAGGAGGCTATGGGAGCAAAACCAGGAATAAATAATAAAGCTAAAATGTGATGTACTGCAATATCATGGCTTTACCCACCCCATGAAATCTTCAATGAGTTGTTAGAGAACAGAAACAGACAGAAAATAGCAGAGCACTTAGAAATAACAGTGGAGTTTGAGTGGACAGGGGTAGAAGGGAAGCAAAAGGAGGAGAGAGATGAAACCATCCACAAAAAATGCTATGCTAAAGTAGACATGTTTGAATTAAGCCAGACATTTCCTTGGAGGCAGCTTTTTCCAGAGAACTGCAACTTTTCTGTGTAACTTGAACGACAGGTGCCACTTGAAGTGACTGTTTCCTCTGGAGAAAGTAGTTTGCTTTCTGTAAAGGCTGGATATGTTCTTCTCTGCTCTGTAGGCCACTATGTGCTCGTAATCAAAGCAGGGGGCAACGCAAAGGCTTTCTGGACAGAAATAGTTCCCTGTCTCCCAGGAGGTTGCACACTGTTCCAGGTGATGGTACAGCTCGCCACAAAGCAGTTGACAACTCTGTGTGTGTATTCAGGCCTGACTCGAGGGGAAAAACATCACTGTTGGACTCCTGTCTTGCATAGGGAATTCGATGTTGGGAGCTTTCTGCACGATGTTGAAGTCAGTGGACATGAGGTCGCACACGTATGTGTGTGCCGATGCCCACGCTGTGGTCCCAGAGCTCACTGTGGAGGAGAAGAACACCACTGTGTTATCCAGCAGTGCTAATGATTCAGGTCATACAGACCATCCCGGGAAAGAAAGATGAACTTGCATTTTTCTCCAGTGATGATGGTGATGTCATGATATGGTAAACAAAGTATTTCATGTTTTCTCCTTTTCTTTGCTCGGTTCCAGGAGCTAGTCAGGATTTTCTGCCAGAAAGCTGACTTTTCTCCTGGCTGAGGCTTGAGGTCCCATCAGTGCTGAAACATCACTGGAATGTTCTGTCCTGCAGACACGAGGGAACACAGACCTCTCTGGAGGAGGAAACGCTAGCCCAAGAGCTACAGGCTTTGTTTCTGTACCTGTCACAGTTATTTATTATTTCAGGCAACTTCTGAATTTACACAGTGCTCCTGAAAAGCAGTGCTGAGCCCTGAATAAGTAGATGAACAGACTCTCAGCACCTCACTGTTCATTTTGGCCAGCAAAGTGAAAGTGCCAGGATGGAGTGGAAGGTATAGCATCCAAAATTACTGGGTCATGTAGTAACAGCTAGTGATGCTTTTAACTCCTGCTGGTACAACTTTGAAAGCAGCTGTTTTGGAGGCTGAATATAAAGGCAGTTTGTTTGCAATTAGTTTTTGTTGAATTGGCCAAAATTCCTTGTCCAAACAAAACCGTGGGCAAATGCATTCATGCACACACAGTGCTCATGCACACGTGCACACATGTTCACACACACATATTCTGGTATAAGTCCACTCAAAATTACAATTCTTCCTCTCAATTTAGTACAACACTGTTGCTCCCCGAGAATTCTGCTTGGGTTTGAATGTTGTGGTCCTTCTCTCTCCTGTCACTGCCTGACCTTTTCAAAAACTGTATTTTCACAGTACTACTCCCACCCATAACATAAACATCAGACTAGCTGGGATGAGGTCCAGCCTGGTGCCCTCTGCTCCTGCTGTGCACCCTCTCTTGGCTCTGCTCTATCGCTTCTTCCTCCTCCTTGCTCTCCATTTGCTTCTGATGCTTTGGGATAAAGTGACTCAGCAGAGAGCAAGGCTGACTCAGATGCAGTTGTCATTGCTCAGGAAAGGGCTCAGACTTCTTGGAACCTCCTTTTAGTATTCTCTAACTATGCCTAATATGGCCTTGAATCTACTTCTTGTTTTTATGGAAATTGTGTGTGGCATTAGGCTTGGTGAGGCAGGAGTCTTAGAACAACAGTGGAGTTAGTTGTGGGTCAGATGTGTGTACAGGGAATGGATGTGGACCCATGGAACTTCTGCACTGCAGGACTGTGAAGGCCTAGAGACTGATAAATGCTCTGGAAAGATTCCCAATGTGTGTCTCCATCCTACCTAAAAAGCCAGCCTTTCTCTGTCTTCCCAGTATTTCCCAGTTAGAGGGGACATTTGTCAGCAGGGAATCAAACACAGAAATACTGATGCTGAGGTGCTCCTTTTGAGTTACGAGGTGTAGGAGGAATCCAGAAGTTAATGAGGGACGAATCCCAAATAGGTGCACATTTCTTCGCTGTGTTTGCTGGCAGTCATTAATGTTCTGCTCTCCATCAGGGAGGTGTGAGAATACCAGAAACCAGCCCATTTTCTGAGTCAGATGATTTTGAGATGAAGAATCTTGTTTTCATGGAATCCTCTGAAACTGCTCCCTGACTAGTGTAGTGTGGCCAAGAAAACTGTGTCCAGTCACACATCTTCACGTCTTCTGCTTCTGAACATGGAACAAGTGTGTTAAAGATGGAAATTTTGGTCAAAGCCTCTGCGTGTTTGTGTTTAGGGTGGAGAAGCTGAAGCTGATTATACCTCACAGTATTTTTTCATTTTATATAGCTGCAAAGTAGCAAAAATGTAATATATTCCTCTGTCAAGTATATATGACAGCACTAATTGGGCACCTTGTCAACCTTGTACTGAATTAGCAGCTGGATTTTTGCTGTCAAATTCAGGCCTGCTCCAAACACATAACTTGGATAAGAGTTATTAAATTAACTTGCTGTCCTGCAGCCAGACAAGCGATTTGTCCACATCCTAATACCCCAAGGTAGGTCCTAACTCCCTTTAAGCCTTTAGCACTGCCCAGCGTGCCATGCAGGGGGTTTTCCTTGCTCTGCCTGGCAGGGGTGTGGGGGCAGCAGATGGGGCTGTGGGACCATTGCTGCGTTGCTCCCTGGGCGATAGGGTTTGCCCTGGCTTTTGCAGAAAGCACTGATAGCCAGCACACAGACCTTCTCCCCTCCACTTGTGGGTACAGCATGAAATAAATGTCACCTCATCTATAGGGCTCACTCTGCTGAAAAGCATCAGTCTGTTGTATGACAGAAGAGGCTGCGTGATTAAGAAAAGAGAGCTATTTTCTTGGAATAATGTCATATTAAGGTAACACTTCCCCTTCAAAATTTTTTAATTGTGTAACAGAGAACTAAAGTTGAAAAGTCAAGGGGAATGAGGAAAACCACTAGAAGATATTTTGAGTGGGTTCAGTCTTTCAAATTCAAGATGAAATGAGGCCAGGGTGGGAAGTCAGAAAAACTAAAATGGAAAAAATCCCTGGATTTTATTAGTCAGAACCTTTTTTTTTTTCAGGAAAAACGCAGTCAAATATATTAAGCTGTATTGAATAAGAGCCCCTCATTCAGCCAAAAGTGTGTAATGAACCCTTTGATGATATTTGGAGTATGCAGGTGGCATGTGTAGACACTTCTATTTACCTTTCTACTCCAGTGAGTTTATAAAACAATTAAGATGTATGCTAGAAATAATGAGATGAAACATGGTCAATGGATAAAAAGTCAAAACTGTTTTTTTTAAAAGGAAAACGAAATATATGTAAGCAAAGGAATGGGTCCCTGTTGAAAACTGATGGAAGCTCCGTCATTTGGATAATTTGAAACCAGGCTGCACAGTTCGCTAAAAAATATGCTAAGGGAAACAGCTGTAGGTTTGTTCCTACAAGGGGCAAGACGACCTAATATATCTTCTTAATTTCATTTCTAATTTCTATGCTTCAAATCATGTAGTCAAACCTTGAAATATAACCTACAGTCTGCTAATTCCTTCCTTTCTTCCTGTCTAGAGAGAGATGTTGAGTTGTAGGCAATTGCCCAACATTTTCTACTATTATTTTTAGCCTGGTTTCCTAAGGAAATCAAGCTTATGTGAACATAGTGTCACAGTGTCTGCCTGCCAGTCCCTTTTCTTTCCTCTTCCCCCAGGAAGTTCTTGGCCATATTTCAATGAAATTTAGGATAGGGCAAGGGACTAAAAAGATATTACAGTTCTTCAAGATTTAAGGGTAGAGGAAAGTGCAGGGAGAAGGAAGTACATGTAGCAGTATTAGACAGAGACGTCATTGATGGTTAACCTGGATTTGGTTAAGTTTGCAGTGAGCTCAGCCCAGCGCCATGAGTCCCAGGAAGCTGGTGACCTTCTGGCAAGGCAGGTCCACAGTTTAGCTCACATGTTGGCAGAGATGGGGCTGTGTTAGGATCATTTGTCTGGGATAACTGAAATGGCAGCTTCTTGCTGGTCACAGCCCTGCAGCCACTTTTGTGTGGCTGCCTCTGCTGTGCTAATGCTTTCCTTCCCATTTTTATTGTCTTTCTGGGACATGCTGGGGTGAACTACTGACAACGGGGCTCTGCCACATGGTCTTCAGGCCAGAAAGCAGACCTTCTTAGTTCTCACAGGAGGGCTTTTTCCCCTAACTCCTCCTTTGAAGTCTTCTCGCCCCACGCCCAAGGAAGCTGATGTCATCAGAGGATGGGAGGCTGTGGCTGCCCTTGGCCAGTTCCCACCTTTGGAGGAAGGAAATTCCTTGGGGCAGTGCTGTTTATCTGTCGGCCCCCAGAGAGCTGGACTGAGAAATGATGTGGATTTCTAAAAGCTGTGGATTTTAGATTCCCCTTGGACTCCCTGCACTCGCTGTGCTTTCATTGTGCAGGTGGCTGCCTGGGGACAGCTCATTGATTGCAGTGTCAGAAAGCTGAAGCCTGGTGCCTTAATTACTTTTACACCTTGCTTGTGGAATTTGCTCCACAAAAACACAAAGCCTCATGCAAACTAGTTTCTGTGGATTGATTAAGGAAGAAAATCCCAACAAACAAGCCCCCCAGGATTAGTGAGGGCAATGAGCCAATGCAACTCTGCAAGAAGGAAAAGGTGGGACTTGCTGCTCCAGAGGATGCAAAGGAAGAGGCCCTTGCCACAGCCCTGAAGCCCTGCTAAACAGAGCACTGAAATCACCCGTTGTGTTGGTGAGAAGTACAGCAATCAGAGCAGGAAGGATGGAGATGGTCTCAGACTGTCAGGCCTGAGGACACTTGCAGGTTATCTACATAGGGCTGCAGAAAAGGGCAGGACAGAGGAATGCATCTTTCCCCAGCAGATGCCCATTTTCTGTGAGTGGTAGTATGTACCTGGCATGGAGTCTTTCCGATTAACCCTCTCTGTAAGATAGCTCATGCTCTGGCTGTGTTGCGGGCATTGGTGTGATAATGGCAGGTGGAAGTCACCCTGTGAGAGTCAAGAGCAAACATCAGGCTCAGCAGCAATGGGAAGGAAAAGTGGATCACATATGCTGAATCTGCAGCCTACACAGAAAAACAGAGGGACCATGTTTTGCTGCTGGGTTAAAAGACACTCTCTGCCATCACATCCACAGAGTGTGGTGTACCTATGACTTTGGGTAGCTACCTCAGAGCCTGCTGTGCCCACAAGAGGCAGGCTGGGCTCCGACTGTAAACCTGCACATGAAGCAGAAGCTTGCCATTGATGTGGGTAGTGGGTCATGCCAGTAGCCCAGGAATGGCTACGTGTTATCACAGAGTGGCCCTCTGGCTGGGGATTGTCTCCAACAAGAAACTCACTTTGCAACTGAGAGAGCTCGTGTCAAGCAGGAATGTGCTGTCTGATGGGCCAGACTCTGGCTCAGAGCAGCCAGAGCTGTCCCCCTCCCCACACTGTGCCTCAGTATCCTTTTTGATACTGAATAGTGTGATCCTTCTTTTAGCCACCTTCTATCCCAGGTAAAGCCGTCAGAGAATTCAGCATTAGTTCTCTCCAGCAGGAGGAATGTGCTGACACACAGATATCACTGGGCTGGCAAGCTACACTGGAAACAGAGTTATTCAAGGCAAGAAGTTTCTTTTGCTGGAGTAGTTTATCAGAGCTACCCAAACAAATTAACTATACCAGAAACAAACAAGGAATCCCTCCTTCTGTAGTACTGCAACCACACCAGGGCTTTTTGTTGGTGTATCTCTCTCTCGTAGGGAGGATATATTTGTTTTTTTCGCACTCCTAGCTGACATAAATGGGCTTGCAAAACTACCTTATGTAGACTATTCCTAGCAGAAAAGGGGTTGGTGTCCTTCAGGAGCACTTCTATGCACCAGTGAAAAACGTTGTTGTCTTGAGCTAGGACATTACACGTGTTTTCCACCTTTGCAAAAGATTTCACACAATGCAGAGAAAAAAGCAATCCTAAAAGCTCTGCTTTATCCAGTCATTTTTGTTGATCCATTATATCACTGTGTGCATGTATAGACCTGGTTCACAAATTGCCATAGCACAGAGATTTGGGCATTGGTGAAACAAGTACGTTTATTTGCAGTTATTCAGGCAGATGAAGAAGTGTGGAAAGCAAATACCATAACACATGACTGTGCTTATTTCAATCTGTTAATTGGATATGCCATGTAAAACTCAGAACCAAATAGTTGTTTTCAGGAGTGTTGGATCAATGTGTTTAAATTATATGCTGCTGTTCATCCTGAGCAGATGGTACAAGTAGGAATTTTTAGTCCCTTTGCTGAAATGCAGTAGTAGCCGGTAAGACATGTAATGGTTCGCATCAGTAAGGGAAGAATGACCACATCTGAAATATGTGTGTTTGAGAAAAGGGTTGCCACTGTGTGAGGGGCAAAAAGTACTACAGGAGTATGCCATTAATGGTGACAAGCAGACATGATCCTAGAGTGATAAGCCAGCATACAAATTGCAGTGTTTCTGGTCTGGGGATAAAGAAAGTGCCCTCTCTGTGAAAGGTATCAATAAGTAACTCATGGGAAAAGCTGGAGCCCTGGTTAGATGTCCTTTACCCAGTTGCATGACTATAGATGAGGTTTTCCAGCCAGTGAAAATAGTTGGCTGCAGTCAGAGCCCTCCAGCCTTCTCACAGGATGGCCCAGGTCATCATTCCCATCTCTTCATTCCTCCTTTCATTTTGTGTGATCAAGCATCCCCAGGAAGTCCACCCACCAGTGAGGGCTCTGAGGACCACCACTGGCCGTCCATGGTAAGCAGCGTCAAGCCTAGAAGCTATTGCCTGGCTTTGAAGCTGAGTGGTCATCCTTTGTATACAGAGAGAGATTATTTAGATAATGTGCTACTGGATTGAAAAAGTTATCACCCCCTCCACAGACACAGTTTCAAACTAACTAAATTATGCTCAGCATGGGTATTTAGGCTCAGTTCTGCAATATAGCATTGCACCCTGAGGTGTGGTGCCTCCCAGTTTGTTGTGATATTAATCTTGGAAGCAAAACAAAATCCTTTACAAAAGATCAGTTTAGTGCATCTCCTTTGTCTTGGCAGAAGACAAATTGGAGCTGCAACATCTGTTTTCCTGAAGGGATAGTACTTTTCCACTCTTGGTTTTCTCTGGCAGCTGCACACTGCCTGAAAGGCTGAAGTCAAGTATTTTTTAGTGGTACCTCTGACACCAAGCAGGATAGTGGGCCTTGGAGATGAGCTTAATATTTCAAAGCACCGGGCAGATTTTAATTATCTCGGGCATTATTGCCCTTAGCCCACCAACGAGTGTGGATAAGCCATGAGGAGAAATACTAAATCATGTGAACACTTTCATTTAGTAGAAGAAAGCATTGTTAGAAGTAGTGTTTGAAAGAAGAATCTCAAAAAATTCAAATGGGAAATGAAACTTGAATGCTCAGTAGGGATGGGAATTAATCACAGGGGGGAAAATACCAAGGGAAGTGCTGGCTTTTCTCCATCTCTTGAAGTTTCAGATGAAGATAAGTTGTTCTTCTGTAAGAGATGGAGAGATATATATTGGTCAAACATAAGCAATTGGCCTCAATTCAGGCACAACTGAGTGAAATGAAATGTTTTTTTGATATAGAGAAGCCAGACCAGACTCTTCTTTGTAGAGCTTTAAGCTCTATAAATCCTTGATGTTAACTATTTTCCCTACTTTATCTAAGGAAAAACCCAAACTGGCAGGTGAAACACTTTGCCCAAGGCCATATAAGAAATTAATGGCAGCGTCAGGAATATAACTCAAGATTTCCTGGCTTTCTGCCCAGTTCTGTAGTTGTGCAGCACTGAGAGATGCTGATGCTGTGGAGGAGAGGCAGAACCACTCACTGTCTGCTCCTCCTCACTGCAGCGGGCTGCCATGCCCCTTCTCAGGCAGCCTGCACCCCTCGCTTGGCACTGCCACCCTGGCCCAGCACCTAAGAATGAACTTTCCACCAGCGTTTGGGTACTGAGAGTGTTTGTGCAACTGCCTTGGCTCTCAAGGCTGGAGAAGGGACCTAAGACTCTGCTTCATGCTGGGCATCATAGACAGACCTTCTCCTCCCTCTTGGGTCACTGCCCAGCATCCTCAGGGCATTCCTACGCTTGCCTAGAGGAATTTCAGGAACAGGCAAAGGTCACAGCCAGGATGAGGGGCTGCTGCTGAGTAAAGTGAAAGATTGAAGGAAGGTCTCGCCATGCAGGTTCAGATATGGCCAAACCGGAGTCATCATGCAAAAAAAAAAAGAAGAAGAGGCTGAGAGCAGCAGTGGTAAAAGCCATGACCCTGTGTCAGCAAATCGATTGAGTATATCCTTAAAAATACATCCTGTTGAATCCTGTTAAACACACTTTTTGTGCTACGGAGGGGTAAGGGCTTAGCTGAACCAGGGTTTGTGTAGATGAAGGGCTGTGCATCATTTAAGATATTATTTTTGAAAAGTCACCTATAATAGAGTAGATAAGACCAGCTGTTTCCTCTGTATAACTAGAAATAAAATATTTTTTCCAAAAGAAACAAAATTCCAAACATAGGAAAAAGTCCCTCAAGAAACAGTATATCAGGAAATAAGACAGACTGAGTATTTTTGTCCTTGTGAGCTGTTTTGATCCCTTAATAACAATTTGCCAGCCCAAGTGCATGTTGGTGCTGCCAGGCCTGGTGACTCTCATGTGGTGATGCTGCTGCCAAAAAGGTGTGTACTTGGGATAAGCGAGGAGGACTGGATGCCATCAGAGACCAGCAAAAAGATAAGCTATGCCCAAGTTTGGCCATTGTTTGGGCTTCAGTTCAGCACGGCCATCTGATTTAGCTGCTGTGCTAGCTAGGAAGTGACTGCCATGTTTTAAACCTGGGGTGGAAATGTCAGCAGTAAGTGATGTAAATGTTGACTGTTTTTTCACTAGATTATCTGAAATACAGCCAGCCCTGAAAACATTTAGCTCTCTTTCTGCCACCTAAATGATTATGGGCACAAGCCATGTCTTTTTACAGAGGCTATTCATGCATATGTGAGAGTAGGTCTTTCCTTAATATATTACCTTTGGAATTTTTAGGTTGAAAGTAAGGTAAGATGTTATCAGATGGATGTCATCTCCTGTGTTGTGCTGGGACAGTGTTCATACAAAGAAGGTAGCTTTTCTGTCCTGCTGGGGTGTGAGCCAATCTCGAATCCAAACAGGATTTTATATCTTTGTAAAATGGTTGTATCAAGTCATGAACCTTTGAATAAGGTCCTTCAAAGGTTTCTTTCAAGCACTTTCTTTGAAATGCAATTCTTCCCTTCCCTTTTTCCTTGAAGCTTCTATTCCAAGGTACCTCTAATCTTCAGCACTTGATAAGAGCAGCCACAGGGGAACTGCTGGAGGGGATCTCCCATCACATAAGCACCTGTAAGAGCAGCAGGTGTGACAACCTGGAGTCCCACATGGGGCTGGAAAGTCCTCATCTGTTCCCCTTGCACAAAGAGGACAAAAAGCCTTACTCCTGGCACTCTCTCCTGCTCACTCATCTCTTTTGTCCACCCCAAAACATTCAAATTCCTGGTGGAGGCTCCCAGATCATGACATTTTAGTAAAGGTAGTTTAGGGCTTTCTTGTTCTTGATAGGATTCATTAGGTATGGAAGGAGACTCTGTGTATTTGGCTGAATTATCGAGAAAGTAAGGAGAGGTGTTGGGGACCACCATGTAGTGGTGGAAGGGCTCAGCAAATAATGCGAGGTCTGAGCCTCCTTAAATGCAGTCCCAATCCCTTATGTTTTTAGTGAGTTCTGAGTACGGGTTATCGAACTACTAAGAGAAGCTAGACCTGCGGAAGTGGAGGAATACTGATTCTGTGGATTAATCCTGCAGATCCATGGAGATGTGTCTCCATGGCACTGCTGAGCTGCAGTATCCCAGACTGGAAGAGGGCAGCATATCCTCACGGGTCAGGAAATGCTGTTTTGGGCTGGAAGCTGCAAAATAAGATTGCACAAAGAAGCTATTGAAGGTCTGTGTTTCTCAATCCTTTTGGAGGAAAAGTGACAGCTTTCTGTAAGCCAGTTATTCAGCAAGAGGGTGGTCAGGCTTTTTTTCATTTTTCTTTTAATTTAAAAATCAGACAGAAAAAATCCAGTGAGATACTGCCTGAAACTGCTACGATGAAAACAGGGAGCTGGTTGCTTGTGGTGTGCTGTATTCACTCTGCAGCCTCTGTCAAGTCATTTTTCTTCTCCCTCCCATCCTTACATGTAGTAACAAATTAGGCTTGACGGGGAAGACATAAATTCCTTTTATAAAATAATGAAACAGACACATCACTGCGACGTGGATATGGTGAAATTCCAGCAGACAACGAGTGAGGAGGGCTACATGGCTGTGAACCTACCCAGTCACATGGTTGGAAGGGTGCTGTGGAAATCCATGGTTGTGTTGGGGCTGCAGCATGGAGATCTAAAAAGTTCCATGCTGGGGTATCACTTTCTTGGCAGCCTCCTGCAGCCTTAGCTCATGAAAAGTCGTGACAGAGATTCTCCCGTGCAGCTGGGGGGTGCTGTGCTGTGAAGGCTCAGCACCACAGCCTAGCCTGTTATGCCCATCACCATCTTCTGCTTGCTTCAGCTCTTAGGGAGAGAGCCCTCTCAGCCAAAGCAGTAATATATTCCGAGTTAAATCCCCCATTGTTCTGATGGAAGTTCCCTGGCTTGAATTCCCCATATTTTTGCTGATGTGAGGTATGGTGAGGCCTCCAAGAAGCGCCTGAAGAGACAGCAGAAACCAACAGTGTGGGGCCAGCTAGGGCGTAAGAAGGCAGATCGCTCTGAAATGAGCCCCACTGCCCAAGAACTCACAACTTAGAGCTATAGCTTTTCTAAGTGGAAAACTATTCATTCAAGCAATAAATTAATAGACCTGATCGAAGAGATTGTCTGTTAGTGCTAGCAATGAAATATAAATGGAAATAGAAGTGGAATCAGCTGGGCCAGGATAAAGTTCCAAATCTAGACCAGCAATTTCAGAACTTTTCAGGTTCGAGAAACAGGCTGTATTTGAAAAATAAATAAATACAGTTGTATTTTTAAAATAAAGCAAGCATTGGCTCATCTGGAAGGATGCTGGTCACTTCATCTGCATCAAATGCTGATTATGGATATCGTCAGAGGAATGCTATGAGCATTTGCTGCACTTTTCCTTGTGGCCTGGGCAGCAGCTCTTGCAGGTGGCCCCGGGACCAGGCATGCTGAGCAAGGGGAGCAGGACATTGCTTGAGCAGCACATTGCTCAAGTGGCACAGTGAAGAGCTACCTGCAGCCAGTTTTACCACATCCTTCTAAAGGGATCCTTCTTGTTTTAGGAAGCAAGATGCTGAAATCATGCCCACAGCTTTGGTAGTGAAAAGTAAAGGAAAAATGACAGAGAAGTCACTTCATTTTTATGTTGATACTGTGATTATAAATTGGATTTCCATTTGTTGATAGTTTTTAAATTAAACTAGTCTTTTTCTAATATGTCTCAAATTAAGATCTGCCAAACTGCTTGAAAAATGGCACGAACTTGTCTGATATTGACTATTTCTGGGTGAATCCACTGGAGTTCTTGTTTGCTTGTTGGATGTCCAGGGACTAAAGGAGGGGTTTGAGTGTAGTAAGTCTCATTTCCCATTCCTGGGTACCACTGAAGCTTGAAATTAATTGTATTATTTAATGACAAAATAGCTTATCCTTTACCCATCCCAAGCCACACTTTCCCAGTTCTTGGTGGAATAACCAGACATGTCATGGGCCAAATAAGGGTCAAAGCATTACCTTTTCTTTCAAACAATATTACCTTGACCCTGTTGTGTTCAGTGTTTTCATTTATTGCTCTTGAAGCTGAAACACATTCCAGATGTAATTTGCAAGGGTTCCCGCAAGGTCGTAGCCAAGTTGAGGTGCTCTGAGTGGCGTGTGGTGACCTCAAGGTGTCCTAGGGTGGGGGGCCCCACTCCCTGCTGCTGGTCTCGGATGAGGTGCTGTAGCTGCAGATAAATCCTGGCTTCTCCTTCACTTAGAGGGGTTTCTCTGTCTTTTTGGGAGAGAGGAATGTCAGGGTTTGCAGGCACCTCTGCCATCACTGAGTTCATTTCTTGATGTGTGTGCTGAAGGCAGAGGGTGGGGGAAAGGTGCCTGTCCCCAGGACAGCACAAGAGGGGAAGTCTGTGCCTTGGGAAAGGGACAGCAGACAAGATAAGTGAGGTCTGCAGTCCTAAGGGGAAGCATTTACAAACCATAGCAAGGTTCTTGCACTGTATTCTTGTGCAGGATTTTTTTTTCTTAGATGAATGAAAAAAGTAAAGAAAGAAATTACTTCCTTGATGATATCATTCACCTCTCAATCCTTTAAGCTCACCAGACCTCAGTAACGACAGTGGTGTCTATTAAAAATAAATGGCTGCTTTTTCTGCTACTGTTCCCTCAGGACAAATTCAGGCTTAAAGCATAAAGACAACGTAAATTCCTTTCTTCAGTGTGAGCATACTAATAGCCTGATTTGCAAAGGTCCAAGTGCAAACAGCAGCTGGTACCATGGAAAACTCAGCTGCAAATTCCTACTCCTAGGAACACTTGCATGGATGTCATTTCAGACAGGCTCCTGGTGTGCACAGAGCTGTCACATCCCTGACTGTTTGTGGGACGGAGGTTTAATTCCTCAACAGCAGATTTAAGGGTAGTACATATTTGTACTGTGTTAACTGCTCATGCTGCTGGGTGAATAAGCAGAATCCTCTACTGCAGGCTGAAGTTTCTGAGATCTGCCTAATTAGGCTTTCCTGCCCACACTCATCAGGCAGGGCAGAGGTGTGCTGAGCTGTGCAGTTTGTCAGCCTCTTCTCAGAGGACCTGCCAGAGAAACTGTTTCTGCAGCTCTGGTATTCAAACAATGGAGTGGATTTGTAGGAAAACTAAGCACGTCATGATTACTTAGTTGTTTAAAATATCTTAATGGATCTTTTTCTTCCCAAGACTTTGTCCACTTGCCCTTTGAACCCATGTAAACCTACTTTTTTCTACAACATCCTATAGCAAGGCATCCCACCGCTTCCCTACATACTGCATGCTGGGCTCTCTCTGTTTGTCTGATCTGAATCTGACAAATGGAAGTCCTCTATGAACATCACTGTTTTCATACTGGAAGATGGCCATAAGTTTCCAGGTTTTGGGCTAGATTATAACAAAATCTGGGATAAATTCTGCACACTTAAATCATAGCTAAAGATTTTTTTCTGATGGTCATGCTGCATCATCAGTTTGGTGGGCTGAATAGAGGAATCCATAAATATCTTCTGTGACCTAGCAGCATTCATACTCCTCAATACAGTTTTCATTTCTTTAGTCTCACAGCAATCTCCAGCTTTAAAAATCCTTACAATCCAAGAAGCAGTGCTGGTTGCTCTGAGTAACCCATCTCCAGAGTCCATGGTCAAGAGAACATCTTACCATAGCGGGTGACTACAGAAAAATCCTACCTAAATATCTGGCCACCGCAGTCTGGTGTATTTTTTTGTTTGTTTTGTTTTTTTTTAATCATGTCTTTATTCCTGTAAAACTGCTTTTTTTTTTTTTTTCTTTTCTTTTTCCAAAAGAGTCTTGATGTTGGTGCATTGAATTGAGACACAGAAACATAGCACTGCTGGTGTTGGAGGAGGTTACCCAGATGATTCCCCTAGCAGTCAAACCATGGTCAGCAATGCAGCCACCAGCTTTGCACTGCACAGCCAAGGACTGTGGGCTCCTCCTTGGGACACTCCTCAGCTTTGCTAGCAGTGAGGCACTGGTGGCTTTTAACCACCTGGGTCTTTTCCATTTCAGTCTCACCTCTCTCCTACCCCCTCAGGATTGCTCCCTGCAGCACATTTGTGAGTTTGCTGCACAGTTAAGGGTTGAAATGACCCAAGTGATTGGGAGTGGGGAACTGCTGTGGCCTCTCAGGAGAGAAATATGGCTTTGTGTCTGCAAAGAGGTTAAAGCTGCTCCCCAGGAAGAGCAACAGAAGGAAATGCCCTGTAGCTAAGTTTCATTTCAGTGTACAGTTTGAGAACATGTGCAACCCATTACAATAAAGCTCTTGCTGGAAAATGCCTAACCTATGCACTGTAAAACCTAATTAAGGGATTCCTTAAAAACAAAGTTACCAACTAATATCAAGGAGTGGATAATGAGAGGCTGCTTTGTGTAATCCAACCCTTTATCTTTAGGCCTTCGGGGTGTCCATGGCCAGAATCTGTCCCCTTGTTGTTGCTGAGGCCTTTATTGTAATCACGGGCCCCTCCAGCATAAGAACAATTCAACCATCTCTTGTAAAGTTGACTGGCTCCACTTAGGTTTCCTAGTGGATACAGCTGCCAGCATCTCAAATCAGCCTGCTGTGACCCTGACAATGAGGTTTCCGCAGTCATTGGAGGGTTAGCGTGCAGGGATCTATGTCCAGCCCAACAGGCGCAGAAGACAGTGACCAGCATACAAGTGATGTACCCACCAGGCTCAGAGGGTGATGAAAATACCATTGCTTCTAAGGAGGATGGTTCCCCACCAGAGAGGAGAAGGACAAGAAGAAATGAGAAAGCTGGAGGATGTTTTCCTTTGAGATGTCTCTCAAGCCCAGAGCCTGTTGTCTACAGCTTTTCCACCTGACATTAGCATCTCCAGCATGGGTGGAAAGGATGCAAGGCAGCAGATCCCAAGGGACGTTGGTTCTTTGGGCCACACCAGAACAGTCATCTGGCTCTGAGGGGTTTCCTAATTCAGCTGGCAATAGCTGTGCAGACCCCTTCCATGACATGCAGAGCATGTGCACCATCCCTGCAATCATGCAGAAATCATTGTTTATAATGACTACCTTTCTCCAGATATATAAATCAAATCAATTTTCCCATGCTGATGCACGAATGCTCATTGCCATCAAGTCTCCATTAATTTTTGGTCTTTTTTTTCAGTGGGGCCAGCTGCAGTGCAATAACCATGTAATTTCCATGTGTTCTGATGTGAACAGACTCATAGAATCATAGAATAGTTTGGGTTGGAAGGAACCTTTAAAGGTTATCTAGTCCAAGTAATCCAGTTCCCTCTGCAGTGAGCAGGGATGACATCCAGGCAGGTCCCAGCTCCTCACCTTGTCCCCCTGTGCTGCTCTTCAGAGCCTACTTCACAAACCAGACAAAGCCAGTTGGAGGAATCTGAATTTTTATTATAGGATCTAACACATCCTCAAGCCCCGTCTCCCCATCTGAGGTTGACAGCTGAGGTCTACTAAGCTGGAAAGTGCTTGAGACTTTTTGGGTGGACATATGACGGAGATCCATCGCAAGCACTGAACAAGGGGTTTTTTGTTTGTTTGTTTGGGGTTTTTTTGCAGGCCCAGTAACACACAAACATTCTGCTTGACATTAAGCTCACAACGTTATAAAAATTGTTTCCTGTCGTAGTCATGGCCGTTAATGAAGGGTTGGAACTAGAAGCTCCCCACCTTTACATAGGCAAAGCCAACAGGAGCAGAGGCTGAGCCCTTTTATCACTGTCTGCATCTCCCCTTCTCCAGCCCAGCAGCTGAGCCTGAGAGCTAAGCTGAGTTTTACAATATCTGTAATTAGTCACTTTTATGGTGTGCTCATTTGCAATATTCTAGGTAAGGATCTGTCAGTGTTTCCACTATATACCCTTCTGTTTCCAGAGGTTTATAACCAGGCTATAAAACCACACTCTGGGGCAGAGTTTGCCACATAAATTCTCAGCAGAGAACCTATTCTTGTTTTGGTTTTGTTTTGTTTTGCTCTGTCACTTATAAATATGACTTTTAAATGTGTGGTAAATATAGAAAAATTCAGGTGGCTTCTTCAAGCACATGTTTAACCATGTTTCAGTTTAGCAGAGGCATATTGCAAAGAGGATTAATTTCTGTGGGTTTTGGGTAGCCTAAGAATGAGAAGTTTACTGTAATTGAACTGAAAGACTATCTGTAAACTTGCATCTGGATTTAGGGCTTTATTCACCATACAAGCTGTGCTGGAATTGCTGACTCTTTGTATCTGCTAGAGGGCAGTTAGATTGCTCTGATAGTGCATATACAGACTCTCAAATCCAAAGGCTATATCCAGTGCTCAGTTTTCACACATACACACCCACCGAAAGGATGAATTCCAGATTAAATCATATACAAACAGAAGGCTTGGTAGATACATAGAAGAATGGGGATTTGGGGTGGATGAGGATTTAACCCTGTTAAGATGCCTACAGGAACAGTGATCTTTGCTCATTCTTAGTGTGATTGGAAACAAAAATTCATGTCAATGTTCAAGGTTTCCTGTAAAAAACAGGATATAGCACATTGCTGTTATTCTGTAAGCAAATCGGTTCAAGGAGTTTTAAGACATAAATCATTAAATCACGCAACATGAGCAGTTCTCTCCCTCAGTGGTAGCACTGCTTCCTAAAAAGATTTCTCTGCTTCCAGCAATTAGAGGTGGATGAGCTGCAGCATCTGACCGCTTGTCACTATGTTGGTGGCGTGCCGAAAGTCTCCCTGCCACATCCAGTCAAGTGACAGGAGAGAAACCTCTGTTTGGGGTAGTTTTCTCGTAGGGGACTAATTGGCTTCAAGGACTCAAGATCAGTTAAAAACATTTTCTGTGTATCAAAGATCAAGTTTTGCAACCCTTTCCTTACATAAAATATAAAGTACTGATTTATCTCTCTCAAGAGCAAGGGCTACAAAATCTGCTCCTCATCTTCTTTTGATGCTTTTGCGGTATGTTTCTCTGATCCTCAGTCTGATCCTTTTAATTTCAGAAGCTTTAATCAAAACCTCTTAACAATACATTGACTTACTGGTTTTGCGGTTTACATTTAATTCTGATTGATTTTTTAAAAGGATGGTTGCATTAAGATGCTACGGCTTCTGTTTGAGTGATTCATTAATATATGCCTGGAATGGCACAACCCCAGTCAAACTGAAGCTTTGTGTTGACAGACCACTAAAATAATACCCTGTATATGACTTCCCAGGGAGTAAATAGAGGTTTTACCAGTGAGACCTTAAACCCGTATAGTTTCATGGAAGCCTTCTCGGTTAAGACCTGGAACTTCATAGGTATGACACAGAGCCATGTGTCAAATGGGACTGTGGAACGCTTAGTCAGTGTGTTTCTACTGACAGCTTTGAGGTGGAGTTTGGGTTCCCTTCATCTATGCCGAAGTGACGTATCAGTTCGTATGGGTGTGCAATTAAACCAGGGTGGGTGAGCTACTGCCAGATGAATTAAAATAATAGCATCTGATTTTCAACTTTAATGATGGGATTAGTGAGGGAGAAGCACTTCTGCAGGAATGCTGCCTTGTCAGATGGAGAAATGCATCTGTGTGTGATCGCATTTATCTGGGCTTTGCTAGAGACAGTTGGCTGGTGTCTCTGAGAGCTGGTCTGCTTGCTGCCCCGAACATAAAAAACATTGAGTAACTCCCTTATTTTTATTTACTGAAATACAGATCTGTTTGCAAAAGTCCAAACAATGCAAAAGATCAACAGTTTAATGCACTTTAAAATCAGAGCTTCTTCTTTTCACCAGGGCTCTACAGTCACAATATCTTGACCAACATATGAATCAAATGAAGCTGTCTTATCTTTTCAAAATTGACTTTTAGCATTTGTTTATCTAGAATAAAAAAAAATATTCATTTCCTCCAAGCTCCTCCTCTTGATTGGCAAGAATCATGGCTAGCATGGAGAAGAAACTAGATCTATTTAAGAAAAAAGATGTCTTTGTCTTGGTTGATCTAAGTGCAACAATTTGATGACAAAGGAGGGGTTAGCCTGGGTCCAGATTAATATCACATTTTCACATAGGAATGAAACAGGTGGTAAACAATTTTTAAATGGCATAATAAAAATGATCGTGAAAGTTTGTTTTCTTTCAGCCTCATAATGTTAGGAAAGGCTGCAGGAGAGAACTTAGGGATATGTGAGGTAACATAACTTGAGGTGTAGGTTCCTACAGGGGCATATGCAAAATTGCAGGTGCTTGCCTGTAACCTAATGCATGTGCTGCACCAGGTGTGCACTCAGGTGCAAGGGTTTGTCCTGCAGGAGATCACTCATAGGGAGTTAGAGCAGCTGCTGAGTTGAGAGACAGGGATTAAAGCATTCGGATTGCTAGTAATGCACCCCAAGTGCGGCTGCTGCTGCACCGAGGGGTCATAAGCAATAATGTTATTAAGGGCTAGATTTGAGCACCTGTGATATGAACCAGTATAGGGCCATATTTCACTCTTTGATGCTAACAGAGGCTCATGATAGCAGTGAGGGGCTGTACGCTCAAAGCTAAGATGTGCCTTTCATTTTATTGCCCATCCCAGATAGTGGCGTGTCCTAGAAGGGGTGACCTGCATGTCATGGATGCAGGGAAGAGCTGTGATAGGGTGTACAAAAATATATTTTCTTCCATTTGTAGAATAACTTTGCAATGTGTCATACTGATATAGCAAAATATCTGTCACTTGTGGTGCAACTGTTGTCTTTACAGAAACACTCAGCTGTGGCCTTTTATCACAGTTGGCCGGCTCTAGGGCTTTTTACAACACTTTTGCAAAGCAGAGAGCTATTTAAATCTGTCTCTGGGATAATTGGGGAGGAGGAGTAGTTAGTACTAAAGGTTTTCTAGTGATTTTGGAAGAGAAGTAACCCTTGAGTTGCTCAGGAAAGTCTCATTTTTCATTTTACTTTCTGTCTCTCAATCCAGATACTTACAGGTCTCTTGGCACCTTCACACCTGTGTGCATCCAAGATTCCTACACTAGGGCTGCTTGGGCAAGTGAACACTGCTGCAAGAGGGCTCCAGTCATTAAGAACTGTAGTGTTGCCGAGAAATAGTCTGTTTCCAATAAATATAAAGTTTTGGGTTTTTTTCTTCAAAAGAAAAAGCTATTTTTGTAAAAATATTCTCTGTTTTGAAGAGACATATGAACGTTTTTTACAAAAGGAGGAAAGAAGACATTCCCTTGAAGCTATAGCTGAATGGCAAACAATATTTAAAAAACATTCCCGAATAGATGCTTTTCTCTTCCAAATGCATCAATGCTGTAAGCTGATGTGAGAAGGGATTTGCCTGGCTTAGAGTGGGATTGATGTGGAAACTGCCTTCTCCAGGTAACCACTTTGAAGCCTCTTGAAGGTCCTGTAAAATAAGCCATTCCCCACCCAAATCCCCAAATAACTTCATCCACAGCAGGAGGAAGTGATCCAAATCAGTGTTCTTGCTGGCTGTCACTGAAGAAAAGCCCCAGACTAAATGAGCCATGAAAACTGAGCTCTTTTACCATGTTTCAATCAGCCAACAACTGCACCGTATTTTTTAGTAAAGCAATAGGAAAGTTTCTTTTGGGTATATACAGTTATGCTTGTGTCTTCATAACTGTCCAGCCAGCCCCTTTCAGGGGGCCGAAATTACCTCCTGTACCTTTCAGGTCATGCCATGGACCTGAAAGATTTGGGGGAGCACTGCACACAGGGAGAAAATAAAAGGATGAAAAAGCTCTGAAAAGGTGTTTGTGTGGGATCTTTGCAGGCATTTCTGTCTTCATCATGTAAATTCATGACTTGGCACTAAAAATTATTCATTGTGCTCCTGCTAAAATACTGCTCTACTTCAGGTTCTCATTTTCCCTAGAAGAGTTTTCATCTCTTTTTAGCTCAGTTGCTTGAATTAATGTTCAGGTATTGTATCTTTTCACTAGAACAGGCCTTTTTTCTTCTCTATCACTTTTAATGAAATTCACTCCCAGTCCTTTGATAGACCAACTTGCTGCATTAGTGAAGTTTAAGGAAGCCTGAATTTCCTTGCTGAGCTCAGGCAAGGGAACACAGACTTAAAGTAGCTAGCTGACTGCATTTTGCATCCTCTTTCTTCCTAAAACACGAAATAACTTTCAGCTGGGGCTGCTGTGTTCCACAAACTGGAGACACTCTAGAAGAAGCATGAGCACACAGCTGTATCCTGAGTGGCACCTCTCTCTGTGCCCCCACGTGCCCTGTCTGGCCATACAATTTAGCCCAATTAGCAGCTCTTGGGACCAGAGAGCTTTCAGGTGGCTGATGGGAAAGCTTCAGGTGTAATAAAAAAAAAAATCAGTCTGGCAAAACATCTCACCGGTGCTGGCTTTCATGGAAAAGTTCTTCTAAGGCTTTGGGAGAGGCAGTGGGAAGCCTACCCCCAGCTGTCACATCTGGGAGGTGAGAACTGATGTCCTATTTTCTTGGTGACAGGCAGGCCGCTTGAGAGGAGCGCTGGGTAGCACCAGGCAGCTGGAACTGCAATCGCGTGTTCCTGGTAGGAGCAAAACAATAAAACTTCCTCGCGTCTCCCAGGCTCTGCAGCTTTCTGATGTCAACAACAGCAGCAGGAGGCTTCAGGCACGTTCCCGGCAGCTGATCATATTTATCAAGTTCATGTTCCTTGCTTTTTTTTTTGCTTTTTTTTTTTTTTTTTGCTTTTTCCTTAAATATCAAGGTCTGGGAGCCACAAGATGGCCGTGTTCCAACTCTGGCCCTTTGAGCATAGGGAAATGTGTGCCGAGGGCTGGAGCAGGGACATGCTTTCTCCATGTGAGCCAAAGAACAAACAGCAGAGCCCTCCACGGGGACTGATTGTTGACATGTTTATGATGATGAAGTGGGGTAGAGCTCTCAAAGGGGGCTGCTAGAAATGAAGAAGTAAAGTGTGGCACTGCTGAGGGCCTATATAATGCTAAATATTGTAGGAAACTGCACTTTCTTCCTATTTGTGACCGCTTCACTGAGCAGTTAGAAGCGTCCCTTCCCAGCCGTACATCATGCGTTCCCCATTTGGAGCCGTAGCTGTAACAACAACAACAACCTAGCAGGCGCCAGGACTATGGAGTGATCAGGCTGAAGTTACAGGGACTCTCTCCATAATTTATAGCCTTGCTCAAAAAGTGTGAAAGATATGATGCTATGTGCCTGGAAATCCTACCCAGAGGACAGCTTACAAACATTGAGTGGGTAGTGGAATACCTCAGCCAACTGGGGCTTGATATTTTGCTTGGGGTCACAGGCAAAAGCACTTCATCTTCCTCTGCAGTGCATATGTGTGTCTGCACTGTGGGACAGTCCCTGGATCTGCTACCCAAGGTCAAACCTCCCACCTGGCATTTGAAGGAGAGAAGAAGGATGAGGGAGCCGTGTTAAATTCTCCCTTGTGGTGATGCACATTCTTCTGTCTCGAGTAGCCCCACTGTGCCACTCTTCACAGCTCTGTCTGTGGATCATGCTTCCCCCGGGACTAAGCTGTTGCAGACCACATGGCTTTGGTGGGGATGTGCGTGCACATCACACTGCCTGGCACCAGGGCCCTTAGTGCTGGCTCCTCATTGTAGAGCTAGTCAGGCTCTGAGTGCTTGTTTCACTCTCTCCTGGTCTCCACCCTGCACCATGCGAGGCCTCCAGCTGAAATGTCTGCAAGAGAAAAGCAGCTCTCCCTGATTTCCAGTTGCATCATTCAGGACTGTGAAATAGCAGACGAGCACAACTTCAGCCAGGGAAAGTGAACCTGTCTATAGCCAGGTTTGGCCAGCGATTGTCAGCTGAGACATTGTCCAAGGTATGATGGTTATGAGAGTTCTGAATTAGTCTTGGCTTGTCTTTGGTCAACAGAAAGGGAAAATTTGGGTGTATTGGCTCTTGTCTGTGATGACGTGTTTAAAAAAAGCAAGGAACTTTGCCAAGAAACTCCAGTTCCTTCTGTTGGGTTGTCCACAAGCTGAGCAGCTCTAACCATCATGGAAGTTCTGAGTCTCAGACCGCTCAGTGCTGCAATAGCTACCTGAAAGCAAAACAGAAATGCACAATCAAAGGCCGTATTTTGCAGGATCACTGGAGCTGTTATCTTTCATGAATCCTGCTGGCTGACCCTGAGCACACCTTGTCTGGGGGCAGAACAGATTTTACCCCAAAGAAAAAAAGAAAACATATTCTTCAAACAATATTTCAGTGTCTTAACCTGCTGTGAGTTTCCTTGTGGGCCTCTTGAATGTATGAGGTAGGAGCTGACAGCTTCACCTCAGTCTGAATTCTGCTGCTACTGTGCTGTGGGTTGTGTCCTTTGGTGGCATGATAGGCCTTGAGCAGACACTTTTGCTCTAAAAGACAGGGATATATTTTTCAGAAATCATGTTTCTGGGTGTTTTCTCCCCTGTAGAAAATTTATCTTTTCAACAATTAAATGGAATTGTCTGTGGGAAAGGTGTTGTTGGGGAAGGTGGTGTCGTCTCTTGAAATAACCGTTACAGCAGGACTTGTGTTTTCAGTGCATGACAGTATGAAGCATTTTCCCCAGAAAGCAGAATAAGCTTTGGCATTCTATCCTTATTGCAGTGTGGTAGCACCTGTATTTCTGTGTCTGTCTTTCAGTCCACTGATGTGTTATTCTTCATTGATAAGAGCATGTCTGCCTTGCTGGGAGCCACTGGGTTTGCATTGCTACTTCCTATCTACAAGCTTCTGGCCCCACTACAGGAGTCCTGATTTTCCCATCTGTAGCTTCATTTGTCTCTTGAATAGTCCTGAGCTATATTGACTCAAGGCTCAACCTCATGTCTCAAGCCTCTTTCTGATCTCAGCAGCCACCGAATTGTGTCATTTCAGTCCAGCTCTCTTTCCAGAGTCACGCATCGGAAACCCCACCTGAAAAACTATAACGTGCTCACTGTTTTCTTTTCCTCCTTTCCTATGGTTTTTGCGGCACCTTTGGTTTTGTAATCTTCCATGACCTGTAGCATTTTTTCCAGACCTTTTATGTAGATTTTAGGGGATTTAGAGCTGGATTATTTCAGTGATTCTTTCCTTAAGGAACATGACTGCTGAGAACTCTGCACCCTCTGTTTGTAGTTCTGTCAAGCTGTAATCCTCACACACCTGCCTGTATGAACGAATATATCAGCTCCATTTCTATGCTGTTGAAGGGCCTGCTCTGAATTTCAGAGATACACAAGTGTCATTTGCCTCGTGTCTGACGAGAGCGTGATGCAAGGGGAAATGGGCTTATGGGGCGGCAAAGGGTGTTTTGGCATATGTGTGTATCAGGTGAGGAGTCTGTAAACCCAGGAGAATGGGGCTGCAGGGTGTCTGCCTGGCTCTGTGTTCTCTGAAACTGCTGGAGCTGGTGGCTTCGTGCTACTCTGTGCATGTTTAACGTTTCAGACCTGATTTGCTAAAAGAAAGTCTCCAAACAGAAAATCTGACAAACAAACCACAGAGAACATCTGATCTGATCAGAAAATACGTAAGCCTGTTAGTGAATGTAGGCACGGCAAGGGCTAGCGTTAATGGAGAACATATTTGTTATTAAATCCCATCCGCATAAACCAATCTGAAACAGATGCGAATGTTAGTGGTATTAATAAATGGGCAAACTCCAGGGATCCTAAAGGTACTGCTTCATGGGGGGAGGAGGGACAAAGACACATCTTTGCTGTCCTGTGGGTTTTCTAAGGACTGTGTTTTCACACTGTACATTGGTTTACATTCCTTGTTGGGACTGAAATATGCAGCATGTTGGACACAGAGAGAGGGATGCTGGATTACAGCGAAGACAACTGTATTTGGGAGAGGAAGGATGATAGTTGGTAGTAGAGTTGTGCTGTAAGAAAACTGGGTTCTCTGCCCCTTTGTCTGAGTGCAGCTGGACTCTGATGGAGCGGTCACAAACAGTCCTTCTAGGGCTAGAAGGGTCAAATGCTAAAGCATGCTCAGAAAAATTGGAGTCACGGAGGTGTAAGAGGTATTGCTTGGGTAGGAGAGGGTTTTCAGAGCAATCTTGTTCTGTCAAATTTGATCGGATTTTCCACTGCTTGCAGATTTTTGATCCTTTCGCTAAAGCAGGAGGACTCTAGACCTTTATAAGAGAAGGTTGCTAGGATTTTTTATGTTGCAAGCCCTTGTGTTTTCCCTAGCCATCTTCTCTGAAACAGCTGAACCTTTCTTGGCTGATGGCTAAAAAGAAGGCGGCAAACCAAAAGATTCAGCCCAAGGCAGACAGTTGGCATAGACTATTGCAGCCCAAGTGGTTTAAGTTTAATGAAGTTATTAGCGATTGAAAACAGGACTTTATAATTGGAAATGTTTGGCAAGCTTAATAGGTTGTGCTACCAACCCTGCCTTTTAGATGTGTGCATGTACAGCGATGTGCATACACCCAACACAAAGACATGCGTTTGTGTTAAGATACTTCTGCTGGAAACATGTACAAATGCAATGGCACGCTGATGTCCTTTGCTTCCAAGGCACCACTTTTTAGTCATCTTTCTCTTCTCAACCTTAGTTCTTCAAGTATTTGTTGTCCTTCTTCCTCCAATTGTAATTAAAAGCAGGCTGCAAATGCTTCTTGTCCTCACTGGGACAAACTACCAACCCTTCTCATGCTCTAAGAATTATTATGAAGAAGAGAATGTATAATGGCTTAGGGGTAGCACAAAGCAAACTTCCAGGGTGCTGGGGAAGTAGCATAGATGCTTTATGCCTCAACTTTCTTCTTGCAAATTGCGGTGGGAGTGGGGTTGGCTTGTTTTCAGTCTCTGTGCGTGTACTTGTGTCCCTTTGCATGACTACATTGCATCAGGTGGAGATGGTAGCTTTTCCAGTGGTGCATCTGAACACACAGCAGCTACCTGGCGTGAGAAGTGTCCTTGCTGTGCAGAGTCAGCCAGCCTGTCTGCAGTTGGCCTTCATTAGGTCTCTCTGCGGTGTATGTTGCTGCTTCATCAGGCATCCCAATAAAGTTTAAACTCTAGATTACCACAAGCCCCAGTGCAGCCAGGAAACAACGTCAAGTTGAGTCATCATATTGTTTGAATTACACCAATATGAAAATACATGAAAGCCACAGGGAGCCAGCGTTTTCCCTTCAATATAAAATGAGGTTATGACCATATTAAAAAACACAACAAAATCTACCACCTTATAACAGAAGATGGTGGAACACAGGGCTTAAATGATGCCAAAAAAGCCAAGCATGAAAATAATTACATTTGAAACAAGGCCCTACTCTTTCTTCTGCTCAGCCTCATTATGACCCCTGCTTCTGTCACCTCTGTGTTTCCTCCACTGCCTTTCGTTGTGGAGAGGGGAGAAGAGCAGCTTTGGGCTGTGGCTGCTGAGCCACAACCCAGTGCTGCTGGGACTGACAGGCGGGGAAGGCAGGCACAGGTCTCAGCATGGTGAGGCTGAGGAACGCTAGACCAGAAACCCTGTTTCTTTTTTATCACTGTGCATTTGGTGTTTATCTCAATGGCCTGGCTAAAGGCTGCATAAAATCTCAAGTCTGAACAGTGCCAGTTTTGGGGGTCTCTGTACCTGGGTTTCAATCCCAATGTGATGAGATCACTTTTTGCGCAGGATCTGGGTGAGCTCTTCCCCCCACTCATGGTTGGAGGTGCTTAGGAGTGGGTGGGATGCTTGATGGCTCCAGTCCTGTGCACTGAATAGCCCTACTCTATTCAAAAAACCTCTTTGCCTTGACCCAACGAGTTGTGATCATTCACGAAAGGAAATCAAAGTTGTGGTTCTGGTAGAAAAAAATGTGGCTGGAAAAGATAGTATTCTCCAGTCCTCCAGGTGTTTACAAAGGAGAAAATGTCATCAATTGCCCAAACTCTCTTTTAAGCTGCAGAGCCATTTCTCTGACAAAGAAAGGGAACATTTCCAAACCAGCACAGAACATATCTCTGGGCCTTTACACCGGGGCAGCACAAATGCTTTTTCTTTCCATTGTTAGCAGCATAAAGCACTGGGATAAAAGAGAAGCCTTCATGCTGCTCTGTGAGACTCTGTTTAGGTCTAGCCCCAACCTGGCTAATTTTGGCAGCTAAAACTGTGCAGCTGGACTCTGAATTCTGCTCCCCCCACCCCCAGTTAAACAGGAAAGGAAAATGACAGGAAAAAGACTTGTGAGTTGGAAACTAAAACTACAGCTTTAATGAAATGATGATGATAATAATAAAAATAATTAAATAATTAGAAGGTAATAAAATATATACAAATATATGAGGTCGGACCCGTACCCCTTGATGACTATACATCACCACAAATACTGTAGAGCAGACACAAGGAAATGGATCTGCACCTAGGAGGGAGCTGGACTCAAGAACTGGATTCAGGAATGCACGGATCCAGGATTAGGGGTAAACAGACAGATGAGGTCCTCACTGGACATTGGTCATCACAGAAGAGGGTGAGACCCTTGTGATCTCTCAATTTTATACCAAGTATGATGTATGTGGGATAGAATACTCTGTTGGTCAGTTTAGGATCACCTGTCCTGTCTGCTACTCCCTGCAGGTGCAGCCTTTTTTCACCAGCGTGAGGATGGCCTTGGTTACTGTAGGAATAAGTATAAGCATTGGCCTTTCTGCATATCGATGTCCTGTGTTATCATTTCTAGAGAGAAACCATCCGAAAAATATGCAGTTAGCTTTCAGAAAATATTTATTAGGCGAAACTGAGTTAGAGTCACAAAACTGACTAATTTAACTCAAACTACAACAGACTCTCAGACCCTGGGCCATGGCATAGGAGACTATCCTTGCCCTGGTGAACTACCGGCGGGGCCAGCTGAGGCCCAGGGGAAGAAGGTTGCGTTGTCTTCCTATTTTACAAGCAAAGAGGAAGATTGGATATCCTTGGATGTCCACATCTTCTCTCAGGGCCACAAAAGGTGCCACTGCAAGGTTGGACTTCACCACCCACAGTGTGCCAGTGAGCAAAGTTCACTGGAGGACAAGGACTGTGTCCTTCCCAAACACTTTGCTAGTTCTCTTTTGACTTCCAGTTAGATCACATTGTTGCTAAATCTGAACACACTCATGCTTTCACATGCTGCTGAAAACCCCTGAGAATCTTCCCACTTCTTCAGAAGCAGAGCAGCTTTTGTTTTTAACTCTGTGTGCAAGGGTCTAATATGCGCTCAGCTCTGGTTCTAAGGCGGACAACTCAAAAACTATCAAAAACTAAAGTGGAGCCTTCATCCCTTCCAGGCTTCTTGTTTGTTTCAGTCTTATGAATGGTGTTGCACATTATTATCTCAGCTCAAGGAGTTTGAGTTTCTTTGCTGTTGGTAATTTTGATATATCGCTACCATGCTACACACTGACAGTATTTCTACTTTCTTACCTCCACATATATATGCAGTCAGGAACAATTACTAATGTCAATCGTGTCTGCTTGCTAGCTTGCTTTTTTCCCCTGTTGGTCTTGCTGTAAATCATTTTCACATTTGCAACATTAAGAAGGCGCAATCATCCTTGTGGTCAACAAAGTTACTGCTTCTCAAGTGTCATGGGTCACTACTTAATGTCTGGATTTCACTCCCAGTTAAAACCATTAATCTTGTCTCTGTCACCGTTCTCTGGACCTCTCAGTCCAGTATGTTTTATGTTGGGCACATGGGATTCAAAGTGCAGGATTTTTTTAACAGCAGTAGAGGTTCTGTAGCTGGGATTTCTGAGCTTAATAAGCAAAATCATCCAACAGAGGCTTTATTTAGACTGAGTTACTACAAGCTGAGCCTTTCTGCAGAGAACTGCGTTTTCCAAACAGATGCAGAGATACTGAGTACAGCGAAAATGTAGTAGGGGAGTTCAGTGGTAGTGCTGAGATTGCACAGAGTGGTATCACCTCAGTCATGGGGATTTCCCAAACTTCATCCTGCTGGAGGATTATCGCTGCCTCGTGCACTCTTGGCAGCTGCTCTCAGTCACTGCCTGAGACCAAGATAGGTATGAGCATAAAAGGGAAAAGCAGGGTAGCCCAGGAAAATGGACATTAATTTACGATTCTTAAAGGTTTGTCAGGAGCTGAACTCACCTGTGAAAGATTACACATGCCTTTAGGAAGGTTGGCTTCTGCTCTCGCTTCCACTGCCCTTGAGCAGGGTGGAAGCACACAGTCCATGTGGATGGCAGGGCAGCATCTGACTCCTCCCCATCTGTTACTTGCATTGATGGGAATTCATAGGTGTTATATTAGACAAAGAAAGGCTCCGCCGTTGTTCCTTACATGAAATTGCAGCAAAAACATATTTAGAATTATAAGCACAAAAAAGGAACATAAGCGCAACAGAATTCTAACAAAGCTTGTTTCATAGGCCACATCTACAGGGCGTCCATGCACAATGCCATGTGAATCACACTTAATTTACAACAGAATATATTTTGCTATTTCAGCAAAAAAAAAAGAAGGGGGGAAAAAAAAAAGAGAAAGCCTGTAAAGGACGAGCTTTGCTGCGTGTTAGCTGTAAAAGTTCCGCAAATGTGGAATCTATTAAAACCATTATTTGTTTATGATGTGAAAGTGATTAGTCTGCTCCAAAAACAAAAACATGGAAACTCTAAGTGCTGGGGCTTTTTAGGAGACTAGCCACTGATTCTTGATTATAATAATTATATAATAAGACTCTTTTTCTATTTTATGTATAATTACCGTAGCATTTGGTTGCCTCAGCCGAAATTGAGGTCCTCTCACACATTCATCTGAAAAACATATTTCCTGCCCTGATGAGCTTCTAAGCAGATGAGAGCTGGATGATTACTCTAGTCTCAGAGATTGGGAACTGAGATAAAAGGTCAGCATTACTTGTCCAAGGTCACGGTAAAGGGCTTGTGAAGCAGCTCAGGTACCTCGGCTCAGTGCTCACCTGGAGCCGCATGGCTGGGCTGGTGAAGTCACAACACTTCGGCACAAGCACAGGGACGTCCATGTGGCCCCAATTACAGACTCAGGGCCTCGGTTTCACTTCCTGGACTGGATACAATAACAGGATGCTGGGATAGTTAGGCTGTGTTCACTGCAGGGAATATTTTTTCTTTAAAAGCAGAAAAAAGGTCTGTTTCTAAGATGTCAAATGATGGAAACATGGGGATTTAAGATTGTTCTGTTCATAGAAACCTCAACCAACTTTGGCTTCTTACCATCTCTTTACACGACACTGCTCACTTTTGATTTTACCATCTTGCTAGTGTTGATGTACTCCATGGCTTTTAGGGGGCCATATGTTTGTTGTCACACTCCCTTACTGATGCTCACCTGGCTGTTTGAACAGCTTCATGAGCGCGTCTGCCTGCTGGGAACTCTCAGGAACTGTTTGCAGGGCCTTTTAGAAACCAAGCCTGCAACTCCTCCCACTTCCCAGCCTGCTCATCCTTTCCATGTGCTGCTTGTCCTACTCTAGAGCTACTTCTCACCTCTGAATCCTGCGGCATTTCTAACAGACAGGGCATGTTTCTAACACACAGCTAATGCCTGGGTTCAGGTGACCACAAAATGCAGTCAGCGAAGGCTCGTGTCAGCGGGAGGAGATTCTGGTCCTTCACTAATGGGCTAATGATAAAAACAGGTATCTACGTTTAGCAGCCTGGTAGATCTTTTGGCTTATTGTTCCCAGGCAGAGCATGAGGCTCTTTAAGGTTTTTTCTGTCCTATGTACTTTAAGCCCATTGTTTGATTTCAACCACGTTTGATTTAGAGTACAAAAATTCACCACTCATCTCATTACCCAGGAAGAGCGGTTGTGGCTGACTACTGTTTCCTCTGCCACGGTAACTGGCCCACTTGTTTTTATGTATTGGTCATTTTGGGTGTTACAGTAAAGAAGTACAATATTCAATTGATGTCACCCTGGAAGCAAGGCCTTTCCTCACTTTTGGAGGTCTGCTTTGGAGAAGAGATGATTAACAAAGCAAGGGCAAAAGACTTCAGGAGATTTTAGTATTTAAATGAGACAGTACTGAACTGTAGCAAAGCAGTTAGCTGGCCAGGCCACTGCTATCCTGGAAAATGAAATCCCGTAAATGTTCACTAACCGTGCAAGCTCCATGCTGAAATCAGTTAAGGGCTACTTGCAAGGCTGTCACTGAACCTTCCAATTTACAGCGCACTCATTCATATCCACACGCTCCAGTACTATTTTTTTAGCTTATTCACTCTTCTCCTTTCTTGTCACTGGAGAAGTGTGAAGACTGCACTCAAGGGGTGTCTTTGCTCTCCTTGTAAGCAGGCCGTCCTCTTCTGTTTTCCCCTCCTGAAGGTACTTTCCTGTTCTGCTAATCCCACAGTCCTTCCTTTCATATGTTACCCTGTGAATTTACCTTCTTTATGGACAACTCCAATACAACAGTGTTATCGCTTCCCTCTGTCTACTGAAAGGGTTATTCAGAGTGCATCCAAGTCTTTCCGCAGCAGGGAGGTTACAGCGATACGTTGCCTCACAACTTGCACCACAAATTTCTGTGCATTTTCTGTGACTTCTTGTCTCAAGATCATCCAGTTAGTGTTAGCTTTCTTGTTCTCCTCTCTGTTTAGAATGTCTCTGAAGTTGGGGTCATCGGCAAGTTTCATTAGCACATTTCTTGCATTACGTGCCATGGTGTTAATGACAATACCTGGCAAGATAAATTCTTAAATCCTGGCACTGAAACGCTCCATCAGTAATCCCCTTTAGTTGAAGAATTTCCTTTTCGCATAATGTGTTTCCTTTCATACAAATCAACACTTTATGTCCTTTTCAGATCTTGCACAAATTCCTATTTTTTCCTGTCCCGTGTGGCCCTGCATGACATGCTTTTCTGAAGTCCAGATCAATTAGATTCATTGTATGTCCTTTAGGAAATCTATAGCAAAGAAGCCAGATGAAATGAATATCTGTCTTTGGCAAATCCCAAGGTTGTACTGTATTCCAGTTCCAATATATGCTTATATATTTGATTACTCTTTCCTTTGACTGCTATTCTAAAGCTTTGCATGCTATTGAAAATGCTTAATAACAACTGATTTTACTTGCTGCTGTAAAGCAAGGTATTTATAAACTTTGTCCAAAAATGAATCTTGGTGTCCAGGATGCAGCTGACACTTCTCTGGAGTGGAATTTGCAAGGTGGTCAGAGAGCAGGTAACCTGCCTCACTGGATTCAGTCCACAGTGAGGAGAACCAGCAGGCCTCCAAAGACACTTGGACATTACAGGATCTGGTCTTAGCGTTCAGAATGGGCTACAGAAGGAGTAAGAAAAGTCTGTGGTTATCAGACAAAGTATGATGTGTAGGTCACATTTCTCTGTGGCACTTTGTCCCCACACGGGGGAGGGAGGAATTTTTCTTTTCCCTTTCCCTGCTTTCCAATCATGTGAGAATAAGCTGGACTTGGTTTATGCATTCACTTCCTAAATTATTGTTTCTTTAAATGGAGTCACTGTTGAGTGGATGGGAAAAGGGGAAGTTTATTGTTGTACTTTTGCTCCTGCATGGTAATGCAAGTTTTGGCTTCTATCTACATCTGTATTCATACAAACTCAGGCACGTGCACACAGGTTTATATAAAACATGTGGAACACTTGCCTGCGTTTGAAATGGAAGAAATGGTTTGCCCAATTTGCCCAATCTGAAAAATACCAGCCAGAAGAGAGGAAGGAGGATAAATGGATAAGGCATAAAGAGTCTAAATAAACTTGTCAGGAATGGGAATATGGCAAGTGGAAACCTGAATGCAATAGAAGTGCCAACAGGAGGAAAATTAATAGCTCCAACAGGAAGGTGTGGGCTTAATCTGGGAAAGTAAGTGAGGAGAAGGGAAGAGAGAGAAATTCAGCTCTTTACTAAGGGAAGAAAAGTCTTCCTGAACAGTTTGGCATGGAAAGAGGCCTGGAATGGATGAGAATCTAGATCTCCAAGTGAAGGAATGTATGAGATGAGTCAAGAGGGAGAGAGAGATCTAAGGAAGAGGAAGATTTACTTCTGTATTGCAGATGGAGGAAGATGACAGCAAAAGAAGTTCCTAATATCTTGGAAGATTTCAGACTGACAGAAAGAAATTTTCTTAGTTTAAAAAAGGGATCTTAATGTAAAGTTATTTTTTTACCTTGCCCAGCACTGGTCTTTTTTCACTCCTTTCTGTTAGAGGTTTCTATAAAAAGAAGTGGGTGAGTGGTCCTACTGTCAATATGGGTCGTGGACATTAATGCATTTGGGTGGATGTCCCTTTCTCCCTGCAGCCAAGGATCTGTCTGCCCTGTTAGCCTTACAAATATGTTGATGCTGACCTACTACTGATTTCAGGCAGATAGAAGGACCTTAACACCTAGACTGGCTTAACTCTCAAGACATACATGTGACCATCTCTCGGGTACCACCAGCCCATAAAATGCTTATATATAGGTGGAAGTGTAATGATTTTAGTGTAGACAGTGCTCTAGAAAAACTTAACATGGAAAGGAAAGTATCATTTCTTAAGGATGTTGTGAACTGATGGCTGAAAACAGTGAAGTTCTACTAGGACAACCCAAGTCCAGGTCTGGACCTTCTACAAGAAATTCAAATCCATCCCAGGTGGGCTCAGTGAAGCAGAGGATTCTTGAATGCCTATAAGGCAGCTCTTCAGTCCCCTCCCCAGCTTTTACCACTTGACCTGGTGTTGCCTGGAATAGAGTTAATATTCTTCCTAGTAGCTGGTATAGGGCTGTGTTTTCGATTTAGTGTGAGAATAATGTGGATAATACACTGATGTTTCCAGTTGTTGCTAAGTAGTGCTTATACTAAGTCAGGGATTTTTCGGATTCTGCCAGTGGGGAGGTGCACAAGAAGCTGTGAGGGAGCACAGCCAGGACAACTGATCCAAGCTGGCCAAAGGGATGTTCCATATGACATAAAATCATGCTAATTATATAATCTGGATGGTTGGCGGGGAGGCTGCAATTGCTGCTCAGGAATAGGATGGGCATCAGCCATTGAGTAGTGAGCAATTTTATTGTGCATCACTTGTTTCGTATATGCTATTATTATTATGAGGTCTTCCTTTTGCTGTCCTGTTAAATCATCTTTATCTCAACCCATGAGTTCACCTCATCTTTTACTTTGTTTTTCATTCTCCTCCCTATCCCACAGGGGGTGGGGAGGTGAGCAAGTGGCTGTGTGGTGCTAAGTTGCCAGCTGGGGTTAAACAACAACACGCCTTTATCCTCTATTACATGAATTGAAGGTAATAAGTCTTTGTGCACAGCACTATGCACATAGCTTACCCAGGTTTTCTACCACATACAGCATGTAGTTAAATTGCAGTCAGATCCATAAAACATAACACAACTCATATCAAGGTGAAGGATGCACAATGTTCTTTACTGTATAGCCTCTCCATGAGGTTTCTGTGGTAGACCCAAAGCACAGCCTCAGGGGCCAGGTCTTTGAAGTATTATTCCATTTTCTCTCTGCTCTTTGTATACATAGTATCCCGTTTTTTCTCATGATTTTGGTTCAGCTGTGCCCATTTGAGGTAACTTTCTGCTATTATCCATGTGCTGATTTTACTGCTCTGGAACCCCAATGGATTTTAATGTCAAGGTCAGGTAGGTATGTTTGGAAACCAAATTTAAAAGTTGGGGAGGCAGGTGTGTAGTCTGGAAGTAACTTGTCAGCTTCCTCACAACTACATGACAAAGCTCTCTGATGCGAAGGGCAAAATTGCACATATTGCATTCAAGCTGATCTTCATGAACCTACTGTGAGCAGGAGGAAAGGTGAAAGGAGGCCCATAAATCACATGTTGTGCAGTACCTACTCAGCAGTACTGCAGAGGAAAGTGAGAGCTTGTTTTGGGGCTCAGCCTGTAGATCAAAGCAAAGCAACCATGCCTTACATCTCCCCTGCCTGCCTGCCTGAGTCTTTAGTACTGATGTATCAAGAGGGCTGAGTTTGACAAGTCTTCTTGGAGAAGCCCAAAGTAAAAGTTTGGGTCGACCTGTGCCATTACTTACACCTGTCTTCCTTGTGCCTGGCTCCTTTGATTCTCCTCTAGTCTGTGCATAACCTTCCTGGGGACCTGATGTGGGAAAGCACTGGGGTAAGAGCAGCTGCTCTCCTAACATGACAGCATTGGTTTGGGCTGGATGGGAAGATGCCACTGCTTTCACATCATGAAACCAGGTTTTTCTGCTCCCTTTCTTCCAAGCATGTGCTATAAACACATGAAGAGGAAGGTTGAGCCAGACATTAGCACATGGGAAACTGCAAGAATCAATTTCAGCAGTGACAGACATACCCCTTGACCTTGGTTGGGTAGGGTGCTTTGTCCCACTTCATGCCTCAGTTTCCCCCAAGTGAAATGAGACAACCATCTTTTCTCTTGGAACTTTTGACCAATAGGTGTTGAATGTAGTCACCAGTGTCTTAACAAATGATGATACTACATTTTGTTCCCATTATTTTAATTCAGAAAGATTTCCATTTCCCATTTACCTTGCCAAAGTTGCAAAGTTAGCCATGGCAGTGTAAATAGTCACCGAAATGGAAATTTCTAGTAAAAGAGAAGACAAGACTGATTTTTTTTTTTCCCTCTAAAATGCGGTATCTTAAACTGACATGGTTGTCTGTAGGTGGCAGATTTCTTAGGTGAGGCTACAGATGTGGCTTGCCTCAGCCTCTGGTGTCTGGCAGGCAGAGGTGTCCTTCAGCACACCTGAGCTGCCCAGGTCTTTGTTTTGGATGAGCCTCGCATGATCAAGAATTAGTGAGTGGTGTCAGGCTGGGAGAGCTTGAAGATGCATCACATCGAGGAGCATCATGTCCTCTGAGCAGCTGTGGTCTCCCAGCTGAGTCTTCCCTCCCGTCCCTTGCAGGAGCACAAAAAGCAGGGTTTAGAAAAACTGAAAAGGGTGATGAAAAGCCTTTCCCTCAGTGCAGTTCTGCAGCATCAGACTGAATGAATGATGTGTCTCCATGTCTGTGGTGTACTTGTGGGATTGAATCAGGTTCCCTGGGGTGTGTCCATTTTGTTCCAAACAGTTCATAAATTTAATAATTACTAACAAAGGAAATTCTTTTAATGTAAAAAATATCTGAAATATAATCTCTATAAATGTGGTTCATTTAGCCATTAATTTTATAGATTGCTGAAGTCATTAACAGTGTATAAAGAGGACTTCCTCCAATGCAAGTGTGATCTCTGGCTGAATCGACCTTTGTAGTGATCTCTAAGGCAGCATCATAGAGTGTAACCAGCATTTCATCTTGCCATTATTTCCTTATTTTAGTAATTTAAATTGTTTCTAGAATTTTTTTTTTGTGCTGGCCTTTAGTTTAACTTGTTTGCTTTTGTGGGTAAGTATAAATAATACTGAAATTCATATCCTTCTTGAGGCAAATTGTCATACAAAGACAGGCTGTCAGATTATCTGTAGCTAGACCGAATCTGCAGCATGATCAGAGTATATTTTGAGGTGATTTTGACTTATTTTGTTTTTTTTCACTCTCTTCAAAGAGACCCTTTTTACTTTGTTTCTCTGCATGTCCTGTCAGTAGCTATAAGCAGTTTAGCACTACACCTGAAATTAAGATCTCTGTTTATTCTTGCTATCTAAAGATATGTTCTCCCAGTGGGAAACTGTCCAAAGAACAGAACCTCTCCTACTTTGCTGCTGCCATTTGGTCTCTCTCCTTCACCTGTGGGCTTTCCTACGATTTCTATTCACACAGATCTTTTGCAATTTCATAACTGTCTGCATATGAAAACCCCTTCTGCCGTTTTTTGCCTCGGTCCTTCTACTGCCAAGAAGTTTTACTTTAAGAGTGTGGGAAAGACGATGACTACAGAAAAGGCAGAAGCTAACAAGGTTAATGCAACCACTTCATTGCACATAACCTCTCCCTGACATTGCACATTGCTCTCCCTGACAGTGTAGGGACAAAGAGATGCTCTAAACAGGCCATAGGCACAAGAGATGGGCATAACCAGAGACTTTACTATATTTCCTTCCTGTTGATGAAGGAATAAGGACAAAGTTGGACTTATGTTTACTCTCTCAAAACAACATGAACCCCCCAAAGACAGACCAGCCTTTAGCTGTGGATTTTACATGGATTTTCTTGCAGTGCAGGTGAGCTGCTCTCATGTGTCCATCCAAGAAGCACACACTTAATAGCAATCAGTGAGACAAGGACTTGTGTGTGTACATCTAGATATCAGAGCTGTCACTCGATTTTGCTAGGAGAGTCAAAAAAGGATTAAACACACCAGCTCCCTCTGCCATCAATGGTGGATAGTCTGTCAATATAAGCTTTTTTCATCTACTCCATTCGGATTTCTCTTGCAAAGTGTTCTTCAGAAACACAACAGGTTTTCAGATATGATTTTCTCCTCATTAACCTTATTAAAATAAATTAGCATCCTTTATTTCCCAAAATGTTCTTGCCGTGTCAAAATCTGTTATGGTAAAGATTTGTTTAATAGGTAGCTAGAGCTCAAAGTCTTCACTGTCATAATATACTTGCCCTTAAAGAAATCAAGCGGTGCCCATTTGGCCTTTATTACAACAACTCTTACTTCCTTATGTGAAGGAAATGATACCTTATTTCTCTCATTAGAGTAAAATATAATCCTTTTAATGTGTTGGTGTATCACAGCATAAATTATGAGGACTTCTCTCCATTCATATGGAATGCAGACTTTTCAAAAGCGGGGCACAGAGACGCTGGGTCGTGAAAATAAAAAGCAGATGTCTTTTTTCCTCTCTCTCAAGAGGTTAAAGCTTATCAGAGTATGTTAACCCTTAAGGTCCTGTGACAGGCAAAATCTACTGAAAAGTTGGAACTGGCACTCTCAGGTACAAGATGGGTATCCAGTAAATCCCAGTTTTCTCTTAGGATATGTCACAATGCAAAACTGAATGTGACAAATATGGAAGGGAAGTTTTGCTGTTGATGGGTTTTCTTTCGTGTACATGAAAGGAAAAGGTGGTGTATAAATACCTATCTGGCTGTGTCATTTTGCCCTTCTAAAGCTCTCATGGCAGACATTCTTGTGGAGTTGCTTGCTTAGTTTGTTTGTCAATGTAAAGTGTACTTCCCTCTCTGTACCCATCACATTGTGGTTTTTGTATATCACTCACTGAATTTAAGCAAGTGGCAGGAATCTCTCCAGATGACTGCTGAAACACTTGGGCTGGCACAAGGAGTCTGAACACGGAAAGAAAGCCAAAATTCAAAACAATCTTTGTCTTACCCATAACTTCTGTGCAGAGACGCAAAGCTATCTGTGCTGTGTTTGGGGATCTCCTGGGCAAGAGGGGTCCTAAAACATTCGTGTAGGTACAATTTCCAGATGGCTGGCAGCATCAGAACTGCACCTGCAGCCCAAGCCCTCAACATGAGCATAGTGGCTGAAAAGGTGGCATGATTTCATCATGCAAACATGAACTTTGGGCATGGATATGCCTCCTCAAGGGCTGTGGGGTATCTGTGAAGGAAGAGCGGCCCTTAAAAAAAAATCCACAGAAAAGAGTTATTCATCATGAAATATTGATTTAAACACAGTATGAGAGCCAGGCAGATGACTCTAAAATGTGTGGCTGGCCTGTACTTCATGGTTTATAGTGTTTGGAGAGAGAGTTATGACGCAGAAAAAATGAGATAAAAAGCTTGTTTAAGTGTGATTACATGGGCTTAAAAGCTGCCCATTTTATGGGAAGGAGCAGCAAGCATGAAGCCAAGCTGTAACATGCTGTATGGTTCACCAGCACATCATATCCATATGGGCTGATTCACAAGAATCTGTTTAGCAGTCATCCAATTTATGGACATTCTCATCACTGGGCTTAAGTGTGTGAGGGGAAGATGCATCCAACAAAGTCATAAACTGGTATCAGGATCTTCTGCTTTTAAAGACAGCAGTTTAGATGTTTGTCATTCACTGACATCGCCATTAGCACTGGTGGGGTGGTTGTTCTCTTGACATTTCTAAATGGGGTAGTATTTATTGGCAGCCAGCCTAAACAAGAGAGGATCACTGAGACTGGGCACTCCTGCAAGGCAAATTGTGTTGCAGATGGATCAGATATCCTTGCAATGAAAATGCTCCTTCAGCCAACAAGTTTATTCTTTGATGGCTTATCCCAGAGAACTGAGCTGGTCAGAAATGTTCCCGTGAAACATTGTTCCTTGAGCCTGGCTTATTTTGCTGGAACTGTGTTGAGCACAGTTGACTTTCCCCATGCCTGAGGAAGAGAGCTTGAGGAAATCCACCTGTGTGCCTGGCAGATCTCTTCCAGGACAGGAGAAACATACTGCATACAAGTCTCTGGCTTCCAAGCGGATGCACCTGGTGGATTTGCCCCAAGGCCAGGGATGCTGGGAGCTCTGCAGCTGCCCACTGAAGCTGACAAGCTTTGACGTGCATTTCACTGGGAGGCTGCAGCAGGGTCTGGGTAGCTTCTGGCTTCCTGGAAATTGCTCTCTTTTCAAAAAACTGAAAAAAGTTTCTGTTCAATTTGGATCAAACCCAAATTTTATATATATATATATATATATATATATATATTTAAACCCTTACATTTTCAAGACACTGGAAACACTGCTTTTCAGCCAGCTCTACTTGATGGTTTTATAGGGCTTTGCCATAATAAAAGTGAAGTGAGACGAAACAGAAAAGCCCTGCTTAGTAACAACGGGGGATGGGGAGGAGTGGGAAGGGAGGCCTTAACCAGAGACAGGCTTGCTGGGTGACTGTTCTGCCAGGAGAAGACAAAATACATGTGCCAGAAGCATGATCAAAATCATGTGGGTACAAGGTTTTGCATCTCAGTGTCCCTGTAATCCAGAACAAATCAATGTGCCTCTTTGGAAAGTGGGGGTCTCTGTCCTGAATGGTTACTGGTCTCTTTGGACAGGAGAATACTGGATTATTTCTCAGGCATATCTGAACAGATGCTTTTAGCCTCTTACGGCTGTCTTCCCACATATGGAGCTTTGCTTTGTCACCAGACCCTGCCAAAGATCCAGTCCTCTTTTCAACAACAAAGAACTGTTTTTATTTACTATGAAAGCTGGTCTGGCCTTGGTTCTCAGTTTTCTAAATTATTCATCTCATGTCAGTAGTAGTGGAGATCCTCTCACATGTTAGTAAGTTTCTTTCCAGCAAACTATCAAGTCAGGGTTTTAGAGAGTGAGGTGGTGGTGGGAGGCTGAGAGGTTATTAAGGCAGAAGGAACTTAATGGCTCATTGTCTTCATTAAAATTAACCAGCCTGGTGACCATGTCTCCCTTAGAGTCCCACCCACCCCTTGCACTGAAAGTAGTAGCTATGTCGTCTCCTATTTCTGTATGGGGGATTGAATGATAGATTAGCATCTAAAGCCAGGGTCTGTCCTGACATGCTTTGCTTTCTCACTAACTAACTCAATTCCTTCCTACTTGGCTGAATCACGCAATTATAGAAAAACTGGTTGGAGGGTACTTCTCAGTTGGATCAGGACTGCCACCAAAACTAGATTGGATCAGCCACAGCTTGAAAACAAACGTGGATGCAGATGCAATGTCGTCTCTAGATATCCTTTTCCAGAGCTGCACTGCCTTGTTAAATAAAAAATTTTAATAATGTACAAGCTTAGCTTCCGATGTTGCAATTTATGTTGCATATTTTATTAACTTTCCTTACTTAGACATGTTTGGTTTCATTACCTTTGTCACCATCCTTCTCCTACAGGAGAACAGCTGTAGGTGGCTGTTCAATTCCCCTTCAGTCTTCTCCTCACCAGACTGTACAAGCCCAGCTCCTTTACCCTGTCTTTTTACTGAGCTAGCAATGAGCTGCTGAATTGTTGGCTGCAATACTTTGAGTCCTGCTGTCCAGCCCTTTTCCAACCCATATAGTGATCTGTTTGTCCACCCCATACTTCTGCAACTTACAAAAGGGATTACCATGGGAAACAGTGTCAAAACCTTACTAGAAATGAAGTGTATTACAGCACTACTCTTGCCATATCTATCTAGCCAGTCATTTCATCACATAAGGCAATCAAATTTGTCAAGTGTAGTCTGCCCTAGGTAGATCTGTGTTAACTATTCCCTTTTTACCTTCTAGTTCTTCCCATTTTTGGAAGGGGACTCCAGAGGATGTGCTCCATGGTCCTTCCAGAAATGGAGAGAAATTAGCTGCCCAAGATCCTTCTTTTGCCTTTCTTATAGAGGGGTGAAGTATCAGCCTTTTCCTGCTCCTTAAGGAGTTCTCCCAGCCACGGTGATCTTTTGCAAGTAGTAAACAGTGATCTCACAGTCACATCACCCAGCTTCTCCTCTACCCAGAGGTGAAAACCATCCATCTCCGTGGGTCTCAGTATTTGCACTGACCATGTATTATCTCTAAATTGTTGCCCCTCCACTCTTGGCTGTGGCTTTCTCTCCCAAGCAATTCTGAGTTGTGCTGAGGTCTAGGAGGAAGGTTTACTGGTTAAGATAGGCGGAAAAAAAGATGTTTAGTACTTTAGCCTTTTTCAAACTAAAAGCAGTTGTCTGTCTTCCCCACAAATTACAGTTTTTTCAATCACCTTATCTCATTAGAACTGCAAGTAATGAGGCTGTAGGGTAACATGTTGTAATCATTCAGAGCTGAGTATGAGACAGGGATTTGCTTTGCTCACTGAGTTCTGGCAGATCAGTCTCATAAAACATGAATCTTTGCCCAACTTAAGAGCCTGTGTAAGGTCCTTTAAAAGATACAACTCCCCAACTGGGTGTGTATATTACATTCACCAAGAATGTTGTAAAATTGCTTCCTCTATGACTAAAATCCAAAGGAAGAAGAATTCTCTATGCACATTGATATGCTTGTATCTTCTCTTATTTTCATAATATTCTGGGTAACACATCCCTTATCTCCAGCTATGTGAACAGTTTACTAAACATCTGTCAGTAGCACCCATGCCCATCCTGCTACTCTGGAATGCCAACATTACTCCAAACCCTAAAAAATGCTTCATGATCTGTATTTCAGTACAAAAAATGCAAGGCAATTTAACTCAAAAAATATGAAGTGCCTGCGCTTCATCAATGTAAACTTTATTTGCAAGGCAGCCTTTAGACATAGGAAGGAGCTCATTTCCATAAGGAAAACAATAGTCATTAGTTGTGAAGGGTGGGAGGGGTTGTAAAGTGTTGTGACTAAACTGGGCCCTGGAGGTCTGATGGTTGTCGGAACCAGGTGAATTTGAAAAACCAAGCAAGAGAACTCTAACAAATAGGTCTGTGGCATTTAGGCACTATGTTAAATTGGATTTGTGGTACTTGTTGCTTCAATCTGTGCCAAGAATAGCATGAGTAGCCTTTCTAGTAGGAACCAGTGGGACATGAAAATATATGCTGTATTACAGGTATTTGTATTGAAACTTTTTCTGGAGGATTCAACACAGGCTGGACATTCACAGTATTCCGTGATCTCTCCTTTCTCTCTCAAGCTCTGCACTCAGCAACAGACCAACTCACATGTCAGAAAACACTGATTATTGAGCTATGCTTTTGTATAGTTCTGTGCTCTGTTCCCCCAGAATCCCCGTGTCGCCAAGCTTTCTCCAGCAGTGTCTTTGCAAAGTAACACAACAACCTTGCACAGAGGAAGAGTTGATTTAGCCAACCTACAGAGTGAGAAATGGAGGAAAAAAATGTTTTATTTGGTGGAGCAGGATGATGACAGCAATGATAGTGGTGCTTGAGTCTGTATCAGCCCTTTTTGGGTCCTTATTCCCAGGCCAGCTGTTACTGGCTCATACTGCCCACCACACTGGGAGGGCAGGCAGGAACAAGGGAAGTGGGTGGATTTAATTCAAAATTTCAAAGACGTTGCTGCTGGGTTTGCAGATGGTGGCTGCAGATGACAGAAATGAGCTCATTTTCCCTCTGAACATTTGTTTCATCCCTAACAAAAAAAATCTTAGGACAAAGAGCTCCTATAAGAAATATGGAGTTTTCTGCCACTCCATTTTTTCTACCAGAAGAAGGTAACCAGAGCAAAAGAAAGCAGATTCTTGCAGTAATTCCTGGAGTTTGTTTTCCAGATATCTCAGTGGTGGCCTGTTTTTCACACTCCCTTTTATGTCCAGAACTGAGATTATCTGTGTACATCTTAGCCCAGCTTATCCCATCCAATAGAACTTCCCTTGACATTGACTATATTTCATTATCTAAGTCCCTGTCATCAATTCTATTTATTTCTCTTGGCTGTGGTAGTGAATATCTACATGAAAATTGGTTTGTTTGGTTTGAAAGACCTTTAGTTTGTCATGCTACAGGCTGATGCATGGCAAGACAAGAATTGATGACTTTTTACACCACTGGGTGCAGCTATTCTCCCCTTGGTAGCTGTTTCTGAGCTTGGGTTTGCCCCAGCTTCTGTCCCTCTTCCTTGGGAACACAGTTTGAATGGGAGTTGTTTGGTTTACCAACCCCAGAGTCAGCTGATTGATCCAAACAGCATCCAGATGGCAAGTGGTTATGTGACAGTATGGACAGTGAGACTGTGTTGGGCTGTGTTTTCCAGCCCTGAGCTGGCATAAGAGCGTAGACTGAGCTAATAGTGTCAAGTGAACTATGTGCTGTCTTAGAAAACGTTCAGATTTTTAATGCAGTCCTGTTCAGCAAGGTGTCTTTGGAACTCAGGGAAGGGAATTCAGAATCTGTTTCCGTGCATTTCTGCACTTATTTCCCCTGGCTTTGCCCAAATAATAAAAAGGCAAAGGGAAATTCAGTCATAAGATGCATTCTTGTCCTGATGTTCTCTTTGATCTCAGTTAGCTTTTAGATTCTGTATGCCTGAATAAGACAGTTGTCCTGCCAGTAAGAAAGAACCACTGCTTTCTCCTTTCTTCTAGTATGTATACAACACCAGGTATTTTTCCCAGAGGTAGCTCTCCTTGCGCAATTCATGCTCTTCAGCAACACCTCTTCGTCCTGCATTCCTAGTTTTCCACTGTGTGTTTCTGGTGGGATGATTTGTGCTGATCTTAGCTCAGCAGACTTTACGGGTCCCCTGGTTACAGCCTAGTAAGTGGGGTAAAGTTATTAAAGGAAAAAGCAAAACAAAATTAAACCCATCATGACATTTCTTAAAATAATATGAATTGCCCATTCAGCTGTTCACACACTGCAAAGTAGAACCCAGACCCTTTCTTAAGCTGAAATCCTTCTTGAAGCCTCGATCCCATTGAGGTTTTAGTACTGGATTCTCATTTATACTGAGGTCTCTTGAGCCAGGAAGCACAGGATGTAAATTATTTTTACTCTCACTTTCACATGAGAATTAGGCCTTTAGAGTCAACTTGCGTTGCCTTGTGCTGGCTGCATCAGTCACATATGACCACCTGTTGTTTCTTGGTTAAGTTTAACTGTATTTAAATTTTGGCAAGAACGCTTCCTTTGCTGTGTGTTTTCATAGCCCTGGCCACTAGGTGTTACTGCAACATAAATACAGTCATGGTTAAATGAAGTCAGCCACATTGTGCCCTGGGAGCTCAGTATGGAAGCCCCTTTCTGTACCCCTGGTTCCTCTTGCTGTTGTGACCTCCAGGACAAAGCTGCCATAGAGTTGGTGTGGTGAGCCTTGGGTTAAGGGGCAGGCTCAGGGCTGATAGAGAAGTATAGGATTCTGTGGTCAGGCTGAAACAACCTCTTCCATTAATTGAGCCTGAGCGCATAAGAGAATGGTATGGAGGATGAACTCCATGGTGTGTATGCGCTGCAGGGTGAAATATGGGAGAAGACTGCACAGCGGAATGATGTTTTTGATCACTAACTGTCAGTGGAAGACCTACTGCAGAAGGCAAGATGTCAAGTACTGCCACATTCCTCTCAGATGATTCATTTATAGATCTGCTTTGTAGAGTTTAGGACTAAAAAGAATGCTTGAATCATCTAGGATGACATCCTCAGTCCAGTAGATATTAGATTTCACTGATTAACACGTTATAGGGACCAGCAGATTGTGTATTAGTGAAAGGATCACCCTCAGAAAAGCATCTCCTCAACCGCAAGGCATCAGGAGAAGAACACCAACAATTTTCCATGGTTATTCATGCTCCATGTCTAAGCCGGCTTGTGCCTTCCCACTTGTTTGAATTTGTCTGCCTTGGAATATGGCAGAAATTCTCCTAGAATGTACAATCAGGAATCAGACAGGGAACAAATATATATGTGGTAGATCTGGTCCATATTGTTCCACTGCAATTTCTTTCTGTTTTTTTTTCATTTGGCCTTTTTTTTCCCAGAAGAAAAGGAGTTCTTAGCAAAATGGAATTTTTAATTAAAGCAACAAACCAAAGCTTGTTCTTACTGAAAACCTCAAAATTGAAAAATCTAGTTTTTGGAAAATTCTGTTTCTTAGGCTGGCTTCATTTGATATCTTACATCCTCAGCATGATGCTGTCTTTCATAAGACTTAATTTGTGTAATAGAAGCCAGCAATAAAGGCAGCAAATGTTCCCTTTGCCCTGTTACTAGCTTTAGTTTATCTGGGCTGGCTTCATCACCACTGAGGAGGCAGCAGAGGGACGGTTTGTACAACTCAGCCTTACAACAAATATTTTAAATAGAGGCAGAGACTTCTCATTCTCATGGGCTCCTTTTTTTGTCTGTTTGAGCAGTTTGCTTTCTGCAATGTGGCATAAAGGACCCACAGGTCTTAAGAGTTCCTACCTCTGCTTAGTCCCTGGTGCTTCTCCGGTTCACACTGTTGCAGTCTGGGGCTCTATACACTGAAATCTTTGTGTGATTTTTTTTCATGGTGAATGGGCTATCTGCCAACAAGGCCAGGGTAGAGTGCTGTATATTTGGTAATTCTGAATAATTCTGCTACTGTCTTCTGTAAAATAAGTGAGAATGCATAGATTTTTGTTGGTGTCCTCTAATGCTCTCATAGCTTTACTCTTAGCTTCTGGGAAAAAAATCCCAATCTTTATCTACTGAACTTGTAAATTTTGATTACTCTTGACATAGTCTACTGTTTTATGCTGTTCTAATTACTCCCCTGCCTCGTATCCAGTTGAAGCAGGAATTCAGAGCTGATTCAGTTTATCATGCATGTAACGCAACTTACAGAAAAGCATTTCACTAGAGAGCTTTGACATTGTTCACTTGTGTTTAGTTCTCACTTTACTGCTAAACTTTGCTTTTCTTCTGAGTTGAGCACAGGATACAGACCAGAGCAGGCATTTGTGAAAAACCTTAGCATTTCTTGTTATTTTTCATCTGTTGCCTAAGAAGCCTGACTATAGCACATTGAGCCCGTGCAGAACGGGAGCATGCTTGCAACAGTTTACACCGTCCTCTAGCAGGATGCATTTCAGAAAAGGTGAAATTACCACTTAGGTCGCCAGAGCAGATTACAAAATGTGATCTATCCTATGGTTACAGTGGGGATTAACCTGAGAGCTAAATCCAGAAATCAGCTCACATCTTTCCCCAAAATGCTGTGCTGAATAGTGTAGGCTGAACAGAGATAGTGCTGGGCCGTGAGGGGACCTGTGTGCGACTGGCACTTAGTTGTTATTCTGCTAAAGTTGCTACTACTTGATTTGATCCATCTAAATTCGGGGGAGTATTTTTTTCCTTTTATGATTTCTTTCAAGAACTTGCAGTTTCCAGGTCACTGGGTGACCATTGGTGTTAGTAATCACTCAAGGACAGATACAGCTATCTTTTAGGGCCTGTGTTGCTGCTCAGTAGTGTATGTTCAAATAGGAGTTCACTAAGAAATGAATTCTCTGTGCAAACAATAAATGCCTGAGATATTGGTGTGTTTTCTTCTTTGTCGAATCTCAAATCTCATCCCAGCCTGAAGGCCGTTAAAACACTTCCCCAAACCTGGCATTTCTGTACTGGAGAGGAAGAACTTTTAAAAGAGCTCAAAAAAAATAAGTCTTTGGAAGCTCTTTTAATGGAGGTTAAGGGAGGAGGGAAGTTTGGCAGTGCAAGATAAAGCAGTAATATTACACAATTGTAATGCTGTCTCTCACTGAAGCCATGCTAAATGATTTGTAACACTCTGAGAGAAGAAATGTGCATCATCAGCATGAATAAGTTCGAGACAGAGAGTTTAGCCAACACCAAAAATTTTAGATTTGCATTTGTATTGAGACTAATATATCTTCAAATATTGTATGTATTCCTTGATCTTAGATTGCACGTCTCATTGAAGCCACTAAAGCAGACCAGTTATTCCTGCAGCACCAGTAGAACTGCTTGGACTCTTTCCTATGCACAGCACAATGCGCTGCTTAATGTCCAGTGTCACCTCTCAGCCACACAGAGCAATTCTGCTGTAAATAAGTATCAGGATATAGTTTGTCAAAGTGCCACATTGCTTTTGTTGCTTGAGTGCTACTCTGGGAGGAGGTTTAGAAGAACCATTCAATTGGTGCACTTTCATTCTTGGATACCTGAAAAAGAGCAAGACTTAAAATACTTTGTTGGACCACTTAGTATACTGTAGTAGACCAGCTGGTGAGTATGTGTATCTCCTCTCAGACAGCTTATGTGTCACGAACCTCATAGTGCCAAACCTTACAAGATATTTTTCTTCATCTGGAGGGGTGGACCATGCTTTTAGAATATGACTGCAGGGCTTAGTGTAGTGACAACATGACATTTTTCATGGTCATAAAGCTGTTACAATAGATCTGAAGTGTTGTGAGCCACAAATACTTCGGAACAAATTTTATCTGCTACTCAAAATTTCATGTAGATTGCTACATCATTCCCTTGAACAATTGTTATTGTGCTTTTTGTGCAAACATTTGCTTACTAGCTGGGCCTGGAGGTTACAAGTTCAGAGTTATCCTTGGGCAGGAAAATGGTCTTTATTTCTGATTGACAGTGGACCCACTAGGTCCTCCAAATGGGCTTTTCTTTTGGGAATATTGATCTTCAACAATTCCTCCTTTAAATTACCATGTTTTTTCCATGTCCTTATCTTTTCTCTGTGTCAGAGCACCTTCTGTGGTGGTCATGCACTCCTTCAGACTTCTGCCATAGGCCAAATTAGCCCCTTACATTGACTTCTTTCTCAGTACGTGATTGCAGCTATGAGACCTTCTGTCATGAAGATGGCTGAGATGATGACCTGTGGGGCTTACATGTACCATAATTCTTATTTTCCCGTTTCAGAATGACCAAGTACTTGGGTTAAGTTGTTGGTAACCTGCACCACAGACACACAGGGATGCCTAAGGTAGCCTTGTGCAGGCAAATTCTGTGAGAGGCACAACCATTATGGGCAGCCCACTAGGAGATGCCAAACCTGAGAAAATGTATCAACAGAAATTATATTTATTGCTATGGCAGGCAGGCACTGAACACAGACCTCTCCAAAGCATACTTGCTGAGGTAACTGTTTAAAAAGTTATTTAGCCACAGACATCAAAGTATCTCACTGAAATAGTGATCTTATTTCTATAGAACTTACAAGACCAGGAGGAGCATTGCTCACCTGCAACTCCACTGCTTCCATAGGTAGCCAGATGTTGGTAGCCAAATTTATGGGCATGTCTCTGAACCCCAACGTGACTAGCTGTCCATCTGAAGTGGCAAGAGCAAAAAGCCTGTCTATTTGGCCTGTGCATGGGGTTTACCTAAAAGCTCTTTGAAATATATTGACATGAGTGAGGGCCATAGTGCAAAATGCAGTTTCTGACTGGATCAAAAAAAAAAGTCTTGAAACTCTTCCACTAATTTAAAGCAAACTTCTGTAATCTTCTCAACCATTTGCATTGTACAAACTGAGAAAAGTGACCAGGTTGGAAGACCTAGTCTTCATCTAGAAGCAGAAAGAAACCTGAATGATTTAGGTGCTAGATGTTTTTACCATGTACCCAGCTAAACAGGCAGGAAACATCTTCCCTCCATGTGTTTCATTATTAGAAGACAGTTTCCCAATCACAGTAACTTTTATCTTCCAAGTGACAAATATTCCAGTTTTTGCTCAATAAGAGCTGAGTAAAACTCAGCTGTGCAGACTCTTCAATAGGAAATGTGAACAGCACGGCTTGTCTTTTGCAGTTGTGACACTGTATAAATGATACCAATATTGTAAAATTGCTCTACCCTCTCCTCCTTTCTCTCACCCACCTACTCACACCTTGGCATGTGCAAAGTTTGCTCTCCACACACATAGCCAGCTGGCTTAAACTCCAATAGCAGGCAAAACCTCCAAAATCAAAGATGCTTGGGCATCACACAGCCAGTCAAAATGAGAAATTATCTTTAATCTTTGTGCAAAAGCCCAGGGTGTAGTGGGGGAAGGGTGAAAAAAAACAGTATTTGTTGACAAAAGTCATGACTATTCAATTTTCCTTTCGTAGAGAAGGCAGTGACTGCAGCAGTGTTTCTTCTGTTTGTGATAAGAGGTTAAAATACAAATGTGATGGGGAAACAAATTGTGAGGGTCCTAATTAAAATCACTAGGAGAGGTATTGCATTACAGTGCAAAGAAGCAGATTAATATGACCTTTCTGTGAACTCTCAACCCCACTAGAAACATAAATTTAAAGTCTCCTAGCAGAGAAGTGTTCTGGCACTGAACTGGTGTCTACAATCAGGATTTTGTCTGCAGGTATCAATGCACAAAATCTCTGCCTCGTGGAGCTCCGAATCCCCTGAGGTTTCTTGTGTTTTGCCTTCATTTGCTATCGTCCACGTAAGAGGGTTTCAGTCGCCTGGCCTGGCTCTGGCTGCTCCCCTCTCCTCTCAGCCTGGAGCAATTCCTCAATACACAGGGAAAAACTCTCGCAAGGAGGTGGTCACAAAGGCCATGGTAACTGCAGCAGAGCAAAAAGCTGTGTACTGCAGAAACACTTGCTGAAGATACGTAACTTTTGTCTGCTACCAATTGTTCCAAACAGTTAAGACAAGAATTTATTGTTGTGCAGCTCACAGTTACTCTGCTGGATTTCCATCGCTGACTCCTACCTAGCATGTTGCACCAATTCCTTCTGATTTTTAACTCAGGTCAAGGCAAAATGAACATTATGAAACAGATGTACTCCCTTTCTTTAAGGAAGGAGTTTTTTTGGCTCCCTCATTGTTAAGCAAACGTTTTTGCTGAGTGACAGCTGTTTCTGCTCAGAAACGGGACACAGAGTTTGGCTTTGCTTTAATCCTGGGATGTTTATCACAGGACTTTGAAGAATATACCCTTCATTTTCCACTTCTCTATCTCTCCAAAGCTTTAGGGTTGAGAGGGAGCAGGAAGAGGAAGGGTTTTCAAAGAGATGTTTCACTGTTAAAAGTTCAGCGTTGCTCTCATATGTGATATTGCTGGTTGGCAGCTTTATGGCTAAAACCTCTGTTTTAAAACTGGTGTGCACTGGTGATATCATGAACATGCCACATGGTGTCTGATGTCCTTTAGCGACAGCAGATTTATAGCATTTCCCCTTATAAGAGCTCTCTCCCTTGCCAAAAGAGGTCCAGCTGGAGTTATGAAATCAGTAAACAGAGATCCTGCTACAGTGAGGAAGCTTGTCCTTTTCAGCTCCCTTGATCTGTCACACGCAGTGCCCATCATAACTTTGCATGCTGGAAATCAGACCGCATCCTTGCAATACCATGGAAGGGCTCCTTTATTCCTATAGAGACATGGGATGCGATAGCACTTGTGGCCCTTGTACGCTGCTTCGCAATTAATAGGAAGTTCCTTATTAAAGTCCATATATAGGATGTAGTTAAAAGCCTATGGGCAAATAAACCCACCCTAACTGTGAGATACTGCACCCCTGAAATATGGGTGTCTTCAAGTAGACTTAATCCTACCTTGAAGGCTTGGGAAGTTGTTAGCAAAGTTGGATGTTAACATAAACAAATCTTAGTAATTCTTTCTACTGGAAATGTGTTCTGGATTTACTTTGACTATAACCACTAATGGCTTTTGTGTTTCTTACTGTGAAACTCATAGGCAATTAAGGAGATGGAGACAGATCTAATAGCTAATTGCTTAAAAAGTAATCCTCAAAGTGATTCAAAACCAGATCCTTCAGCTGAAATACACAAATGCCTTTATGCAAACTAAAGAGGTTCCTCAGTGGTGGCTGTGTGGTGATTTCAAGAGACCCTCAGCTGCATCTCCAAAGACACCATGGGCCCTCCTGGCCATGGCACATTTGCAGTTTGTTGGAGGGTTACCTGGGAACAACTGTGCAATGAACAGAGGGTGCAAGTTCCACATTTGCAAGGGAGTAGAGAACAACTTCAGCTTCAGCTCCCTTTGCCATTTGAAAGTCCATTCCGAATACCAATTTTCTAGCCTGGCTTCATGTGTAAGCTGTACCTCAGTATCACTTGGATGGCTAGGAAGCCCTCCGAGGAACACGTCTCTCCCCTGCTTACACCAGGCTGGTGATTTGTGACCCTACAAGGCAATGAGAGGGTGGCTGTAGCAACAGCTACCAGACCTGTCCCAAAACCTCAGCTGAGACAACAGAGTCTGGACAGCCCAAGTGGAAAAAAACATCCTTGTCAAAAAACATCTTGAGGCTCTTCTTGTCTCCAGTGGAGACAGAGACCTGAGCTGAACAGACCTTCAGAGAGCACCCTTGGACTCTAAGGTTCAGGTGGTGGATCCCGCATCTACAATGGGCACAGAGCAGTTCCTCTGTGGTATGCTGTGCTGCTGACACTCATTTGAAAACCTGTAGAGGTTTCCTAGAAAAATATTGTATGTGAAAGTCTCGCCTCTCTCATAAACAAGAAATACTTGACTTTAATTGAACGCACAGAGAAGCAAATCAGAAATACTGCTGATGCCAATCCCATTGAAATAAATTGCATTAGCGCTGGATATGGTAGGTCTCAGATCAGAAAGGGGCGTAGTTGCTCACATGCTTTAGTTTCTGGGAGAACAGTTCTGCTTGAAAGGCATTTCTGAAAAGACATATATATTGATCTTTGTGTGTGTGTGTGTGTATATATATATATACACACTTATAGATATATAAAATTTTAGTTGACACCCTGGCTTAGAGTTGAGGGAGCAAAAGGAGAAATGGAAAGAAAATGAAAAAAAGTACAGTGAAGAAATAAACCTCTCTGTGAGTATGGGCTAAAAGTCTAAAGAAACCCAGAGAAATCACTGTATAATGTGGAAGAAAAAAATTCAGGGTAAGAGAGTCAGCATTTTCTGTTATAACCTTACCAACATATTGGACTAACAGAAGGAGAGGACGGTCCTAGTTGGCTTCATTTCTGCACAAATGCTCCACACCTGGCTCTGAGCTATTTGTGCTGACCTGTCAGCCATGTAAGGTGAGAATTTAGGGACCAGATCTGAGAAAAAGGAAAAAAGAAAGCACGTTTGCATTTTGACTTTGATTACAGCAGCCTGGCACAGAGCTGAGACAGGGCGGGCTCCTTCACCGAGGCCCCTCCGGTGGGAGGACACAGAGAAGGCTGCGTTAGTTTCCATGTTGCTTAACATTTGTATTTATTTATGCGCCACATTTAATTCTTTATTTATTCTGCATGAGAGCATGGCTTTAATTGTTGGCTCCAGGCAGTCCTATGTTTACCCACGGGGCTACAAATGCTCACACTGACAATAGGTTTTAACCCCAAGTGGAAAGGCCACCTTTAAGTCTGCTGCCATAGTCCCGGTCTACCTGTTTGGACACTAGGGAAATGCCGGTGGCTTGGCTGAGGGGATATTTGCTTCTAGGAACACTATTAAAGTCACTAAATCCATGCTCAGAGGCCAGGAGTATTCTCTGGTTAGTTGTGGCTCCTGAAGCATGAGGTGCAGAGACCGAGTTGCTGTGGGAGCAGCACTGTGCTGCTGTTTGCCAGCAGAAGAGAGTTGGTCACAGGGGATGGCGTTAATGGAACATTCACACATCACTGTCAGCCTTGGCCTCTGTTTAATGCTTTTGCTATTCTCAGCAACCAAAACAGCCCCAGAGGGGCAGATGCCACCAAGTGTATCAAGGGAATACTCCTATGGATGCTCTGTCTTCTGCTCTGCACTGGACAAAAAAGGCAGGAAACCAAAATGCTCTGTCCCAGAGCCATGTCCATGCCCTTGGCCCCATTTGCGCACCACATGGAGTGCAAAAGCAACAGGGAGCCAGTGTGTTACCATTGTTCATTGTTAGCAGCTTCAGATCTGAAGCAGTGAATGGGGAGCCAACATCCCGCTTCAACTTGCAGAAGCCATCCAGTTCCCTCTTTTTTTTTTGTCGGCAAACATGGAGAAAACAAAGGGAGCTGCTGAAATCCAGCAGTGTTGCAAGACCTGCAGATAATAGTTGCAGAGCTAGTTGAAAAGGAGGAAAATAGGGGTTTGTGGAGAAAAATTGCAGACCTTCAACTTGCTTCTGTTTCCCAGGGTGGTACTGCAGCAGAAGGTGGATGCTGCAGGGGTTCACACAGCTGCTCTGCATCTTGCAGAAGCTAGAGAAATACTGTGAAGATGTCAAAGGAAAAGAAAAAAAAACCCAAACAACCCACCAACCAAACAGCCTGTCAGCACATTCAATGGTAAAAGAAAGGTGGGGTAAGGATGAAAGAGGAACAGCCATTAATTAAATAAAGATTGGAGAGGGGAAACCTTATACTGTTTCAATTTTCCAAAATGCAAAGCTTACCTTGACTCTAGTTTGTTTTTGTTTTAAAATCCTTTTCTGTGAAAGAAAACATCTAATGGCTGAAAATGATACTTTTGGACTGAATGTTTTGGTTTTGAGAAAACTGGTTTTTTCCATAACAAACTTTCGCATAAATATTCCAAATGGCTGAAGGTGTTTGTGTGCAGAGCTGTAACTAATGAAGGTGATTCTCAGATTAGACAACTCTGCATGCTTTTGCCTGCCCTGGAGACAGTCTGATGCCTCCTTTCCTTTACAAACTCAGTCATGTGAACGGCTGTGACATTTTGCTGGGTTAGCCAACAAATCCAAGGTCTTTCATACTAAGGATGGTCAGTGGTAGATCACAGCTAAATTATATTGTTTATGTTCATACGGTACCACATCTTTCAGTGTTATGAGCCAGGAGATCTAGATGTGGCTTGGAGCACTGTTTTCAGGAGAGTTGACCATGCACATGGCGCTCCCCATTCCTCCTTCACTGAGAGCCCGAGCCACAACCAAATGTGATGCCTTGAATGTCACATTTCCATCAGTGGTATTGATCGACAGGACATGTACACTAGCTGTTGGGGTGAAGAAACTTGACAAGATACGGCATCTTACTTTCATTTCACTGCACTCTTGTCCCCCCTCATCCTTTTGATCCAGATGCTACTCTCCATGCTGCTGTGAGAGGTTGGTATTTCTGACATGAATTGATAATATTAGATGTGGAGCTCATTACTTGGCAAATCAGTGCAAAGGAAGCAAACAGTGCCAGTTTGTTTTGACTTTCTTCCTTCATCAAGTGTGGTTTGTTTTAGTAGATAGTCTTTTGATTTCATTAATTAAAATATATCTGGATAGAGTATGAGAATGAATACAAAGGACTTATGATTGATATATGCAAGAGAGGATGAATATCCTTTGGTTTCCTATTGCCACTAAAGAAGTTGTAAGAGGCAAAGTAGATCTTCATTTCTTGGGTCTGTGGCTGAAAGGAGGAGAGGTTGATAATTTTAGCTCTCTGTAGTGCTTTGCTAGAATTCAGGGTTGAGATTCAAGGTCTTTGACAAAGCTGAGTTAATTAAAGATAAATAAAACATCTCGAAGATAAGATACAGCAAAATAAAGCAAAACTATGTATTACAAATCAAGTATTAAAAAAATATTCAACATGTTTTAGTATGTCTCCTTTTTTGTGAGAGAAACATCTGGGAATAGGTTTCCTTTTCTATTTATATTGCTGCAAATATTAATAAGCAATTGGACTGTCAACTTTTGGACTGCTTTGAAATTGGTTGCACTAAGTTTTTTTAATGCTTTCACCAAAAGTGCTACACTGTGCTGTTGCATTGTCAAGAGAATTTGCCTAGATCATGCCCCACTTGCGATGTTGAAATGAGAAACAAGTAGCTGTGATCCTTGCAACTGGAATAGTAAATGCATTAAAAATTACAGCCTGAGTAGGACAAACTCTATTTAAAAATGAAGTTTTGGACCTCAAAATCATGGGTGGTGCCCACTGGAAGGAATGTAAAAGACAGGATACAATATTTCAGAATTTTGAAGAACACTTATTTTGGAAGTGTCAAAATATTTTTTCAGAATTTTGCTTAGAAATAATTTTAGATTTCATTGATTTGTTTAGTCTCACAGTTCCCATATATGTTTTGTAGCAGTTGTTAAATAACACTGTATTTCTTTTAAAGTTTTCTTTAATCTCATTCAGTCTCAATCTGCTCATTTTCAGGCCAAATGAATGATTTCAGTTGACTCAAAATTATTGCCAGGTTGTTGGTCGTGGTGGGGGTGGAAGTTGCAGGTGTGCATTGGCAAAAGTGTTGTAGTCCCTGTTTTGGTTTGACTTGAACCACCTCTTTTCTTTAGATTCTTTCTTGTGTTGCTGATGACAAGAAAAACAACTGACTCACCTTGGACTGAGGTACTTGATATGAAGCAGCAGTTAAGCCACTTACAGTAGTAGAAAGGGATTGGACTGATGTCCGCCAGGCTACTGTGTCTGTGTGCATATCAGGGATTTCCCCTGGTAGTGGGGAGCGAAGACCAAACCCGTTACTTCGGGCTTGAACATTGGAAACAGTCAATTTTCTCTCCATGTCCTCTGTTTTGCATAATCTGTAGGAAAGTTTTCTTTTTTCTCTGGGTACGAAATTGTTTCCTGTTCTCCCCAAATTTCCCACAAAATACCAATCCTGCTTTTTATTGGCTTTCCTCTTGTGCCGTCCTGAACAGGGTTGGACTTCAGCGTGTATATGGGCTTTCCTGAACTTCAGAAGAAACAAGGTCAAGTGCTTGTGTGACCCATGCAGCTCACTAGAGTCGGCTCACTGTGTGTTTCTATGACAAGAAAGAGTTTTTATGACCTCCGCTACCTTGGTAGCCAGCTGAATTTGCAGATCTGGGGTTTTTTTCCCTGCCTCTACACAATGATGTTGTTTGGCAAGCAGGCAGGCTATTTGAGTATTTTTCCAACTCAAGGCTTCCTATTGGGTACCATTAAATGGCAGGTAAAATGTGATGATAACTGTGCAACGCATAACACAATGTTTTGTTTGCTACCTCACTGTGGTAATTTATGCTTTGCTGGGAAGCTCTGCAGAGCTCTTATGTAACTGAAGGTCTTCAGCATGTGTCATAAATTGCTTGAAAATGAGAGGAAACTTAACATTCCTTATAAAAAGACTAAGGACTGTAATTTATTATCGTAAACAAGAATGAGAAGATAAAAAAAAATTAAAAAAAAAAATGACAAGTTCTTTTTATTCAACTTTTGAAAGGACCTGAAGTCAATTGTTTCCTCCCGTGGAAGGTCTGGTTTCCATCAACCAGGCAGAAAGGCTTTTGTTTCTAGCAGTCAAATCAACAGGCCAGTAAGAGTAGCTTTGAACTGCAATTTGTCCTATGTATTTTGAAAATGTTCTTTTGATGTGTTTACATGTTGGCTGGGGGGCTTTTGCTGGAGTCAGCTCTTTCTGGGACGATTAATCAAATTATCAAATCTCTGATTAATCAAAGTCCCTCCTGACAATTCAATCCTTTCTTTCAATCACCTGCTGAGTCTCTACTAAAACCCAAACAAGCAAATGATTAAACTTCTTTATTTTTTTTTAAATAGGAAAGAATGAAAGAAAGAAATTTTACAAAAAAAAAAAAAAAGGCAGGGTGTCTTGCAGATTTGGCACTTTCTGAGGTGCATACCTCAAGGAGAGAGAGGTCTTGGACTACACTTGTGATGCAAACTGGAACCTTTGGCTACCAAATGCAGGATGTGGTGTATCCTGTTCAAAGAGGCACATATTTCACATGTTTGTGTTGGCTTCTCTCAATCAAAGCATGCTGTGATTCAGCTACACTAAAAATTAACAATCTATGTTATAGCCATGTATTACATTACGCCCCATTTTTTTTTGAAAAATCTTTTCAAGAAAGACATCTTCTAAAGAGAAGGAAAGGCAAGTAACAAAAATCTTGTAAATGTTTTCATAATAATTATTCAACAGCAATCAAATCATGCCACTTTAAAAGATCAGCTGAACTATCTGTAAATATTTTCTCATCTCTGCAGAGCAGTACAGACTCGTAATAAAACGCATCTGTCTCCCTTAATGCATTAAATTGGAGGTGGATTTTTATGTCAATGACTCTTCAATGTCACTGCATATAGCAAAGAAGAAAAAGAGTTAAATAGGGAATGCTGTCCCACAGCAACTTGGAATTTTCATGAAACTGGTTTTGTGTTTTTTTCTTAAAGAAAGAAAACAGACTGCATTGGATGAGTCAATTGTAAATAGTGATGTCAAAAAACAAAAGACTGAAATCTCTCTGTCATGAGACAGAGGTCTGAGTCTGCTGGAAGCCTTATTAACACTCTGATCATTATCTTCTTTTTTGGTTCTAGGATTTCAGACTATTTGTCCATTCTTCACATCTTTCCCTCAGAATTATTTTATAAACCAATATTTAGAAAAGGTGCAACAGAGGCAATGCCTCATTGTTTTCAGGTAAAAGCAGACTGAGTTTTAAAGGAAGTAAATAACTCAAACATGTCCAGGACCCAGGAAGGAGGAGGTCCCTGGACTCTGCGAATGCTGACCACAAGCTTGGACTGCTCCCCCAACCATAGAGTCACATTGTTTTCTTCAAACCAATCCCATCTCTTCCGCAAACTGGATTAGAGGGCTGTCCTGCTGCATGTACACAAAAAACACCTCTAGGTAAGCTAACAGATTAGGAACACAGATATTCCATTTCAACATTGTTGGTATATCTCCAGATTTCCTCCAAGTTATTCCATATACTTGACATGTGAGTCCTTCTGTCAGTCCACTGTTTTGGTCTCCTGCCACACCTATTTCTAAATCACTAATTACTCTTGTTACATGCTGATCAGCCAAATATGTTTGTTTTTTCCACTCCCCAAGGTGGCTATTAAAATCCCCAGCTGGCTTCATTCTCTAAAGCCGCCCCGGGGAAAGACCTTGCCCAACACATCTAATGACATCTTCTTAGTATTTAATTTTCAACAAGCATTTCTGAAGAAACCCCATTTTGTTTCAGGCAGAACTCTTTATTTCAGATAATGTGGTTTGCAGGCTTCATTAAAAAAACAGCATCATGTTTCTGTCTTTGTGGCCTTTAGAACAAAGTCAACCAATGTTCATTCTTCCAGTTGCAAAACTCCCCCCTCAAAAATAAATCCCAAAAAACATGTTTTTCTCCCTGCTTGAATTTATCTTCTTCTGTTTATAATAACCTGTGCCTGGCATCTTGGGTATTTGTCACCCTAGAGAGAATACAACATGAAAAAAAACAACACAACAGCAAAAAAGAAGCCAAAATTCAAATCTTATATTCTGAAGAATGAGTTGGCCTAAAGGATTCGCTTGGTGATTCTGGTGAAAGAAACAATTACACGTCAAGTCATGGATGACAGAAAAGTACAATACCTAATATCTTAAAAATAACAAATCTCTTCTGAACTTTATCATGGAAAAATCTTCTGGTGGTTGGCAGATTCATGAAATTAGTTAAAACTGTTTTCAGCATAGAAATTTCTGGCTGTGCCTAAACCATGATTTTAGCAGGGGTTGAGATCTCAGGTACCTACACTGAACTTGCAGAAACAGAGACATAAACTAGAGCCAATAACAATCTGCCACATTTAAAAATACTGAGCAGCACTTTCTCATTCTGTGCAGTTTAAGTATTTAAACAAATAGGGGAAACTCATCTTATTCTTGGCACAGATCTTATCCATTTTACTACTCAGTATCTGCAAATATGCTGAGATGCCAAGTAATTTCCAGGTTTTATCAAATTTTAACTTTGGAGTATGACTTTGGGATATTGTATTCAGAAGTGCATGGAGCTTTTGAAGCAGAATTTCCCTGGATTTAATATATCCCTTTCAGGGCTTTGCCTTTAGATGGAAATTCATTCTGAGCCAGTAATATTATATGTTATTTCTAAAATTTTTAAGTTTACAAAGTACATAATGAAATTTAAGTCTTCAGCCCAGGTGGAATAATGAATTAGCATTGAGTTCTCTTTGAGCAGCAGGACTGGTTGCCTTTTTTGTGCCTCTACATCATTCTGGATAGAACATGGTCTATGGCATGAAACATCTATAAAGAGTCATGACGGTCACTGAGGCAGTCATCCGCTGCTTGGGAAAGCAGTCTTTCCTTGACTGGGTAAAGATGCTTATGCTGGCAGTATGAGGGAAAACTGACCATAACCTGGAGATGTTTCCTCAGAAGCTTCATGAGTGCTGTCTGTCTGTAAATGAATAAAGGAGCTCCTTATGGTGTGGTTATTATCTGTACTGTAGCAATGACACAACATTAATCACAGCAATAAGTGAAAAAGAGAAAATATAAAAGTACGTTGGATGTTTTAATAAACTATTAAGATCACCATTACTTTTATTTAGGATGTTTGCTATCTCAGGTCCTCAGACCAGCTCCACAGGCATCCAAATATACCTGATTCCAATGTACTGAATAGTTTAAATTAAACTGAATGTGCTAAAACTACACTGCTCCTGTTGTTTTCCCAGATGCAGTACAATATGAGGTTTCCTATGGTTTCTTTTGCAACATATTTATCCTGCAGGGTAGTTTTATCAGCAGCTGTGAGCTTGATAAGGCTGTTGAACACAAGAACCTAAATTGAACTAACTCCATCCTAGGTGAGAAGGACAAGGAGAGAAAAAAAATCACAGTAAGAAGAATTAAGTGGTTAATACTTGCTCATTGTACCTTTATTATACCAAAGAAGCATTGCTGAGGAACTTGATCTGAACGTCCTGGAACTAGAGCAGATGCATGGCCACAGTGTGGGCCAATGTGTGCCTATCCACACTGATTTTCCTGGTTGTTTAAGCAGATGAGGGAGTCACTGGAGTGCAGGCCTTGCCGGCTGGGAAGCCTTCAGTAGCCCCATCACACCTCTAAGTGTGTTTGTTCAGTGCTGCTCCTCTGTATTTCAGGTGAGTCTTTCTTGCCAGAAGGGAAACTCTGTTTATGTAGCGTGTTATGGAGGTGACACGCTCTTTGCCCCTGTTAGGAAAACTTTGCTTTTCCCCCTGAATCTAAACCAAAAGTCACACTGGCTGAAAGAATACAAATGCCCTTTTTAGATGGGAAAGTACATAGCAGGAGTCATTCACTTACCCTGGCCGGGTGCAGGTAAACCCGGGGTCCAAGCTGGCACAGCAGGAGAACAAGCAGGAATTTCAGCTAAACTGTAACTAGTGGACACTGTGGGCACAAGACATCTCAGCTGCTGAGCCCTAGAGTATATTTTGGTCAAGGAGATGTATTTCAGAAGAGCAAGGGTCCAGGTGCAACTGCTACAGAGCAGAAGGCTTTTCAATAGTCAATGCATTATGACTTATATCAATCTGTTGGTCAGACATTTGGCCTTAGTGCTTATTGGTACAAGCAAAGTGTATGAGGTCCACCCAAGACTGCCTATAACTCTCTTTATTTAACAAATGAAGAAAATCAGCTATGATCACCTCCAAAATAGTTCCCTTCTGAGGTGACACACAGCTGCATCCGATGCTTCAACATTCAAAGCAATTCTGTAGAACGTTTTCTGAGAGGATGTTGAGGATCTTCTACAGACAAAAAATGGGTTTCTTTGAGCACTGAATTGATCTATCAGATCTCTTCACCAAAAACTTCAGTCAATAATTGAAAAGTTTCCGTCACAGATTTCTTCAGTTTCACAAGAAATTTGATATTAACTTACTGTTCACTTTGCATACAGACATTTTCTGAAAGAGGGTAAGAATACGTCTGCATTTGAACATGCATCCACTCGTACTGAGTGAAGTGATCGAGCTGAACCTTGTCACACTGTGACAGGTTAAAACAAGTTCCATAACCGTCTCTTTGTCTTTCTGCTCCCACTCTTGATTCCCAAGCTATAGGGTTAGTCTCGGGTTTTTCAGTGTCGGACCTCGTATTTCATAGCTATTAGCCACTTTTTCTCCCGGGAATTTACTTGCCCTGAAAGCTCTGCCGAGTGGTTTATATGCAAGCCCATCACTGATATGCAACTCACGTTGCCCACTAAGCCACAGCTGAGTCCGATCTGCTTTATATTCAGCCTTCACACTTGAGAGAGCGAACACCAGGATTTTGTGAGCCCAGAGCAAAAAGACTTAAAACAATGGAACTGTTCAGAGCTGTTTCCTTTGGAGATGTTTGGTGCTGATTAGATCTAGCTGCACAGCATGTAGCCACCTAGCAAAGTGCTTAGCAAGAGCTGCCTCTTAGCGCCAGGGCGTACATGCAATGCAAAGAGATTTTTAATTCCATCTGTCACACACAACTTTTTACAAGGCTTCCAAAAATCACATAACCCTGTGCCCAGACCCAGCTCTGAGAGCAAAGCCCTTTTGTTTATTGTCTTTGGGCCTGGTGTGCCTGCAGCTGTGCTGGTGGCAGCAGCCACCTCTCCGATGGACCCCCTTGATGGGGTGAGTGGTGACTGAGATCTTCCCACATCCACCCTTCGTTTCTCGGCGTGACAGTGGCAGAAGGTCATGGACATCTCTTCCTTTTGCCTGATGAGTCCTCTTGGAGCTCAGTGATGGCCACCCCCTGCCGAATGTCCCCCTGAGTGTAAGGCTGGCTGCAGTCACTGGAGCCCTTCTTGTTGAGACTTGCCCTTCATGTTGTGACTGTCAACTGTGATGGCATTTCTCATGGTCAAGGTCTGTCCTAAATCCCACAAGCTGGTGGGTTCTGGACATCAGAGAAGATCCCATATCAATTGTGATTCCATACCAGTTAATGTCCTTTTGCCTGCTGTGCATCTGCATGTTCTCATGCCATACCATCTGCATTACAGCAATTTGAGTGCTTTTGGATGGCAGGAGGGGTGAGAGGAAGGTGGAAAGGGGTATATGTCACTTGTGGGCCTCCAGTCATCCTCTTATTGCAGTCACTGGATAAATTAAACGTACATTGACATAAAATAATAATGTAAATCCATTTGGGGTCGTGTCTTTCCTCCAGTCATAAAAGAAATTCTGAAACTGAGAGTATCTCTCAAGTCCATATGTGCTATTAAGTATCTGAAAACAGCTGAAGGGATAAGATTTGCCTTCCTAAAGATGTTGCCGGCTCATGTTTGCGGGCTGTCCAGCACACATACCCACAGCAAGCAGCTGGCATGTGGCAGTGGCACACAAACAGTGGAATGTGTCTGGCATAGGGGGCTTTTTCAGCTTGTATTTTCCTATCTGACTGTGCCAGGAGACATACTTGTGTTTATTGCAGGAGCTGGGAGTTGCCTACAGGTGCTAATTATTGACTGTTTCTCCTCCACAAGGGAGCTAGTGTGTGAGCCACCCTTCACCCCTCCTGGGAGCCACTATCACATTTGCTGGCCCTTCCCTGCAGCTGGAAATGAGCTGTTTAGGTTGGAGTGGACGGTGCAGATGGTGCCATGTGTGGCACGCTCTGCTAGCAAGAGTGGATTATGAGCAGCTGCTGTTGCCTCTTAGGAGGTCATTGATGGGAAGAGGAATCCAAAATGCATTTGCACTTGCACAAGACTCCCCAGGCTGACAAACACGCTTTCATCTCAAAGGCTGCGCCAACAGCCTACACCGGGTCTGTTTAGCCCTGAACATGGCCTGGTTTTTCAAGTATGGGAGCAAAAAGCACTCAGCATCCTCCCAAAGAACAGCAGCTGTCTGACTTCCAAGGTTCCACAGTACCTGCGCAGCAGCTTGCCTTACATATAACAAGTATCTCCTGTCCCATGAGAGGGTCATCAGAGAGACTGATCTATCCCCAGATGAACATTTGTTTTCTGCAGGATATTGCCCTGGCAGCACTGAGTATACCACCCTTGGTAATGGCAGGTTGATCTTACACAACACGCAGAGTCTGCAGAAGTGATGAAATCCAGAATATAAACCGGTATTTTTCACTTCTGATGGCTATCAGATAAAGAAAAACAACTTCTGGCTTTCTTCTGCCCTCCCTGTTCCCAAGCAAGAAGCATTTATTATACATTTTATTTAAGATTTAGGCTGATGTAGCAAAATTGCTGCTGTACTGCTTTTGTTGAAAAGACAGATGAACTTAATTACTAAAGGAAAAAGTTTGCCTTGATAATATACTATTCATTTTTTAGCTGTGGTCTTTCCTGATGTCAATTAATATATATATATATATATAAAAATCACAGCGGACTAAAGTCTCAGGACATCATTTTCTGACAGGTGGCATGGAGAAGGGAGAGATTTGAGAAGATTCCTTCAATGTGGCTAAAATTGTCACATTTTAACTTCGTCAATTTTATGTGAAAACAAAAGTTGAGGAGTCTTTGCACCTGAACCTATAAACTGGCCCTTGCTTCCTTGAAACACAGCCAAGATTTGTTGGAAATTTGGTCCACCTCAGGGACAGTCTTTTGAACTCTATAATAAAAGCCAAGTTGAGGTAAATTCACCACATGTCAGGAGTAGATGTGAGAGGTTCATGTTGCTTTTTTCATACTTATGGTGTGGCTCTTTCTGCTGATTAGAATAGCCATATTGATATGGTCCTGATCCTTGCCAGGAGACCCACAGTCATACATTTGTGTTTGAAAAAATAGCAAGAACAGGCATTTCACATGAAAACCTTTCAATGTGCTTGACGTTTATCTGGGTTCCTTTGAGAAAAGGAGTTGAGTTGTATAGGAAATTTAAATTTGAAAATTTCCTTAGTTAATATTGAAGTGCTAATGCTCCCAAGAAATATTAAGAAGTATGCATCTTTCTTCATTATTTATTTTTCATGATCTTTAGATCAGGATCAGTCATTTTCAGTAGTGCTCTATGACACAGTTTGATACTAACTTGCTGAAATGCAGCATACAGTAGAAAACTTCACTAAATCAGGGATCGGAGCTCCTTAACAACATATACTTGCATACTCTACCAGCCAGCCGTAAGATTTTTTTTGCATCTGTTTATATCCTCTTTTCCCTCCAGTACAGAAAATGATGCCAAGATACGTTTTGCACTGGTCTACTACACACTGAGATTTCCCCTGCTCCCAGCCCCGCCTCACAGAGAGCACTTTAGTTTTCATTTATTACTTTAATATAACTTTTTTCCTCCTGTATTTCACAACATTGAGCAACTTCCTCCTGGCTGCAATCACCGGGGCCCATTTGGCATCATGGTGGAGGAATCCGAGGCATGCTCCACAATGCGCAGCCCCCTGGTGACCCACAGTCAGGCTTTGGGCAGCCCCACTCACCTCTTCCCTTAATTTTTTTTGGAGCAGAGTGGGGTAAAAAAATAGTTTTTCTATCTCACAACAGCAACTTGTGATTGCAAGGTTGTTTTTCCCCTCTCTGTCTCACTGTGAACCAGTAGGTCTCACTTGAAATGAATGAGTGGGAGAGAGAAAGGAGAACAAATACTTGACAGTCCCCTGGTGAGGGAAATACTCAGGCTGCCAGCACTCCAGGCTGAATTCCCAGTTCTAAAGGCTATGCCTTTCACACCCAGTTGGCCTCCCTACCCTAAGCCACAGGATGCTCTGGACCAGGGCAAACACATCCTCCCTTTCTGTGCACAACCAAAAATTCATCTTTGCAAAAGAGGTGGGAACAAACCCACAGTTTTTCTCCAAAAAGTTTCTGTCTCAGTGTATTGGTGTTTTCCACCTCCAAAAACATTTTGTAAGAGCTTTTCAGCCCATTCGCTTCTGTGGCCTTTAAAAGCATGTCAGTCATTGCAGTTATTTCAGTAGCTGGTCCTGTCGGAGAGGGTTAAACACAATTGATTCCAATGGCACCTAATTTGTATGAATGAGTGTTTTCATGTGTACAGATACATGTAATGGTTTTGAAGACATTTATGTGACTGATATAATTAAATCCAGTGGTCTTGTATTCCTTCAGATTTGGATAGTGGAGATATTATGAGAATACCAGGTCTTTCTTTATGGAAAAGTCTTACAGAATTTAATAAGAAAACAATAACCATTCTTAGGCTTTGGGGCTTTTTGAATAGGATTTAAAAGTGAATTACATCATAGCAATTCTATAGAATGTCTTAAAAAGTCTTTGCAAGAGGGGATCATTCTCTATCAAATTTTAAAGTTTACATAGTCATTTCGATAGATTATTTCATTTCTTTCCAATCCTACTGGTTGCACTCCTGTGGATTTCTATGGGGCTTTCCCATATGGCACATATTATTTTGGCCATAAATATACTCCCTGAGGCAAAATGGGCTACAAAAGACATACAGCTTCAGTACAGCCCATGAAATCACATTAGCTTCTATCAAGGCTGAGTCAAGTTTGCAAAACTGTTTTGCTCCTCTATTCCTTACATCTGCTTGAGACCTCCTTGCACAAGGCTGTACAGCAGTGGAAAGGTGGTTTCCTGCCCCATGGAGGACACTGTCTTCAGCTTCCTATATGAGACCTGTGAATTCTGGCATGTAGTCTAACAAGCTTGCTAGAACCCATCACGCTTAGTAAGAAATTGAAGAGGTGAATGGTGTGATCAGTTAAAGTGTTTTCAATTCTAATCAGCTTTTTCTTCCAAGTTTCCACTCCTCTGTACCTTCCCCCCACCCCGCTCCTCCCTGTGAGCTGCAGCCAGCACTGTTTATGATGTGCTATGAGGCACCACATGCTTCTCTCCTCCCAGCAGTGCAGCTGCAAGGGCCGATGGTATTGCCTTTCTGTCTTCTTGGGGCTTCACCCCTGTTCCCATTGTTGTGCTCACCCATGTTCAGTGACCCTTGGTGGTAGCTCTCCATCCAGTTCCAGTGCCCTATGGAAGCACATGAGGTTAAATAACATCACTTGAACATTAGCCTTGTCCAGGAGCAGGCTGACCTATTTACTTATCAGAAGCCGATTTCCAAAGAACTGTAATCCACAATTTCAGCTGAAGGGACTAAATCTTACGAGCTCATATGTCTCTCTTGGCCTTTGGGGTAACAAGAGTGCACTTTCTTGCTTGCTGGTGATGTACTGTGGTGGGTGGGTGGGATGCCTTTCCACTTTCACCTTACCGTTGACCTTATGATTTATTTTGTTTAACCTAAGCCTACTGAATTCCAGCCCTTCTTGTACAGCCCGGTGCAACCTGCAATATAACCTTACACCTAATTAGGTAAGCACACCGTAAGGCTTCACTTACATTAGTTTTGCAGTGATTTATTTTTCTTCTCATACCCTTAGGAAAGTGGACACCACCAGTGGATGGTGGGGTCAGACTTCACCTTCTCTTGCATGAGCTTAAGTAAGCAAATGTCTTTGAAGGAACTTCAAAGCAGAGGATCCAGAGAGGGGCAGCTTTTTAGCCCTGTAACTAACAGCTTAGCATGTTGAGATCAAACCTCAGCACAATGCTGAATGTTTGGGCCACTTGGATAAACCAGTGTGTAATATGAGCCCAGAAGAAGGCAAGATTCAGACATAGACTGCAGTGCTGCCAGTGGAAAGAATTGGTTTCCATAGCTGGAGATCTAGTCCTTAACTTATCATTTGAGATAGTAAAGTTCCCCAATGCAGAGAGTAGTGTGTCTCAGCCTGATTACATTGCATGCAAAGCAGCCAGGCCCTTGATTTTGATGAGGCTATGCCATTTTCTCCCACAAGAGCATTTAGTTCCATGCACAGACCTTTTGAGCCTGGCTAGAAATCACATATCAGTGGGAACTTACTTCTCTAACAGCACAAATAATTTACAGAAAGGCCTTTGCCATTATTATTCTGCTGTATTTCTTCAACATATAAAATTATTTTATATTGCATATTTTCCCATGCCCTTTCCCTGCTTACACTGTCTGCCTCAACTCGTAGCTAATGACGTTTGTTGAATAAGCTCAGCGCATTTTGATAAGTCTTCTGCCAAAGTGTCTGTAATAAAAATAAGAAGAATGACAAGTGGAACAGAGCAAAAAGGATTCCAACAGCAACAACTGAAGGTTAAAACAGCATAAAATGGGGAAAACATAACAAAAACAGAACACAGTGAGTCCACATTGCCTTCATTAAGAACATTTAATGCTTAATTTTGTTTTATAGCCCTGGCTCTCAAGCTATCCTTGCAACTTAGATTCCCTTCTTTCACTGTATGAGTTTGCCTTCAATTCCTGTTGCAGCAGAGGCAACTCTTTCAGTCTTTTTTACACTTTCAGTCTTTGGCCTCATCGGCTTTTAGTTGTCTAAGAGCTGGAGTGAAGACCTGTCTCCTGTCTGTGGAAATGCGACCGCAGAAGGCCAGTGGTTCACAGCCCCTCACAACTTGCTTCTCTGCTGCCAAAGGGAACAGATGCCACAGCAGTGAGGTGAGGCAAATGTCATGGAGAGTGTATAGCCAAGTATTCAGGATATTTCCTGGTTTTTCATATCTAGATCTGTGCCAGCCTGGAGCCATTATATGGACCTCCACACAGCTGGGGACAACGGGTGTGAACCTGATCCTAGGGTGAAATTCCCACACATGGCACCAGCTGTTCCCAGCACTTCTTCGACGTGGTGGGTGGGAACAGCCCTCAGATATTACTCCTTAACGCATTAATCCCTTCCCTGCTTCCTTCACCCTCACTGCTTCATTTTTGGAGACACCTGCAATTTCTCAGCTTTGTGCCTCTCGCTTCTCCAAATGAGGGAAGAAACAAGGTCTTGAGTGCATGACTTTGCCTCCATTTGGGCTTCACCATACTAAGATGTTGCAGTTGTTAAATGATGACATTGTAAGACAACTGGGAGACCAGGATGGTTGGCTGGGATATATATCTTAGGACTATGGAAGAAGGGGAAATTATGTACTACTGGATTGGCAAAATGCATCTCCTCATGGTAGGTCTTAGTGCTGTCATCCAGGATTGAGTACAGGAGAAATCAACGACAATATCATACACACAAAAAGCCTGTTTGACGTTCTGGAGCTTTCTGCAGAATTAATAAATCATTTCAACTGAATTACAGAATGCCTTGACAATGTTTTCAAAGATGTGGGAAGGCCAAAATACCCAAATAGCTTTAAAGTCCTTGGCCCAAGATTCAATCCAAGCACAGCTGTGCCTAACCCTACCGTGAGAACCAGAAAGTGTCTGAATTCTCTTTTTTAGCACTGTGAAGGTCTTGATTTGGCATTTCTCCACTGCAAAAGTCCCTCTCTGAAGTAACCCCCATTTTGGCATTGAGGACTGAAGTTACAGGTGTCCAGAGAGTAGAAAACAGGTGGCCCAGATCAGAGGACAGCAGCAGATGCAGGAAGGGATGGATGCACTGATATGTCCCTCACATCCGTGGTGTTATCTACAGACCCTTGCTAACACTATTAGCTGAGACAATTTTAGCAGCTCAAGGAGAAACGACCATTTGGAAACATAATATAATGCCTTTTAGTCACGACCGAAGGATTAGGGGAAGATCATATCTGTATTCCTCTCCTCGTGCCACAAAAGATATTTTTAGTGTGCTCAAATCAGCTGGAGCTTCTGCAGATGGGAGGATTCCTCTGTCTCCTGTAGGGTTTTTTCCAGCATTGCCCACACTAATAGTGTAAAGAACTTCTTATGCTTCTTCAATAATGCATCAATGGGACTTTCTGAACTTGCCCAAGCAAGTTCAGATTTTTAAGGGAACTTAGATACCAACAGTTTTCCTTGGAATTAAGGCCTTAAACTCCTCTAGCTGTCTGACACCAAGTTACCAGCTCCCATGGGGTCTGTGCATGAAGGTCCCTCAGGATGTAAAGGAGTTTCAGCCTACAAAAAGGTACAAGTGAGTGAGTCCCACCGGGGCACCTGCAAAAGCAAACCCATGTGGAACAGCTTTCAGTGACGTGCAGGAGCAGCACTGTGGGCTGGAGACGTGGGACCTGCCTACCAGATTTGGTATCTCTGAGGTTTTTTTGTAAAGCTGGAGGGTAATAGGGGCTTGGTTTCGTCATGTGGGTCTAAGAAAGCTGTACCTTACATCCTTAAAGACACCTCAGCAGTTTATAAATAATAATAAAAAGGACTCAGCATGCAGTAGTGCCCTTCGCAGCATGTGGTTATCATCTTGGAGGGTGTTGGAAGAGGCCCCCAGGGTGAAATGTTGTGGGAATGGTGAAACCTCTGTGGTGCTCCCAGCCTTTCCATGGGGCTGTGGGAGGGCTGCCCTGTGTTAAGCTGAGCTCCCAAGGGGTGAGACCATCAAGAACTCAGACTGTGAGTCCTTCTTAACTGGACCATATGCTCAGATTACAACCAGTTTAGAACAAACACCAAAAGCTAAATGCTACCCCTGGCAGGTCTCCATCCTAGGAAACCTCCTGTGTTCACAGATCCGTCAGCTCAACACTCCCCACCTGCTGATGCTTTAGAGCAAATGATGTCTTTTGGACACCTGTCTCCATAATGGGAAATTCCTGTCTTATAGGAAGCCAATACTAGAAAGACATAGCCCACCTGAAACCACTGCTAAGTAATACTCTTGGAGCCCCAATGGTCTGGAAAGCTTCTGTAGTCTAAACACCATGCCTGGGCCCCTGGAACGGGAGTATAGGCATTCAGAAACTTGGCAGGTAACAAATTTCTACGCTGTGAAAGGCAGATATCGTCATTGCTTGGCGTTGTGGCACCAGCACCTGGCTTGCTGGAATCAGTTTATGTCTGCCTTTCCTCTCCTGGCTTTTTGCAGGGATCTGATCTCACTCAGGTATCCCCACCCTGCAAATTCCACTTTTCTCTTCACCTGCAGTGCCCCATGGATGTTTGCTTTCTTCTGCCTTGGGCTGATGGCATTGTGTTCCTGCTGGCACAGGGTCTTCATAGTCCCTAGATTCCACATTTACAGGTGGAAGAGAGTCTCTCTGTCTTGGTGCTAGTCCTGGCTCCAGGAAAGATCTGCCCTATGGCAGGACCCATTCTGGGCTGAGAGGGGCAGAGGGGCTCTGCCGTGGTGTTCTGGGGTTTGGGCCCTAGCATCTGCTTGGGCCATAGTACAGTGCTTTCTCCTTTCTTCTCTTTAAAAAACATTGATTTGGTTGTTTGGAAACCCATGTCAAATGCCTTTGTGTTTTCCCCATGAAAACAGAATTGCCAAAAAAAAAAAAAGAGCAATATTTCAACAAGTTTGAATCAGAAAGTTTTCTCTTTTCTTTTTTCTATTTTTTTCTTTTTTTTTTTTTTTTTTTTTTTTTGTTTGGAACATCTCTTTAAGAATCCCTCTGAAAAATTCTGCTTTTCTGTCCAAAGTTGTTTTTTTCCCTGGAATATGCTTCAATTTTCCTTATACAACCGAGAATCTCTCTCCCGCCTCCCTGCTAAAAATAGTCCGTAAAGAAAAGAAATAATTGAATTTTGGAGTTGAGGAAAGCCATCGATCCATCTCAACAGAAAATGCCGAGTGCTTCTCAGTTCTCTAAAGAAAATCTTTTTTTTTTTTTTTTTTTTACCCCCTTTTCTTTTTGTCCCACGGTTTCCCCCCCTTTGTTCCATGAGGTCGACTTGGGACAATTCCTCCCCTCCCCATTTTTCAGTATTACTCAAGTGGACCAGAAAAAGCAGCTATTCAGCTGCTCTAACCGCAATCTAAATGAGCATGAGAAGATATTTCAGCTGTTTCTCTTGGTTTCCATTTTTCTCAGTTTCTGGCTCAGTAGCTCCCAGAACCTATTACACTAATTGTTCTTTCCCAAAATCTGACTGTCAACAAAAGGCAGGGAACCAGTCTAACATTTCCAACTGGAATTTCCACTACTTCGGTTGTGCCTGACTTTGATTGTCACGAACTTGCTTGCCCTCCAAGAAGGTCGACATTTTGTGATATTTCCCAAACTTAAATTTGATCTCATAAACTCTTCATCTGATAAACATGAAATTCATTATCATAAGTGGTGTTTCATGGTGAGACAGATACAAATATTTCCCTCATTATATTGTTTCCAGTCAGTGATGAGATAATTAAAGTGTTTATGTGAAGCTATAAGGGAATCAGTACAAGGTCAAGCCAACTACGTTAACTCTTCAGTGCAAAACCACCTTCTCAGCTTTGCACAGGAACTTTTCTTTCACAATTATGCTTAATGCCTACCCAAAATGTACCTTCTCAAGCCAAAATCTATCTTATAAATGCAATGAACATTGTGAAAGGGAGTGCCTGGGCTTTGTTCAAGGCAATTGTTGGTCAATATGTTTTTCTGGTATTCCCCTAACTGGCAGGGCCTTTCTCAGTAGCACATTAACTGGTTGGTTGTGTCCAGGGCACCGGAACATATTACATGTGGCAGAAACCATAGACTAGGATAATGACATATTATGGACCCTGAATTATTTGAGAGTTATTGAATGAAGTAAAATCAGTGTTTATCTACATTTTGCATTGCCCGCTGGTAGGCCAGGCTTGCAGATGCTTAAAATTAAGCACATGCTTAAGAAGTCTATTAAAATACAACCTAAATGCTACCACAGTATGAGGAGGGACTTAAAATTTCCCTAGCAGTGAGATATGGGTGTGGGAGATGGGAACCTCTTCTTGGATTTAATGCAATTGAGACAGAACTAAACCCCAGCGAAGCCTTTCTTAAATATTTTGCTCCAATTTTACTTCAGATTTTTCTTTTCCTCTCTTTCCTCTGCTCTAGTCTAAGGGCTTCAAAAAAAAAAAAAAATGGAAGAAATCAAAAATCATGGTTAATTGTTTGCAGCACTGGGGAACTTGTCTCTGACGTGTCCCAGAGCTGCTTCTGCAAGGCAGCGGGAGCCAGGCACTGGCAGCTGGTTTCACTTTAGAGCCATGTATGAGGCTCGCAGCTAATGCAGTTGTTATACATTTACAAACCCCTATTGCTCTGGAGCTCTGTCTTTGCACCCACATTGTCACCAGCCCGATTTTGCTCCCAGTCTGCAGAGTTCTGGTTTGGTTTTCTTTTTTTTTTTTCTTTTTTGCTTTGCTTTTTGTTGTTTGCAGAATGAGTAAATGTCTTTTCACAAAGAGGAATAAGGCTATGAATACTCCTAGCTGCTGCTCTCCCTTTGCTACCACTCCTTCATGTGTATAAGTTTAGCAGGGGGTCCAGGAGCTAAAATGGAAAACACATGGTTTTGTGACTTTACAATTGAAATAAAGAAATCTAATATGACAGAAGGAGCATGTTGTTTATGGAACTATGGATTTCAGTGAAGGACATCCCTACCAAATCATAATTAAAACTACCATAATGACCTCCTAGTTTCATTTGTTGGGCTGGGTGGGAGGAAAATACAGATATTTTCAGTGGGTTGTGCTGAAACAATTTATCGAGACCCACAGCTGGTTTTAATGTGCTGATGAGCTGGGAAAACAGTCAAAATTGTACTCCAGTCAAGTGACTGTGTAATATCTGAAGGCTGAACCAGACCAAAATCTCTGTCGTTTTATTTAATCTAATGAATAGTGTTTGTAACTGAAAAACATAATTGCTCTCCACATATGTTACATGCACACTTCACTAATAAAATCCACAGTGCCACCAGTGGAACAAATGAAACCACTTCTAGTCTGATTTATTTAACTCTTTTAATTTTTTTAAAGACTTCTTCAGAATAAACTGAATATTTGGCATGACAATCTTCAGCACCATTTTTGCAGGCTAAATGGAGGAAATCTGGGTTCCTTAAAATAAAAATAATGGATTTTTTTTCAAGAAAAGACATTTTAGCAAAATATTCTCTACCTTTTAAAATATATTTTAGTTTTTTTCCTCTGGAGTTGCCTTTGAAGTCAAAGACACAAACCCAATCAACTTTAAAATTAGCACATAAAATTAATGATTGCTGGAGTTGGCAAGCTGATTGGAAAACCAGGACTTTTCTGGCATTTTCATTTGGAAAAGCTTCAAAGCTGCTGCCTGTGTTTGACATTAGAAGTAAGAGCTGAAGAGTGAGGGAGAAAAAAGGAAAATGCTGCCCAAATATCAGGTGCAGAGCAAATTTCAAGGGACAGAACCCCCTGTGCTGTGTTTGCAGTCTCGATCTTGAGGACATCACTTCAAGCAAATCTTCTTGCAAACCTTTAACTATGAGATTTAGGGGTTTTTTTTCATTTGTTGATATTTTTGTTTTGTTTTTTCTTTGGCATTTATAGATGAAAGTTAGCAAGGGTGTGGTTTTGGGAGAACGATGAAAGAAGCCACAAATAAGATCATTAATTACAAATCAGTAGCGGTACCTACCCTTGAAGAAATGTACACATATGGGAATGACCGGCTTGTGTGAAGAAGACACTGTTGGATTTGGCTAAACTTGCATGAAAACTCAGAAAGCTGTTCCACCTCTAGTGAGGCTCATTTTTGATCACCTACCTAAAACCAAAACTAGCAGCCCAAGCATTTTATTGTATTTTTTGTTTTCCCAGCAAAATTAAGCAAATTTTTAGGAAGGAGCAAAGAACACAATATTACCTGCTTTGTACCTTCGGTAGTGGGAAATTAAGTTTTCCCTCTCCTATGAGAAGCCAGCCAGGTTGGAGTTAGTGATGGAAGACATCTACAGACAGATGTGTTGAGTGAATTCATGTACTCTGTGATGGTGGGAAAAGAGTTCAGCACTGCAGGAGGGATTTGGTTATACAGGATGAGCAAGGTTGAGAGAAGGACGGTAGGGACTGTCTGCATGTTCACCTACAAACTGTGCATTAGTATTTAAAAGAGAAGGAGAGGATGTCATGAGAGAGAGGAGGAAAAAAATATGCATTTGGAGCAGCAAAATTGGCAAAATATGAGTTGTTATAAGTTGGATTCTTGTTTTCTCGGGTGGATTTGGCTTTGAAAGTAATTAGCTTCTTGTCACATGCTTAGGCAGTCATGCCAAACAGTTCATCAACACATTATTTTTGTCATTGCACAAAAGGTGATATTGAGCCCAGAATAACTGTTTCTATTCATGAATTTGGCTTTTGGCCTAAACTCAAAGGAAGTGAAAAAAATAATGACATCCTTTTCTGAAGGTCTTGGGGCACTTGAGTTTCAGATGTTAGTGTACAAGAAAGTTTACCAGGGTCTCAGTGTCAATAGTAATGCCAACTCCCCAGTAGCTTTGTTTTGGTTTATATGGCTGTTCATCAGGGAGAAAACCCAGCAGAGAAACCACATGGGATCACGAACTGAGGTCACAGTAGTTGCTTAATCTTACATCTACCAAAGCCTTTTCTAAGGTGCCAGTGACTTCAGGAGGAGGAGTAAGACGCAATCGCCAAGTCTTTGTTTATGCTCTGACCACTATAGCTCCAAGAACTATTCCAGTCCCCAGTAAGGTGCTGTCTCAGGAGTGTAGCCTAAATGTCCCAGGAAAATATTTTGGTCCCTTAAGGGACCAAAGGGAAAGGCAAGAGACTCTCTTCCTGCTAAAAGGAATTATTGTTTAACCTAAATATTGCTTAATCCAACAAATCATGCTGACCAGGGTGTAATGACTGAACAGGTACCCACAGGGAAAGACTCTAGGTACAGGTGGGCTTTCACGTGCAGGGAAACCGAGAGTACACAGCGGGTGGATGGGTATGTGGAAATGGATTTAATAAACATCTACTGAGTTTCTCTCCCACTTCCCTGCGTGTAAATATCCACAGAGGTATTTTAATCTTTATATTTTTCAATAATACAAGAAAATCTTATTAATAATTTTGGAATATTTCTGCATAGTTAACTCCAGGGCAACAGTTTCACTTGACACAACAGCGTTTGCTTTAAATTGTGTGGACTGTGCCAGTCCGTGGGGGTGATTCATTTGCTGGCTAATTAACAAATGTCTAATGTATATTTAACATTCACTTTGACTTACATTCCTGCAACCCAAACATCTTTTCGATTGGGTTAGCTGCAAGTGGAAGCCAAATATTTTTGTTGGTGGAGCTGAGGGGATGGCATATGCTACTCATTTAGATTTCCATTTCCTTTGCATCTTTTCAGGGGCTGAAAGTCAAGCGTTAACATTTCCGAATACAAAGTCATTTTTGTGTGAAAATTTGCAGATAATGCCCCAACATTTTCTAGTACTACTAAAACCTGAACACCAAATTCTTTCATTTGCAAGAAGAATGTGGCATAGAAGGTTGCCCCATGCCTTCTTTCCAAATGTCCTGGTAAATAAACACATACCCAAAGTGGCTTTAAGAGATTTTTGGATCTTTCCTGTGCTGAGCATCCTTCAGCTGATTGTGAGCTGGAGAACCAAGCCAATCCATCGCTCAACAGAGAGGTGCTTTGGCTCCCAGTCACCTCTCTGCTTTGTGTAGTGTCACTGTTCTGCCAGATGATGCATCACTATTTTTTTCAGGCATTAATGTTTCTGGAATTTGGCAGTGCTGACCATGATGTAAACAAGATCATAGCTTTCCAAGTGGCCTACAAAGGAAGATAAACAACTTAATCCTGCAAACAGACAACTAAGCTCCTGCAGCCTATCAGGAATACACTTGCCAGTGGCTGCTTTACCAGGAAATGCTGGATAAACTACAACAGATATGAAAAGTGAGATATTTGTGAGGGTTCAAAGGAGCAAGGATGAGGTCTAAGTCTCGCATGACGCCATGTAGTAGCAGTGTGGGCTTGGATGACTCTTGTCGCGGGGCTGTGTGCTGTAAGCCATGCCTGCTGCTTGGGCAGCTGGTGCCAGCAACGGCATTCTGGCTGCACGCCTTCCAGCCATTTGCCTTCGCTTCTTGAAGGGTCCCTGGGTGGGCATAACAGCATGACTCAGTAGGAAGAGAACATGTCCACATTGCCTTTTAAATGCTTTTTACCAGTATTTACTGGCAAGCCCTCAAACAGGGCACCTCGGGAAGTGTCTGGAGGTGACAAACCCAGCCACATGCAAAGCCTGTGCAAGGCCACATGTGGGAACTCTGCACTTCTCTTACAGACTTCCACCCTCTTCTTTAATACTTCTCTGTATCATCCATTTGGACTCCTGGTACTGAATAAGATAGGTTCCTGGCCTGGACACCCACCCCATATGTTGCAGCAAGAGCTTCTTCAGTTTGAATGCTGGGAAAGCCCATGGTGAGAATCCATGATTTCAAATGTTTTTAAGTGAAGAATCACTACGTTATGGAACGTTTTAGCATTATGTCTTACTCCAGCTGGCTAGGATTTTTTTCCCCTTGTGGGGAAATACTTTCTTAAGGGAGCTGGATTTTCAGAAACCTGCCCCAGGAAGCATGGGATAAGGAGCTCAGACCTCTTAATGGTGATTCTGCCTCTTCTGCTGCTTTGCTTTGCAAGTTCACAGAGGTGGTGCAGACCCTTTCGCTCAGTTTCCAGCTCAGTAAGGCAGAGCAAAGACTGCTGAAGCCCATCAGGGGCTGCTGTGATGTGCAATTAAGTCACGTTCCTAAAGGGCTTGGAAATCATCTCATGAAAGACATATGCTGATAATGGACTCATCTAGCACAGGTCTGATTTCAGGATTGTTTGGAAAAGACCCAACAGAGAGAGAGAGAGAGCGCACTTGTGATGACTCTTGAGAAATGCCTGCACAGGATCAACCATCAGCCTATTCCTCCAGGAGAGAGATCCAAGTGCACCTGGGGGTTTTATTTTAGAAATTGCACTGTAATCTCTCAATAACGTCATTCCAATGCGATTTCCAGCATGTCTTCACTATGGCTCTGTTTCAATGAGATGCAGAAATACTCTAAAAATGGTGGGAGTTTCACCCTATTTTGAAATCTCTTGGAGATGTAAATGCACTTTTGGCTTAGTTTTGTTGAAGGTTTGAGCCAGGCCTGTGGGTTTTGCTCTGATTATTTTGCACTGATATTTTTGCCAGGTTTTGCTCTGTATTTTTCAGCTCATTCCTGTTGTTGAAACTCTGGAAGAAAGCACGAAACACTCATGGGGGCTTTCTCTCATGAGGGATATGGAGCCATGAAACACCACCTTGTTTTGTTAGCTGTCAAGGGGAGTTGTGCTGTACCTGCATGTATTTACGTTTACTGTTCTATGAGCTGGATGTATACATAAAGTATTTCTGCCCCTGATGCACATACGCCCACCTTGGTAAAGTTGGAGCTGAGCAAACACAAGCAGTGATATTTTTTTGCAGCTTCCCAAAACAGAGTGCCCTTTTCAGATGAAAAATTCAGACCATCATTTGTACTGAATGATGTCTTCTTGACTCTACTGTGCTCCCTTATGGCACAGGGAAACCTATATAAAGAAAACTGGCTGGCTCTTGAAAAGCATAAATGAGAGGAACTGGCTGACGGTAGAAGTTTCTGAGTCCCATTAGGGACTGAGAAGGAGTTCAAACGTCTCATTCTTCAGCTGCTGGACATAAAAGTCCTGGTACATTCAATTCCCACTTTCTGCTGCTGCCAATAAGCAAGGGGGCTTCTTCCTCAGCCTCTTACCACTGCAGAAATAACAGAGATAAAGCAAGCAAAATAAATAAATGCTTTGTGGCTAGAATAGATAATAATTTCATCAGCTGAATATTAAAATATCAAAGCTCAAGGAATATATAATTATGGGCCTTTGAAGTTCAATAAAGGTCTGTTTCATCAACATGGTAGCTAGTATTTCAAATGCAAATAGAGAATGATAATGCTGCCCTGGCATTTACAACCCACAGAGGGTATCTTAGGAGGAGAAGGAAGTCCAGTAGGACAGAAGCCATTTAGACTGTGGCTGTCCCTGACATGAGAATGTTGCTCAGCATCATTTCTCTCCATTTTACTCCTGCTATACTTCTGAATTTTTTAGGATTGTTTGGCACAGTAAAAGCAGGTGATACACAACACTGAAATGAAGGGACTCTTTGTGCATAGTTATGCTGGAAATATCCCTAGATAAAACATAAGATCAAAAATCTCCAACACAATAAATTGTGACTCAACTTTATTTATTTAATCCCAATTTCTGAATGAGGGCCAGAGTGAAAAAGCTTAGCAAAATTTCCAGGTGATGTGATTTTTTTACTTTGACCTCACCCTGTGTTAGGTGAAGAAAAGTCAGCCCTGAGACATCATACACAGGACATAAGTTCCTGAAAAAACTTATGTTCGGATTAATCCCATTATTTTCCCTAGGCCCAGTCTGAAAGGTAGAGGCACTGCCTGATGCCTCCCAGGCTTGTGGAACCTACAGTGGTGGTGGCTTCAGTTTTCCACACTACGTTTCCCAGGATGCAAGACAGCACCTGGTAAATCATTGGAGGGGAAACCTAGCTCATACAAGGGCCAGGGGAGAATATGTTAGGTTGCCAAAGGCACCAGGCCAGCATGGGTAAGTGAAGGAGAACTTTAGCAGGAAAGTTTTGAGATGTACAGCAAGGCATTTTTATTTATTTAGTTAGTTAGTTATTTAGTTAAGTATTTAATTGATTGTTTGTTTGTTTGCAACACTGTTAAAGAAAGATGTTTCACTGTGATCACAATGAAATAGAAAAATGCCCTCTGCTGAGGATATACAAGGCTGGAAGGAAAGCTCTTCAAGATAGCTGAAGCTTTATAAGTGCCAGCAGTGTTTATACCATGTAGTTCTTATACTTTGAAAGAGTTTACTACATTAAAGTTATTTTTTGAATACATTTTCCATTTCAAATTAACATCTAGTCCAATTTTGTGGTTGGGGAAATACAAGCAAGAGCCCTCTGCGCATGTCAGTGGAAAAGAAGCTTTTATTTGAGGATAGAGATATTCAATGACCCCACAGCTTCTTGTTAGTGTTTTAGGAGCCAGACTTTCCCACCTGATCTTGGCTAGGAAGTCAAACTTCTATGCTTGTGTGGAGACCTAGTAAAAGCATGAGAAGAGTGTACTGTCTCTAATTTCCTAGGTAAAGCATGGGGAATAAAATGGGTTTTTTTCCCCTGCATATCTTGTGTGCATGCATGGGTGGTCTTGAACACATTTCAAACTACACTGTGCAATATATAAGAAATGAAAGAATGGGATAGTTTATTTTGCTTTTCAGCATGCACATGCAGTGGTGGTGCAGTAGATTGGAAGGGTTATGTGGTGACAGGCCGATTACACAGTCATCTTAGTTGACTCTGGTTTGCAAGAGTTCAGTGGAGAATCAGCGTCCTGGTTCTGCTAGAAAGGCAGTCAGCTGCAGAGTCAGCCCTGTGGGCTTTTTTCTGTGTGTAGACCTTTTCTTTTTGTCAGTCAGCTGCTTCTACTAAACCACTAAATTAAATCTTGGTCAATGTCAGAGCTGAGATCTGTTTTATAGGGATGTCTTTGTGGAAGAGCATCCAAATACCTGCCTCTGAACTCGTCAGTTATAACTGCATTCTCAGCAGACAATGAGAGCCATAAATGTCATGCTTAGTGCTTTGAATATCACTTAAGAACTTCAGCCATGTTCTTAGAATGAGTTTAGGAGAAAAACTTGGAGGGACTCAGCAGCGGACACAGCGAACTGGATCTCTTCTGCCTTTCTTCTAGATGAGGCGAATGAATCCCCACGGGTAGAAATGGCAAAGCACAGCAGTTACCTTGCAGGGAAACTAGAAAATACTGGAAAGCCAAATGTTGTCTCAAACTGAGATCAACATTGATGGTGTGAGAGGTGGGATGGGTTGGTCAGAGCAATAGAGGAAACACTTTCTGTATGTTAAAACAGCTCATTAAACCCAAACTAATTTCTTGGCCCTCAGATTATTTAATAGCTGGTTGTCCTTTCTACAGCTGGCTCTGTTCCCTTTCTGACACCACAGACAAGAGCAAGCATGCAACTCTGATTTAGAAATGTCAACGTGGTTTAGGTTAGGGAGTGTTTATAATAATTATGAATTGCCTTTACGGTTTGTTTGCTTTCCATAGCAATTGTGAGAAGACAGCAGCTGACAGCTGTGGAAATTTCTAGTGTTGTTCCTCTAGTACAGAACAACATGGATCTAATTAGTGCATACCAGCAGCACCGTATTATTAAATTAATAATAATTAGAAAGCTATTTGCACCTGTGCTAATGTAACACTTTATCCCAAAGCATGGTAAAACATTAAGTCTTTAATAAGGCTTTACAGATGGGAAAAAATGGGAAAACTGCAGCGACAATCGGAGGCTTTCCCAAACACATAAGACTTCCAGTCAAAGGGGGAATTCTTCCCTGTGCAAAGCAATGGGGGAAGCCTATTGCATGCAGCATAGGCATCATGTATATATGTATGTATATATACGTATGTATATATTTACATAAAATACCCAAGATCACTATATTAAATAAGTTTTTTGGTTTGTTTTGGTTTGTGGTTTTTTTTGGTTTTTTGGGGTTTTTTTTAAAGAAGAGCATTGAGAAGGAAACAAAGTTATTTAAAATAAAGCAGAGATTGTCCAGACTATTAACAGATTCTGCTAGTGCTGCATGAGGCAAACACTGAGATTTCTAACAGATCAGCCAGGAGGTATGCTGTAAAAAAAATTCTTTACAGACCTACTATGATTTCTTTTGCCCCTTAAACAACAGTGGAATAGACATGTTTATTGAATTGATGTGCTATGTTAGGCTTGGCTGTTGTAAAGTGATTATGGTTGATATTTTTTGAGTAGATAGACCATAAGGAAAAATGTTTGAGTCTAAACTATATCATATCCACACAAAATTTCCTTGCTGTGATTGAATTTGTCCTGCTTGAAACTTGACTCTTTCACTTAATTTCTATTTGGTTTTGGTATTGTTGATGGTAGGGATAGAAGTATCTCTCCTTGAAGACTGTGTACTATTCTTGGAGAAACAAAGGAGATAAACTTTACCAGGGTGACACCATTTACTATTATTACTCCAAGTTATTTATTTTTATTTTAGTGCGATAGAGAAAGCCAGTTGGGGTCAAACCCACTGTGTGAGGTATCTTCTAGGAAAAGATGGCTCCTACCTCAGAAATAATTGTAGTTCAGTGAACACCTGGGTTCAGCGAAGGGCTTAAGCACAGATTTAATTGTAAACACATGGTTGAAAACCTTTGATTCTACATCATATCGGAAGCTGTGATACAAGGCAACAATTAGGTGTATTGATAATCATATGGACCCTGGTCAGAGAGGGGAGCACAGGGCCGAGAGGACACACATTTACACAGGCCAAATAGGTAAAAGATGATGCCCTTTTTCCTTGTCACTGTACATGGATCTCTGCTTTGTCTGCAAGGAGGCAGGGGGTCACTAGATCTAAAGTAGCCCATGAAATCTTATTAGACCTCTTGCTCAACCTGTTGGCATCTTAAGTACTATCCCATGGTGGTCAAAGGAAGCAGACATGCAGATATGGGTGGCAGTGTGACCAGGGCTGTGGACTGAAAGCACCTTGGCCGTGTGTGTGCGCGTAGCTGGCATTGTCCTTCTTAGCCACCAAAATGGGGGTGATAGTTGAATGTCTCACACTAAAGCTACATCTAATTCTCCAGCAGAGGTACAATTGCTCCACAGGTCAGCATCTCTAGCTAGCTTTAATCTGGTGAGTTTGTGACAGTGTCAACAAATTGCTGGTGCTCCTCTGTTCACCAGCTTCAGCTGTATTCTGAGAAAAGGACAGCTTGCATACATGAACTTCTTCAATCCACTTTTAGGGGTGGTAAAAAGCAAGGTTGCCATTTGGCGTTTCCATGCATCAAGCTGAACTAGAACAAATTGCTAATGTCTTCCACTTGTAGATGTCAATTTTGCAACTGTCTGCATTCACTTGTGATGTAACATTTTGCTGGGAGAAAGTTATTCCTATCTTGTGTGTTTTGTAACAGATATTGCTGTGTTCATAAATCACTGCTGAGTGACTGCCTGCTTGGATGTTAGATGGAATTGCTACTGCTGCAGACAGTGCATGCAGTAGTACCTGATCAGTGCTTAAGTTTGGCTGATGCCTCAGACAACATCTGCCCATCATTAACTGAAGTCTTTTGAATCCCTTTTTCCTTTCCTGCCTTTCTCTTTGTATGAAGACCAGAGGAAATGGTGATTTTTGCAGAAGCTATTTGCCCTTTGTGAACCTTCTTTGAATGAACTACTATGTTTTACTACATGTGCAATGAAACATCAACACGGTACCATCAAAGGGACAAATTCAGCCCTCAAATGAGTGAGACAAACTATGAGCAAGAAACAATGAGCTCTGCATGTATGTCTCATAGCCTTATGCGTCTCATATGTGAGGTATTGGACTTGGAGGTGTAAATCTAGAGGCTCAGTGCTGAGAATCTGTTCTGCAGTATTTATGGCTGTTGTTTAACTTTAATCTCATCTATTCATTTGCTTCCTGGTTCTCATATAATTAGAACATATTAAACAGGAGCCAACCACAAGAAATATAAAAGGTTAACACAGTTAGGAAATGTCAGTGGAATGAATACAACTCACTAATTCATGGGTTCTTTCCATAAATATTTCCACCAGCCAAAATATTGACTTTAACCTTTTCCATCTCCTGCATGTAAAGCTTTGTATTCCCTTGTTGCAGCAACAAATACCTCAGAGTGTGCAGATGGTGCTCAGCACAGGGCAAGCGGTTACAGAGTGCAGTTATGGTATTAATTAAGTGGCAGAATCAGATTTCATGATGGTAAGGCACACCCAGAGATGGAAAATTGGTACATAACAAAAAAGAGCAATGAGTTACAGTGGGGATCACAGAAATTGTTTAAGACAACAGTTAGGAGCTGGTCCAGCAAACATCTAACCCCAAAATCTTTTGCTCTGAGTAGCATAAATGTTTGGATGTTTGGATTGAGAAATAGCCTAGGTTACTGGCCTCAGCTGCTACAGAAGTCTATGTATTGGATCCATTTTCATAAATTGGTCAAGACCCATCTTAAAAGCTGTTTGTATTCTCTTAACCCCAGTTCCCACAGTGGAAGTTTGTTCCATCACCTCCTGACACTAATGTTTCAATTTTTTTTTTGTTTTGTTTTGGTGCCTGCAGCCAGCTCAGGGTTCCTAAGCACTCTGGCTGGTCTGGTCTACACATGTCATGGTGAGTTGACAGGCATGATTTACTACTGACCTCCCATGAGATGAGCTCCATTCAAGAAATTAGCAGCTCCTACCTGTGGCTGTTTCATGCTGAAATTTCTCTTCCATCCAGACTTGCTTAGGATGCTAAATGAAGGGGGACCCGCTACTGTTTTCCTTGAATCCTTACCAAACTTCTGCCTGTTTGAGAATTAGAGATAAATCTTTCAGTGGGTCTGTAGTACTAAACCCTAGCAGCTGTACTCAGGACTAACTGTCCCCTGGGTTTTTATGTGCATGGGGTATATCTCCCTGCACAAAACATGTTATTCCCTTAATCTGCTTCCCTATGTGTTTGCTGTGGTTTCAGCTGATAAGTGTTCTGGATGTTTTCGTCTGGACCATCTCATAAAACCAGCATGTGCTATTACAAAGCAGTGGGCTGCATCTCAGAAATGAAACCAGTCCTTTATACTACTGAGGGCTGGAAAGCAATATTCTTGATACAGTAATTTTTGATAAATTTTTTTTGTATCTAATAGCCTGGAAAGATGCTTCTGCATCCTGAGAGCAGGTACTAGATGGATTTGTGTCAGAAGATACAAACAATAAATTCACATTATGCTGCATATAGGATCATAGAATCACTTGGTTGGAAAGGACCTTTGAGATCACTGAGTCCAACTGTATCTGTCCACTACTAAACCATATACCTGAGCACTTCATCTACTGGTATCTTAAATATCTCCAGGGATGGTGGCTCAACCACCTCCCTGGGTGGCTGTTGCAGTGCCTAATAACCCTTTCATGAAGAGTTTTTTCCTAATGACTAATCTGAACCTCCCCTGGTGCAACTTGAGGCCATTTCCTCTTGTCCTATCACCTGTCACTTGGGAGAAGAGACCAACACCCTCCTTGCTACAACGTCCTTTCAGGTAGTTGTAGACAGTGATAGCGTCTCTCCTCAGCCTCCTTTTCTCCAGGCTAAATTATCCCAGGTGCTTCAGCTGCTCCAGATGGACGAGCAGATTGACACTTCCTCCCAGCTTAGTGTCATCTACTAACTTACTAAGGCTCACAAAGAACAATAAGGTCACTAAGAAGTTTCTAAGGTCACTAAGAACGTATGTTCTAATGAAATTCAAAAGTGCTTTCCAGGATTACCTCTGCTAAGGAGGTGTGTAGCACCTGGAAGGATGCTGGGTATCTCTGCCAGCTTGCTTATACCAGAAGCAGTATGTCTTGCTGGGGTGGGAGTTTGCACTAGACAACTAGCTTTGAAATGTGACGAAGATATCTGTATGTCTTTAACTCAAATACAATACCAGGGTATCGTAGCTTTGTGACTCATGTTGACTTACTTGGAGCTGGCTGGTGGACCTGTGCAATGCTGTATCGGGCTATGTAGATTTTGGAGATCCTACCCACCTCTTTTACTCTTTCAACAGTGTTTTGTGGGATTATTGCATTCAGATAATTTTATCCTGTAGTTTGGCTTTATAAAGTAAATGAGATTAGGTGTTGCTTAAAGCTAAGCTTTTGCTTAAGCATAGACCTGGATCAGATGAGAACCCACAGACTACAGAAAATCGAGGACTCACTTCATTGTGCTCTCATTACTAGTCTTTGTCCTACCTTATTTTCAGTTACTTGGGTAAATGCCTCCCTCCATTGCAAAGCCCAGTCACCCAGGCACTGGCATTTGTGGAGTTTGGTTTGTTTGTTTTTTTTTTATTGAGCAGGAACACTAATTTGAACAGAGTGTATAATTGGAGAATACAAAGTGAAGGGAATCAAATTGCAATGCATTACCTGGCAGAGTGGTGGGAATCACCAAGATGTGGATGGAGCCAAAAGCATGTGGGTTTGAAAAGGAATTTTCGTCAAAACTCTTCATCTCCACTATGACAACATTTTATGGCTGAACCTGAAAATGAAATCTGAGCTGGACACAGTCTGCTGAAAGGCAGCTCTCCTGTAATAGTGCTAGTTTTAGGCACTGCCAGAAAAGAAAGAAAAGAAAGAAAGAAAGAAAGAAAAGAAAGAAAGAAAGAAAGAAAGAAAGAAAGAAAGAAAGAAAGAAAGAGTTATACATTTTGACTCAGCCACAAGGGCTCTAAACAGAAATCATGTGTGCAGCTGCAGTGTCAAGGTACAGTCAGCACCTTGCTTTTAAGCTCGCTGCAGTTTGTGCTGGTGATGCACTGAACTCGATGTTTAGTAAATATAAGGAGTGCCTACTTTCCTGTAACATTGACTGTATAAATCTGGGTTCAACCTACATGTGGCTCTATATAGGATACATTCTTTATGACTTACTGTATCTTTAACACCAATTCACAGCACTTGCATAATAATTGGCTCATGACAGAAATCAAGATTTGCCTTTGGATGAATATATATTTTATAAAAGGAATCACAGTGAAACAGGGCAAAGAGACATGCACTTGTTTTTTTATAAGGTTTTATACTGCTTTCATCCTCCTGGGATGTGTGTGCTTCCCATTAGTGCATTCCCCACCACCTCTGCCACCTGTCAAAAGTTATTTTCTCTTTCTTATCTTATCTCCCCCAGAGAAGAATTGTTTCTGAACAGAATTCCACTTGGTTTTGGGTTTGGTTTTTTTTCAGGGCTTCTCAATTTCCTTGCAAGTACACCCTGCTCACTGCTCATGCTGGGGAAAGCAGGGCTGAAGATGCATCCCTTGCTCTGGCTGGGGAGGCAGGTGACATCTGTGCCCCGATGAGATGCGAGGTCACAGCAGCACCTGGGGCTTTTTGCACATAAAAAAGCATTCCCAGATCTTGCTAGGTCTTTTAAAGCTTCTGGTCGTGCTGTTCTTTATGAGTTTGGTGAGTCAGAGAAAATCAAGTGTTCTAGTGGAAATGCATCATTCCCTTGCCCCATATTTTGGCATGTGGCTGGAAAGGATTGGTGCGGAGGGAGCGCTGGATTCCCAGCCTCAAACCCTTCAAAAAACAGCAGCAGTGCGGTTCAGACTGAGGTAGTTCTGTTTTGGTGTAATCCTCTCCCCAGTACTGCTTTGCATTGTAGTAGAAACCCTCACCTGTCATCTTGTAAGTGCCAATGGGAAAACTCCAGTCAGCCCATCTGAACTATCCATATGGAAAATTTTATTTCTTTGATGGCTTTTCCCTTAAAAATAGTCAGTTCAGGACTGAGGTTGAGGGTAGGTGCATGGAAAGTCATCTGAGGGTTAAAACTGCATCAGCCTGGAGTTTCACTACTGTATCTATTCACTGTCACAGTCACCAAGAACATATATTTTTCCCCTAAAAATCTTCCTGTGAAGTTGATCCCACTAAAAGCCACAGGGAGTGAGGCAGTCTTGCAGCACATAACCACCTGGGAGATTATTTTCTCAGTGGAGTAGCTAGAAGATCAAGTGTGTCTGGCCACTGGAAAGAAGAAGAAATTCTTGCCTGTATCCAAAACCAAAGGAGGTGAGTCGTGGCTGATGGCCAGATGCAGCAGATGAGCCAGGAACGCCAGGTGTTTTGTTTCTTTGAACATCAAGAGTGTGGTGCAATGCACCTCTTACAACTTCTGTCATCATCTGGTCTTTCGAAGAAGTTTTCTTCTGAGACAGCCTGGGCTTTGGCTCTGAGCTAAATCGTGTCAGAAAGGTGTTTCTCATTGTGCTAATTATCATCAAGAAGCAGGGATTAGCTTCCTTTCTTGTATTGCATGGGGATAATTTGGCATTGGCATGACTTCTGAGTTGTTCTGACTGAAGTGTTTTTAAAGCTGAGGTCATGGCAGGGCTCCTTGCAAATATCCCCTTCAGCAGCACTCACTGCACTGTATTTCCAAGGCATCTTGGAGCATTTTGACTTTTTGAAAGCAAAGCAAAAAAAAAAAAAGGGGGGGGGGGGTGAAAGGCCCCAGCTGAGCTTGGAAACCCTCATGCTCCTTGCTTGAGAGAAGGTTTTTTACTGTTATTCTTGGCGTGGGAGCAGTTCCGAGAGCAGCAAGGCTTGGTTTGGCTGCATTCAGCACAGCTTCTCAGCACCATGGGGGCTCCTGCTGCACTGGGGAGACAGAGTCCCCCAGCTCCACATCGTCAGAGGGCACCAGCCTGTGTTGGAGAGGTGGTTTAAGCATCTGTGCTGACTAGAGTACCAACCAGATAGATGCCCTGCCAATATGTGCTCAGAAAGACTCATGTCTACTGCCTCTGGAGGCAGTTAATCAAAGACCAGAAGGAGCAGGCCACAAAGCATCTACTTGTTACAGTAATGGATAACTGAGAGACTAAAGTCAAGACTAAAGATGCTAAACTGAAAATTGGGGGGTGTCAGTCCTATTTCTTGCTGATCTGCTAGCATGAGGAAAGTTGCTTTGATCTGTTAAGTGGGGAAAAATTCCTTATATAGAGATTTCAGACTCTATGTGGGTGGGAAATCTCTGAGTAGAAGAATGCTAGTCTTGGTGTGTTTCATAATGATACGAAATAACTTAAATATAAAAACTTCTACTTTTTCTACAACTGGCATAGTATTTCCTTAAATTGTGATCCTCTGGATGTGGTTATTGTACAAGTCTTTTCATCTTCAAATAGCTTTGCAAATTTTTTCTGACTGAATTGTCTTAGAAACACAGTAAAATTGAGGGCAAAATAACCTTTCTTTGTTTCCTCCTAGGTAATATGTTACACTTTTGTCCTCATTTTTGATGAATGACTCTAGTTCTCCATAAAATTTCTTTTAGCATCCTGGTAAGAATCCCCTCTGGAATAGTTTATCATGAGCTGTAACATGAATATGAGGATAAGTTTGTCTTCCTTTCAAAATTTAACCTCAAAGTTTTCAGCTGTCTTGGGAGACTTTCCTTGGCAGTCATCATAAAAGATCCCATTAGTAACTCTGTCAAATTATAGGCAGGGTTTCATTACAACAGGCTTGGTCTAGGAGCCGATGCTAATCTTCCAGCTTCCCTTTAACACAGGATCTGAATGTGTGCTAGTGTTATGAATTTAAACCTGTGTAACAGATTAAGGATCCTGGTCTATTCTGTATCACCCGATCACCTCTTTCCAAGGAATGTAGAGGCTTTACTTGCCTCCAAGACTAGACAGCTTTTAAAAATACCACTGTCGCTCAGTTTGCTTGTTCATTTATCACGGTGAACAGGCAGCAAAAGGGATTGGGGGTCCTTTCTATCCTTTGCATTGTCTGGAGGAATACAGGAACTGTGAGATGTGTAATATAATACCTGTAGCACATCAGGAGTGTGTTTGGTGCCAGTTCAAGTAAAAGTCATGGGGCTTGATACAGAAATTACCAGCTGAGACTGTTTGGTTTGTGTTTCACAGGAAGCTGGATGGGGCTATAATAACAGTCTCTTCTGGTTCTAAAAGTATCAAAGTTATAAATGTGCAATCTAGGCCAACCATCTCCAGTATTTGTGGGCAGGTATTCTGGGTGCTGGAAATCACAGCTGCATAAAAGTCTGATGGATAGGAAGAAACACATTGGAGATACTATGCATGAAGCATAAAGCATAAATCCTGGCTTATGTGGGTTTTTTCCTTCCACAGGAGATGAGCTTGAAAAATATTAATTTGGCCAATTTTTCCATGGTAACAAGGAGGTTGTTTTGTACTGGGAGACATTTCCCTCTCTGAGAGTCCTTAAAAATTGGCATGCTCTGTGATACATAGGTGCTCTGGAGCTGCATGTCATTAGCAGAGGAAGCATTGTGGGCCAGTACCTGCAGCTGGAATACAAAGACAATATAATTCAGCAATCATGTTTGCAGGGATTGAATTACTCAGGCTTTTGTACCTATTGCATGTGCTATCAGTGTAAACAAAATTCCCACCACCATTGGAAGATAGTAGTAAAGCAATTGCAAACAGGGTTGTCAGCATTTTTCAGAAGATATGGTCTTGTGTTGACACCAAATGAATGTGAATCCTCTGGCATGGACAAGGTAGTGAAGGCGTAAGCTGTGGAGCTGCACGCAGTGCCCAGGAGAAAGCCAGGATGTATGAAAGTGTTTGGTTGTGCAAATGTGGTCTAATGGAAGGGATGTTTCTGCATCACTGGGAAGCCCAGATGTTCATGGGAAGAGTGTGCACATGTGAACTGTGTGGGTGTTATTTGTAGAGCAACATAGTCGAGTGAGCAAATTTGTAACCTAACCTCATCACTGGCTGGGGCCAAGCTATGAGAAAATGGTTAAAGTCATGGAGAAACAGGATACACAGTCTGCCTTAGAGGTAAAGCTTTTCCGTCTGACTTCAACTGAAGTATGAACCATGTCCTAAGTTAATAATATCTACACCCATCTAAGGGTGGTGGCCTTTGGTTCCGTAATGAATCTGCAGTTTGTTCTGTGATACCTTTTTACTTTCTGCCACGTGAATTTCTCATGCTCTGGTCAACTTTGGATGGGTATTTATAGAGCAAGAGTGTGTGAATCCTTCACCCTTCAAACATGTGCTCAGCCTTAGGAACCATAATGATTCATATCCATGTGTAATCACCATTGATTATATGCAGAAAACTTGGATAAATCTTCTGACAGGCTTAAAACGTGATGTATTTCTAGATTCCAAAATAGCCATATGGGTTGTGACTCATTTCTTCAGATGCTGTTCATAAAAATCAATTATGTGGTCACTTTGGCTACCAGAAGGGATCTTTCCTGTTGGCCATTTCCTAATAATGCATTTTACAACTCAGAAAATCATAAAATACTTATAAATTAGATAAAATTTCTGGCAAGAAACGTCTTCCATAGAGACAGATCTGTGGTAGTTTATTTAAAAGCAGGCTGGGATCCTAGTACTGATGTGCTAAAAGCACCTGGCAGAGGAAAGGGGAAATGCAAAGCATCTGGAGAAAAAAAAGTGAGGCTGTGGAGTGAGGGATGCAGTTATTTGTCTGGCATGGTTTCTTACTCTTATTCCTTGCCCAGGTTGTGTAGACCGATGTTTTCAAATCTGATGGCTACAATTAGAAAGCCCGAGTCATTGCAGTGTGATTACTTGTCACCTTGTGCTGTCTGTGCATGATCTGAATGCCAGGTGCTAGAAAAGGGTCATGTGGTTTTGCTCCCAGTGTGGAGATATATGTGGTTGTGGCAGAAGTGATGTAGACTCCTGTAGATTAAAGCATTGGACAAAGTGATTAAGATATGCTGAGAATCTGATTTATGATGCAAAATGCAGCTGAGATGTACAAAGCCTTTATGAAATTATGTAGTTTCTGATACCGCAGTGTGGTCATCCTGGGAAATATGTGGGGGTCTTTGCTTGTAAAGCTGAGAGTTGCTAGTTATTCTGTGGGCTGAACCATTTGAGAGACTGAGACTTTCTGCTTCTTGCCTATCAAATATGCAGACTCTTTAATTGGCCTTTCTGTCTTCTCTGTAGGTAGATTCTGCTTTTGTGTTGAGAAGCATCATGGATCAGCAGCAGGGTTTGGCTGCTGAGAGTGGCAGGGTTGTACAACACTTCTCTAAAACTCCAGTTCAGGGTGGATTTGGGTAGCGAACAGAGTGTTGTAACCTTGGGCTATAAGTATTAGTAAAAGATATTAATTTAAAAGGAGAAAAATCTGGACGGTATCCTTATCAGAAAGCACTACAACTGCTTCAGATAACAAACTTTGTCTCCTCTGTATGAATAGACTGATTATCTCGGAGATGCTCACAGCGTGTCTGCTCTGAATAAAATACAACTTAGCAATCAGCTGCCTGTGTGTCTACATGTGTCAGCCTGAGAGATCCACCAACCATTCCTGACAGCCTTTTGATGTCCTGTGGCTGAAGTATGGCTTGATTAGGAGTCTCTCATGAGATTCAGGTCTGATCTTCAGATAAATCTCTTTACATACCCTGCCCTCATATTTTCACTACCTGTTCTATGTGTAGGACATCCATTGACAGAAACCTGCTCCAGAGCAAATGTTACCCTAAGATAAAAACATTGCTAGATTTCATAATTTGATTTTTCTCAAGCATTATGTATACTTTGTTTTTTGCTCTAGCTCAGCTCTTTGAAATATTGCTGGGCTGCTCCTCGATATTATCTTACACAAATATTTACACGTATTTGTACTTTGTAAAGCATGGTTTAAATTTAAATTCATCCTTTGCTGGATGAGTGAGATGGTGCCTCTATGATCCAGCCCTCTGGTCCCGGGGTTGTGAGGAGGCCAGCCTGTCATACATGTCCCATGGAGAATTCTTGCTGACTCAGCCAGAAGGCTGCCAGCATCTCCCAGAAATAACCCATGTTGCCATAAAAGCTTCTGGCCATTCTCTGTCACCTTGTATGAGTTGCTTGGTCTACTGTCTGCTGAATGAGCACAATGTTGCTCTTACCTAGAGGAAGCTGTAGAGTATGTGAAGCAGTGGCTTTGTTAATCAGCTGCATTACCGCAGTGTTGTGTTGATTGCAGGAGCCTGCAGGATAGGTGAGTGTGACTGGGTGAGATAGGCTGGTCCTGGCCGTCCACAGTGGTTGGGGTGCCTGTGACAGTCCTGAACGTGATGGGTGGATGGAGAGCTTCTAATCAGCTTTGCCCCAAAACCCTGTGCACAGCTCTGGAAATGGTGCATTTCTAAGGGATAATGGGTTTCTTTTTTAAAAGAAAATATAAAAAATAAAAATTCTTGGCATCCCTGCTCTGACTTAAACTTTCTGAAAGAGCAGGATTCTGTTTTCACAACATCTCTTTTGACAAATATTAGAAGAAAGCATTTTAAAGCATTCCACTGTGTTATGTGGATGTTTTCACTCAAACAGAAGCCATGCATTTTAGGCAGAAGTTGCTGGGTGAGGCTGCAGTCTCCAGAGGGCTAGACTGAACATTTGCAAAGGTTCTCCTGGCCTAAAAACGTATGAATATGTGCATTTCCATATTTATTAATACATATTTTTGTGCGTAAATCACTGGGCACTACTTAAAGTGAGTCATCTGAGAGGAAAGATGCATCACTGCTGTGAGTTTACTGGTGGCTCAGTACTATTACTCCATCAGAAATAGTATGAAGGTCATTTGGTTTGACTTTCTACAGTTTAACTCTTTCTTAGGAGTCCTAGCTAGCCAAATGTTGGCCCTGCTGCTCTAATAAAATAGTCAACAATCGTCTGAATCATTACCATGATTCAGCTTGTGCCACTTCTTAAAAATCTCAAAACAAAGAAATAGTTAGTGGGAAGAAATGGGAAAAAAATTGATCCAGCTGATGGTAAAAGGAGCTCAAAGTAACTAGTGATGGGTGATCCTGTTTTTAGAGAGGCCAGCAAAGTTCACCAAAGCCCATTAAGACTTCTGAGCCAGGTCAACAGTCTTTGGATCAGGCGCTTCGTCGGGATGGCTGCATGGTGAATTGTGTACCTAATGCACATTTAATGAAAATGTTATCCTCTGGAGTGAGGCCAGGTACGACTAGAGCAGAAGCAAAGACCCTCCATTCCTTAGCAATCATGGGAAAAGATATTACAGTTATTTCATAAGCCTCTATGTTTTAAATGTCTAAGAAAGCCAGACCACATCAACAGCAGAATGAACAGACTTCTATGTGGACACGTCATTTAATCACAATTTAATAAGGCTCCTGTATCAGGCTTTCGTAATGAAACTTTTGGGTAGAACCAAACAAAGGGGTCACTGTGGGAGAGAAGAATGAAGCCTTTGATTCATGGTTTCTTTTTAGGGTTCACGATGTTACGTTTTCAATAAGCTGCTGGAGAAATTAAATGCTTTCTGCACACCAACTGTTACCTCATAAACGGTCCTTAGGAAAAAGTAATTTGTGATCATGAGATGATTATCAGCCTTTTCTGCTAAGCTCCTGTAAGAAGGTGAGTTCTTCTTCCTTTGAATAAACCCTCAGGTATTTGGGCTTTTAACAAGTGCTCTAGAGAGGTGTTCAAGGGTCTGGATGACAAAAGGATTTTGTTTTAACAAGAAAGCAATCTGCTGAGAGTCAGTAAGTTGGCCTGGGACAAGTATGCTCAACCTGGTGGTCTTGGTTGTGTTGAGAGGACATGAGGGCAATGCTTCATCAGGCAAGGATGAGCTGCCCACAACTGAGAACAAAAACATGCTGTGCCAAATGATGCCAGAGGATATTCAGTCCCACTGGTGTTAATAGTCTTCCTCTGTTTTGGGAGGTTGTTGTGTGAGCTGGTAGTTCTATGACAGGTGAAGAGGGCAGTGAATGATCTGGAGAAGGCCAAGGGAGATGGCAAAGGAGGACAAAGGTGTCTTTGCTGTCAATCTGAGCTTCTTAGTGTTGCTATTCCTCTTGCTCACCAGGTTTGTGATTATAGTGTGGTCCACCCTCTTATCCTGCAGGGCTGAGGTGAGTGCCCAGGACCCACAGGGCAGGGGTATCCATCACCTCATTACAACTCTGATGAACAGCGTTGGCTGAAAATACATCTGACTGTCCCTCGAGGGAATAAAATGAAACTTCTGAGGCTTTTCAGGGTATGAATTTAGTTTGTTCATGCAGTCACCTGGAAAGGTTTGGCCCAAAAAGACAAGCTAAAAAATATGGAATACTTTTTTTTTTTTCCTAGCCATGACCTGTTGACTTTCCCCAGATCTGTTTCCTTGAAAAGTCTTGCTTGCTTGTTTTGGAGTGTTAATAACCAGCAGTTTTTAACCCACAGTTGAGATATGGTGTGTATTGAATGTAGCCCTCATACTGGAGGTGGAGTCCTGTCTTCAGTATTTTGATGTGGAGAGATTAATTGCTTTTTTAATTAGCAGAACTCTCCTAGTGTGCCATGCATAGTAGCATGTTGTTCCCAAGGATTCCTGCAGCCCATTCCCAGGGGAGCTCAGCTTTAAGTTTCTCCTTCGTTTGTTTTGTTCTTGCTAGATGTTACACAGGCATTGGGCTGGGTGGTTGCTTTCTTTGTATTGAAAAATATATCTAAACTCTCCAGCGATTCTTACCATGACCGAAAATTTATTAGAGGATAAAAAGAGTTTAGAGTTGGTTTTGCTTGTAAGGCTCTTAGAGGCTGAGCTTCACATTGTTGTCATCTCTGGTGTGGTGCTGGGAAGCTGAGAACAGCCTCTCCTCTGTCACAATGTGGATCACTACTGTCACGCGTGGCCAGGTTACCTGCCCCAAGAACTTGCTCAGTGTGCACAATTTGCTTGCTGTACCTCTACAAGCCCCTCCTTAAAGCTCCTTGCTGTTGTGATCTAGGCATAAAACTGATAGAGCTGGTGTGTGTTGAGCAAGGTTCATCCAGTGTGGGCTCCCAATCGCCCTGAACTCTGTGTCCAGCTGGACTGGTCTGTTTTTCTGGTTGGTTTTGCTTGCAGTCACTATCCTTTTGCTGTGCGGTCCTGTCATGCTTCTGAGCTTGAGTCTTGCAGCTGCATAATGTTTGCCTTCAGGTTTTTTTCTTTAATGTGTTGCTTCTGCAAATCTCTGTGTGTGTCTCTCTCTAAAATATATATTTGTGAGTATATAGATATTATCTATATTTGTATACAACCTTCTTTGTAACTCAATATTATAATACACAAAGTATTATAGTATGTAAATCCTATTAAATCCTTGTCATGTCTCACAATGACTGGATAGCTGCAATTAAATTAAGCGCCATGGCAGGCCAAAACGAGTGCTATGTGTTGTCTTGGTTCTTTCCCTGCTGCTTGAGGCATGCATGCTACTCTTGCTTAGGATGGAGTCAGTGTTACTTCAGCTCACTCTTCCTCAACTCCAAATGGGAGGCATTAAACAGGAGGAGTTATCTGCACTGGACGTCTCTCAGCTATGTATCTTCCAAGAAATGGTCTTCGCATACTTGGCAGCTTTAAGCAGTGTACACTTAAATTGTATCATGGGACATTGGGCAGTCAGGTGTCCTGAATCCTAAAGCATCACAAAATATCTCCATAACTGTTATCTTGTAGGTATTAAAAAAGGACAAGTTAGGTTTGATTTATCATGCTCTATTGCTGCAGAGATATTAAAATTATGAAACCAGCCACCTTGCTATTTCTTTTTCTGTTCACAAAACAGTTTTTCATAGTGATGCAGGGTGGATTAGAATCCTGCCCAAACAGAACCCTGTGAAAAGGTATTTTTTTCTGACCTTTCCCTTTAAGAAAAAAGAAACAGGATAAAACAGAAATGAAATTGCCAGTACTTTTCCTGCATCCTGAGGCTTTCATGGCTTTAAACTCTTCTCAGCAGTGTGCTTTATGTAATAAATGCAGAGCTGCTGCAAATAAAGCAGTTAGGCTTCCCTTGCCAGTTTTCCTACATTATGAGCAATAGGAGAAGCTGCTCCCTCCCTGGTTTGAAATAAAAAACAGCTATTAAGCAGAGGATGCTCTCAGCTTCTACCCACATTTTGTTAAAAGAAACAATGGTATGTGCTATCAAAAGATATGTAATGATGAGGGTCACTTAAGAATTGCAGGGTGGAAAAAATACAGGGGAGAATATATGGATGACAGGTAATGGGGCGGGTATTAAATACGTGTCTGCTACTGGTTAAACACATGATGCTGTGCATCCTACCTACCACTCCTTCATCTTTTGTAGTCATCCTTTCTAGCAAAGCTTTGTATGTTATCTTTGGCTACTCAGAGGTAGGGCAGTATATCCCTTGCTGCATCTGATACTAATAAAATGTGGCTGAAAGAAAATATAATAGTCCTCAAACTAATCCTCACTTTCTTATTTTTACATCAGAAGCGAGGCATTTATCCATTGGTGGCTCTGATACAATCGCAGTGAATTAAGATGGCTCGTTGTCAGGATGTCCATAAATATGTATTTCTGCTCTTCAACCTCTTTTTCCTGGCAAATTGTTCCACTTTCTCATGTGTCAGAACATCTTCCCAAAGCTAATGCTGAAGCACACTGGCCAAATGCCACCGTAAAGACTTTTGCAGAAGGTGAGGTTACATGGCCTCTCCTTAAACCAGAGCTGAACTGTTTGGAGCACATGAGCCTTCTGATGTGATGCCATTTCCAAAAATCGGGTCCTTTCTGGATGCTGCAGATCCTGCTACCAGGCCGCCAAAGCTCAGACACTCAAATGCTGAGTCACCTACTAGACCTTTAGGTACCACCTTAGTCCCAACATCAGGCTGACTTCCAGCACAGTTGAACACTGCTCTTTCAGGTTCAGTCAGTGCTCAACAGGCCCCCAAAATGAGTCCTGGGTGTTCACAAGCTGTCTGCAGTGGAGGATATGCCCTTTCTCTTGCTTGCTAGGGCTGGGCATACTCATGGCTCCAATAAGTGTCCTACACGGTAGGAGTTCTGGGGAGTTCATGTGTTACTGTGTGGCTAAATACAAAGTTGAAAAAGAGTAATAATATGATAAGTCATGATTGGTCTTCACCAGTAGCTAAAACTGTCTAGAAGAGGAAAAGACAGCACAAAAGCTGCACCTGGGAGCAGCATATCTCCTGAGGAAGCATCTCTCTCGTTTATCAGCACTGACTCTCCAGGAAACTCTTTTCTAGGAAGCCTTGTCCAGGGCTGCTGAGGTCAACACAAACAACATCTCTCTCCTCAGCTGGCTTAAGCTCTGGGAATTACCCATTGGAGGAGGAGGAGGTGATCTGAGGACAGCGGCATGCAGCTTGGAGTGTGCACTCCTTGTGTAGACCAGGGTGGCTGTGACCTTCTGTCTTCTGTCAGGGGACAGTCCCATTCCTCTTGCGCCTCCGCTGATGTAGGCCTGGAGGGATATTCGCAGTGGAGGAGCAACCACAAGCACCATGTCAGCTCTCTCTGTGATGCTTCTCCTGCCCTTGTTTTGGAAGCAGTGAGTCCTCCCATCTCCGTTGCTACCTTTTGCAAAGCAGTTTGCTAACCCAGCCATGAAATGGCCTCCACTCACTGCTTAGTGGAAGGGAGAAGGAGAAAAATGCCAAAAGCATGCCAGTACCAAGCACAGGAAGGGTTGTTTTTCATTGTTGTTGAGATATCAAAGATAGGGGAAACATAGAATAGAAGCAGCTCTGGAGGGACTGAGCGGAAGGCCTTGCAGCGTAGGAAGTGTTGGTCAAATAAAAGTGTAGGATGTTTATGGTGTGAAATCGGGAAGTGTTTTCAGGAAGCTGAATAGGAAGATTCAGCTGAAATAGCAGAAGAGAAAACAAGAATGCAAAGAGGGAAAGGAGGGACCCTTTGCCTTGTTTAGCCATATTTATAGTAAACTGGACTGTCCTCAAGTCTGATATTCATCCATGAGCTGCCACAAATTTCCCCACTGACCTCGTCCCTGCAATTCACACTCAGAAAATGGTGCTGTTGTGTGTCCAGGGGTATTCTGGGGCTGGAGGCTATTTCAAGAAGCATCAGCAGAGCCAAGCGCACGAGTACTGTCACAGATGGACTTTGCAGTAGTGAACTTGGCTCATTGAATTAACGTTTGGGCTGTCTAACAGCAAAGAACTGTGGAGGAAAATGAGTTCTTTAGAATGGGTCACTGAAGCTCTCAATGCATTGCATGAGACATCTCTATTTTATACAGCGGGAAATTACATGGGGGGAAGTGCTTGGCTACAGATGGTCAGCAGGTAAGGGGTGGGCTGCCTGCACCAGGTATCTTTCGCTCTCCAGGGCTGAGTAAAGTTGCTAACAAAACATCCCTTTAAGACAAAACTGGTCTGTTAATCTCCACTTAAGGTTATTTCTTGTGTAAGCTTGCCATTAAGCATTATTGATTTCTTACCTGCAATAAAAATCATGATCCAAAAGATGATCGATAGAGAAAAATGGGAGCTGCATGTTGTTTAATTGAAAGATTCAATTCTTTTCCTTCTTTTAACAGAGAATAAAATGGGATTTTAGGACCTCAGAGGATAGTAAATGGTATCATTTAAAACTGAAGACCACTGTCTTGCATAGAGCTGTTGGCCCTTAAAGTTCTCAGCTATATTCCTCTTTTGAACTCACCCAAAACCTATGGTGTGTCACAGGTTAGTGAAAACAGGCTTGTTAAACAACAACAAATTCCTGGACCATGATCCCTAGGCAGAGCTTAAAGGCTAGCCAGACAGTACAAAGAGTAACCTTATTCCTCTTTCAAGGCATTGTATGTCTCATGGGGAGGAATTATTCCTCGTTTGTGAGCTCTAATGACTGAGCGTGAGCATTGCCGAAGGAGAAGGGATCACTTTCTTCTGCATTGCATTTCACCACAATGAGGAAAAGATGCTCAATAGGATTTGACTGTAAGCAAAGCTGATGTTTCCGTATATTTGATGTAAATTTTAATCAAAGTAAACTGTTTTTCAAATGCAGATAACATGGCAATGGCTCCAAAAATAGTACATGAACAAGCAATCTATCAGGCATATCTGTCAGCAAAACAGACACCATCTCATAAACCTACCAAAACAGTTCTTCATAAGAAAAACTGGAAGGAATCAAAAGCCTCAGCTTTAAAAATCTCTCTTTGTATGATTAAAAAGAAAAAAAGTAAAATTCCAGCTCTCAGTCAGTGTAATTTGGACTAGGTTAATGTAAAAATGAAAGCCATTCAATAAATCTCTTAGTGGAGATCAAAAGCAATGAGTGCAGGAAACCAGAAAATTGATGATACGACATTTTCCGACACTCTATAACATTCATATTATTCAGAAAACTGCCAACCGCAATTGTTAGAATACTCTTTTAACTGATGCAGTTACTTGAATTCGTAAGCCAGCCACTGATCTCCCCAGGGAAAAACATATGGGAAGACAGTAGCTCAATTAAAAGTAATATGGTGTGTGGCTCTTAATCCTCAGTTGAGCCCTTGTGCCAGAAAGCTCTTAAGTAAGTACTTAAATGTAAGCCTGTGCTCAAATTCTATCTGTTTTATGTGTGTTTCTTGAGTGAAATACCCAAAAAACTCTTGAATCCCCTTTTGCAAAGGATCTGCTCGGCTGCAGCTGGCTGTGCTCAGAGGTGGCACCTACTTTCTCCTGGATGTGTTGAGCTCTGCGAGCATTTTGGATGTTTTCTGTCATTGATAAATACTGGTTTCTGACTGCAAAACCTTATTTGAATCCTGTCTCCCTCTAGTGTTGTGAAAACAACCGGAAGGAGGTAATTGGGGTGTAAGAGGTTTAATGTTCAAGGTGCTCTCCTAGTTAAGTGAGCAGAAAATGGATGTCAGCAAACTTTCCCCGTAACTGTGCACCTCCACTGATGACCAGAGGACCAGGCATGGAGGAATTTGGGATGAGAAACGTTGTGCTGCAAGTAGAGCTGCCTCTGGCTGGTTTTGGCTGATTAATCAGGCACGTTTTGGCTGGGTTGACTTTTATCTTCTGCTCCGCTGCAGGAATAGTTCCTCCGTTGCGTGCCGGCGTCTATGCTGACTGCGAGTCTGGCATCCTCTTGTCTGTCCTGAAAATTAGTGACATCTGAAGAAAATGAATGATGAAAACAAGATTATGGAAAGCTCACTTGCATGCATAGCAAAGCATGGGTATTGGAGCATTGCCAGGTGGATCACAGAGGTTGGTTTGTGCCCTGTGTCACCAGGCATGCTGCACGCCGGCCAGTGCCCACAGTCTGAGACCTGCCCTGCAGAAAGGTGGTAACATGACATCGTTTTCCACTGGTTGGGCTCCTACAGTTGATCTCAGCAGATGGGAACAGTGTGTGGAGTGGCGCTGAAAGCATGCTTATTTTACTTGTATTTTCTTTTTACTTGTATTTTCTTTTCCTTCCTTTATAATGGGGAGCAATGCTGCCTGCACCTTGGCTGTGGGCTCCCAATGGGACAGTGTCCCATAGAAGATCTGCTAGCCTCATGTTGTTTCTCGTGGCATTCTACCACTCATTAATCCTTTTGATTTTAGTCTCTTTGAAGCCCAGGTTTTGAATGTTTTTCAGCGCACGCTGAAATTGGACATGAAAACACTTCGACCAATGCAGAAGTTTAAAACCCTGGTTAATACACCCTGGAAAGGCTTTCACTTGATACGCTGACAATGACTGACTTCGTTATGTTTATCTTTTGGCAACATCTTCTTTTGCGATTGATAGCAACTCGTATTTTCTGAGTGCCAGGTTCAATTTCCAACCTTGGTATATGAAAAAAGCGGTCGTGTTTCTCTGCCACGCTGCGGCATGCTCTCAGCAGCCTGTGATTTTGGTGGTAAATATACAGAGGAGTAAAATAAACATGTAACAGAACAACACACACAGACACTCACATATGATAATAAGTCTGGTCTTTCACCTAATTTAGACCAGAAAATTGGCATCCAATTTTATTGTTCAGACTTACTCCAAGAACACAAAACATATTTTTTCCTTCAAAGTGAGAATTGCCAAAATATAAAGACTATCTGCTGTTTTGAGCTAATTGGGATTAACTGTCTCATAGCTGCATTTGTGGAGTGAGTACTACTTTACTTGGTTGATAGCAGCAACAGTACCAAGGCTGGCTTAGGGCAATGGATGCTGCAGGGGTCCTAGAAGCCTGTGGCTGTACTGCAGGAATCAGATCCGTGCAGGATGAACTTTCTGACCTGCATATTTGGGTATCTGAAACAGGAAGAGTCTCTGTTCTCTAAGTTTCAGCTGTAGGATGCTGCAGCATGGAGAAGTGAGTTTGGAGCAGCCAAACTAGGCAGGGAACTATGGCAGGGAAAATGCTGAGCTTTCAACAATTTCGTTCCATTTTCTGCACATTTTTTAATTTCCCATTTTCATCTCCAACTGCTGAGACTGTTTGTATTTCTGGAAGTGGTTCCGAAAGACCGGAACACAAGCACAATTCCATTGAGAACCCAAGTACTTAATTAAAATTGTTGGGATTAGAATAACATTGCAATTAGAGTTGTGTCTATTTGTCTTCTGGGATTTAGGATCCGCATTTTCAAGCCTTTTGCTGTAAACACAGGACTGGAAATTTATCTTGGGGTTTCAAAATAGTCAAACGTTGCAAAAGCTGCCAGAAGGACTGAGGGAGCTGGGAATGCTGGCCTTGCAAGACGGTGAACGAGCAACCCACTCATTGCTAGTGGCTCTGTTTGGGATATTGAAATAGGTGGAGGAAAAAAATATCATGTTCTGTTAAGGGCTGATCTGAAGAACTACACTTTACGGTATATGTAAGGCATGGTGTGTTCTATGGAGGAACCATACAGCATATTTTTAGCAGCATTTCCTGGCACCTAGTGTATTAACTGCTTCCAGACTGAGAGAATTGCACAGGGATGGTTTGAGTCACTGGGATTCATGTACTGATTGTGCACAACATGCGTGTGATGAGGTGGCTGATGCAACTGTGAAGCAGAAGTCAAGAAGCAGGAGGAGTATTTTGGATGCAGCTCCCAGGGGACCTCTCGAGGCAAAGATGCCTGAGTGCTGTGGTATGCTACTTGCGCAGATGTTTATACCATGGTGTGAGCAGAGAAAACTTGGAGACAGGCTGTTCCTGGGAGTAGCCTGCATGGACAGGCATGCAAGTGTCCCCAGGGATGCCACATAGGGCTAACATCTCTAGCAACCTTCTGTCCCCATCGGCTGGTGTGCTGCAGGACTGTCTAAGGGCATGTGGTAGACATGGCCACCAGGATGGAAGGATCCTTTTGTGCTCAGGGGGTCACAGCAGTGCATAATATTTTCTGCATGAATAGTGAATTTCTTTGTCAAGATGTTCCTGGGTTGTCCCTCAGCCTAGATACATGCCAAGGATCTGAACTGGCTCCCAAGAAAACAGATAAGGCAGATGCTAAACAAAAGTGAGAGTCTGCTGGCTTTGCTTATTCTCATGTTTCATTAAATCTTTCGGTAATGCTGTACAGGGCTGATGCTCTCACTCTTTCCCGCAAGCCACTGACCACGGCTGAATTGTTGTCCAGCGGAGCCACCCTCTGAGTGGCAGAGCTTGCATGAGGGTCTCACACCATCGTTTCCTCATGCAGTTGATTGTGTTTTATTTATTCAATATTATGCCAAGCTGAGCAAAGGCTGTGAGAAGAGATGTGAAACCCTGGGGGGTGGAGAGTGGAACTTTCTAGGAATAATGTCTCCTTGGATGGCCTTTAGGAATACAATGAAGGAGCTGCACAAGCAGCAGAGAGAAGAATAGGGGAAACCTATTCCCTAATGAAAATGGATTTTTTCCCAGAGCTATGGGTGTTTGTTTTCCCAACAGAGACTGCTTTGGCGAGTACTACAGGGAGATCTCCCTACCCCTGCCAGTCTGTTTTTACTTCTGGGTCATTGAGGAAACCACTGAACCAGCCGAGAGAACACTGATTTTGGGGTTGCTGCTTTGGTTTTTTTGGTGTTGGAGTCTGCCATGAAAATCTGGGGCAAATTAAGAAAAAAACAAAGCAAAGATTTTTCTTGGGAAGAAAAAAAACCCAAACAACCCCAGAAACCCACATTGTGTTTAATCACTTGGTGGAGAGAAGGAAGTGAGCAAATGGACAGCTCTCACCACCACCTGCATAAGAATCTTTAATTCCCAAGTCTTGAAAATAAGTGATCTCACAAAAAGACTCACAAGGTGACAGAATCTCCCAGGCCATGAAAAAAGGTTGTGCTTTTTTTTTGCCCTCTTTGCTACTTTTGCCTCTCAGAACGCCTCACTGGATTCACTCCCCTTGATGTCATTCCCCTCTCCCCTCCCCAAGTGCCGAGTCACGAGAGAGTTGCCTGGACCCCAGCATCTTCACACCTGGCTCTGATTCCCTGCTCAGTCTCTAGAATTTATGATGTGCCAACGGTCAGGACTCTGACTTCAACTGGAGTGTCAAATGGGGAGAGGTGGCTTCTGAAAGATAATCGGCTATGGGGCAGGGCTCAGTTGCCAGTTTACAGGTAGTTAAAGCTTTTCCAAGTAGTAGGTTGGGGAACTGCAAACATGGACCGTGGGTGAAAGGAGAGGTTAGGCTTACCTGTGTTGCCCAGGCTGAAGGGATCAAGTTGAATTGGTGCTGTGGGGGAGAGCTGGGGAAGCCTCACTTGTATGGCTGCCACAGCTTTTGCAGCTGCAGCACTCTATCTCCAAAAGGAAATATAGACTTTGGTATCTTGCATCAATCTCAGGAGACATACATGTGCTTCAGAAGCAGCAGCTTTCTTTATTTCTATCCCTGCTTCTGATTTGCTCTGTCACCCCAGGCCAATCATTTAACCCCAGCCTCAACCTATTTTACAGGGATGTTGTAAGGCTTAATTAAGGCTTGTAAAAGGTTTTGAGTTCCTGAGAGGTGCCTGCTGGAGTAGGGTGATTAATCACATGTTGATGGGAGGGATATGGTGAGGGTAAATCCAAGCAGTCAACAATAGGACAGATGATATTTTTCCCTGGGGGAATAAGACAAGGGGGTTGTAAAAGCATGCACATATAAGATTTATTCATTCTGGATATCAAGTTGTTGAAACTGTAGGGAGGCTCTGTGGCTAAAACTGCAAAAATCTGACTGTATGGCTGAGATAAAGGCATTCTGAATTTCCATGAAAGTCAATCAAAGATACATAAATTAGAGTGTTTCCTCCAAGACTGCAGAGTCACAAAGGCAAGCAATTTGCAAAACTCCAAGCTTTAGCAATAAATATTTGGCACTTCCTCTGAAAACACACCAGAATCACCCTGTTAGTATTCATTGCTGAAGAGCAAAAGGGGAGATTATTCAGAGGAGGAGGAAAAAAACCCACCTTTTGCTGAACTTTATGCAGTTGTTTGCATAATTGCTCTTTGGTATAGAAAAAGAAAGGAGGGGGAAGATGCTTGGCCCTATGCAGTTATTTTCAAGATGACCCAGTTCTTCTTTGCAGAAGAAACAGAGAACTGTGGTGTTGCCTGGTGAACTCTGTGCAATGGGTTTTGTTTGGGTTTATTTTGGCCCAGTTCTTTTCTCCTATAATTTCATCTCCTTCAGTGGGTTCATCCTTAATTTACACCGGCGTCATGAAAAGGAGCTGGGGCTTAGAAAGCAAACCATGCAAAGGCTGAACAGTTTGATTGGCTTTTGAATTCAGCAGGCTTTGTCCCACAAGTTGATCGTTAAAACGGGATGGACCCTGCTCTGGACTGGTTGTGCAGGGATTTGCCTTTGAATACCGAGGAGGGCTCTCCATGGCCCCAGTAACTGGAAAGAACAGCCCTTGCGCATGCAAACGAGGGTGATTTCATATGCTTTTCAGAGACAGAGCATAAATCAATATTGTTTTGTAGATCGCTTGGCTTGCCACATTTTTTCCTTGGGGAACATCCAGTATCCATGTACTACGGGGAAGGACACTGCAGGGGAGAGGGGGTGGCTGTGCCCTCTGTTTTCACCTCAATATGCAGCTCAGTGAAAACTGGATTTTATTCTTCCAGGGACCAAACTGAGCCAGCCAAAAGCAGAGATTATCATCACTAAGGAATCCTGCCTGGGGAGCTTCCACCAACCAGGAGAGCAGTTAGTTTGAGATTTTTTAAAGCATTTTTTTATGGCATGGCAGTTTTAGTTGAGCTAAATGAAGCTTATTGCAGTGGGGAATTCAGTGTGCACATGTTTAAAAATCTTTTAAGATTGGATATTTTAACTCCAGCAAATAATCAAGTCCCAGGAACAATTTAGATGAGTAATATATTAAAAACAGGCTTATACAGATCCAAGAAAAACGTTGGAGGATCCATAGGGGTCATTGTTATGCACTGCAGGCTTAAATATATTGACTTTTACAACTGCAAATGGATGGTTGCATAGTGCTTTCCACCAACGAACAGTTTCAGCTGTGATAACTCATACAAAGTGAAATTCAGTCTTGTGCTCAGTGTAGGCATGAGGTCTAAGAACTGAGTGAGCGTAATCTTTATCTCTCTACAAACATTACATCTCTTTAATCCTTGAGGCATACCATTCCTGAGAGGACCCTGCATAAAGGATGCAATAGAGTATAGCAGGAATTGGATTTGTTGTTTATGGAAAAAAATCTGAAATTAGAGAAAACACGTTCTGAAATTACAGGAAAGAAAACATTTTCCAAAGGGGAAGAAAATTTCAAAAGCAAAAATAACTTATTTTTTTTTTTATTACTGAATGTGTTCTTCCTTCTCTGAAATTATATCATTGTATTGCAAATGAAAGAGAAAGTTGAAATATGCTAGTCAGAGTAATGTCAAACCTTCCATTTCAGAAAAAGGAAAAAAAAAACCCAAACCAACCAAACACTTCCTTCTGGAAATGGGCTGACTGCTCTCCTAAAATGTCTACGAATGCTTGAGATTTAAAAGTCAATAGATAGGAAATATCCAGGGGTGTGAGTGAGTAGGATGTGGCCATAAATACACAAGCTTCTCCATGGCACTGTGATGTGTTCTTCTAGACTATTAGAAAGGATGCAATAGTGAAATCAACTGTCACAGGGCAATGCCTTGGAGTTAACTGGGATTTTACCTAGCAGGGTTAGTCGCCCGTATCAAAGCATGCTGTTTGCATGCAGTGTATGCAAAAAAAAAGCAGTGCTATCTACAAGGAAGGGTTGGGTTTCACTTGTTAGAGTTATACAAAGCTCTAGAACTTTGCTGAGGTCATTTGAATTAATTTTTAATCAAATTTATGTTCTCACGCCAGAAAAAACTGTTGATGAAACTGGGTTTCCAATGGCACCAAGACCTAAACACTCAGCAAATAAAACTGAGCATGGGAACCATAGTCAGCATATGAAGCACAGCCAGATTCCCCAAAGATTGCTGAATCGTTACGTTTCTGTAATGCTTCCTCCTACGATGTGGTGTGACAGCAGGTATTTCCTCCCTGAAGATGAATTTGTCATTAACAAAACCAGGCGAGGTGACAGTGTCAGAAGCAGGGCTCGTAATCACATTCAGTAGCAAGATATTGTGCAGAAAACCAAACATCTGAAGGAAAATATTTTGTTTTATTAAAAAATATTAATTTCTGGTCCACTGGAGGAGCTGCGTAGTTTACTAATTAGGGAATTGGGAACCAGGGGTTCATGAGTTGTGGTCTTTGGCTGAGTGAAGCAATGTGTTCATTACCGTTGTCTCTCATCTCCATCCTGACCATTTTTCTGATCTGTAAATTAATACCCTCTGTTCACTGAAAGTGCAAGGAGGATTAATTAGACAGCATCTGTAGAACTTCAGTCTTCTCTTTGAGCAATGGTTGGAGAAGAAACTGAAATGTCTCATTGGAAAATTTTGTTTTCTATTGAGAACCTGACTATGAGTACTTTAGTTCCAATTCACTGAGATATTATTATGTTCATCTGAAAATTACCAACATATAAAACAAACGTTTCTGACACAAGGAGGACAGGAAGCAAAACTAGCCTTTGAAAAGTGTTTAACAGGTTTAGCTGTGAAGGGGAGAAGGGAGGTTTTTCTTACTGAAAAACAACCATCCCAACTCTAGAATCCCAAATACTTGGCAACACCATAATCATGACTTTAATAGAGCTCTTGGTTTTCCTGTTACAATAAATGAGGTCTGCTCTGTGTTAGAAACAAAGAAAAGGGAAGCAAACAAACCAAAACCCAAACCCTTGAAGCAGTCCAGGGAAATGGGTTCACTATTGGGCATATCTCAAAACCTATCCAGGAACTGTGTGTTCTCAAACCCATTACATTTACCCACCAGTCACTTGTTGGGCTACATTAGCAAACAAAACAAACTGCCTGGCAGTATGTGCTGTACTACACAGCAAAAAAAACCCCACCACTCCCAATGGCTTTTCCAATTCCAGGGGTGGAGAAGGCAACTTAACTACTTATTTACTCAGTTCTGTTCACCCAGAAAGGACCCAACCTGACGGATGGCTCTTGACCTCACTGCTCGGCATGGCCACCAGCCAGACTGCCACTTGGGTGTCTTTTGTGGTGGGAGATACAAACCTCCTACCTGGCAAGAATCCAGCCTATTTTTGTTCCATACCATCCTAAGAAATACTACACTTCCCTGAATGGATGACCTCAAAGTCATACATGAGTTAAGTTATGAGTTAAGCATAAGTTATCTGGACTTGCAGCCATGAAACCATTCTCTGAGAGGAAAGGGTAAATAAACAAATCATTTATTAGCAAGTAAAATTGTTTTTTCTTTGAAATGCAAAAATGTCCTCTCTAGTGAACAATGTTTTTAGCTTCACCCTTTGCTCTCACCAGGCAGAATCCAAGCATGTCGTGAGCAAAACTGCTTTCAAGTCACCCGTCCAGCTGGTCTGCTGTAGGGTGGAGTTTGTCTGGGTAATCACTTAGGACAACACTCAGATGAGGGGAATTTAGCCACTGCTGCTGGGGGTAGCAGGGCCAAACTCTGATTGCAGATGTGGGGCAGCACCAGCTGCAATGTGCCAAAGCGCTGTAGCTGGGAGACTTGGAGGAAGGAGGATGAGCTTGTGTACCACCAAGGTGGATGCGGAGGTTGTCCACACAGACCTTACAGCAGAGCAAGGCAACAGGTCTGTGGCATTTGGTAGACATGAGACATCTCTGCAGAACAGAAATACTTTTTCCTGGGAAGCCATGATCTGTAGGAAATGGGATTCTGTCCACTGTCAGCAGCAGCCTCTGCTCCCTGCCCTATTACAGGGTTGCAGGCAGCATGGGACAGGGTCTGAAGAGGGGAAGGTAGCTGAGCTGTGGTGTGATGCTGCTCCTGCACTGACCACCTGTGAGGGAGATGTCTCCCAACACCCAGTCTCATTCAGTTGTTGTCTCTATTACTGCCATTTTATCTTTGTTTGGGAAAAGTGACAAGACCAGTAGTCTGAAGCCTCAGCTTCATGGCTAGCACATCCCCTCCTCCCGAATGGAGATGGGGCTCCCGGGTGCCTGGCGGCACTGGCAGGCCAGTGCAGACATCATCCCAATTTACTTTAGATCTTCTTTCTGTCTTCCCTGAGCTGATCCTTCAGCTTCCAAAGCTGTCATGATTTTTCACCACAAAATTGCTTCTGCAGCATGTCAAAGTAGTGCACAGATTTCCCGCCTGCCCATCAAGCCTCCATCCTTTAATTCAGCTCCTTCCAAACAGCTCCACAGAGACAATCAGTGTGTTAATTAGCCTGTCCATCCTCAGGAAGCTCCTGTGTCATGTCTCTGCTCTGTGTCACAGGTACAGAGGTTTGCATCCAGCAAGTCTGGGGATTCACTTCGGATATCTCCTTTGATACCTTGTTGACTCAGTGAGTCTACAGATGCGGCTGATCCTGCAGCCGGGGTGGGGGTGGGAGGGGTCACATGGGCAGTAGATGCCTTTACATCTCTGCCACTTGATGTTGACAATTAGGAAATGCCACGGGGGAAACTGGGCTGAGTTCTTGCAGTTTCTGTTCTCAGCATGGCGTCAGCGATGCTGGTGAAGGTGGGATAGCACTCACTGCCACACACTAGGAGTGTGGCAATGAATCAGTGAGGAAAAGCAGCTATTTTGTGCTTTGAGGAGGAAAACAAAGTGGGGAGATAAAAATATGATGGGAAGCCTGGAGAGAAATTATTACCGGGTCATGTGGGATTGGTATCAATAACTTCAGGTGCAAACCCTAAATTTGAGAGTGATGAAATGCATGCTGCTGAAAGCTGTTGCAATAGGTTTTGGGGGAATGGGAGGGGAACATTTCACTTCCCATGTTTCTGCACTGACCCTGTTGCTCTTGGACCTGACCCATGTAAGGACACATTTCACCTTGCAGTGCTTGTCTTTCCTTTCCTGCAATTTTACTAGGGGAAAAGAAGCTCCAACAAATGCAGCATTTGTACTGTGCGGGGCTAAGAAGAAATTTGTGCTTTCAGACCTGTGGGTGTGCAATGCCGAATGCAAGGGGGGAGTTGTCCTGTTTGGGGACCCTTAGCACTTCTGGAGTAGAACAAAACAGCAGCGATGCCATGGAGGCCACCACTTTGGGGAAGTGCTTTCTGATGTGTTGCCAAGCTGAAATACAAGTCCTGCTATCTGGATCTGAGGGGTTCTACATTTGGCTCTGCATGGGGTGATACTTCAGGCAGGCACTGCGACTGCAAAACATGCAGAAGTGACTGAGGTTTTGAATAGGACCTGATATGTGCTAAGGCACGTAAGCTGAAAATCCAGGGAAAATAAAGGATCATTTCAGATGACCACAGGCATCTGTTATTGTTTAAATTCTCTGATGGTATCCAAGCCATCCTAAAGGGACTGAAAGGTGTAACACTGGCAGGAGGGAAGACCTGCATTACACAGTGAGCAGTTCCTTGTTGGGTTCGGCGTCCTTGCAAGTCAGGATGGCCTTTTCCTTTCCGATACTTGTTTCCAGCCTCTGTTGCTTCTTGGCAATGATGGTTTCTGTCCTCCAGGAAAATCTACCCCACTGAATCTATGGCCCTGAGTCCTGAGCTGGCCTGGGGCTTGGCTAAACCTGCAGCACATGGCAACATTTCTGCATTACCGACTGCGGGGCTGTAGAAGCCAAAGAGTCAGATCTGGGTTTCCAAATGAAATTCTGAGAAAGTTTCTGGATTTCAGGCACTTTAATCCTTGGAGTTCTGCTTGGATCTCGGAGCCATTCTTAGAGTGGGACTCTGAGCCTCATTAGAAGAGCCACCTCTGCAGCCAGAGCTTTCTGGGTCACGTCTTTCTACTGCGTGTTTCTCAATGTCAACTAAAATGAAAAGACCATGAGGACATCACCACTGTTTACAAAAAGACAGAAACAAACAGTTGCGTTTGCGAAAGCAAATGTCAGCACCATTGATCTACAGCCGAGCTGTTTATGATGAAGAAAGGTTAATATTTAATGGAAGGCTAACTCCTTTTTTTTTTTTTTAATTCTTAAAGGTGCCTAAAATCACCAGGCACTGCAAAAAATATGGTTTTGATTAAGAAACATCTGACTTAACAAAAGCTAAATCCAAGTTAATATGTGCATAGTTTTGTATTAGCCTGCCTTTAATTTTGGAGTAAAAGTCTAATGATTACAGTAAATTTGTTCGTTTGTGAAACTGAGAGGAAATGCGATACACAGAAGAGATTAGGGGCAAAGAAAACAACTCTTCTACCGAAACAGAGACTAGGAATGCTGCTTCCAGGTCTCCCTGAACGGCTTCCTTTAGGCTCTCACAGAAACAGGGATGTGGATTTTTCAAGGATACATAAACTTCCACATCACAGGGGAAAAGAAATATCAGAATGGATAGAGAGATTTGAGGGCTTTTCTGTGCAGAAGAATGTTTCAGTTCAGGCTGAGGAAATGAAACCGGGCCTTCCTGCTGGTCTGAAGTTACCAAAAAGAGAAAGCAAAGGGGAAGGGGGCAGGAGGGCAGGGGCAGAAAGAGAATTTCACAGCCTCTTGGAGAAAGAGCAAGACATCCAGCCCACAGCTCAGGCCAAGCAGGACTGAGTTCCATGAGTCCTTTCTTGTCCATCCAAGAATGGACCACAGAGCAAGACCTCATCCCACAGCATGAAGCAGCAGCCAGAGCACCTCAAATGTACAGTGGAGGATGATGGGTGGGAAAAGCTTTCCTAAAGGAATGATCAGGAGGAGGAAAGAAGTGCTATAATGTGATTAGCCTGGGTCTTGGTGCCAGCAAATAGAGCAGGCTCTCTTCTCTGTTCCTTTCAGTGCCATCAGCCCTTGTATTGAGTGGGGCTCAGCGGCTGCAGAGCTCTACGTGGAGCCCAGAAACTCCAGTCTTGCAACCCAAACATCTGCTGTTGCCTGACCATATTGCACCCTAGGCTCACTGAGGCTGTATTTTGAAGTAAAAAGCATTTTTTTTTTTCTCAAAACATAAGTTATGCAAATGTTTCTCTTTTTCTGAAAGGACACTGACCTCCCTTCATAAACCATTTTACCATTCCAAAATGTACATCCTGATTTTCTCATGCTGTGGTGGTGGGACCTGTTCTGGACACTGCCCTGCAGGGGCCCAGCACCAGGCAGGAACAGCAGCATCGCCATCCCCCAGCACTTGATGTCCCGTGGGATTCCAGGCGGGAAAAGGACACTTTGTTTTCCAGCCAGAGTTTTTGTGTGCAGGCAGGGGGGACTGTTTGATCTTGCAGTGATGGGAAAAGTTCCTGCATTCGGAAAGCACCTGCTTTGGTGGTGGCCCTGATAAGGTGCGCGGTGTCTTTGAAGGCAAAAGGGAGAGAGTGAGGGGACCCCTGGGCATTTAGAGGAGGGGGTACCCCTCAGCGGACAACAGCCTGGGCGTGGAGCTCATAACATGCTCTCCTCAGGTTATCTAAATAGCATATAAATCACTGTCAGGGTTGCCATTTCCTCTGACGGGGACCCATGTAAGTGATTAATAACACACAAACAGTGGTACTTTGTGGAACTGCAGTAAATTTTATTATAACTTCCTTCCACTTGATAAGCACTTCCATGGAGACAGAGGCGGTCTGCGCTGGACACCCACTCCGCTCCCATCCACCGCCTGCAGAAGCCCCTGGCAGCCCTGAGGTTAGGGAGGGCATTAGCACTCAGGCCTTTTCATGACCAGCTGCAAGCCATGAAAAGGAATGTTTTGGGTTTGTTTTGTTTTGTTTGACTGGATGAAGCCTTTCATCCCCACTGATTGACCCAGGGTTGCATCTTGCACACCTGCTGTTTTAAAAGTCCTGTGAAGTGTCAAGTGGAGTGGAACGTGTCAAGCACATAGCGTTAAGCATCCCTGCACCATGGCAATGGGATGCACAGAGGCTACTGCGCGGAGAAACATCCCTTTGCAAGAGAGAGATGGAGAAAGACAGTTAGTGTTAGTGTTTGGGGTTTGGAAAGCAATGAGAGCAATTGCTGATGCTTTCTCCGCTTTGCCCTGTACTCTTGAGGATTCACATGTACTCTAAATATTTACAGAGACACATGTGTTTCCATACGCAGAATGATATTTTTTTAAGTGCTAAGCTATTTTTTTCAAGTGGGAGTGGAGTTTTCTGGTAGATGAACAACAGTGCATTGCAGCAGTAAATCGAGATTAGTAACATGGTAAATGCTCATGGGTCTGCAATATGATGCTTGGATTTTGTTACAGTGGGGATGTAATTTCCTATCCCTTTATATCAGTAATTAAATATTCTACATGCTCAGTGAAGGAGGGTGGAAGTCCCTGCCCTACTCACCCCCAGTCTGTCTTAAATAAGAAGTTTCTCCCCACTGCTGACCTACACAGGCAGATTTTGATAGGTGTGGAGAGATGCACATGGAGTGTTTTAGGGTATAAAGCTACAACATCTTGCAAAAATCACTGGGTAGGCCATGGATTGGATATGTCATGTGAGCTCTCCGCTATGGTTTTGGGTCTCTTCCCCCCCTCCCCCCCATCCCATATTGTTTATAAAATCGCGGTGGTTTTGGTTTTGGGGGTTTAGTGCACTACACGAGGGAAGGGAGCAAGGTGCAAATTGTGTAACAGGAGAAGGCAGCTGCTGGGAAAAAAAGCTGAGCCAGATTTGGTCTCTGTAGAGACCCAAGTCCAGAAATTTGGGTTTGCCACTGGAAGAGGTGCTCATGTGCAGATTATGGGGGTTGCTTTGGCTTTTGGGACAGCTGAGGGAAATCACAGCAGTGCTCAAGACAGATTCAAGCTGAGTCACATAGCCAGGTTGCTGCTGAGGTTTGGAGATGACCATGAGCAGTCATCCAGGAAAGATATAACCCTTGTACCTCTGCTTAACACTGTGTGGTCCATGAATGAACCTCCCCCCCTCCTCCTTTTTTTTTTGGCTAAGCACAAGTGAGTTTCTTGCTCTGGTGTGTGCAGATGGCTAATCTTGGCTGGCATGGTGCCATGGGGATGCATTGCAATAACGTGTATTTTATTATGTAGGAAAAAGCCTCTGGAGAAACAAAACTTTGAACCATTCAGATTGTAACGGTGCAATGCTGGCAGCAAAAGCTGTGAATGAAAACTTGTGGGACATTGAATGAGCCAGTTAATCCTGATGCATTTCCTTAGTTTTCTTTCATTGTAGGCATCGAGTGTGGGTTGAATTTTATTCTGACACCCACACACGGGACTGGCTGTAGTGCGGTGTCTGTGTGCCCACAGTTCTGAGCTCTTGGAAATCCTAGCTGTGAATGAATAAAATACACACAAAGGAGCAAGGCATTTTTGTTATTCCTAGAGCAAATCCAAGGGGTTTATATGAGATAGCATGGCAAAGCAAACAGCACCTTTGCTCGGATCCTGTTCTAAGGATGGATTCTGGCTGCAACGGGACACATCTGCTGTAGGTTGTACTTAGGCATCCCTGTCCTGAAAGAAGCCAGGCACCTACTCTGTCCCAGCCATTGCTGTGGGGACCCACTTGGAACAGGAACTGTCACTAGCAGCAAAGCTGGTGACACTGTTCACTGTCAGATTTATCAGCGAGAGGGAGGCTACCAAGGCGTTGTGACTGATGTTTTCCAAACAGAGCTTCCCAAGAATCCTCTGTTTTTTTAAATCTGTCATTTTTATTTTTTCCTGAGGCTGATTAAGTGTGAAAGAAATTTGGAATAAAAATCTTTCCATGACAGCCTCAGAGATCTTATATATCAAAGAAACAAAGTTGTGATAGCAATAGAGGAGGTTGGGAGGATGCTACCATGTCCCAGGAAATGGCGTACAGGCATTGATGGGATGCCCATGTCAAATAAGTGCTGAGAAAAAATAAAAAGCTTCAGAGGAAGAAAACTATTTGAAATAAAAAGTAGAGAAATGGGACTTATCTGAAAGTTCAAAGGTAGGGTGGAAGCCCAAGGTTTCAGACAGCATGCAGCAATTGTAGGGTATGGTACAGTATTTCTTCTTGTTGCCTCTATGTAAATGGAGTTATGAATGCTCAGACTAGGAAAATTTTGGCAAGAGAAATTTCTGTCACAATCAAAGCCACAAATACATTTCAGGGAAAGGGTAGAGCATTGATTAAAAAAAAATATATTCCCAGAAAATACTGGGGAATTTTCAGTAACTTTTCTAAATATGTTTGTGAAGCCTTCAAAATTTTTGTGGGTTTTTATCCTCCCATCTGAGTTTTCACACAACTTAAGAGAAACTAGCATTTTTGATTGAGCTTTCACTCAAGTATGTTTGCAGGAAGTCAACTCATGAAGATCTATTACAATGAAAAATTCCTTAGGCAGTATTATGCTGTAAATTACTCAAAACTCCATCACAAAATATTGAAAAATCTGCTGAAGTTTGAAAAAAGAAAAAGGAATCTCAAGGATCATGAAGAAATAAGTATCTACTGTTCCATAAAAAGGGCTTTATATCTGCAAGCCAGAGAGATTTGTATTGTAATTGCTTTGACACAGAGCAAAGAAATTAAATAAAATATGAACAGCCACCATATCTTTCTTTCATATGTCTGTGTGGAAATTCAGCCCTTCTTTGGGGATTTGTTTTTGCACCCCATGTTCTACAGTGGGTCAACATGACCAGGGGACAACGCTTTTCTCCGTGAGGATGGTGCATGGCTCGTACTGCCTGTGCCACAGACCCTACCTGGCCATAGGGATGGAGGGAGGAAAGGACTGAGGCATTTTCCAGGCAGGGGCGGAATTGGAAAGTATCTGTGTGTGAGGAATGCATGACCTTTCTCCAACTCCTGGTTAATATATGCACCACACTTTGGGGTTTAAAATCTAACCTCTTTCACGTTTTCGCTGTTATCGTGGGCTTTCTGTAAACGCTCCTTTATATTGCATTGCATCACTTATATCAAAACCAGATCAGAAAAAATTCTCCTTGGCCCTTCTTTTTTTTATAACTTTTTGTGAATTTCAAAGCACTTCAGGATTACGCAGGGAAAAAAAGATACTTCCAGCATTCATCTAAAATGGATTCATTCCTGTCACCAAAATGCACTAAAAAATAATAAATAAAACACAAACTAATTCCAGGCAAGACAGATGGATGTGATAGTTGAGCTTGGGATGATGCTGGCCATGCTGAGACTTTGCAATGTATTTTGAGTGGGTAAAATGCACATGATGCTGAACAAAATGTGATTTTCACACAAATACCTTGTTTATATGCTTACACACTCCTTGGGAAACATTTAAAGTTCTCCTTTTAGACAAAATGTTCATGCAACCACTTGTGTCTTCAAACAGGCCTACTGAAGGGAGAAGAGGATTCCCTGTGGGCACTGTTGGCTGCAACACACATGTCTTCTGTCACATCTTGCTTTACTACCAACCCGTTCAGATGCAGGCTGCCTTAGTCATCATATTACTGGAATATCACAAAGAAATAGTAACTGCTTGTGCAACAAAAGTCAGCCATTTCAGTTCGACATTAGAAATGTTTCCCAATACTTCAGATAAAGGAGACTTCATAAATGAGATGTTTTGGTTGATTTCAAAGCTCCACTCTTGTTTTCAAAGAGCTTCAGGTGGAAGTCAATGGTACTAAGGACTTTTGAAACGGCGACCTCTTGTTGAAGCAGACTTCCTTAAGGTGAAAGTTTGGACTTGGTGTGTTTTACCAGTCTCCAAGTCTAACTGTGGTCTGAGGAAGTCTTGGAGCTCAGTGGAAAATGACTGCATGATGTGGGTATGGTGGTGGCAAGACAATTCAGTCTTCTCTCCTCTTCCTATGAAGCTGTTGTCCACTCATCTACAGAGGATTTCTGAACAAGCTTCTGTGCATTATACAAGCACACTCTGCGAAAAGCAAGTGGTCCTATTTCCTTCCCAAATTCAACAGTTCTTTTAAAAAAAAAAAAAATGTTGACTTAAAGGAAAATTCTCCATTCTGTCTGGCCCTCTGGACCACATTGTAACTATCTCTGAACATAGAATATGCTTTTTTATGGCTCTGGTTCCTGCTTCCACATGCTCTGACACTTACATTGCTGCTGTCTGAAGTCCTCAGAGAAGTATTTTGCATGAGTCCACTGCAAGATCTTCACTGACACAGTTACGCTGCTTTCCTTACCCCATTGTGTTTCTATCTTTCTAATGTTCCCTGATAAGAACTGGCCATTTGCTACAAGCATCAGAAACAGATGCACTCTTTGATAAAGTGTACTCCTGATTATTAAACCAATCCAGGACTGAAGCAGACCAACCATACACTGAATTGCCCCTTGCAAAACCTCTTTCCTTGTAGTTCATGTCACCACTCTGACACGGAGTATGGAAGGAGACAGATCTTGGAAAAGAGACAGTTCAGGTAGAAGAGAGCTCATTCTCTACTTATTGAAAGACATGATTAGCACATCCTGCTTTCAGGAAAGCATTTCTGATTGCTTATAGTTGGGGGTGGTTACACTAGAAGAGATCTGTAATTGAATGAAGAGAAACAAAAAAGTATTTTGTTGAATTGTATTTTACCTGAATCACTGAAATTTGAGCTGTGACTCACTCCCCCAGCTGGTGTAAATCAGCAACGAGATAATAAACATGCATCCTACCCTTTTGGTAGACCAGTGTCAGACCCAGCAGCAATGTCAGCTCATGCACTCTCCCAGGAGAAGGCCACCAAGAATGGATCTTCCTAGGACACAGCAGGGATTTGCAGATTTGCAGCTCATATCTGATAACAATATTCAGTAGAGTATTTTGTCAGAATGTTTAGAGGCTGTTTTGTGTGTTTCCGAATTGTTGATGTTATCTGTTTCTTATGTGAGAACTCTGTGGTGATTTTTTTGTGTGTGTGATTGTGGCAATTACACGTTCTTTGTGACTATAAAGCATTATGAAGCATTTACCCATTGTTACTCCCACCTCTTTAGAGCAACGTCTCAAGATGATACCTCAGTAAAAAGCAAGATGTGCAATTTGAGGCTCAGGTGCTAGGAGGGAACCTTGGTTTTGAAAAGCCCTGGCGTAGCTTGGCCTGTTTAGATAGATCTAGTGGTTTGGAGAGTCCAACAACGTCCATATGCAATGATTTTTCTTGATTCACAATGTTGAAACTAAAACCAGGTTGGCTTTAAACTTTAAGCCTCTGCATACATTCCCCTGAGAATAAGCGTTTCTGGCAAACTATAAGTTCTTAAATATCACTTCTCCAATTACATTCTCACAGGTTAGTATTTATGCAGGCCTGGCTTTTCAAATCCACGGAGCTGGTACTGGGCTGAGGCTTAATGCATGACAGGTGGCTTTTGGTGCTTTCAGCTCTCTGACCAAACTGGTTCCAGATGGCCACACAGTATGAGTAATAACATCAGCTCATTAAGTTGCAAGGTTTCAACTGCAATCACAGAATTATCAATGAAATAAAAGCTAACAGCGTTTCAGCTGCACTGTAAGCCATAAATAGGATTTACAGCAAAACAAAAACCTCCTTTTGAACCCAAATCTCTCATCATTTTGATACTGGGTATCCACATAACGGGTTTATTCACTAGCAAAAGAACAAAAATCTGCCCTTCCCTCTCCAAAATGTACTCCTGAAAATTACTGCACCGTGTTCCTGTGAGCTTCTGATTTTTGGAAAAGCTTTTGATTGGGGTCATTGAAAATGCACAACAGTATTTATTTAGAAAATAACCAGAGTGAGCCTAGGTCTCAGATCAAAGAGAAGTGTCAGAAAGCCTCATTACCTTGTGTTTCATATTACATTTGCAAATGTTGTTCTCTGTACAAATTGTTATCTGTCTGTAGTGCGTATATTGTATTCAGCAGGATGGCTCTTCTACTGTGTACAGGTGGCTTCTGCTGCTCCCCAGCCTGTATCAGGGGTTTGTTGGTCTAGATGTCTTTTCTATGCTGAATCACCGTGGGGAAACATTTCCCCAAGCTTCTAGGGTAGGTAGGGTGATTGACATCCCTGGTCTTGCCTATCAAGGGGTGAATTTTGCATAAAGAATGTAAATAGAATAGAAGAAAATATACATCAATTAAGTAATTCCTCTTTGAATTTTTGTAGTCCTTGAGCCAAGCAGGAGGTGTTAGTACACAGATATATCAGGGTCTAAGCAGCAGCTGGAGTAGATCTTTTTTAAAACTCTCCTTGACTTCGACGTCTCTGACTTTTGGTTGACTTCATAAAACTCCTGTCAAAAATAGCTGAAACACCAATGCAACAAACCAATAGCATTAGGCATCTGATCAACCTCACTGATTTCAGTGGGGTTTCTCGTGCACGTGAAGTGATGCGTGTATGTGAGTGTCTGCAAACAATGGGCCGGGCCAGGCTGAAGCTGCAATGTGGGATGCGGTGTTAAGAAGAGCCACTTCACCGCTGCATGAGTTGGGCGATGCTTATGCAGTGCTGGTGGGGGAATAGCAGAAAGGCCTTACAGAGCTCCTTGCCCTTTCTTTTATTCTGCTACATCTGACCCTGCTGCCAGGAAATCAGGACTTCGTTAGTAGTAAAAACCCAAATGACTTAAAGAAAATGCACTAATGATATAGTGCCACATAGTCTGCAGCAATAGATTTTTGTATGTTGTGGTAGAAATCATGCCAGAACAATGAACAAGAAATGTTTCCAACCCAGCTAAAACCACAGGCTATTCTTCTGTGCTCCTCCATACCAGGCACCAGTAAGTTAGAGGGACGTAGGTATCTTGCTGGGTATAGTAGAAATGCCAAGTCTTGTGAAGATTAAGGGGGGTAAATAGGTTTCCCAAGTTTTTAGGAAGCCTGAAGAAGTTTTATATGGCCCTGGTTTGGTCCTAGAGGTCCTGGTTGATGTTGAAGCCCAAATCTAGTACCGTGAGTTGTGCTGATAACCAGTGCAATGATTTGTTTCTGTTTTTACTCTGCATGAATGAAAGACTCAAAATTAGTCCCTTGATAGTTATTGATGTTTTCTTTTAGCATCCCCAGCTACATTCCTGTTACAAGTGCAAGCAAAATTTCCATCTATTTCATCCCCAAGGGTTGTTTACAGCAGCAGAATTGTGTATGGGTCATGTGATAGTTCAAGCATCACTGCATTAGCGAAGGTGAGTACATCTAGTGTCCTGCTATTTGGGATTTAATTAGCAACATAAGTAATCCTGTAGGTAGTCTTCTCTCCATCCTGTAATTCTTAGGGTCTCACAGATGTGCAGCATCACTGCTTCCAGATGTTGACGGCCTTTTCAGAGTGCTGGGCACTGGCCCAAGGAGGGATTTGGTATCGGGGAATTCTGGCACCATCTGAGTTTCCAGCAATGTGTACACTGAGGAAATTATTGTGTGTGAGTGTAATGCAGAGACACCACTGGAGGCTGAGCTTAAGTCCCTGGGCAGGCACAGTATTGATCAAAAGTCAGGACTGCAGGCAAGCACAGACAAAAGTAACGGGGTGATTTAGTGAAGTGGGCTTTTTCCTGTCTCAGACCACTATTATCCTTTGTGCTTTTTGAATTATAGTGCCTCCAACACCACCCTTCCACAAGGAACAGGTTTTCAATCTGGTGGTTGGTGTTACTGTGAGTTTTGAGGGCTGTGTTCAGGCATTCTTTAGACACATAATTTGGGCAATGCAGTGTGTAAGTCACAGGCTGCTATCTCAGCAGGATGATCCTGCCTGGGTTAAGACCTGTGTTCCCTGTGCACGCAGAGCACCAATGGAAAGAGCAGAAGGCAACCAGGAGCCCTAAACAAGAGCAAGCTTCTTGGGTGCTTCTGTGGTGGCTTGGTTGATAGAGTAGGTGTGGAATGGGTGTGCTGAGCCGGGAGGAGATGCCTTGCATTAATCTGTATGGAACTGGTCATAAAGTCGTATCCAGACAGGGCTTCATAGCAGAAACCTCCATCCTGACTTTTGGGTTGATTTGGGGGGAGGTTGAAGGTAGAATTTACTCTGGCAGAGGAAGAAGAACCTCTAAATTCAGCTCATCTCCTGACCCAAGGGTCTATCAGTCAAGTCCATGAGAGAGCATGAATCCTCCAGATTTTTGGCAGAGATATTGCTACCTGCCTCTCCTACTACATTACAGGATCCTGCAAGGAAGCCCTAAATGAGGTGACTGCCTCTCCATCTGGGAGTCTGTCCCATCTGGGGTCTTTGCTCTGCATAACCAAGTTCTGGGGTCCAGGTGGATGGTGTCCAGCCCATACCTCTCCTAGCTGCTTGCTATAAGCATTGGGTATGTGAGCTTGGTTCTCAGCACTAGCAGCATGCTCTGCAGAGTCCACGTGCCAAGCAGAGTGATGCTAAAGAAAGCCTTGTGTGCAACATGAGGAATGCTAGACCTACCCACTGTCTCCAGATCTGTCTCCCCAGCTAGGCTCTGGATCTTATTTGGATGTGGAGAGATTTATAAGGCATTCTCTTAATTAGGGGCCCCAGTTAAAGTTTTGACTGAAAAAGATTGGGAACGAAGAGACCTAACAGAGAGGCAACAGCAAACAGTGGACTGAAAGGGAAGGCTGTGGAGACCAGTTGTGTGTGCTGTAAAGTAGGGGCAATAAAATACACCAATAAAAATGATGTGTATGTCCATAGCCTCATCTGAGAAGGGCGAACAACAGCAGGTCCCTTCTTAGGGCAAGAAAGAGAAACCCCTCCATATGTAAGCAATCATTGGAAACACATGGGAGAAGTGGACAGGGCAGACAAATCCAAAAGGCATATGATATTGCACAGACGAGTAAGGCTCATCTAAAGCCTGGGAGTTCATATATTTCACAGCTCACAACACACAGAGAGACTTCAGTCTGCTCCAAAAGCTGCAACTGGAAAGGCTCTTCTTGTCCTTGAGGGCTGTGCACAGATGCTAAAGCTGGGGAAGGAACACTGGGTTGGAGGCACTGGCATGCTGCTGAGGAGAACCAGAGCCCTGCTTGGCTTTGCTGAGCACTTTCCTTTATAAAACACTTGCAGCTGCTCTATGCCACAGCACCACTAAGCTGAGGTACTGGGAACAATATAGTTGTGCTGTAGCAGTGCTGCTGAGGAACTTCAGAGCATCTGTGCTTTAGTCTGTTTTGAAGTGTGAACTTGTCCTTAATGCCTTTAAATTTTGTATCGGTGCAGTGGCAGGATGATATGAATTGCAGGGGTGAGAGACCCAGAAGCATTGCATCTAGTCTTCCACCCCTGCATGAAGAACAAATAGCATCTTATTATGTTCCCGTCGTTGCAAGGACTGTAGTGTGGTCTAGATGTTCCTAAGCTGCTTTTACACTGGCTGGCCATGTGCTGCTGCTCTGAAGGTCACAGTAGTAGTGTTATCCAAGCTCCTGTGCAGGGCTGGCAGTACCTGAAGGGAGCCTACAAGAAAGCTGGGAAGGGACTTTTTACAAAGGCATGGAGTCATAGCATGAGGGGGAATGGCTATAAATTGGAGAGGGGCAGATTTGGACTAGACATAAAGAGGAAATTCTTTCACAATGAGGGTGGTGACACACTAGAACAGGTTGCCCAGAGAAGTTGTGGCTGCCCCATCCCTAGAAGTGTACAAGGCCAGGTTGGATGGGGGCTTGGGCAGCTTGATCTAGTGGGAGATGTCCCTGCCCATGGCAGAGGGGTTAGAATTAGATGATCTCTAAAGCCCCTTCCGGCTCAAACCATTCGATGATTCTATCAGCCTGTGATCTGTAGGGATCATAGAACTTATTTGGCTTCCCCAGCAGTAATCAGACAACCTCTGTTCTTTAGTCTTAATAGTAGGAACAAAGATTTAGAGAAATAGAGTTTTACATTTACAAATACCTTACCCGTAGAAGCTTCTATAAAGCCTTGAGTGTCAATGTACTGTGTAGCTAAAGAATTACTTGCTTTGCACCCCACTGTAATGCAAGTGCTATGTCTGTCTGTTGCCTTGTAATATGAGGTGATGGCAGGACAGCAGGACTGGGAAAGAACGGCTCTCAAATGTGGGTTAAAGACTTGTATGAAAGCTAGCTCTTTTTCAGATGCACAACTGTTTGTTCAGTTTGGACTGTCAAAGAAGTTGATCTGATTGTGAAATGCATCACTCCTGTATATGCTATTTATTTGCTATAGAAAATGATTCTTCCTTTTAAGAAACAACAGTGAGGAAGGTTCCCTTAGCCTCAGAATGTGCCACACTGCTGAACATTAATGTGGTTGTGGAGTTGATTTTTAATGAGCAAGCAGATCTTTTAGTGTTCTGAGGATCACCTTTGCTGCAAAGAGTAGTGCTTGCACCTTTGAGGGTGGTGGTGTGCTCAGCCTCAGTAAACATGTTCTGCTCCATCTCACTGAGCACTGAAAGCAGATACTGCTCTTGGATTTCATTGCAGAAGGGGTAACTTTGCCAATATAAAGAAGAACTTTTTCAGCATCTGCTTTCATCTTTGTGCATTATCAGAGCTATTAAAATAAGGAAAGAGCTTTTTAAGCCTCATTGGACAGTGACACTAAAAATACTCCAGCAGCCCCCTCAATCAAAAGCCCCAAACAACTGAAAACCAAAAGTCAGCCCTAAACCCTAAGCCCCCAAAAACCCTGTGGTATCCATCACTGCCATATATAATCAGAGTTAGAAATCCAAATGAAGTCTGCAGCCTGTCAGCTCTGCAGACAGATTTGGTGGTGATACGAGCAAAGCCAACATTTAAAAATGACTGAATTCTCATTATAAAGATACATGATCCTTCTTCTCATTGAGAACAGTTGGGCTTTGCTTCCAGTGGAGAGAGCCAAGCCATTTATTTTATAGCTCCATTGTATGCTGCACTGGGAATTGTTCCCGCAGATAGAGGTTTCTAGCATGTTTTCCCTATGTACTTTGCTCCACATGCACTGTGCCCTTTGCACATGCTGAGGGCTCTCACATGAATTACACTTAGCCTGATTTGGTTGGATGGGTTTCCTACATTCGTGTCCTATAAATTGGCATGGCAGTGTATTTATTTTGGTAATCAACCAGTTCTTTGTAAATCTGTGAGCTTAATCCTCCAGGAGAGAGAAATAAAAGGTTCAGTCTCTCTTTCTAACAATGAAGGTAAATACCTATATTTTCATAACTTTTGGACATCTTTTTTCATGGCGTCTTGCCAAATCATGAGGTCCTCGCTCAAACAAGAGCACACAGATGTCATTAAGTTCCTCACCAGGCTTGTTAGGGCATGGAAAAATTCTTTTAAGAGGGAGGATGGTCTTGTGGTTTTGCCATTGAGCGAGAAATTAGTTCGACTGGGCTAAGTTCTTGCCTCTGCCATTTATTTCTAATGTGACCTTGCATGACCCTCTCTCTCTACATCTGCTCCTCAAAATCTCCTGCTGTCGAGCGCATAAATCTCTTTGGTGCAGAGGTCCTGTCACTGTGGATTGGTTTGCGCAGGAATTTTGACTGAGGCCATGAGGCGTTGCAGAGGTAATGCAGACACGAGAACAGCAATAGGCTTTCAGCTCTGTCTGCAGATCAGGACAGGCTCCGCCTTGCTTCAAGGCGATGGAATGTAAGCCAGAAGCCACCTGACCTTGATCATGCACAGCTATGCCCTTAATAATAAATATTGGCTCTCACCTTATTAGTTCAGGCACTGTTGCAATCAAATTTGGATGCGTTGGTTGTGGTGCTCCTTGTGCTTAAGGTGGCTCACAGCTGGGCGCGTCTAGTAGTGGGGCCAGACCCAAAGGAACAAAGATGGCTGTCCTGGAACCTGCCATCCTTTTCTAGCAGCTCATCCCTTCCCAGGGACTTAGTCTAGCATCATCCTTTATCTGCAGATCATTAGTACTTATGTCTCTCTTCTTGCTGACAGCTTGTCGTGCAAGCGTCCAGGTTTTGCTCCTATCTAGAGGTGCTGGGAAGGCCTCCCAGCCCTCCCTGCTGCATTTTAAATAGTGCTGGGAAAATGAGCATGAAGGCTGAGTGTTTGAGCACGGCAGCGGCTGAGAATGAAGGAGCAAGTGATGTAAGGGAGCTGGCCCCTGTGTGGGGTGAAACTCTCTGGGGGGCTGGCGAAGGCTGCAAGCACAGCCTTGGGTCAGTTGGCTCATCTCAAGAGAGTGGTATAATACATCAGGCATGCTGGTTGATGTGGTGTTATTGACTGCAGCATGATAAGGATCTCCACATGCTTCCTCCCGCCCTCTGTATTTTCCCCTGCTGGAGGGAAAACTTTGCCGCGGTGGCCAGCAGAAAGGTGGGGGATAATGCAGCCCTGCTCCACTGCCATCTGTGGCTGGAGCCTGCTGCAAGAAAAAGTGTACACGATTACTACTTGGCAGAGTTTCCCCTCTATGCACGCTTCCCCTTCACGCACACAACTGCATTTGTTATTCTCATACGCCTACAATTTTAGAGCATGAGCTGCAAACCTGGACTTGGGGAGAGAGTCCTAATGCATGTAAAGATTTTGCTTAACCGAAGTGGTATCATGTGTGTTAGTTAAGCTTTGCAGAATGGGACCAGGAGTCCAGAGCCTGAATCCAAGTAAGTTCTTCACTGGCCTCTGGTTGCTGTTCTAAGAGTAAGGCTGGATTAGGGCATGTGGCTATGTCAAGCAAGTTACAGCCTTTTCAGTCCTTCCTTCTCCCTGGCCTGGCTGAAAGTGTTCATTAGGCCCAAAGACCTCTGTGTCCACCTCAGGTTTCATCAGATAACTAGACAACAACAAACCTCTTGAGACTTGATCTACGTCCACCATCTCTTTGGCTGTAGAAATGTAATCATTTATTCAGGAGCAAAGGTCACACACCACTAAAAAACACTCGTTTCTCTGTCTCTTGCAGTATCTGCTTCTCCTGAAATACATTTCTGTGCCGTTTTTTAAAAAAATTAGAGGAAATATCGGTGTGTCTGTGAGTGTTTATCAGAAAAGCAAAGGTTTCCCAAATTATTTTGTTTCCATAGTCAAAAAAAATCCCATTACAATAAGTAATGATGCTCCATTTTTTTTATACCAGCCTTTACAGTGAAAGCAATGTTGTCCATAAATCTTAAGGCTGATTAATTCCTATAAAATTCTGTTAGCCGAATTAAATTATTTTACTACCTCATCAAATTAATGGCTGGGTGTTGACCTGTGTCACTTCCTGGTTGAAAAATGACCATGATATTAAGCAGTTGGGGGTTTTTTTTATGCTTTCCTGACTGATGATCAAGAATAGTAAAATTGAACAGTGAGGGTGGGGAAAAGTCAGCACTCGTTTCCTAAATAGCATCACTACTCTTTGGCGTAAGCCCATGGTGGTGCCCACACAGTGGGATTCGGGCGTGCTCCCTGGTCACATACTGACTCTGTTTTGCCTTTTATGACTGGTTGCCGTGGGAGGGTAATTTGGACTCATGGACCAAAAATCAGCTCTGGTCCTGCTTCAGTTGATGAGAAGGGTGGTACTGTGGGACATGCCCCAAAACACAGTTCTCGCTTTGTCATAAGTTGTCTGAAATCCCTCTTGCTAACTCCTATTTATGTATGTGAAAGGCCAAAAGGAAAAGAGCAGATGGTCTTCTGACTGATGCCTGGATTAAATTCTCAGAAACTGCAGGAATAACTTGTGTAGTCACATACCACTGGTCTTGTATGTGTTGATGTTGACCTGTTGGTTTTGTCTTCCATGAAGTCCTGGTGGGCCCAGGAAGCTTGTGGCACCTTGATGGGATGCCAGTTGTAATTATTTTACTTGAAGTAAACTTTTGAGTATTGATGGCTAATTTTTTTATGGTGTCGCCTGAAATGTGTGTAGACTCTGCAGATGTGCATAGCCAACTACAGTCCAGCCTGGAAAGAGTTCACTTTCTTTTGTCCGAGTTTTTAAACAAAACACTGAGAAACTCCATATGATGGTTTGGATGAAACAGAATAAGCAGACAAGGAAAAACAAACAGCTCTGTCCTGTGCTTCTTAGTGCTATAATGTCCTTATAAGAAATCCTTCATGAATAAATCATTACCTCTTGTGCAAAGGGACAAAGAACCACAAAAGCCTGTCCTACTGGGAAGTTTATCTATTCAGAAGGCAACCATGCTCACCAGGCCCATGAGTGGCTGGAGACAGAAGCATGGATGAATCCCCCTCTCTCTGGTTTCTGGAAGCAGATGGAAACAACAGCTGCCAAGTATACCACACCTCCCAGCCTGCAATAATAATCACAGATCAGCTCACCTCTGGCCCACAGTAAGCGTCTGGAGAAGTTTTTCTGTTGCCAGTCACTGCACGTTCGAGACTATTCTCTTTGGCTTGACCTGTATCTGCGGATTTGGCTTTTAATACACCAGTGAAATGCTTTAACAAAGGCTAGGTGAGGACATTATGATCAACAGCATGAAAGATAATTTGCTTTGAGTTAGCTCGCAACTTCTCTAGCACTGCCAGCACTAGGGCTCACTGCTGTTTCTCTTACTGCCCTGGCTATAGTCATTTTCTCTGAGCTCAACTATTTCCACTGTATATTTTGGGAAGAACTGGAACATTCCACTCTGTCTTCCAAAATCTGAATATCACTCTTTATGGCCCTCCCTAACACCTAAGAGTCAGCCCTGGACACACTACAGATTATTTTTATCCATGCTAAGTTGTCATGGTCCACCCAGTTTCACAGCAGGGTAAGCATCCTCTGCAAGCTGTCCCAAGAGATGCAAGAGGATGATCCCTACCGTTCTAGTCCCTTCTCTCTCTGGATTACTTCGGGCTGAATCAAGAAGGAATATAGCCAATGTACAGCACAGGACATCATCCAGAGGCTGGGGCGTAATGAAGCCTCTTGTAGCTTTTCTTTAACCACCATCCTAGATCACCTTACAAAGAAAACCAAACCCTGTGGAGGAATGGCATGGAGTCAGCACACATAACAGGGGTTTAGCTAGGAAACAGGACTGGGACATGTGTCCTGCCGCTACAATCAGGTGCTTTTAATTTCTTTCTTATCTGAGCAAGACAACACAACCTTTCTCTCCTTTTTTCCACTTCACCCCTTAGTTCCCAGGTCAACGTCATGGCCTGTACAGTCTCTGAGAATTCAAGATGCAATTTCATCGTAACTGTAGACCATGAGAAGTAACTGTGCTTTGTTTGGATAATTAAGCCCACAGAGCCAGGAGGAGAAAGTCAACACATAGGGAGGATGGGATGTCCTAAAGGTGCAGAATATCCAAACTGTACTCCAAATATCCTCTATGCTTCTTTAGTCAAGCCCTATGCTCTTAATCAGGGAGATTTTTAATAGACAGTTCTTGCTATCAGTCAATAAACTAATCTATACCATATCCTTACATATTTCTTGTAATTATCAAGAGCTTCACTCTGCTTCATTTCACTAACCTCCTCAGCCCAGACATTCAGAGATTCACAAGTCTTTGAGACAAAGAGAAGCCAGTTTACAATCAGTGGTGATGAGGTGCCCTTTGCCACAGAACTGGCAGCATGGACCATGCTTACATGGGAACTGCAGCTGTGGGATATGAACATCTGAATGCACTGTTAGAACGTAAGAAAAAGAAAACAGTTCAGACATGTGACCTCAGGGCCAACATTTTATTAAAGAATATATATATATATTAATGCTGTGCCCTCTGATAAAGAACTTATTTAGGCCTTGCTTAAGCTGAAAAGCCTAACCTATTGCTTAGAACTACCGTATCTTCCTATACAGGAATTTGTTTTGTCACCAGGCCAAATAAAGTCGTGTAGTTAGAAGCCTTTGGCACCTGCCTGTACATTTGCATCTGGGAAGAAAATATTTTTGTCTCTTCTCTCTCTTTCTTGGTATGCAGTTAGTTTATAGAGCCAAAGCTACCTCTAGGGCTTGCTCTATTTCTAAGCCACCAAGTGTCGGGCTGGTTGGAGAGAGTGGAGCCTGGTCTGCCATTTCTGATGATGGTCTGCAAAAATCAAAGTGCAATAAAGCATTCAGAAGGATGCCTAATTATATTACAAGGTGTGAGGAACTTGGAACCATAATAGAGACCGCAATAGAGAAAATTATTGTGCCTCAGATTTTCCAGTGTGGTGAGCTTATAAAACATAAGCTCTTTATTTTATAACATTTTTATATTAGAATTATATTTTAACTCACACTTTTAAGTAGATTAAAAGCCCTAGTGTTCTATAACCTTGCTGAACTGGAAAGTCTGATGCATATGCATTTGGTGATGATGACAGTTTGCATGGATTTTTTTGGTCGATCAAATACCCTTGTCAAAATTCCTTAATTTTATCTCACCTACAGTAGGTTTTTATATTCAGTCCCATCAAAGTATTATTCAAGACCTTATAATGGAGTTTAATTGATTCACAGAGGTTGTTGATCTTACTGAGTTGATTCACAAAAGCTGTGTAACAGTAATAAATTATTCTTGACAACATCAGTATGTTGTTTCTGATCACTTTTCCACTAGGACTCATGCATGTTACAAAGGAAGCGGATGTCACTCTGTTTTGAAGATAACATATCCAAGCTGGGTATGTTTTAATTAAACTTTGGACATCCATGTTTAATCTTCTTGCTTTTATGATTTTCCTACATGTGAAATGTTTGAAAACATGTGGAAGCAAATTAGATAAACATCTGCTCCAAGCTGGACTCATCCATCCAGCCCATAATTCAGCATGTGGGAGGATTTCAGTGGTGAGTGTGGCTGCAAAAAGGGTGGACAAAAATAGCATCAGCTTCCCAGGGTGCAAGGGTGGCTACCAGCTGGTGTAAATCAGGGTGACTCCTCTCCTACACTGCTTGTGCAAGGCATGGTTCGTCTTCACCAAACCTTACTGTTTTGGTTTGAGAGGTTTGTCCAGGAGGAATGAGAATATTTATGAAGAAAGTTTCTTGTGTCTCTGAATTGGGCTTTGTGCTCAATGGTGCACAAAGTGCAGGTGGGCCCACACAAGACATCAGAATGAGATGTTGATCTGCAACATGCTCAGAGTGCAACCCAGGTGGTGCTAATGGAGGAGTTAATATTCCCTTACTGTTCCCTGGGGTGGTAAACCCAATCCCTAGTGTTTTCTATGCAGCTCTTTTCTATGACTGGCTTTAAAGGTACCACTGAGCACAGGTCTTCCCAAGGATGCTTCAGTGTGTCCAATTCATGGTACAGCAACGCCGGTAACTGATGAGCAGGAGCAGTGCTTAATCAAATATATTTAACAAAAAAAAAAAAAAAAAGGCATAGTCCCTCTTGTATATGAAACTCACAATGGTCCCTTCTGGGTTTGAAACCTGAGAGGTACCTGCATTTGGCAAGTACTTGTAGGAATGGAAAAGCAGTCCCCACCCATTTGGACCAGACTTCTCAAGTTCACTGCCTGGAAAATCGGCCCAGGTGGGATTTACCCCTTACTCTTGCCCATGTGTAACCTGGCAGGGCTGAGCTGATAAAACACAAATTCCTCCTCCTCTGGTGAAAGCTGGGAGCTAGGTGGAGAGCTGCAGCTTTCCCAGCAGCACTCAATAGCATGCGGTACCCCAGGGCTACTTGCATTCCCTGCTGTGAAAAGCTGTAAATTACACACCAATAACTGCACAGAAATGGCTGAACAAATATTTTGAAAGACATAGAAACTTTGTAGAAAGCACTGCTTTGTGAGTCACTTATAGGTGGAAAAAGATGAACTGAAAAGCTCTCCCTGGCAAATGATTTGCTGAACATTATTTGTCTTAACAGTATCACTCCCTCTCTTCCTTCCCCCCCTTTCTTATCTTCTTGCTTTTTTAGACTTACCATTCAAAGTCTGATGAAACCATAGTTTCCAAATTGATTTTTTTCCCCTCCCAAATTTCTGATGTCCATAAATACTTCAAAGGCAGAGAGAATTCACATGCCAACTTCTAGCCTAGAGCTTACTTTTACAGCTTTGTAATAAACCCCCTTTAAGAAAATGTTTATAATGGCCATGACCGTGGTACTTAACTATTACAGTGCTTTCTGTCACCCTTACAATGTTAAGTGCCAATAAATCACCTGAACTGTTGTGGTGCCCTGTATTTATTTGCAAAGCTGTTAGAGGAGTATTTGGGGAGTTTATTGACCAAGCGGAACAGAAGCTGGGTCTCTTTTGTTTCATGGATTTGGGGGGCAATTTTTTTGTTTCTTTGCACAGCAGAGTAGACTAAATGCCACCTACGCCTCAAGCCGGCCTCTTGCATCTGAGGTATGTAATGCTGCTATTTCTGGAGGTATTTCACAGGAGATCAAACCCAGTTCAGAGGTGAGGCACAGCAGCGGTTGCTTGGTGGTCGCAAGCGATGTGCGTTGCCTAACCTGCACTCGGAGCTCAGCCTGTAGCTGCAAACAGGGTTTGTAGGGAGGCACGAGCCTGCACTGAAATGTGAAGCACGAAGCAAACAGCCTTTTCCTGATGGTAGGCACTACTCTGGAGCCTCCCAGACTCCTGCTTATAGCAGAAGGACATTTTTTTAACTCTAATTTCCCAGCCTGCACTAGGCTGGGCAGAGCACAGTGCTCACTTATTTCTTTTACCACCCAGTTCCAATCCTGCTTGGTGCTAATTCAAGGGTGTTTTACTGGGTATAGATCAATCCATCCCCCTTTTGCAGAGAGGGATTTTTGCTCTTTAGTCTGTTGAGTATTCACAAAATTTCACCCACTGAGAAGCAGAAGTAGTAAAACCGTAAAACAAAAAATATCCTTCATCCTTGACTGCTGTGTGCTGTCATCTCTTGCTAGAGGTTTCTGAAGAAAACTCCCTACTTGGATAGGGAGGAAGAAGTCCAAAATCTAGTGAAGAGCATGGTCACAATTTTGGTTTGAAATTAATGCATAAAAGATAAACTGTTTTCTCAAAAAAAAAAAAAAAAGCAAACATAGTAAGTTTCCCAACTGTGTCAATAACCCCAGGACAAAATGGATTTTAAGGCAGCAATGGATCATATAGAAAAACAAGGTTTAGCTGTTGATAATTAAAAGTCAATATTAGAAGTAAAAGGCCAATTGGCCCTGAAAGCCACCTGCCTCCTCTTATAGTGTGTTTTGAAGATACTTACCGCATACTGCATTAGGAGCTGCTGCCTCTGAATGTATCACCTGGTTGGAATTTTTCATGGAGCTTGAATTTATTAGAAAACAGCCCCAGTCAAGCAGAACTGTGCAAATTAAATTGGATTTACATGACAAGGTGGAGCCCAAGCACAGCAGCTAGGAAATGCCTGAGAAGCAAAAGACAAACCAGAAGGGATCAGGAAGGAAGGCTGCTCTGTGTAAACAGTGTTAAAAAAAAAAAAAAGATTGACTAATAGAGCAATAAAATTAAAATTCCCACTTCAGCTGCCCTGGGGGTTTCAAAATGAGACACTGAGGGGGAGTGAGATATTAGAGGAAATAAACAGATTTCAGCACATAATAAGAAGGAGGCTGGAATATTATTGTAGGATAAAGTGTTCTGGGATGGAGTGAGCTGACTCGGAACGTTCCTGTTGCAAGGAAGGGTGAGTACTTGATCTTTAACCCCAGTCAAGCCTGGAGGACTGCATTGGCATCAATAAGCTCTGAGTGAAGCCTGATTTCCTAGTAGGCATTGGGAGCTTCAGATTTTCTTCCCTTTAAGCCATATCTCTGCCAGCTTGCACTGCTGCCTATTATCTTATCAAAATGTGACTTCTTCATCAGTAATATGCAAGTTTCATCTGAATCTGTAAATACTGAATTGCTTCCGTATGCCACTGGAGAGACCCTCCACTTTGGGAATGTCATTACTGCCCAAAACAATCTTTTGTGAGTCATCATGTAAACCAAAAGTTATTGCAATTTATTAGCAATCACAAATTGCCAGAGAAATAGGATCAAGAGCGTATCAGAGAAAGTAACTCAATTGCAAGATGAACATGCCCTCTATTGCTGTCTGAGCCCATTAGTATCATCTTTCCAAATCCAAAGAGTGATTTCCTCTTGTGCCTGTGTAATAACGTGGTGCAGTGTGTTTTCTTCTGAAGGAAGCAACAAGACTTTATAGAATGTATGAAAGAGAATTGTTTTTTTGCTTTGTTACTTAAAGCTGATCTTTACTGTCAACTTTTGTGGTGAGTCAAGAAGTAACACAGGTAAAGGCTTAATCTGGTGCCCTTGTGATTTATAGAGATAAATTGGAAAGACATGGTTGTGGTCATGCTGCTGGTCACCAGACAGGCAGAAGGTGTGTGCAGGCATCCTGGGTCCAGGTTGTGTTGGCAGAAGCGCGTGGTGAAGCTCTTAAGGATGATGGGATCTGCTTACAGAGATAGTGTGCTGCAATTGCCATCAGCAGAGCTTGGGAGAGGGCACAAAGGAAATGTGGTGAAAAGAAAGCAATGAAAGAAGTGCTAAATGTGGTGTTTCCTGATGGAGCACTTCAGTTTATAAGGAATCCTCCTTCTTGCATCCCACTGTTTGGAGCGTGGATTTGGAAGGGTGAGAAATGGCTTTTTATTACTAACTCTTTGACTCCCTGGTCCCGGTGGGCTCATGGCTGGGATTTCCTCCAGCTAAATGTGAGCAGCTTCCAAGTCTGTTTGTACAGAAATATCAATGTGTAGCAGATCCAACAAGTGGCTGTTCCAGGGACAACTTGTCATCTCTCAATCCTGACTCTAGTCTCCTCATACAAGTGGCAGTGCCATATCCCTTCAGATGGAGTTAGTCTCCTAAACTGCTGAGGTCCTTCAGCACTGGCTAGAGGTGTCCCCAAGATAGCTTCCATGTGGTACCTTGCTCTGGTGCGCCGTCAAGCTGGACATCCTCGTGAGCCTTAGATATTGATCAATCCCACTGAATACCGAGGGAAACTCTAAAAGCTCTAGTATATGTGATGACATCAGATGTCTGAAGGTGTTTGCACAAATGGACTAAGAGCTGGCAGCACAGCTGTTAGGTAGGCTTCACCTAAAATTCACCTATCCATCCCAGTAGAAGAAACTCTTTGGCTGGTGTTAAACAGATATCTGTCCAAGGGGAGCCATAAAGTGCTGCCCATTCACAGCACTCATTTACCTGGCAAGGACTTCCCTTCTCATGTAGTATTGGCATTTCTGATTCGCTTGATGGGTGTAAGGCTGCAGTTAAGGGTGAGAGAGGACAGACCAAACAGATCTCTAATAGTGTGTTGCCTCTGGGTTGCCTGAGAGCCTGGGTGATCATCTGGACTGGTGGTAATAGGTGCAAACTGGGTGCAGAATAGTGCACCCTTTGGTCTTCACCAAACCAAATGGAAACACAGCATAGCCTCACCCTGTAAAGCCCACTCTGAGATGTCAGTGCCTGAATTATTTTGGTAGGAGATTAAAGGTTGAAAAATACTTTGTGTCTTGAGAATTTGTTTGCTCGATGATGCTTGGTAGACGAGATATTGCGCCTACCTGTCCTGCATTTTTGTTACCATTACAGGTCCTGTACAAAACCAGTCTCTGCTGACAACCAGCAGCATATTTACACCTTTGCAGAAGTAATGCATACAATAATGGGCCACCTTGGACACAGGAGGAGTAGGCCAAAATCTTAGTCTGAGTACATCCTTACAGCTTTTACATTGTGGTGGAGTAGTAGGGTTTATGTGTCATCCACAAAAGATCTGAGAGCAGTCAAACTTTGCTTCAGTGTGGACTAAAGCTGGGCTTAAAGAGATCTTTTCCTTCCTTTTCTTTTTTTCCCTTCATAGGAACAACGGATGTAAAATTCTGTTCCACTCTCCCTGAATTTAACAGCATATTTTCCCCTTACTGTCAGTAAGGTTGCAGGTATTTCTTAGCTTCCACCAGCTAGTACCCAAGTGTAACAGCTGAGCTGGTCTGAAAAAGGAGGGTTCCTTTCAGAAAAAAAAATGCAATTCTGCTGGAAAAGCTTTTGTTTGGCAGTGGCTGGAAAAGGTTGCTCTGAGACTGATTCGAAGAGCACTGGGTAATCTCATGTAGGTTCCCTCAGGGCAGACATAAATTAAGTGATGAAAATGCCTGCATGTTTTACGCAGCTCTGCTCTGGGCCTGGAGAGAGGCAGCAGTGCTGCAACAACTCACAGAGCCCCATGCAGATGGTGTAATTGCCAAGGGGATGGAGGCTCTTCCATGGGAGCAAGCGTGGAGCAGGATGAAGCATCAGTGTTGTGGAGCTGGGCACCTGCAGAGCTTTTGCTGTGGCTGCAAAGGGCAGCACTAATACCATCCCAGAGTGCTTCCTCGAGCTGGATCCATACAGTGCTTAGCAGGGATTTGCTTGATATTGTGGGGTTCAGCTTGAAAAGCAATGGCTGCTATTCCTCCTCACTCATCTGCAGAGAGAGCTGCTCTGGGTGATCCCCTTTGTGCCCTGCTGTGTTGACTCAGGAAGCTGCTCTGACAGATGCAATACTTCACCTGGAGATGTCCATGGTCACCATACCACACTGAAGTCTACAATGCTTACACAGAGCCTGCTGCCAGTGCCAGGGAGAATTATTTCCACTCTGCATGTGCTTTTAATGTATGTAATTTGCATACTAATTTACAGCACATAAACAGAGAGAAGGAATGAGGGCTTGGAAGAGATAGAGGCTGCGTTATGCTTGATGTGGCTGCCTTTTTGTGCTGGAGTTTTGTGTGTGCGCGCGCGCGTGTGTGTGACATAAATGGCCTTAAAAATGCAAGGGACTGGGTTGAAAAACAAAGGAGAAAAGGAAGAATGAAAACTGCACGTCTTTTACTAAGCTAGGTACCATAATAATCCTGGCAATTAACTCTGGGGAAGATCCAGAGCTGGATTTTTTTTCTGCTATGCATTTGTTTTCAGTATAACTGAGAGGGACCTTTGTACTTGCTGCACAGCAGCCATGCCCAAGGTTACCTGATTCTAACTAGTTTCAGAGCAGGGTGTCCCTTCTGGGGTATCTATGTACTTCATCCATAAAACTTGCACTCCCCTCTAAGATTAACATAAAAATCAGAAAATTAGCTCCGAAGGCCTGTCTGATAAGTGGGTCTCTTTGCTTTGAAATACTATCACGTGAGAGTGAGCCCTTGGTTTTACAGCAAGATTTCAAGCTACCAGTGAAGGAAGGCTTCTTTGATTAGTCAGTTGGCAAGGCAGTACAACACAGCAGTCCACATTCAAGGAAGAACGTGCTAAGGATGACCATACAAGCAAGTCTATGAGTATGCGCATGAGAAATTGGGAAGTGCAGTGTTGTACACACTACTTGGAGTGCTGCTCTGGCTGAGGGAAAATGGTTTGCCAAAGCCAAGTACGTGCTGGGTTTGGCCATTGCTGAAACAAACCCAGGTTTTCTGGAGGTGGCTCTAGTTTGCACTGGCTTGTTGAGGTCCCTGAAGAGCTATTGAATCATTGAGGGCTGTTGAACTGCAGCACCATGTAGCTTGTCTCTTTGTTCTCATGGTCACGATCTACAAAATCTCTGCTTCCTTCATCCCTAAACCATCTGGATATTTTGCTCATGTCCAAAGCTGCTTGATTCAAAGAAGTTGCATCCCATGGTGCCAGTAGAATATTGATGTGAAGAGGAAACACTGATTCTGCAGAGCCTCCAGGAAGGAGCCAAAGCACTGAAGTAAACTGTTGGAGCGGAGATAAAGAGCCACTGCAAGCGAGTGAGATAAAGCCAAGGGCTTTGGTTAGGCTTCTCTGTGTAGGATCTAGTTATCCTTTGCGAGCAGGTCAGGTTGAGACCTCGGCTTGCTCTTTTCTGTCTAGCTGCAAATAGCTAAATTGGAGTAAGAATAATTGTTATTTCTGATTGGGAGCTGAGGCAAAAATATGTGAGGCTGATTTCTCAGTGGAGAGAAAGGTTTGCCTTGCTTAAGATCAGGTAGGAAGGCTCTAACATTGCTGGAATATGCAAATATGTTCTTGCTTCAGTCTAGTCCCAAACAGGATTTACCCTCTGGAAGAATTCCCTTGCATTTTGTTAATTCTCTGTCATGCAGTAAGGCAGGTTTATGGCACGCATTTACTTCATAATGCTTACAGTGCTAATGAATTTGAGTGGTTAATCAATTTAGTGTGAGCCTTTCTCACTTCAAAAAAAATATATCAAACCATCCAATTTATGCTTACTCTCTGCAAAATGTTTTCTATTCTGTCAGTCTAAACACTGAGAATTATTTTAAACAGATGTAGGCCATCAGTTTCTATAAACATCATAATTGTTTGGCACCACTGATGCTTACATTTAAAGATGCAATTTGCAAGGATCGCACAGACACCAGGAACACGCTTTCTGCTGTGTGCAGGAACGCAATTTATGTCCTGCTAGAAGCCTGTAACTTTTCTCCTGTAAAACTTGCTTTAGCTTCAAGCCTGGCACCAAACAACAGCTATTATCCTTGCAGCTTTATATAGCTTTGTGCTGCATGCTCAGCCATTTTAGCATACTTGCTCACTGGGGTTTGATAGGAGGATGTGGTTTGGATTTTACCTTAAAAGCTCTTTGTTCTTATTACCCTGCTGCAAACTAGATGCAATGTTCCTGGCACCTCAGGGTTTATCAGGAGAAAATAATACAAATGACCTCTCAGAGTTCAGTTCAGTCATTTACCTACAACTTCCTATGGGCTGATTGTCTTCAGTCTATGGGTAATCATGAAGCAGATGTTCGTAGTGCCGTCCCCAGAAATCAGAGGAGGTATGGTCCTTACAACTTGTTCTCCTGTAAAAATGATTAATTGAGCTGAAGAGTGACAGGGTGAAAGGATGGATAATATTCATGCTAATAAATCTAGTGCAGCAATTAACATGGGCTTTAAAAATGTCACACAAATGGAAATATAGGTGAGAGAAGCAGCCAAGTGCTGTTCTGTGTTTATAATCAAACAGGATAGACTCAGCATTAGCTGGGGACTGCTGGCCAAGCCCATGGCTCTGGTGGACTGGGGTGAACATCTCTCCTAAGCCATCTTTCTTCTTGAGCTCATCTGCAGTTTAATCATTCTTATTCCATATTAGCATGGAATGTAGGGATGGGGCGATTGCCATCACCTCTGGTCCTTGTAGTAGTTGGTTTTGTTCTTAATGATTCTTTTCATTAGCCGGAATGAGGTAGGTCAAAATTGGACACCTTTGCACTGCAGACCAGTGGCAGCAAGTGGCCTGAAGGCATAAAAGAAGTCAGGGCTTTGCCCTACATCATTCTTGTCTCAATACAGCCCCATGTGCATTTTTTTTCCTGTTATGAAATAATAAGTGACAACAATGAAATGATCCTTTGCTGATAGCATATGTTCAACTCACAGGCTCATTTCTTAATATACTTTGGCTCCAGCCTCTGGCTGAGAAACCAGATTGCTAAAGCATCAGAAGTGTGGATAAATGTACAGTCAGAGTATTGCATAGTTCTTGCCTCAGTGTGACATACAGAGAAAGCTGTGAATATTACCACAGACTGAAGGAAGCATCTGCTTCTCTCCTCTCTGACCCCTGGAATGAGAGTTTCTGAGCTTTCGGGTCACTTACACTATCTAGTATCAATTTTGGGTCAAATTTTGGGTCAGCTTGGTGTGGAGAAATATGTTGTTCAGATTTTAAAGCACAGATGAAGCACTGGGATAGAAGCACAAAGGGTAGAGTACCAGAGAAGTATTCATCTCCTCTACCTCCAGATGTCGACTTAAGGTATCTAACTTAGTTGTCTGGCTTAGCTTGTAACTCAACAGGTCCACTAGACAGGAGAGAGAGAAAAGTCAACCCATAAGGCTCCTCCCTGTACATGAAGTTAATTCTTGCTCTGAATTGCTCACTAGAAGAAAGATCTCTCTACAGAGATTGTAATGAGATCAAAGGAAGATCAGCCGCAACACAATTAAAGCTGTCTGGGGCAAATGGTCTTTTTCCTCTGCCTCACAAAGGTGACAAAGGTTCTTGGTGATAAAAGTTACCAGGGCATCTGGTGGGCACCTCCATGGTGCAAGGGGCAGGTCCCTGCAACAATAAATAGGGGCCCTTTTTTCCAGAGAGCACTGAACTTCACCTAGAAGAAAGCTTCCAAGTATCTACAATGAAAGCTAAAGCTAGAGCAAAAGGTTGGAGTTAATGGAAGTGGGTTGTGGTTGTGGTTGCTCAGTGGTCAAAACAGTTTGCTATTCCTTTTGTGCACAAAGGTCTTATTCTAGGAATTCCTGTTTGTGTCACTAGGAATTCTGGCCAAAATAGACTCCCTGGGTCAGAGAGAACGAGAGAGCATGGCTCAGGAGTCAAACACGCACCAAACTTGGCCTCAGACAAAGTTTTGCACTCTCTGACCACAGCAGAATCTGATGTCAAACTTTTCCCGGGAGTCATACTCCTAAGTGGAAAAGAGCCCAAAATGATCACATGGTGACTGCCTATTCAAAGACAACTGCTTCTTGCTGCCAAACTGTTTGAGGAGGTCTGCTCTTGGAAAACTCACTGCTGCCTGTGTGCTGATCTTCCTCTAGAGAACATGCATTTCTCAATTGTGGCTGGGCTAATAGGTCTTTCCAAACTTAGTGCTAAAGAAGTAATCTACTCTGGCCTTATCTCCATCTGCACCAGGGTCAGAAGCTCAACAGCTGGTGCTCTGCCACTCAGCTGTCCCTTCTCTTTCAACCAAGGTCAGTATCAGAAACTTTTCTGAAAGTGTAGGGGTTTCCTTGTGGTGGCTTCTAGCAGGAGGTCCACAGAGGAAAAAAAATCTGCCTTGAGATTTTAAAATGTATTGGATTTCCTCTCTCTGAATGAAGCATACCCAGAATTTCTTACTCGAGAAATTAAACTATATTCCGGGTCCTCTGAAGATAATGATGCAGGATTTTAGGCATGTACACACTTGCCATCAACTGAGTTTCTTGGTTGTATTGGGGACCTTGCCTAGGCTTCTCAAGTGATGTTCACATTTCTAAAGATATACAGGTTTTGTCCTTTAAGTATCATGCAAATATAAATTCTCGAAGCTGTAACTGGTCAGTTCAGATGAGCACAACCAGAGCAGACTTTAATTCCTTTGATCAGCCAGATTTGCCTAGAAAATTCTTCAGTGTTCCATCAGAAATCAGTGAGTAGGTCTTCTACTGATTTGTGAGAACCATCCAACCCAGTATCTCAACAGCTACGTGAAAATTTTAAAATAAAGAAGACGAGGTAGTTCATCCCTTCTGCCCTCTTTCAAAGGTAGAATTCATGGTTGCCCTGACTCTTCTGAATTGATTTGCCTGTTTCTCCTAGTGAGAACATCTTGGTGTCGTGGGAGTTCAAGAGAGTCTACATCAAGGTCTGAATCCCAAGACTGGCCTCTACCAAACCGTAGGCTGGGGTCCAAACATCAATAGCAGTTATTTAGGAAAGGCTTATTCCAAGATATAGTTTAGCAATGCCTGTGTTTCCACCCTAGTAGACAGGGCCTAGAGCATAATCCCAGCTGTTGCTCTTCGCCATAGTCCCAGCTCCTTGCAAACCAACTGCCGACCCTTTGTCAGCCTGATTGGTGGCAGCTGCATGGGCTGGGTTTGAAGCATTGGTTTGAAGCATCTGCAGATCCTGCTTCACACCTTTATAAAGCAAAATGACATCTTTTCCCTGCTGCTCAAAATTTTGCTAATGGCCAGGCAGAAATTGAGCTCTAGCAACAATCCTTCCCCCCCGTTCCCCGGACCTTAATATTTCCACCTAAAAAAAAAATAAACCAAGGCAGCAGAAGTATCTGTATGTGCTACTTTCAGGGTTGCAATGTCACTTGCCTGGTGGCTGCAAGGCACACACCTCAGGAAGAATGGCCCCTTTTCAGCTGCTGGGGTTTTGTTGCGAGGGGATAGGGCAGTGGCAAAGCCCTTCTTTTCAGCATAGGCTCTCGATTCATGACATTTTCATCATCCCCAGTAACCCAAGATCCAACAAGGGCTCTTTTGACATCATTTGGGACTGAGCAAGAGCAGGACCGGGCAAAGTCCCTTAGAATGAGAGGAGAAAAGGTGTTTATGCAAATACTTGGGCACTACTGGGCATCTCAAGTCTATGAGGAAGGCACTGAGAGGTCAAATTAATTATTTTTAATGAAGTAGGCCAAAGCTGATTGTGTTATTTTGTAACTTGTTAGTTTTGAAAGCAGTGAAAGAATTTGGCATCCCTCCCTGGCCATCACAGGGACCCCTTTGTGCTTTCCTTTTCCCCAGTTTTCTCATGTGTATAGCTGGCTCCCACATCTCCACTTGCTGACGCTGATTGATTGCATTAATATCACTGTAAATATTGCATAATCTCCGCTTAGAATGCTAGAAGGAACTGATGAAGTTTACTTAACCAAGAGTTTTCAGGTTGGAAAATAACAATAAAAATAGTTTAGAAAAAATAAAATATTTATTTTTTGCCCTCCCCCCTTCCTTTTTTTTGCCATGTGTGTTTGCCATTGGCCCTGTTGGTTGCAGACTAAGAAAAGGCTGTAATCACTGTTTGTGGCCGTTGCTTCAGTGGGTCAGTGAAGAAGAGGTGGGAAAAGGCAGTTGCAGCATGGCAGCAGACTGTGCCTGGACTCAATGTGATGGGGCATGGTGATGGGGAGAGGGGATGTTGAAGGATGTCAGACCACTTATGGAGGAATAAGTAGGTTTCAGAAAACAGAGTTTAAGTAATATAAGGAGGATGTGGATGTGCCCATCTATAGCCCATCCTATAGTTGCTGTGGTGTGGTATTCTGTTCTCTCAATTAGTGGTTGATTTTAGCTCATCTCATTCAGGATTTAACCTTGGTTTCACTTTCCTGCAAATGTGATAGCTCTCCCAGTATCTTTCCAAGATCACATCCTGAGCTCTGGATGAGCTCAGGAGGCTGCTCTGCTGCAGAGAGGGGCCAAGGGGAGGCTGTCCTGCCCTCTAAGGAGCTCAGTGGGATAATCCTTCCCATAGTGCTTAGGACAGGCTGGAGAAGAGATGTGTTAACTCCTCCTCCAGCACCAATACAGGGTCTTTTGACCTCATACATGTAACACATCCTCCTTCCTGACCCTCTTTCAGGTCTGTTCTCTTTCTTTTCTCTGTCTCCCTGACAGAGAAAACTGCGTATCAGGTTGCTTTTTGAAGCAGGCACCCTGTTTTCAGACTTTGTAGAAAATCCGTTTATCATATCAACCTTACATTAGCCAAAGTATAGGAGATAAAAAAATATCTTGGAAATCTAAACATAGATTCTAATCTAAGGTACAGCAGCATCTGTTTCCCATTACTTTTTATTACTTGCAAGATTTGAGTGGTATTACTCCTGCAGTGAGATATTTCTGAAAGTGGAGGTCTGCGCTTCCCAGAACTGTGAGTCCCAGTGGTGATTGCTGCCTGTCTCCCAGGGCTCATCTGCATGGGAATAGCCGATTGCTCAGCGTGCAGCATCAGGGAAGCACATGTTCTGTGCATAGGCAGGTTCCCTGGGCAGCAGACTTGACTGAGATCAGGGTTATGCTGACTTTAGCAGTATTAACTTTGCAGCTGGACTTCTTTCAGAAGTCTGCTCGGGGACCATTTTTAGAGGTATTTGCAATACCAGTCAGGCTTCAGTAGTTCAAACTGGTCAGGGAGAAGCAACAATATGACTTCTTAACTTCAGGGTCTCCTTTTCTAGCAAGGCTTTTTCTGATGCATGCTTTGGGACAATGAGGTCGTCAGGAGTTGCTGCCAGAAGTGCATTGCATGTCACAAGGTCAAATCCTGCACAGTGTGGTGCATAGTGCAGCTTTCAGCTTAGGCGTGGGACAGGCCAGCCTCACCTGCCCCCCAGGGACTGGCTTTGGGTCTTACAATGCCTGAAGTTGGGTGGGCACATTTCGGAGACATCCATGCACTAGCTTAGGGCCCCGAGGGCACTAACCAACCTTGGTTTCCCTGGCCAGACTCACCTAGGACCTTTGTGGTCCCCACTTGAGCTCAGTTCAGGCTGAGCTCCATTGCAGGATTGCCTGCCCCTTTCCCTGGTCCCAAGTTGTTGCTTGGTTTTTCTGGATTTTCCTTTAGGGAGCAGCCCCGCTCTTGCATCTCCCCAACACCAGCAAGCTTGCTGTTATTTGCAATGGATTGGGCACAGAGCAAGGGGGTGTGCTGTGAACTCAGCCTTGCCCTGCTGCTTAGAGACATGTATGCAGCTCTGCAAACTACTGTACGCCTCTTGAGACAAATTGTGGCATACTGCGATAGTTGAGGAATAGCATAAGAGGAATATGCAATGAATCATGATGCGTATGCACACGAGGGGAAAAGTTCAACCTTCTGTTTGCCATTATCTGACTCTTGAAAGCTGAACTGTTCAATTCTTGCATTTTCTTAGCAGAGTTTATTTCTGTGGCATTTCCTAAGTCTGGCTGTCTGTCTCAAGGCAGGAGAAGGAAAGTACATCTCTCCTCAGAACTTTGCTATTATGTGGCTTGAAAATACAAATGAAATCAAAATAAAACAGGGTAAGAGAGCAGAAATATGTAACGTGTATCTCTGGATCCCTGCATTTCTGAGTTCAATGCATTTCTCTAGCTTACCCAGCTGGGGTAGCCATGGTGCACCTGAAGCCCATCTCCATGGCACATTGTCCTGCCTGGATTGAAGGTGAGAATGGCATAGGACCTCTTGAAAGTGCTTTGGCTCCAGGAGGCTGTGTACCCTGACATACCAGTGCAGTGGTTTTAAAAAAAAAATCATGCATTTCACTTAGCAACACAGATGTAGGTAATTTCATTCTGATTGCTTCAACTAAAATGGGGTTTTTTGATAGGCACAGAGCAAGAAGAGAAACATCCTTCCCACCAAGTGATTCAAAATTGGCTTTTCCTCTCAAGGTACCTATTTTTCATCAACAACTGAAAATGAGAGTGTGTGCTGACTAATTTCCTAAATTATCTCCCTTGCGATGTATGACTCTGGGCTTTTCATAGCAGTCTGAAATCCCATCAAATTACTGTTGCCAATACAGGAAAATTAGTCTTTTGTTTCATAGCCATTATGCATAAGTAGCCCTAAAGAATTGTGGTACCCAGGACTAGATACGAATCAGGGATTTGTTAGTCTCTGCTCAATACATCAGGTTGTGTCAAACTGCCAAACTCTCTAGTGGGTACTTGTCCTTCCTCAAGCAAACATTTAACATGCAAAGACCAGGCCAAGAGGTTTCCAATCATCTCTTAATCATCTACGAACACTCACACGGAGAGTATTTTTTTTTGGGGGGGGGGGTGGAATTATCTCCTCAATCTAGTCGAAAAATGAGATCCCAAAATAATGAGGAAACAGAAGCTAAACACATTTAGAGTGGTGACAAGACATGGGTTTTCAAGAATGACACTAATTACACATTGCAACCCATTAACTTGGTGACTGGAGGAGTCTACATTCCTTCCTTCCTTCCCTTCACTGCCAAAACTCTTCTGGAGAGAGAAGGCTGAGCTGTGCATGAGGTCAGCATTGGGAACACTACGTCTCCTCCTTCCTCTGAGATAGGGGGGGGGGAGTGTGGTAATGCTGTAAACCACCGCAATAGCTAATAATTGTAAACTCTGCCCCCAGCTCAGCACCCTGGAGTGTTAGCCCTGAAGCCCAGTGATGCCCATTTCCACTTGAGAAGTACTTCAGAGCCACAACATGTGCTTTTGCTGGAATCGGGACGAGTCAAAGTATAATATTTTTGGTATGACCCCAACCCCTCTTACTCTACCCTACACATAATTGTGTGAGCTGCTTTTGTCGCAGATCCCCATATGCCTGAGAGAAGCATGGATACAACTAAGACTACAATTTGAATTACGTAGCACTGAAAATAAGTAAGTGAACCATTTCATTTGAACCTGACCTGCCAAAAGAATCTGACAAAATTACAATGGCATTTGCAGTGTTTATACCAATCTGATTTTTCTGGATATTCTCCTGGAACAAAAAAAAAAAAAACAAACCAAACCAAAACAAACAAAAAAGAAAAACCAAAACCCTCCCTCCCCTTAATTTCCCAGTAATATTTGCTTTCTTATTGTATACTCAAACTGACTGTGCAGTTACCAAGTGTAGAAAACTGTTTGTGCAACTTCTTATTGTTTTATTAAAAAAAAAAAAAAAGCCCAAACAGCGTAGACTTTCTGAGCTGCCTGCATGCAGCAGAGAAAGGTCATTCTGAGAACAGGGACTGAGACTGAGCATTGCTTTGATGCTAATGGACCACGAGCAGTTTGGGATCAGAGTTTGTGAATAGGATTTTACGCAGTACCAAATACAACAGAGCCTGGACCTCAAAATGCTCCCAAAACACAGAGGATGAAGGATTGCTTGTATGGCTTAATCCTTGTTGTCCATCCACTGGAGGAAATAATGCAGTGCTCCTCCTGTGTCCAACCCGCCCCCACCCCGGGAATCAGCAAAATTTGGGTCAAAGTACAGAGGACTGTATTACCAGTACTAGCACTTATTAACCAGTTTGATTCTATTAAGGGAAACCTGCAGTGAATAATGAGAATTGAGTTGGCCCTTTCCACAACTGCTTTAACAGCTGGTGGCCTGAGTGCTGTTTTCATGAAATAAATCACCCTGATGAAAAAAAAATCTCAAAAGCCTCAGACTGCGGAAAGTTGACTAAATCTTTACTGGCAGTATTTAGGGATGCTCTAAACAATGAGACAGTTGTTTTCCTGTTACTTTCAATACTGTGCCTGGAAAAACATGATTTTCCTGAAGCTGGCCTACCCTGAAAGATTTGGGACACAGGGCACTGCAAAACCTGCCTGTAGGATACTGGAGAGGCTTCCATGCTTGTAAAGATTTTTAATATGTGCAATAATTAGCAGGATTGCCTTGACCTCAGTTGGAGATGGCAAGACAGGCAGAAGTGGAGAGGTTTTTTTCTGGAGCCTGTTGTTTTTCCTGCAAGTGTCCTCCGTGATCCTGCACCTGCTGTGAATTCCTGGGGAAAAGAAGAGTCATTGCGATGCACAGCCTCTCCCATAAAACCTGTGAAAAATAAACACAGAGGCAGGGATGAATGAGCCCCAAATATCCCCAAGGAGTAGCTTATAAGGTCAGATCTCTTTGTGTGTGGCAGGATCTCCCCTTGAAGCCGTCCAGCCTCTGGATAGCATTGCAGTGAGGCTAATCCACTTGCTATCTCTATTTTGGCTTATATCTTGAAGGACCTGCACTGAAAACAAGCATCTCTCGGGGCAAACAGACAATCAGTCTGCGAAGGCTGGGGCAGAAATGCTGAGCAGCAGCACCATTGCAGGCAGCCTCTCAGAAGATGCAATCAAGCAAGTCTGTGCCTTGAGGTCTTTGAACCATAGAGATGGAGGAATGCATTTAAACAGTTTTTTCTCATCAGCCTGAACTAGCTAAGAGGGTTTGATTGGGTTTGTTTCCCCTCCTTTGGAGCTCCTGGTGCAAAACATTGTGAGCACTTTGCAGAGTTTTACAACATAAGGTGAGAGCCGAGGTGACTGGTTCAAGTACAGTTAGTTATAGATAATTTAACCAACAGCAGGACTTTCACCTCTTCATCTTGATCAGCTTGCTTTCACCTCTGACTAAAACTGCTTCCTCAGTAGCACGTCATCTGGGAAAGAAAACATATGGAGAAGAAATGCTGAGAGAAGTGTAAATCAAAGTTCATCTTTCCTGGTGAAGGGGCTGGATAACAAGTCTTAGGAGGAGTGGCTTGAGGGAAGTGGGGTTGTTTAGCCTTGGGAAGAGGAGGCTGAGACCTTATTGCTCTCTACAACTGCCTGAAAGGAGGGCCCAGAGACGAGGGTGCTGGCCTCTTCTCCCAAGTGACAGGGGACAGGACAAGGGGGAATGGCCTCAAGCTGCACCAAGGGAGATTCAGACTAGATATCAGAAAAAAAATTGCACAGAAAGGGTCATTGGGCAGTGTTAGAGGCTGCCCAAGGAGGTGGTGGAGTCACCATCCCTGGAGGTATTTAAAAGATGGGTAGACGAGGTGCTCAGGGACATGGTTTAGTGGCAGAGAGGAATGGTTGGACTCGATGATCCTGGAGGTATTTTTCAACCTAGTGATTCTGTGATCTTGGCAAGAAGAGATCTAATATTCACTTTCTGTTCCTAGGAAGGTCTCTAGTTCAGCCTTCAGGACTAGGTGTCATTTCAAAGGCTGGGAATGAGGATGGGCAAAAAAAGTAATCTAGTTTAAGTTTCTCTACTTAGAAATCCCCATGCAGCAGGTTATTGAGCAGCAATAAAAGGTGGTTAAGGGTGTACAAGAAAGAAGACCCTTCTTGTCTAATTGTTTGTGACAGCAATTTCTGAGTTAAGTTTGACCTTTCCACAAATACCTGTATGCTGCAGAGGAGCTTAACTCTGGTGTTAAGGGGCAAGGAAGTAAAATAGAAATGATCTGCCAAATTTGGTCTAATGAGGTCTTTCTCTTTTATTGGGTGTTTGTGGAAGTGGAAATGGTACTTTAAATACCGTGAAAGACATCAAACCAATGAGAAAGTGTATGGGGTGGCTGGGCTTCTCTTTTCCGGGCAGGCTCCCACAAAGCTGGTTAGGGTACCCTCTATGTGATACCCTCCACGGTGCCTCCCTGCTGACATTTCTATTAGTGTTATTCATAAAGTTTAGATGACAGTGAGTGTCACCAGTTGTCCCACTCAACTACTTATTTGTTGTCTTAAAATTAAAGCCTAATTACCTCCCAAGATGGTATTACTAGCTCCTTTTCATAATCAGCAGAACACCAAATTTCTCATATTTTTTACAGCCTTTGTCTACCCTTGTCTTGTTCTGTCTCCCATTTATACTGATGCCCCTTCTTATACCTTTTAATGACAAAAAGGATCAATTTATCATGCTTAAACATTATCAGAGGCAGCTTTTAGTCACATTCCCTTTGTCATGGGCAAACTAGAAAATCTTCTACTGAGATTAATTCCATCTGATGGAGTATGACCAGGAAAATAAGTTATTACAGTCAGACAGTCCTGTTTATGGGAGGGAAAATAGATCAAGTGCAGCATGTAGTGCAGTAACTATGGGCTGTGGGAGAAAATGTGTATTTGTCTGTGCTAAACACAAATTTAAACAGCATTACAAGTAATTAGCTATTTAATAGGTGACTAAAGTAAATACTGCAATTTAAAAGCCTATTAAAAATAATATTTAAAAAAGAAACCTCACAAGAAATGCAGCTTTGTCCTGGATTGCCATTCAACAAAATCAACAAACCATTATGAATAAAAATGTACGTGCATGCCCAAATCAGTAAAACACATAATAATTACTTGGCACATTTTATCTTCGAAGTCCTCTGCACACACTAAGTAATTAATACTCCCAACACTTCTGCATAGTGTGGGCAGCAGACACTGGTAAAAAGCAAGCTTTTATTGCAGCCAGGCATAAATACCTTGTTGTGGGGTTTATTCTTGGTAGAGGAAATGCCACTCTGAATGGTGGCATTTCCTCTCTCCAGTGGAAAGTGCTTATCTCTTCAATGGCACTCATTATAAGCCCTGGTTTACTTTGTTTTAATGAAGGGGAAACTGAGGCACCTGCCAAAGGAGTTAGTCAAGGCTGCAGAAAGCTGGTTTCCCCACCAGCCTCTGTGATGAGCAGTGTGGCTTTAGCAAAACTCCATGAGCTCATGCAGCTGTCTTGCCTTCAAACCTGTGTCTGAACTTCAGGTGTAACCTGGGGTTGGGTTAGCCTGCCAGACCTGAGAATGCTTTCAAATGCAAGCTTCAGGTCAGCTGACTTGAAGTTAATTCATTTCAGCGGGAAGAGGGAACTCAACCTCCCTCGCAGTGCTCACTTTGGCATACCTGTTCCACCAGCACCTGGAGGAGGATCAATAAGCCAAAGATGATGTGGCTTCATGTGCCTGTGATGTTTTGAGCCCATTTTGCACTCTCTGCCAAACAGATGATAAATGGCTTTCTGCTCTGATCCTTCCATCTGTTGCTCCATGTGATGACTTTTTGGTGAGGAAAAGATAAATACAAATAGTAGATCAGACACGTGGGGGAGCGAGAAGTAAGAAGGCAAATGGTGGGGCATGGAAAACTCACATTAACATCAAGCCGTGTCATAAACACGTCCAGGCCTGAACTTCGGGACTGCCAGCAGAAGTAAAATACCTTACAGAGAGAAATCAAAGATGATACCATCAGATCCCATCCGTCTCCCATTAAATGCAGCGAGAGCTGTGTGGACCTTGGCAGGTGCTGTGTGGAGCAAACCTTCCCAGCCAGGAATGACTAATCCCACCCTGGCTGCTCTTAAGAGACCATTTGCAGCACTGGCTAATTGGGCTGAACATTTATACCGTTGTTCAAAAATAAACTTTCCCACAAAGAAGGGTGAGCTACAAATGGAAAACTACCTGCTCTGAGATTAATTTTGGTATGGGAAGGAAGGCACTTCTGCAAAATGAAAGGCTGTATTCAAGAGAGAACTTGTTTTCCCTTTGATCTGAGGGGCACCTGTGCAGCAAGGATGAAAACAGAAGTTTATGGATTTCCAGCCAACAGAGAAAAGTATTTTCACCAAAACTGAACTTTTTGGAGTTCTATTTACAGGCGTGTCAGTGTGTGTGTGGAAGATGAATGCTGCTATACATTTGGTAAAAGTCAGCAGGGTTTGAACGACACCAATTTGGCTTCTCCACCATGTGGTTGGGGAGGTGCTGAGCTTCATGAGCTGGTTCCCAATACTGCAGTGAGCTGCTGCTGAGTGGCCCTGGGTAACCTCTCTGCCACCCCTGGAGACAGCCTGCATGTTGCCTCCTCCTATAACAACAAACACCCATGAAATAACTGCCTAAAATAGCAATTAGCTCTTCTTTGCTACAAACTCTTCCGTAATTCTGATTTGAGAACATTTTTTCTACATCCATTTTCTTTTGGTTCTCAAGGGACGTTTTGTGTGAACCACAGGGTTTCTCTCTCTTCATCTCCTTCTCCCTACAGTGATCAAGGGCGATTCTGTCCTTTCCTTCACTCCAGACTCCTTGACTCTCAGATGAGCCCCATGCCTCTCTCTATCCCCCAACTTAGCCTCCGGGGCAATCACTAAGGGAAAGAAAATGCTGTTATTGAGGATGAATACCCATGAAGAGATACTCATCAGTGTTATTAGCTTGGTTGTTTCCCTGTGGATTTTCCATTTGTCTAGGAATTAAAACAACAACAGAGAAGGCAGAGTTCAGAATCTCAAACAGATTTCATAACATGTGGAACACTTCCCAAACCATCACATCGTGCAGGCGTAAGTCACGCGGTGTTTCTCACATGCGCATAAGTCCTATCCTAAATCCAGAGAAAACTGCCAAGTTATTTACCCTTGGGACATGCTCTGTGACGTATATCAGCTGGATCATCAGGATGGCCCATCCTTGCAAAACAGCATCTAAACACATGCTGCGGTTTAAGCAGGAACTTAAGCACGTGCTTTAAGATTATGTGCTATCCTAATTTGTAAATAAGACCCATAATTCTGATTGGGACATTTGGAGTGAGGCCAGTCTCTATCCTAAGATATATTGATCTGTCCTTTTGGAGGTTTCCAGGGAATATTGCTTTCCTGATTCTCTCATTTGTGTGATTAGGATTTCAGACTTGGCTGAATGAGATTTGTGCATGTTTGTGTTAGGTGACTCTTCTTTGAGTGCTTATCCAACTGCACTGGGTGGGAAAATTTCCTACTTGCACTGAAAAAAACCCAAATCGTTATTTCAGCAAATATTTGATGAACATCAAATGCGCACTCATTTCTGCCGTTCCCAAATAATTTGCTGTTTGTAGGGGATTTCATTTTGTTGTTTTTCAGTGTCTCTTTTTCATGAATATGTGTGCATTGCCACACTAGCTGCTTCTGAAGGAACATCCAGGACAAAAAAACGTGCAGAACAGGGGCATTTGAGATTTGTCATTTCCAGAAGGTGATGGACTGCCCATCATTCATCCAGGAGCTGCTTGGCTGGCAGCCAAGACCACTGGATGCCATGGAGAAAAGAGCATTGAAACCAGGCCATGTCCATAAAAGCAGAACCAAGATGTGTAAAAGAGAACACAGATGAAGAATTGGAAGTGACACGTGGCAGTAAAATAGAGAAATGTCAGTGGTAGGCAGCACGGTGATAGGGAATGGAGTGTATGATCTGTAGCTGTGCTGGCCTTGGGTGCTGTGGTGTGAGGACATCTCTGTGTCCTGCAATCATGCACTGCAGTCTTTGTATCTGCCTTCTGAGGGGCTCTGCCCCCAGATTGGGGCTGGCTGGGGCTTGGGGGCAGTTTCAGCTCATTGCCCAGCACTGTGGGATGGACACGCGAACACAGCCTTCCTTGACCAGCACCACTGAAACCTCTGTGCTAGAGCATCCTGAGCACCAGAGTGTCGGGGGGCACAGCACGCATCAGGATTTATTAGCATCAGGCAGGGGTTGACCTAATTCCTCTAACTCCCATTAAGTGATGAATACTGGTTTTTCTAGTATTTTAACATCTCTGCTTTTCCTGCCTTCTCTACTCACGGACACGTATAATATGCACTGTTAGCCTGGTCTGCATATTATTCAGCTTTTATTAGATTATATGCTGCAGTTACCTATTAAACCTCTTATTCAGTCACTGGATTTTTAGATGCTTTCAGTAATAACTGATACTTGTTCTGGCACCTCAGTGCCACAGATGCCGGTAAGTAGACTTGTGTTTCTCAGCATTTTTCAGAGCAAATGTCCTAAGCATAGAACCTTTTCTTCTGCCTTGAATGGAGTGAGAAGCAGCATTCCCAGCCTCTGCACATAATTTTTACACTGTTTATCCCATGAGGTCTCTCAGATTAGACTCGCTGCCATCCATCATCCATTCAGAGATAGAGATTTCACTAATGGCCACAGTGTAAATATTTACAGAAAACAGTTTTAACAGCTGACTTTTAGTAGCCACTGTGCATATGGTATTGCATAAACAGGAAGGACAATTATAGAGATGGAAAAATTGGCACAGGAAGCAAGGAAAACTAAGACACTGACATACTGAATTCATACAGCATATAATTGATATAATAATTAATTAACAATGACCCTTCTCTTCTGAAGACTCACAATACAGGCCTGAAATGAACATGTAGAATTATGTGGCCCTACAAAGTAATACATAGTGCTGAAATTCACATTATGCTAGTTTTTTTGACCTGAGCGATTAGCCAGGATGTGGGGTCTCATGCCTTGCTTCCACTAGAAGTAGAAATTAATGATGGTCTCAAGTATTTCTTTAGCACAATCCTGTTTATTTCAAAGACTGTGCAAAATCCTTGTTCCCTGAACTCCTTAGGAATTAAATAGCAGGAGGCAGTTTCCTTGGGCAGTGATCCAAGTCCCATTTTCCAGCCAGCATTCAACCCAAAAAGCTCACTTCATCAGTCTCATTTCAAGGTCATGCTTCATGTGCTTCTTTAGTTATCCCTGACCTTTTCAGCTGCCTTCTCTCCTCACTACTGTGATATTTCTCATGATGCTTTTCCTACTATTTTCTCCCTTTTCCCTCATACCTCCTCCCTCTTCTCACTTTTCTTCCCTCACTCCCCCTAGAAGAACCCTGTATGAATTCCTTCCTTCCTTTAAAAGAAATTCAAACCCTCAGCCCTTAGTACCTGGATCACTCATGCTTTGTGCTTTAGGCAGTGGTTTCTACTGCTTTAGACAACTAATTTTCTCCCTGCCTTCCAAAAAGCAGCTATTTCTTCCATTTATTATCAGCAAAAGTGGTTATTAGGCATCCCCTCTCCCACCCGACAATAGCTTTGTTTCTTCAGCAGTTGTTGCTTCGTCTTGCCAAATGCTTGCAGTTCTTGTTCTGATATTTTATTTCTTCTTCTTGTATTCAAACAATCTTCCTGAAGGAAAGACAGGATTTGTTCTGGTCTCTTAGACAGTCTTTGCCTCTGAATATGGTTTTGTTTTTCCTTTCCGCTTGATCTGGTAAATTGCTGTCACCATGTAAAACAAAAAATGATAAAAAATTCCTGTGCATGCTTTGTATGTTTGTGCACAGGCACATACTTTGGACTTCAGCAAGAAGATATATTAGCTCTTATTCCCTCCCTTTTACCAGACTTACTCTTCCTTTCTGTGTGTTAGTTTAACTAATAGGCACTGAGGCCACCTGCTCTTTGAAAGGCAAAAGCAGCATAAGGCAATAACAAAATAATTCCACAGTTAGATTTTTTTTTCAGTTGGGGCCTTCATTCCTCTTCCATTGAGGTGAGCATAGCGAGCAGGGTATTTACAAGGCTAATTTCAGCTATTCAAAGTATTCCAACAGGTTTTTTAAGGGATAACTTACAAACTAGAGGCTTAAGCTTAAGTCTATACATCCCAAGTGCCACGATTGCTTAGATACACACTCTGTATTCCCTTGCTTGGATCTGTTTTATCCTGCAGAAGGAAGGAGGACACCAGTTATTGACTTGGAGCTGGGCAGACATCTGAAAAAACAATGTGAGCAAATTAAGACAGATGAAAAGTGGGAACACAGGGACAGAAAAGTGAATTTTTTTTCCTCTCCTGGAAAATTCAAACAGTCCAATCTCTGCTGCAGTCCAGGTGGCATTCATTTCCCTCATTTAACTAATTGAGGAGACTGGGATTTTTATTTTATTTAATTTATTTTATTTTTACAATTTTCTTTAAGCTTTTTTCATCTATATTTTGATTTTCTTGGAACTGCATGTCTTCCTGCTATATGGAAAAGTATCACTAAGCCATCACCTTCACTTCCTAAAACACTTTTACTGCTAATATTTTGTTTTATTAAGTGGACTTCTTGAAACCTGCTGTTGCCTTAAAAAAATTGTGAACGAAAAACAGTAGTAAAAGAATTAAAAATACTTCTAATAACGCTGTAGGAAAGGTGTAGCCTGGTTTGGCTGACGGGGGCTTAGGGAAAATTCTACTATGTCTTATCAGGTTTTCCTTGGAGGATCATCACAGGTGAATCACAGCAGCACAGGGAAAGAAATCTGTCCGTTTTCAGGAATCTCTTTTTCTGGGGAAGTACATCCCCAGCCCCACAGCCTGTTTGGGGGGTTGCAGGACAACCAAAAATCTTCTGCTTGAAAGGCAGCCTCAGGCAGCTGGGGACTTCAAGCCTTATGTACAGGCGTGTGATGAAAGGGCAGTGGGAGTAAACTTCTCTGATTTCTTTGGGAAAGTGTTTATACCTAGATGCATAGATGATATGTGAAATCTGTAAAAAGAGGCACGAGGATGAACCAGACTGCTGGATCTCAGTGTTTCTTAGTAATTAGACTAAAATTTGACTAAAAGGATGGATGTCTTCAGCACTGTTGGGTTCATATTCAAAGTGAAGCCCAAGTGCACACAGCCACAAACCTTAATCTTCAATTAATGTTCAGATCATTAAGTAATTTCATTCCAAGACATGCTGCCAAGGAAAACACAGCAAAGATTATGTTATCGTAAACTAATTAGAAAACTGTGAAAGAGAGATTTTTTTACTGACACAAAGGAAAGATGGAGATATCTGAAGAAAGCAGGAGGGATAATTTAATTATGAAGAATTTGAAGCCACAAAATAAATACAGGAATATACATCCAGAATCAGCAGTGCTCTTAAATATTTGTCATTATAAACTCACAAAATGCTCCCATTAAATCACAAATATAAATTGTGTGCTTGAAATTAGGAGTATGTCTTTTGCTGAGCTTGAGCCCAGGTAAGGTGCAGGTCTAAATGCTGTTGAAGTTTTATTCTCAACAAATAGGTCCCAAGATGTTTTTAGCTTGCTTTTAACAAGTCTGACGTAGTTTGGGTTATTCTTGTTATTGCTATTGGTGTTTCCCATCTCTGTTATTATTATTCATAATAATAATGTAATTCCCAATCACAATATGGCTTTAAGAAAGTCAAAAGAGCACTGGTACAGACTAGAAGATCTCTCGTGTTGTCATTACCAACGTACAACATTAAAACATACTCTTGATACAAAGGAATGGCCAAATCCCAAGGCTAATGGTAACATTCACGCCTCCCCAAAGGCCTTCAAGGCTCGGTAACACATGGCTTCCCAGAGATCCTCAGCACAGACTTATTCACATATATGTAATCTTTCTGGTATGCATCCAAAGAGAGAAATTTAGCATGCAATTATTTTGTTTAATAGCTGGTTAATGACACAAGTTGTGCATGTACCTGTTCACTCAGTTTGTTTAAAAAAGTTGGCCTAATCTTTGCAAAGCAATGAAGGGCTGGGTCTGTAGCTGATGTTAATCCGCTAATGCCGGCCAAGCGGCCCGCAGAGAACCTCTCACCTCCCAAGATGAACCAATCAGCATCATATGCTTTTGCACTGATATTCCATAAACTGAGGATTTGGAAGAGATCACTTAAAGATAAGCTGCCGTTATACTTCAGACGTATTAGGAGCAAAACTGAGTGCGCTCACAGCCTCTGTTCTTCTCAGGCAGGTAACTCTCCAACCAAACTTCACACTCAATTGGCTCTGAAAGCAGTGCTCCCTACAGGCTGGGCTGGTTCTGCTGTCCCCAGTAACTCCCCAGGGCACTACTACTCCTCCTGCTCCCCTTGTCCCCAACACCAGCACTGGCAGTGAGTTACAGGGTAGCAATGTGATCAGTTCAAAGGGCAGTGAGCAAAAGGCAAGCAGTTTTGAGTTGCTTTTTTTTAATTGAATTTTACATTTTTTTCATGTTTTATTGTAGGCTGAGAAATAAGTTAAGTAAAAAGCCATGCTAAAGCCAACTAAATCTAGCCAAGCTAGTATTGCACCCATGGTACATCATGTAGAGTGAAAAGAGAAACAAAAAAAAAAGAAAGAAAACCAAAAAGTGAGATATGTAACAAGGAGGAAAATTACTGCCTTGAAAACTAAATGTACGAGGATGAGGCTAGGAAAATTACATCAGGGGACTGAACAGAATACCTTTGGGACAGAATTTCATTGGGTAACCTGATTAAAGAAGGGCCCAGCAAAGATGAGGTTGCTGTCTTGGTGGAAGGACACCCACTATTTCCAAGAAACGCAGGGACTGGGATGGAGAAATTATTATTTATTTTTTTTTTCATAGCAGGGCTCTCTTCATTTCTTTCTTTTGTAAAAAAAGATAGATCTTCTGCTTTCACTTAGGAGCACCTATTGGAGTCCCATCTCTGCTGCTCTGCTGCTGCAAATGGTATCCCACATCTTAAGCAGTAGCTTAAAGATCTCTAGAGGGTAACGAGAGTGTACCATACCATCTGGTTGGAAAAACACCAACCATTTAATAAATGTTTTGGCTTCCTGAATCTTATCAATAATTTTCGTTACAAAGACTGATTGCCAGCAGAAAAAGACTTTTATAGTTCCGATCCAAAGTTCAGATAAAATCAATGAAAAGATTCCTGTTAATTTTAACGGGGGTTGTTTCAGACACTATCTGTGTGAAACCATATTTTACCCTGTCTTTGTAAAGTCTGCAGGAAAAGAAAAGAAAAACTGTTGACCTTGTCTAGTTACTCTTTAACAAATGATTTTAGTGTTTTTATAATCCTGCCTTTGGGATGTTCATGCATTGCTGAACACCGTTAAAATAGAATTTGACATTGGCAATGCTAAGAAAATTGCCTTTCTTCATAACAAGAAAAACCCCTAGCCCTAAAAGGAACATTGAACACATAAATAACATGAAACATGGCTGTTTTCACAATAATTTGAATGATTCATTTATTTGTTTTTAGTCTAGGGGTTTTAAGATAAAGATTTATCATATGAGTTATTTTTTTAGTTAATGTACACTATAAATATTTTATTCTCCCCACCCCCCCCTGGATCCAAGCATTTTTTTTTCCTGCCGAAAGCAAGATTTTTCCAAAGTTTTCATGCATAAGTGATGACGAAGGGAAGCTCTCTAATCTCTTGCCATTTATGAGTGAGTCCACGTGGAGTTTTTGGATGGAAAATTGCAGCACAGGGTTCCAAGAGCTGCAGGTCTCTCTAGCTCCAAGCTGGGCTGAGTGTGTGGAGAGGTATCTCAGGCAGCAAAATCCAGCCTTACAGAGTACACTTATTTTTTTACTCTCATCCTCACCCTCTAATGAGCAAGAGCAGCTTTTTCTTGCCTGCACATTCCTTACTACCTATGTAGCCATCTCCCTCTGGGATAGGTAGGAGGACTTGGCTGCTAAAGGACCATCACAGGATCTGGGTGGCTCATTCTGTTCTGGCCCTGGGGACCATGCTCTGATTTTCCCTTTTTTTTGTTCAGAGGTGTTTGTTTGGAGGGAGTGTGAAATTTGTTTTTCAGCAGCCCAGTCTTTAGTCCCGGGATTAGCTCCTCTCATTCCTCCCTTAAAGAGAAGCTGTATCATCTGGACAAGGGCTTAGGGGTGAGGAACGAGTCTGTCCATGACTTCTGATGATTTAACAGGGCGTTTTATTCCATTAATACATTATGTGTTGGGGCATGGCCCTTTGGAGTCAATGGGAATCTTTCCAGTTGGTTTCCATTAACTCAACGTTAACTAAATATAAAACGGAGCTGCAGCTTCAAAGCTGCAGCAGTCTATAGCTTCTTAGCTATAGAGAAACACCAGTGCACAAGACCCTCCAGATCACGTCCTTGGGTGGTGGGTGACTATTAGCTGCTTTGGCTGTAAATCTCAGCTTCATGTCATGCAGCAGGCCCCAGTGGACTGAGAGTTCCACACTCCATACCAATGTTAAAGGATGCTCATGTGTCTTCCTGTGGTGCTTTACACAGCATTTTATGTACTGAAAGAGGTCCACTGTAGCAGAGCTGTGAAGATAGTTTGGAAAAAAGCTTGCCTTGCTTCCTTAGTGCAAGATATATTTGCGATACATAATTTTTTGCCACTCTGTTTAGAGAGCAGAGAGTCAAGACCAAATCCATTTGTCCTTGCTAGAGTTTCTTCACCAAAACTACCAAGAAACATGGCATTTCTTCTAAAGCTAAAACATCGCGCTCACATTAAGACGTCAGATGTCTTAGTAGGAACACCATCTGCAGGCTCATGATTGTGATGGTCCTCTCTATTCTGCCACATGCTCTCTGCAAGGGCATATTGCCTCAGTTCTCTTTCTTCAGGTCTCCAGCTCTGTAGTGGTGACATGTCTCCTTCATTGCTTCTTCTGTTTTGTTTTTGGTTTTTTTTTTTCCAGAACTGCAGCTCATTTATCAACATGGGAATGTGAGGGAGCATTGTTTTGTAGTCCATACACAATGCAGTGGTACGAAAAGGTCAGCTCTGCTCAGGTCTAAGATTTGCTCCAATAAAAATAATACAGAGACAAAAGTGATTGACGAATATTGAATATCAATATGAACTCACTTCTAGAAGATTTTGAGCATTTTTCTTGTGGAGAGAATACTCCACCTGGGCTAAAATGTGAAAGGCTTGCAGTACTTTTTTTCCACAGAAGGAGTTGCTGTCCAACTATGTAGAAATACTATTATGCCACATAGTAAAGTGTGATTTTTTCCGCTTCTGCAAAATAGTGGTCAGAAGCCAGCTTTCTTCTTATTTATCCAACTTTTGTCATACCACAGGGAAAGGACTGGAGATCTAGTAATATCTTGAAAAAAGGATTGCCCGTAAAAATGCAATTGTTTCTTGCAAAGGCACATTAAGAAGACAACATTAAATGCTTCCGAAAAAAGGAAAGACAAAGCTGAATGTAAAATTATTTTGAGGGGAATTTGTGGAATGTAGCAAGAAATAAGTCTGTGCCTGCTGATATGATAGATCATTAAAATTCAATGAGGCTTATTTTTCTAGAAGTCAGATATTCAGTGTAACATAACTCGCGATGCCCTGGGGGAGCAGGTGGAGGTGGGGAATGGACTCTTGGTTGATGTGTTGATGGCACAAGCTCAATGGGAATCTGAGCTTTTCCATATGGAGAGCTGTTTTCATGCTTAAGACATCTAGAGTTGCCCAGCTGGGCTGGTGGGATGCTCTAGGTTCAGCCAAGAAAACGTGGATTTAATACTGGTATGTCAACCCATAAACCACAGAGGGATCCAGGACTCCTATACACAGGGCTTGGCAACTTCAGCTCATTAACAATAACAGCAGAGGGACAATTCAGATCCTTATTCAGTTACAAATTTAACCACACCTCTGTATTTCCAACCCTATTAAGTTTTGGTTAAATTGTATTAATTCTAGTACAAACAGGATGTGTTTTGTATTTATGCATGACTCTGGCTAGGCTTGCTGTCCTGAACCCAAGCCATGACAGACGAACATCTCTTTAGCCTTGTTTTTGTTTTGCTGGTTATGCTTACAGCAAACAACCGTGTCTGAGAAGCCTGGGGTCTGTGGGATCAACTGTTAATCAGCTGTAGCAAGAATGTAATTGTCTTTGTCGTTAACTGTTCAGCTATGAAAAGCTTGAGTGGTATATGTACCTTTGGAAGCACTACATGAGTACTTTTGTCCCTGCTTTACTCCCTCTTCCTGGCCAAATGCTCGAAATAACTCAGATATTTTGGAAGACAAACATTTTCTTGTTTTCTCCAAAGTTTGTGTTTTCAGCTCAAACAGATAATTGCGTCTGGATAGATGCTTTCTTCACTTGGCTCCGTTAACAGCACAAAACACCTGCCAGGGCTGAGCTTCTTTTAACTCTGAACTGTTTGTTTCTAACAACTCTTTCTGTAATGCAAATGCAAACCTTATCTACAGGATTTTTGCATTAGAAATTCTGAAAAACTACCCTCCTTCCTACTAAAAACATATACTCATTTTCACTATTTTTGGTGGGGTTTATGTTTCGGATTGGATTCTTTTGCTGTTGCTTTTTTTTTTTTTTTTAATATTATCCCTAGAGCATGAATGTTTTCCAGGCTTGCAAAAGTGAAGGAAAAAAAACATCAAATCAAATTTAATGTAGCTGTTAAGGTGCCAAAAATGCAAATCTCCTGTAGATGTTGTTTCCGAGTATAGAGGATATAGGATAAGGAGGAGGTTCTTCCTCCCAGAGCAGCAGTTTTGCATTTCTGCAAAGGGAAGCTCAGACTGTTTCTCTCTGACCATACCACAGCCTGAGTGGGCTCTTCCTGCACTTTAGGGCTGCCCAGCACACAGCCCACTGCCCACTCTGAGCTTTTGGGGTGGGCCCTGGTGTTCACCCAGAGCCACGTTACTCTGGGTTGGGGCACCCCATAAACCACAGAGAAGCAAACTCTGGTCCAGGTTACTCCTGGGCTTTGCAGACGGACTTCGGCTTAGCTGAGCTGAAAACCAGTTCTTGTGGGTGATTGCTTCACTTTCTTGAGTGGCTGGATGTTGCAAGACCACTCAAAGTTTCAGTTGTTTTCCTGCACACTGGAATGTGTCTCTGGTCTGGATGTTGAGTCATTTCTCCCAGGAGCAAGTGGCTTCTGGCTCTTGACATTCAGAGCAGTGCCTGTGCACCCAAGGAAGCCGAGTGTGGGGGCCAGCTCCTGCGTCGGCACTCTCTTGGGCATACAGAAATTGGGTGTTGCAATGCTTTTGTGAAGATTGCCAGGTTTTTAATGGAAAGCTAATGGACAGCTAACCTCAAAACGCTGGGAGCTACGTAAAGGGTTACATCACTCTACCACACAGAAGTGTTTCTTGTGAACTTTTCCCAACTTCATCCGAACCTCTCAGCTGTCATCTCCTTGGGATTTGGACAGCCAGCAGCATTTGGGTTTGGTTTTAATTCCGTATGAAAGGCATTTTTAAAGGTGTTGCTGAATGCAGAGACAGGAGCAGTATTCCATGTCACCAAGAGTGGCAGAGACGCACTTGAGCACTCCGTTCCCAGGCTCAGCCCTGACTATGTTAGTGTCAATATCAAGAAGCTTTTGGGTAGGACAGGATCTATCCCTTTTCCCTTGGCATTGTCACATCAGAGTGTTTCTTAAAGTACTCAGAGGGGAGCAAACCACAGGCTCCTTCTAAATTGTTCCCAGTATCACTGTCTCTGTGTCATGCTTTTGAAATGGCAATCCAAGACATGAAGACTCTCTGTTTTCTCTCCTACCCCTCTTACCACCAGCACTCCCCTTTCCAGCACTCAAGTTGCAATTTCAGGGAAAAATTGAAAAAACCAGAACTGATAAACATCTTGCCATGTTGCATAACTCCTGCCCTCTGTGCATTTTCCGTGCTTCTGAACCAGACAGGTTATTCATTTCAACTTTATAGTTATGTCTCACTCTCTGACAGCTCTATCACAAAAATCTCTATCTCTTATTTTCTAAGATTTTCTTTCTGCAACCCTTTACGTTTATCTAGCTTTCAAATTGCTCTTGGCCTCTCACTGCGCTAGGGTATCCTGAAGACACCACAGGGAGAACAAGTGCTTGCTGTGAGCAGAGACCTGGAGATGGTGGGTGGTCTGTGGGTAAGCACGGCCAGAGCTGGCTGCATCGTGCCTTAGCCCTCCACGTGTGCTCGGGCAGCAAACACCCTGCAAAATACATAAGCGTTTTTTCCTTTTGTATGCAATCTCAGTCTACAGGTAAAATTTGAGCTCCTGGATCATAGACTTTGCCAAGGACAGGTAGGCTGTTCCTTGCCTGCCAGCACTGCTGTGCCCCACGCAAGTGCTTGGCTGTTTCTAAGAGTCCAGGATTAGCAGGGAAAGCACAGATATTTTTACATATTTTTTTTCACTGTAATGTGCAGCAAACCTGAAACTATCTGTTTGCCTGACTTTTCCATGAGGTGGAGGGTGGCACGGGGGCAGATAGGAAGAAATCATCTCTGCGTTGCTTTGAAGCCACTACTGTGGTGCCTGAGCTTGCCTCTCCCTGCCCGCAAACTGTAACTTGAGCCTTCTACATGAAACTCGCTCGATTTTGAAGTTTACACAAATCATCTTGTTACTTCCAGCTTTCCTTCACTCTCACATTTCATTTGTTTTTTAGCCTTTTTCTCAGAGGTGGCTTTCTCAGCACATATCTGCCCCTTAATTCGAGGGTAAAGATAGCTTGAGGGTGGCTCAGGTTTCCCACCTGGAATATGCTCAGCAGCCCCCAGAGGCCCAGGTTAGAAAGGGTAATTGATGCAAAGGAACAGATGCTGGCTTGGTTATCCATTCAAAAGGGAGGTTGAGACGTATTACCACTCTGCAGCATCCTTAAGAAGTGACCATTCCAGGAGGACACCTAATGTCCAGGTGTAGATTTACAATAAGGAAATTTAGGAGGAACGGAACAGGTTTCTGACAAACAGAACTGTGAGGTTTTGACCACTTAAAGAGGCATAAAGATCCTCTGCTATTACAGGGATGTTAGATGGATTTATGAGAAGCACTATAAAATGAGAATAAGACTTGAGGACGCAAGGCTCCAATCCTAAATTCCCTCTCTGCCTTGGGAGAGACGCATGCATCTTTTCAGGGTTGTTTGCACTGCCAGGGCTCCTTTAAGCCCTAATCCTCCCCAGGGTGCCCAGCTTTATATAGGTACATAATATAAGATAATCCTTGCCTTTTGTGGAGTTATTTTCCCTGCTGCTCCACTCGAATACTGTATTTTAAACCAATCTCTGTTGTCTTAATAGGTACTGAAGACTTTTTTGTTCTGTTGCCTGTGACTTAATTTTACTTCTCTTTTTTTTTTCTCCAACCTTTGCTAATTTCTTCCCTTGATTTTCATCTCCCAAGGCCATAGCTAGAGCAGTTTTTTGTTGTAATTATCATTCCTCATAATCGAGTCAGCATAACTCACGATGTCATGATAAGAAATCAACTCTCTTAAACTATTTTGTAGGCAACTCATCTCAGTAATTTCCCTGCCCTTACCCTGACAATAACCTTATATCTTTTTGGGCTGCTTTTTTTTACTAGTATAATTGGTTTTGTCATGATGCTTTCTGTGCCAGAATCATATCCCAAAGCAGCTGTGATGAAAAACACAGTAGCAAGTTTTGCAAGTCATTATTAGTCATTTGCCAAAAATGAATGGCAGCTCAGGCTGGAAGTATGTTACCCAGACGATGCCCAGGAAAGTAACATCTGTGATGTGTGCCAGGGGTTTTCTTCTTTCCACATGGGCACGACTGACTTTCACTGAGGGTGGTCAGAATGACTCATGTCCTGTTATGAGAAAGCTAAGACCCATTTCTTAGAAGAAATAGGAGTGGAGGCACAGCCTGATTCACAAAGTCTAATTTTTCTTGAAAAAGTTTTCTGAATGCTCCCCATGCTGTTGATTCATATGCAGTGGCCTCCAGTGCCTAAAATGTACTTTTCTCCTTACTTCTTCATAAGGATGGTGGGTCTCACAGCATAGAAACATTCCCTAGGTTAAGACACCCTAACCCATCCATCAAAACAGCTTCAGTAATGAAGAAAAGATGGGTCATTGTCATAAGGAACTCCCTTCTGAAGGGAACAGAAAGCCCGATATGCAGACCGGACCCATCACACAGGGAAGTCTGCTGCCTACCTGCGGCCTCATTTACAGATGTGTAAAGAAAACTTCCAGCTCTGGTGAGGCCCATGGATTATTATTTGATTTTCCAAGTAGGCAGTAATGAAAACCAAAGAAGAAATCTGAAGGCAACTAAAAGGGACTTCAGGGCCCTGCGAAAAATGGTGAAGGGATCGAGCGCGCAAATAGTGTTCTCCTTTGTCATTCCTATTTCAGGGAATGATGAGGGAAGGAGTAGGAAGAGCCAGGAAATAAATACCTGGCTCTGAACCTGGTGTGAGGAGTAAAACCTTGGATTTTTTGACCATGGTTTGGCCTGCACAACACCAGCAGAACTGCCACTTTGAACTTCAGGAGGGCAGACTTTGGACTGTCAACCAGAAGGCTGGTTGATAGAGTTCCTTGGGAGGTAGTCCTAGAGTACGCAGCACCTTAGGCTGGATGCTCTCTAAGAAGGAAATCCTGTTGGCACAAGAGCAGGCCATCCCCATGTGTCAAAAAACAAGCCAGCAGGTATTTTTTCAAGCTTGTTTTCAAGTGCAAGTGAAGTTTACATATAGTGTTGTTTATAGCAGACATTTCTCCTTTTAGTTTAACTGAAAGTGCTGCATCAAGGCTGGTCCTCCCCTCACTTCAAATCACCTCTTAATCTCCTGTTGACCAGGGATCATGGCCACTTTCTGCTAAATGCTAAGTGGGATGCCTGAGCATGGCTTTTCTTGGTGACCAAGAGCCTTTATAACCTACTCTTCTGCAAATTCTCCCTCCAAAGAAATAAAGCTCTCCATTTCCTACCTGGGTACAAAAACTCAACACCCCAAAAACCCCAAAAGGCCATCATCTCATCAGGTATGAGAAATTCTTCTGGAGACAGATACTTGGTGCCCTCCTGTCAGACTAGTGAGTGTGGAGCCTGTTTCAATGAGCCCCAGAAAGACTTTGGGTTTGGGCAATCTCCAATCTCTCTGATGAAAGGCTGCTCACCAGAGCCCTTTCCAACCAGCTCATCCAGAAAGAATTGCTTCACTTCAACCAAAAGTGTCATTACATCCACCCCTTCTGTGTGGGATTTCTTTGTGTTGATGTCCTTTTTATAGTGGGCAGGGAACAAAGAAAGGATAGGAAAAATAGTCTTTCTGTCACGTTGTCATAAAATGTATAATCTGGGAACTGCCTTTCTGGCAGAAATTTTAAGAAAATGTATTTCCCTCTGTTTTATCTTGGAAATACATTAAAAATGAAAGCAATCACAACACCGTACTAATGTCTGTGAAAGCTGTTTAAAGAAATCTTGATTTACTGTTCCTTTTCTATGCATTTGGGGGGGGGGGCGGGCTGCTTGTCTCTTGTGTAGGCAGTAAAGTTCAAATTATTGTAGAATTTGGAGATTTTAGACCAGCTTCACTTATGAAAGAAGTCAGAGCTTGATAAAACGCCCACAAATGACAGTGGAAAGGCTCCTACTGACTTTGAGAAACTGTTGCTCATGTGTCAGAGAATACCAGAGAACCATTTCATGATAGTTTCAGAGTTAAGGAAATGGTGATTCTTTGAATCAGAAGATGGCTACTGGCTCACACTTTCGAACAATATGCCACCACAGCATCACTATTTGACTTTGGATTAGGCTTAGCTGAGGACAAAGCAGTAGTATGGGAATACACTTTTTTTCCCCTGTTGTCAGTATATAGACTGTCCAATTATCTTCAGTTTTATTTAAAAGAAAAATATGTCAAATCAACTTGAAATTTAGAAAGAATTAATTTAGGGATGGAATCTCCTTTGTATATCAAAAGGAGATGTAACAAGATACAATTGCAGTAAGCAACATCCAGACAAATCTGGGCTAGAAACACAGTTAAAAATTTTAATTGTGAAAGTAGTTAACCATAAGATACCTTATAAAGATTTGGTTTATGGAGGAGACATGCAGGATTCTCCATCAAGTTTGAATTGTTTTTCTCCAGGTGCTCAGTATGACTCAGAGATGCCCCAGGGACCAGGTAGAGAATTCAGGACAAGGGTCATACCTAGATTGGGTAAGAGGTGGCAACAGAACAAGGTTCATGCTTGGGTTAGGCAGGACATGACACAAAACTGTCATTATGGTCTACCTCATCCTTACAATCACAGATTTGCATTAAGTAGGTACTTATAAATTAACTTCAAATCTTATTTCTCCTGTAGGTGACGAGTTCATCTGCAGAGAAATTTAACCCCCTGAAGACTATTGCAGTTTTAGTGTGAAAAGATTGTTGCAGTTGTTAATGGAGCTGGCCGAGCTAATCAGTGCCACTGTAAGCCTTGAAGAGACGTTATGTACACACGGTCCAGGAAAATTCTGCTGCAGCTTCTGGGCAGCAGCATGGTGTGGCACACAGGTAGGAGTTATAGAGCAAGCCTCCTGCTTGTCTGGCAGTGCTGTGATGACAGTCAGACTGTCAGGATGCAAGAGTTAACCCAGGAGCTGTTTGGTGGCTCAGCTTCCCACAGAACGAGTGCCTCAACATGCTGATGAGGGCATTTTGGGTTCTTAGGCTCTAGTAACATCAATCTACTTCAAAGGAAGGAAAACTGTGAAGTTAATGCTAAGAAAAAAAAAAAAGAAGAAATAAAAGAGGCCTTTGTTTTGTGGTTAAAAATCAATAAGTGTCATGTCTTTTTCCAGAGAAAAGGACTCTTGATTTTTGCTTCTGTCTCATTTAATTATGCTCAAAAGGCAATACTTAAAAGCCCTAGGAAAAGAAGTCAGACTTTTACAATAAAAGACACGAAGCTGCGATTGTGAGTGCCGGCTTTTGGTTTCTGCAGTTCACATGCTGAAGAGCAGTTGAAATGCGATGTCGGGGCTGGGCTGATGTCAGGGCTGACAAGTAACCTCTGAGACACTGTGCCTACCTGCACACATCCTGGTTTCATAGCTGTGTACCAATCCACTTTCACTGCCAGACTTTTTCAGCGTCGTAATAAAGACACTTCTCGTGGCAGATTAATCAGGTTGTTAGTTTTCTTGTCCCAGATAGAAAATTTGGAAGAAATGCTCCAAATTCTTTTCTTGACTAAGACCTAAATTCCCAAATAGTCTACATCTGAGGTCCTTAGATCACTGCGATGGGCACAAGGAACACACATGTCTTGATCTGCATCAATGTGAATCTCCCTTCTTGAAGATCTAAGACCCGTTTGAAACCCACACACATGAAGGTCTTGGATCTCCAGTTCAGCCACTTCCTGGATTGTGATTGAAATGCTTGACTCAACTCTCTCAAAATTGCTAGTGAGTGTTGGTGGACACTTAACATCCATGCTGTAGCATGTGTTTCTTTTTGTTGCTTTTGTGTTGGAACTGTTGGAGCTGCTGTTGGAAATCTTAATGCCAGAAGGCACAGGCTTAGTGCTGCACAGGCCTTCACAACATTCCTCTGTCCCCTGCATGGCAGACACATGTCTAGGGCTACTGTCATTCTCTTACTTTTCACCAGGCTGGAAGAAAATCATACAGATGACTGTTCCCACTTCTACTCCAGCTACTTAAAATACTGAGAGCTGCCCCTAATTTTTCTGATTTGTTTCAAAGTTTATTTGAAGCTAAGGATGGGCAAATGGGATCTAACTGGAAAGGTGCTGAGCCTAGATTGCAATACTGAACTGCTATATTTCCTGGACAGGTAGATCAGTAAGGATATACATTGGAGCATTAATAAAAAATAGATCTTCCTCTATTGTTTTTTTTTTTCCAATTAAAATTCTAACAGATATTCATTTACAGTTTGAATACGCGCCGTGAAATGTTTGGCATATGGTCGACTTCATGCTGACAATTCTTGCAGGCTTTCTAGGAGCCTTAGGTGGGATTTGGTGCAGAGCTGTGTGGCTCAGCAGATTACGTACTGCAGGGATGGCATCTTTTCCTGCCACTTCTTTGTTGTGATGGTTGTTCACAGGCTGTGTCATCTTATCATCTGGGATGTCAGCACCTTCTTGGAAAATCCATTTGCATCCATAATTTAGCCATGTGCAGTAGACACAGAATGTGCGTATTTTGGAAGAGAGATTGCATCAGAAAGGGCAATGGTGAGCAGATCTGTCGGTGGTTTAGCTCACTGCCTGGGAGAACTGGTGTGCAGCAGCTATTTGCATTTCCCGTGAACAGAAGATAGCAACAAGATGCTGCTCTCCACTCGGCAGTCAGGGCTTCATCCTTTCGACAGCCAGGGTGTCCAGTGTTGAGAGACAGTATGCTCCGATTCTTCTGGAGACCCTTAGCCTTTTTTTTTTACAGACCAGACTCAAGTTTTGAGCAAATCAGAGACTTTTTGGGTGTACATAAGAGCTGGAACTTGGGCTTAAGCAGCCATGTAGACGCAGCCAGTGGGAGCAGCAAAGCTTAAAACTTCAAGCTCTGCTTTGTTCCCTGTGAAGCCAGAGAATGCTAGATTCTCCTGCTTACCGGGGAGGCAGGAAAGACAGGAATTTCAAAACTTCGTTCCTTTAATTTGCCTTTCCCTCAAAAATGCTGCTCTTCCTTCAACTTCTTCTCTGGTCTCCAGTCTAAGCCAAGTTTTTATAACTCCTTTTCCCCCCAACCTCTGGTTTGAATTACTGCAGTGTCTATCACTTTTAGCTGACGTTGTGCATAAACTCTTATAACGCAGAGAACATCTCGCTTTCTAAATCACTTAAGTGATAATCAAATTTAGCGGGATGATTTAGAGCCCAGGAAGTTTGGCAGGTCTGTTTATTTTAATAGAATTTCTTGTACACATAAGTGACCATCCTGCTGACTATCCATACAAAGAACTCCTCGTGGCAAATATTGTGAATTTTGCTTCACTATCAGATTTCCACTTTTACTGTAATCCAGTGTTTTGGAGGGTGATAAAATCACAGCTTTTGTTGCTGGAGATGGACTAACCCTAAAGCCCTTCTCAGAAAGAAATGATCTTTCATCCAAATGGAGGCCAGATGAACAATTATTTTTCCTTAATAAGAACAACAACAGCTTGGTGCTGCATAATAATGAGTGAAACTAATAATGAGTTAAACAATGGCAATAACAGCTGGTGGAAAGTGAAGAATACCAGGAAATAGTTCCTCAGGCATCCTATATTTAGCTACTGGACTTCATTGCCGCAGGAGATCATTTGTGATGACTGCTATTGTCCCAACATCATGGCCGTTACTCAAGAAAAACTGTCACTTATCTGTGTAAGAAATCTCTGAGTGAGGTTTCTGGAAGACCTTGTTGTAGCGGTAAGGTGGAACGTGAATGACTCTATGCTTCGCTGTGCAGGCAAGGTGACTGCTCACCACAGCTAGGAAACTCTGTCAAGTCTTCCTGGTAAGCTGAGCTAGCCTAAAATAGATAACCTGGGAATAGCTGTTCCTGAAATCATAATGCTTAATCTACCGTGTTTCCTCATTTCCCCTAAGCTCCGTCTGTTCCCTCAAATTAGTGGTTAATTGAATAGAAAGAGATATCTGTCTGCAACAGCTGTAAGGTTTCCATCACAAGATCACTTGTCAACTCTACCTGCCTCCAATTTGATTCTGCAGAGAAAAATATTTTCCAGCCTTATTTTGGATCTCAATTAGTTCCTGTGAAATAAATGCTGTAGTGCCATGGAAAAACAGCCGGTGAGCTCCCCAGCAGCGTGAGGGTCAGCAGCCTGTCCCCAGCCTGAGATTTCCATCCCTGCATTGACAGATTCTGCTTCTGGCAGCTTTAATTAGATGTAAGATTGTGCAGGAATCTGAGCAAATTTATTCAGTTATTATTATACGGCTTATCTTGACACCAGCAAGGTTTTCTTCCGAGTGTGCACATTAATTTTGACATTAAATTTCCTTTACAGGTTTGTAAGTTTATAATGCTAACAAACTTGGCCTGTACTTTTTCCACTGATGCCCAAAACATGCTTCATTTTAAGACCAATTGGACAAGCTGGAATTTTCTAGTTGTTTTATTTCTAGAATATAGGCTGAAAATTACACGAGGGGCTAAACCATACGTGAACCTCTTATCATCATAATCAGATATATATCACAGTGTTAATAGGAAGGACTGTCCTTACAACTACTGGGAAAAAGTGTGAGTCGTCATTTCTTACTCCATATATGTAAGTGGAACATCACACCACAGCTTGTAAGATGTGATTACATGTGAAGAGAAGATTTGAACAATCAAGGGCTATCGCTGAGATTTTGCAATAGAAATGACCTGTGATTTGCTTCTAATTTCTGAGGGTTTTGAAGTTTTTTTGGAGCTAATGAAAAGCAATGAGGAATGCTTCCTGTAACATCCAGAGCCTTACACTGCATGAAGGCATTGACATGCTGTTTTGGACACATAAAGGGCAAAGGACTTGCCAAACAATTGTGTCCTGACACTTCACTATTGGCTGAAAAATTATATCCACACATTACTTCATATCAACTCAGCTGTGTCTTGTACTCATATTGGCTCAGGAGTGGCTTTTTTTGCAGCCATGAATACATACGTAACTCGTGCGTGCCGTTCAATTTGTTGGAGATCTACCATCAGCCAGGGAGGTCATATGGATCTCATGGCTAGAAGGACAGATGAGTCTGAGAAAAAACAATAAAAACTCTTCAGAGAAGCACAGAATCCTTCCAAATGATGGGGATCTGCTGCAAACTGTCCCTTTTCATGCATTTGGTGCAATTTCAGAAAGTTCAGCCCCAATAAAAAACCCTGCTCTACAAAGTAAATAAAAGTATTCTGTATTTTTCCTGTCTCCTGAAAGCAAAATCTATCCAAGGCAGCCATCGAATGCAGCAGAAAAGCTAGCACATGCCAGGCTATTTTCTTCTGACTGGACCAACTTTCATCCTAGTACTCTTGTGAAATCTCATCTTCAATAAATGAACAACCAAGCCACAGCCAGTGTGTGTCATGGGAACATGACCAGGAAGAGAGACTCAGAAGAAAGAAGAACCCAGGGCTACACAATATGTAGATAGTTAACTTGATTAGAGCAATTAATACTAACAACTCAGAATAAAACGTAAAGTCATGGGAGCTTTTGGGTGAAAGCAAACATTGCCAATTCCCACAAACTCTTTTGCTCTCTGCATGAGTTTTGTTCATACCCAAAACACTCACCTCCCTTTCTTTTTTCAAGACTTAGATAGTCACATTGACCAAATATTGGCTTTATATTTATGGTTACATTTTGTTCTTTTTCCCAGGACAAACAAAGAGCAATGATGGAGGAAATCATCTAACTAAAGTCATGTAGGTCCTTAGAATAAAGGCCAGCTCTTTGTCTAGAGGACGCTGTGATTCAGGTGCTCACATCTGAATTACCTTTGGAAATACTACAGCCAGGGCTTTTGCAGGAGGGCAGCTGGGTGGTTGTAAGTGTTATCTGCTTTCAGATCCATGTCTCTGTGCATCCTCTCATTAAAAAAAGACTTTTCCTCAGTATTTTAAGAAGCTAAATTTCAGATGCTGATTCCTAGGTGGAGTGACTACCTCCAGCCATCATGAGCTATGAAACATCTCTTTTTCCAACATTGTTAGAGCTCTTATCCAAAGTCCGCTGGGCTCTGCAGCTCTTCACTGACTCATGCTGGCCCTGGGCTGGTGTATTTATACACAGAAAAAGCAGTCTTGAAAATTTTTTGAGGCTTGTGTTTTGCTGCCACTTTACATATTGAACATGACTGAGGTTTTGGTAATTGTTCCAATGGTGAAAAGAAGAAGAAATTTAGCTCACCCTAACGATCACTCTTGTCTGATGATCTGGGTTTGATTATGGCCCTTTGTAGATGTATGAAAAATCAGTTCATATCCTTTGCTTCAGAGGCAAACTCTATAAAATACATTTAGTGTCCCACTGAGTATTGCTCACATTTAATTCAGTGTTTATTTTTGGTCACAAACTCAGTGGGAAACTGCATAAACAAAGCTGCTATTAGCATACACACGCGCACACAAAAAGGTTGCCAAGCAAACGGTGCCAATCTGGGTAAGTCTAATGTAAACACTGAGTCTAGACAAAATTATCTAGAGACAGAAGCCAGCTCTGATGTCAAAGGAGATCAAATGTTGATAAAATTGCTAGAGCCAGGGAGCCAAAGGGGTTTTGTGTTAAACTCGGATAGTGGTTAACGGTGATGTTTTTACTCAGCTTGAGTTAAGGGAGTTTTTAACCTAGGGTATTGCTTCAGACTTCCTAACTCTGCATCCAGCATGTGAGTTAACAGGTCCGAAAAGACTTGGCATTTGTTAATCCCTAAGAAGCCTTTCTGGTCTGCAGGGTACGAAGCCCATCTTCCAGCTCTGGGTGAAGCTTCAGTGTGCTCTACCCTAACATGTCCTCTATGGTTTCTCTACTGTGCTGGCTGGTGTGGACAGGTGTATGGTCCCAGGGATAGACCAACTCACCTGGTCCCCAGATGTCCCTTCTGTGTCTGTTGCCTCCCAAAACATAGTTGGCCCGTGCACTGCAGCAGCTCTGCCGTAGCAGTTCTGTAAGAATGAGTGCCGTCACCTTCTGTTCTACAAATACTTTTGAGTGTGTAATGTGGAGCTGGCTGTGGGCAACGCAGCTGAGGTCTGCTGCCTGCTGCTGCATAGAAAATGGCTCAGAAATTTCTACACATTTAATTACATTTCCAACACAGGCTTCGAGGCAGGAATAGTTGAAGCCGAGCAGCCGAGCAACACTTACTGTCTGGAAATATGCTCCCAGCATAATTGCAATGACAAAATAAAGCACAAAATCCATCTGATCTGTGCCATGCTTAGGTTTGGTATTAAGTCAGTAGTATGGCTTTTTAAGGCTGTAATAGCATTTCATATCATGCAAGTCTCGAGGAAGCTGCTGTCCCTGCCCAGAGCATTCAAGAATGGTTAACTATCCTTTTCTCTGCTTCACTGTTCTTGTATTTTGCATGCCTTGTCTGAGATCTGTATCACACATTCTACTTGCCAGTTGTGTTGATAGATCTGCTTGCAAGAGTACTTGGTCAGATCCTAATTTGTCTTGAGGTCATCCTGACAACATCTGCACACACTCTGTTCTAGAACGGAAACTCTGGATTTCTGGAACGCCTGATTTCTGGAATACAGCAACAAATTTTCCCCAAGCCAAAATAACTTCTAAAGAATAAAATTATTTAACAAAGAAGGTATTAATGGGAAATGATTTAGAGTGCAGAACAATGTGTCAGTTACTAAACAGGTTAGCGTCAGTGGTATAATAAGCACTATGAAAGAGAAAATCTGCTGTGTGGTTCCTGTGGTGGGACAGATCTCCCACAGCCTGTGTCCTGGGGTGCCTCAGTTCCCAAAGCACTGTTGTGCTCCGGTCCACTTCCCGGACTCATTGCAGGCATCTACCAAAAGAAGGTCTTCATTGCTTCCGGTCAGGCAGATGTTTAACCTGCTGGCTGCTGGTCCTTGGCATTGATGCTCCTGGAAGGGTCATGACTGGCTCTGTCCCTTTCAAAGCTAGTGTTTCTCCTGGGTATGAGCTGTGCAAACATGAGGTGTGCCTGAGGTGGCTGTGCCCCCCTCCCTGCTTTCCCGAGCTCTCACTAGAGAAAGTTCAAGGGAAGGTGCTCCTTCATATTTCCTCCAGCTGCCCCTAAAGGCACAGAAAAGTCCTGAAATGAGGGAAGTCATATAATCTATGTTTTAGATTTTGCTTAAAAGCATGTTAACCCCCCTCCCTTTTCTCTTTGAGGGGATTTCCTTTGTTTTACTGAGCAGCTGCAGGCTGCAAGGTCCCAGAACTGTAATTTTGACCTGTAATAGTACCGTATACTGTCACACTGTGTATTGCATATCCAATAAAGCCTGACTATTGTGTCCTCTGAGCACCCTTTAAAATAATTGCTTATAAAAGCACAGACTCATCTCAGCTGCACTCATCTGGGGGACCAGCAACAGAAAGATCTCCCTGACTTCCTGGACCACAAATTCTCCTTATCCTCACAATCACCCTTCATGATCCTCAGCCCCCAAAATAAGCTTTTTTAAAAGGAATTAATGTCTGTTTCCACCCCTTCAACCTCATTCAAGGCTGCGTGGAGCAGGCCCAACACATAGTGGACAAAGTGCATCAGAGGCAAGTGGGTAGCAGAGGAGAAGGAGAGGAATTTTCCTGTCTAGCCTGTAGGAGATGGAGGGAGACTTTTTCTACCTCCTCCTCCACAAATGTCCCCTCTCTGTGCACAGAGGAGAAGCAGGGCCACAACACTGGCTATTGATTTGCCTTCAAGGACACCATGCCATTCCAATAGCTGCCATCGCTCTCTGCACAGGGTATTGTTCAAACATCAAAGCTCCTGTGCAGCACTGAAGAAAACCAATTTCTCCAACGAGTATGGGCTACAAACTCCAGACACTTTTCCTTTCCTCCTTTGCCTCTTAAATCCTCTGTGCATCCATAACCCTTTCTTGGCTATTTCACCGTGCCTCAGAGTGACTATTAGAAATTAGTAACGAGTGAACATCCAGTGCTTTGCAGTTTGGGGTCACTTCCCTTTAAATAAGCATCCAAACATTCATAGCTGAGCTCATTTGTCTTGACATTTTCTCATGCAATTTCAGGCACAATTTCTTCTGGCCACAGCTAGCAGTATCAAGAGAATAGTCCTCTTTGCTGTATTATGGCATGTTTGGTTCTAGTGCTAGCCAGAACTGAAAGTTAGAAGAAAAAAAACCTCTATCTGTCTGTCGATTTATCTAATATATTTTATATATATGTATGCATATGTAAAAACTTTAAAGCCTCAGAATTGGAATGAAGCTTTATGCAAAACTGGCTTGAGTTTGACATAATGTTTTCAGGAATGGTTCCTCATTTCTAACCTAACATACATGTACTTATTAGGAATCATAATTTCAGTACATTTTGAAGAAAAGAAATCATGAGATCTAACTGGGGGTATTTGTGTGTGTGTGTGTGTTTTTCAAGTTAGCAATTTACGCAAAGTAACAGGCAAGAGTTTATCTGCTAATAGCTCATTGCAAGAATTCCAGATATGGGCTTGCAATATTTACACAAGGTGTTTCATTGTGAACTTTGTGAATGTGAAAGTATTAAAACTCAAGAAATACACATGGCGAGTTACAGAAAATTAATTCTCTCTCTTTCATTTCTGTACTTGCAAGCAATCTTTGCCAGTCCTGTTTCCAGAGCACAATAATGCCCATAAAAGACCAGAGGCTGTCTGCTCTGTGCAACATTTCTGCTTGTTTATGACAGAATAAACATGATTGTTGAATGTGTTACAACTTGTGGGGGAGATCTGTTTGCATCCATTTTACCTGATTGTCACCGAAACCATATGTATGATATAAGTGTGAAGAAGCATACCTGTAATGAATATCTGCTGTTGAGCTTTCTGCAGGGTTCTCCTGCAGTCTGACCTTCAGCAATCATGGTTTTGCCTTGTTTTACAGAGATCTAATTGCTCCTAATTTCCTGTCGATAAATGGTACAAGGTGTGGAGTTGCACTTTTAATGTTAAATTTCAATCATTTGTCTGACTTAATATACATGAATAGCTTTTCCAAATATAAATGCTTTCAGTTCGTGTAGGACATATTTATATTGAAAATCTATTTTGAATGGATAAAGTCAGGATATAGGAAAATATTTCCTTCTTACAGTTCTTGAGCTCTGGGGGAGCTGTGGGCACAGGGTTTGGATCTTCTGATCTTAAGAAATCAACTCTATAGGATGATTATTTTTTTTTTTCTTCCAGTGAAAATCGCAACACGTTCCCATTTCCCACAGAGAGGTCACAATCACATGTAGCTCAACAAGTTGCATATGTCCTCCCACCACTGGTGTAGTCTCGGTGGCACAAGAACAATGCTTTCTCTTGGATCCATTGGCATCTTTCTCCTCTTATCCATGGTTTCTGGTGTGTTTTTAAAGGCTGAATTTTTGTGTAAATTATAAATGTGTCTTGCAGTAATCTGCTCTTTGCAACCAGTTTCTCTTGCTGTCACTGATAAAGGCTGGGGTAGGCTATGAAGAAATAAGTGCATCCAGTTTAGGGATTAATTCTTCAGGCATTAGTTCTTTTACATTCTTCTCCTCGTGCCCAAGAGGCAGGTGGAGAAGCTCTCTATATCACTGCATGCCATGGTGTGTAGTAACTGCAGTGTGGGCTGCCCTGACTCACGGAGGCAGCACCTAAGAACACTTCTAGATCTGGAAAAGGAGTGCTGCTTGCCTGGGTTGAAGCCTCTGTTAGAGCCCCCATCTGAATGCCTTCATCTAAAATATAAAGCAATATTTCTGCTGTACATTGATCCTGCTAGGTGTGATGCATGCAGTAGTGTTTCTACCACTTAATACTTCAAAAAGGCAATCGACTCCCAGGGAAAATTCTTTTTGAGATAGGATGATGCAATTAAGGATTTGCAAAACTGCTTTAACAGGGTGCAAGAGAACTTATAAGACATCTATTAATGATATTTGACAAACTAGTTCAGGTAAATCAACTTGTGTATAGATGATAAGTACTTGATTTTATTGCAGACATGAGTAACATTTCGGTAAATTACAATTTACTGAAATCTTTAAGTCAGTGGTCATTTGTCCTGTACAATTTCCACAGATGATCTTAGGCCTATGTTGCTAAACAATATTTAGGAATAGATTAAAAGGAAAAAAATATGACTTACCATATAATGGCCAGAAGGTCGACGGAGATGATTCTGCCTCTCTACTCCACTCCTCATTCCAGACCCCACCTGGAATATTGTGTCCAGTTCTGGAATCTTCAACATAAGAAGGATATGAACTGTTGGAACGGGTCCAGGGGAGGGCTACAAAGATGATCAAGGGGCTGGAGCACTTTCCATAGGAGGACAGGCTGAGAGAGTTGGGCTTGTTCAGCCTGAGGAAGAGAAGGCTCCGAGGAGAACTTGTAGCGACCTTCCAGTACCTGAAGGGGCTACAGGAAAGCTGGAGAGGGACTTTTTATAAAGGCTTGTGGTGACAGGACCAGGGGGAAGGGCTATAAATGGAGAGGGGCAGGTTTAGGGTAAACTTAAGGAGGGTGGTAAGGCACTGGAACAGGTTGTGGATGCCTCATCCCTGGGAGTGTTCAAGGCCAGGTTGTATGGGGCGTTGAGCAGCCGGATCCAGTGGGAGGTGTCCCTGCCAGTATAGATCCTAAGTCAGAGTAGTTACAACATCCTTATGTTTGGCCTTTTTTTTTTCAGTTTTACACACTATTTTGAAGCTCTTGACAGGACAGTAAATTTTGTTTAAGTCTTTTCTACCTTTCTAAAGCACTCAATTACACTAAAAAATCCATTCATTTCTCAGTATACGGAGCTCTTCTTCCTTTATTGTGTACAATACTACTTTTCAAGTACTGAATCTATGAATAGTGACTATTTTTCCTATAAAAAAGGTGCATATCAGAACTTTTCCTTAACATAGAATGTGTTTTAATATAATTCAGTTCGTAGCTGATCCTCTCCTGCACAGATAATATTTTATACTCAAATTTTGCTCTTTGAATTTTTCAGCATTTCAATACCAGTGCTGGATCCATATCAGGTTTCCTGTCTTAAATAGCTCTCCTGTCTGTTTTGTATAATTTCCAGTGGTTTGCAGGGTGTCTTTGTTTCAAAGTCTGTTGGTCTGCTCTGCTGGGATTACATATGTCTCTGTTGCGTTTAACTATCCCCTGCAACCTGTTAATAGAGCATAATGGGTTTGCAAAGATAAAAACCTTACCAACATCACAATACTCCTTTCATTACAAAACAGTCCCTGAAAAAAAAAAAAAAAGTAGATGCTTGAAATGAAAAATATTTCAAGAGAAGAAATATCTAGGTCACAGCTTTTCTCAATTTTTGTAATTTAATGCAGCCTGGAATAATTGCTGCATGCATTCTTTTGAAATCAAGTCTTATAATGTGCTTATTGCTCAGTGTCTATTTTCAGATGTTCCTGGTAATGTACATTGTTCTGTTTTCCAAATAATTATGTTGTAAAAATGCTAAAAAAGTAAGTTGAATCAGAGTTTATCCAAATATTGAAAAGAAATGTAGCCATCCACATCAGCCTGTTAGCTGTTAGTTTCTTAGTGGGAATTTAACTCCACTTCTGAAGATCTCACTGATGCAAAGCTCCAAACTCTGGAGAAAAATATACTCTGGCGGAGGAGATGCAGGAAGTAAAAGACTTATGACTCAAGTCCCAGGTAACCTTAGGGAAATCTGGGGAAATTAAGTAGTATGTAAACGAAGCATAGGCTTTCTGCATTGTGTATGCCATTCCCTTCATAGAAAGCAGAGGGATCACACATGATTTCTTCTTCAGGCATGTGTCCTTTCCTTCTATATGTACCACAGAAGACGTTTTAAGAGCACTTGAATACAATTTTAAATCATTGGATGGAGGTAAAAAGATTAAAGGCTTTGTGTGCAGTACCTGGTAGTCCCAGCTTTACATTACAAAAAATGACTGGGAACCAGGTTTGTGAGATTTGCTCTGCTGATCAACTAGGGAGTGCAGGGGGGAGATTCTGAACAGCAAACGGCAGAGAAACAATTGCAGTTTCTCTTGTCAGTCTCGGAAAATAAAAGATGGGCATATAATACCTTTGGTCGGACACAAAAGTTTTTTTCTTTCCCTTTTGCTTCATGGGTTTTTACACACCATTCCGTGTGCCACCAGGTCAAAGGAAAGATGTGGAAGAAAAGTACTGAAGAAAGGTGTCTGCTTAACTGCTAAGAGAGAAAATACTGGCAGATTTTCAGATCAGGTATAAGTTTTTGAAAAGCTAGTTTTCCAGTCTGGAGCAAAAAATGAAGCACTTGAAAAATCTCAACGTGTTTCATGAATCCTTCATGAAAAATAGTTCTCTATGAGTATGAAGTGGAGATCACGAGTCAGTGTTACACGTTCTTTGCTATCTCTTTGTACACATACCCTTTGAAATCAATAGGCTTAACCTCTCTTTGGTTTGTTGTGTCTGAAGGGAATCAGTTTTCAAATAGGAAAAGGAGGAAAATTAAACTGGTTTAGTGAGTAGTTACTCATCCTCCTTCTCAACCAATGCTCTCCCTCAGCATCTCTTCACATATAGTCAAGAAGTGTGCTATGCTTTAGCTGGAATTTGTAACTGAGGTCTGGACCGTTTCTGTGGCTGAACTGCCTGTAATGCTTCCCACTGAGGAGTTTAATGGTATCTGAAGACTTGTCAGGAACATCCGTCCCCCTGTTACTTGTTGCCAGATTCTTATTTTGCAATTGGTGAACAAACAATTTTTGCTATGGATGATTTCCATCTGCCTGGATAAGTTGCCACGGCATTTTTAACTGCAGAAAGTATTGGGCTTTTTTTTCTTTTCTCCAGTTTCTCTCCTTGATTTAATGCAGATATCTGACTGGCTGCGGAAAAGAAAACTTAAATTAGAAAACCTAGGTGTTTCCTATCAGCCCAAATAGGTGTCTTATTGCTCTTGCAGGAATAGAGGTTAACCAGTTGAGTTCAGAAATTACTGATATTCTGCAACAACCGAGCTAGTTTAAGTTTGGGATTTGCCAGATTTTTAATTATACTGCATAGATGGGACAGATTTTAAAACAGTAAAATTATTTATTTTACTTAAAATTTTATTTTATTTAAAATTTTAAAATAATAAATTTAAAATAATAAATAAAATAAAAAGCCCTGTTCAAATTTAATTATAGTGGGGGCATGGGGTTTGGGTTTTTTTGAGAAGTCATCAGTGTCCACATTAACAAAATTGTCTGCATTGTCCTTAAAGGTGTTTCTAAGATGTTAAGTTTTTGGTTTTATTCTTTATGATGATGATGGTAATTGGATTCCACTGCTGACTTTTTCGCTTAGTTTAGTGGCATCTTATTTTTCCCTATTGTATGATTAGTTATGATAACCATAAATAGCCATCTTTCCACCTGAATCAATACAGACACACTGACTAATGCAGAAGTTCTTATCTAGAAGGAGCTGAGCTCTCCATATGTGTCTGATAGCACAATGTTGAATAACCAGCATTCACTGTGGGTTAAAATTCCCATGCCTTTCTATTCAGCATAGCCACCCACTGTTGCTTGTGTCTGCTTCTTTTCAGCTGGGCTGGTGTCAGAGCGCATACACAATACATGCTGCTCCTAGAAAGTCTCTTCATCAGATACAAATAACACTAATCAAATCATTCAACCATTGAATCCTACCTTTTTTTTCTTATTTTGAATAATCAAAGAACATCATCCTCTTTCTTTATTGTTGGAAAAAAATCTTCACAAATAATTGATCACCTGTCAATTTTTCTTATCAATATTCAAATGCCATCTTTTTTTTTTATTAGTCATTAGACTTACAGGAGAGTGTAATATGGCTCGATTTCATGATCAAAGGAGCACACAATTTAGTGCCAAGTTTCCAATATGAATACTTGCGTTATAGAATTTCTTTCCATTAATTTGTTGCTTCTGTAATTGTTCTTGTCAGTAAATGTGTTCATTACTGGAAAGAGAAACTTTAAAAGTGCATAAGACCAGTTACAGTGCATTAAAATGAGTATTCCTGGGAACTCTTTTTGTAGTGTTTTCCCAGCACTACATCTTCTAATGGACAGCTCTACAGAAAGCTCAGGGAGAGAAGAAACCTAGGTCATTTTCCATGGAAATCCTTGTTCATTTAGCCCAGAGACTGCAAGACTGGACAGTGTTTGGCAAGACATAGTTCAATAACAGCGTTTTCTCTTCCTGGGAATATAACTCAGTTGCTTGGTTTATCTGAGAAACCTTGTGTGAGTTTTTAAGCATGGAAATAAGCAGCTAGTTAAGGTGAGGATTTGAAGGAATTTTATTTGAAAATGTGGCTCTTTTCAAAGAGCAAAGCTCAGCTATCTGTATTCTTTTGGAAACCTGAGATGACTGCTTATTTGAGAGAGCTTAAATGTACATCTATTCTCAGTGGTAAGCCCTGTAATTTCATATCCATTCCTCTGATGAAAAAGGAACTTGAGACAGTTTTCAAAGGAGGGCTTTTCCCCCCTCCCAGTTGCAGAGGAAAGCCAATAGAGGAAAGAAAGCTCAGACATCTTATTGGAGAGACCACATCTTAGCTGCAAGATCATGGTATCCCTTCATGTTCCTGGGATGGCAAAGTCTCTTCTCTTCCTCTCATCATGACCTGATGTCCATGTGGCAGCTTCAGCAACTCTTCTGATAGGAAATGCAATTTTAACTTTGTTTCATGCTAAAACAAAGATGTTAAAATTGAGAAATCACCACAAGCTGGGCCTCCCAGGAGCAATTAAATTGAACCTTAAAATTAGGTTCCATCTGAAGTTTCCTTATTTTAGACCTATGTGGAGTGAAGGTATTGAAAGACTGCAGGAGAAGAACAAAGGAACCTATTTACAGCAAGTAAAATGACATCTGAAACATGAGCAGCTTCATTCTACTTTTGTGTTATAAATTTAAACAAACAGTATTGTTTCAGGCTCACACATTGTTTGAGACACAGTTTAGCAGAGACCAATACATCTTCTGTCACCTGTATAATCACTCAGATAGTTGTACACAAAGAACAGCAAGACTTATTGCTTTATTATATTTTATTCCTACCAAATCTCAGACCTTGTTCATTTTGCCATATTATATGCTATCACCTCAGTCATCTTGGAGTTATGTCACTGTGTCTTCATATCATTTTCTGTGGTTTTGAAAAAGTGATATGCTTTCTTCCAGGAAAATTTGGACTGATCAGGAGGAAAGCTTTCTCCAGCACACAACCTGCTCCTTTACCTGAAAACAGCATGTTTCACCTGATGCAGCGTATGCCAATGTCAAAAGCTGAGCTGGTAATCCTTAGAGTGAGTAAAGCGAAACAAGCACCTAAAGAACCTTGACCACTTACCCTGCAGTAGTAAGCCATCACACCTTAATTATGCTTGCTCCTCTCCAGTAATTCATTAGAGACCCCATGGAATCTCTCCACCATGTGCAAGTTTTGTTTTGTACAGTTGAAGTGGAAGGAGGAGAGTCCATTGACAAAGATCTGGTTCGTTCATCGCATCTGCCAGTATTACCTGTGTTTCCTTTACATTTTTATTCTTTCTGTCTCCTAGTGGGTTAAAGGGAAAACCACACACTGCTAAAGCTGCAAGTTAGTGCTCTGATACTTTAAGTATTTTACTTTTTTATTGTGTTATTTTGTAGAAATAGCATCATTGTTTGATAGGAAAAAAAACCAACAAAACATCTGTTATACTCATCAGTAACTACATCCATCAAACCCTTCTAAGGCTACTGAAGCAGGAGACCATCAAAATATGAGAACCACTGTAATGTGTGGGGAATTCACAACTTTGCTGTACCTGGGAAGAACATGAGCCACAGTGTATTTGGCAAGTACGGAGACATTGGGGAATATGTCTTCCAAAAGGAAGCAAAGCGATGTCTAAGAGAGCAGATGGATTGCATTGTGCTTTGCAGACCGGAAGGCGCTCTGTTGTCTCCTGGAGTAAAGCAGTTGCTCTGAAACATGTCTCAGGGTACACTTTCTAGTGATGTAGTGGTCACTGTGCAAGGAACAGCTGAGCCCTTTCTGGCACTTTCAGCAGCCAAGTTTGAGCATCCTGATGGTGTCATCCTTACAGACAGTGTGTCTGAGGACAAGCAATGACAACGTTAAGGTTCTTGACAGCCATGTGACTCCGTGTGCATAAGGAAATATTAGATGAACAGTAGCAATGATGGGCAATTAGAGGGCATAGATCCAATGGAGGTGTAGAAGATCAGTCGATTTTTGGTTTTAGTGAGGGATTTTGGGTTTTTTTTTATTGCAACATTTCTGGTACAGAAGGAACAGAAGCAGTGCTGGGAAGGGGTCCTTTGCAATGCAGATGCCAGCTGCTCTGTGTGGCGTAGCAAAGCAGGCAGTATGTGTTTTAGTGGAAACTTGGATGCTGTGCATTGACCCAGTGACTCTTTGCCATCGATCCCAAGGCAGATGGGCACAGCACTGCTCGGAGCACTAGGTCATCACTCAGCTGCTTCTCACAGAGATGTTTAAAGGATGCGCATGACCTGCCAGAAAAATTTCCCCTAGTTCCCTTGCTTAGGAGTGAAATGCTGTGCCCCCAAAATCATGTGGGAAGATTACAACCACATTTTCACATTGCAATGTGTTCTGTTTACAAATGGAGACCAAGCTACGCAACCAAATCACAACCCCTTGTTAGAGGGGAAGGGCTGAGACGATGAAGTGCTGCATGCTGTGTGGATGAGCTGGAACCACTCTGCTATGCCTCAGCTAATTGGCACAGGACCCAGTAACATGGATATCCAACCAGTCATTTCATACATAAAAGCTTGTAATTGTGTGAGTATTTCCACTCACTCTTAATTCGACTGATGAAAATGCACAGATGTGAGGGTGAAAGGTTGTGTGAGATTCAGGATGTCGCCAGCTCCTCTTAAATAGCCTCCCTGGGCTGCTCAGATGTTATTTTAATAATAATAGTAGCAATATTAATTTATTGTAAATTGAAACAGAGAGTTAAAGCAAAGGAAAGCTGTGCCAGGATCCTCCAAGAAGACTCAAGAAATCAAGATGATCCTTTTCTTCTGAAAATTGGAAAGCCATGTCGGAAGAGGTGAGGACTGTGCACTTCTGCTGCCCACCCTGTCCTCTGCGTACCTATTTGCACCGTCCATGGCCAAAGCAGCAGTTGTACCAGCCACCCCCACCATGTGGGACATGGGTGGTCAGCCATGCGTGTCCAGAGCACCTTGCACCACTAGCATCACCCGCAAGTCTCTGCTGCAGCCCCTGCTGCCTGGCTGATCCAGCAGGCTTGCACGAGAGCTCTTTGTCAGGTGCTCCTCTGAACTCTGCCAGAATGCTACAGGGAGAAGTGCCAAGCTTGCCCTCAGGGTGACTTTCCGCCAGCAGCTGGGCTTGCTCTTCTCACATGCCAGCTCCCCTCAGACGTGCTGCATGGGCATTTGAGCAACTATCCAACCATAAAATAAGCATAAATATTTTCTCAGGGAGAAGATGAGGAATGTGTTTTCAATCCGCTATAAGCGCTCCCTAAAATAAAGAATCCATGTCCATGGACAATAATCATATTAGCACACCAGGAAGTTAAAACAGAAAAAGGAGCTGGAAAGGGATTCTGTTGGTTGCATACTGCTGGGTTCATCCTTTCTGGACACACTTGATTAGATTTCTTTACTGGTTTGTAGACACACTAAATCTAATGGGGGTAGACTGCAGTACTGACATATGGTTAAGATAGTAAAACACCCAAAACCTTTCCAACCATTAGCTGAATTTCATCCAAGATTCCATTAAAATACATACTGAAATAATGTGGAAAAAGAGGAGGATTTTTTTTTTTTTTTTTAGTTATTTATGTGGGTTTTGGTGTCTTAGTGTTGTTGTAATTCTTAGTTCAAATCCTTCAAGTTCACACACCTTGCACAAAACGCTGCATTAACTTGGTGCCACAACTGAAATACATGCAGGGAAGTTTAATCTCATGGACCCTCAAATCTAACGCTTCCAAATTAATACCAATTGTGGTTATTTTCTTCACATGCACACTTTCTAGATATTCATTTCTGGCTGTGTGCAACTGCCGACAGGAAAAATGTGTTAGAAATATTTAAGTCTAACCTCACACAAGCAAATGATGTTTCAGCACATCAATACTTTGACAGAGGGCTGGATGCTGGTGCATGAATGGAGACAATTTGGAGACAAGTTTCTGATATTTTCATTACTTAGATGCAGTCCTCTGGTGAATGGGGTTGCAATGACTGGGCTTCATCAAAATCCTGCCTTGCTTCCCCAGATCCTATTCTAGCACCTTAAAAATGTCAAGAGTACTCATTCTTTCTCCTAGGTATTTTGACAAGAAGGACAGAGAAAAGTCCATTGTGGGCTATGATGTCTTCAGAGAAAAAAAAGAGGCATCTGGGTCACAGCTTGTGTCAGGGACCTCTAAGAAATCCTTCTTTGTAAAGCTGGTAGAAGTTCAGTGCACATTGTTATTTGATTTCAAGAATATTAGGAAGATATATACCATTTTCCCCGTATTTCTCCAAAATGCACTTCATGGAAAACAGCAGGAATAACTATGAGAGAGGCAGATGGTGTTAGATGATCATGCTGAGGCTCAGGTGTTGGACTTCTTTGCAATCAAGATGGTCTATGAAAAGATGATGCAGTCAATCACAGCTCCACACCTGAAAGGCGAGGAGACATTGCTGCATCTGTATCTGATTTGTGTGTGCCCTGAAAAGGAAATTGTATTGCATGAGGGTTTTGCACTCGGGTCGTGTTTTTCTCAAGCTGGTTAAATTTTGCTGGAGGTCTACTACCCAGTCCTGAATGTTGTGCAGTTTCAGTATTTTGCCATCATTAGTTGAGGCAAGGCTGAAAAATTGTTTTGCATTATTTTGTTAATTCTAAACTGGTACATTTATCTGGGATACATCATCCCATGCATCTCCTCACATTGAACGATTATTGGAAATCTACTGGAGTATTGTCTGAAAAGAAAACTTGCTCAAATACTTTTCTGAGATGACAAATTAGTTCAGGCAACTTTCAAACAGTTTCACCTCCAAATCAGGGAGAATATGAAATAGTTTTCATATCTTTTATTTGCCTTTTTAAAAACAGATATTTTTTTCCCTGTTCAATTTGGAGACTGCTTTTTTTTTTTTTTCCTGATTAAAAAAACCCTCAAATTCTTTTCTGAAAGCTAAGAAAATAATAAATCAAATGTGAAAATGAAACAGAATAATTCGCTTATAGTCATACAAAATAGATTAGTCAATCTGAAGTGAACTTCTTCCTGATTTTTCTGGTTTGGCAACCAAATCTGAAAAAAAATCCATTCTTCTCACAACTCTAAATAATTTGTTTCAAAAATAGTCCAAAGGGATACATTCACATAGAAACAGATTCACGTTAATTTCTCAAGTCATTCAATACAGAGGGGAAAAAAGGGACCAGAAGCTCCTCCAAGTTTCCTTCTGCCACTCCTCTTAAAACAGGGAAAACACATTTCTGACCACATTACATGTTTTAGTTGGACACCACTAAATACAAGGCTTCTGCTGAAATGCAGAACACCACCCGACCAAAGTTCAAAGTCGGGCAACCAGCCATGATTATTTGTAAAATAAAATTAATCCGAAAGCTGTCATAAGCACAAGTGCAGTGGTAGCTTGGAGCATCCTCTTGGTTGTGAACACCCTCCCATGGTGGTCTTTGCTTCATTTATCCTAAGATTTACCCTTCTTTTGTGACACATCCAGAATTTTGGTGCATAAGGACTTTGGCTTGGGATACTGGGTTGTCCTGCCTTTCCTTCCATCATCTTCCCTGCTGTGTTTTGGTTTGGGCGGTACTTGAAAGCAGCATCATGGTTTTCATGGATGACACTGGGATATATGTGGTCCATGTACAGGTAAAAGGAGGAAGAATAAAGTATGTGCTATTGGGAAGCGCCAGTGCTTTCCTTTGAGTATTGTAGGTCATTTACCTCCCCCTCACTGGGAGTGTATTGGCACTTCTTACCTCTCATGGACTTTCCCAGTACTGAATGCCATGTCTGCAAATGTGCCCTCCTTCTTCCACACACTAAATTAAGAATAAAGCTTTGGGGGGAAATGTGTCCCTGATGTCTCTTAATGCAGAAGCCTGTGTTTTAATTCTTTAGTTTCCACTTTCTGGGATTTTGTTCTAGTTAATTTGGATGTATAAATTCAGACTTTTTTGTGTTCCTTATTATTTTAACTCATGGAGACATTTCTGCCAAGCCCACAGTAGATTCTGTGTGCTGTGAAATACATAATTGCTTTCACACTCTCTGGTTAAAGCATGCGGCTGTTAGTGAGCTTGCCAGTTTCCTGTATCTACCAACAATTTAGCTAGCAGAGCACCTAGGAGTGTAGCAAGGAGTAGAGGAACAGAGGCTTCCTGCTTTCCCATCCCAGATCTCCAACTGCTACAAAATCTGTGGAGAATATTTGTGTAGCTGGGTAAAAAAAGTCCATTTTAAAATAAGCAGTGGCAAATATTTGTACGTCTTTCCATACCCAAGAACTGGTCGTCTCTGAACCTTTTCCCTCAGGCCTGGTTTTGACAACAGAAAGCTCTTTGGGCCACTCCAAACTCCCTGAGTCATGAGCTTCAGGCAAACCATCTTCTAAGGTTGAGAGGATCTAAGAGAGTGATGCTGCATCACACACAGCTGCCCTGGGTGTCTCCGTGCCAGATGTGTGACTAAAACCAGCCACAACTCCTGCCCAGACACTGGTCCCTAATGAGGTGTGCAAACTGCTCCACCCGAAATCCTCTCACTACTGATCCTACAAAACCCTTCTAGGTTTGAACTCACCCACAGTTCATATGGTGGTTTTCACTGTAACCAGAGAGGCTTTCAACCATTTCTTCTTTTGGCAGAAGCAGCTTGCCAAAATTCAGGGCTTAGCACTTTTTTTTTCCTCCTCTCCCTTCTTTTCTTTCTCAGTTTGGCTGGTGGAAAGAGGAATGCCTGGCTGAAGTCAGACCCGGTGGTGGTGTGGGCCATTTCTTCCATGGGAAGCTATGAAGTCCCGCTTTCCCCCGTACACCAGGAATCAAAGAGATGGAAAGGCTTTTCTTGCTTAGAGGGCCAAGTGCCATTTCCAACCAGCCCTTGGCCACTGAAACTTCCCTTTGGAGTTTCTCCGTTCCTGTGCTTATTCTGGCCTTGTCCTCTGGTTATTGCTGCTGCTCCCAGGCTGCAGGCATGCTCCAGGCACTCTTCCCAATGCCACATCCTCCAGGCACTTACCATCACCTTATGATGGCATGGAGTTCATGGTCCTGCCGAAGGAGGTCACCTCAGACCAACCCTTCGTCAACACTGAGGAATCTCTTTTCCACCATGAGGGGATTTACCCATTGGCAACAGATGTCAACAAGAAAAAACACCCTGTAGCACTGCTTGTGGTCTTTAGAGACCAGCAAGACCTGGTGTACACATTCCAGTACCAGCTGCAGTAGAGCAGCTCACGGTACCACACATTGGCAGGAGGGATGGGGAATTGGTATTTAAGGACTGAACATGACACATAAATCAGGACACTTGACCTGATTTCTGCTAGGCTATACTGTGAAGCAGTCATGGCACCAAGCTTTAAATAAGACCTGTTCTGTTGTAACTGGTGAACCAAGTGCATTTCATGGGTGTCATGCTGCACATTTTAGAGAATAATAACAGTTGTACAGCTTGGAGCTTCCTCTCTGAAGAAAATAGATTTAACGTAATTCCATGTATACATTGCTGCTTTAATAAATATACTTATGTATGCTGTAAAAAAATAGAACATTTTCCTGGCCCTAAGGGCATGGATTTGTCTGCAAACATTACTGTAACATGAAATTTCAGAATCCTTTTTTGCAGAGGAATACAAGAATATTTTTAGTAAGTACTTGATTTAAAAAAAGAAAAAAAATCACTGAAGTTGTCTGCAGGACGAAACTTTGCAACTGTTGTTGTTCACATCATCAACAAACACTCTGAAAGAAGTGGTGTGCAGGGGTGTGGGAAAAAGAGCTTTGTGGTTTTTGGTTTCAGCTCTGCCTGTGAATCACTTTGCAGTCTTGGGCAAGTGGCTTAACCTCTCATGGACTTGATCTATTTAGCTCTGCAGTGGGCTGAACAGAATTTAGTGGACCTCATTTAAGAGAGTGTTTGAAATATCCATGAAAGATGAGCAGATGCAGAGTCCCTGAAGAAAGATGGCATGGCGTGTAAGTGCAATATAGTAGTATTATTACTTTAGTATGCTTGGCGGAGTATCGTGGCTTTATACTTCTAGAAATCCAGATGTCTTACATGAAAAGGGTGTTATTGCTACATACGTGTAGATTTTTCTTCCTTAGAGGCCAACAAAGCAACATCTTCCAGACAGAGACTAAGATCCTGACATACTCATCAGGCAGACTCCACCATAGCCAAGTACAGTTTTGCCTGAGCTAGAATTTGGCTCTTTGTGAATTATCCAACACAATCCATTGACTTTTTAACCCATAAACTGTCAAAATCAATTATTTTCATCTAAGTGGATGGCTGAAAACAAATAACCAGTAAGATAAGGTACTCTGGCTCTAGTTTTAAGTAAAATTCAAGTTTGCTAAACATGAATGTTATAGTTACATAAATAACAAGAGAAAAAAATCACCACCAAAGCCAAAAATCATTTTTCTGCAAAAACATAGAGGATCAATTTCTCTAGTTTAGTATTACCAAACTTGGCAGTACTTCACATTTGAAGTAAAATGATGTCATCTGGTTGGCCTTTTCCCATTGCAAACAGTAAATCTTAAAATCTGGAGAGATATTTTATTTGGTTATTCATATTGTACTGCATCAAGGGGTTACAACACATGTGCCTGGGTTATTAAAATCATATGGAAGAGAAGAGCTTATTATTTAAAGGCGTAGTGCTTAAGCCTATGCTGTTTCTTCTGCAGACTTTTTTTTGTGATGTCAGCTACACTTACGGTCGTATGCTCACCACCATTTGTGTTGCATTGAGAGGGCCCTTTGTTTGGAGTGGCTTTTTGCAGTCTCTGAAAATATACACTCTAACCCATGGGCTTGCATCCATCATCCAAAGGACTAGGAGTGCGAGATGTCTTTCTTCTTCAGGGAGGACTTACACCATCTTGGTCAATCTCCTTGTTGGCTTATGAATGGAAAGTTACTCTCTCTGATGATGAAGTCCACACAAAACCTTCCATTTTGGGGAACAGGCACGTTGTTGTGTTCTAGCTAGCCCCATCTCTTGCTCCCAAGGGTAGTTTCATTGCATTTACTCTGGTGCAATGAGCAAATAGCAACCTGGACTACTTCAAGTCCTGTGGTAGCTTCAGCTGGGCTACTCCTTTCCTTGCTTTCCCAAATTTCCGAAGGCTTCTTTCTCCTGCTCATTTATATTTACATTTCTGAGGTCTATGTTGTTTGGGGTTTGGTTTGGGCTACTGGCTGTTTTTCTTGGAAACAGCAGTGGTGGAGCTAGCGCAGGATGTCCTCACAATGCTGCTTCGTGGAAATTTCCCTCTCTGGAGACCACTCTGTATTTCTCCGAGGCATTGAGCCAGCCCAGCAGCACCAAGCAACCTGGGTTTTTTTCGGTCACTGGATTCCTTGTCTTAGATGAATGCAGGATCCAATTATGCCTCTGCGTAGTTTTTTCCCTATAATATCACTTAATGTGTGTTTGTGCCAGTGCATTCTGCCCTGGCTCCCCCTTAGGTCCCTCTGCTTTGGCTTCTTCCTCCAGCCTGTGTGGTTAGAGGTTTCACTGGTTTATTATATGCCTCACGGTACGGGGGAAAGGTCTTTTTTTGTAACTTAGGCAGGTAGGATAGTTTAGTGCTTGCGTACTGCATGACTGGAGTACCCAAATGAAACTTTGCTGAATTCTTCACCTGCAAGAGCATGATTGAAATGCTTCCAGCCAATTGTGAATACTCAACAGTAAGTTATTAGACAGCAAAGCAAGTATTGCTTATTCTGGTCATTTCCTCATCTTCCTCATATCAATCTGATTTTCAATGCAGCTGTTACTGCGTGCAGTAATGTTTATTGAGCAGTTCCCTGAATCCATTTCCACCTATGGAAAAGATTTCTACATCATCCACACTTGTGTATCGTTTCTATCCACTTATCTATATAAGTAGCAGAGGAATAAAAGGCAGATCCCTCTGCTATCTTAAAAAAATCTAGATTGTCAATACTTTCAAATTTTAGAGGCCGAGTGTCCTTTTAGCATAGTGCTGTCACAATTTTCTATACTTAATCTGCTGTCTCAAGGGTTGTCCTTGTGCATCCCTTTCCTGGCCATGAATGTTAATTATTTTTCTGCATAATAACTATCACCACAGGCCTGCAATACATAGTATTAAATCCTGTCCCAAGAGATATAATAGCCTCCTCATGGGTCTACATGCATTATGTTGCAGTCGGTAGTTTCAGTCTTGCTTGCATGATCATGCAGGATAATGTAACGACAACGATGAACAGTGTTGTCAGGCTTTCAGCTACGCTGGCTTTGCAGCAGCAGCTGCCATAACCTCATTGCATCTTAATTTCTTCATCTCTGTAAAGGATACCGTACTCTCCTTCCATCTCACATGACTGCAGTTGGGCCACAGCACAATAAATTAATGTTTGTAGATGCAACATGATTGCCAGAGAGCACAGAAAGAACATGTGTAAAAACTAGTCACAAATTTCCAGCCAGGCTTAGAGCTTAAAGCACTTTTTTTACAAAAAAAAGACCTTCTTTCTTGTGTGGGTAAAAAATGGTATTTCCTGAAATCACTAGAAGATTTCATCTGACAATGAAAAGTTTACTAGACCCAGTTGAATGCTTTTTTATTTTTTTTTTTTATGAAAACAGAACAGTCCTAGAAATGAAAAATCTCCTTGACTATTTCTGGGCAACTATTGCTTTACATTGTATCATACCTGATCACTGCTGCATTTCTTAGCTTAGAGAAAGTGCTTTGATTAATATCATTACAGAAGCCTGTTAAATGACAGTGAATATTTTATAGCTATTGTACCTGCTTAGTCAAACAGAACATGCTTCCAATTAGCGTTGGTCTGCACAGTTTCAAAACAAATGTGTAGCTCATTATCAGCTGGTATCACAGGGTTTGAACCAAAATACATCCCAAAGGGAATGTATAACAAATATTTCATATCTGTTGCAAAAATCATGAGAAAATAGACCTTATTTTTTTCTCTCTCCTTCTTGGGATGCTGTACCCCGTAGAATACTAGTAGCCATGTGTGCCTATAGCTGTCTTAATGGAGGGCTTAGTCACCTCCACTTTTTTTTCCTGAGATCTTGGATAAAGAAATGGGCAAGTTACAGCTTCAGAGTGAATTAGGGTCAAGTGATGTCAGATACAAATAATCCTGAAGAAAGGGTAAGAAAAATCCATGTCAGAATGGAGACTGTAGGATGAGTCGCTTCTCCTGGGCATGGTTCTTCCCTGTGCTCTCTCCCATGTCCAGGAAACATATAAAGCATTCTTCATTTAACCAGACCCACTGTCCTCAGCAAAGCAAACCTCTCCTCTCTCGTGGGTTATGTTTCAGTCTACATGCATTGAGGAGTGTTCTTATGTTTTATCTTCTTCCATCAAAACACAGTAACAAATAATTTGGGTTAGCCCAATATTAACCCTCAGTGGAACATCTGACCTGCCCACTGATCAGCTGAGGTTTGTCCAGGGAATCCTGGGGCTTGACTTTCTGTGATTCAGCTTTTAAATTCCATGTCTTTTAAATCAGAGGATACATTCCACCACTAAATTCTTGATATCCCATTGACACAGGGTAAATGTTCATGTTGGTGCCCCCATATCCTACGACCTACCTGAAGAGCCTGTTTTCATCTCTAATTTGTAGAGAAAGCTTTCCCCTCTTTGCTAACACATTTTTTATGAACCTGCCCCACCAGCCTGCTTTGCTTGGCTTACTCCCCCACCTTACTCATCAGCTTCACTTCAGCCAAGTCCTTCAGAAAAAGGTACTCCTCTCTGTGCACACAAAAGAGCAAGTTGTCTATATGAAATAAACCAGGCAGGCCTACAAAAAAGGCATCATGCAGTAAAACTAGTCATTACTTAAACACTACATGGTCTCCTTCTGCAGCAACTCTCCCTCTCTGTTTCGCTCATCCCCTGGTTTGCCTTTCTCCTCCCTGCCTTGCAGGGACACCAGGGCAGGGCTCATGGCTGACTGCTTTAAGAGGTGGCTGGGTACCGTAGATGGTTCATGCTTTGTCTGGTTTCTCTGTGAGGCAGCTCATGAGATGGCAAGGAATCCTGACTACTAAGGACCTGTATTGCTCAATTGAGCCATCTTGAGAACAAAACACAGGTTTATCTGCTTCTCACAAAGTACCACCAGCCCTGGTGCAGATGTGAAACGTGCCTGTGGTGTGCACACCTCTCTGTGTTTGCCATTGTCCCTCAGTCCTACTGTCCTTTATGTGATCACCTCCAAATTTTTCTCTCCATTTTGCTTAGGAATCTGGTAACAAGTCAAATTTGACTTCCTCTTTCCTTTGAAAAGAAAAATTCTGTGCTGTTTTTTTTTTTTTTTTTTAAATTCAGGAAATGCATAAATACCACCACAAAAATGAATGCAAGCAAATATGTGACCAAGTGCAAATGAGTCATTCAGCAGCGGTATCTTTCAGCTGCTGAAAATAAGGAACACATCGAGGACATGCAGAAGGTGCCATTCCCCAGCTGCTGGAAGGTTCTGGATTTTCTACAGGAGGAGAGAGGTGAAGGATACAAGGGTTATAAAAAGTATATGAAAGGAAGAAGAGGCTTTCAATAAAAAACCCACTATGTTTACACATTTTATAAGGCTGCAGAGGAACTGGTTGGAGGGGTGCTTACACAGACATGTCCAAATCAGAGGGTGTTAAATGCCTGGATGACACTCAAGTATGCATATTCACCCTGTCGCCTGTTGGCTTCTAGCAGTGGCTCAAGTCCCAAAGGAGCTCTATTACTAATTTATCCTTGGTTCCTAGATAGGTCCAGGCTATTTTGATGAAGGGAGGAGAGCTATTGTGACTTTCCTTCCTCTATTGCTCCACCCAAGATAAAGTAGACAGGATATTGTACAGCAGAATATGTACAGTTAATATATTGTCTAGCAAAACATGCTGGACCTCAGAGACTAGGCTCTCTTCTGTGCTAGGCTGTCTAGTTCATACATAAAACTTGAAGAAGTTTGACTTTTCAGGATTTCCTCCTTGCTCCCCTATTGTTTAGCCAAACTTTTTTTATTCAGATAATGTTATAGAAGTGCCTGATGAAGACACATGCTTGGCCTCTACTTATCTTTCAACATAACTCTAAGGATAAAATCCCTATTTGGATGAATGTTATGCCAATTTTTTTTGTATGCTTTCTGTTGCACAGTTAGTGCTGTCTTGAGTCCTACTATCTTTGCAGGAAGAGGCTTCTGCCCAAGCCTTCAACCCAAATTCAGTCAAAATACAGCCTCAATCCTTCAAAGATTGTGTTCCAGAAACTCTGTGTTGTGGATGTTATTGTGGGATCATTGTGACTTACGCTTTTGGTAACATAGGCTTTCAGTCCCTCTTACTTCTGTCTTATCATTGTTGTGTCTCTGCACAGACCTTTGAGCTGACTTTATAAAACATCCTGTGAATTGTGTAGTGCTTTTGCTGCCCACCACATCTCTCAGCCCCCTGCTTGGAAGGGTTGCAAGCAGGTAGGAAGGAAAATGGGATTTCCACCAAGGAGGACTATTGTTTGGAATAGCCATAATGTACTTAAAAAAGCAGATTTAGTATACATTTTCTTTCTACAAGACCCACTCTTGAGTCCTCCTGGGTAGGGACTTTTACCAACAAGGAAAGGAGAAATGTCTCAGCATACCTCAATCCCCCTTAAACCGCCCAGCTGTAGAAGAAGATTCAACTAATGATGTTATTTATGACATTGGCAACACAACATCACTCTTTCACAGACAGGATGTGAGTTGGCGACTGTGACGGTCATGATGAAAAGGTTCCCGTGACAGCTGCTGTGCCAACTCGGAGCTGAGCCCAGAGACACAACATGGAAGTGACATGTTTCATGTCTTTTCCCATAAGAGCCTGGTATCAGAGGGATACAGGACTGGTACTGTGTTTACCCAGACACTCTGAATAAATCCATTTCCTCCACCAATACAAACTGCTCAGCCAAAGTAGGTTAGTGCCAAATAAAAGGGGGCACCTGCTCTATTATCCTTTAAACAAAAAACAGCCTAAAAAATATATGAATAAAGAACGTTTTAATGAAATATGGGAATTAGCTATCACTGTCAAAACACAACTCTTCTCAGCCTCCTGTTCTGATTACAAAAGCAGTAATTTGCCAGCTCCTGACTTCCTGTTATTAAGCCAATTGTTCAATTTTTAGAAAGATTTGTGATAATAATCTAAAACCCAGGAGCTGACATTCACCCAATATGGATTATGACCTCCACCTCCTCTTCTTCTCTCCGGGCAGAATGCAAAGCCATGATACAAGGGACGTCTTCAAGTCCTTGAACACTGAGGAAAGCCTTTTGCCGCGGACAAGAAAGTTATATCCATGTGCAATGGGGAAACACAGGAGGGCCCTGGCACCAAAGACAACCAGAAGAATGACTCAGCCCCAAAATTTCCTACAAGACTCGCTGCCACAGCCCAGGCCTTGTTTTGTCGTTAGAAAAAAAGCAATCTTCCTCTGAAAGAAGCAGTCTTCTTAGAGGGAAAAGTCCTGTTTTCTTTCAAAAACGAATCCCCAACTTTCCTAGCATAGTAAGATTACTGCATATTATGAAATCTATTGAAAGAGAGAACTTCTACAGGACAAAAAGACTTTGCATGCCTGGCTTTTGCCAAGGCAGAGAGCAGAGTCAGAAGAGAAATGCAGGTTTTCTCCTGGTACCAGCATTCATTCTTTAACACAAGAAGAATTCCAAGCCTCTAACACAGCTACCTATTCGCAGTCACTATGTCAGTGGCTTCTAAAGTGTCCTGAAACACAGAGCATGTTGCATGTCAGTTAAGGGTTCACTAGAGTTTAAGAGGACTCCCCTGCAGCTCTGAGCACTGGTAAGGATAGTTTAATCAAAGGCATGTTGGTCCACAAATGAATATTTAACAATTTTCTCTTTTTCACAAGGCAGCCTTTCCTATTCTTGGAGAGCACGAGACTAAAACAGGTTTCCACCTTGCCAGTTTTAGGGTCTTTCTTTTTTTTTTTTTTAAACCCTGTTGCCATTCTGTCTAAATATTACAGGAGAGATTTTTGAAGACACAAATAGAAGTTCAGCTTCCAAATCCCACTAGCTTTCCAAGGGAGAGGACCATGAAATTGCCCTTTGTACAGTGAAAATCATTCCTGCCTGTACTGCACTATTAGGTTTCCTATATGGGCTTCTTCTGTTGACCTCAAACCCCCATGGTGCTTGTGTTCCCAGCTGCTGGAGGGGCTGGCACTTGGGTAATAGATACTATTGCACCCTGCATATTTCACTGTTTCATTTGGGTAACACAGATTTTTCCAGTGTTAAATGTCTGTATTTCTGTGTCTATACGTACATATTTGTACAGCGTTCTTACAATAATATTACATTGGAAATTTGTGACAGACAGGATCTATATTTTAAACTTTCTCTTTGGTGACCAATAGCAAAGTTAAGCTTTTCTCATGGATTTCCTTATGTTATCCACATAAAAAATCCCACAGATTCCTCCATTAGTTCCTCTTGTATTTAATTTCACACTCTATCTTCTGTCTCTTCAGTATGGAAATATAGATTGGGTGAAATGTATTGGACAAATGAAATCTTTCAAATATTTTCCTCCAAATAAGGAAAATCCCTATTGTTGATTTGTTTCTGCAACAGGGGCATGCTCAAATGCAGGAAGAGGATTCTTGGTACACACAGTTCCTTCCAGAGCTATAAAACATTACTGTTTACAGAGGTATATTTTTTCACCATATTTATCATTGCTTCTGACCCAGAATGTTTATTCTGAAAAAGAAACACCACTGAGTCTCCCTTCTGGGATGCAATATTAAAGTGTGAATGAGGGCCAGAACTTAATCATAGAGAGGCTCTGCACCATCCTCATGCTCTTTTTTGGCATAGAAGTCATACCCTAGGAGCCTGCACTTTCAATCAATCACCACCTTCACAAAAATCATGTATCAGCTATAACTGACGTGGCAAGGTTGTTTATTCTTCCAGACAAATATTTGAATGGTCTCTCCAACCTCCAATAAAATATTGCAGACAACTGTGAAGTTTACTAACCCCTTGTTAAAGTGATCTCCTTGAAGTCTTTAGCTCACCAGAGGATGAGCTACACCAACGTGGCATGCCCCTACTCTGAAGTACAGAGAGCCATTTCCACCAGCAAACAGAGATTATGCCCGTAAGCTTTTGCACTGGAAGTCATTGTGTCTCTGATTTAGATCAATGACATTGAAACAAAGACAGACAGAATATTTTACTCTTATCTGAGGCTGTGCTTAACTGCATTTCTGATTCCTCACTTCTCTGTCTCCTCTCTTCTCTTCCTGCTCTTGACACTGGGTTTAGTGCCCCAATAGCTCTTGCAGGGCAATGGCACATGGCAAGAAGTCTTGCAGCACAAGTCCTTGCTTCCATAGCCTGGGGCTGGCCCTAGGGGTGCCAACACATCTACACCTCAGGACTGGCACTGGGAGCATCACCTACAGAAATGGTTTTCATTGCAACAGTAGCAGAGTTGGAACAAGACGGAGGACAACAAGTGCAGAAGAGAATGGTCTGAACCCAACAGCATCTGTGGTGGTCAGCACACCGGACATTAGCTGAGTGCAGAATGATCAAGTAGGACAAGCTGCAATAGTAGCTGAACAGTGGGTTTTTTTTTTTACCAACGCATTGCTCCTCTAAAGCTACATAATGCAATATACTACTTACATTCTGGTTTTTACACCATCCCCCCAGGTTTTCTTCTCTTGGTCCTTTCTCCCTCCCGCCTCACCCTTCCAGGAATTCACATTACACACATTTCTGCAAAAGGAATTAATGGTTTCTCTTTAAAGTTATGGGAGAGGAATGTCCTTTCTATTAATGCTTATCATCGTGTACTGCTTTAATAAAGATTCCTTGTAAACCAAAAAGAATGTCCTGAGCTGTGCTGGGGAGCTGAATTGCCTAAGATGTTCAGCCTGCAGGGCCAGACCCTGAACATGCACAATTTTAAACACAAAGAGAACACTAACTATCAGCTTAAGAATATCAGCTTAAGTATTTGGTTGGCTCAGGATAGCATACTTTCTATGTTACCCATTGTACAGCATTGTTTTTTTGATTTTTTTTTTGTTTTCTTTGTAAATAAATCCTTATAATGACTTTCCCTTGTCTGACTCCAACACAATGGATGAAGCGTAGGCAACACCAATGATTCAGCATGGTGAGGTCCCTAGCCCATGTCTGAAGCTTGTTTGTGCCAAGAGATCTCATGAAATTTCCCATGGCGCCCTGCTTTCCCGAGGAAACGGAGAAACAGAGGAGACAGACCACGCTCAGGCCAGTTCCCAGCAAGGAGATAGGACACAACCAGTCTGCACACCCAGAGACCAGGAGGGTGAGCACTCACAAGCCAGGGTCCTTCTTTTCCATCACAATCATTTTGCAGAAAGCCATCACTTTTGCAAAGATGTCATCATGTCAGCAAGCAGCATCACAACATTATATGGCATCAACAGCATTGGATCTGGTGCTGCAAATGGCTGGGGTGGTGTCCTTGGTGAGAAACAGGCATAGAATCTATGTGATCAGAAGTTGTAAGTTTTTGTCACCTGAGCTATGGTAGCAGCTCCTTCAGCTGGTATCAGTAATAACTTTTGTTGTGGTTTAACCCCAGCCAGCAACTTTGCACTATGCTGCCGCTCGGCCCTCACCCCTGGTGAGATGGGGAAGAAAATGAAAAAAATAATAAAACCTGTGGGTTGAAATAGAGACAGTTTAATAGGACAGCAAAGGAAGAGAGAATGACAATAGTAATAATAATAAAATAATATACAAAAGAAGTGATGCACAATATAGTTACTTACCACCCAATGACTTTGTGCATAGCTTGTCCTCAGGCAGGACAATCGTGGACATCTGGCCAACTCTCCCTCAGTTATATACTGAGCATGACATTATATCGTATGGATATAATGGATCAGCTTGGGTCAGCTGTCCTATCCATGCTCCCTCCTGTCTTGTGCACCTCCCTGCTGGCAGAACACGGGACGAAGTACTACTTAGCAATAATGGAAAATATCAGTGTATTATCCATATTATTCTCATACTTAATCCAAACCACAGTACTATACCAGCTAAAAAGAAGAAAATTAACTCTAATTAATTTTATCCCAGATGAAATCAGGAGAGTAAGCCAAAACCAGGACAGCTTTCTATCCTCCATGTGCAAGAGGCACTGAAGAAAGATACAAAGTGGGTTGTGAGCACAGTGCGGATGCAAAACAGACTGTCTGGATTGACTGCTGGAAGATTTTTCTCATTTGCAAAGTCAGTCTTTCATGCTTTGGACTCCGTGAATTTGATAATATATAGCATAGGAAACATGGAGCTTGTATATCCCAGACAACAGGCTCCATAAATGCATTTCTAAAATAATTCAGTGAGAGATCATCTGTTACACTTGTGTATGATGAGAGGGAAATTGTCCAAATTTTGTATTCTGATGGGAAAAAAGTAATCCTTGAAAGTAAAGAGAGGGAATCTGCTGGCTAAGAGACCCTAGAAAGCTGAGTATTTCACAGTCTGTAACTGATACTGGAACTTTTGGACAAATGGACAAAGAAATTCTTGATGGTAGACCTGTCTTAAGCTCTAAAGTGCACCTTTTTTGGGTTTTTTTGGTTTTGGGTTTTTTTTGTGAAGGGACATCTTTAATGTTGTAGTGGAGGAGGTTGCTGCCCTGTCAGGGCTTTGGGAGGTTATTTAACATTTTCCATTCACAATCCTGGACTTTGTGGTCTTCTGTATTTACTTTTAATGGATTTCTGTCTCAGCTCTGAAATGTCTGGTTCCTGTTCCAAAGAAGTTATTTGACTTCTTCTGTAAGGGGTCTGACTACATTCATGGTTTCTCTACAGCCAGAAGTTAGGGGCATTTCAGCTTCTGTTCAAAAGGCTCAACATACATGTTGGTGCCAAACTCCATCAAAGCAAAGTGCTCTCAAGCCCTCACAAGACCAGGCCCCTTGAAACTTTCCTTCTTATAAAATACATAATATTATTCATAGAAAAATATTCTGCCTCTTAAAAAACAATAACAAAATGAGAGAAATGTCCTACTGTCTCAGAATATTCTAACATTATGTAGGAAGCTAAGCGTGCTTGTGCTCTCAGTTTTAGGGGTTGGAACCATTGGGCTGGCTGGGATAAGGAGTGTCAAGGGATGCCCATCATCAGGATAGGTGATAAGGTCCAGGGTTGGTTTCCCTTCTTATTTGGATCAGGAGTGTGCCAGGCCTGAGAGCTACTATGACATAGACATATATGGTATCCAAGGCTGCTGGAGGTAGGAGAGATGAAAAAATTTGATGGATCACAATGAAACTCTATTCATATCCCTTCCTTTGCTTACTGTGCTAACGTGAGGGAAGAGAACCATTTTCATGGTTTTTTTACCCAAAAAGCTGTTCCCACATAACTTTCTCGTCCAACTCCTCTATACCCCAACATTATGACTACATCTCATCAGTGAAATGGTATGATGAATTCCCATCGCTAAATCTCTTTAGCTGTCGGAGTCACTTTCAGACAACTGCTGGACGAAGCTCTGAGCTCTGAGCACTGCAAACCCCTATTTTTCTTGGTAGCCAGGGTTCATTCACATCAGTGGATCTTGTTCAATGAACAAACCTTATTAGACCAGAACAACATACTTATGAACAAAAAAGGATATGAAGAAAGGACAGGACTGAAGTCCTGAACTTAAGCAGCAAAGCCGGGCTGAAAGATAAACAAACTATTAAATCATGGTGCTGTGCTGTTGCCAGGATAATATATTTCTCCTTTGAAAATAGTGTCTGCAAGGAAATGACAAATAATTTTCCATATGCAGACCTTACAGGCACACTGAAGTGAGTAACTTGGAGCACCTTAGTATTTTCAGTATTCCTGTCCTTCCGGAAAGCTGTGGTCAAATCCCCACTGAGCACAACAAGAGCCTCTCACTCCTGGAAACTGTACTGACAACTCGGAGAGCACAGCCTAGTAAATGATGAGTAAAGACCCCAAAATGATGCGTAGGATTCCAGCGGTACATGGGCTCATGCCTGGATTGCAGCCATGTGGAGGTCACAGAGGGAAATAAATCAGTGGCTAGTGAGCTGCGCTGGTGATTTTGGCTGTGATTTCTTCCCCGTTCTCATTGTAGTAACTCCAGGGCCTGGGACTCCATTTGTCAGTGCGAAGGTGGAAATGCAAAATCCAGATTATTACAATGGAGATCATTGAAAGAAGGCTCTCAGGAGAAAGCCTGCTTAGCAAAGGGAGTCATCAGCCTTTTGCAGCTGCAAATGCGTTGTCTAGGACAAGAAAACACCGGGAAAAATAAATACATACAAGCAGATCCTGCATTAAGGTTTCAGACCAAATGAAGTCACTTCCAGGAAAACACTGTTGAGAGCCTTGCTCATGTAACACATGGGCCTGTGTGAGTGTGCGTGTATATGTGCTGCAATTACAGACCGCAGCAGACTAACCAGGAGATTGAAGAGCCCTGCACCCTGCCTGATGTGAGGGAGGTTGGGCTGCAATGGAGTGATGGCAGTTTTGTGAGGCAGTCCTTTCAGAAGCCACCAGGCTGAGCAGTGCTTGTGGTGCTCGCTGCATATGCTGAGGGTAGGATACTGCTCCTTCCCCTTTGTAACATAAGCCAGGAGTTCTCCAACTGTTGAAGCATCCTCCATAAGGTTCATTAATTGTTGGATCAATTAGATCATTAGTAATATTTTGCTCTCACCAAGCTTTCCCACACCCCAGCTCTCCCAAATTTATTCCAGTCTTCTTTTACAACCTGGCTTTTGAAGGTGAATTCCTTGTTACTTCTGCCATCACCTCAGTACGTGTCATCTGTGAAGCACTGCATTTGTAAGAACTCATTGGTGAAACAGTATTCAAGGAAAGTTTGTACCAGCATCTTGCAAAATAAAGTCTCTCCATGACATGCCTGACATCTCCAAAAACTCGAAGACATGGCAGTTTGGAAGGTTATGTTGTATAATTATAACTGCTGAACCCTAAACACAAGCTGTATCACTAGTCTTCAGGCTCATCCCAAGTAGTAAACCAGGGTGTGAGCTTGTCCCTGTAGACATAGCTGCAAATTCAGATTTTAGATGTTCTAAACAGAATAACCCATGCTGCTTTCTTGTTATTTAATAAGGCAGGATGGCTGAGAGCTGGCAATGGCTCTGCCATCTCCTTGGTACTCTGGCTTGAGAGGGCTGTTGAGAGCTGCCATCACTGGCAATCAGATGCAGTGCAGGAAAGTGATGTGCTCCCTGCTCTTACCAGGCCTGGGGCGGGTGGGGGGGGAACCAAACACTTTTGTCAGGAACATTTTACAGAAAGGGGGGAAGTTGGCTCAAAATCCATTCTGCAAAATTTCTGCAGAGAGCTCCAACATTGAGAATCCAATTTCCCTGAAAGAAATCCATTTTGGCAGGGCGGTTGTATATTTTTAGTAACATCGGTAGTCATTATTCATATTTTTGAAAGACTGTCTGACCATTTCCATCCTGCTTGAGCTTCAGTTTTGCAACTACACTAGACCTGCCTCTTCGTACACTAAGTGAAATTCATGGGTGGGCTGAGAAGAACTGTGTAATTTATTGAGTTATGTATTCCTTAAGTCCTCTTTCTAAACTTCAGCAAACCATAAGCAGGTGCTCAGCACAGAGCTAAACTCTGTGATCTACAGAAAGCAAGAGAAAGCCTGAGAGGAAAAGGGAGATTATCTCAGAGGAGTCTGTCCTACCAAAGCCTACTCTGGCTTGGCAAGGAGTACATCCTTATTAACACTGATTGCAATAGCACCCTTCAGATGGTTCATGCCTCCAGCAGGTGAAGTCTGCTCTTTGCCTTGGAAAGCTTCCTCTGTTGTTCTTTTATTTTGATTCCCATTTTGGTGAAGGATGCAAAGTCTGCCCTCCATTGCGTGCTCTCCTTTGGCGTTTCTGCTTCCTTCCCATAGCTTGCCTTGGGCTCCTGCTAGATAGCAAGATGTTAAGAATCACCATCAACAGAAAAACAGTGTGCTCTTTTATTTTATTTACACAGCTGCCATGAGTTTTGTTATGTTTAAATCCTCTGTCTCTTCCTCTCTCAGTGGGCTGAAGAGAGAAGAATAGGCTTTTTAGCATTTATGTTTACTTTTATTGCTCTTTAAAATATTTTATGGCCTTTTAACAGAGTGGCATAATAATATTTAAAAAAATTTTAAAAAAAAGGTACAGAAAACATACTAAAGCATCATAGGAATGGGTTTAACACTTCAAATAACCCTTCAAAGTGGCACCACGTCCTTGCTTTGAAGTGGAGCAATAAATTCGCTTTATAGTTCTTTATTAGAGGTTTTATTGGAAATTAGAGTGCATGTACTAAACAAAATGTCAGCTTATCTATATACAAATATTTGCCTACAACTTGGATGTAAGACAATCTATTGTACACTACAATGCAATTTATATTACAATAGCAAGAGAGATTCAGTCAAGGTCCACTCCCATACTTAGCACTCCATCTATCTGTATTAAAAGTCAGCCTTATTCTCATAAATAAACAGACAGATGGTGTCAAATTGAAAAATAGCCGAGGCAAGGCCATGAGCACTGAGCATCCCTCTGATACACCCAGCACTGTCCCCTTGGCATTGCAGAGCATGCCTTTCGCAAGAGCACACAGCAGACTATCCTAAACAAAAGTGATATGCAGATAGTCTTATCTGGATGGTGGATGGAATTAAAACAATGAAGTGCACAAATGCAGGCAATTATCACAGACAGAGCAGACAAAACAAGAGGGAGAGAGGAAAAAGCTGCAGGCAAGGGTGCTGGCACAGGGGAGGTGTTCATCTCAGAACAAGTACACACCACAGGAAGGCAGAAGGTGGATGCTTTTTATTTTAAAGATAGCCATGCACAAACTTTTTTTTACAGCTTTTGTGCTGCATCATGTCCTGAGGAGAACTAGGGACCAATAGCATCCTAAGGGACAAGGCTGGGCTAACACTTTCCTAGATACCCAGCAGCATAGTGGCATGCAGAGACACTCCATCCTTGGTGAGAAGGAAGAGAACACCAGCTCAGACAAACACCTTAGCTTGCTTAGCACTGATCATTTTCCTTCCCTTTTCCGTTGCATTTACAAAGCTCATTGAGAAACTGATTAAGTAAGAAATTGGGAAAGATGATTATGCCAACATACGTTATTTATATGAGTTAAGTAATCACCTTTGGGGTTGTCACAAAGGAGACAGCCACTGCGGAGTCATAGGTTGGAGGAGACCAAATGACAATTATGGCGCTTGAAGCAGTGACAAGCTCCCAGTAGCCCAAAGAGAGAAATCCTCTACTGCCTGCTGCTAGTGGAAGTTATGGCATCCTGGATCTCAGGAGCTTCCACTCTTCTACATGATCTAATAAACATCCTTTCAGGATCTCCCGTGAATAAATAACTCTTTGAAATGTGTCTTCCCTGTTGTGGTACCCATCCCAGGGAGTGCCTGCTCATCTCTTTGGCATTGTGTAAACATTCACAGCACAATCCGGAGGTATTTTTTTCTTGACTAGCAGAATAATTACTTCTTCAAAGGGCCAACTCCTCATGCCTGAGTTCATCAAGCTGTCGCTCAATAAAGTCAAATCCCTGGATGGGCACTGCAGCCCTCCCATGGGCTCTCCAGTTCCCTGCTTTTCATGGGCTTGAACAGAAGCTGTTTGACTCAGCTGGCTGCTGGGCTGGAGGAGGGCACCAGTTTGTGCCGATAAACAAACTTCTTTGCAAGGTCAGCTCCTTCACAGCTGCCCCTCACCCTCCTTTGAAGCCTGGAGTGTCAGCAAGCTCAGCATCGCTGTCGTGGTGTGTGAGGGTAAAGGTTTTTATTGTATTAGAGGAACAAAGCTGAGAGCATTTCTTCTGGCACTTTTTCTTGTTCGCTATAAACCTGTGATTCCAGATCATGGCTCCCAGGACAAAACAGGTTTGTCTTTAACTGGAACCAGTGCGTATGGAGACAGTTTTTCTTTGAAGGTGCCTTTTCCAGTGCAGATTAGAGACAGGCTCTCTAGTGGTCTATATCAAAGGCTTTGATATGAGGCCATATGTTACCAGTCAAACTATGTCTGATTTACCTCCACAAGTATCTGTCCCTTTGACCAGAATCAGAAACACTCAGAAGACACTGGCTTTGTCCTACCAAACCAGTAATATTCCAATTAAGTTATAAATTTGCTACTAGAAACCCATTGTCATGTTCCAGTTAAGCAGGGTGAACTCAATATCACACTACAAGGTAGCAGAAGGAGATTAAATATTAGAGCCAAATCAGTTACAGATTTATTCCATAAACTTCTCACTGTTTCATTGTATTTTTCCCTCTTTTGATGAATGGATTTTCCCAAGTATGACAGATTTATTTTTCTGTGGCAGATATTTTTTCTGTTGCCATGTTTCATGCCAGTTTTCCATTAAATCCTAAGGAACGAGATGAGGTGAGAAGTAAGTTTGTTTATAGCTGCAATTTGATTTAGGTGTGTGTAGTCCATATTTGAGAACTTTTTTTAAAGAACAGAGGGACTCTGTTTTGAAAGCTTTTGTATAGCTATTTGGAAACACTGTTGTTTTTAGGAAAAGGAAGAAATCTGAGGGAAATTATAGGATCTGCAAATGGTGTTAAAAAAATTAATACTAAAAAAGAGCCTGTTTTAAGCATCACCTTTAAACTGGTGATTTTCTAAAAGATAGTGCAATGTTTACATAGAGTTAAAAGAGCTTTGTTGTAAAGACCTGTGGAATATTTATGCATTACCGAGAGGAATTTCACGCAATGTACTCAGGCAGGCTTTACATTTCCTCAGATTTCTTTGGAGATTTCCAAACCTATAAATGTGATCAGACATTGCTTTGTCTGAACTCTGTTAAACTGTCCCTTTTTTCCTTAAAAAAAAGTATGATCCATGATTTATTTTGCTTGACCCATATTTGATATTTAAGGAAATTAAATATATTTCACATTTAGTCTCCCAAAATAATATGGAGTGTCCATTAACACATGTTAAAATTAATGAAAGCTTGCTGGTGAGCTTATAAATAGCACAGCTGCCAGACTATTTTGTAAAACTAGAGCTGAGCTCTCCCTGCGGTAAAGCATGCAGAGCAGATTCACAGAGATAATATTTGTTGCTATGTGTAATCACTCTTTTGTTGTTTGTGCTTTATGGGCTCTTTGGTTACACACTAGCTGGCTATGCAATGTGGTACTCCGTTAAAATCCTATGGCTCTGCTAAGATGCTTGCAAGTTACTCAGTGTTTCCATGTTCAGCCCTATCCAGAAACAACAGGTCCTTGTGTCTGCACCCTTGTACAACAATATCTTGGTATCATTGCATCGCGTTGAACAGGGAGACTTCCAGTGGATGGTCCCCACAGGCAAATGTGGACAGCAAGAGATGTACTGAGTAATGGGGAAAAAAATAATCTAATATTTTAAATGTCCCAAACCAGGTACTTGGATCCAGTTGTTTGTTATTCATCCCAATTTTTCCTACTATTAAAATTCCTAACATCTTTTTCTCTAAGACGGCATCTCTCTTCCTCCCCCACTTCCACCAGTTTTTATGGGGGCAAGCATAATTACACAGCACAGCACCATGGTTCTCCAGTGGCAAGTTTATTACCTATTGACTTATGCCTGGGTTTACAAGCAAAAATTACATCGTCATCGGTCCCTTTGCTTTTGTTTTGCTCTATTGTTTAATAAAAAATGTGGCAGCATTGACATGAGCTTAGCATGACAATATTCCAAAAACCATCATAAGGTAGCCTTGCCCCAAAATCACCACTCATGCTCCGGCTCCAGACAAAGCCACTTTAAAGCAAATCTGTGGCGAAATAAGTACGGTAATTGTGATGCTGAACACTGTGACTTCTCTCACTAGGCAATATACACATGATGCAGCCTCAGGAGGTCCCAGCATGGCCCAGGGAAGACTTTTTGTCCCTTTGGACTTTGGATTGCTCTCTCCAGCCTCCTAAGAAAGACCCCTTTGGGGAAGCGCGTATATATTACTCGATACATCATGGCATCGTCACTGCTCCTGGTGCTTGCAGGCATGCTTGTGGTGAAGAGTGGTGTCAGGGGAGTGAAAGCCAATGTTTTGATTGAGTATTGACACAGAAGTCTAGAAAGGTGCCCTCCTTCCCATTAGGAAGCTGTTGAGAAGAATAAGACATTAAATGTGATCTCGCATGAGGTCAGAAAGTTAATCCCCTCCAAAAAAACTTTAAATCCTATAGGCAAAATAGACAAAAACAGTAAGTGTGGGAGTTTTCTGCTGAAAGTACCAAGAGACCTCAAGCAAGCATATACACTCGCTACAAAGGTGGTGTTCATAAAAAAACTTTTTACTTACCACATCCCCCCATATCCCAATTAAAATGGGAGATTTTTTTTCCAATAACCCTTACCAGAAAGCGTGAAAAGCTTGTTCCAAAATCCACTGACATCATAGGGAGTCTTTCCAAAGGCTAATGGGCTTTGGGATCAGGCCCCTGTTTTTTATTCCAAATGTTCACAACAGTGAACTTAAATTGGTTTGTGTGCTTGTGCGTGCCCAAGAAGGTTCTCCAACATTACGTTTGTTTGGGACAAAGTGCTCCCTATGCAGTGGGCTTGAAGCGAAGCCCATTTAAATCCCATCAATCACTTGAATGGGGACATGAGAAGGGCCAAACCACCTGATCAGCACTGGATTTCATCTTACATGTGGTCTTATCAGCACAGCTGAAGCGAAGGGCACCCATGCCAGGCAGCTACCAATGAAGGGGTGCCAGTGGCACCATGCTGACATGAGGATGGGTGAGGCTGCCCGAAAAGACTTGAGAAGTTTGCAATGGATAGAGTGCAAAGCTCCAAGAGGGTCTCTGCTCTGCACAGCAGCTTTGCCACTATTCATGAAAGAAGCTGTGCAAGAAGGGTGGATCTGAATATTTCTACGCCTTCCTTTTGGTGGTATTCATCCATATAGTGTTAGACATTAATCTTTGCTTAATTGACTAGAAGGCCACAGATCCATGGTATGTGAATATGATCCTAATTAGCTCACTTCAGGTTACACATTGATTTTCTGCACATTGCCTTCTGGAGCTGTGGAGCAGCTTGTTTTTAGAGGAGAACATAAAAGAGAGAGGGGCAGGGGGGTGTTAGTTACAGCTATAAATTTTACAGTTCACTGGAAACCACATTAAATGGCAACATCAGTTTGTAGATCAACTCTGCAACTGCTTGGTCATTAAAGTGGCGGTGGTAGATTATTGTGTTGTAGCCTTGTAAAATATGGGCACCGTATTTGCTGAGAGAGAACAATAAAAGTCTCCAATGTCTTTGATTTCTCATTTCTCTTGTGTTACAGTAGGTAATATGATACTATCTGTGCTTTTCTGGGATGTGAGTATTTGCAAGGCTTTTCTCTTATGCTCCAGAGGGCAAAGCTGAAGACTCTGATTTAAGATTATACTGACTCTGCATCACTCTTTACTTGACCCAGAGATGGAGGATATGGCCAGACCATCCCTAAATTGCAGTGACCTTCCAGGAGCAGCAGTTTCCAGTACCACTGAAGCAGTGCTTCCAGGTGCACAGGCAGCCCATGCATCAACAGTGCCCATGCTTGGCTCGCTCTTCAGAGCTGCAGAGCATCCTGTGACACTTCTAGCTCAGCCAGACCCAAGGATAAAATTCACGTGCAGAAATAAAACTTGGAAGTGATAAAAAAAATGGAATCTCTTCCCAGACAGTGCCTAATTTTTCCCTGTCTTCTAACGATGTAGACATTTATTTTGGACTACGAAGAGCTTCTTGCGAATGTTTGGCCACTACTAGAGACGCTGAGTTCGTTGGAAAATTCCAGCCACAAAATGCTGCCTGATGACCAATAAATTTTACATTGGTGTTTTCCCCCCTTATCAGCATGAGAGAGACATTTGGACAACTGGTGCGATGTTCACTGGAGGGATTAGGGTTAATAATCACATTTTTGTCTGCACGTGACACAAAATCTCTTCCAATCAAGGAACAATAAGCACAGCCTCACCACAGGCCTGGCTGATCAGAAAGCTTTTCTTCAGAAAAACGGATATTTCCAGTTTTAAAAAGCAATATTTTCAGGTGAAATTAATTAGCCTTACTGCACAGTAAACAAAAGGGAATCGTTTCAGAAAAATACTTTTGCAGAATAAGAAAATAATTGCATGAAATAAAACATTTTACAAATGCTACTGCTACCAGTCACCATACTTTACAGAATTTCTCTGGAAAAAAGTCCCTCCCGCTTTATAGAGGATAGGCCAGCATGACATGAAATGCATGGCTGTCATGAGCCACTGTGGTGGCCCAGGTGCAGCCAGGAAACCAAACACAATCCCACTTGTTTGTTATTGATACAGACTTTAAGCTGGATGGCTGTAAGGTTTCTAGCTGTCTTTTTTTTCTGCTGTAGTGTTAACCTGCACTGGTTAAAGTCCTGTTGCAGGAAGAACAAGTACTACTCTGAATTAAGACCAGTTTGTCGGTGATGGCAGTCACCACTACAAGGCTATCACCTTCATTTGTTGAATGAGTCAATGCCATTGACCTTCCCACTCACTTTCTCAGGGACAGAAGATCATTAATACTCAGGGAATGTTTTTGGCAATTTCTGCAGAATACGCATGTCCACGGGTGAGACTTCACTGCACTTTTTGCTGAAGAGCAAGAAGAGCAGCAGAGAGCTTTCAAGAATGTGTGAAGGTCCTCCTCTGTCCCTTTCCTGTGAATGTCAAGAGCTTTTGTTGCCTTCATTTCAGAAAGTGATACAGTCTTGTGAATGATAAATCCACTTTAAAAATAACATCAACAGAATTTTCTAAAAATGATCAAATAAATGATGCTCCTGTCAAGTTTGTTTGGTTGCTAGTGGAAAGGGTTGTGCTGTTTATCTAACACAAAGGGAAAGGGCAATGCATGTCTGCTTGAGATGGGTGTGCTAACATTGCATGATCTGACTGCTCTGCAATGAAGGAATAGGATGTTTCCTGACAGTGTTTTGGTTTGCTTTGTTTTGTTTTGTTTTGTCTTGTTTTTAATGTGGGGGAGCTTTGCTTTGCTGAGGGTAATGTAGGGACCAAAATCTCTATTTTCCATCTGGACGCATCCCATTTATAGCACTCTGACATATAGAAGTGTTCTAACCTGGCCACAGATCATCTATGATGGTACAAGAGCAACTGCTGTTTTCTGTAAGATGTCATGGCCAGATCATGGTCCTGGGGAACCTCATGATGGGAGAATGAGTGTGGAATCAGTGCTTTGATGTTTCAACAGGGGATCTCCAGGGACCTTCTCTCAGTGGGATAAAGATGAAAGATCTGGCAGGCACTTATCTCAGACAGGGTAGCAGCACAGACCAAGGCATGCCACGCTGTCCTGCTGCAAGGAAAGTCATTCAAGTGCTGGCTTTTGGAGACAAGCACCTCAGTATCTGTTTGATGATAAATGCTTAAAAAACATCTGTATAGTTCAATCTTGTCATTGTTTGGGTGTTGTTCTGTTTATTGCCTTGTTTTTAAAAATAAAGACCTTGTCAGGAAAAGATTGTAACACACCCCAAGAAAGACTTTATTTTCAGTTTAAAATTTCCTATGTCTCCAGCTAAAAACATGAATCAGAGATAAAATCTGACACGTTCTCACCATTTGTCTCTTTGGCAAAAGGAAAAGAGGGGTCATTCAGTTCTGGGTCTGACGTACAGGATGCCACTCAAGCCGTCATACTTGATAACTTCAACTTGAACTTGTCCACTTATGTAATTGGGGTTGATTTATAACTTTGCAATACAGACTTAGAGCTTTGGGTAATTTTTTGTGTGGTAAGAAGCTGCCCTGCTGTAATGGCATTAAATGCATGAAGTCTTGCTTGACAGTTGTTTAGCACCAGGGACCAAGGTGTTAAGGACTAAAGGGCCCTCAGGGTGCACAGAGCATATTTCAAGCACTCTATCCCTTTGACAGAGGGAGTTTGGTGGAGTTTGGGAGTGATTTGTAGTAAAAGTCCTGATCCCTAGTATGTAAAAAATCCTTCCAAATCCCAAAAAAAGCTGCAAAGTCAGGCACTCAATTTTCCTCTCCCATTAAAGTCATCATAAAGATTTTTATTTATTTATTTTATTTAAAAAAAAAAACACAAAACACCAACCTTTGCAAGATATCACAATTGCTACTGAAGTCTAAGGAAGTGCTATCCAAAAATCAGTTTCTTCTTGGGATTTTCATACGGTTCCTCTGGCAGATTCAACTATAGTTAGACTATTTATGTCTCCTTGCAGCTTAGTGATAAAATGTAAGCCTGCAGCCACCAGCAACACAATCTCTTGCAATGCAGAGAGCAGAAATAAGCATGGATAATCCAAACCACACTATCAAATTGAATGGTTGGTTGTGAGCCCATCCTCGATCTGGATTTAAATTGCATGGCTGGGCCATCCTTTACTGGAACAAAGCTGTTCTGGCTGTGGACAGGTGTAATACCATAAATCACTGTGATCTCTCCCTCCACAACGACACTGCCATTGCACAAATAAAATTACTTGTGACCATCGTCCAGTAGAGTCTTGAATGAAGGAGAAGTTAAATTCAGCCCACATCTCATGGTGTGGAGGAAGACCACCTACATCTGCCAGCTCATCAACGTTTTACAAATACACGGCTGCAGGATTTCAAAGGTTGAGGCCGTTTATAGATGGTGGTTCTGGGAGTGCTCTGACAATGTCTTTTGTATTAGTCAGACAAGAAATGCATTATCCCTGTGAACCACTCCAATTTTGTTTGTTTGTTTTTAACTTCATATATTACATATAATTTCATGTTATGTGACTGCAAAACAAAGCTCTTTCAACCTTTATTTACAAAAGATGTGCTTGGCTGGATTTGAGAGACTTCAGATGGCATGAGACAAAACACGAGATGACTGGAAAAAGCAGAAACTAGCTGTCATTTTTAAGATGATCCTGCTGTAAAATTAACCCAACAAAAAAACACAGCCCAACAATTTTGCCAGAGCTGTGCTGCATGTTTAAACTCTGGGCCATTTTATGTCTCACCTTGCCGTACAGAGACCATCCAGTAGCTCAATTTCCATATGCCAATGACCCACTCATTTGGGGCAGGGCGAGACTGATATTCAGGAACAGCAACATGAGCTGGACAGTGAATAAAAAGCAGCAAGTAATACTGTAGGCTGTGTCCTTATGGACTATATCCTCCTCTGGCTAGGTGTGCCACACGCCAATTCATTGTTTGTGAAAAAAATAGTGAAGTAAAACATCCACTGAAATTGTGATCACACCGCCAAACGTCCTGCCTCACTCAAGTTACTTGACCATCTCACCCTGGTGAATACAGATGCTAAAGCTAAAAAGTGCATGCATTTATAACTGTTTAAGTTTCTTAAAAGTGAAAGAAGAGACTGGCTGCATCAGCTTGCACACACAGATGCCTCTGGGCAGCCTGACAGGTTGCACATCTACTGCTGCGGCGCCAAGAGCTTGGCACTTACTTTTTGGGAATGTGCTTGGTGGTTAATAGCAGACAACATTGTCTAATACCCCATCCTTATCCCCCACTGTTGTTCATTAGCTGAGATACTGTCAGTTTGGGTGTGGGGGAAATCCATGCGTTTGTGGCTGGATTCTCTATCTTATCTCCTTGTTTTGACTCTGTTTTTTCCCCATCTTTCATTTGCCCATTTCAACTAAGAAAGCATGCAGGAGTTATTTAGAGTTGGGGTGTGTGTGTTATATTTTAAAGATTAATTATTCAGAAACTCCTTACAATGCTTGGACTGTATGAAGATAGCTCTAAGCTGGCACAAAAGAGAGTTATTCCCACTTTTAAGGGTTATTGATAGTGCCAAGGAAATACAAAGAAGGCCCATAACACCTATGTACTTATTATTCATCACATACACACTTATTACATAAGTAAGCATGAGATAGAGAGATAGGTTTGCACAGCACAATGCTTGAGCTGTGCCAAAGGAATAAAATTCTATCTCTAGAGTCTAACTGCAAAGGCAAATAAGGGTTAGCAATGAAATCACAGATTACAATCACACCTAAATGGCTTCTTTGAGAAAGAAGATGAGTTGGCGTGTTTTCCATGGGAGGTTACTTCTGATATGCACGTCACAGTAAATAAAGAGGCATGAACCAGATGCCAAGGATGTGAGCCAAAGCTGATAAAAGCCAGTGGGGACCTTCAATGTCAATAGGCTTCAGAGCAGGTCTGTGATGCCACAAGCTGTCTGAAAAGAGCTGCTGCAGCCTGGCATCCCAAATCTCCCCTAGGCATGACTGTGCCCTTATCACCACAGGGTCTGGACACTTCGTGCATTGCCCTTAGCATCCTTCACCATCTCTGTAAGGAACTACTGTCATTTCTATGTAACCAACGGCTACCACAGGTTTAGCAGGATGGGCTTTTAAAATAACTTGATCTTGGATGAAAAAATAGTTGGATTAGCAAGAGCTACAAATGCTTGATTTCAGGTTGCTCTGGCCTGGGGGCTTTAGAAGGAACCCATTATTATTATTAGAATAATATTGTTCTAATTAATTCATAATTATTATTAGATCATTACTAGAATAATCGCTGCAGTGTAGCTGGAAGAAAGTAATGCAATGATTTCATTATATCCCTACTTGCATTATAACCCCAAATTGTATAGTGCAACATGAATATCTGAGGATCACTTCTTCTAAATGTAAACTAGACCACGCCTAGCAAAGGCAAAAGTACTCTTCAGCATTCACCAGGTGGCAGTTTATATTAACCAGATCCAGCCTGAGATTCAATTGCCTCCACCCAGTCACTTCCCAGCAAGTTGGTGTCGTGTTAGATACAGAGCTCATTTCAGAAATACATTCATTTTCTTTAGGGATTTTATAATAAATTCTTTCCTTGAGAAAGGGCTCTTCTTGTTGAAGATTGCAGCTCAAAAAGCCTCTTTACTTGTGGGAATAGGTGGCGTTCCCTTCCTTACTCATCAGTGGAGATTTTCAGCCAAGAACAGGGACACAACAAACCGAAGACAGAAGTACACCCAAATAAACTCTCATGTCATTGGAAAATAGTAAAAAATGTTCTGGAAATACTCTCAGTGTGTATTCTCCAAAAGAAGTGTTTTTTTCATGGAGGATGTGAAAAAAAATGACACTACCAAAGAGCCGACAAACAGGTCCTCTCTTCTGGTTCTCCATCTTCCCTATCTGCCATGTATCCCAGCCTCCCAGGGGCAGGCTTCCATAGTTAGAAATACAGCTCTTCACTTTGTGGGGGGGGGGGGGGGGGGGGGGGGGGAAAGTATGAGTAGTTATGACCATTGCATGAAGATTTTTGCTACCTCCAGCATGCTGGGGCAATTTCTGAGTAGACACCAGGAACCTTAAAACTGTGGTGACTGTTCTTTCCTCTAGTTGGTGGAGCTTCCTATATGTTTATGCAGTGATGGGCAGAGATTATATCCCATCCTTCTTGTTCCACATTTGCTCTTTAAATTAGCACAGTGTATTCTTCCTTTCCAATGCCCTTCTCCAATGTATTTTTAGATAGATAGAGTCCTTCTCAGATATCATTTCAGTAGACTAAAGGTACCACAGGTTTTAAGTTTCTTTTTCTAGGAAAGGCTGCTTATTCCCTGTTCTTTGCAGTTGCCCTTTCCTGCCTTTCTTCTGGCTGGGATTTGCCCTGTCTGGAAGATGTGCAGCAATGCATGCCAGATCCTCAATGGGCTCTTATCAACGCCTCTTGCAAAGGCTTCTCTGCTCCCTTGTGTCTGTTCACTCCCTCTTGCTTTTCTCAAGATCACACTGGTGCTATCAAGTCATGCTGTGATTAATTACCACAGCTGGGTCTTTCCTCCTTTCTCATTTCCCTCTGGTAACTGAACTTTACCAGGATGCCTGGCTCTCTGCTGTGGAAGGGTGTGCAGCACAGCTCCAATTTGAGCTCAATTCTTGCTGGCTCAATTCTTCTCTGGGAACCTGGCATGACCTCTTGGCTGCTCCACAGCCCAGGAAGCAGGTTCCCCCAGCACTGGTAGAAAATCAGGGGCTCGCCTTGCATTTCCCCTAAGTTTCCTGAAACAGATGTGGTTCTGGAAAACAGTTGAGTCTGACAGATCTCCAGTCTTAGACAAAAAGCCATTTGGTCGGAGTATGATCATCCAACTGTATGCAGGACACAGCTTGCTGATTTTATGGATAGACATATATCTTTTAGGACTAGAAATCAGTGTTGGTTTTGTCTTCACATGTAATGTTTGACATACGATGTAAATTTACTCTTACAACATACAGACATAAAAGCTACTGTGGCTTGGACTTAGGATTTATTGATTGTAGAAAACTGACTACCAGATTTGTTGACTAACATTTTTCTATATAAGAAAAAAGCAATCAAAGTACATGAAGGTAAATTTTGCACTAGATAGAAATTACTCAGTCTTTTAAAATTTCACTGCTGTAACTAAACAATGAATTTGCTTTACCACAGATGTCTATGTAATTTTTAAGGTATCCTCACTAACTATCTACCTATCTATAGGCTCAGTTTAATTAATAACATTTCCTAAACAGATTTATACATGCCCAAATGGTAAGTTATGAAGTTTACAATTATAAAGCAAGATTTGCCTCTTCCCTTGTACATGAATGCCATGAATTTTTTCACCAGAACCTACGCAAACACACAATGGCAAACTCTAAAGTCAATAGGAGAACAGCCGGAGGCTTTTAGTTTTGGACATTTTAAGCTTTGGACAGATAGGTTGATACTCTCAAAAATTGCGTGTTTGCTTTGCTGTGTGCCAATCATTTGTGTAGTTAATGGTACCCATTTTGTTCCCAGCACAGACTGCAGACACACAACTCCCCTCTTGTCTCTTTGTCTTTTTGGGGTGTTGATGCTCATCTTTGGCTCAAACTTATTGATACTTTCTAGCAAAGATTTATAACTATTGTTTATGTGTGAGAGACGTGTATAATGGAAAGAACCTGGCCTCTAGTTGTTACCATGGCCAGGTTCATATAAAATTTTCTAGCCTGGCATTGTAATTCAAACCATTTTCATGCTGCAAACACATAAATAAGCAAGCTGAAGCTATTGAGCAAGCCATGAGTGAGCGTTTTGCTTGAAAGTATCATTAAAGCAATTTCCCATAATGTCTGGCAGGGAGTAGGTTTCTTTTAATGATTTTATTAAAAAGTGAATTAAAGGCCAAAGGTTGCTTTCCTACAGCCCTTAATTTCCTGTTTCAGTGCAAAATGCAGTGCACAGAAATTGCTCAGAGCAGAAGACAAGGGAGATCTCCTGCAGGATCAGCCCCTACTGAGGCTGTTGGAGCTTCGGTTCCATGACAGCACGTGCATGCAACTCTGTTCTTGCAAAGCAATTTAACAGTAGAAAACAGAATGACAGAAACACAGACTTATCAATTATAGACACAAGCCTGCAGAAGTGGAGAAATGCAGTATTGACTCCAAACACGGCCCCTGTTTAATATTGGGGATATGTTTTTCCTTTCCGTGATGCAAATTTAACATCAGCATAAATCCAGGGAGGGTAACACAGAGAAGTGTGTAAAGGCATGAAGGCTTTTAGCCTGGCCAGACCTCTGGAATGAGTTTGCATTTTCTTTGCATCCTTATGCAGTCTGGATGTTGCCAATACTTTATGATTTTTGGTTTGGTAAGCGTGTGTGGTGCTTCAAGTTCAGGAGCTCCTGGTGGGACAGCAGTTGTGGAGAAGCAGGGTCATTTGCAAAGAAGCAAGCAGAAACCAGTAACAGGCTACAGCCTCCTCCTCCTCCTTCTCAATGCTTGTGAGAGAAAATACGACAACCCCAACATAGACAATGGGTGTTACACATAAGAAGTTTGGAGTCAGTTGGGACATGCTTTCTGCGATACCCCATTATTTGGAAAACTAAATATAAACTCCCTCCTGGTGTGCAGACGGACTCCATGAGATGCAGCTTGCACCTCTGCAGCATTCATGGGCCTGGTCAACTGATGGTAATGAGCAACATGTAAAACTCCAGTCTTTAGAACACTTTAATAAAACAATCATAATTTACCCCACTGCAGGACCTATAAACTCTAATTTAATAATGTGTTTGTAAGGGAACAGCTTTTTTAAATTACAGAAAAAAAGTTTTAGTATTATTGAAGAAATGTAGTATATAAAACATTTAATTGCTGAGGAAACAGCTTGATTATGGTTTTCAGATATTTAGAATGGGAAAATCATTCTAAAGAAGGGAGTTGCATTTTTATGGTAGAGTCTTGCAGAAAGGGTCTCATTAAGTTTTCAGGGAATACTTCTTCCAAATCTTTACCATGCTTGCAAATTACGTTAAGCATGTATACTTTCATCCTGCTCCAATGGTCAGTTCTCAAACTCAGATGACGTTTGTTTGCATGGGATATAAGCATCTTTCAAGTAAAAAGAGTCGGATTCTTACAGGACAAAGCTTAATCTTTTGGGCTCTTGGATTTCTAGGTTCAATTCGTATAAAGTGCCCCCAAAACATCAGTTTTAATCTTAGCTCCTGGAGTGACTTGAACTCTCCAGAAGTTCAGACTCACGGCAAGTTTAACCTGGCAAAACCATGTAATTTCTGCTCCATCTTGGTTGCAGTCATCTGCTATGACACAAAATAGGATTAAGAATCACATAACTGTTTCCCGCTAATAGATTTAGGCTGTGGTTCCAGGATTATTAATACCAGATCTGTGCACTACCAGCTCACCCAGGACTATAAATCTAATGTGGATCAGGCACGGACACATGATTGTATTTTGTCAAATTAGCCAAGGGACATGATATGGAATTTATATCAGCTTTATATTTCTGTGCTAGCTGCACCCCTGCTGTGGAAAGGCAGAACATAGCTGGTCCAACATGAAGTTAAGGCGATATTGATATGCTAGAGAACCTGCTGTTATAAAGGAGGTTGGAAGGGCGTGTGTTTTTTTCACAAATGTGAACAATTAATTGGGGTTTGTCTCTGCTCTAGCAGCATGTGGCTTATCTGGCACATGGCAATGGTGGTATGATACCACAAATCTTATAGTTGGGTGCAAATCCAGCCTTAATAAGAATTAGCACTTGAGCTCTTGTCATGTAGCTACCTTTGGAAATCTCTTTTTTAGGGCAGTAACCTTTGCTTCCTTATCACACGTTACGGGATCAAGAATCATAGAATAGTTTAGGTTGAAAGGGACCTTAAAGATCATCTAGTTCCAAACCCCCTGCCATGGGCAGGGACACGTCCTGCTAGATGCTGCTTAGTTGTGTGCCTGTGACAGCTCTTTTCTCTTTTAAAACCAGCATGTTATTAGAAGACTCTAATGCATATTTGCTACAAAATATAGAATACTCAGTTTTCAATAGTTAGCTTTAAAATCTTGAAAGGAGGAGTCCACATTTCCCCATTGCTCTGGAGAGACGTTTAATATTAATTCTTGGTGATATTGAGGGTTTGGAATTGAAGAATTAACTTGACAAATGCAGAAACGGGAGGTCTCCTTATCAGTAAGATTCTCACATTGTCATCAAAGCAGCATGGCTACGGCATGTGTGTCCTTAGCTGAGAAGTGGCACGTGAAAAAACACGTGAACACATAAACCTATTTTTTTCCTTTTACACGATTTTTCGGTGGTGGGAGATGAAGCTCTCACGTGACTGCTAGGATGTGGATAAGAAATTAGGCAAAGTCAGGAGGCTGGGGAGGCAAGGAGTGACCATGCAGCCCACCCACATGGGCTGAGCTGATGTGAGACCGTTGCCCGTACAATATCAACAGGCAGTGGGGAAAGGGACAAAAGAGTCATAACATCTCTGTTTCTGGGTATATCTCTGCTTGTCAAAATGGATCCTGCTGAAAACACCATTTTATTCTCCAGGCTGAGTAAAGAAGATGGAAGATCAGACATGATATGTTTTGAAGAGGAGCTGCCACAATAAATTAACATGTTCAGCCTGGTATTTTTCTACAGGAGGGAGCACCACTCTGCAAAACAACTTTTTAGGACAAGCCCTTGCAAGAAGATGCAAAGCAGGTGAAGACCTGCTCCAGGGAAGCTACAGCAATATGTGTGAGCACCTCTATCATTCCCAAGTAACGCTGATGAGCTTTTCACACTAGCATGACAACTTATACCCCCATGAGTCACTTCTGTGCTCAGACCCTCCTCTCACTTTCATGAAAACAATTGGTCCTGAGGACTTCTACATTGTCACACATGAAACACATCAGCAGCACTACTGAGCAGTGCTTTGACCATTTCATTATGTTGGAACCAGGAAAGGGTGAAATCTGGAGGGTCCTACATGCTGTATAAGGCCTGCAGGTCAGGATTGACACTGGAGTGTAACTGAAGTCAGGCTTTGACCCTTAACTTGGAAATACAAAGCTAGATTTTCCCCTCATTTCCCCCCTCCCAATTCCTCCCTGGTTCCCTACATGGCTGTTCTGTATTATGATCCCTTTAAATAAGCAGCCTGTCATTAGCTTTTATCCCAGTGCTTGCTCAGCCGGACTAAAGTCTAGGTCTCTTTGTTTTTAAGACTTGCATGGTGTGTAAGTGCCAGATGTTTCCCATCTCTTGGCTCTTGGTGAAATAAACACGAACTGCCATAACCTTCACCTTTCAACTCTTACATTACCTATTCCTAAAGTACAAAAAATGGATGTGTGTTTATGTGGCGAGGCTTTGAACTACCTTCCAGGTTTATGTCAAAAGTCCTATTCTCTAGGCAAAGATAAAATATGAGAACGGACTTCACTGTTGGTATAAAACTCACCTTTCGTTCTAATGTCTAGGGAGATTACAGACTAAGGAAAACCGATGTGACTTTCAGACCGAGTCTCTGAGATCTGGATTCAGCACTTATGGAAAGCACAGTCACTTTATGGGTGTCAGTCCAGTTATTTTACATAAAAGCAGCGTAAATGTGCAGATAGTCCATAAGGATTTATCTGATGCATCATGGCTTTCTGCACAGACAATGGAGTTTTGTCCTTTTAATGTATTTCAGTTACCTTTGCAACTTCCCCCTCCCTACTCCAGCAACAGCTAAGCTGATTTGGAGGGGTTAATAAAGGAATTTTCCTCACTAAAAACAGCTCATCCAAGTTCATCCTGGAGTTATTTTTCTTCCTCCCCTTCTTTTGCTTCTCATTTTGTAAAATCTTCCTGGAAGGCACCTGGATAACTTGCTTTTGATGAAGCATAGAAGGATTCTTCAAGTTAATACTCATGTGCCCTAAGGAAGAATAGAGAATATATAGCCTCCGGAGGCTGGGACCAGCTGCCTGATGACACATACTCGAAGTGCCCCAGGAACAGCTAACTAGGCTGAGGTGCCTCATAAGAAAGTCATACAGCTGCTTTTTCTTTTTAACTTCATTCAGTAGCATTACTCAATTAAATGAGGAACAAATGGTGTGATGAAGATTGCAAAAGCCTTTCAATTAGAATTCCAAGCAAACTAAGCAAATAGAATTTTAATTTGTGCTAGTGCATGTCTTTCTAGAAAAATGAAGTCTTCCTTTGAGGAAAGCAGGGTTTTTTGTCATAGTCTCAGCTGTAAGGTGATTTAGCAGGAACAGAGCAGTGTAATACTTTAGCCACTATTCTCTCATGCATACTGAAAAAAATGCATTTTCCCCACAGTAAACAGACTAGCAGTAACCTTTTCCCCACAGAAAGCTGGAAAACAGCTTCCCTACAGACCTGGGAAAGTCTTGCAGAGAACAATTATCATCAAACTTTCTTTTGTGTTTTAAAATCATCAGAATAGTCTCACCAAGTTTTGTTCTAATCCTCAAGCCAAACATTTGGAGACTATGTTTTGAAGAGTGACCATTGTGCAGGGTGACTGTACGGTCCATGAAGATACGAGAGAAACTGTAGGAAACTAGAGCCTGAAGGATGGATGTCTCCAGGCACTCATGAGTGTCCGTGGAGTTAAAGAGAGCCTGGGTTCTTTTATGACTTCTCAGTGTGCATTTCCTTAACCAAGTTGACTCTGGACGCTGGGGTCACTGAAACACAAGTTATTTCACAGGCTGGACTGAAGTGTACATGCCATGATCATCTATAAATTCATACTAAACTGTAGCCCTCAGATCAGGAGCAGTTACTGCTGTGCCTGAGGGAGAGTAAGAAAATAGCACACAGCAAGACTAATGGATTTCAGGGTCTTTCCATAACTTTTGAAGAGCTGTCTATTGAGTTCAAATTTACAGCACTGTCTATTCAAGCTCCAACCCCCCTTGTACATGCTCAGGCCATTCATTCACTCAAGCACTTATTGAAGATGCACTGAAGTAAACTGAGAAGATTCAGCCATGGCACACACCTCGGTGCCTTCATCATTTCCTTTTCCTTTATAGGTGTCTGGTGCCTTTCTGTGAAAGCTCCAATCTTGCAACCTATATGTAGCTTTAGGAATTTAATTTTGCTGTAACTTGACCAAATAACAGCAAATTTAGTTACATCTTAAAAATTCTAGGAAAATATTAACATTGAATTATTTGCCTAATGCCAAACTGCTCATTGTTCAACAAGGACTTTATTAGAAGTTACTGTAATTTAGGAAATACATCCAGGTTATAAATATCCAGATATATACGTTTAAGATGTCTATACAAGACAACAAGAATGTATCTGTTTCCTTAGATCCTGACAACCTCATTCCTGTTAGACAATGCTTTACTTCACATGTGGTCTCTGCTGAACTAAAGGTTTGTTATTTCCCCTCAGTATTTCTGAATATCCTGCTAGGTAATTAGGTGTCTAAATACAATTTTTAAGGTTAGATAGGCTTAGATAGCTTAGAAGATAGATAGAGGAGGGACACCCCATAATCTCCTTAGGCAACCTGGTCCAGTGTTCAACCACTCTCACTTTAAAAAAAGCTTTTTTTTACATACAAGTGGAATTTCCTTTATATCAATCTGTGTTCTTTGCCTCTTGCTCTGGCACTGGGTGGCACTGTCTGTCTCAGTCTTTTTTAGTCTGCCCTGTCAGGTATTTGATACAGTCCCTCTGACTCTTCTCTTCTGCCAGTTAAACAATCCCTGCCTCTTCTCCTGTGACATGCTCCAGTAACTCAGCTGTCTTTGGGGCCCTCCGTTGCACTGTCTCCAGTATGTCCATTCTCTCTTTTGCTGGAGAGCCCAGCACTGGGCCCAGAATTCCAAATGTGTCTCACCATTGTAAGTAGAAGGGAAGGATCACCTCCCTCAACCTGAAGGCAACACTTTTCTTAATGCAGCCTAGGGTGCTGGTGGCCTTCTTTGCTATGAGAGTATATCTCTGGCTCCTCATGTTCAGCTTGGTGTCCACCAGAGCTGAACAGATCCTGTTCTGCCAGGCTGCTTCCCAAATAGCCCACAGCCTGGCCGCGTGCATGGGATTATTCCTCCCCACTCAACACTTCCCTGTGTTGAACATTGTGGGATTCCCTTTGGCCCATCTCTCCAGCTTTTGAGGTCCTCCTGACGAGCAGCACACCCATCAACCATTCTGTTGATTCTGCTGAGTGCGCTCTTTGTTCCATCCTCCAGGTTGCTAATGGAGTTTTTCAACAGTTTTGGATACTGTGTCAAGCCCTATTACATGTTCTAATACTCATGTTCTCCCTGTTACCTTCCTTGTTAACTCCATTTTAGAATCATAGAATGGTTTGGGTTGGAAGGGACCTTAAAGATCATCCAGTTCCAACCCCCCCTACCGTAGGCAGAGATACCTCCCACCAGACCAGGCTGCTCAAGGCCCTATGCAACCTGGCCTTGAACGCTTCCAGGGAGGGGGGCATCCACAACTTCTCTGAGCAGCCAGATCCGGTGTCTCACCACCCTTATTGTGAAGAATTTCTTCCTAATGTCTAATCTAAATCTTCCCCCTTGATCTTGCTGTCTATATCGTCGATGAAAATATTAAACCTCACTTGTCCCAGTATGGACCCCTGAGGGACACCACTTGTCACAGATCTCCATCTGGACATTGAGTTACTGACCGCTACTCTCTGAATGCAACAATCCAACAAATTCCTTGTCCACTGAACCTTTCACCCATCAAATGCATCTTTCTCCAATTTAGAAAGAAGGATGTTGTGGAGGACTGTGTCAAAGGCTTTACAGCAGTCTAGATAGATCACATCCATTTCTTTTGCTATGTCCACTGATGTGGTTACCACATCAGAGAAATCTGCTGTGTTGATCAGGCAGGACTTGCCCCTGGTGAAGCCATGCTGGCTGTCTCGAATCACCTGCCTGTCCTCCATGTGCTTTAGCATAGCTTCTAGGAGGATCTGTTTCATGATCTTCCCAGGCACAGAGGTGAGGCTGGTGGGTTGGTAGTTCCCGGGGTTATCCTTTCTACCCTTTTTAAAAAATGAGTAGAATGTTTCCTTTCTTCCAGTCACCAGGGACTTCACCTGACTGCCATGACTTTTCAGATGTCATGGAGAGTATCTTGGCAATCACATCAGCCAATTCCCCAGGACTCTGAGATGCACCTCATTAAGTCCCATAGGCTTATATATGTCTAGGTTCCTCAGGTGGTCACAAAGATGATCTTCCCCTACAGTGGGAGGGGCTTTACACCCCGGTCCCCATCTTGTCCATTGACACAGAATGGGTAAAGAGAGAGGTTGCCAGTGAAGACTGAGGCAAAAATTTGTACCTCAGTACCTCAGCCTTCATCTGTTGATATAGGGTCACCCTTTTTGTTCATGGGGGGGGTGGGTATTCTTTCTTTAACCTTCCTTTTCTGGTTGACATACCTATAGAAGCCCTTCTTGTTATTTGCTTCCCTTGCCAAGTTCAGCTCCAGCTGCACCTTGGGCCTCCTGACACCATCCCTACAAAACCAGGCACTGTCCCTACACTCTTCCCAGATTACCTGTTCCTTCTTGCACTGCCTGTGCAGTTTCCTCTTGCTCTTCAGTCTGACCAGCAGGCCTTGACTCAGCCATACTGGTCTCTTCCCTTCCCTGTCTGATTTCCTAAATCTGGAGACTGAGAGCTCTTGCACTCTATGGAAAGCATCCTTAAATATTTGCCAGCTCTGCTCTGTTCCCTTCTCCCTGAGGACTGTTTCCCATGTGGGTCCTATTGACCAACTCAATGAAGAGCCGGAAGTTTGCTTTCCTAAAATTTAAGGTCCTGACTATAATTCTCGCCTGTCCCATATCCCTCAGGACTGTGAACTCCACCAATGCATGATCGTTGCAGCCCAGGCTCCTTCTGATGTTCACATCACTGATGAGCTCACTTGCATTGGTGACCATCAGGTCCAGAATTGCATCCCATTGGGTAGAGGTGTGTTACCTGGATTAAGAAGTTATCTTCAATGCACTCAGAGATTTAACCTACTACATCATCATTTAGCCGTAGCACTTTTCCCAGAAGATGGGTGGTTGTTCTGATAAAAAGCAAAGCAGTCACAAGATCAGATATTTTAGTGAAACCAACAGTACTTTTTCTTACGTAAAATGGTATTTAAATTCCTTCTTGGCATCTTTTTAGCATACTGCAGGAGCAATGTACATTAAAACACATTCTGGGTTGTTGGGTTTTTTTCCTGTTACCTGAAGACAGTAAATCACAGAGTTACAGATGTTACCCTGGTTAGGAATAAAGCCGTCACCTTTAGCATTGGTTTCAGTAAAAACACAAACACCTCTGTAGTCAAACTGCAAAGTTTTATAGCTGTGGTTCTTTGAAATAACTAATAAATATTTGTTTGCCATTTCTCTTTGGGGCAACTGTCCACTTGCTAATTTACACATCACCAAGAGGCCATTTAACTCTTGCCTATAGGTATTAAACCCTATCCATTACTGTGTCATTGAAAATATAAACTGTCTGGAGGTTGATAGATGTTTAGAAAAGAATAAAAAGCAGCTCAGCCCATGGCAGACCATCTTGAAGCAAAGCTCAGGATCCCTCAAGAGCCGTATAGTTTCTGATATGACTTAACAGCAGTGTTTCTGCTCTAAGGATTGTGTGTAGTGCTGTGGAGCACTTTTCCATCACTACCACTGTCCTTTGGAAAGTATGGAACTGCCAAACACTTGGCCTTCACATTTCTAGCTGTTATTCAGCTTTTCTTTGCTCTCCTATCCAGGCCATCAGCAGTCACTCTTATTATCTGTTTTATCCAAGATTTGCAGGTATCTCCACAGCCATTTCCAGATTTTAACAGCCTAGATCAAGTCATCAGACTTTTATTCAAGCTCATAACCCTCAGGTTGGGAATCAGGTGTCCAGCTCTTCCCTGGGCTTATTTATAAATGTAAGTACATCTTAGGGTTTTATGTGTTTGTGTTCTTTGAAAACCTCAGCTTTTTCCCTGGAGATTTGTGCTTCATCAGTTCCTGTCTGTGCATCCCTGGTTGATAACCTGACTCCTAAAAGCCTGTGAGTTAGCTGGCTGTAGTAGTTTGTTTTTCTTCCTGTTTGGCTCGAAAAACCTGCTCTCTGTAATGTTTGCTATTAAAAACTTTAAGATAAATGCTCCTGCGTAATTTATTTTTGTTGTTAATTACAGTTCTCCCTTTTTTGCCTCATGTTCCTTCTCTCTGCTTATGCCCAGCCCTTGCAACCAAGATTTCCCTATAAATTTAGCAGCTAAGCAAGTGCAGTAGAGACATAAATAATGCAAACTTTCTGAATATGAATGTACTTCCATGAGGGTGCACTGAAGTGGCAGACACGTGGGTGACATCCCCTGCCATCTGCCCTGGGCCAGCTCTGCATGGCGTTTGTTGGTGGTCCCGTATCACTTCAAGTTGGCTGTCCTCTGACCTGGTGCACCAGTATTAGCACAGCACTGCACTGTAGTGAGCAGATATTTCTCCTCCTTTGGATGGGGACATGATGTATGCCACGCTCACCACAGGATTCATGGGCAGCTTGGACCAGGCTGTAAATATCCTGAAGATATTTTGCACTTCTTCACACAATGAATGAACCAAGGCAGTGCCTGCTGTATGCAGCAAGAATAGCAGATTGGAGAGCGCACACTGTAGTGTTAAGCAGATTAGAATTGATGATTTGACTGTTATTGGTTATTTCATTCTTTGTGTAAAAGCTACAAAACCTGGAGAACAGGCAGCAGTTGGAAGATACCATCAGTATCTAGGCAGCTTCAAGTGCCCAAATCTTAGCGCAGCTGAAAGACTTCATGAGCTCCTCTGGAAGTGAATAAAAATACAAGGAAGCAGCAAACCTAAAACACCTACATGACCAGCCCATGGACTTGTCCTCACTGATGTCTTATATGGGTGGGGATAATTCTTCGAGAGGTACATGGCAGGAAGGTCTCACTGGGTTCCTTCATATGATGGTCACTGTGAAGTCTCCTCCAACTTTGCCAGCAATGTCTCTAGTAATGCCAATGGCAGTGATCAACGCACGGGGTGGAAACCTGTCCCTGAGAGTGTTTGACCACAAACAGTTGAAGATATGCCTAGTTTAATAACATCCTGGACTAAGTGTTCTTCCTAGCTCTGTTCCAGACTGCTGAATGCCAGGCTCTTATTTCTGCCCAGACATTGGAGAGCATTCACATACAAGCACTGCAAGACACTTGAAAGGTGACATTATTTATGGCTTCTCAGGCTGCCTTCCTTGTCCTACTGACTTACGAATGCTCCTATAAGCTCAATAACATGTATTTTTTCCCATGTCTAGTTGCACATGGGAAACTGTCTCCCAAGCACCAGCACTTTGCAAGCGAACCATTTCTACCCCACTGCTACCCAACAATAGCCCATGAGCTGCAGATTTAGCTGTTGTTGAAAATACCAACACAAAACTGACCATAAAATAAAGAAGCATTAGTTATTATTTTTTTTTCATAACTCCCATCTGCTGTGAACTATGGAGGAACAGAGCTGCAAAGCTGCCCATTAAACTGTCTGTTCTTTCCTGTTTGAACAGAACCTCTCCAGGGTTTTAGCTGCCTCAACCGCCATGGGTCAACATCCAGGAAGGAAGATGTTTCTAAGGAAACCGTGGAGGCTTTCCACCAAGGTGGTTGCATGAAAGCACTGAAACTAGTGAGAGTGACAAAAAGCAGTTCATTGGATAATGTAGAAAAAGGTAAAAAGTTATTGCATGCAGACTGTTTTTATAATGAGGCCATTCAGGCATAAAATCACTTTAAATAGGTAGTTTGTTTCCATATTGCAGAATTATTTTCGTCCTGCTCTTTCAAGGAGGAGTTTATCGAGGCACAGTGGTGTATACATAATAAACAGCCCCAGGGGCAAGGCATTTTTACTTTTTTTCCTCCTGCTTCGTATCCTGTTGCAGTTGGTCTTGGGCTGCAAAATGAATTTTGTTTTCTGAAATAATATTATTTACTTTGCGTGCAGTCCTCTGCAAGAGGCCATGAATTCTCTTCTGCAGTTGCAATGTCCCAAACTAGACAGGAGCTTTACAGTCCAGCACTTGCTTTAAATGGCTTTTCTGTGGGTTGCAGGGCAGTTTGTTATGAGGACAGGTATAGTCCCATTAGCTCAGGGACCTCCAAGAAAGCTCTGTGTGTGCATCCAGTGTTTGGACTTGACTGACACCATGTGATGTAAATAGTACAGGGATAACACCATGGAGACCAGAAATGCAGGATCACCCTGAAATCTGTAGATTAGAGAAGGAGGTGACAGCCACTGTGCTGGAGATACACTACTGCGAGAGTCTCTGGACAGACACAACAGGTTAATTTCTTCAGTTTCCTGTGATGCTGAGTATCTCTGAAGATAATTCTAACAGTAACTGCATCCAATATCACAGCCAGCAAGACCAGGAGTTTACATCAGCACCCGTTTCTCCTCTCCCAGTGTCTCATCCTGCCCACTGTGAGCCTATGAGTGCTGCCCCCATGGCAATGTCATGAGGTCTGAAATGAGCCTGCCATCAACACCTGCCTTGAGGAAGCGATTTAGTGTCCAATGCAAGCCCAGACCACTGGATGGATGGAGGTGGTAATCAGCAGCTGATTTAGAGCTAATGAGAGAAGAGGGAGGCTAGAGCAGCCATTGGGCTCACCCTCCTCACCACTGCTCTCATTAAGTTTTGGGGCCATTTTGGGCACATTACCAAGGGCTTTTCAAAATTCAGTCACAAGGGCTCTTAGTTTGAATCTCAGTCTCCCTCAGCTATGACATTTGTCATTTTCTTAGGACACGAGCTTGTATGTTGCTACCCTGCACTTCAGTCCCTACAGGGAGCTCTTGTTGCGTAGAGCAGAACTGGACTGAATTAACGATAAATATTTAGGAGCCTCAGGGCATGAAAATTTCTAAAATTTCTTCTCTAATTTGCTTGTAGCCTCAGGATTTCCCTATAGGCTTAATAGGAAAGAAAGGAAGTGAGGGAGCTGGTTCTTCTCACCACTTCCTTGGATTGCTGCCTGTGTATCATCAGGGATGAATGATGGTAGTGAAAGAGGCAAGAAGACAGGTCTTCGGTATGGGAGACTCAGGGTTCCGTGGGGAGATCCCAAAAGGATGAAATACTTGGGGATACAAATGGATGGGGGATAACACGGACCTGCACCAGGGAAAAAGTTAGGCTCAATGTACTCAAGCGAAGAAGCTCCATCATGTGTACTACAGAGGTCCAGGGATCAAAATAAACAGAAAAAGTTCAGGAATGATCAGCCTGAAATGATCCAGACACACAATAAAGTCCCAGGTTACTGGAGGGGGAGGGAGTGAAATTCTTGCTCTCCTCAAAGAGCATGAGTGATTAGCTCTAAAAGCCATGTGCCAATGCTCCTCTGTGGCTGCTCCTGTTCAGATAAAATAACAGGTCATCTGTTGGAGCAGAGGTCCTTCCAGACTGAAGTCTAATTTCTGTGCTCCAGGGGCTTAAGTGTTGGTTCAAAGGTCACCAGGAAACACCAGTCACTGAGCAAGGATGAAGCTCATTTTCACTAAAATCAGAGCTCGCAGAGCAGGACCCTGCAGTCAGTCCATCACCTGCAGTTGGTATCTGCGCAGTCTCAGCAGGCAAGATGTTTGGAGATAATAGTCTGGATGGGTGGTGCCAGAGGAGATGCTGGAAGTGCACAACTGCAAATTAAACCTCAACAGCTAAAGATAAGTCTGAGAGAAGCCCCTGTGACTCCATTGCCCTGCACCAAAACTCTGTATGTCTTCATGCAAGAGTCAAGTTATTGCTACATAAATTGTACATTCACGTGCATGGTGGATGATCTTTGTCCCAGCAAAAGACGCAGAATGCTTGCAAGCAAGTGTAGGTCTCACTAAGCTCTTCACTCACACACACACACAAACGAAAACACGACTTTTTTTTTTTTTTTAATGGAAACATTCATATTTGTGGTTTGAAAGGGCCTTTCATTTCAGTTGCACGCCTTTGGTTTCTTATTACTGGAACAGCAGTTGTTAATAGGGTTAACATGGTGAAACACAGTGGGGACAGCAGCACCTGAAGCACAGCTGACACCCAAGGCCTCCCTTGGTACTTGGCCTAGTGATGCCCCTGTCCTTACTGGAAGGAGGACTGCCATCCCCCGAACCTGGAGGTGGGCTGCCAGAGAGCTAGAGCAATGAAAAGGTCACACACTGCTAGCCAAAAAAATAGATTTTCTTTTTTTTTTCCCCCAGACAGCATGGAAAAGCAGCGCAAAATGGATGTAAAGTAAAATGAGAACCCCTTTATCAGCCAGGTAAAGTTATAGTGAGAACCTCTCATCAGCTCAACATACTGCTTGTATTAGTGGGGGCATTAGATAAAATGGCATTAGAAACTTAATAAAAATAAACTAATTAAGATGCTTAGGAACCTGTTTTAAAATAGACATTAGTCCACATTTCACTTGGGCCATGAATTTCCACCTTATACTCTTCACTTACATATGAATCTTTGTTTTGCCTCTAACAAATCATGTATATTCAGCCCTCGGTTGCCCTTGGAAAAACCACTGCCCTTCCCAAAAAAGAAATAACACACAAAACCCAAGAACCAACTACGACACAACTGTAACACAAAAGCTCTCAGGGGCTTGTTGAGGTGCCCTTCAAAACATTCAAGGTTTTAAAAAGTTTGCTCATTATAAGAAGGAGCAGCTTTTTTCCATTACAAAGTGATCTATTTCACAGCTTTCAGCCAAAAGTGTCAAGCAATGGAGCAGCAGTTATGCCTTAACAATTTCTAATATATTTCAGCACCTAATGAATCTATGCAAAAAAGCCAGGTAAAAGGTAGAAACAGCCTACAGTTAACTCCTGCCCTCCCCTTGCAAGGTTTTTTTATCCCCTGCTTCCCAGTCTTATGTTTTTACTGTATGGCAATTAATTAAAGAGATCAAGATAGAAGAAAGATGGAAACCTTATTACTGGTGTTGTATTTCCATACTAGTTTTGCCCAGGGAAAAAGTTTCCCAGGAGATTAGCTAATAGTTAAGCTATTAAAGGCTTCTAAACTGGAAAGGTTATTTGCAAGGTCAGGCAACTTTGCTAAGCTGGTAGTTTCAAAATTATCCTGAGTTTCTTTACTAATTCATCGATCAAAATGACACATTTTAAATTATAGATGAAAATGGAACAGATTTAAGTTGCTGTCATGTAACCCCTGCATGAAAACTACACATTACAAGCCTCTAACTGTAATAATTTTTAAGTGAGAATGAAACATTTGTTCTTAAGTGCTGATTTACTGCAAATTCACAAAGATCTGAACAGGCCTTCACACTGAAAACATGCAATCTAACCAGCTTCTTCCAGGTGTTTTGAGCAGTCAATGCAACGTGTTTCTCCCACTAGCATTAGCTACCTTTCTGCAATTAAAGGTAGGGATGCACTTTCATAAGACAGGAAGAAATGTCCAGAAAGGAGAAATATAAAGGAGGGCTCTTCTTACATATTCACTAAATTAAACCAAAATTTCTTTATAGAAATACTAGAGATCTGCAGAGGACAGCTGAGGTCCTTCAAGCTGTCTCAGGGCAATACTAAATATCACCTGGATGCAAGGCAGGTTGTCTCTGTGCCACGTACAAGAGCTGTGTCCATTGGTATTACAAAATAAATGTTCTGGACTAGTGACTAGCCCCAAGGGTCTGTTGTTCCACTTCTCCTTCAGCTTTTGTAGTCCCCCATATACATCAGTGTTTAGATCATCAAGGTCTGATGCCATCTACTAGGGTGGGTGTATGGGATTTCCAGGCTAACTCCGTCATTCTGCTGTTGACTAGCTTTGCAATTGTTCTTAATTCTAGGACTGCCATTTGTGGATAATTCCAGATTGGGCATTGCAGAAGCTGCATTTGAATTATCTTGCTTCGGAGAGGTTGAACACTTTTTAAATTTGAAGTCAAGTGCAGAGAGCAACATTTGCTGCTTTTCACAGGAAGAAATTAGGGTACAAAATCAGGACTAATTAAATGAACCTACAAAACATTAACAGGCAGGCAGGTCACACAGCAGAAATTAATGCTATGTTTGAGATAAGGCAATAAACCATCAGTTTTGTTTATGGCTGAGGTTGTCACTGGGGTTTCAGGTCGCTACTGGAGCAAGAGGAACCAGAGCATTCATGAGCAGAGCAGAGCTGCCGAGCCTGGTGCTTCTGCTCCAGGTTATGCTCTGCTCGGACTGCTGCCCTGGCTCCCTGTGCCACACAACTTCTCCCACATCTCTAAAGTGTGGCAAATGCACACAACCTGTTACTCTGCTGATGGACCAATCTAGGAATAGCTTCAGAGGTATATTCCCATTTACAGTGCTGTGACAGTGGTTCCAAGGCTTCAAGCAGGGGTTTTCAGAGAAGTGTGCTCTCAGCCTTCTCCAGAAAGCAGATCCCTCTAAGGAGTATCAGGATGGACACTCAAACACAGGTCATTATTTTGGAAAAAGAAAATCTTGAGCATCAAAACCAGTCCTTTAGCACAGAAGAGGTTGATGTCCCCAGATTAAACAAAATAACTTCCAGCCACATAGAGAATATTTGTGACGATCAGACTAGCAGACCCTGAGGTTTTTGCATCCTGTGTACAACACTTGGAGCTCGCAAGCCATGTCACCCCCAGAGCTGTGCTCTCACAGCCAGTTACATGTCACAAGTATGCATGCCATTTCATTGTTGACTGCCTCAAATTGTCCAGTTTTATGGGTAGCATTGGTGGTGTTGCTTTTCTTTCCATCTGGCCCCTCAGTGTGCTCCAGCAAAGGAGTCAGCACTTGCGACTGCAGCTGTAGGAAAACCCATATGTCAGAGCTTGGATCATTTTCTTTCCCAGCTGAGACATCTGGATCTGTGGCTTGTTCAACTAATAGCCCTGCTGGCAGAGCTGCAAGCAGCTCTGGAACTAAATAGTCATGGAGAGGCTTGGGGAGGAGCTCACCTGTCCTACGGGGCACTTTTCATTCTTTCTTTTCAAAGGATGGGACTCATTGACATAAATTTCATAGACATACAGTGAAAAATGCTACTGGATAATAACGACCTCCTTTCAAAGTCTCTGCTATCATATCTCCTGCTACTTCAAGAATTGCTCCTGTCAAAATAATGTGTTTATAAGTTTTTTTCACCATGAATCAGTTGCAAAATATTCAGGCAGCAGGACATATGGAGATCATATGAGGTTCTACTGCATTACACTTGAAAGTGATCTCTTTAAGAACACAGGGGCTCACAAGTTGTAGGACACTGTTTAATGCCTGACTGGTGAGGCGTCACCCGGAGATGATGGGAGGAGAGGAATCCAAAACTCCTTGGTCTTTCATCTTTGGGGGATCACTAAGCTGTCTTGGTTAAAAATGTATTTGCTGCTGGTCACAAATATCCCACTGTGCTTTTTTCCAGGGACAACATGGAGTTTGGTTACGTGAACACCATCTGTCTCTTCAAAACTTCTGGTTTTTCCTATTGGAAACTGAAACCCCCACTGGTGAGCAGCCCAGTCTTCCAGACCCAACCTGACAAGGGGATTTGTAACAAATATGAGCACAGCATCACCCATCTTGGCAATGTGTTCTGAGCTGGCACTTCCCTGCTGCCACAGAGCTGAAACAGAGAAGGGAATGATGGTGTGAGCAGGAGGTTTCAGGAATGAGACTTTCTCACCATGGCTGTTCCCACTGCTCATTTCTTGCCTGGCACATCCCTGACTGCACAAATTACACCTTATCTATCTCTATCCATGCCCACTGCCACTGAATTCCCTTTGTCCTAGGTGAACTCCACCCTTAGTACCCTTATGCTTTCTATATGAGGTAGCAGACCATAATTTCTCTATTATGGATCAGCTGTAGAACCTGTCCATGGCTCTGATCATTGGTTATACGGTAACTCCAAAGCAGGAAACAAAAAGACGTTTCAAGGCTAGCTCATGCTTGCTACTTTAATTTTAACTTTGCTCTTCTGAAGGTCAATGGAGCCTTGGATCCACGCAGAATTCAAGGGGTAAGAAAACGCATCAACCGAACTGATAGAAAAGCAGTTCCTGCGCATCTATGTGGGCAGAAAAGTAATGTACTTTGCAGAAGGCCTGAAGCAGAGAGGCTAGAATAAAGAGAGAAAGAGCAAGAAGGGAAGACATACATGTGCCATGCAGCTCCAGCACTTATAACAGAAACAACGTGTTTGTTCCAACCAGAGCACGTACTCCTTTACTCAACAATTCTGCTGTCACATGCCACACACCAGACAAAACCATACATCAAAGTTACTGAGCACTTGCTAAGCAGCAAACGTGGCCATTTATCATGTAGAGTTATATATATGCTATTTCACAATGGAATGCAGTATATTATGCTGGAACACAGTGGCAGCCACCTCCAAACACGCTGAACGATAGAGCATTTTTATGCTGGGGGAAACATCAGTTAGCTATTAACTGTGACCGTCAGGCTCACTTTGTTTCTTATTTAAGTCTCTCTGCTGAAGCATTAAAAACTTTCTTCACTCTGCAGTCTCTTTGGTGGGTACATTGTTTATTTTTATATTTTAATGGGATGCAATTTATACTGGCACCTTTCTTAATTTCATCTCTCAAATTTACTGGCTCAGCCTCTGGAACAAGAAATGACCAAGCAGACATATGTATTCTAGATGACACCATGAAGTCCATAAACTGCAATCTTTCTTTACTGGACAATATGTGGGTTACTATTAAACCAAAAAACATATGTGAATAATTGAGGAAAGGGATCCAGTATTTAGCTCAGAAAATGTGAAGTCAGCTTACTAAGAATAACATATCTCTGCATTTTGACCTGTTGCTGACAACAAATATATTTCATTATTACCTGGATAGCAATGATTGGGGTTTTTTTCCTCCTCTAAATGAAATCCAGTTGAGAGAAGCTGGCAACAGACAAATTATGCTTATTCCACCCCTGCTTTTACTTAACGGCTGTTATCAAGATCCTCAGCATTCATTTGTGACATTACTATTAAAAACATATTTCTTATCTGGGTCTTTTATTCCTACAAATAGAGTATGGAAATAAATCTGTGCTGATGGAGTGGTGAGCATGCAGCCATGGGAAGGTGACCCTGGGCTGGAGTACACTGAGCTGTGCACCTGCCTGGGCTGAGTTCACTGAGCATCATCTGCGCGTAGGGAACCCCAAAATATACTGACCTCAGTGGAGGGGATGCAAACCCCAAAGAGTGCATGTGACACCTCACTGCAGCCACCCAGCTGGTGCTCCATGGAGGAGAACTGGGACACTGGTATCTGTGTGCAATACTTCATGTGGCAACCCCAGGTGGAGGGACAACCAATGGGTGCTTGAATGGCAGCAGAGCATGCTGATCCACTGTGCTATGCACTCCACTCTTGGCAGGAATCCATCCTATTAATTCAATATATAAGTATATTAATATGTCAATATGTGGTGCAAAATAATCCCTGGCAAAGGTGGGGGGGAGGTGTGGTGTGCGTGTGTGTATATTAAAATTTTATATGAAATTCTAGCTTTGGTGAGTACTGGAAAACATTACTTTCCCCTTTCTCCCCTTATCCCCAGAAAGGCTTTTAATGGGGCAGATGAGTAAATGTTTCATAGTCTTTTCCATTGTGGAAGATGTTTTTATAACCACAAGTGTTGCCGAGAAGAAATGAAATTACCTTACCAGATTGCTTTAAGGTATTAAAAAAATACTGCAATGGTTACTAATATCATAAAGGTAAGATGGTAATAAAATCATAAAGGTAATACAGTGAATCAGATTAAATTTAATTACAAGTGAAAATGTCACCTTTATTTACATTAACCAAACATGACTTTGAGGTTATGTTTTGCCTCCAGTTTATCTGAATTTCTGTATTTTATTATCTGTCTTTGGGGCATGGACAAAACTTTACCTGATTATCTGGAGTCAGCAAAGAAAGACATAACTTCAGGCTTCTTAAGATCTACAGATGGGCCACTTGAGAGTGCTAGCACTGTGCGCAGACACGATCAACTGACTGCTGTGGGGGATTAGGGTATCTGGTCACCAGTTCTAACACTGATAGGAAAAAACAATCTTTCCTTGTACAGATACCACCTAAGGACCAAGTGGAAAAAAGATAGAGGGCTGGAAGGAGAAGGAAAGCCAGTTTAGATATGCCTATGTCTTGTTAATTTTCTTTTTGCAAAGTTCTCTTTGTGTCAGTTGTTTAGGCACAGGAGGAGATATCATATATCGGAAGAGGAATGCCATCACTCCTCCTACAGGGTGACCAATATCCACCGAGGTCTCCTAGGAAGGTACAGAGTTGAATTCCTCCTACTTGAATTTAAATGCAAAAGGGTAATCTTGAAGTCTTAGGAGCTGAGTGTGCAAGAGCCAAACTCACTGCAGGTAATCCAAAGACAAACCCTGAGATGTTCCAGCCTGTGCCCTGCAAGCAGACCAGATTAGGAATAATGGAAATAATGTCCCTTTCTCCCACCTTGCAGGACTCCCTCAGAAATAATGTGATAAGGTATCAAAGCTTCAATCCTGTTTTGCTCCATTTTCCTTTCAGCTCTACAAGGACAACATGGGATGAATTTATCATACAAGACTGATGAGGCCAATCAACAATATTGGGATGAAGACCCTTTCCAAATTTAACACCAGATTTGCCTATGTACTCCAACTGAAACAGCTGTATTACATGAGCATAAGTAACATGGGAAGGTCCTAACCATTTTGGAGACAGTCTCTTGATGTATTTTTTTGTTTGTGATATTTTTCCATTGTGTCTGAGCATAGTTTTAGTTTAATGTCGAAGTGAATCCGAGACTGATAATTTTTATTATTTTTTTACTGAGAAAAGACATTAAGCTACTTACTTTGGCTGCACTTCCTACCCTGCAGAAGTTATTTATCCAAGCACAGCAGCAAAGTGGGTCAGGGGAGGAATAAAAAAGAAACTGCCCACAAAAATCTTGAATCCCTTGCAAAAGTTGGATTAAGACTCAAGACACTGGGCAAAAGCTGCTTGCCACATTCTCCATTTCAAAGGAAAGGTGTCAGCTCAGACAGGGATGTGAAAAGGCTGAAAAGACTGCAGAATTCAAGCTGGAAAATCACTCTCCGGTGGTTTGTAAGGCTACCCACAAAGCAGGCAGCAGAGAGGATTCATCTCTCAAAGCTGCTCTGCCTTTTCCTCAAAGGCATGTAAATCCCAGAGAGTGAGTTGCTTCCTTGACTCCATGAAAATAAAGTGGAGAAAGTGCTTGGGAAAATGTAGGTAAGCAGCAGTGCTCACAGGGAGGATGGGAGGAGGAGGGGGGAATAGAAAGCTTCTTTTCCTGCAGTTTCTACTGCAAACTGCTCTCTTTAAGCTTAATGGAAGAGCTGCATCTTTTCCTGAAGCGAGGGGCGCTTTGCTGAGCCCTAGGAGTGAACTGGGATGTGCACAGATAGCATTGGTGACTGAAGGACTCGTGAGAAAAATAAAGAGCTCAAGTTGCAAAAAAAAGTGGTCTAGGAGTGAAACATGAGAGAAGTATGTAGTCTGCCTGACAGCTCCCTGTATCTCCAACCTAACTATGAAGGCTGCAACAAAACCTTGGACTAACTTATTGCTACAGGGAAAGTCACTTCGGTGCAGCTGGGGGGACTGGAAAACATGCTCGTATAAAACAACATTTGCAGAGTAATCAGAGAAAGAAGAGAGTGCACCATTTGTGAAAGCGATCTGTGCGGATGAGCAGGGAAGCACAAGCAATGCTGGCAGCTCAGCTAATCAAGCAGGATCTAACATTAATAAACCAGAAGGAGATAAGCCCTGGCACGGCTATTGGCAGAAAGGTGTTTTTCTCGCTTCGCAAACAGGAATCCAGCCACCCACAAAACCTCAACATATTTCTCCTTACATTAGCCAATTAAAACTCCAGTCTTAACTGCGATGAACTTCAGGTGGTACTGTACACTGTTACTTATTTGTCCCTCCCTGTACTGATGAGCGATCCTACCGGACCACAAGCAAGCAGTAACACATTTCCACTGCTAGTGCAGCTAAAGGAAGCGATATCATCCCTGGGGAACCCACAGACCAAGGTGATGAGACAAATGAGATTTTCAGAATCACTCTAAGCTGTACAAGGTCTAATCTCACTGATGTTAATTGGAACTTTGTTCTCGGAGCTTCCATAGGAGCTTCGTTACCCTGGTTATCCCAGCCAGGGCCAAGATGGGCTGTGCAGCGTCAGGCAGCGTGCATCAAACAGATGTGGTTGGGCAGGCTGGAAGTGTCTCCTGGATCCCAGCCCTCCCAAGGAATCTGGCCTTGATTAAGCTCGCAAAATATGTTCTTGGGAGTGACATTGCCAGTGACCTCCATTGGGCTATGCAGGGCATCAGGGCAAGCGACCTGTGAGCAAGCTCCACCTCTCCTCACCCTCCAGGAAATGTCTGAGAAGACAAAACTCACACATGGAAAAGCTGAAAAGTGCATGAGATAGTATGGACAGGCTTTTGAACAGAAAAATGGGTAACTTCTGGGGTAAGATGACTGGTAATTGCACAATAACATTCCAGAATTACTCCAGATTCCCCTGATTGAGGCCAGATTTGTTCTTTCACGTTCAAGCAAGTCGGCTGTTAGGTTGCATCTTTCCTGAGGTGTTTCCATGACTACTTAATGAAGCCTTCCCACTAACTCCTTATTGAAAAGTAGGAATACAGACAAGTTTGAAGCCCCTTTGGGGAAAAGAAAAGATAGCAAAGTGAATCTGGCTTCTCCTCTGATCATACACCATAGACATGCTGGCTTCCACAAAGTGATTAGAACCAGAGGTGAGACCCATGGGCAAACTGGAATATACTGTTTGGCTCATCCCACATGATCTTTCCACACCAAAATGTTAGAAAACCAAGCTGCGTTCTATGGAGCAGCCTCAGATTGCTCACAGATGTCAGGATGAAGAGAAGTTCATTTCCGCCTGTGAAAGAAAGGTCACCAAGGAGCATAGCTCATGGCAGCCTCCACCAGTGCATATGTACCCACCAAAGATGACAAAATACTGTTATCAGAGACATTCTCCACTCAGAAAGAACATTTTGCAACTCCGATTTGCATTAGGGTAAGGTTAGGTCTAAGTGCATACTCAACCTCCAACACCCACTACCTTCTGAAAAGTTTTTGAAGTCTTTTCCCCCAGTATTTGCAAAGCGCAGTTCCTCAAGATGGGTGATTTCCAAAGAGGCTGATTGTGCAAACGAGTCATGGTGGATGGTTAGAGCAGGAGAATGCACAGCTGGAAGAGCGGTGGGGCTGTATATTTTGCAGTGTTTGGACTGTTTGTGAGAGTAGCCTGAGTCAGCATTCTGTGTTTTCTCCCAGGCAAGAATAGATATTTCAGACAAACTTTTCCATCCTGTTCTTGTTTCCTGTGTATAAGAAATGACCCGAAAGCAGAGAAGACAATGCAGAAAATTGTTACGTATAAAGGCTATTAACAAACCTTTTAAAAGGAAACTTTTCAGCATCTGAATTATTTAGCAGCAAAAGAATTGGAGAAATAGAGGGGGTTAGTGATTGACTATGGAAACAGGCAGCTGCGTTGGAGCCAACAGGGAGATGTAGCAGTCACTTAAACAAAGTGAGGAAGACAAAGACTTTCTGCCTGAAGTGTGTTGGTATGTACCACTCTGGAGCAGGATGAATTGCTGTTTAATAACTCTGTTTGGGCCCACAGGATTATGCATGCAATTAGCTGCTTCTGTGCCTGATGAAGGCAAAAGGCCTCCTATCGCTGCAGTCCATATGCACCTCTCTCAGCTCCATTTGCATTGCTCCTCGGTTTTGTCCATAAGGCTGGACTGAGCATACCCCATATAAGTACTTATGAATTTGCTCTTGGAGTCTGCCCTGAAGAAAGGAGTTCAAAAGTTTTGAGAACTGCAGACATCTCGTATCTTTGCTGTCAGCAAAGCAGTATATCCACAGGACCTTCTCACTGTGGGTGCCACCTGTCAGCACTACCATTTCAGATTATGATCTTTTTAGCCCTTCTTCTTTCATTGCATTCATGAATTCCTTAAAAATCCAGCAGTTTCAACCAAATACGAATTCTACATTTTTTTAAACAAAAGTACTCTAAAAGGCCTGTATATGTTGTACAACAGTGAATTAATTTCCTTTGCTAAAATTTCCTCTCTGAAAATCAGCTCAGCTTTTCGGGGTTTGACTGTTCACGAGGGCCAATGTACAGCCTGAATTTGAGCCAGCCAAAGCTCAAAACCTCTGAAAATTCATCCTTGGCTCTTCTTGGAACCAGAAGCTAAACAGGCCACGTGAGAGCTGCCAGAGGTGCAGAGCTGGTATCTGGCTCACACATGACTGGGACCATCCGGATGGAAGCGTGCAAAGCCTGGTAGTTTGGACTCATTTTCAGTCAGGGATTCGTGTTCACAGGGTCTGGAGCCGGCCTCTTCTGCTGGCTCAACTTCTCCCAATCAATGACTCCCTCAGTACTTCTTCCCTTCCTCGTGTATATATCTCTTTTGAGACTGTCATAGATCAGGAATTTGTCTTCAGAGGCACTGCTTCTTGCCCAGAGTTTGTCACTGCTTTGGGATCATCATCAGAAAAATTCATCGTCATTATCATAATTATTTCTGTGATTGCTGCTCATTCCCCAGAAATCAATATAAGTTTCTTACACAGCAATCCCTGATACACCATCAGCAAATCCTTTTTTTTAAAAAAAAAATATTTCCAACAGGAATAGCACACACTTCTTTCTCCTTTGGCTGATGGGGGCTCGGAGCTCTCTATGTGTAAGCAGCACGCTTATATGAGTACCAGTGCCAGGCTCTGTATAACCCAAGTGAAAACAGCAAAAGGTAACTGGGAAATAGATGTCAGCAGTGCTTTTAATCATCATGGGCCTCCTTTAACACATGTTTTTAATTGCTTTAAGAAAAAAAAAAAAGGGAAAGAAAAGAAATAAAACCAGTTATGAATAATCTAATAATCTTACCAACCACCTGTGAAACGTGGCTTCCCAGCTGCAGAAAATCAAGCGCAAGAATAGAAAACAGAACGTTCTCCGAGGCAACACACATTCACATTAGGTGCGCGTCATTCCAAAGCCGCAGAAGAAAAATGCATTAATGCCATTTTTGGCTCACAGCATACATGCTGCTCTGTAAAAATTATTTCGGAGGAGTGTTTATTTAAGGAACACAGAGAATCTGCTTTAAAGTCAAAAGGTGGATGGGGAAGATGGAAGAGGGAAACCTGCTCCTTGGCATAATTTCAAATGAAAAAAAGAACATCATCAACAAAATCCCTCATAGCACTGATTTGGGGGCTGGCAGTCCAGCAGGCAGAATTGCACAGGAATGATAAAGAACATTTCCCTGACATAAAGATATTCAGGAATAAGTATTCAAACACAGTTAAAATACAGAGCTGTATAGGCATAGCTTTATTCGAGAAGTAATTTCTTTTCCTGGTATGAAAAGTAGGTTATTTTTGCTGCATTTTGGAGCCATCCGGCAAGTGTCCTCATGAAACTATTTTTCATGGGAAAGATCTGTTTCATGGAGGGAAAAGGTAACATCCTAACATGGAGGGGAAAAAAGTGAACTGTATTTTCAAGGCTGTTTTGACATGTTATTCTTCTACACAGAACCAGACTTCAAATACAGCTTCTTAACCACGACAGCTAAATGACCCACCCAGAGAACTCTTTTTCCACAAACAATATTGTGTAAGGAGAAGGAGCTAGAGAGGAAAAGCAAACAGTCCTTAAAGCAACTGCTTTATTTGGATAGTTCTGAACCACTGGCACTGGGGGCAGGTTTTAAGTCGGTGGGCATGAGGAGCGGAAATCTCATGGTTTTGATTTAAAGTAGCCACATCAAAAACTGTTCTAGAGAAGGGAATGGCAGTATTTTGAAAAATACATCCTTCTTAAGGGGATGTTAGGGAAAACAATTCTATGGCCTGTTGAATGATAAAAGCCAAGATGTTGGCTGAACAAAAAAAAAAAATGCCTGTAAGTGAGGTTCTTGGATAAATCCAGCATATACATTTCCCAGTTGCAGCAATATGTTTAGGTAAAGGAAATTGTCATGCATATATGTTCCTATTGGGAAGAAAAGAGTCAGCGAGCAGGACTGGCGTCAAAATGTTGATTTTTCTTTGGCACCAAATAGACTGCAAACTTGCAGTCATGCACGCAGTGTCAGCAAGAACCTAAAAATCAACTGTCCCACCCTAGAAAGGTCTCAAGACTCTATTATGGATCCATCCACGTGTCATGTCTGGGTGCCTCCTATCAACCAAGAGTCTCCAAGTCATTGCTGATGTAGCATGACGGATGAGACAAAGATCTGCTCACTGGCAGCTGTGGGGTAGTGTTGAATAATAACATTGAGAGGAGCTGCTGGAAAATTAGGATATCTCTTCCAGAGTCTTCTAGCCTTTGACTTCAGCTTTCCCATGCAAACCTGATAACTGTATTATAAACCTACTCTGTGGTTTTTGGTGATAGTATTTCTTTTCCCATGCTACCACAATGTTGCATCTCCCTCAGACAGCTGCTCGTACATCCAAAGGAGATTTTCTTATTCTTTGTGAACCACTTTGCACATTTCAACAGGTGAAGAAAAGCAATGCAAAACATCAAGAAGTTTTTCTGCATTGCCAGAGGCTTCTGGGCAGGCAAGAGAGAAAGCAGAGAGCATAAGATGGGTGATAGCTCCAAGTCCAAGTGTGGGGTGAGTGGCCATGGCACGGCTGGAGCAGGCAAGGACCTACACGCCAGCCACTTCTCCAACGGGCCATGAAGTTTCAGGTTAAGGCAGCCAGAGATCAGAATTGCACTTCCACTAAGGTTTCTGAGGTCTGGAATTGCGTTTTAATTCGGGTGTTGAACAAGAACAAAACTTTTCAAAAGCTTCCCTGAAATGGGTTTGTTTTTTTGTTATTGTTGCCATTGAAACATCTGTTTTCAGATTGAGAAGATCAGGGTCTCTTTTAGATCCTCCTCTGTTTGGAAATTGACCCCAGAAACTCTGAAAATTTTCCCATGGAAATGTTATTAATGGGACTATTTCAGTGTAATTGCAAGATGATTTGGTTTGGGTAAAGTGGTGTTTTCCAACAACAATGACAACAAATCTCATTATAATGTTTGAGTGGCTCCAGTCCCCAAAAGGTCCAAGGCTTTTTTTGAGCATCTTTAGATCCTGCAGCATAAAACATGCAACAACAAAGTAACATTATCATCGCCCATCAGATAGGCAATAATATGGAACTGACTTTGCATATCTGTAATGACTCATCAATGGATCTTTGTTTGCCACAAATCTCTTACAAAAATGAATAAAGGAAAATACCATTATATACCCCTAGACCCTCAATGCCATTCAGCAAGGATGCATTTTGGTCATTAATCACCCACATTTAGGCAAGCAGTTAGAAAAGCCCAGCTGTTTCAGGCCACAATGCTTTCCTTTATTACATTAACATTTCCCTCCTAACAAGACAACTTCAACACAGGATGTTCAAGAAGGGCCATAATGCCTTGTTCCCAAAGTGCTCGTGGTGGCATTATTTTAGACTGAAAAGTTCATGGACTTAATGCCTTTATAAAATCCCAGTTCAACCTAATTATCTTCTGAAGAGTTTTGTATAGGCAATATCTGATTTCAAACCAGCACTGCTCCCAGGAAAGCCTGGGGCCTCTGGGGGGTATGAAAGTGAGCTCTTGTTTTCCCCTGAAAACCTTCACAAAAAGCACATGCTGGAGTGGCTTTGGATACTCCCTTTCAGAGACACACTTTTGGGGTAGGGTCAGGTATGGAACAAGTTCTGAGCTTCAAGTAAGTGAAAGCTGATGTGTTTTGCCTGTGCTTAGTGCCACATCCTGCTAAAGCGCTGACCGAATGACACCTTCCCCTTCCAGTAATGCGTAGTGCAGAGCTGCCGTGTTTCCTCTTCTCCTCTGTATTTCAGAGTCTTTTTTCCCATGAATCAGACATCCTGCTACCGGCCTTTTTTTTCTTGATACTCACACCCACTTCTCTGGCAATATGGTCTTTTCTGCTTCCCACCATTTGCCCTTCTACTCACCGGTGTCTGACAGCACCTGTAGCTTCCAAGTCTGGGCTTTCCTAGGGGATTGGTGCTGGGAGGGATCCGGGCACTGCAGAGGATTTCCAGTTAATGCTCAATGCATATTTTGCTGGATCCAGCTGATGAACATCCTCCAGCACAGGACCATGTGCCCTCATCCTCACCCTGGGGCCAGGGCTGCATGTCTGGAGATGATCTCAGCCACCCCCTCTTTTGGCAGTACCTCTCCCCATCCATGCCTTCCAGGGACTAAATCCACCACTGTTCAAACCCACAGCTTTGGAGTGGGTTTAAAATTTCCCAGGGCACATTCCTATGGCCTCCAGTTTCCAAACTCGGAGGAATTTGCCACACAAACATGTTCCTTCCCTTTATTTGCTTCTTCCAAGTGATTAGATGGGGGATTGTTTGCTACCTGTCATACCTTAGTTTAAGCCATTTGGGAACAAAGTGAGAAAAAAAAAGAGAGACTTGCTGTGGATTAAGACTGCTGATTGTAGTAACAAGAGGAGGTATTTTAATGACAGGTTTAAGACTTGCTAAGTAACTGCCATGAGGATTATGAATACATTTTGTAACAGGGTAAGATTAACAGATAATCCTTTAAGAAAAATATGGCGAATAGGTTTTTTAAAAGAAAAATAAACTATAAAACAACAAAAAGGCTTTGGAAGTTCCACATAAGAAATAAATTTCCCTAGAAATGTTGACATCATTAAATGCTTTCAGGTCAGTGTCTTTGGCAGGATTAAATTTGTGTGTCTTAGTGTGAACGGAACGGTGTTGACTTATACCTCATTTAACTTGGGCATTTTTCAAGTGAACTAACAAGCTTCTTGCCAAGGAGCAGCCTGGCATCCTCAGCTGCAGGGAGCACAGCCCACAAGGAGCAAGCTGCCTTTCTTAGAAAATGAGCTCTTGCTCTAGAACAATGCTGTTATTGATACCTAAATGTCATATGGAAATCTCAAGGACACTTGGGGCCTTTTTCTTTCCTGACTCCACAAGAGTTGATCTTAACCCTCACCAAACTGAATCTCTGACGAGCCATTAACTTTTAGATTTGACCCTTTCATTCTGTATTCATCGCAAGTAACAGAAAAGGCTGTATTTCCACACATTATCAGCAGTGGGAATGTACTGGCTGTAGCACCTTCTTGGCTCTGCATGCACCATTTAGTATCACAAGATCATGTGGGCAGGTCCCTGCTGAAAATGAGTGAGTTTCTGAGTGGGTTTTGGGACTCTGCAAAATCTTCTGAAGATTCAGATGCTTTTTCTTGGTGAGGGACATGGCTACTCAGATGTCTGCCAGCTGTGATGCAAGCCTAGTATCGACGGGGAGGACTATGCATGTTCTCTGCCCAGCAGAAATTTGGGCTGATTTCCATAGCATATTTTTAAAGTGTCACTTATACCAGTACAAAGAAGAGTATAAATTTAGAAGTCACATATAAGTATTTTCAGGAGATGCTATAGGCTCTTTCAGATGACTTACAGCTGAGCTTCACCGGGTCTGTTTTCCAATCGCAAAATCAGGGAGCCACTGGATGCAGCAGGACTTGGAGTCCATAGCATGAATTTCTAATCCAAAGCATATCTGAGCTCTACCTTGGCAAATGATACCATATTTTTTTCCAAGAAGGGAGTACTGATATTACCATACCATGTACAGTGCCCTTGAATGACAGACCTCAATAACCCTTCACTTAAAAGCATCAGAAAAAAACCACTCCATAAAAATAAAAATAATAGATTGGTTTTGGTAGGAAGTATCTCATCAACCTCTTTCCCTCAGTAGAGAGAGATGAAGATCACTGCCTGTCACTCAGCAGGATAAATCCCAACTACCAAAGGCTTCACACACGCATGGGTCTTCTCCCCATCTCAGACAAGCTACTGCTGCTGCTGCTGTGACATTAAATTGCATTTTGGGACAGCAGAAGGGCTTTCTAAGATTAGAGACAGAGAAATGAAAGCAAAATCTGATTTAAATGAAGGCGGGAAATTTAGCTTAAAAGGACAAAATGGTCTGGACATAATCTCCCTCAAGACTCACCGAAATCAGTGCAAAGCATTTCACTTATCAGGACAGGTCTTGCAGCAAGCTTCTGGTTAAGTGTCCAGCCATGGCCTGTGTTTGGTCCACAGCCACAGAGAAGCAGAAACTGCATTTTCTCCTAGATAAGCAGTTTCTCGCGAAGTATCCCCACACAAAGAAAACAAACACACCAGAAGACACCATCACAGATACCTAGGGAGATAAGCTGCAAAAACATGTGCTCTGGGCAAAAGTGCAAGGTGCAGAATGTGAGTTCATGATCTACATGTGTTCTTCACTCTGCTTTGTTTATTTTCGCTTGGTTTTGATGTGTTAAATTAAGGGATAGTTCATGGCCATAAGTCATCTTCTTGCTGTTGGAAGCCAAATAGTGGGAAGCAGGTATCTTGCACATCAGAGGCCAGCTGTTTCACAGGGAGACTTCAAATGACTGGAGCGAGAACACGAGCAGTTGTTCTGTGGCTTGAAGTGTTGAAGTAACTCCAAAGCTTTAGGAACAAAAATTGCCCTAGGTCTCATCTGCAAAGCAGAAAGGGAAGAAAATATCTGCTCCTCAAAGTGCTTCAATTGTTGAGATCATTAAACTACCAGGGGTGAGTCTGAGTCTCCATGATCCTTTGTGGTACTGTTCCTTCAGCTGAAGGCTTTGCTTGGAGGAGGAACAATCTGTGCAGCACACATAGAGGTAAGTCTAAAGGGCCAATTCTGGCCCCATGGTTCAGGAGAAAGAAGGGGAATTACAAGAATCCTTTACCTGCCTCTGGCACTCAGGGTGCAGACACACACACTAGCCCAGCTGTGTCCTCATAGATGACTGTGATGGTCCTGTCTCCCACTGTCATTGAAAGGGGAAGGTCTCCTTTCTCAACTGCTCCTCTCTCCAAATCCTTTTTCCTCCTTCCCTTTCCTGTGCTCCCATCTACAATAACCCATGCTTGGCCATTCTTTGCTTTCTTGCTCATCAGTGCCTTTATCAGCTATGTTCATCTATGGTGGGGACAAAAAAAATGATCCTTCCTTTCACAAACAGATATTTCCTGCTAGATCAGTGAGTCAAACTGGCTTCTGAAGCTCTGCATACAATATGCAATACACAGAGGCAGATAGTCTTGAGAAGGCACAAGCAAAGGAATCCCATAATTTGGAAAAGAGATAGGTACTCTCAATGTATACACATGGACTGTTGAACACTTTTCTTCCCCGTGTCCAATACATCTTTTCCCACTCAGTAGTTGACTGCATTATAAAATTAGTACATAGTAATCTGTAAGTAGACACAAAGACCCCTTAAGGAATTTTAGATAAAGTCATGGAGGGCTTCCCCACTCCTCCAGATGTTTGGCTGTTGGTGTCTGAGAACCAGCATGTGTTTTTCTGGTGCTTGTTTACACAATGCTTGTGATCTTATTGACAAGGGAAACTCAGGCAGTGACAGCAAGACAAAGAAAAATCAAATTTTCTACAGAATTTTCAGTGTCACAGCAAAAAAAACCTGACTATAAATAACACAGCTATTGACATTTAGAGTCCATCATGCTTAAAGTGCAGCAATCCCTTCCGAATGAGTAAACTCTGTGGATTGTCGCAACCTAGATACTAGTGCACCTGGCAAGCATGCTGTCAAGCACCAGACTAAAAGCAGCAGCAATAAAGGCTCCAGAATGATCAAATAATTTCTATTGTGCGTTTCACTGTGATCACCATTTTGATCTTTGGGTTTGTGATGGAATTTTTAAGTGGGAAGCTTCCGGAAGCTAAAATCATGTCATAGCACTAGGATGCACAGACAGTGGCTGGGAACCCAAATATTGTCCAATTTTGCATGTACAACCAATAGGGGCTGCTGGATCAAGTAATGAAAAAAAAAAGTGAATAATTTGCTCTTTTTTTCCCAAAGAACAAACAGTGAAGTTCTCAATTTGTTATTTATGGATTTCATAGCTTCAGCTCTTCTCTGGCAGTGCTTCCAATTGATGAGGTCCACTGAAGTTTGCCATGAACATGAGTTTTCTTGTAAAATTCCAGAAAAGAGATATTCATTCCTAATTACTCAATATCCAGTTCCCCAAGTAAGAAACAGAGGGTTTAAATCATCAGTGGAACACTAGGACTTCAGAGAAATTAAACTAAGTAGTTTTCTAACACGCCTCGGTTGCCAGAAGAGCTTGCATAAAATGCATCCCAATAATGAATGCTTTCATAGACTCATCCATCATTGCAAGCAGGAATTGAATTCATTTGTTAATAAATTTCCAGTGAATAACCCAATCTGTTCAGAATTGGACTCACTACACTGTTTTTCTCAACCATTAAGCATTTCCTATTTACATCCACCCCAACTCACTGATACCTGTGATGTCAACAAATCCATCCAGACAGAATCAGCTTCACCAGCAGTCCTTTTGCTAATGCATGGCTCAGTATCAAGGTTGTAACTCTACTGTATGTTTTCCCAAATCCAGTTTAAGTTCATAACATACTTTATTATCTGCAAACAGAATATTTAAATTAAAAATATTTTTTTTTAAGTTTCATCTTTTGAAATGGCAATTGATGATATTTGAGCCACATGTTAGCCACTTGTTTTTAGGATAGAGGGTGTACCTTAGTACAAACCTTTCTCTGTTTCTTGAAAAAACAACAATAAAACACCCTTTGCCTTTTATCCACATCTGGTTGCAGCAAAAACAGTGACCCATGGAATTCAAAATTTCATACTTCACTGCTGCAGGCAAAGTCCAGAGGTTATTCTTGCTGTGTTTGTGAGAGATGTAGCACTGTCAGAAGGAGAAGTGCTTATTAGAAAAACACATGGGGTTTCTGTTTCCAAAAATTATGGAATTAGCTAGTGATAAGAGACTTTTTAATGCCCTCTAGCCATTCATGGGACTTAATAGGGAATGGCTCAGTTAGTTAGCTGCAAAGCAAGAGCAAACAGTCCGTGTCAGATCTTATGCACAGAGAGTGCTGCCACCACAGTTCAACTGATCTGTGTTGCAGAAGCAATATCTCTACAAAGGTCTACAATTCCAAGGAGATAGTTAGACATAAATAATGAAATAATAATAACCTCAAATTTAACCTTACGCTAAAGATGTTGTAATACTATAATGACTCAAGCTTCTATTAAATTCAAGGAGAAAACAAGTTATCAGAAAGAGGCTGATGAATTTAAGCCATTTTCCCAATGCCACCATCCATAGATTACCATTCTACATTCCTAAGGACCATCAAGTCCAAAGACCATCTTTATTATGTTATCATCCCTTTAACGTATGGCAGGAGGTGCCCAAACTCATCACTCATCGTGCTGCCCTCTAGTGAAAGGGGTTCTCTATGTATCAAGTTAGGAATGAGAAAATATAGTTAGGTGAACAAACTCCGTGGCAACAGAGATGAGAAAAGCCTCTGTCAACCTCACCATTCCCAAATGAATTGTCTCCCATATAGGAGATAGATAGATAGATAGATAGATAGATAGATAGATAGATAGATAGATAGATATGTACACAGAACGGTAAAGTACGCAGCTGTCCTTTGCTGCAGCGGAATTCAGGATTATACCCTGTGGGGGAAGTTGTGCCCTGGGAGCAGCACAAGGTGATCTTCCCACATTTAGCAGGCAGGGAACCTGGAGCATCCAGAAGAAAGACTAATGCAATGTGAGTGACACTAGTGATTCTAGTGATATAATGAGCCCTGTGTGCAGCAAGAACAGGCCAGGAAAAATATTTCTACAGAATAAATGCAGGTCTTTAGAGACAGTGGTAATCAAACCCCTCTTCTATTGATTTTCTACTTCTTGTGTGGGAAGAGGCAGCAAAACATGGGCACTGGCCATGAGCAATGACTTGGCTTCCAGGGTAGACCTGCCACTGTGGTAGGGTACTTGCACAGAGATGCCAGCTGATGCAGGGACACAACGGCACAATAGCAGAGGACAAGGACCTGCCCAGTATGAATGGGTCCCTGCTGCACTTTTCCCCAGTGTTTCCACTGCAAGGTCAGCATGCTGCTGCTCTGAAGGGAAATGTCTGATTCTCAAATCTGGTTTTGGCTGGCATGCAAATCTCATCATCTTTCATGTGAGAGGGGCAGGGGGGTGGATGACTTTACAACCTTAATGATTGCAGAAAAGTATTTATCTGCCAGTAGGACCTTTAGGAAGCACATTTCCTTCTGCCTTGCATGAGATTCTGAAAAACATTTGGTTGACATCTTTCTTTGAAGCTTTCCGATCATCCCACATATCTACAAAATCTGAACAGCAAACCATTAACAGAACCACAGTTTCACAATATTTTGATTAAGAAACTACTCATCCTCTTTGCTTTGATGCTTCCGTGTCTGTGTTTCCTGGAGGCAGGATTTCAACACTGAGAAGGCCATTGGACGTGGTCCATTTAAAGGGTTCCTCTTTGAGGTCTGAGTTCAGGAAAATACTCTGAAAGCAAGGTGTGAAACAGGTATTTAAATGCTTTTCTGTCTTCGTATAGACTTAAGGATGTTTAAGTCCTTTCCTGACTTACCATCGTAAAGTCTCTGAACATGTCATAATAACTACATTGAACATGCTTTGAACAGATGCAGAATAAGGACAGTATTCTTACGCTAGCGTGCATGTGCTCACAAAACATTATGCACTGCAATAACCATTGTAATTCAAACACTGACAAATGAAATAAAATAGCATACCAAGTGGAAAAACTCTTTATATATGTAGTGCCATTTGCCATTCTTATTAGAAGGGAGGTCTGGGTAATAAACTCCCTATTATTTCTTTTAAATTCCAAGCCAAGTGATACGCTGTATCATATTAGTCATATGGGAGCTATGGTAGAAGTATTTCTTTCCATTTGGATTGCCTAAGAGTTAACCTAGGAGAGAGACAGAGCATACTGATGACACCAGGCCCATGTAGATAAATATCATATGTTTTCCAACTCCACCACATTTGGTTTGTATCAGCAGTGCTGAATTCCTCCATAATTCCCGAAATTGCATTCCAACTGGTTGACATCCACATTAGCGGGATATTAATCCAGTTAAAATAAATGCAAATTTCGAAATGAAAATGAACTCATATGTGTTTGGAAAACAAACGATTCCCAGTTTGCTATCTTCTGGGAGACATCAGCAGCCATTCTTCCCCCTTCCTTTTAAAGTCATTTGAGAGGGGTGCCTGAATAAAGTATTTTAAAACAGAAGACCAAACGAAAATGCAAGAGAGAAAATGGCTCACCAGCTTCTCTGAAGGCCACCTTCATCCTAACCTATAAACCAGGTCTTGTGGTTTGCACAGGAAGCCAAGGGATTCGAATGGCCTTGCCACCCACCTGAGTCTCTGTCGTACACGACGTGTGGCTTCCCAGCTGCACCATCGCAGCTGTGCTGCTGTTCCAGTTGCAGAGAAGTGTGATTAAAGACAAAATCTTTCCTGGCACTACTGCTGTCTTTAAAAGGAAATATACTCAAACTTGTATTCTTGTTTTCCTTTTCCCCACAAAATCTGCTTGCCCATCCCGTCAGCCATACTCTGTTTCTGGGGTTACCCATAGTAGCACCATCTGGTGAATCCCAGAGATATTACAGGCTCATTAAGGAAGTCTTAAACTGAGAAAGGAAGCACCAAAGATGTGAGGGGTATCCACTCCTGCAAGAAGAAGCTCCAGGTGATCACGGATGAGCCTGGTCCATGCAACACTTGCCTCCAGCTTTATTTACTTGCCTAGTTCGCTCCCCAAAGCTCTCAGGCTTCCCATGCAATAGTGCACAGTGGCATTTCCATAAGCCTGCAAGGGGGCTGGCCCATGCTGGGCTGGAGTCTGTGTCCCTGATTACAAGGGCTTTAATGTCCATTTACCCACTCCTTTGATCCTGTCTATGGCATGCAGAAGAAAGGAAAATCTGACTTTTTTCTGAAGCACATTTAACCTCCCTGCTCAGAAATGGGACCTTGTCAGTCATTGGATTTCATGGGTGGATGAATGAGATCACAAGTCTTCAATTCATTAAAAATAAAATGCCTTCCTAACTCTTGCTTTAGATCTATTAGGAAATTAATGCTTTTTATGTGAGACCTTAATGACATCAGAACATGGTATTATTACTTTTATAAATACAAGAAGTAGCCAAATAAGTCATCAGCTTCCAAGCTGGGATGGATTTCAGATGAGCTCTTGGTGTGACATCCCAAATAACAGACAGATGGTACCACCATAGATGATACCACTGCAACCAGGGGTTGAACAGTTATGCTGTTAAATTGGTCTGCCAACAGTAACCTGGACATTTGGATTGAATGTCTTTGTCTCTAGCCAGGAATTTCAGAGGAATTTGATGTCAGGAGCAAAGCTGGACAGAATATTTTTTTTTCCTTTCCACTTTAGGGACTTCCAGTATCCATCCTGAGTTCAAGACTTCTGTAGGCACTTCTTCTTTAAAGAAATTAAGCACTTGTAAGAGAAATTTATGTGTCTCCATATCTCTGTTTATAGCAGACGCTGATCAAAGTTTGAGCTATGCTGAGTTAGTTCCCCGATAAAGCAATGATGTTGCTGAGCCAGAGACTGGTACTTTCAAATACAGCCTTCCAAAAACCTGCCCTGGGTTTTGTCACCGTAGGGTCTGCAGCATGACATCCGCTTCTGAGAAGGAGTTGTGACAGAAACAAGAGAGAAGGGTTAAAATTGAGCCCTCTGAAAATTTACTGCTGGCATGAAGAGGAAGAAACACCAAATGCTCAGTGTATTATCTGCTACTGTTTCAGGACTAGCAAGCACCTGCTTTGGAAAGTGACTAGAGCAAGCTGTGTTTAAAATACATCCATGACATGGTATAGGTATTCTTCTTCTGAGCCTGTATTGTTGCATGATCTCAAGTATTTGCCACCACTGATATGAAGTGTGACGTTGGTGTCAAACCAGGGGCAAAACATCATCTGAATTTCTGGGGTTGAACAGATTTCCCATTCAGGTCCCACCAGAGCTGTCACCCTCACACTGGAAGAGCACCTGACACTTGGCAGTGTGCTGTCAGTTCACATTGCATTCAAACAGTCACTAAAATAAATTAAAATAAAATAAAATAAAATAAAATAAACCCGTCAGCAGCAGTCAGAAACAAAAGGTTATTTCCTTGCTCATGCTGAGACCACTGTGTGTCAAGGATGGATTTTTCCTGTGCTAAACTATCTGCCAATGCCAAGGTACAGAAGCAAACAGCTTACTACCTGAAGTAAAATGGGAAAACCAGAAAAATCTTCCATGGTTTGTTTGTAATAAACAAGCTGGAAGCAAGAGCCAAAAGTAGTCACGGCCAAGACTGGAATTATCTCTGTGACAGATATCTGTCCATCTGAAATTTCCTGGCTTAATAGCTGCATGCTGTGTGCACCCATGGGGATTGAAACAGCTTCTTCCTTACCTGCTAGATGATATAGTCATCTATCGGACAAAGAGAAATCTGTGTATATCCAGCAGCCAGAATTAAAGCACTTTCAGCCAGAAAGTAATCATGTTTTGAGCCATCTCAAGGGATGTGGTTGACTCTTCGTCACTTGAAGATTTCTGACCAAGGCTGAGTGTCGGTTCCAGTGCATCGTTACAGTCCTACACATGGGCTCAACACAGTGCTGCAGGAGATGTAGACAGCAAAGGGCAGGCCTTGCAATGCCAAAACAGACAGTGCTAGGAGCAATCAGATCTCAGAGTTCATGTGTTGGTACCTGAACAATGAATTAAACTGGCACTCGAATCCTCCCATTAAATCCAGCAAGCATTAACATTTATTGATGGTAATTAAGACACTGAACATATGACTGTGGAAATACTATGGTTATACAAGCAAGACTCAGCTTGGCATTATCCAACAGGCTTAAAAGGCATGATACCTAATCCTTCGTGTGCTCCTACCTTCATGTCTGAAGTGAGTGAAAAGGAGTCTGTCCGCACTTGCTTTCTGCTCTTGCATAGTTTTTTTACTGACACAGAGACTGCATTGCATCTCTCCAGTGTGCTTTAATTGCAAATAGCTAAAACATCTGATTCATACTTAGCCTAATTATATTAATCCCAGAACAAATAATCCCAGCTCTTATGTTGTCAGTATGTAATTTTGCCATTTCTTCAAAATCACAGAAAATGGAGCTGGAAGGATTTTGCAAGGTCATAGGGCATGACCAGGTGCCAAAAGCTCTCTTAACCATCCCTGCACAGTGGAGGTACCCACCTTCGTACCAAGCAGAAGTGGCAAATCCACAGCCTGTCACAGAAATCCACTCCAGAATGTCCCTACCTTTAATCTAAATCTCCTCTACTACAGATAAGCAATTTCTTTCTGTGATATCTTTCTTCATTCCTTAGTGGGCATAAACCTAGTTTATTAGTTTCCCCTCTATTTAAATATTTGAGTTATAATATCACGCCTTCCCACTCCATCTTCCCTGCTAAGGACAACATGAGCTCAGTTCTTGTCATCGACCTGCAACAATCACATTTTCTAGACCTCTCATCATTCTTTGCTGAACTCTTTCCAGATCTTCCTTGAAGTCTGGGTTGCAAAAGCTGAACCATTCACTGCCGCTGAGGTTTTGCAAGCCTCAAGCAGAGCAGAAGTGATATGCATCTGCAGGTGATGGATCGACACGTAAAATGCACATGATACCTTGTTTTACACACTCCAGACTGTGTTCTGCATTTTATGCAAGTTGTTCAGGATATTGGAATGTCTGTGGCATTTCTGGAACAATCATCCCAGTCTATGGCCCAATTCAGCCCTTTTCTGCAGCAGGCTCCCAGTTCCTTGTGCACTCTTCCCATCTGTCCTAGGGATTTGCCAGGGTTTGCCTTTTTCTGCTCTAAATTACATCCCTTTCCTTTCAGATTAATTCTTTGTTATTTTATACAGATAAATTTTTAAAACACACACATGTACACAGAGTTGCTCTGTTACAACAACCCTTTTCCTGGTTCGGCAAGGCAGGATTGTGTGAGTTGGTAGCACATTAACATCTGGGCTTTCACATCCTCCACACTTCCAGCTTCCTACATTTCAGAAAGCATCATCTCTGGGGCACCCCCAGAGCCGCACTTTGTCCAGATCATTTTGGGCTCTAGTTTTATCCATGAAGGAGCTGACAACACCTCTTGCCTTGTTATCACCTAAGCGTTATTGTTTGAAGTTATTCCAAGTGCAAGGGAAAATTATTTTTTCTCTTGTTACTATTGTTTTTAATTAACCAACAAAGATAAAACCCAAACAAACACCTTCTGGCTTTCCAAATCACCTCAAGTGCTGAATGTCATCATACAATGATAAAGGTAGATTTTCTCAAAACTTGTCCAGCACCTCCAGGCTTTGGCTTCCTCTGTTGGAAACACTAGGATAAATGGTTTTATTTATAGGAGTTCATTATTTCCACTTTCTTTCCCAACTTCTACAAACTCTGAAAAGGTTTGGACACGTTATTGGGAGAAGACTCCAGTCTCGTATTATTTTACACAAATCTGTCTGTTTGCTATTATTTAAGCGTAGTGTTGAGCTAAGCTTAATGCTGCTGTAGTATGAAAATAAGAAAAACTCTAAAATTAATTGTAATCCCAGCATAGGCAGTTTTAAACAGTTCCGCAGAATGGGGTTGACCAAACCTAAAGGTTTTCTCTGCTGCTTTTGAAGTTACCTCAAGTACAGGGGCAGTTTAGGTACAAGAAATGGTATTTTAGCTCAGCTGAATTGCTAAACTTCATGACCTGATGTACTGCTGACCAATGAAACTTGAGTACCTCTGTACAGCCCCGTCCTTCACAGCTGTCTTGCAGGGGATGTAATAAATTTGGAGCATAGAGGGAGAGAAGGAGAATTTGCAAATGAAAGAAAATAAAGATCTTTAAAAATCTATGACATTAGAAACTCAACAAGGGAGCGTTTGGAGAATGAGATCTTTAAAAATAATTGCGGTCCTGTGCACTCCGAATGATTAGCCATGATACTAGGAAAATGTGCCTTATTTCAACACTAGATTAACCCCGAGGATTTGGGGCCATTGCAACACATCCCTGTTTTCCTTCGGTGAATGTGATGATGAAGGAGAACTTCTCCACTGCTGTGAGAAGCTGATCCCAAGTAAAATAAAAAGACAATAGTTCTTGGCTACACCGTGAAAACCAGCCAAGAGTTTCCAAACTGTGATCAAACACCTCATGTGTACTGCCAAGGAAGATGTCAAACCATCTGGGGTTCTGCAACTATTTTCTTTAGCTGCTCTGCAACCGTGAGGATCCCAAGATTGAGAAGAGCCTTGCAGCAAGGGTAACAATTCCTGAACCTGCTTTTAATGTGAAGTTGGATTTGTTTATGAAATGGGTCACATGAAGTGCCAGCATGTGATGGGCATTTCAGCCTTAGGATCCATCTACCCGTGGAACCTATCTGTTCAGCAGAGGGTGAACTTTCACAAATAAATAAACCAACAGTTTTCAACCTGTGCACTGCAGACCCATAGGGGTCCATGGTTTATTTCCAAGAGATCTGCAGAATATAACTAGGAAAATCCTATCATCGTCAGGTTTAAATGTGTTGTGAGGGAATCTGCATGTCCGTGAGTGAATATTGAGGTCTCTGTAAAACAAATTCAAACTGTTAAGCCACTAAAGCATCATCTGGTAAGAGAAAAGTAAGGCAAAAAGTAAATAATAGAATACTACACTTGCAAATCACTGCTCCACTGTGGAAGTAAACACAGAAGAGTAAATGCATAAATTGCACAACATTAAATGCAAAAGAAAAAAAGTCTTCCAAAACAAAAGCCGTCATTGGGGCTGGTGGGTTTCATCTGGGCTTCATAGAGCCGTGTCCTCTGTATGCACAGCACTGCATCATGGCATATATAGCTCAACATCTCTGTGTGTTATTAACCAAACTGAAGTGGATTACAGCCAAACTGTCTTGCTTTCCTGGCTACGTATCAGAACCAACCAGAATTTAACAAGCACTTACCACGATTTTGATGTACAGCCATAATCCAGGTCTGCTTGATTTGCAAAGTTCAGTGAACTCGTAGCTGGACTGGGATGAGTACCATTTTTCCCACCACCCAGCAATGATACAAGCCTGCTTTGAAAGCTTCAGTCTTTAGACCTGAGAAAATTCAGCCTTGTGATTTTGTATTTTCTCCCTTTGTACAATAATGGTATATCCCAGAGCTAAAAGCAATGCTTGTTTCCAGAAAAAAAAAACCAACAACAGAAAATCTTCGTTGAATTAATTCCTTGCGCATATACAACACGACATTCATCTCAGCAGCTGATCGATGTGCAGCTCAGTGAAACCTACTCCCATCACAGCTGGGACAGCCTTCTGGGCTGGGGTTTTTCCTAGCCGTTCACTGTGCCTTAGACTCCATCGATGCTTCTGGGGAGTTACAGCTAAGAGAAAGGAGACTCTGAGTTCTGGAAACATGTATGTGGGAGCAAAATCCCCGTTGAGTCACCTGGCTGCACAAGTACTGTGTCCTCAGCTGCCTCAGCCCCGCTTGGGCTTCTCTGCATGGCAGAGCAGACAGCCAAGGTAAGTGCAAATGCTAAAAGTGAAGTGTGTTTAGGTATTCATCAAGATAAGACACTTCTAGGGTGATGTGAAAAACTGATCTATGCTTGGAAGCATGCATAAGAATAGAGATTATACCTGCAATTATGCCAGGTAGGAGAAAAATGCAAGGCAAAGAGCCAAGATCAAGGAAAAAAATACCTTCCTGTGGTATATTATTGTGCAATTAGTTATGTGTGATAGGGAGCAGATGGGGATCCATCTTACTACGAAACTTGGCAGCAAAGAAACCCTAAGAGCCCCGTAAACTGTTCCCATATGACAGTCCCTAAATTCCTAGACATGACCCATGTTCAGTCTTCAAAGGTACATCTGTAGGGTGCACAAATCTTTTACTCCCTGTCACCATGCTTGAAAAAATCCCCACTTACGCTGCTGTATGAAGCCAGCCACAATGCATTCATTAGAAATGTGTTTGCATGCTGTCTTCTTACACGGGAGGAAGGCATTTTTGGGAGGCCAAGAGCACAGCCTAGGACTGAACATGAGATGAGAGCAGTCCAATAACAGAAGGCACGAACCCAGAATGCTCCACCACTAAATAATCTCCTATACCACTGAGGATTCGCTTTCCGCTAACCATCCCCTAATTAATGCCGGTAGGCCCTGCTGTAATTCCATGCCTGCATCACAGTCCGAGTCTAAGCCTACTCCCACAGACATCAATGTCGAACTTGCCATTTATTTCAGTAACAGCAGGATTGGACCACAAACATCCACCTTTGCTCGACCTTCACCAGGCAAGGGAGTTAAAGCTTCTCTGCCTCTGGTTTTTCTCTTCTTCTTCCCCTACTGGAAACTGTAGGATACTAAAAAGTTGCACCTGAAATGACACCAAGAGCTGCTGCATATGCTATGCATAGCCCTCAGCACGAAAAAATGCATAAAGGGCATTTTAAGGGAGGTATCATTTAATGAAGTATAATCGGGGGTTTCTAAAATTAATAACACCAGAAAGGTTTTGCATGGACCCAGAAGCACGCCACATTTTCCAGTGATGTGCCTCCCATATGTTATAGAAAACCAACCCGAGCCCAAACTTTGCTGCTTCTTCTTTGATGTGGGTGATTGGTGTGACCACGATTTATCCCTCCTGCCCAAGCACTGCTGCACATTTACCATGGCAGTCCAGCACCACCAAGCAGTAGCATTCACCGATCTGTCCTTGATTTCATATTGTGAAATTACATATTGTGATGAATCTCACTGGCTTCAGGTGGCAGCAAGTGTGTTTGTGGCTGCAAGAGAAGATGTTCAAAGCCCTTACTGTGGTTTTCAGGCATGTCAGTCCCAAATCCAAGCCACTTTGATGTGACCTCATGCCCTGGTTTAACAGTTTACAGTCTTCTCTTAGCTTTTTTCCCTATTTCATAAAAATTTGTGGGACTGATTTTAACAAGCAAAACCATTCATTTTCATAATTCTAGTCTTCCACTGGAGGCAGTGAGGGGAGCTGCACGGCTGCAACAAGTTCCAAATCGTTCATTTGAAACACCATCATGAAATAATAAAATGTGTTTGTTGAAAGAAAAGAGTCCAACAATCTCTGTGCAGGCAGCTTGTTAGGGCCAACTTGCCTTTCTCGATGGCATTGGCACAGAGAAACTTGAGCAAAGTCAAATTTTGTTAATTTGGTGTGAATTCTGCATGACTGTCAAACAAATTGACTCTTGAAATGAGTGGTTTTCTTCCTGCAAATGGCATTTTTCCTTCTCTAGAATCACTTTCATTAAATCCTTCCACTGAAATGTGCTTGGTGTTTAATGATAGATGTATTGCATATTTAAATGCAGTTGATTTATTCAAATTAGTTCTATTGATCTTTAGCAAATTTATAAAAAATATCTCAGTACTTTCTTGTTGAATGTAGATGAAACCAAGGATGTCTGTCTTCTTATGGTAGCAGCAGAAGAGAGTAAATACAGTCAGAATCACACCCAGGGCACGTTGAAAGGAGAGAAAATGCCTTCCCACAATGAAACCAACCCACCAACCCCCATCAGAGAGCCTTGGCCCTTCTTACTTTGTGAGAGTTTTTCATGAACTCTCTCCCCTCTTTCAAGCACTCTACAGATGATATTAAGGTACTGAAAGGGCTTTACACAATCAGACATGTCTTCAAAATATCATTATGTTTTTAAATTATCCTTTCATCATAATATGAAATGAGTTTTTCTCCTTCCTTGAATACTTCTATCCACTGCACCAAGCATTCAACTGGACCCATCTCCTTCCCTTCTTCCTCCTGTACTCTATGTCTCTTCCAGGACCATCCCACCATTTATCCTCCCCAGATCTCTGTTTTCCAATGTCAAGCCCTGGATCCTAGCAATGATGCTATGCTGGAAAAATAATGTATTTTATATTTGGCCTTCAAGAAGTCTTATGAGATTTACAAATTTTAAGTGAGAAAGGGAAAGGTGCAATTATCAATAGCTATTACTTTTGTCAGCTTCTTTATATATCTATACTTCATTGTTTTGTGTTCTTTCTACCTGCAGAGGATGCATCCATTTCTCTTCTCAGTCTTTCATGCCTCTAAACAAGGCAAGAGCCTTGATGTCATACTCTCTTTTCAATCTGCTATATAGACTTCTTTGCCCATACAACTTACAGCAGTTGTGAGATCTGGGAATTTGGCATGGGCCAAGTATTTCACTGGATGGGATATGCTTTTCTGATGTTTTTTTTCTGGCAAACCTAGAAGCAGGCTGAAGCCTCCTGTCTGTCCATGGACACTCCCTGCCTGCTTGGTCCTTAGTGTGACAGGCATCATTTGCCCTCACAGCACACCTGATTGTGGCCTTTCTGGATCATATGGTGGGATCAACAGGGTGAGGGGAGAGATGAAAGCAGCCAGGCGTGACTCACCTTGGTGTTTCCCATCCACATCACAGGGGAGTGTCCCTGCCAAACCAATTCTGCTGAACTTGCAAGTAAAATAATTTGATTGTGGATGTTCAGGGGAGTAAAATGAACAAAAATGTCCATAAGGTCCTTTTCAGGAGGTTGCACACAATATGGTCAGGGTCAGGGTGAAGCTGAGAAAAACACCTCAGCTAAGCGTTAGAGGATTTTGTATTCAACAACTCTTATGGCCGGAAAAGAGACTGGATCTGAACTTTAGTTGTTTCCACTTATCCCTCACTTACTAATCCAGAATTTCTAACATTTGTAATATTCTGCTTTATTATTATGCGTTAGCGTAAGCTTATAATGAACAAGGTATGAGATATACATGGCGCAGCATATTATGAACAGCTCTGATTGACGGTGCCGTGCAGTGATGACAGCACTGTGTTTTCCTTTCATTTCTGGAGACTAAGTGACTTACATGTGGTCCCATTTAAAGGATGTCTGGGTGACAGCTGCATTCTCCTATGTGCTTATGAGAGGAAAATGGAACTTTTCAGTCCCGAAATACTGTAAAAAGGGGTTATGTAAAAAGGCTGCATGTAGCTATTGAAGCGGGAAAATATCCTCTCCAGACAACGTGACTTCCTGTTTACAAAATACAAGCATTTTGGACATAGTCTTGAAATATCACGCAAGATTTTTGATGCTTTCCAGAGCAGTGTCCAGCTTGGGATCAGAATGTTTTTTTGAGAGCACTGTCCTCAGAGAATGAGATTTCTTTGAGTCTGTATGCCTGAAACCACCAGCCTGTTTCACAAATATTTAAACACAGAAACCTCATGTTTTACGGATGCTGAGCCTGTGCCCATAGGGACATCCTTCCAGAAATAAGGAGCCCACTGCCCTTGTCTAGATATACCTGTGACTTCTTTCTTTTCTGTTTGCAGACACTTTGCACTTTAAAAACAATGCAGCACTGAAAATGATCAAACCCACGTACCTAATGTAAAGTTAGGATGGGAAAAAGGAACTCTACTCCTGAATGCAGCCTGTTTGGTTTCTGGACACAAAGACAGGAATGTTACTAGTCTGGGAAATGTTGTGAGCTGCCATGGCTGTCCCATGAAATGCCTCTCTTCACCAAGGCCAATTTATCTCTACTGCTTTCTAAGGGTGTCTCGAAGCCAGGGGTGGGAGACATAAACATCCTCTGCAGCTCTTCCTATGGGCCATGGTTGAGGAGGACTTCTCAGCATGTATCTGCTCTCTTTTCTTGGATGCTGGCAAGCAGTAATTTTTTTCCCTTGTCCTTTTCTACAGCATGAACTGTCCCCAGAGCTCAGTGCTCATTTGCGAAGCGGAAGCCAAGGGCAATTGAGGAGCTCTTGTTGTGCTTTGGCACCAAACATCAGAGCTGAGGAGTGAGTGACTAAGCAACCAAGTCCTACCAAGATAAAATGGTCACTTTAAGCGGAGTTGTGGCCTCCAGTCACAAAGTACAAGGAGGTTGCCAACAGAGGGCTGACCCAGCAAAATGTTGGTTTATTTATACATTTTAGCATATGCTGAATGTGTGCAGTGTACTACATTCCTTGAGGGGAGAGAAGGGTGGAACGAGCCAGGGGGAACCATGTTTTGAAAAACATAATCTGTGTGCTTTATACACATGATAGGGCTGCACATCTGAGAGCTGGACAACAATTTTCAGACAGAAAATCTCCCAAGGGACTCCCAGAGGTCCCTACCTCCTGCTTAGGAATCAGACTGACACTACTGAGGGTTGGTGCATATAGCATTTACTACATCCAGTACCCAGAAGGAAAATGGGCTGTAGGCACTCCTGACACAGACTTCCCATCCCTGGTGCTGAATGCAGACATGAACCACTAAGCTCCCTCCTGCACCCACCACCATTATTCAGGGCAGTCACAGATGATGGACTGCACAAGGCTCTCCCCTGGGATGCCAAAGGTGAGCAGTTCTGCTGATTCTCTGCCATCACAGGCCCCTCATATTTGGTGTAAATTTCCTCCTCCTTTCAGCCACCTCTGTCATACAAAGGGGAGGAGATAGAGAAGGAGAATTGGTGTCTATGGTACGAAATCTGCACCAGTCTGGATCGATCCTGCTTCTCACACGTCTGCAAGAATTTCTCATTTCCTTTGGTTTCTTCAAACTTTTGTTTGCATTGTTGTTTTGTTTTACTTAATGTTGTACAGGCTACTCTGAAAAGCTGTGTCCATGAAGCAGTTAAACACGAGTGCATGTCTTCAACTAGCACAAGTCATTGTCTGGGTCATTCCCAGCATGCACACGATGTACCTCAAATGCTCCTTAGATAGTCAGAATATAGGCTGTATCTACATGAGCTAGATCTGCGTTTTTTTTCAGCACTAGAAGGCAAGCACAGAGAGCAGGAGACCTCTCTCAGGCTCCTTGCTTCTGTCTGCTCCCTAAATAAAACATTAATCACACAGACAATGTAACTGAACTCCAGGTTTCTGCCTTCTGCCTTGAAAAATGCACTATCATGTCTGAAATATTAGTATCTGGGAAGCACAATCATTGTCGTGTTTTTCTGAAATCTGACATACTCTGGAGAGTCTCTCCTCTTGAGAGCAATGACTGGGTCCAAGGGTTTGTATGAAGAATTTGTAAAATCTTCCCTGCTGATAAGCTGAGGAAGAGTGCAGTGCTCTATCCTCCACCACACCTAACCTGGATGAACCTTATGTTATTGTATAGACAAGTCCTGTTTTGGTTCAAAGCAGCTGTTTTTATTGTTTAAATTGACATTTGACTTTTTTCACCCATTGCATTTCTGCTCCTACTGCCATTCAAGGGCTATCTAATTCCACTTGAGGCCATGAGGGTTTCTTAAAGTGCATAAAATATCAGGCTGAGATGAATCGTGGATGGTCCAAGCAGAGTGTTAAGCCACGTACGAAGAATATGTCTTTCTGACAAATCCCAGAACCAGCCTGGCAAGGTTGTTGATGGAAAAGTCATACCAAAGCATGGTCAGTGTTACGTGACGGGGTGGGGGGGTGTTCAGCCAAAGTAAAAACACCATGGGGTTCATTGGGAGGAGAAGCATGGCCTTCAGGGTGTCCCAAAGGGCGTTGGTGGCCATGGGCTGGCTGCAGACTGGCCTGATGAAGGATAATCAGGGAATCTGTCCTCCTTACAGAAGGAACAAGAAGAGTAAAACTGAAAATTATTTTAAAAAGACCAAGTGTGAATCCAGGTCTCAAAAACAATAATAGGAAAAAAAAAAAAAAAAGAATTGCAGAAGTATTACCTTGCTAAATGTCTGCTGGAGTCAAGGAAAGAATATGTCTGTGTGGCATTAGGGTATAATTTATGGTGAGAAAACAAGTTAAGGGTGAAAAGAGAGAAGGAGAAGGCACTGAGAAAGTCTAGGGGCATTGTCCTCTCAGAGGTCCCATTTTTATCCCCAGGCTCTGTGCTCTGGCTGATGGAGAAAACCGTGCAGCTCACACCTTCCATCTAGCAGGGCTGCAAGTCTTAATTTAAGATGGCAGCTAAAATTGCTTCCTTTGGACTGTGACAAACCCACTCAGCTGCAGGGCAGAGAGGGCTGAGACATTTTGCAACGAATGTCTCTTACTTTGAGTGAAAGGCTGTTAGAGTAATGGGCAGCTGATTTAGCCTGAGTCCCTTCTGTAGAAACAAAGGAAAAAAAATCACACTAGTAACAACATGGAGTCAGTAATAAAAGAAGGAAAAGGGAGGCAAAAGGAAATGTTAAGTGGAAGATACTAGGCAGGTTTTGGAGTATTGCTTCCCCCATGGATGCTCATGAGACAAAGCATCTTGTCACAGTGCTGAACAAGACATGGGTGAGCTGAGTTCTTGTGCCCTTTAGAAGTGGCATGGGAATCAACAAAGAGAATCTCTGCAGTACATCAGAACCTGAGTGACTATAACATCTTCCTCATGGTGCTGGGGAGACAGCAAGGCGGCGTGCAAAGGGAGGTTACCATTCAGCTACACAAACACACTCGGCTGTCGTGACGAATCTACTTCATGACCCCATCACATCTGCCTCTATCAATCTTCAGTTGGCTTTGAATATTGAGACATGGCGCAGCAGGTTTTGATTATGGCAATGCAATCAGGGCTAGTGATGAGCTGTGGAAAAATCCTCTCTTCCCCCTTATCTCTTTATACTTAGATGGGTGGCTGGGCATTGCTGATTTTTATGCTGTTGGTGGATCAGACTCGGAAGGTTGACCAGAAAGCAGCACGCTCAGAGGGAGTGGGAAACAGATTTTCCTCACCATTTCTTTCTTTTAACACTAACAACTTGGTGACGCTTCCCAGCTCCCTGCTTCCTGCGGCCAGACGTGTATTTGTGGTTAGTGATGAAGTTTGCCCTGCTGAGCAATTCCACTTTGTTATTTTTAAATTATTATAAAAAAAAAAAAAAGAAAAAGAAAAAAGCATTAGGCATGATTTTTTTAGAGGAGGGAAGAAGGCAATCTTTTCCACATTTGATGGGAATGACACTTGCTCTAGCAGAAGTTATGAGTATGGTGCAATGCTGCTGAGTGAAGCTGGTTGGACCATGTAAGGCAGATGGCTGCACTGGAGTGTCACACCAGTTCCATCAGGCCCTAAAACAAATTAATAAATCTTAAAAAAAATAATCATTTCCTTTTTTTCCCCTGCATATCAGAGAAAGCTGAAATGAGCTCAGGGAATACCCAGGGAGTATTCACACCCTTATGGCTTTTTGTGGCTGGTTCATCTTACTGTCAGCTTTACACTGGCAGCATTTATTGGTTTACAGCAAAGTCTACAGACGTTCTGCTGCTGACATGCTATAGACCACGCGCTGCCTTGCTGGCCAGTGCTTCCCTGTTGTTTTGCCGGCTGCTGCGCATGGTGGTCAGACAAACAGAATTTGCCCACTCTAAGCTTACTTGCCAGCAAGGACTGATGGCTCCATGCTATCCCTGTGGTGTGAACGGGCTGCCAAGTCACTCAAAACCACCTCTACTGTATTTTAGCACAGACCCCCCCATTTATGCAGCATCAGCAGTGCAGGAAGAGCTTGAGTGCATCCCTGACACTCTTGCTTATGATATGGTCAGGCTGCCAAAAACCACTAAAGCGCTGTGTCACCTAACGTCAGGCTGTGATGTACTCATGCAGAGCAATGCTGACAAGAGACTGCTCCAACTTCTAGGGAAGCGCAATGCCAGCATACTATTGGGGCTCCGCAGTAGCAGAAGAAGGGGAAGGATGGCATTTGCTGCTGCTTGCAAGCACTAACATTGCTTCATCAGCTTGTGTGCAGCATATTTTGGTCTTTGGTCCAAGTTTCAGCTAAGAGAAATACCACACATAGTGGTTATTATCACCATTATCATTTTACAGAAAAAAAAAGAAACATCGGAGCTTCCCTCAGCGGAGTCACAAATGCCAGCAGTGCAGCTTTTAAAATAGGCAAATATGAAAAAAATGGCAGTTTTGTTTTTTTCTTAGATATTTTATTTTTTTACAAGACTGGTGTGGCTCAAGTCACATTTTCTGGGGAAAGAAAAGTACAAGTCCCACAGCCTGGAATGGCCACATTTCCTGAGCTCTGAATCAGAGCCCTTGATAACAGGGAACCAATGATATGTTTGGAACTGTGCAATCTAGAGGCTAAACAGCAGCATCAGACCAAAGACCAGTTCAGTTCTTCTAGGCAGAGCACACATTCATTGCAGAGTCTCATGGTGTTGTTCAGGGGCCAACTCAAATGGAAGCAAAAAGCTTCCAGGGAACTACTCTTGAGAGGGTGAAGGGATATTCAGAGGAAGATGCTTCGCAATGGCTTCATCATCTCCAGGACATCTCATCTGCATCCATGCTAATAAATGAAGCAGGACCAAAGATGAGTAGCCCATGGATGCCTGTACTAGTCTGTACTCTTCAGTTGCTCACATGCTGCTGTTCTACCTGCCCAGGGGTCCTTCAGGGAGTTCAGCACAAGCAGAATTAAATACAAATCATAGACAGGGCAGGTCCCTCTCTGCCTACAGACTGGTCCCCAGTTTGAGCCCTAGTGGCTGTGGGTCTTCTAAGACTAAAGACTGCCAGTGGCTGAGCTGAGGCCAAGGCTGATGATGAGAGATGGTGGTCCCCTCTGTCCTGTGGTCCATACTATCCTCACACCCAAAAGCCTCCCAGGAGATAAAGGAGTGCTATCACACCATGTCACACGGTTCCTCTGGCCCTGGCAAAGCCCTTGTGGGAACTTTTGTACCTTGTATGGATTTATAAAAGAATAGTCACATTTTGGGACAGGGAAGGTTTCTGTATGATGCACCTACAGCCCTCCTTTCCTTGTATTTTTTTTTGTTGAGCATGGGTGTCCTAGAGGCTCTCAGCCATGTCAGTAAATGCTTTGAAGTCCCCACTTTCCCCACCAGGAATAAGGGTGCTCGAGGTATGAAGGGATGCTGTCATCAGGCAGATCGTGGTACCCAATTTATGCAGTTCCTGGTGATTTCCTGTATTGTCTTTTAGTTACTCAGACATCACTACTCAATTTGAGCACAAAGTGCTGCTTCACTCTGAATTGTCCCAGCTCTGCTTCCTGAGCTCCTCAGCTTGTACCCTCCCCAGTCAGTGTTTGGATTATGATCACAATCGGCACTTTTGCACTTTCCACTTATTTATGCTATGTAACGGCATCATATTACACCCATTTGGCACTGACATGCAGGGGAATCTATTAAATCAACCCCAAAACCCAATATGATACCACTTAGTATACTCCTAAAGCTGCTTAGACAGTCTCCTGGAGGTGTCAGTTGGATCTCCTCTTTCTACGTTCTCCAGAGTGAATTAAGTTCTTCCCTCTAAATATATACAGCCTAGGTGGGACAGAAAACAAAACAGACCATTTCTTTGAGGCCACTTGGCTGGAGGCTCTGAAAAATGCCTGTGATGGTAAGGAAAAATAAAACAATCCCAGATGGTACCACAGCTTTGCCAAGCCTCCTCTGTTCCCCTCTATGAATTTTGCCACTTTGGTGCTCAAAGCCAGCCAGAAGCAGATCAAAGGGACACCCTCACAGGCTGGCTCAGCTGGCTGCCGGCCACCATAACTAAGCACTTTCCCATTCAGGCTGCAAATGGCAAGGGGACTTTTCCTATCCTTTTATTTCCCTTTTTCTTCTGGTTCAGTGTGAATGACAAATAATGTCTTAAACTCATCGAGGAAATTACCTCAGATTTTAAATTCCTTCCTGGGGCAGCTTTGAATATTTAAATATATGTGTGTGCTTTCTGCTTCTTTCTTCTCTCCTATGTATCCGATAAACAGCTTCCTCTCTAGAAACGAATAGGGGATGATATCATAGCTCAGTGAAATGCACTTGTTGCTTTATCCCTCCCTGTGTTTCTAAGGGCTCACTCAAATTTCACTGAAGTTGGCTCTATTTCAAAGCCTACTATGATGGATCACTGGGCTAGATTTCTCCTCTCACTTTTACCATTACAGAGGTATATAAGACAGCAAAATTAATAATACTGTGATTTTACTAGCAAATGTTATATATTAACAACCACGCACTCTTGGATGTAGGTATTTGCCATGACTGACTTGCTGGCTTATTTAAGCACTTCCCTCTCTGTAAGGTCTGGGTCCTTATAGCAGCTCTGACACATCCATTTCTATTTCATAGAAAGAAGGAAAGAAGCACAGGCACATAGAGACAGGAGTCACCTCACTCACCCACAGCTACCTACATTAATTAGCTCCCATTTTAGCCAATGAAGAGATACTGGCACCTCCAAGGTGTGGATCATAGATGTCCACAATATACTCTGGAGACTTAGCCCTCTGTTCACCGAGTACAGACGTCGTTGCGTCACAGTGAAATGAAAACTGCCCTAGCTGCCTTAGCTGAGAGCCCGTATCAAACGTTTATGGGATGAAAGTGCATTAAATCTTACTCTTCCACACCTTTGAACTTCATGGTCACTTCTTCAGAGTCCCAGCACTTGCCTCTGAGCTCAGTCCCACCCTAAACTTAGCAAAGATCAGATCTCTGGGCCATCTACAGAGAAGCATTTGCAGAACAGAGATTACACGTTGTGGACACAATGGTGCTCAGGATTTCAATGGAGAAAAATACATTTATCCAAGGAAAGATAATTTCAAGCTGAACATATTTTAAAGATTATTGTCATTGTTACAGCTACTTCTATACAAAGGTAAGTTTCTTCTGCTGCATAAAGTAGGGAATGTTTATACAGGTTTGCAATCTTTCATTAACAATGGCCCTCCTAGGCCAGGAAGACAGTGTCTTATGAAAAAACATATGGTGCTTTTTTAAGGATTAATCCTCATAAACCATTTGATTTCTTCTGATCCTATCCAAATTCCTTCTATAAAATTGAAGATTATTAAAAACCTCATTTTTAAGAAAGCTTGACACTTATAGCTTTTCTTTTTAGGGGGAGAGGAATAAATATTTACAGTTTGTTATACTTTCCCTAACATGATTTGCAACTTCATCAAGCAATCACCAAAGAAAGAAGAGGGAGACTCATGGTGCCTGGCGTGCTTTTTCTCAGGGATGTTGATTCAATTTTCATCTTGGTAAGTGAACTTCATTCTGTAAAGTGCCTGAGCACCTCACGCAAAAGAAGTCAGAATAACCCTGTTTAAGAGTGATTCTGAAGAAGACAGATCCACAGAAGAGCTAAGGAGGGTTAGATATCAGGTTTGCATCCAAACCTCAGTCAGTGGAAAAAGGATGATATGTCCACAATTATGTTTCTCCAGCTGTTCTGTTAATATCTTTGCCACATGAGTGTAAAATGCTACATCTTCTTCCTCCAGAGAATTCAGTCATACTGTTTCTGCACCAACGGTGATAAAAAATATACCATTCAAGCTAGGCTTATCATGAAGGTATTTAAAGACAGGCAGACAAGCTGAGGCAAAGGCAGTTGGTTACAGAAGGCTGATAAAGGCCAATGGATGAGAAAAGCTTAGGACTTGGTGTGAGTAATGTTTCACGGTTTGTTTGTTAGAGCTGATTTTTTGAACGGTCAAATGCATGTTTTTTTATACATACAGGCATCATTATGCTCTGTCTCACTGGTGCTCACACTGCACCCATGAGGCAAAGTTTTGAGGCTACTGGGACCTAGGAATTCATTTCTCATCCAGACCACAACAGAAGAAATACCACTGCCAGATCACTGCAGCTGACTCCACTGGACAGTTTAGACCAGGATGAACATCAGTTCAGGGTGATGAAGATAGTAAATGAAAAGACTAATTAAAGTTATGCTTAAAATGGCACTGTGCCATGCCAAGTCTCACTGAACACAAATATCTATGAACAAAGAAAAGGAGTTTATATACCTAAAAACTCTAATAATGTGAAGTTTCCAGCTTGCAGTGGGAGATGCTGGTTGGTTCTACACCATTTGGACATATTTTTGAGTACAGGAGATGTCATACATCTGAGGCAAGCACCTGAGAAATTTTTTAGCACAATTTTAATGAACTGCTTAGTTCATCAAAATAAAGACAAACCAAGCAGAAAGACTAGCAAATGAATCCTCAGCCTAGGACAAAGCAGCAAACTCATAACTGATGAAAAGAGCAGCAGACATCAAAGTAAGGAGGATTTAATTTTCAACACACCTGGATGTCACTTCTCCCCCCACCTCACCATCAATGTTTCATGTCAGCAGAAATACATTGGACCCCTCAAGAGCAATAGTAAAGACTTGGGAAAAGATCCAGCATGCACTGAAAGTTTTCAATAACCATGCTCATCATGAGCTCAAGCCCAGTGAGACAGAGTATTGGTTTGCACATTTGGGGTTTTTTTCTCAGGTAAAACTTTTCACCTCCTCGTTCAGTGAGAACAAGTCATTAGACATTTTTAGGATCTTGCCTTTCTTGCATGAGTTGACAGCCCAAGAGTATTTGACAAAAGTTGGGAAAATGCCAGGTTTTCATTAAACCTCTTGTAAACCCCAAGCTGCTGTCCTGCGAGGCTACATCTGGCAAGGAAGCCATCTGCAATGCGTATAGTCTTGCTCCAACAAAACGACAGCAGTGTGAAAAACTCTTTTCTCTGGTCGGCAGTGAACTGTAAAAGTAACATTAGTAATAGCTTCTGCAGGCTCAGTAATGACATAATTGACATTGGCTGAAAGCACAAGCCCCAGCCGCGAGATCTTGCCAAGGCTCTGGATTGATTCATATCATCCTTCAAAAGTAGAGGTTATTGTCAATAGCCCTCTTGGACACTGCTTCTCACATCGGTGTTGAGACTACTTTCCTTCTGAGCAGCGTCTGCAGCAAAATCTCACTGAGTATGAGCCTCCTGACCCCAGCTCTAGTTAAAAAAAAATAGTAGAGGTCTGTTCTGCTTGACTGAAGCCATTTGCTTGATCCACAAACATGGTCTGTATTTCCAATTGTTTAAAAACCTGCAGTTTCACAGAGAAGTGCTCATTGCACCTAGTAATCTCTTGTATCTGTAGCAACATGACTTGGTGCATTTTTTATAATGCAGAACCACAGTGTGGAGACTGGGCTCTAAGCCATCTGCACATATGTTTCTTGGATGCCTGATATTTTCATTTTGCTTCAGATGAGCTGCACTGTTAGGGGGCTCCCATTTATAGCATCCGGGATTTTTTCCAGTATGTTGTGCTCACCCCGTCTGCAAACCCCTCAGCCCCCTTCACCCCCATGACTCAAGAAATACAAACCCCAGCAGATGTCAAAAAAAAAAAAAAAAAGAGAGAGAGACAAAAAGAAAAGTACTGATTTGCTCAAATCTCTTGCTAAAGAAATTGCCCCCCAGCTCCCTTTGTGTTTAAAAGCTTGAGGCCCCTGTTTTAGAGAAATCCTAGAAATACAATTTAAAGACCTCAGTGGGACCATGCAGCGCTGAGAGACTGCCTGCTTACCGATGGAGAATGTTTAGAAAAACAACACCTAATGCCACCAAGGTTTCTAATCACACCTCTCCCCTTCTACACATTTCACGGAGAGCCTGGCTTGCAGTGCAGCAACTTTTCCTGCATTATTTAGACAAGTAAGTGACAAAAAAACACTGGACTGTAGCCTGAACTCTTTACTAAGTCTTCAGACTTTCCTGACTCAGGCAGCAAGTGTGAGTTTAACCAGCTGAAGGAAGACCAAAAGAAGATGAAAAAGAAAAACAGATAGCAAAGGATTATTGAGTAGCACAAAACCAAGTGCCTGGTCTTGACCCTTCCCTGTGCCATGAGTGAATACACATTTGTGAAGATCAGAGGGGTCTCATTGCTGACTGACGTAGGACAGGGACAAAAAAACACTGATAATGTGATTTTTGTTTTAAAAGATGTCAGGGCCAAATGGCCAAATCCAAAGCTGGTGTCAAGGGGTGTACTTCTCTCAGATTCCTTCCTGCTCAGAGTGCCCGGGGGTTTGATGCGGGAAAAGATGAAAAAATCAAAGCCCACACCTGAGCTGAAATGTGATGGTTCAGCTGTTGATGATATTAATGAATGCTGGGTTGGCCAGCGAGACATCTCTCACTACACTGCTTGACATCCTTGCAGGGTGACCTCTGCTCCTTCTCAGCAGCCTCCTCATTGGACTCCATGGTTTTGTCCCTGCTTTTGTAAGACTCCCAGGATCAGACTAATAAAGGGATTCCTCTGAGCTCCATTTCTCCCGCAGTTCCCTCCTTTTGCCATCTGTGATGCCAGAAGCAGAGCCCACACAGACTGCCAGACTGACTGTGTTTCCAAAGCCAGCACTTGAAACCAAGGTCAGGATGCTGGGAACAGGCTCTGAATATGCCCTTCTATGGCTATAGTGTCCATTGGCTCTTTTCTTTCCCCTGGTTTGAAGCTCCCACAGGCCATAATCTGTGGTCGCTTTTTTGTTTCACACTGACTCTTCTACATGAGCCTTTGGGGGATGTTGATGGCCAGCTTGTTGGGTGGGAGGCAGGGAATTCATAAGCTTGCCGGGGCTTGTCTGCCAGAGCTCCCAGCTGGCAATGCAAGGCTCCTCCACAAAGGAAAAATCATGGTCCCTTTTCAACACCCATGCTGATGGAGAGTTGCACAAGCTAGTCATGAAGCAGGGATGGGTCTCAACATGATTTTGTAACACGGATACCCCAGGACAATAGAGCTTAACTGATGCCTTCCAAAAATAAAGCCATCCTCTCCTAAGCATGGCCTGAAGGATGCAAGATTTGAAGGATGCAAGATTTTAAAAGCTCCAGTGCCTCCTGCACAGCTGCTGTCTCCGTTGAACGATGCATCTCTGCTTCAGAGAAGGGTCAAAGGACACCAGGATGGGCAGACACTCTCCATGTCACCGAGACAGCATTTTTTGGTGTGCCAAGGAAAGCCTGGTACTTTGGGGCACCACCAGGCAGATTTCCCCAGTCAGTGGGGACTTTGGGCCAGTCACCCCAGAGTTGCCTTCCCTTCAGAAACCTTTCCACATTGAGGATTTCTGCTTGATGATGCCTCGTAAATCACTCCCTGGGGAGACCTCGGCCCTTTCAGATTGCTGTTCTCACTGGCTGGATGAGTATTAATTCATCAGTCCTGTTAAAGTGGAGTCGGAGCTGATTGCAAAAAGGAAAAATCTGTAATGCAGGCAGGGAAACAGGCAACCTGGGCAGAAATCTGGTCAAGGGTAGTCACTTCCACCATTTGTATGAGGATTCAGGAAGTCCATTACAAAGTACTCTATCACTGTCACTTCATTCCAGCTAGATTACAAAAGATTAATAGTTCAGCTCCTCCTACACCCTGCCAGTGTGTTGCACAAGGTGGTGTTATCAGTCCCTTGGTGTGTGCCAGAATTTCCCAGGACTTTGAGGAGATTTTTTTTGACTCTCTAATACCTTAATAATCTAAGCCAAATCATCACAGGAGCCATTAGTGTCCTTCTAGGCATGTTGATGGAAGAAACATACAGTGGTAACAACAGGGAAATAGCATCATGGTTTTGGGATGCAGGACTGAGGCTGTGATGTCTAAGAGTGACACAGCTGCACTTCCTGGAGAAGGAAGCTTCTTTTTATTAGGTTGCTTCTCAAGCCGCTGTTACTGTCACCACACACCACAGGCCATTAATAACTCTGGGATGCAGCACGAGGGCGATAAGCAAGGCCATTACACACCGCATTCCTGTCTTTGGCCCCAATCTTGTGGTCCTGAGGAATTCAACTTGATCTCCAGATGATTTATAGCCTCTGCTTTTGCTTTTTCTTAATCTTTTCCCAGTTAGCCTGACTTTGATGTGAATTAGCTTTGAGTGAGGAAACCATGACAGCAACCACAAGCAAAAATAGGCATTTGCCAGAGTCTTCACGCTTCCACTACCTATTTACACACCTTGAAACCAAGCATCAGATACCCTTATGCTATTAGCCAGGCATCTTGTCACTATTCAGATGACATCTATACTTCCACATCCTCCACTTTCACCCAGGACCATGATATACTACTATACGTGGCTACCAACCATACATAAAATTCAGAGGGATCAGAGTAAGATGTTAGTTTATGGATGGGAAGGAGGGCAGACCCAAATAGCTTAGCCACACCTGCTCCCTGCCTCGAGCAGTTATAACTGCAGAGGTGGAGAGAGTTTCTATTATATGTTCATTCCTCAAAATGGGATGTGAGGAAGAGAAAGATTGTGAATGGATTCAAACCTGGTGAATAGTTTCTGTGAAAAGAAGGAATGACAGCCTTTGAAAATATCCCTATTTTTCTATTAGTGTTTCTTAAATGCAAAGATTGGCCATGCAAATGCTGCACCGTTTCTTTCATTTTGCTGTTTTCTGGATGTTCATGTGTTTCATCTCTGCTTTTCAAAATGCTTTGCTTTCAAAAAATTAACTTGAACCAAGGAAAAGATTATCAAAAAGATTATATAGCCCCCAAATGAAGTAAAATATTGAATCTCACGTTCAGCCAAAAGTTACAGGTTGATCCACTAATGAAAGTTTCTCTTATCTCTTCCATTTCATTGATAAAAGAAATATGATTTGAGCATTGGACTAGATACAAACTGGTATTCCCTCTCCAGTGATCAGCAGACCGTAAGAACTAAAGGAGAAGAAATGTAAGCTGAAAAGACATGTTATTAGTATAATTATTAATATCGCTGCTGTAGTAGCTACTGGTCCTTGGGTACACAGGCAAATCTTGGTGGTGAAGACGGGTACATACCTCCCTAGTCTGGGGTCCAGAATTACGGACCTGTTTGTATTGTTTTCTTCAAAGCTAATCTGACTAGGGATGCCAAAATACCTGGTTGCCCCTTTTGCTTGGTCTGGTTGGTCTCTGCACAGGGCAGTGAGCAAATAATAATGAATTTAAAAGAGTTGGATAGCTGGCAGAACAAAATGTCAGACTGAAGATCTTGGACACAAATGTACAGGTTGTTCTGATCAACTCCCTTTGAGAAATTGTCTGCTGAAAGACTTGGGTGCTTCTGTACCTTATAGTTCATACATAACAACTTACGTACATTGCCTTGCATTTTTCATTGTCATAATCAGGTAAAGGGTCTTCACTGGTGAGTCTGGATTTTGTGGTCACAGCAAATGCAAGAATAAGCTGCGCACTTTAACTGAAGCAAAGCATGGTCTTAGAGCCATTTTTCCCACATGCTTCTTCAGGGCTGGCTCTTAATTCACTGCTGGCAAAAAAAAACACAAAGATTTTTTTCTTTATTCTTCTAGAGTTTCTTATTCCACTAAGGACATATAATCATTTTAAACTTAGTGGGAATTTAATCAGAAAGGAGCGACGCAGTGACTGGTCACCAGCTGAGCTCTGCAAAGCTCCAACGAATGGGGACCAAGCCCCAGTTCAGCCTGCCAGAGCTGTCTTTTTGGTTTGGAAATCATTACTGCTGCCTCCTGCGGACGGCTCTGTGGTCGTGGCAACTGATTACAGTAACAGCAGAATTAAAACCCTTCACCTGTTGTGGCTCTCGCTCAGCTTTATTGCATGCCAAGTGCTACCTTTGCTGGTAACAGGCTGCAAAACTCCACAGCATCTTACAAATGCGGCAGATGGTTTGCCTTAGTAGGGGGGGGCAGGAGAGGAGGAGGAAAGGGAATTGCTGACAGGTCATGAAGAAGAAAGGTGGGAGGAAAAACAGCAAAATGGAACCGTCCTATGTTCTTTTATAACTCCGTTAGTTGACACAGTAAATAAGAGTGGTACAAACTGTTTTATCTGGGAGGGATGTTATGCTGCCGAGTGGAGAACAAGCTGAAAGTCTCCACCAATTAATTCTCACTGTGTTAGAGCACTTAAAGAAAAATAATCCAGAAGAGCCAGGAAGGTCTCAAAATATAACCCCAAACTAAACTTGGTCCCATTTGGTGCCTCATTAATATCAGTCTAATTTTCTATCCTGTTCCCATACCTCTGAGTTCAGTCTGAGATTTTGTTTTAAATGTCTCTGAAATTCGCAGTTGTTCTGGTCAAGGGTTTTGCTTTGGCACTTGCTTAACTCTTCCTGGCTATTCTTCTGTCACGGGAGGTCCAAGAGTATTTCCAGGTTTATCAGCAACATTTCTTCTGAAAGTTGCTCCTCTAACCCTGCATTTTTGTGTGTGTTGCTGATAACCCATGTCTGAAATAATGGTGTGACTGTGTGCTTGGCTGGAATCCACCTGTATGTTAAAAACGTACATGCCGGAATGGTCTGGTTTTGCCAGCTATATTCCCACTGAGGAGCCTTCTAAGCTAATGAAGACATTCAGGAGGAACGAAGCAAATCCTCAGTGAAATATCAGGGAACTTCAGTTGAACATTTCTCCTCTGCTTTTACATTCTACGCTTCTCAGATGTCTCTTTTAAGCAAACAACAAACTGCCTCTTCTTCCCCAGCCTCATCAACATCTGTAAAGACATCCTCTGTTTTCTTCTTCAACTTTGACACTTCCAAGCCAACAGCAACATCAAAGAAATTTGCAGAACTTCTGAGGTTAGCAGCAAAAAGGAAAGGTGGGATGCCAAAGTTGCTGTGGTACAGCAGGAAAGTAGGAAAGTTTTGTTGGTCTGGTTAGAACAAACCATAAACAAATACAGCTACTACAAGCAGAAAAAAAATAAATCCAACGGATCTCCAGCTCACAGGACTCTCTTAGAAGACCCACTGATTGTGGGGGTCTTCAAAGACAAAAAATAAGAGATGTAGATTATTTGTTCTTCTGCAGAAGAAGAAACTTGATGTGGAGAAAACCCACCTGCTTTCCATTTTTAGGGCATTTTTCCATTCTTGGGAAAGGCTGTGGGCAATTGTGTAACTATATAAAAGCTGTTTTATTTCCACGATTAGAAAAAAAATATATGCAGGATTTGCAACTGTTCTGAGGACAAAATGCGTGACAAGAATGAATGACTCCTTTTTATTAATACGTATGTCTTTTAGCTAAGCTTTTAGTGGAAAAACAGCTCTAAAAAGTCTAAATGTGACTTGAAGTCTGATGCTCTGCTAACTTGGCAAATACCTGAGGATAAAGTATGGAGAAGAGCTAACCTATAAAGTATCCTGCATTTTAACAGCCTGTTTCTCCATTAAGCATTTTTAGACATCAATAGAACAAATTGTCCTGTATTGTATGTTACATGTGAGTGTGCTGTAAAAACATTAAGACTTTTGTCAGCTTGCTTCTTTAACCCTTAAAGATGTTACTGATGGCTGGTCCTCCAAAGTCGTTGTCCTCTGGCTTTTGTTGAAAAGCTGCTGTTGATTTTCTGGCTGTGCAGCCACTTCATCAGTCGTTTGCACCCTCAAGAAGATTCAGATGCTGGTGGTGATTTTATTACAGTTGCTATTGTTATTTGCTTTTGAGCTTCTCCATAGACCAGGATGCTCTCAGATGAAGAAATACATAAACATTAAGCAAAAAGACACCAAAGGCGTTTGTAATTTCATCCTCAGTGAGGCAGGTTCTGCAGGGCAGGAACACCCCTGCAAAATGTTGGCAAAAAAACATCTGTAGCCCATACAGTTATATTCATGTCCTTGGGCTCTTTCACTTGAAAAACTAAAGCATTACAAATGTAAATCTAACCTTGGCAGCTGGAGGTATGGGAGGGATGTAGGGGTAGATAGGGTGACCCTATGTGTAGTGTTAAGGGGAAGCAGTGGGGACTCAAGACCTGTACAAGGAAAAGCTGCAGATGGGCTTTGCTGCAGCTTAGGTCTCCCGCTGTTGACAATGGTTGGTTGTTCTGGCCAGACTTTGAACCTTCTCACTGCGGTTTCTGGCACCATCTTCAATTCTTCCTGCTTCATTCTTGAGCCGGGTGACTCCCTGCATGTCCTGCCTAAACTGGGAAGCACCGATAGCCCCGCCAGTAGCTCCCATTCACACAATATTCACATCGTCCTGGTTGCTTCCTGCATATGTGATGTTGAGATAACCGCTGTCCACCCTGCCTATGGGTACGGCCTCTTGAGCAGGTTCCCACCAGGCAGAGATGGTGGTAACCGCTTGAGCAGTGGCTGCTCTGTGTGTAATTGTCCATGTGCTCACCTTAATCAATGATAAACACAAGTTGACTCACTCCACTTTCATTGAGTGATGAGGACCCCCAGGTCCCATCCCTGTTACCTCAGGACTGTCACAGAAGTGGGGCTGCCACTCTGGAGAGCCCCTTGAGCTCAATCCTAACTAGGTTAGCCACACAACATGCCTCTGCAAGAGCTATTGTCAGGCCATCACTGACTGCGATTTCATGGTGTCTCTGCTTGAAAAAAGAAACAAAATAAAAAATTCCTTGCTGCCCTTTCCCAGTGCATAGTGCTCACCTGTTCTTCACAACTGCACGTTTGGCTGTGGAGAAATTATACTCGTTTAAACTAATTCTCTCTTTCTTCTCCTAAATATATTAGTTACAGCACAGACCATTTCCAGAATCTGGTTCATACCTTGGCAGTATAATTTGGGCAAGAAAGATGATGGAGGCAACACCATTGTGCAGATGCAGGAAGTGTTTAAGCTGATCTTGTATTACAACGAATTATTCACCTTAATGATTCAATCATTCATGACAACCCTCTGGGGTAAGCACAGAAAGCAAGAGCCCTTTGCTAGTCTCACTAGCCATCAATCCATTGGTCCTCAAGCTTCAGCTGTGGACCACCAGGGCTGTAAGAAATAGAAAGAAGAGCTGTGAAATGATTGCCAACTTTCCTCCCTATGGCAGACAACCAAACATGAAATTCAGTCCAATACATTTTCTCAAGAGTGCAACCAAAAAGAAAAACCAAGTAGCATTTTTTGAAAACAGCGCAACGAGTATGCATCTTAGATGCTTTTTTATTTTTTTAGTACTCTTATGAAAAAAGGAGACATGTGATGGCACATGCATAAAAGGTGTACTCTAAGTGCTCCTCAAAAGGATCTATGAACTCCAGTTGAAAAAGCATTGAGGCAAACTGAATTACTGCAATATTTATGCCAAGTTTTAATAAGGGGGTGAGGGGTAGCAGCTGCAAGACTAACCAGGAAATAACTGAGTAGCCGGTGCTTGACCAGCTTGTGGAAGGTGTTTGTGAGGAGGTGGTGACTGAGCCTCGTGATGTAGGTGGTCCCTTCCAGCCCTACATGCCTGGGAATGGCCATGGCTTTCTCCCAAGCACCGTCGGCACTAATGTATTTATGTTCCTTTGCCATGGTATGTGAAGCAGCTTCACTGGAGCCAACAAGTTTTATACCTGGAAGCCCCATAAGAGACTCCCACGGAAATCTGAAGAATTCCCCTAAGGACTGAGATGGTGGTAGCAGCAGCAAGGTCTGCAAACATTGCCGCTGTGCTGCTCAGTGGGAAGAAATACAGTGCCATGGCCCTGTCAGCTTAGATCCCCACTCCCTTATCCCTTTTTTTTAGTGTTTTATTCCTGAACATATCGAAATCTCTCTGTCTGCTGGTGAGCATTTAGCTGAGGGGTAAACAAATCCTCCTCTCTGTCTCTCTTTGTGTTCAAACATGGGAGTTCACATCCTCTGCCTCTTCCTCTCTGCTGCTGGCCCCCTGGAAAGCAGCACACCCCAGGGACAGCACAACAAACAACGCTGAGGGGCGGCAGGGTGAGAACAAAGAGCCCTTCAACTCTGTGAAAAGCTTGTCCTGGAAAAAGGAGTCAATCCCAAGGCAGTATGCATACGGGATTAAAAAAGCACCAGGAAAGCAGAACAAAAGCGAAGATAACGAGGCTTCAGTGGTCTTCTCATGCATATCTTAGACTTCATGCATACGTGGGTTTCCATATATATTTCCAGAAGGGAAATATGAGCCTTGTTTATAAAAATTACAGGCTTGCTTCTGAGTTTAACCTCTACTCTTTGAACACCAGCCTAAGCCTAGGAATTGTTTTGTGCAAGGCAAAGTGTTCCTCTGGCTCAATTTGTATTTGAAAGGAGTAAGCAATTCAAGGTTTTCTCACTTATTTGTTATCTGCCTTTGTCTCCCAGGATTCCAGTGACAGGCAAGAGCTTTGCAAAGAGCTTCAGGACTTACTGTGATTGTATCAGTCCCATCCTTGCATCCATACACTGGCTCCTATTCCTGTGCCCCTTCACACTCCCAATTACAGGCCAAAAGCCTTGTACCTACCTCTGGTACTTATCCTGGTATCTACTTTTTGCAGTTTCCTTTCTAACTACTTTGAAAATATTTCTTGTAAATTACCTTTGCAACTAACACCTGTAGTTATCCCTTGTAGTCATATCTGGTTGCCCTTGTACCTGCAGCTCTGCTGGCTGTAGACACAGCTTCCAAGAACTATGTGATACCTATGATAAACACATATATGTCTATATGGCCTAAATCATGCAGTGTAAATCAGTGGAAGGGTTAGGTATTTACCTAATACGTATATTAGATGCATATATCTATATTAGAGCTTATCCCAGGCTTGAGGACGGACAGCATCAACAAAATCCATATATACATATGCATGTAGTATCATAGAATCATAGAATGGTTTGGATTGGAAGAGACCATGAAGGTCATCCAGTCCAAGCCCCTGCAGTGAGCAGGGACATCTTCAACTATATCAGGTTGCTCAGAGCCCCATCCAACCTGACCTTGAATATTTCCAGCGATAGTGCATCCACCACCTCTCCGAGCAATCTGTTCCACTGTTTCACCACCCTCAGTGAAAAAAGTTTCTTCCTAATATTCTAAACTTCTTCTCTTTTAGTCTAAAACCATTACTCCTTGTCCTATTGCTATATCCTAATATATATTAAACAAACACCTAACTTTTCCATTCATTTATACTGCATGGTTTATGCATGTAGACATACATAGTGGTAGATAGGAACTCAGTCAAAAAAAAGAACTTTCTTTGCAATCCACTGAATTTCACAGAAAATGCATAAATCAGAAGAGGTGGTCAGGGACCTAATAAAAGCCACTGCTCATAGGGATGCCCTTGTAATCTCATGGGCAAACCACTGCTCTGGTCAAAAGAGAAAGTGAAGGACCATAATTAGGTATGGCCTGTTGGCCTTTTGACCCGAGGAAAAACAATGTCAAACTGGATTATTTTTTAATAGCTGAGATGGTAAGAACATCAAGGTACAAGGATTCAAAATCCTCATTTGCATCTAAACTTTGGATATCATGGGGCAATCCAAATTATCACCATATTATGCCTGGGATGGAAGCCCTCACCCAGGAACTCTACTTTGGTTCAACAACACCTATGAGAGATCTACCCCAGCCTTAAGAAGGGACAACACCAAAAAAATCCAGCTCACAAATGACAGAAATTTGTTGTTGTATTGATCATTGCCCTTCTGTCCAGCAAAAGTCCTGCTGGGATCGCCCAAAGTCTTATCCAGTCTTGCATTGCTGCATCAGAGCATCTGGTGACAGAAGTATCAAACCACACTGTTAGATAAATGTGAATTTTCTTGCCCTGAATCTGTTGTTTCGGGTCGCGTGATTCATTAAATGATTCTATTGGAGCCTGTAAATAACTCACTCTCCCCCCTCAATTATTACCCTAATAATTCTCCTGAGATGGAAAATGTGTTTATTTTGACTCTGAGGCTATAAAACCAAAGGAATAAAACAAGTTTAGGCTGCCAGTTCTTTATTTAATTTCTTGCTCTTTTGCCGAAGGTCTGAGAATAACTTCTGTTTCCTGCCAAAGAAGGAAACAGTGTTTTCCTTGTCTTATGTAAATATGACTTCCCTGCTCATATATTTTCCCACTGCTGGAAATAGGCAGGAATCTTCCCTGTGCCTGAAGTTTGAAGCCCATGTATAACATTTTGCCCTGCACCCAGTTCACCATGGACTGGCTTGGAGGGCTTGGAGTTTCTCCAGAGGGAGGTTAAGTCCTTATGGGTGTGCAGAGGCTCAGCAGCATGAGAGGAGATGCCCGCCACATCTGAGCATGGACCTGCCTACAGACCAGAAGGTTCTGACTTCATTTTGACCTCATCTGTGTTCATTTTTTTTCTATGATTTAAGTCATTTGGCCATAACGTATAATTTAGACTTCCCTAACCAAGAGGAACTGCAGCAAGAACAGAGGGAGTAAAATATAGGCTAGCTCTGTAATAGGAGCGTGTGAATGTGGGATGGGAAATGCTAAGGGAAGGACAGGGACGCAGGGATGCAGTATAAAAGCAGCACTGACATAGGGAGTTATTTCTTTAGCATGTGCATAATCACACAATAATATCCAGTCAGGAAAACATGGTATAACATTTCAAACAAAGAAAATGGCCTGTGCCTGGAGCTCCTCTACGTATTTATTACATCAACATAATGATATAGAGCAATAAAAGAGAGGAAGAGGCTGGCATTACAAGCAGACAAGCATTGCCGCTACAGTGTGTAGCACCACTCGGAAGGTGCCTAGCTCAGGCTTGGTGTGGAGGCCGGACTTTGGAGAGGATGTCAGTGAATTATTGAAGGTTTAGGAAAAGCGCTCCTGATAAATGACATTTGAAGACCCATCTGGGTGAGCATCTCACAAGTCTGACCCACTGAGTTCCTCAAGGAGGACAGGACTTAGCTTCATCACAGCTGCAGGGTTCCACAGCAAGGAAAGGGCTGCTGATGGTAAATCAGACATTCACTGAGCCAGCAGAAATAATGCCAGAGCTGGAAGCTCATCCAGATAAGATCAGGCCAAATGGGAGGTGGAAATGTTAAACCATTTCTAGTTGTGACCCTTTCTAAAGGGCAGCTGTAAAGACTGTTCAGGGAGGCATGAAGCTTCTTGGGGCATTTGTGTTCTGGCTTTTTCTCAAAGGCAATCAGGGAATTACAGACTTGATGCAAAGATTATAAAATTTAATTATCTAGTCTCTGTTATGCAAGAAGCCAGGAAAGATAACATTCCTGCCAGGCCTTTAATCAATGATCTGCCTGTTTGCAAAAGCATTGAGTGATCTGGGGCTCCCTCAATTTTCAGGGGTCTTCCTGCAAGAAGCCTGACTTTCCCAGGAGAGGTACCAAGTGCGTCCAGGAAACAGCATCTTCCAGGGTTTCTCCATCTGTCTCTGCAGAAATTAGGCCACTAAAAATTGCTGTTTGCTTCTGAAAATGGTGTTTCCATCATTGTGCTGACAAATGAACTCGTGATCTAGAAAACATAAACCCTTAGGGATCCCCAATCCCCCACTTTTTCCATGAAGACAACTGCTTTCCAATAGCTTGGCTTTTTCATACAAAGATTTTGCAGAGTGCTGTCTGCATAAATTAATACTTTCACCTGAGGAACACATCTATCTGCTTCCCTACTGGGACCATTTCTCTTTTTACTGAACTCCCTGGTATCTTCCAGTTATTTATCTATTTATCTTTTTTTCTTTCCTCTATGTTAGTTCTGAGGTGATGGCAATTCTCTGTAACAATATAATCCTATGTAATTTATCATTAGAAGACTGTCCCACTAATGCAATGGGGTCCCTGCGAGTTAGAAAAAAAAAAATTACAGGCAGGAAAAATCAGCGTAAGCCATATATATCTTGCTACTGCTGTGACTGAAGATGTAAATGGGAAAAACTTGCCTTCTGCAGATAATCAGTGCTGTTGTAGTCTACTCATAATGCTTGAAATGAATTTTTAATTCCTGAAGTCTTGCACAAAGAAAAGAGTTGCACAGAGAGACTGAGGTGGGGAGAGAGGGGCAGTGACGTTTGCAGTGAACTCACATGGAAACAACAATGTATCTCAGCCTTAGCCCGATATTTTTTTTCCCCACAGAATGAAGTCGGCTGTTGGAAACCCAGAAGCACTGGCTGTCAGACACCAGCCAGATCCTGCATGCTTTGTTATTCTAGTATTTAATCCCCAGGGAGGCCAAATCACACTCAGATTTTAGACATGGCAACTAGGTCTGCATTCTTATTGCTCTGGGCGTATTTCTAGATGATCAGAAGTACCCCAGAAAAGTGATCATGGTGATGAGCAGGTTTTGTTGCTGGAGTAAGCCTCACCCATACTCTGGCATCCTTATGCAGTGCACCGATTTCTTTGCAAGATCTTCTTTGTCCAGAACACTACAGATTAAAACATCCAAAAGGAATAACAATGAGGAATGAGTCCCATTATCCCATATATATTATGCATATTATATATCATACATCAAGCATGCAATATTATGGTGAACACTTATTTTTGATGCAAATGATCCATGAAAAATAATTTAAAAATTCCAATGATCCCCCAACTTCTCTGCATCTCCTCCAGTTATTATTTTTTCTCTTGCTCAGAAAAATGTGGCAGGCTGAGGCTCCAGTCTGAGGGTTGCTTTCACACCATTTTGCTTTTGCTGTCTTTTAAAAAGCCATTTATTTCCCCCTTGCTCTTTTCTGTCTAGGCTGCTTGTCATGAGCACTGTTGCCCAATGTCCCCTTACCACCACAGCAGAGTTTGCTGCTGTGGTTATTGTGTGAGATCCTGCACTTCTGAGAGCAAACAAAAAACACCCAAGTTGCTGTCTCTGGCTCCAAGCTTTTCCCCATCAGCCCCCATCTCCGCAAAGAGCAGTCCCATTTCAGCCCTCACTGGAGCTCCTCAGGGTAAGATTGCAAGTGCCAGTGGAAGACACATGTTTCCCATTACACGCCTAAGTCTTCGCAGAGCCCTGGTGACAAGATCTTACAAAATAGCACTCAGTGGAAAAAGGCCGCATGTCGACAAGGGAGTTGCTGGTTAGGGGGTCAGATTAACAGGAGGGAACCCAGTTATTAATAAAATAGGGGAGACAAACAGAGGATAATAGAGAGGATAATCACTTGCAGTGGTTAATTTTAGCTCAAATAAACAAAACCAATTAAATTTATAAAATGGCCTGGTCTGGGGATATGTTGTGCATGGCATTTTTTCAAATCCATGCTATATTGCATGAAGCTGCTGCAAGAAAAAAAACCACCCAACACCTCTGTCTACTACGTAAGTCACTTGATTTAATCCAGGAATCATTCTGAGTGCTGCTCTCACACACCACTGTCCCGTTCTCTCACTCTGCTTGAAAACACTCCCTTGTTTCCAGGGTTGTGTTACAATCCCATTTGTTTCTCACTATAAAACCAGCTCATTACGTGGCTCTTCCCATCCCTGCTGTTACAATACCGTATGCAATTTTGCATTTGCTTATGACACACCATGGTCTGAGCAATATAAATATCATGGCTGATCTGGTGTTTATCATCTTGGTCCTGTCTTATGGGAGAGCAATTGAAATTACACTATAGCTCTGCAGGTTATTCATAGCATCAGCTCACTAATTTTTGCTGGAATACATTCATGTTTGAATGACATGTTTATTGGAACTTCTTTTGCAGTCAAAGAGAGTTATTATGGGCATGGGCTAAATGCATTCAACTGTTATGTTCTGCAAGCCACAGTTAAATGCCAGACCAGGGTTGAGCTTTACTTGAACAGCCTATCTAAAATCTCCTTCGTGTGCCACCAAAACAGACTCGCAGGCTACTAGCTTAATTTATTAGCTTAATACCTTAGTTCTTAGCCTAATATTAAAATAACAATAATTGTCAGAGGTACCAATGTTGCGGCGAAGCAGAGAGCGCTTGGAAAAAGCAGTCCTCAAAGGGAGTGGGTCATCAGCCAAGAGAAATAAATTACCTTCAGTCCCCAGTACACCAGCTGTATCTAAATCAGCTTAAACATATGATGTCCAGGAATTGGATTTTATCTCCTTGGAAGTGGAGGAGGGTTTGTGGTGCCACTTGGTGGGAAGCAGCTATCAGGGGTTCACTTTGCAGCATCCTGTGAGGATGACCATCACCTGCCAGGTCAGAAAGCCTTTGCCTCACAGATCTGCTGGCCCTATCTCCTACGGCAATCTGGGTCCTCTTCCGTTTTCTGTCTCCATATCAGATCCTAAAGTACTTGGCAGTTACTTTGTATGGCAGTGTGCTCTCCTCTGGCTCTGGCATGGGCTCCCCGGGCAGCTGCTCAGGGTTCCACCCCAGCTCCTGAGCCACCCCGAGACCTGCCATGGAGGAGATTCACTTGGGAAGTGAAATCAATGCAGAGATCCTTTGCTAGTTTTTATAGTCTAAGCATGTGCCGTCCTAGAGGACTGGTATTTAGATAAGCTCCATCGGAAAAGCCACTTTCCCGGCAGGATGGTTTTATTAGGCACATTAGCACCTCTGCGCCAGATCCTCCTTTGCTGAGGGCGAGCAGCCTCACTCAAGATGGGACTTAATTCCTCTCCCTCTGCCCCGGGAGCTGTGTGAAACTGGAAACAACACACATTTCAGGTTCACTGAAATCTCGGTAAGTCTTGCACAAAACCTGGTGGAGGCACAAAGCTGCGCTGGAGCTGCCCCCGCACCCCATCACTGGTATGTCTTGCAATAAAATGCTGTGCAGCTCCTGCGGGACACGAGGGGTTGGAGCCTCCAGTTCGGGGTTTTGGGTTGCCTTTGTGAGTCTGAAACCATTTGCCTCACTGCGGGCCCTCTGTTTTTGGCGGAAAAAAAAAAAAAAAAAGAAAAAAGAAAATCTTTGTCCTGCCTTTTCACAAACCAGTGCGAAGCACAGAGCTCAGCAGAGCTGATAGTTTGGCTTTTGTTGTGAACCTGCCTCCACTCAAATGCAAAATTAAATGAATGGAAGACAATCTAAAAAAAAAAAAAGTTGCAAAGTGCTCCTTCATATTTAAAAGAGCCTGGGATTCCAGTCTTTCTTTTATCCCTAATTTGCAAACTCCTCATTTTTTAGGGAGTAAGCCTGTCCCTAGTGAAGGAGATCAGGACAATAATAGCAATAAAAGCTTTCGTGGAGTTGATTCAGACAAGGATTGAATGAAGTGCAGACTTGCAGACTTATGAGAAACAACTTCTTTCCATCTTTGAGATCTCAGTTCCTTTCTAACACCAAAATGTGAATCAAAACCTGAAATAACTCTCACTGGGTTATTTTATTTTTTTTGAAACTTTGCACAACTACAGGCAAAGTTCCAAAACAATGCTGAATGAAAAACACAAATGACTATGCATTACAAACCACTCCAGCTCAAGTATTGAAGAACTGCTCAGAAAGAATCAAAAGGAAGTTTTTTGTTAGTTTCTTTTTTTTCTTCAAGAAGACAACATTTCATATTAAAAATATTACTATTTTTCCCAGACCTCAATTTTGGAAGGAAACTGGAATCTGATTAAAAGTGATGTGAAATGAAAATGTACAATTGGATAATGCAGTATTAACGTCTTTGTCAAGAGTATAAGGCAGAGCGTATCGTCTTTTTAGTTTTACTCTCTTATCTTGCAATTCTTGTTAGAAGAAGTGACAAAAGAAAGAGGCCATGCAAGACTTAAGTATAGGCAGGAAATTTCCCACGAGGATGGGCAGAAAGATTTGCTGACATGTCAAAACAGCCCTACTCACCAGGAAGTAGATGTGAGACCAACACCTTTCAAAGCTACTCGGTAGGAAGAGAGCTCATGCATTGTCCCACAACTCATCACAATCCAGATGTTGAAGGATATGAGCATTTTAAGTATTTTTTGAGAAATAATTAAAGCAGGAGTCTGACAGCATGGAAGATGGCTAGCTGCTATGTATTTTCACTGGATGAACCATGCATTTGTGAGTAACCTGGACCAGCTGCTCTATGCTGGTTAGATGGTGACTTAGAAGATCATCGGGGGTGGAGAGGTTTGGTCACGAAAGTCTGACACAGGATTTGAGTTCCCATATCTCCAGTGAGGGCGTCTGTGGCTACATACACATGTTTTTTGACCACAGAGTACCTTATGATGTTAAGAAATATTTCCTCAAGAGAGCTTTGTTAGGAAGACATGGTTCTTGCAAAATGTTTCTTTTTGAAGAAAATAAAGAACAGAGAAGAATTCTTTCATCTAACACTTCCTAGCCATCTCCTCGCCATTAGGTTTTGGGCAACCTCATGCTAATCTATTTGGGAAAGTAGGTCAGTAGCTCATCTTTAGACTTAGGTACCATGGGGATCCTGATTCTTGCCGCCCCCCTCACTTGACCCCTAGTTTGGAACAAACAAGGTGTTTACCTTTCCCGTACCTCATTTTCTCTGCTGGTAATAATGGGAAGTGATGATTGCTGCCTGCTTTGATGAAGTCTCCTGTGATCTATAAACGAAAAATGTGGTGCAAATGCAAGGAATGTAATTATTATTATCACCAAGAAGCTGCCTGGTGACCTCAGAGCTGGTTTATAGATTCATAATTGGTTCAGATCAAAATGACAATGAAGCAATGTGTTTGAACATGACATCATGTTTTCAATATACCCAATCCAGTCTTGAGGAATAGTAAATATTGCAAGTATAGTTAACCTGTGTTTCAGGACACCACTTATCTTTGCCTTTGATAGTCTTCTGAGCTCCAGCTGCCCCAGTGATGCTGGGATTTGGAAATTCTCAGCCAATACTCATTCTGTCATACGAATCAGGTTAGGTTTGAGCCCATGTTTTGCTACAATGAATAGTGTGCAGACCTTAGGAATGAGAATCAAGTATTATTTTATGTATATGGAGAGTATATAATCTCAGAAAGAGCCTTTGGGTATAGCAGAATCACATAGCAACGAAGAACCCTTTGCGGCCTGAAAAACAGCTGCTCTTTAATATGATACAATAATTTTACACTGCCCTCAAGAACAGAAGTTGAGGATTCGAATGCTGCATCCTGTTAAAATTACAGGAGAAGCCCCTATATACTGAAAGCCATTTTCCAAATGGGAGTTTAGTTGTAATTATGGGTCAAGCAACACCTCTTAAGTAAAAAGTCCCCTTAGGTAATTGATGTGACACAGAATCGCTGTAGGAGCTTTGTTTTTCAGCATTTTTTTCCTATCTCTTTTATTAAATTAATCTGGCCAGAAGGAGAAAACAACACAAGCATGGGGAGGAATACAAATCTATCTGCTTTTGAGCAGAATTTGAGCTCTAAGTAAAGAGAGGCTGGGAAACCACTTCCTCCATCAGCAGGTTGTTCCATGATTATCCTTGCCCAGGCTCTCTCCACCTTCCCCTGCAGCTTTTGGCCGCAGTTAGAACCAAGATCCTAGACAGAGTGGGCACACCAACAGGTCCACCATTTCCCAGTGTTTTGCAATACATTCTCTATTATCAGTGTCCTCAGGATCTTCCCACAGCTGAGACAAAAGATCAGGGGTTATTTGTAGATGACTATAATTTGCAGGGTCCTCCCTTAGTTTGATTTGCTCTTAAATATAGGACTGGTAACTCCTGTGCAGAGTTGTCCCTCTTATTGCTTGATGTTTCCTGTGTACTGAGCATGCTGTCAAAACAAATATTCCCCTACCCTTGTTTACTGTGTTCAAGTCTTTGGCATCTCATATATCAGGCCCAGCTTCCTCCCAGCTCCTTATAATCACGATTGCCTGAATAGGAGCTATTAAAGGCTTTTAGCAGACCTTTTCCTCCCAAGAAAATGAACCTAATCTCTAGGATGTGACATTCGGCTTATTTTTGTGAAAACGGTGGTTAGAAATCCAATTAGCTGCTCAGTAATATCAGGATCATCTGTCATTAGCTTCCAGCCCATCCCCTTGTAGCCAAACTGGCTCCTGGCTGGTTTCCTCCATGGATATTTAAAGACTATCACAGTATTTATCTCTCCTTCCTTTGCTATTTGCGTGCTAGATCCTTGGGGTTGTGTTTCATTGCTGTTTTCATCACTCTTCCCATGTTTTAGCAATAGACAATAGTTGCTTCCGAGGCTGCGGATGGAGGAGAAGACCCATGAACAGGCTGTGCATGGCAGGGCTGGGACTGTCGCATCCTACAACTGCTCCCAAGGTGCCATGTAATGTAGGGCTGGGGTTTCCTACGGGTCCAGCCTGCAGACCCGGCCTGTGCACCAACTTGTTCACACCAGAGCACAAACTCTGTGATGGAAACTTTTAAGCGGAGGCTGAGTTTTTTTCTCCTTTAGGACCACAGGCTGTTCTGGACTTGTGAGCTGCAAGGGGACAAACCTGATGATTTATCCACTAAGCCACACAGGCCCCTCAAACAGCTCCTTAATGTGAAACATGTGCTGCCGAGCCTTGGCAGTTAGTTGTCGCTTCAGCTTAGCCCCTGTTTGCTCGAATGCCAAGCACTGTTGGACAACGGATATTTTTTGGTAAGGAAAGCAACATTCCTGGAAATGCTGTTGCTGTAAGAACATGCTCTTTCTGCTGGCATTTATTTGGACTCTGGCCTGAGTTATTTACAGAAAGTGAAGGATGTTTTGTTTGACTCTTATCTGACTATGATGGGCTTGTGAAGATTAAGCATTGTAGGACTTATGCTATTTATGGCAGACTTGGTGTGTTGGTGCAGCGTGCAGGGCTCATGTTTGGGTGCCGGGGCCGTTACATAAAAGGTTTTTAGACTGGTTGTTCCCAGTTAGTACCAGTTCCTGTTAAAATCTGCAGAGACCTTTAGATGCTTGGCAGTTGCCACACAGCGAACTGCATGAGGAATCGGAGCTGGCCAACTTGTATCACTGGAGTTATTTTAATTTCCATCCCTTCATTATCATCGGCATACTAACTCCCACTTCACCTCTGGGCATTGCTCTGGGGAGAGGAAATTGGTCATTACAACAAATATCACCTTCCCAGAGGTTTTAGCACAGTGATGGCTGTATCCCTTCTAGCATCCTCTAAGTCCTTAGGGGCAATTAGCTCGGGGCTTCTGCACAGCTCTGGGGAAGGAGTCAGGTAACCTCTGCTAACAAACCTGGCAGCTGTGCCGGGAGGACTGAGTTTTGCTGAGCTCAGGAGCGATGCTCCAGGCAACATCTCACAGGTTGGTAAGCAAATACACTCACACAGATGTCACCTCAGTGAACACAAGCTTAGATTATCACAGCTCTTCTTCTACCCCAGCTGGTGGGTTGGCCAAGAGCAAGCGTTGCTACTAGGCTTGCTTAAAAGCAATAAATCTTCTCTTTCTGTTTCACCATGTCTTGAGTTGCTTAAGAAAATAAAAATATACTTGTTGAATCCTTTGAGATTTTAAGTGATGTTGGAGTCAAGGATGCTTCTTTTGTGCTTACGGCTACTTGGGCCTGCATTGTAATTGGGTGAATAGATTGTGCAAAAATGTTTAACGTTTCCTAATGGGGACTTTTTAGAATTTCCCATTCCATGAAAAAATAAAAGTCATATCTTGACTTTCTGTCTCAATTCAGAAGGAAAATGCACAGACAAATATTGGAATTTCTCAAGGGACAGAAGCCTCAGACTGAAAGCTGCTCTAATAAAGTGAGGAATGGCTAGTAGAAACCAAACATTTTTGGTAACTAGAAATACCAGCAGATCTGCTTCCTCTGCATAAAGTTACCTGCCTCGATTGACAGCATAGATAGGGGGAAATACCATACGGATGCCGCTTGAGGATACATTTCTCTTCTGAATCCTGATACCTGCCCCAGTTTCCTGGAGTACCCACAGGTTTTCCACAGGCAGAGAATGGTGATGGCTTTAGAGCCAAACCCATGTCCATGACCCAGCCTCACCCCACTCCTGCCCACCTCAGCACCATACAAACAGTTTTGCTTCTGTGTGTGCTTGCGCTCATTTTCTGTTTGATGAAACTCTTGATTGCCTGACTCTTACCTGCAAAAATGCATAATTCCCCCATAACAAAAGATAAAGCACAGCAGTTGATGTATGGCTGTGAACCACCCCAAAAAGCCTCCCCTTTCCCATGCTGACTCCCCAAGGGTTGCAGCAGTCAGTAAAGGGGCAAATGAAGAAGTGAAGCTCCATCCATACAATTTTTTCCTCTTCTGTACTTAAGCAAACCTAGCTGCTCATAAATGCAACCAAGTTCAGAAAAAAAAAAAAGAAAGTCCTGAGGCAAACTGGAAGTTCATTACAGGCCCTGTACTGGAAATGTTTGTGTTATGTTTCAAATAAAGTACAAGGTGTATTTTGGGAGGTTGGTCATGGGCAGCTTGTTCTCACTGAACCCTCTGGCTCCTTGCAGAGGTGCCAGCATGTCAAAAGCTGTACCGCTATGTGCTTATATTTTCTCTCAGAGAGGTCTGATGGATGGGAGGTTCATTAGCTTAAGCACTAATCCATGCTGCCTTGTACTTGTTTGTATGGAGACCTGCTCTGCAAGAAAGCTACTTTCCATGCTCTTGCCTCTGAACAGTTAATCCACCTGCTCGGTTCCTCTTCCTTGCCTGGCCCATTTCCACAGGGAATTGCTCCCTTCTTTGCAAGATAAGACATGCATGGCTTAACGCCTGGAGTAAGCTAGGCTTCTTTATTCAAATCTTCCTGGAAGAGCTTAGAAAGGCAATTGCCTTCGTATTTTCAGTGCCCATTTAGACAAGGAGCAGGCACACAGTTATTTGAATATTTTGTCCTTAATAAAGAAAACTGAAGTTGTAACCCTCTGCCTAGCATCCCTCCCCTTACTCCTCCAGCCTATTAGCATACAGGTGGGTGGAAAGTCTTCTGCAGCCTTTTGTTCAGCTCATGTTCTAGTGTTTGTACGGTTATTTGTTATCAATCCAGTGTGCTGCTCTTTGCTTTCAGTAAGGTCAAATCTGCATTCAGCTTTGCTCTAGCTCTGCTGGTACATCAGCTGCTGTGCAAGAACGTAGCATAGAGGTAAATTCTAGTTCCTTTGTCGCTCCTTTGGAAAGCTGAAATGATTTCAGATAGTTTTGCTGTGTGAATTTTTAGGTACATGTCAATCCATGATAAAACCCATCTTTCCAAGACTTTTTAACCTTCCAGCTTCACATCACCCCAAGGGGTCATCTCCAGTCCTCCAAGATTTTTGCCATTGGTACCTTAGCTCATGGAGGCTCAGTTCACATGTTTAACAGCATCACACCTGATTTATACCAAGTGTAAAGTGAGTCAGAAGTGACTGACTTGTCCTCCAAGCTCAGAAATGCTGCCCACCCATCAATGTGTCTTGAAGAAATGCATCTTACACATTTGCACAGAAGTCATTAACAAGAAGCCTCTACTGCAGCTTCACACAACTCCACGAGAGAGGGTTATCTGTTTTTCAGAAGCACCCTGAGGTTTAGCAGATAAGGTGCGTGACTGAAGAAGGCATCAAGAAGGGCAAATGCCATCAAGCTGCTATTCTCCTGGGGACTGGAAGGCAGAGGGGTTAAGACCTGATAAAGAATCCACTTTCCTCTTGGAAAGCTCAGATTAAATCTGACCTACAAGCAGAAGGTGCTCGGATCTAATTGCTTGTACAATTAAAAATCAGTCCTCGGTGAGTCCCTTCCCTGCTGACTTTGTATTAACTTGAAGCCTTACATTCTTGCAAGGGGAAAAAAAAACTGAGCAAAAGAGAGCAAGCTTTAAACTTAGAAGCATTATTTATGAGGGTATCCCACGAAAAGCTAACCAGGGGATTACACTAAGGGAAAATTGCCTGATTTAATAAGAAAAAGCTTTTTTTTTTTTAATTAATAAAAGCAAAGGGATACAGGGGATGGGAATGCAGAGGCAGTTAGCAATGAAAAACAAGGGAAGTGTTAACAACACACTTTTAACAGTGAGGCCAGTGAGGTAGTGGGATGGCTGGCCAAGGGATATGGTAAATCCAATGTAATCTGGCACCTCTACTTCAAACATGGATGTCTTTCTAAAGGACATGCAACACCTTAGTCATCGGCTACAAGGTTAGACTCAAGAGCTGCTGGATGATTTCTGGAACATCCTGCTGGCCTTGGCATTGATTCATTTGTTTATGGTTGGTGTCAGAGACTCTTAGTAATAGGTGAGTTGAAAGTGCTATATGTAGCCTGCCCAGCCTTGCCCCACATCCATTCAAAGGGACACTTAAGCTGCCAATGCTGAAAAGAATTACCTCTCTTGAACTAAGCACTGTTTTTTCAGCTTCAGTTGTGTCTTCCTTTACAAGCAGAACTTCTATAGATTTTTCCTAGCTTTTATTATTTTTCCATGGAAAATACTATGCAAAGAAAAAAAGACTCAAACCAAACAACATCTTTGTGTTTTAAAGAAAAGTTTCAATGGGCTTTTCTTTCCCTAGGCTTTGGTAGTTATTCTTCCTTTAATTTAAGCAAGGCTTGTATCAGTTGAAGTTGTACTTGTGCTTACTTGACTTGAGGTAAACAGGAATAATCCTGCTTAAAACTGAACTAAGAATATCTACACAGTTTAATGAAATGGATTAAAATTTTACCCCATATTAAACATTAACAACTTTTCTTGTTCAGACAAGCTTGGGGAGACTCGAGCAATGTTATTCATTTACCTTCAACATCACTAAAATTTCTTTGAAAATAAGCAAATTATGCATTTGTGCAGAAGGTAGGTCCCTTTGCCGGGGTTGTGTTCAGGAGAGACTTGGCGCTCTTTCTCCTTTGATTAGAAAGAGGGTTTATTTATTTTTTAGATTTAAATTTATTTATTTATTTTATTTTGGTTTATTTTCTTTCTGAGTTCCTTATTAAAATAGCACACACAGCTTTTCCGGTTCCACTCATGATGTTTCTTTCTGAGAAAGACCAGCCAGCACGAATTAAATGCTCCTTTATTTATATCTCAGGGTGACCTCAGCTAGCATGTACCACACACCTGGAAATGGAGATGTCAAAGTGCCACTGGAAAGCCAAACTTTTCACACTTGTTCCCCTACAAAGTAAGTGATGGCTTTGTTTCATTTTATTCATTTTTCAGATGGGAAAGAGAAGATACATTATTTCAAGTTTTGGTATAATCTTCATCACTTCAAAGACTTCAGGAGCAGACTGAATTCCTCTCAATTCCCATCTCTCTCATTTATAGGTGTGTGTACACATATTTTGGTGTTGTGGTTCTTTTTCTCAACTTTCTGCTGACACGTGGAAACACTGAAAGGTGTTTTTCTTCAATAATAGCCCATTGTTCCTGCTGTTTATGAACGCTTAGCATAAAGTGAGATCAAACTTTGTAGAGTTCATGCCTTTAAACCCCACAGATACTGGTGCCTTTGCCTCCAACAATGAATTAGCTGGCAGCCTTGCGCTTCATGTGTCCTGGAACACAGCACTGTGAGTCACCTGAAGAGAGATAAAAAAAAAAAAAGCCAAGACGGTTATTTTCTGGGTTAAAGACGAAAATTAAATGCTACACAAGGCTGCATCACTATATATTAAAAGCAGCATTGCCTGCAAGCTACCGCCGCGGTGGCAGCTGGCGGCTCTCGAGCAGGGCAGGAACTCGCAGAACGAGTCTTTCTAAGGAAACTGGGAGATTTTCCCCGGTGACTTCGCTCCCTTCTAGCTATAGATAGGATGGGGTGGGGATGCATCACAACCAGTCTGATCATTACTACTTAAACACATACATAGGTGTAGCCTATGCCCTGAGGAAATTATAACTCAAGACAAGCTAACACAGGCACACCCGTGCTGCCTGGTGCCAGTGGGGGTGGCGTGCAAAGGTGATAATTGAAAGTTGTTGGGTTTTGGGGTTTGTTTGTGTGTTTTTTTCCCCCTGCTGAGTCAACAGGAGGTTGTTTTCTACCTCTTGCTTTCTTCAGTGAAGGCAACAGCTTCTATTCAACCTTGATGTAGCTTGGCAGACAAGCAGTTGGCCATCCAGCACTCATCACCCAGACGACAAGGGCAGGAAACTCTGGAGGAGATGGGCAGTGGCCCCTGTTTGTGGGCAGGTCTGTGGACCATGTTTACAGAAGCTAGGAGGCAAGTGATTCACTTCATTCATAAAATCTGAACCTGTGTTCTGGTCTCCTGAGATAGAGATAAACACAAGACAGGACTTACCTTTTCGAAGGACAGTGGTGGATGAAGGCAAGAGGGTGTGTCAAGAGGAATGGGAGATGGAGGGGAGAAATGCAGCCAATGTGGAGTTCTGGCTCCAGGGATGGCCATGCTGCACCCTAGCCATGGATGCTGGCTTGCCATTAGCCCTCCAGTGCTGTAGGACCTCAGCCCAAGATATCCTCTGACTCCACTGCTGGCTGCTGGTTTTATCTTTACAGACAGTTGGATGAAAACTTCAGACACTCAAAACAAGCCAGGCTTGGAGCATGGTAAAAACAGGTCTCTGCTTGTGGGAGGAATCTCCTCCCTCCCCCTCCCTTGATTGAGAACTTCATATCCGAAAATCATTGAGCAGAAGTACAACAGCTTCAGCCTCTGAAGGCTGCCAAGCATTCTTGCTGAGTGAAGCTGTTTAGGTACACCAAAATACAGTGGCTTGCGTAAACCTTTCTTACCTTGGAACAAAAGACCTACTCCCATAGCTGTCAGGTGCATCCACGAATCCCTGCCTCTAAAAACATGCTGAACCGGTCTCTGCACAAAAAAAGACAGGTTTGACCAGAACGGCCCTTTGTGCAGAAAAGATCTGCCAGCCAGGCCTGAGCATCAAAGGCAGAGGGCTGCACTGGCTGCTCCACAGCCTCCAATTACCATTGACATGAGCAGAGACCTAAAGCAACACCAACGGCCACAACCAGAACGCAGCCTCCGGCTCCAGGAACGTGCCTTGTTTGCATGAGAGCATCTAAGTTTCTTTATCCACCTCCCTCACTGGGATAGCTGCAGAGAGCAGCAGCATGTGGAGCAGCATGCAAATCAGCAGCCCCAAAGTCTCCTGGCTGTTCAGCATGCCTGCTGACGTGAAGGACAAAACATCACAATGGTGCAAGCTCCAGCTGCATGCACTGATGCTGCTTGAGGACCACCCACAGAAGCAGTTGCCTTAAGATCCTAGCACTCATATGGGCTTTGGGTTTGGTTTTTTTTTTACTATTTCACCCATTTCTCTTTCACTTCCCTCCTGCCCTGCAGGAAGTGATGGTGAGAGATAGGCCCCCATCACCATGCTGACTGCTTCAAGTATGCGCAGCTCTGTTCCTTTGGCCAGCCTACCAAATGCTTTCACTTCTCTGCAGAGTTTCATTGAAATGCTTATTTAATATCAGTGCTTGTTCCTCCTACAGCACCTAAACCTTCATTCTATGCTCTCTGATGCAGAAAGGTCTCTGCAGACCGTGCCACCATATATTGCCTTCTTCCATCCACACCTTCAGCAATTATCACTCATCTTTATTTCCTAAGGTGTAAGCAGGGGGAAGCCCTGGCAAAGCTGCACCCTCCCCAGGCACAGGCTGCCGTGGGAAACTGCCCTCCCAGCTTGAGGGCACGGATGGGATCCGACGGCACTGGGAAGTGGACGGGAAGTGGAGGAGGAAACAGTGACAGCACTAAAACCATCATTCAGCCACAAATAGGAATTGATGCTGCTGATGCTCAGCCCTGCCCTATAATGTTCAAGTCTGTTGCCTTCCACAAATTTATCCATGGCTTTTTCTCCTTCTCCACCACTTGACCCACACATCCTGAGCAAGGTCCGTGACTTTCCAGCCCCACAGCCACCAGCTCTGCCCTGGATCTTATCATCTCCTGTGCTGTTTCCCCTCTGACACTTCTCCAAGCCCTCCTCTTTCACCCAGACATCTGTATTCCTGTTTTCTTCCAAGTAGCTGGGGGTTAAGATGCAAAGCAAACACTTTTCTCAGCCCTGTACTCAGTGTACCCGAGCCAGTCGTGCACGTGAAGGAATCTCTGAGGCTGAGCTCTTGCCAGGCACAGGCGGACACAGGGGGGTTTCCTCCTCCCAGCTGGGTTACTTACACCCAGGTAGCATATTTTGGAGATAAATTGGGGATTAAGAGTCTGTCCTCACAGCCTTTGCCCTGAAGCTGAAGTTCACCTCTACAACACTCAACCCCCAAATGCTTTCAAATCACATACAGCACCACAAAAACTCCCTTTGCATTTAGGACAGGTGCAGGTTTTCAAATTTTTTCCAGGCATAATAAATATTACTGCTAATTAGGATAATAATAGCAAGTGCTGAGTTCTGCCTGCTTAATTTCCACCTGCTATTTATTTTCAGTTTGATGTGGTATTTGCTTCCTGTCATGCATTCTCAGAAATTATTTTTGTGCCATGTTATCTTGCTGATGTGGTTCACCCAAGGAGTGGCCGAAACACAGCCCTGACCGTGTGTCACTGCCAAGACATTAATTTTCTTCTGTAGGAGGAAGAAAAAATTAATAATTAAAACAACAAAAAAATCAAGGCTGCCTTGTAACTGTGTGTTATGCACGTGTACACATGGAAGCACATGCTGTTGGGGGCTTGATTTTTTCTTCTTTTCCCCTTCCACGCACATCTTTGCAACCCATCGAGCTGCAGATTTTTTGTTCAGCTGCAAAGCACACGTTCCACATGGGAAAGGTGGTGGTGCAGCCCAGCTGAAGTTCTTCATACTCTTTTTATTTCAATAATATGTATTTAAAGCCTATAACATTGCTAAAGACAAAGGGAGGCCCTAAATTAAAAGGGATGTGCTCAAAGACTGGGCACAGCCAAGAGCAGTGCAATGAAAAACCCTGTGTGTCCCCACTGCACCTTCCCCAGCCGGGAGGTAGTGGGACATTCTGGAGCGTGTCCAGAGAAGAGCAACGAAGCTGGTGAGGGGGCTGGAGAACAAGTCTTATGAGGAGCGGCTGAGAGAGCTGGGGTTGTTTAGTCTGGAGAAGAGGAGACTGAGGGGAGACCTTATTGCTCTCTACAACTACCTGAAAGGAGGTTGTGGAGAGGAGGGAGCTGGCCTCTTCTGTAAGGTGACAGGGGACAGGACAAGAGGGAATGGCCTCAAGCTCCGCCAGGGGAGGTTCAGGCTGGACATCAGGAAAAAATTTTTCATGGAAAGGGTCATTGGGCACTGGAACAGGCTGCCCAGGGAGGTGGTGGAGTCACCTTCCCTGGAAGTGTTTAAGGGATGGGTGGATGAGGTGCTGAGAGGCATGGTTTAGGGAGTGTTAGGAATTGTTGGACTCGATGATCCAGTGGGTCCTTTCCAACCTAGTGATTCTATGATTCTTGCACGCCCAAAGAAAAGTGGCTTCAGGTACTTTTTATAAAGATGCTACCCTCACGTTTTATCCAATGCCAAAGGGTCACCTCCAGTCATCCCATCAGGCAAGGATTAAATTTGGCAGGGGGAAGTCAACCCAACGGCAGAAGGCAACTTGCATTTGGCTGTTTAGTTGTGTTATGAGCTTTTATTTAAAAAGCACATTTATACAGCAATAATTTCGCAGATACAAACTTCAATTTTGTATTCTACAAAAGTCTTTGAATATTCTTCTCTTTACAAAATGGAACATTACAAAAATACAGACAATTTAATATGATTTTTTATACAAACTTCTCTAATTGTAGTTATTTTCATTAAAATATTACTACCACAGAACTACAATATTTTAGTTGACTATAAAAAAATTAATTCAATGCTTTTTTAAGCAGCAAAATGTAAATAACACAGGTCAGGACACAGTTTATAGTCATAGTGGGTATATCTAAAACTGTTTCAGAAATAATATTTTACATAGTTAATTTTTAAGGTTTTATACATTATTTATATAATATTTATATATAAAAAAATCATAGCTTGCTATAGTTGAAATGATAGGACGGATTCTGTAAGAAGGATGTGCAAATGGCCGTTCTGCATGCTTTGCGGGATCCCTTTGCAAAAGCGCTCTGTGAAAGGGCTGCAAACCAAGAACCTGTGGTTTCTGGGCAAAAAAAAATAACAAATCACACTCGCTATAGGCACAACTGATATACCACCAGTGTCACCAAGTGGAGCACAGAACCTGGTACCTGCCATGGTGTGCACCAGGCTGCCCAAGGGAGAAGGTGGGGGGGATGCACAAACTGACTGACACCCAGGCTGGGACGTGCCGCCCAGCAGCCCGTCCCAAAACCGCAGAATAAAAGTTTCCCCGGGACTCAGCCCCGAGGTCGTAGTGCGAACGCGTCTTCGGCAGAGCTGCTGCTACCCACTTGCAAACTGCCAGCTCCCGCGGGTGCACAGAAAGTCTGCTGCAGTGTTTTTGGGAGGATGGCCGGGAAGCGGAGGATGCTATTTTCAGGAAGGGCCATTTGTGGGTCCTGCACACACCTGGGGGCTCAGGCAGGACGAACTCTCACCAGGGAGCGAGCAGAGAGGAAGAAATGTGGCTTCTCTGTGTGGAGGATGGAGTTATTCAGCCTCACTGTGCATCTCAGGACTGCTCATTAAAGGTGTGTAGTGTGATCAGAGACCCTTCGGAGATCTTTGACTGGGCAAGCTTCTTCTAAACTAAGTCACAGTATGGAATAGAGGAGGCAAATAAACTAGTATCAAAATGAGAAAAAAGCAACTCTTACAAACCATTCCCAGATCTTGACTCAGTGCTATTTCTCATATATAGTGCTTTACTATTTAGTCATAAGTTGGTTTTGGTTTTTTTTCTCTCGTAGGCATTGGAAATCTTCATAGTAAAAAAGACCCTAAGATGGCCAGCTTTCCAAAAATCCTTTAGTGTTCATTAGGCTAAGAACAATTTGGCGTTCACTACAACATGAACACTCAAACCAATTGCACATCCAGAACTCCGGCACCTCTCTTTGTTTGTTCGGCTTTTGTTTTTTGTTTGTTTTTCTTTCTCACTGTCGTTTTTGACTTAGTTGACCACCACCCCTTTCATCCAAATGTCACAAGTTGAAAAGACCACAGAATAAGACTTTACTGGTCGGGCAAGAAAGTCTCTCCCTACATTCTACTGTCTGATGAGATTTGAGAGCAGCAGGTAGTTGCTGTCAGCAGTCATTTTTTTGAAAAAAAAAAAAAAAAAATTAAAAAATTAAAAATAAAATGCAACACCCATTGATTTCTCAAAGGTCTACACCATGTTGTGATGGTTATTCCGTTCAATGATGTCCACAGATGAAAGGATCTCCTTCCGGATGGATGGTGGAGGCAGGCAAGTCTTTGTCTTGGGCTTGAAGAGATCTGAGACGTAAAACACCTGTAGGTACAATCAGAAAAGGCAAACTTAGCCAGACTGGGAGATGCCTTGTTCAAAAATTTGGTTTACAGAATATATATATATGTATATGTTTAAGCTGAAAAAACAGCACTTTTGTGCTACTGAACACTTGTCTATAATACCAACAGTTGTGAAATCTCAAGCGCCTGCTACCACAGGCGCTTTCTGTACAACATGGAAAAAGGCTCAGACCACAAAACACAATGTAAAAACAACACAGAACAATTTTATTTCTTACTGAATAATCACTGAGTGCAATACCCAAACCTCCACTGAACGGGTTGAAAAGTCAGGAAACAGATACATGGCTCACACTCCAATAGAACAACAAAGGTCTTCAAAGGGCTGACCTGACTCATGGTGAGTGGGTTTAGGGACAGAGTCAGTGCGAAACCATTCATTCATCCAGACATCAGGTAGGTAATTAAAAGCTTTAAAATCAAAGCTGCATTAAAAGTTATCAGCAATGAGTCAACATTGAGTGATACTCTCCTCATGCCCCACTAAGTCAACTGGTATCAGAGCTGAGGTCTGGTCTTGAAGCCAAAGCCTAAGGAGAGGAGGAGCTCTTCCTGACTACTTCTTCCTAAATAGCCTGTGATGTAACCACTCTCCTGGATGTGAAAAAGTCAGCACTTGGCAATTTCGGAAGGTAGAAACACAATGAGAAACAAAGTGCTGGGAGGAAACTTCCACATCCTCCCTTGGGAGTCGCTGTACAAAGCTTATCAGTCCTCCAGAACCGGGGCACTTTCTCCCTTGCCAAACCTCAGCCCTGTGCCAGAAGGGAAGAGAGAGTCAGACACCACAGATCCTCTGGATGGAGCAAAAAGTGGTGAGGATTCACCATTTTGTTAGCTGGCACCGATGCCCCAAACTTTGGCCCTGCTAGCAGCTGTCTCTTCAGCCCAAATTTGCTGGCTCACCTCAGACATCCCTGAACACCAGTAATTTGGACCAAGCTGTGGGTTTGCTGAGCCTCAGGAAGAGCAGCACACGCTTGCAGGAATTAGCAGCACACTTGAGTTTTCTCCCACAGTACTCAAATGCAAAATTTAGGTAATAAGGTAATTCAGGGAGGGGAAAAAAAAAGTCCAAGGAGCTCATATATTAGATTAGTATATGCAGGCTAGGTAACACACGGAAGGAGCAAAAGTTTTTGCCCATTTGTGTCTCCATGCTTTCTAGCTACCCAGTGCCCTCCATAGCAGGTTTAGCTGTCCTTGAAAAAGAATTCTGCAAGTCCCTATCAACACAGGCAGATAAGGAACTGAACATACAGCAAACTTGCTGTGAGTGGCAATTTACCGCTAAAATTATAACCAGGGATGCAGGAACCCAAGCTGTTGTTGCTCTGCTTTTATTGCTTGGTGAAAAAGCAGGGAAGGAGCTGACATATAAAACAGCCCCTTTTTTGGTGTAAGTCCTGCCGTCTGGCTGTCTAGTTGTATAACAGAGCTGCTAAAAGCTGTTTACAGGGCAACAAAGTGGCAGCACTTGTGCCTTCTGTTAAATAACAGGATCCATCTGAACCCACCAACGATCACAAGCTGGAGTCTGGCCTCTTGCTGCATCGCAGCGAAAAAGCCCATTGAACTGCTCTGGCAATGGTTTTCTTTTGGGTCATTAATAACTGTAAACCCCTCGTTCAGCTGGCTCGGTGCTTTTCTGAGGCCATCTCACTCTCTTGCCCACCTCAGAGAGCTGGATTCAATCAAAAAGATGTCCAATTTCTGCACCAAAATAGCCATGGCAAATCAATTTGTGGGAGGAGATTGCTGAGTGCAAGAAGCATATGCGGATTACATGGAGTCTGGTCCTTATTTTGGACAGGAATGAGTTATGGTGGAGTGTCATCTTGGATATTTTAGCTTTTGCTGTGCTGCTCGCTGCTTTTCAGGGTTTAAATCAGAGACTGGGTAAGAAGTTTCATTTCTCTTTAAACTGTATTTCACTTTAACACGGTTGGAGGTTATATAAACACTTATAGGAATCATGAAATGTGATCTTTGGGGTTAAAACAGTGTGTTAAGTCCTCCTAATGCTTGAACTGTTTAACACAAAAAAAGGACTAATAAATGTGCAAAGTTTTTCACTTGGATTATCTCCATTTCCTGTAGAAGGTGCTCTCCACCCATAAAGAAAACTTGACAGCAGAACACTGAGCATGTATTATACAAAGTAAGCCAATAACTTATATTGCCACTTAACAATTCCTATTCCTTTTCATCATCTTAAAGAAATCTTCAATCGCATACAGAGAGGTTAAAACCTCCTCTATGCTAATGAGAGTCCTTCTGATGTCTTCCTTTTTCTCTCTCTCCATCAGATGAGACATAAACTACACAATATAGAAGGCTGCCTACAATGCACAAGAAACCCATTTCCATTTAAGAAGTTCTCATCGTATTTCACTCTGGATCTGAGTCCAAATGTTTCATCAGCTGGAAGCGCTTGACACTAATGTCTTCTGTTTGTTATTTCAGGCACTGAAGGACAAACATGTCTGCTGCAGCACAACCTCTGGCAGCCCTCAGAGATGAAACCCACAATTGGTTTCTACTGAGTATTACAGCCTGATAACTATGGTATTTTAATGGCCGTTGACTATCAGAGCGGACTCTTCAAGGCTTTCCTGGGAGCACCCCGGGTAGGCTGGAGGTGGTGAGTCTCCAGGTCCATCCTTCTGCTTCAGAGCTCCCTGTGCCTGAGATCTGGATCCCAGAGCTGGGCAAGGACCCTCAGGATATACTATTAATTTTCCTGATACATGAGTAATTTTAGGAAAAAGCTGATAAATTCTGCATTGAACACAAACAGCAGGGAGTTTTGAGGCAATGGTTGGACTTGATAATCTCAAAGGTCTTTTTCAACCTAAATGGTTCTATGATTCTACATCTCCTCTCCCTGTTCCTTTCTACAATCTCCCAAAAGAGGAAAGTCTGCCAACCTACCCTAGGCAACAGCTCATGCCAGTAAAGCTGGGTTTCAGACAACAAGAACATATTGACGGTTCTTTGCAAGCTGATGACACAGGACAAAGCTTGGGTTTAAACCCTGCCTTAAGTACTCAGCTGCTGCCCAAGATGTCCCCAGCCACCAAGCCATGCACGCAAAGGGTATGAAGACAACTGCCTCCTCCACAAGCTGGCTGGCAAGAGCAGCGCAGGTTGCCCCAGCTCGCAGGCAAATTCAAGCCTGCCTGTGAAACTCCAGGCAGCTGCTTCCTATGTTGGTTTGACTCAACACAGGAAAACCAGCCCAGCACGGTCACAGTCTCTCCTTCCCAGCACAGCTTCCAGCTGCCAGAGAACTGGGAGGGGATGGCCAGCCCTGCTGCTCATTCTGGCCAGAAAGCATCCGGATGCTTGTCCTGAGCATCCAGAGAGCTATTGTCTTCCTGAAACCACTGCTGGTTTCCATGGAAGGATCACCTCATCCCTACTCCCCCTGCATACTGCTGTTATCCCACTTCCCAAGCAGGAATGCACATGGAGAGAGAAACACCCCCTTGTAAAACAGCCCGGAAATGTGCATTGGGTGTCTTGACAAACCCACATGACACAAATTCAGGCATTTGGACTGAGACAAGCTGCTTCACTGCTCCCTGCTCTGCCGAAGGCTTTTTCTCTCCAGGACTACCAAAGCTGCTGTCATGCTGCTCCAGATGAGCGCTGGCATAGGAAAAGATTTCCAGGAATTGGAGAAACACCGTGACAGTACTGGTATGAAGGACACAGGACCTGTAATGCTGTGAGCAGGCATTACAGCAGCAGCATGCATCCGTACACATATACTTCTCAAATTTCTCCCTCTAAATTTGCTGACACTGCATGGGACATTGGCATCAGGCAATGGCAAAACCCAACAGCTACCACTCAGAGAGTTAATAATACTTCATAAAAACTTCCCAACAGTAACATTTATATCTTGGCTTTGGAATATTATCAATGACTGGAAAGTACATAAATAACCTATTTTTACACCTTGATAAATATAACATTAGTAAACTTAATTCCTTGCCTCCAAGGACTTTTAGATCAGTACAAAAAAACAACCACCAACCAAAAAAACCCCAACATCCAACAAAGCGGTAAGCTGTTAAAACCTCACTTTCAGGAGTTCATATGGACACAGGAATGATGATAATGCCCAGCCCTTTTGTTTCTTTGTGAGGCAGCTGCCCGACCAAGTGCCCACCACCCTGCCTGCTTTAAACACTTACATCTGTCACTTCAAGTTACAGGGCTGCGCAATCAGGTCACTCTTTGGAAAGTAAATGGCATGAGAACAAGCTCAGCAGCCGCAGACAAGGAAGCACAGCTTTTGTTCACCATTTTCTCACGAGTCCCTTCACTACATTAAAAACCCACCATCAAATGAGGCACCCTGCCTCCCCTCACCAGGCAGGCACTGGGTCCTGCTCCCAGGGGCGGCTTTTGGCTGGGTTGTGTAGGGAAAGGCCATAATCCCAACTGCCCCAGATTCCCCACTTGGACCTGGCAGAAAGACTAGCAAAAAAGGTGGTGCCCATTACTGAGCATGTCTGGAGAATCAAGTGGCAGCAGCTGAAAGGGAAATTCTCCCCCTCATTTGAACACCTTTGCAGCACACCAAGCTGCCTGGGTGAAGGGGCCTTTTGCCCAGGAGCCTCCTGGAATTCAAGGCTAATGGAGGAAAAACCTTAAATGTTGCTTTGTTCACTAAATATGTTGTTTGTTCAGTGGGGCACAAGAATTGTTTCACTCCTCCAGCATGACCACGTTGTTGCTCACAAAGAGGCAAAAGCACCACCAGTGGGTGCATCCTCCTTTGCCAGGTGCCTATCAGAGCACCCACCACACGGCTATCGGGGTGCTCCACTCCAGAGTAAGAGTCCAGCTGAAAATGATATTTGCACGCACTGTCACTCAAGGTGACACTTGCCTGAGCCTCTAGAGCATGCTGCCTCCTGCCACACAGAATCATAGAATAGTTTGGGTTGGACCTTAAAGATCATCCAGTTCCAACCCCCCTGCCATGGACAGGGACATCCCACTGGATCAGGCTGCTCAAGGCCCCATCCAACCTAGCCTTCAACACCTCCAGGGATGGGGCAGCCACAGCTTCCCTGGGCAACCTGTGCCAGTGCCTCACCACTCTCATGGTGAAGAAATTCCTCCTTACGTCTAGCGTAAATCTGCCCCTCTCCAGTTTATAGCCATTGCCGCTAGTCCTATCACTACAAGCTTTTGTAAACAGTCCCTCCCCAGCTTTCTTGTAGGCCTCTTTTCAGGTACTGGAAGGTTGCTAGAAGATCTCCTTGTAGCCTTCTCTTCTCCAGGCCGAACAAGCCCAATTCTCTGAGCCTGTCGTTGTATGGGAGATGCTCCAGCCCTCGGATCATCTTTGTAGCCCTCCTCTGGATCCATTCCAAAAGTTCCATATCCTTCTTATGTTGAGAATTCCAGAACTGGACGCAATATTCCACATATCCCCAGCTGTAATGTGGGCATACATAAGCTCACAGCAGCATGGGCTGGGGAGATGCCCACTGTTCCCCTAGGACTCACATCAGTGCCCCAGCTGCCCTTCCTGGCATGGTTTGCTGTACTCACCACGCAGTAAGCCACCAGGGCTCCCTGTGCGAAGCCTGCCAGCACATCGGTGGGGTGATGCTTGTGGTCCGACACACGGGACAGGCCAGTGTAAAATGCCATCATGATGAGGGTGAACTGGAGGAGGGGACGGAGCAGGCGGGCTCCCTTCCACGTGAATCTGGCCTGCAGATAGAACTGTGGGGAAGAGAGGAAAACGGAAAGTTCCATTAATTTGAGGGCAGCAAAGGAGAACCCATGCCCAAAATGTGTATATGTTGCAGCAACCACTCTGTGAGGCTGGTTGAGGAGCACCTGCACCCTCATGTCTCAAAGAGCAGAGAGCTGGCAAAAAAGGATGCTCTTTGCAGACATGTGGTCTCTATCATACAGAGGGGAGCGGAGCTGGTGGAATTTATCCTGTGGAAGGGATGCAGGCAAAGGTGGCGGGGCACAGCCCTCCCTCAGTGCACCAGGGTCAGGAAACTTGAACACCCACAGCACAGCGCGCCCTCCAGCCCTGCTTCAGCCTCCAAGTCCATCAAGGTCACACATAACATCTCAGCAGGCCAAGCAAGGAAATTCCTCCCCACCACTATTCATTGTGAAACTGAAGGAAGGTCCCAGATTTAGGGCATGCAGGAATCAGCAGCATCTCTTGGAGGAAAACCAGGAATCAGTGCAGCATGCCACACCTTCAGAGCCAGCCTTAAGGATTTCCAGCCACAAGTCCTTTGATGCTGACAATGTGGATGCAAAATGTGATCTTCTATCATTGCTACCATGTTTCCCAGCCTGAGCCCCAGGGTTTGTAGGACTGCAGCAAGCACCCACCCCACCACATGGCATAGGAAGTTGCTCTTACCCAGCAAGGGAAAAGCAAGGTCCCAGCTCAACCTGAAAAGACGAAGCTGACATGACGTCAAATAGACATTGTCGTATTTCCCCATGGCTATCTCGGGCCTGCTTCTGTTTGGGACGGTGGGCATGGCCGGTTCCTGCGGGAACTGGGTAGTCAGGCAGGAAAAGAGGACAGGAAAAGGGCAACCCACTGCCCACAGATGAGCAGGGCCGGGTGCAGTGCAGGGAGGAAGGCTGCAGGAAGGGAGGGACACCACAGCAGCCTTCGGGCTCAGGAGGTGAGAGGCATGCAATGGCTCAAAGAATATAAAAGTGCTTGGAAAATGCTGCTCAGATCCTGCAGCTGGGATTGGCTGCCCATGGGCTCAGCTATAGCAGCTATTTTCAACTTATTCCTAAATGAAGAACTGGAAATCAGACCCAGCATGCTTTGTGGGACTCTGCAACATCAGAGGGCTGGAAAGTGGTTTAATATCCATTTACGATCCCTTTTACACACCCAGAGCAGTTTACACTGCCTTGATATAAAAGGGAATGAAGCTCTTGCTGGGTTCCTGTAACCACAAATAACCACAAATAACTTAATCACATCATTTACCTATAAAAGCAAAATTAATTGGAAAGCTGATAAGGGGGAAGCATCATTTTCGCCAATTTAGTATGTTTGGCTGTTGCATAAACATTGTATTTATCCCTTTTTGGAAAGAACACATGCTGGGCTCTTTAGAGGAAATGAAACATCATGTCATTTGAATGGAGCAGATGCTCCAAATTATCCAAATTGTTAGCCAATTACTAGGGAAGACAGCAGTACCAAAACAGCTCTGCACTGGCTAATACACATTACGATTCTAGGGAATATATCTGCAAACCAACCCGAATCTGGGAACAGAGCCACGTCACCACGGTGCATACTCCACTCCATGCAAACTTGTGCACGCCGTGCTATGGGATGAATTACAGCTCTCTAGATCCTTACAACAAACCCATGCTGATGTAGCCTAGCAAACAGACTGCTGGACTGGTTTTCTAGTTTGCAGTGACAAATTCTATGCTTGGGAGAAAAATGAGTCAACGATCAATGTTATAAAAATAACATGTTCTGCCCAAAAGGATCTAAAAAAAAGACAAAACCAAACAACCAATGAGGAGGTACTTTCCTTCCAGGTAAAACGCAACCACCACTAAGCTGGAAAGCTGGAGCTGTAAAATACCACAACCCCATCCTGCACAGTCACTTGCAGTGATTTAACAGCATGCACTACATCCTGCAAGCAATTATCTACACAGTTCATTAGTAGGGAACTTTATTTTTAGTTTGCTATGCTTAGGCTGGCTGAATTTTCATTGCTACAGCACTTATGCACCCAGAGATCTGCCATCAAGAATAAACTGTGCAGGCACGATGCTCCTGGGAAGTATTCAGGGAAGGTGGTGATAGACAGGCTGGGGACCATCTATCTATATTTTTTAAATACAGCTTCTCAGTGTAGAGACAATGTTCCTGTAAATGGTAGCATTTGTGGAGAGCAGCATTTTTAATGCACACAAAAAATATAAAATACCCTTCTATTGCCATGGTTTTAGCGTTAGGATTATTTTCAGGTTCAAAAGTCTCAGTCCAGCCCAGGCGTGAATGCAAAACTCGAGTTCCAGTACACTGTTGCAGAGCAAAATTAGCTCCAAGTTATGTCTTATAAGCTACTATCCTTAGTTCTACCAGGAAGACTTGAAACCTAACATCTTTAGTCTTGAGGCTCTCACATCAAACCCCTTAAGAAAGAAACTTGCTGCTGAATAATCTGACATTTGACCCTTTTGCACAGCCTTGATATCCCCTCAAATCATTACAAGCTTGGACTAACTAGGTCATCTACAGGTGAAGATGCTAAGTATTAATAAAAAATTAGCAATAAAAAGCTAACACTGAGTTTGAGCACATAACAAAGCAGACACTGTTGGGGCTGAAGCGATTAAAAAATAAACTTGTTTGTATACTGACCCACTCCTTCCAAAGCACAACTCTGAGCTGCTCACCTAATGTACAGTCTTTAGAAAAGGTGTGCAAAGGCAGCATGGCATCATAGTGCCATGCTGGGTGCCACCCATGTCCCCAGCATCTAATTCACACATGTCTACACATCTTGGAAGACTAAAACTCACCCAGACAGATGCATCTCAGACAACAGTATCAGTGTGAATATCTCAACTGAGCTGCTTTTAATACTGCAATAAAAGTCTTGGAAAAAGTCACTTTGCAATCCCTTCATTCATAAGAAAAAAGGGGTAAAAAAAAAAGAGGATAATAGCACTTTTCCACCGGCATATTGTGAGCAAGCAGTATGTCAAAAACTGCTCAAACACCAGAGTGCTGAGGATCCCCTAAGTGCTTTAGAGGCAAGCCTCAGGGTGCTCCAAGCTTTATCTCAGTATGAATGAAAAACCAAGTTAATAAGGTAAAAAAGGAGAAGGGAGGCTTAAAGGACCACAATTTCCCTGAAACAGGAATTACTGCTATTACCAAGAAATCGGAAGTTCCCGGCTGTTTATCTGAAAACCTGCTTTGGAAGGGTTTTTTTTCGAAACCTGGGAGAAAATCTGAAGTACCACCCAATAAAGACTGCCAGATTTGGATGGGAATGTGAGGCACGGAGGAGCAAGACCACAACTAGTGTTATTTCTGCCACAGACCATCACAGGGCAGCAAAAGTCGGAAGGAGCATCAGCAGTAGCAAGAGTGAATTGAATGAAACGGGATCACATGAAGCAAGAGTTATTTGGAGATCCTATCCACTGTCTCCTGGCAGAGGCAGCTACCACAAAGCAGATGGCTTGAAGGATGTCATAGCGCTCTTCTGCCAGGGGACTTCCACAGTGCTGGGGTGGGGATAACCCATGGCCACATGCAACCCCATCAAGGAGGAGCAAACCCATCAAGGAGAAGCTAGCAGGGAATATGGGCTAAATGCATCCTCTCCAGCCTCCTAGGGCTTTCTCCCACTCACAAATCCCATCATGTTCACACTGCCCCCACCACAACACTGAATTCCATCAACCACATCCCTTAGTCACAGCTAAGTTCTCCTTCTGGGAAATGGCTGGTCTTGTTTCTGACTGCCTGACCTGAAGTTACCTCCATCTCCAGCCCCATCCGCACACAAAGCAGTACCCAAAGGGGTATGGAGACAAAACCTCGCAAACCTAAACTCATCCCAGCACAATGCCCCACCCTGGCTGGGCAAAACCAGCTGAAAGTAGGAGAACTGTAGAATTCAGCTTTTAACACCAAGATAGTCAAGGGGACACAAACAGGCAAAGACCTCCCAGCACCAAAGGGATGCCCTGTTTGCCTCTTCCCTGCCTTTGCTGAGCATACAGCATCCTCCCACCCTGCTTGGAATATCCTCATTTAGCTCAGCAACACAGTTCACACCTCAGCCCTGGCTACTGATGCAATTCCAGTTTATTTGCTTACTTAGGTTACTGCTAAACTTGACTCCAAATCCACAACCACCATGGAATTTCCTTTGCACAGGCCATCATCGTTCAATATTGTCAGGGCACTGAGACCTTCTGAACCCTTCAGCAAGAAACCCCAGTGCAACGCTTCACACTTGTCCAAATACACTAAACCAGCAACACCTCTAATTTTTCATATAAACGAGTAGGACACACTAAAACTCAACCTGACCTGATGTTTTCAACCTCAGCCACCAACACATTAAATATGCGAGCTGCCTTCTTTTACTTCCATTTTAGCCAGAATCAGCCAGTGTTGCTGAGGGAATATTAATTTAGGTTTTCTGATATTAATTCAGCTTTCCTGCATCCTTTGTGTTGTTGTCTGTGATTTCAAGGCAACTTTGTGCCATAAAAATACTAAAAATCATCAGCATTACGGCCTCATGTGCTTAAAGCGAGTGGAAAGCCCTCATTGCTCTTTGCAAAACTTTCTCACGTCCAGTGAAACAAAACCGAGAGCTGTGGGTCAGGTCCAGAGGGCTGTGTGTAACAAGCTGTTACCTCCTCTTTCCTCAGCCTACTATAAATATGTATTACAGGGTCACTAAGCCAAGGAGTAACAAAGCAAGGAAAATTAAGACAAAGCAGATTACCCAAGTGTAATTTCCCCTTTTAATTTTTTTATACAAAGGCCTGATGTTAATTGAGTATTCTCAGTGACACAAAGGCTGCAAGAAACTTAGCCCTGAGGTTTCAGCATTTAGAACTAAACCCCAGGAGATTTTACTGTGTTGCAAGCATATTTCCCTGGGACTTTTACCCCAAAGCCCTCTGGTGCTTGGAATCTATCTGTATTTTCTTATCAGAAGCCCTTAGCCAAACTGCCAAACTGTCTCTCCTTGATGGATATCACAAGGCACTGCTGCTGTGCCAGGTAATGGGAAAACCATGGTCACCCATCTGCCCACCAAACACCTGGGAAAATCCAGCCTTGCGCTTCAGGCAAAGCCCCATAGGATGCGTGGGAATCCAAGTATCTTTCAATAGACCAGCTAAAATTTTCTGGCACCAGTCTCCATAAGGTGAGGCAAACTTATAAATCAGAATGGGCTCCAAAAGCGAAGCCAGGGAACGCCAGGAAGGACAGGAAGTGACTTATCCTTGAAATATGGAGTATTGTTCAACAGGGAATGCACTCAGGACATGGCTGACCAACCAAGCCTCTGCAGCACATGCTCAGCCCCACAAATACCCCCACTCTGCAAATACTCCCATCAAATTCCCAGTACCCAATGTATCAGTAGCAACCTGCTGACGCACAACCCTCACTTCCCAGGAACTGCAGAACAATTGTTGTTGTGATTGAGATGATTCCCTGATTAAATCCATCACATCCACCTCTTGCAGGCTCTGGCATAGTAGATAGCATATTTCTAACCAGGCTTTTAAAACTCCACTGGTCCACTGAGCTGGGCAAGACAGTAGAGTCTATTTTGCATTAAATAAAATCTCTCTGGGATATTATAACCTCATATAACGTTATTTTTATTTTTTTTAATATTGTCAGCCTCTCCAACATGACAGCTCTCCTGCCTCCCTTTTTCCAGGCGCTGGCCAGGGAGCTGGAGTGGTGGAGAGCAGGGTGTTGCTAGACATGTTAGAATCACTGAATTACTTCAGTTGGAAAAGCCCTTTAAGATAATTATATCCGCACCTCCGATATGCACTGCATCACACTGTCTTGTCTCAAGCTGCCTTTGTCTCCCTTCAATTTATGACCAAACACTCGGTGAAATTTTTCCCCCGAGTTTTCAAGTGATAAGGCAAGCATACAGCTGGTCAGACAGAACCTGCTACCAACCTTATCCTAGTTTTGGGACAAGGAAAAAAATGACATAATTCTTAAGGGACTGGGCGTCAAAATCCCTCCATGGGGAGGGATAAATGGAGCAGCCTGTTGTCCCAGATCACGGCGGGAGAGGGGCAGAGATTGCTGAGCACTGATAGCTTGAGTGATCCCATATAGGGACAGGGAAGGGCAGCAGAGTTTAAAGGCAGATTTCTGCTCCAGAGTGTTATGCGGGAGCTAAACACCACTTTTGAAGCCTTCTGCAAAGTTAAAAACAAACCCAGCAGCAGGCACTGGTGCAAAGCTGCACTGAAAATATGAGCCACGCCAGTTTTCCATGCAACCCATGAAAATGTTTCATGTATGCTGCAGTTGTGAGGTCTCCAGTTTCCCAGGCATCAGTGTTGCTGTTTGTTTCTTACTTGCTGCATGATTGCTGGCTTTTCAGGAAAACAGAAAAAAAAAAAGGCAAAGGAATATGGTCTGCCTGGTGCCCTGCAAAAACAGGGCAAAAAAAAGTGTATGGAGTGGCAATGAGGAGAGGGGGCAGGCGCTTGCCCAGCTGGGCACAATCCCATGGGTTTGCCCACTATCCTGAAGAAGCTGCACAGTAAAATCCAGTGCGAAAGGTAAAACATCAGTCTTGGCTTCCAAAAAGGACCAGGAGCAGCATCTTCTAAAAATATACGTGGAGGAACAACCAGGATCTTGCTGAGGATTTAGAGAGAAACCACCAACAACTTAATAAGGACTGAAGAGACTGGTAGTCCTTGCTTTTTCTGGATGCCAGTCTCAAAAGCATCCCTGGGCTGGCTTATCTGACCACCTGCAGATCTCCTTGGAAATAAATAATTGTCAGTGTGAGCAATGGTTCCAAAGGCAGCTTGGAAAGTTTTGTGAAGGCAGCAGCAGAGGGCTGAGCCTCCTGAGAAGCATCAATGGGACAGCTCAAAAAGTTTTCCAAGAACAAAGAAAGGGGAGGAAGAAAGAGAAAATAATTTAATATGCTACTCCCAACAGCTTTAAAAGCTTAGTAATTAAATTACAGAAATTGCTTAGAGGAAGAAGGGAACCAGGGCTAATATTCCAAGAGGGAACAATGGTAACTTGAGGGTAAAGGGACAGGGAAAGAGCGTTGCTGATCGATAAAAGTTCACGTTTAATGTTTTTATCAGTGTCATGCTGCTTTTTTGCTTGCTAGTTTGAGCTTACAGGAGATGGGGGAGTACAAATCTTAAAAGGAATCCAAAACCTTTTCCTTGTTTCCTTTTTTGTTTTGTTTTTTTTTTTTCCAATAAATAAATAAAACCCAAACACCACCATCACCCCAGTGGCTATCCAGATCCTCCCAAGAAGCTGCATGTGGGTCCAGCCCCTCAGGGGCGCGGGCAGCGTGCCTCCCACAGCCTCGGCAGGAAGCACCTTGGCAGCCGCCCCGGCCCCAGCCCCACTGCAGGAAGGGTAGAGCCATTTCTCACTGACAAAGAAAAACAAGTCCCAACTCTCTGCATTGGATCCAGGCGGGCAGAGGCTGTTCCACCTGCTCTGCTGGCACATTTGGAAACCAGCCTTTACCCCCTAACAGAGCTGCAATGGCACATCTTCCTGCTCCATTGAGGTAACCTTGTGGCTCGCCCCAAACTCCCTCCAGTGTAAACCACAACGTGGGGTGAACAAAATTGCACAGGTCACCCACAGATTTAGTAGGATTTAGATTTAATTGCAGCCTTGGCTACATCCTAAAGCTGCACAGCTCAGCTGTCACCCCAGAAGTCTCCGTTCCAAAAAATACCACAGGGGCTGGGAGTGGATGTTTCCATCACTGGCTTGTTCAGGCTCTTTTTTTCAACTGACCCTACGTCTCTAATGCTCATCATGTCATTACTGCCACCAAACATGGGTGAGTGCCTCAGGAAAGGGGGAGAGAGGGTAAATCAGCTCAATCGCAAGCAAAGTTGAGGCTACTTACCACCAAGTACAGCATTGTATAGAGGGAGAAGGACGCATGCCCAGAGAAGAAAGATTTCCTGCAAAACAAAGCAAGTGCTAAGAACCAGCCACTATAATCTTCAGTATTATAATTTTACATGTAATATGGTGACTTGCATGCTGCTACCAAAAGGGTGCCAAAGCACAGGGACTCACAATCCCCAGTCTTTCAGGTTATAAAACTTCCATTATCCACCCTGCTCGCTCACGAGGCAGAAAGCAAACGGATGGACAGGATGCTTGCATTGTTCGTCCCTTCCTGGTCTACTCATGGGACAGCAGTTATTTCCAGGGTAGTCTCATAACTCATAATCTCACCTCAAATTACCAGGAAACTGTAAAGAAATAAGAAGTGAGCAACTTCTCTGGTCGCTTAATTTGAGCACATAAAATGTGCCTGTGGAAACGTCAAAATTGAACAGCTGATGGATTTGGTAGAGAACTCGCAGGGGAGATGCTGGCAGTCCTGCCTGCACGAAGCCTCCTTGTAGAAGTCCTCTGTTCTGCTGCATGGGACAGCTTGAGCTGCTCCCCATGAGCCCATCTCTTATAGTGAATTCCCACATTGAGCAACCACTCAGGGAAACAATAGTGTAGGAGTAAAGAGAAAGGAAAAAAAATATTATTCATCCGAATCCTGTAACTCCCAAGGGAAACTGCCCGTCACTGGCAGGCAGTTACAGCTTTCACAGAAAAAGCAGCATTTGAATTATCTACTGCTGACAGAGAAACGCTCAAAAGTATTTAGCCTGAGACACCATTTTGGTGGTGGCAATCCAATGCTTTGCTGCCACAAGATCTCACCTGGCTTCCTGGACCTTGCTGTCACTTCCCCTGCAGGTGTAGTTTTGGATGTAAACTCCCTTAGTGCAGTTGATGGTGGAGAAATCCAAATTGCAAACTTCCAGGAAATGTGGCCGCAAGCGCCCGACGGACACTTTGGCAATGTCTGTGAAGGACTGGCTAATGGCGCAGCCAAAAACGAAGCAGCCAACTTGCTTGTAGAGTGCTGCCACGTACGGATTCTGGATAAAGGAGTGTGACTTCTCCTTCAGATAGTGGATGCGGTAGAGCTCTCCTGTTATAATCTGTGGGGGATATACAACAGAGAGGTTAGAGAGCAAGAAAAATGCTGTGCAAAACCAGTGATGGGTGGCTGAGAGAAGCTCTTGGCGCTTTGAGCATCTCAAACCAGGAATCTGTTTCCTCAGTGAGGAAGGAGAGTCCATAGCCCAGCATCTCTCCATCCTCTTCCTCTTCCCTCTCAATAAAAAACTGCAGGCTTGAAATGCTTTTTACAGAAACATTCCATACACAAGAAGAAAGAAAAAATCCTAACTTTTGGTTTAGCACGTTGGCATATCTTTTCAGTAGTGAAATATTGCCCCAGATCTGTACCAGTGTAATGGAGAAAAAACAATTAACATAAAAAATAGATAAAGAAGCAGCGCGTGTTTGTGAAGAAGAGGCCAGATCCACTACCCTCTTATCAAACTGATTTTGGAGGGGAAAAAAACGGACAACCTTCTTATCTTCCTCTCTACGAAACATGAACACAACAAAGAAGACTAAATAAGCCCCAAACTTTTCAGATTCTGGCCCCAAATTTGCCACCACCAGACTAAATTCAAGCAGCTCAAAGTCTCCATAAATGCCAGCGATTACTGGGCATTTCAAGGTGTTTTTCCATCGTGTGGCAGCAAATTCTATGTTTCTTGTGACAGAGGTGTTGGGGTTTGACAATATTGCCATAAATTACCATCAGGGAGCAGAGGACCCAGCTTCTCATAATCTTAACTCTTAAAAGGCGAGTTAATGAAAATCAGGCTGTGAAATTAAACCCAAATGTCTCACCTCTCCAAAAGAGGCAAGGGCTTAAATTGTACTCCATCACGTTACACACCTAGGTTTTGAGCTCCAGATTTACAGCTTTAGGATTTTATTCATTATTTTAAATGTTTTTATACCTGAGTAATAAATCGAGGCAGCTTTTTTCCAGCTGCTCCCTTGTCCCTGCCCCTCTGTAGTCACGATGACTGTGATATGTAAAATTAACTGTCAGAAAAAATGCCTTCATGTTAATCCCTTTCTGGAGCAGCCAGAAATATTCCTCCCGGTATGGCAGCCTGCCAGTGGCATGCAGAAGACAAGGCTCCCCTGCTTACCTTTTAAAAGCTTGGCACAGCCTTTGGAAACTAATAAACTGGAAAAGTATGGCAATTAGACTAAAAGGAGATGAAGCTGTATCACTGTTTGAATTCACTCACAGCATGGCTTGAAAAAAACAAAAGGTTGACCTAAGGCAGCTGAAATTGCAGCTAAGCAGGCTTTATCAAACAGAGGTACAACTATAAAAATAAAAAATAAAGGCCAAGCTAGAATACCTTTGCTACCATGCACAGGATGACTTTGGGTGGATACACCTCCATTTGGGGTTTACATGTCACCACTGAGATTTATACTTTTGGAAATCTGGTCATGACCAAGAGTTGTCTGGGGAGCTAACCGGCTCCAGCATCATTTTAATCCTCTCAGACTCTGAAGACCAAAGTTTACTTCCATTTTTGACCACCTTCCAGCATAAACTGGCAGCCAGGAAATCTGCTGGGATGAGAACTGCAAAGGGAGGTTGGAGCATCTCCTGCTCCTTTGGCAGAAGGCAACTCCAGGGTGTCCTGGATGGACACAGATGTTGCTGCACAATGGCATGCCCACTGCTTGCAGCCTCCAGAAAGCAAGAAGGGGAGCCACGAAGTTCAAAACTCATGGCTTTTGCAGAAAGGAGACAAGATGAATTAAGGATGACATCCGATACTAGCAGATGTGTCATTACTCCAAACTCACAAACACATACATGTAAACCTGAGGCTCTTGGCCTGGGAAAGGCATGTGACCATTTTAAACAAGGACCAACAAAAGTCTGGGGATTAATACTTTTCTCTCACCGTTGGTGGTCTGGGTAATTGCACACATGTAGCAGATTGTAAATTGGAGACTTCATTCCCTCTCTAACACGCTGCTGGGCAGCCATGAACCCTCCCCGCTTAGTTAAAGCCATGGCTCAATCTTAATGAGAAGCTAAAAAATGGGTAAAGTTGTTTTTTTGGCAGTGCTGTCCCAGATAAAGCAGGACGGTGAAAAACTAATGCAGCGCAGATGTGCATGAACCGAAAAGACATCCTGAAAAAAAAGCCCAAGTCTTAAAGATATTAAGCTGATCTTTTGCCTTGCGCTTCTAGGCAAGCCATCCACATAGGACATGTGCTGTGCCTATGTGATTGGCACAGCTCTGGGCAGATTGACACAAACACTTTAGAAAGAAGATCACTAGAAAGAAGCCAATATCAAACTTTTCTGTCTGTGAATGCCTTTTGCTTGTCATGCAAATTTTAGTGTTATTATAAGGTATCACCAGTAATCCAATTAGCCTGTAAGTACCTTTAAAGCCTTTCTAATCACCTACATCTCTAGTGTAACATTCTCTGTGCCTCTCACACTGAAGCAGTGTATCACCTTCAACTTAAAAACAACTGGCTAATCCAGCTGCGTAATTTAGATGATCTAGGAAATGAATTTGCTGGAGGTATTTTTCATAGCCTTTCAAGACCTATCAGGCGTGGGGACACAGGATGGCTCAGCAGCAGTACCTGTACGAGGCTCAGGGAGAAGAAAACACCACCTTTCCCTGCCCATCCCAGGGCCCATCAACATGCTTCCGTGCCAGTCAAATCAACCACCTTCCACCAAGAAGAGCCATCAGGAGAGATATGAGAGCACACAGCCCAGGGGCACAAGCCTCTCCAGGGTCATCTGCACAGAAATTTTCCTGAGGTCAGTAAATATAGGTATTAAACCCAAATGCTTATCCTCTCACATCCGGATTGAAGTAAAGGTCTTTCGCCTCTGCCATTTATTTAATGAGCACTCTGGGTCTCCTCAAGCCACTCAAAACACGACCTAGACCTTTTACCCAAGACTACACCGCCTGTGATGCCACATAAAGCAAGGCGTGAAATTTTGGCTGTGCCACCCAAAACACCATCTCCCTGGAAGTCCTCATAATCACTGTCCTGCCTTCCGAAGGCAAACACTGTGAGCAAAAGGAGCAGAGTCAGTGCTCTGTGGATTTGGAAGGAATTCCTATTATGCTACAGTAATTCTGGTATCTGGGTTACATCTGAAAAAAGAGGTCAGGCTGACTTCAATTTTCCATGCACGCTGCCACAGCAAAGAAATCTGTTGCTTCAATTCCTCGTTAGCCATTTGTATCACTCAACAGCAAATAACCAAGCTTTTGAATTTACCTTATTAAGTCACATTTGTTGTGGGTACAGTGAAACCAGGGCAGAAACATCTAATCCTTTGGGGATTTTCTTTCTTTTAATTGACCTGCTATTTCGCAGTAGAAAGCTGATGGATCACATAGGCAGCCGATTATGTTTCCAGTTTCTGTTCCAACCCCTGTATTTGCCACTGCCTCATTACTGATCAGAAGCACACTCCACACGGAGCCGGAGTGCCGATAGCTCAGGCAGTAATGTGAAAATGAGAGGCTTTTTCATTTTGTTTTTATGGCTTTTCCACACTCAGAGGTAATTCACCTGCAGGGCAAAACTCTGCCGTGTTTATAGAATTTGGGGTCTGGCACCTTCTGGGCTTGTTTGTGAAGGCATAGCAACAAGGCCATTTTGGGGACCTATTTTGCTAAGCGAGTATCTGATCAGGAAACGATGGCGAGATGAGGAGATGATGGAGATAGTCAGAGCATAAAGCAACAAGTCTTGGGACAGGGTATTACCAAAGCAGGCACCATGCCATGCCTAAATACCTATTGCTCTTACAAGGAAAGATGAATGCTAGGAGGGGAATAAGTGGTCCTGACCTCTCCCTCTCTATTGCTTCCCAGCTGAAGGACCAAGAGGAAGGCGGTGCCTCTAGGAAACCACCTGAGCCATACTGGCAGGAGGTGAAAAGGAAAATGTAGGTACTTTTCATAGGGGAATTTCATCATCAGCTGGAAGCATTTAGCCAGCTACCAGGAGACAGCTCTCATCTTCTACCACACCACCAGATAATACATGTTGGCACGAGGAGGTTCGGCTCCACAGGCTGAATACAGTTTTTTGGCTGACATATAAAGCTTTCACGGTACAACTGTTTCCTAGCACAGCTCTAGGAAACCTGGCAGAAAAAGAGAAACGAGGAGGCATCGGGAAGGTGGTGCACTAACTACTTTTTACAGTCTGCACTCCGGGAATATGCTCTCCATGGAAGGTTTTAATTATCTTTTTAATATGGCTGTAATATAAAATCTCTTAAAAATCTAACGCTAAGCTGTGAAACTTTTCCAGGCACTGGTTAGCTGAAAAAATGTATCCTTTTGTTTTGTTTTTATAAAACAGGTAAATACCAAGAGTTATTTGAATAGGGACAAACCACGCTAAGACCTTATTGACACTCAAGTCTTTCTGCTTCTACTCTGAACTTCTGCTGGAGGGTGAAAAAGCTCTTGTGGAGCTCACAGACTTGCCCAAACAGCTTTGGGCCTGTTTACAAGCTTCAGGAGTAATCTCATTTCTCCTGTTACAAGCTTTCATTTGGAAATATTTATTGCTCCACACTTTACGTGGCAGTCAGATATTGAGAGGAAAAGTGCACCCCGGTAGATAACCCAGACACACTGTCAAGACTGCATTAAAGCCTCAACATCGACAGGACACTGGTGCCATCATCTAAAGAGGTGACAAAAAAACATCAAGGATGTGCAAGGGACAGGACAGGAGGTTTTGGAGGTGGTACTTACAGCGAGGATGGCAATGAGGATGCCTGCAGCACACAGCACTGCGTCATTGATAGTCTCCATCGTCTTCAGCGGGTACCTGATGCTGTCATCATCACAGTAGAAACCCCGCTGATAGGGCTGGATTGTGCTTGTTTCAATGATGAGGAAGGGCAATGCAGCTACAGAGAAAGGGAAGACAATAAAACCCCATTAGTAACACAGGTAAACACAAGTAGCTTGCCAAAAACTAAAGACTCAGCTAGAAAACCCCTTGCAAACCATACAGCACCATTGCTAATGCTTTTTTTCCATACTGCTATCTTTCCAAAGGGAATAGCATTGGGATTTGTTTTTCCAAGTTGCTTTTGCAAGGACAAAGCATCTCCTCTGTTATGGCTATCAGATGTCTCCGCTGCCTGGTTTCAGTTAAGCCTTGTGCATTGCAAATATTAATTTACAGGAACAGACCCCTAAAGCAATCCCTCTGAAAAAAACCATGAAAACGAATCTGGCACTTTTCTCCAGGGAGGGTCCAAAGCTCTGCCGAGCGCCCCACAGCAGGGCAGCCCAGAGCTGTGCAAACAAACACCAGAGGATCAAATATCAGCACAGCTTCTCCTACCTGGTCAGCCCAGCTACACTCCATCCACATTACTTTTATGCCTTTGAAGCCTTCCTTGGCTTCCTCCTCTCTGTATTTACAGGGAACATGAATGTTTGTACCTACTAATGCCATAAGAGTACATGCTTTTAGCAGCTACGGGGCACCCATCCTTGACCCATCTATGCAAGGAGAAGTTGACCACACACCTGACCAGCCCATCCAGAAGAACTGTTGAACCCCCCTCAGAGCCCATTTGCCTTCAATCACAATAAAGCCGCGTGAAATCTGGTTTTACGCTGTTTGTGAGCCCTCTGTGCAGGAGATCTGCATCTGCGCAGCTCAACTGGACCATTGCACCAGGCATGGCACAGATCTGCTCAAAACCACAGGGTGATGTGTTAGGACACCCTGTCGAGGGGGACGCCTTGAAAGTGCTGTGTGTATGTAACTGCATATTCTTCTAAGTATTTTAGAGAAATACAGCATTGCCTCAAATCTGAAAGAGCCCTAGGGTATTTCCTAGGCACACGGTTACCTTGGGCAGGTCACCCTCCTTCCCTTTCCCTCAGTTTCCCCATCCATCTTTACTATCAAGCCCATCACCAAGAAGGACAGTACAACTCCATAAAAACAAGCCTCAAATTCCCCAACACTTGTCTTCATAGTAAATCACAAATCACAAGGTACAGGAAACCCTCCTCCCACTTACAGAGCGAAACCCAGGTAAGGAGAAAACAAACACAAAGTTGTTCAAACTCTCCTTGGGCCAAGACAACAGGTCTCACACCTAGATCCTACAGAGTGCACTAGGGAATATTTGTATACCACTAACTTGTTTAGGTATCTGTGGATTTGTTTACACAGCTAGAAGTCTAAGACATCAGAGGGTTTTTCCTTCTAAAATTAAAAAATAAAATAAAAAATGAAGTGCAGTTGTGTTTCAGAGAAATTTTTCCACATTTTCAGTGATAGTGATCTGCTAGATGCAATTAGCAAAGGTACCATCCAGAGAGTTAAGAAGTGTGATCAAAATAATGTTTCCCATCTCCACATGAACCACTTTCTGCATTTCAGTTTGTACAATGCATTTTGGCTCCTTTTCCTGCATGTCAATAGATTTGCCTCATCTAGGATTACTAGGGGTTTTTGTTTTTTTTTTTTTTTTATTCTTAAGAAAAGGGAAAGTTCCCATTATCTGCTGCGAGAGCAGGGACAACCACATATAGACCTTGAAGCCTTTCAGGTACCCAAGAGCAGTCAGGGCCACAGCTCAGTACCCGTTTCAGATTCCCTCTAAAAACTCAGGATAAAGGTTAACACAAGCGCTGGGCCCCAGAGCACTTGGCAGGGCAGCACAGTTTCCACTGCATGTGTGAATGGGCAAAGAAAGGTTTCAGAACCGCCTGCCCAGCCCAGATTTGGTAAATAAAACTGGAAATCTCATGTGAATCCAGTTGATCTTCATTCCACTATTTAATCATTTTGATGCCTAGCTAGCTTGGCCCCCAAATGTGCCTCCGATGCCAGCAATCCGATATAAATAGGCCACTTAAAAAATCCTTAGGTTCCCAATGAAAAATTGCAGGAGAAGAGCTAATGTTGCTTGGCACGATCCAATTTCACATGCACTTGAAGAAGCGGCGTAACAGTTGAACTCGGGGAATAGACATGCCATGGTTACGTGGCTTATTGTTATTTCTCCAGTTCCTCTTGTTAATAGCTTTCACATGACAGGTCTGTAAAACACATGTTCCCACAGACAATAAAATACATCTGAAAGCTAAAACTGGCTTTAAAAAGAAAAAAAAAAAAAAAGAAAAAAGGACAATAGTGTTCCTATATATTATGTGACCCCAGGAATAATAAAGATTTGTTTTCCCTTCATTCATTGAACAGCAAGGGGTAGTATTTCCGCGTTTCAATTATATGTATGCCTGCAACAGCTATAATAAGAGCATAACTGACCTATATGGTACATATTTTCCTAAAGTGCACATAGGCACAGTTCAGAAAATCCAATGGTTTTGTTTTCTCTCCTACAACCTTGTGGTTTAGTGGGATATTGCCAATCAAGTCTTGACATTTTTCCAGCAAAATAGTAACCTCAAATTCCCTTATTTTTTTTTTCCCTTCCCTCCCTTTTTTTTAACAGGAGAAACATAAACATACTCTCTGTTGCTGAACAGATAGTACTTAGAAGACAGAACATGCCCTTGATTTCAAGGGCTGGGTGAGAGGCTGCTCTTTCAGCCCAAGGAAGAGAAGACCCCTGGCTCATGCCAAACAGTAAATCACGCTCTAGATGGCTCTTCTTCCACGAGGTTATTTCTTAAAGGACAGGTTGTCTAACTTACTAGGTCACCACCCACATTTCTTTTGCAAAGGGGGTCCAGCATGGAGAGCCTGTAGCAGTGCCAAAAGGCAGCCGGAGAATGGGTTTTGCAGAAAAACACTACAGAGGGAAGTGTGGAAGAAGACGGAACATTAATGCAGAAAGAGAGATGCCTTTGGATCCCTCAGCAAAACACCACAGGGACATTATTCACACTAGGAAATCTGTCAGGGGCAAAGGTATCCAGAAGTGGGGCTACAGCCCAGCAGCCTTGGAAATGGAATACAAGCAGCATAGGGTTGTACAATCAAGTTGGTACATCTGGCCTCCTGACTTCTTCTGCTCCAGTTTACCTCTCTGACTCAGTGTTTTAATAGGAAATTCAGACTATGCATTCCTGGCTACAGTGATTTGCATCTACAAATTCAGCAGCTGAACCCCATGAAGGCGCTAAGTTTTCAACCTCCATCACCTCCCATCCCTACCTGCAGTACAAAACTATTGAGAAAACAAGAGGTAACATTTCAGAAAATGGTAACAAATGGTGACTTGCATAGAATTCAACAATAGACATACGTGGCCAGCAAAAGAATACACTGGTTTTGGGATGGTCACTCTTCTCCAAAAAATAGTCCTACTTGGCCATTCTATCTGTGGCTACAATGCTCCTACTGCAAAATCCTTAGTAACATTGTAGAATGAGCTCATATCCCTCCTAAAACCAGTATCTATGAGAAATTACACAACAGCCTGTGAACCATGCCCTGGGACATGGAGGCAACCATGGCACATCCATATAGGACTGTGTAACCAGAAAAGCACTGTTATCCCCATTTTACCGACAAACTAAAGCACAGAAAAAAAGGGATTTGCTTATTCTGATGCAAAAAAAAGGTAAAAGGAGCTGAGATCACCTTCTGAATTGTAACATCCTGCAGAAGGTGAAAGAAAGTTTTTTTTCCCTTATATAAATGAGGTTTTTTTGCTTTATTAACAGAACAAGGAAATCCTAAACACATGCCTTTATCCACACCATGCTGCAGGAGGAAACAGGGGTCCAAACTAAGAGTGTAATAGAAAGCTCTTGGGTACTAATCCTGCCCCATCCAAACAGGCTCAGTACCATCCGGAGCAGCATGGAGCAGGTGTGGACACTAAAAAACTGTGCCAGGCACCATGGGACACTGCAGAGCTGGACATTGAAAAATGATGTTGCTTTTGTTGGGAGGAAGTCCAAGTGACTTTGTGACCTCTAACCACTGGTGTCCTATGGTAAGATAGCTCAGTGCAGGGTTTAAATTTATTTGTCTTTCTATTCAATAAAGTCAATCAAGTTTGGAAAACTAGCACCAAGGGAAAAAAATATTCCTTTCCTTGATGATCCCCTTTATTAAGACACAATTAATAGTCAATAATCTTGGGAAGGTTAGCAGCATGAAAGCTAAAATCCCATCACTAAGCCTAAACAAAAAACCCTTGCAAAACCCCCATGTACTTTCTGATCAGTTTGAAACATGCATAAAATCAAAAGGCAGAACTAACAAGGGCTCTGTGTTGGGTACAGCACTTTGAATCTCAGAGACTTTGAAAAGTTAATACTTGTGCAGATTTAATACGGAAAAAAAAATTTAAAAGGGGATAAGCTTTCATTGGCTACTCATCAGAAAAGCAGGGGGAGCAGGAGCGGAAGGCATTTCTGCAGTGACCCACTCATGCAGCTCTCATCTTCTCAGCCCAACCTTCACCTTTACACTAAATTAAACACCATTTTTTGTCTCTTTTTTTTTAATGTTTGGTTTTGATGGAGGTTGGGTTTTTGCCACTAAATCTTTCTTCTTTCAACTCTGCAGGTCAGTGGGATGCTGCTGGCTATTTCAACAAAGCAATGATAATTTCTAACAAGCACTCTGATGTGTTTGGCTGCCAGTGTCCAGGTCCTGGGTGTGTTTTTAAGGTTTCGGTAGATTAGATGCCTATCTTAATAAGTGAAAAAGATCATTAAATAATCTGGCAAGGCTGAGTAAGGCATCTAATTCTCATTCAAGACACACTCTGTAAATATTTGGGTACCTACAAGTGACGGGCTTTCTATTTGAAGTACTTAGCGACTGATCTTTAGTACATATAAACACTATTTGGTTTACAACATTTGTACATATTTTAAAATGCATAAAAACTAGATTAGCCTATGGTAGACTTTTACTGAGGCTTTAAAAGTGGGCTTCCCAACTTTTAGAGAAATAATGCAGCACTGCAGACCAGCCCAAGCAGCTGCTGCAAGAGAGAACGACTCTTGAACCACTTTACACTATACATACACGCATACACATATAGATAGAATTTACTAACATGAAGAACAGAAGTATTTCCACATTTCCATCATATCAGGCTTGATTCTGCACCAGCATCAAGAAAATGGGAGTAGGAAGGAGGGGTAGGAACTCTGTGAATCAAAAAATAATCTCAAAGGATCTGATTCACAGCTCAGCAGCAGCCAAAAGAAGGATCTCCCTGCAAGCTGGATTGGGCCATTATGTTGGGATTTTCAATGGTCATGAAAGTGTCGGTGATGTGCCTCCTTCCAATGGTTTCTAACTGAATCTGGATACTTGATGTCCATATATTTGCAAGAGACTACTAACCTAACATCAGAAATACAGAGTACCTTCAACTCTGTATTTTATTACCTCTTCAGTCTTAATTGTTCTCCACCTTGGTTCCAGCAGCCCAGAAGACTAATGCGTGCATCTGCCTGTATTTTGGAAACACACCCAATATTTGTGTTTGCAAAAGATTCCCATCCAACTCAATTACAGTTCCACCACTCTTAGTTACACAGACACAAGGATCGACAATTCTCTAAACATGCAAACAAAACCTAGACTTTACTGGAGAACAGGTACCTGCGTTAGAGTACTAAAGGAACTTATAAACAAAGATCAGCATATATTGCATTTCAGATTTGACCAGCTTGGTAAAGTCCTAGAACACAACTGGTTTATTTCCACAAAAAAACCCAAGATATTAGTTAATTTTCTGCTTGCTGTGGGTTGTGGCATGTAAAGTCCAGTTTGCACTGAACTTTTCACCCACCTGTACCAATCTGTCTGGTGTCCTTCCTATCAGGAGGGTGATGCTTCAGTCCACTTTATTATTATTATATTTCAGCCAAATCATAGGAATTTCAGCATAAACCTCACCATTATTAGGTCCTCCAGGTGGTACAGAGTCCAGGAGACTTCCTAGTGGGCAGATACAGGTTAATTTTGACCTAGATGATGATATTGTCTGCATTCTTACTTTTTTTTTGGGGGGGGTAGGGTGGGGTGTTTATTTATTTTTTTAATAAGAACAGGTTATTCAGGAATGCTGAGCAAAATGCCTACTGATGCCAGCTAGTGCAATAGCAAACAAGAAGAAAATCAAGAATATTGATTTTCTGTATGACAAACCCTGTAACACTGATGACCCCAAGCTGCAGAGATATTTGACAAGAGCCTGTAGAAAGAACTGGCAGTGGTGGCAGGAATGAAAAGTATCTCTGCCTGCTGCACAAACCCATGCTCCAGAGACATACCCAACCTTTGCAGTAAATACAGCCCTGTGCAACCTGGAGTGTGCCTACTGACCCAAACACCCTGGAAAAATACTGTTATAGAAAGGCTCTTGGTCACAGACACTTCAACAAAAATGTCTAATTATTCTCACGCACAACAAATTCCGCTCGATTTGAAATCTCAGTAGAAACACTTCTTCATGCCGCTGCAGCACAACATGCCCACCCTACACTCCAAGAGCTCCAGATGAACAGGACTGCTGCCACTGTTTTTTTCTGGAAGAAATATTGCTTTTGGAGCATACCTGTTACCTATTCCCAGAGGCAAAGACCACATACAAAGGAAGAAAGAGGAGAACAGAATTCTAAGAAGTGCGTTAAATTATTCCTCCTGGGAGTTTGGCATGAGTTGATGTATTAAAAGAGCTTTATATTAAAGTGCACATATATTTTTTAATACCTAAAAAATGCATTAGTAAGAACAAAAGGTCTTATCCAAGCCACAATACCTAGATGTATATAAAATTCTGCATTTGTAGGGTAAAAGAGATTCAAGCGACACAAGCAAAGGTTGGAGAGGGTGAATATAAAAGACATTATCAACGGGAATCCAGAGCCAGCTCCAGTCAAAATGTGATGGAAACAATGCCATCATTTCACATTGTCTACAGCAAGGAATAAAAAGTGATATGCCATGAAAATCCCAACATGTCAGTGTCTTTGGTGGTACCTCTATACATCCAAGTGCTTTGGAAGATCTTGCAGATATGAAAAGCCTGACCTTGGATGACCAGCTTGAATAGACGGAGGAAAAAAAAAATAATTAAAAATGTGTCTGTGAACTCTGCAATACTGAGGGCAAACAGATCGTGTGAAAAATATACTGCAGCGACTATTATGTTTTCAATTACAACCGAAGCGAACACAGTTTACTCTGCCGGTTAGTGGGGTTTGGAATAAGCTCTGCCTCTCCATCACTCCTCTGGGCTCTGCCTTCGAGGAAGGGCTCGGACCACTGCCCAGCCTTGACAATGCTCATGCTGCAGGAAAGGGGCAAAACACTGCATTTTTGCAGGGGGAATCTAGGAGCTTTCTTCCAAAACAATGTAATGGTGAGCAGAGTTGCAGCTCCCCTTCACTGATGTCATCTCACTGATAGATATTGGCTGTGTGAATCCCAACATCTCCCCATACAGTAAAAAATCTGCTCCACTCCATCAACTCATCTATTCAAGTAGAAAGGTTTGTGGGCTGTAGGTGTTGTTTTAATATATAAAATACCAAGCAGAAACTCCTTATCTTAGCTTACCACCACATATAAGCCCTCGATCCTTCTCTTTGCATAGCCATGCCAAACCCTAACAAGAACGAGCTGAAATATAAAACTGCAGCCAGCGTGAGGCAGTTGACAAAATTCTCCCTTGATTATTTTAAATCAATAAAGGCACAAAGCTTTTAAAACAAAAATAAAGCCAGTTCACCTGGTTAACATCAGGTCTCTCAAAAAAAATTCATCTGCTGAACTTCCCAAACTTCCTCTCTCCCTTCCCAGAGCATCCCAGCCAGGCACTGCAGCTGTAATTAAGCACGTTTTGGGGAGCAACTGCCCTTACGCAGGAGGCAGCAGAGCCCGTGTCCATAGCACTGAAGCCTGCCGCAAGTAGCTTTCTGACCCAGTTCTGTCAATGTACCTATTGTAAATGCAAAATCCTTCTTTGGATTTGAAGCAGCAGCCACCTGCATAAATAAGGCCAGGTTATAACTCTGTAACCATATACAAGCATTGAAAGCTTAAAAAGTTTGTAGTCCAAAAGGCACTTCTGACCTCTTCCCCAAAAGTTCACTAATCACTTTTAATTTAGAATTTATTTCCTCTTAATATACTTGCTTTATATAATACCCCCCTTTTGTTTCCTCCTCCTCCTCCTCCTTTCTATTTTCTGGAAGTTCCCCAGGAGAAAATGGTATTACACAACTCCCTTGATTACTGGAAATGAAATTTTTCCCCCTTGGTAGTTGAGAATTGGTAGAGCTTCCAGGATATAATGCACTGTACGCAGTGCTGAAAGAAAGGTGAAAAAACATGAACATAAGTGGAAATGATCTCAAGACCCTTCAAGTGATGGGGGTTTGCCTATTCACCAATGGGTTAAAAAGGTATAGGATGCCTCTTTTCTCCCTTCTCTCTATTTTGACTGCAGTTACAGCACGAGAGCGGCACCCTAATTTATAATAATGCATGATATAACTGAGATCATACTGGTACTCAGGTAATATTTAAAAAAGTAAATAAATTATACTCCTAATTAAAATAGCTTGTATTACAGGGAGGACACACTTTGTGGGAGAATGCAGAGGTATGACAGCTGCTGACTTGGCCATGCTGCCAGCAGAAGCTCGAACTAGCTCAGTAGAAAGCAGCTGAGAATGGGATTCTTTGGTGGCAATCCATCACTTGCAGTGACAGAGGCGCCTGCCCCACACTGCTCACAAGAACTCACCTGCCCTGACACACTTGCCCCTGGATGAGACCCTGTGAATTATCTGGGCACCTGAAAGCCAAAGAGATTTTCCTGGGGATAGTATGGTTCCGTGCTGGACACCATCTCAGACTCCTGGGTGCTTTTTATACCCCTAGTAAACTGCATAACTTGCAAATCCAGGCGATGCAGCTTGTCCCACCTGTTGTCACGACAGCCCCTTTCCTATGAACAGCCCCAAATCTCGCCACGTTGTCTGTATTTTGCAGCCAAGTGACATTTCATAGCCCTGCTTCCTTAGGGGATGGTATAAACCGGGTCAGCACAGGCAACAGCCAAGACCCTATTCACACTGACTCAAAGGACACAACATGTACTGTGCTCTTCAAACCCCAAAATGGATAACTCCCAATTTCCCTCTCCATCTCCCCTACAACAATGCTGTGCCCTGCTGTCAAGGAACGTGTGAATATATTGAGAAAAAAATGTTAAAGAAGCCCAAGGGAATAGCAGTCCCTTTTTCTTTATTGTGGTTAATTTTGACAAAGCCTCTTCTGTTCCCCCCACTTTTTTTTTTTTTTTTTTAGAAGGGCTTCATGCCAAGTTACATTCTTCTTCTTCACCATGGTACTGCCATGAAACGCGCCTGGTATGTTTGCCTGAAAATCACAGGTTTTCATGTAAATTGTTTCTATCTCAGCAGCAACTCCTTTTGTCACCTCAGATGTGAAAAGAGGAGGAGAAGGGCTTGGGCTCAAATCTGATCCCAGCAACAAAGCATCCACAGAAAAGCACCATGACTCTCCAAATCCAGCATCACAAAAACCTGCCCTCCCAAGGGGACAGAAACTCTCTAAAAAACATTTTACCACCTTCCTCATAACAGTGATGCAACCTGTGCGACAGGCTGCAACCCACTTTGCACCACCACCATTTTAAACACTTTGAGGCTTGGGAAAAAGCGCGTACCATCAGTGGGGTTGTTTTGAAGGATTTTTAAATGGAAATAGTTTCTTTTCTTGCAGCCCATCATGGCAACTCGAGCCTGCTGGCTTCTGTCAGCAAGGCAGGAGCTCAGCAGCTCATAGGGGGTGTCCTCTATTTCCAGTCTATTTACTGCTCTGTTGAGAAAGGCGCCTATAGATGCTCTAGTTCTCACATGGGAGTTTGGAGGGACTTGGTTATTCAACAAACCAATCCTTTCTAAACGCTGTCAAAGGAGTGATTTGATGCCTTTCAGTGCTTACTATACAAAATGCTGAAAGACCAGCGAACTTCAAAAGCTGCAGAAGCGGAGCTGGAGTTTGGCAGGAGTTCATTAGCTGCCTGTGTCCTTCTGTGTGTGGCTTGTAATTACATGCAGACCTAATGCCAAATCCTCATCTACCAAGGGGTACCAATTAACATACTGCTGAATGATTCACAGGTAGCTAATGTCGAGACTTTTACAACTGGTGTGCCAAATATCCCATGCGTTATTATTATATATATTTTTAGGCTAGCTTCCCCGCCCCCGCCCCCCCCCTTATTTTCAAGTTATTGTACAAGTAAAGTTTTGGCAGCTAAACTAGGATGGACCAGCCTGTTCTCAGGCCACACACTGGTGAGTCTAATCCTGCTGTCACTGTGCACCAGTGTCTGCATCCCTTGGTGCATGGGCCAAGGACTTGCAGGTTGAACCACCTACTGTATTTTTCCTTTGTATAAAGCATACTTTTCTGCTCCAAGGAGAAACACTCTGAAATCGAGGTACAATTTGCACTCCATACTTGCCATTCCTGCTGCTTGTACCCTTTTACTCCTACAGCCAGTACAAGAGTAACAGCAGGAGGTTTAACAGCTGCTGGAGAAGCTAAGGAAGCAGGTACCTAAAAATGATAACCCAGTTTTGGGGAGAGAAACATATATGAAGCTACATCTCCTGCATGAAAATATAGAATTTATTAGACCCTCAGACCAAACTAAAAAAACCTTTCTTCTCTTACTTGAGATCTGCATCCCTCAGCAGCCAGTTGGCTTCCAATGCGACTTGGCAATTAAAACCTTGGGAAGTCAAACACAACGGTATGGAAACACATCTTTTGTTTTATTGCTTTTTCATTCTTGTCTTGTACTTGATCCCCAAGCAGAAACACAGGCACTGATTTCTCAAGTGAAGGAGGAATCATGGGCCCAGCAAAGCATTTTGGCACTGACTTGTAGCAGATCTCCAAGCAGGCTGGTTTGCCGCCATCACTGACTTTCCCATAGAGAAAAAGAGAATCAGTCCTTATTTCCTTCTTTTGCTTGACTTTCTACTTTCCAAAAGCCAAGGCAAGTCCACCAAATTCTCCTCCCCCTAATATGCAGCACCTCAGTGGCCTCCTGTTCCCAGAGGCACCATGAAAGAAGCGAGATAGACATGATTTCAGATTTACTAAAGGTTTCATGCTCCTGGGCAGAAAGAAGCCTGGATACAGGAGGCACAAGAGGGAATTCGCAGAAACGGTCCGCCTTGATGTAACATTGCTCCCAAAGGTATCAGCCACAGGACAACTATGCACTTGAAAATCACGGGTTTGGATGCATTACGGATATACATATAACACCAAGAGACCATCATTACCAGTAATTTGATAGCTTTTGCTTTTCTTCCTTTACCTTTGTCCTACAGCCTTCCCCAACAGCCAGTTTCTATGCTAATTTTTCTGACAGTTGTTCAGCACACAGAAACCTGTGTCTCCCACTCTCCTCTCCAGACACCCCTATTTCCATACATTTCTTCGCTCCATACAAGTAGCAGCTTCTCCATCCCGCTACTCGCTCCCACACCTTTGCAAAAATGCCTTCAGTCCTGCAGGATAATTCAACATCAGAAAAGCTGTGAGCACAACCCAACACACACACCACTTTATCCTTCTAATAAACCTTTCATTACATTTGACACGATACAGGTCTTGTCCAGCCATGAAAGCGTTCCTGCTTATCAGAACAATTTTTAATCAACTAGAAGGAAAAACACGACCTGGTATTTTATTGCTTCCTTGCTCTTTGCTTTTAAATGTTTCAGTTTTCTCCAATTCGTACTCTTGCTAGTATCTTTAACCAGGGATGGGTGGAAATCCTCATCTGTCATGTCCAGAAGCTCCCCCTGGATAATGTGGAGGCTGGGCAGGCAGAGGAGTAGGGGAAGCAGTAGGGGGAGGCCTCATGGTGGGGTGGGAGAAGAAGGCACCAGGCACCAAGCTCTCACACTCCCCGCAGGTTCTGGGACATGGTTTTGTCCTGGCCACAATTACAAAACAACAAACAGCGTCTGTGGGGAAGGGTCATAAGAAGTTCAGCTTTCCTCTATTAAAACCATCTGGTGCCTATAAAAAACCCTAACTTGTTGGTTGGGATGGTTGGTAGCACCTCCTCTGTGCTCGGCTCCCGCGGCAATTTGAGAGCGTGGTGGCACTCGGAGGTGCCACCGTGAGGGACAGGGCTGCTGTGAGAACTGGGGGCCTGGCAGATGCACACCCCACTTTGCATCCCTCTTGCTGCAAAGAAAGTGCTCCAGCATCCACCTCATTTCACTCCTCCTCATCTGAGCCAGGTCCTTCTTTAGGGGGTGCCTGTTCCTCCAGCACCGTAGGCTCCGCAAGCCTGTAGGTGGGTTATTCTTTCTGAGCAAAAGAAAAAGCTGGAAGGCCAGCTTGTGACCCAGGAAAGGGTTTCTCCAGGTTGGAAACACTGATGGGTCCCCCTCCAGCATAGACAGCAAGACGCATCACCAAACCTGCAGGAAAGGCGGGGCAGGGTACGGGAACCTTTATTTTTCCTATATCAAAGAAAAAAAAAAAAAAGTCTAAACCTCTCCTTTGTTTCCAACTGAAATAAAAGAAAATTAAAAAATAAAAAAAAAGGATAAGAAAAGTGAGGAATGCTTACAGCCAGTTCCCCGGCCTGTAACACAAAACCGCTCTGTACTGGGAAACCTTACACCCCGCAGCATCCAGCTCATGTACTCCTGCTCCGCTCACCGCCTCCCGGATGCTTCCCCAAGCCCAAACTGCCCTTGAGAGAAGCCAAGCCTCAGTCTCTGCTGAAAAGCCTCTTTGTTTGGATTCCCTTTACAAATCAGCGTATCCTGAGATTGAACTCCCTCCCACCCCTCTGCAGGGCTTTTTAACGTTGAGATGCCTTGGCAGCGGCCCGCTCTGCCAGCAGGTCTGCGGGCCTGGAATAGCGTTCAAAACCTCGGTGCCGGGGCACGTACAGTCCTCGGAACTTTCTTCACGTTAAAGGGAGGGGGAGAAAACATTGCAGAATCACTTCAAACGATCTTTTAATCATGAATTGTGACCAGAGGAGCTAAGTTCTCCTTAATTAAACAATAGCTTTAATCAGCCTTCAACAGCCTACATTAAGATACACCAGTGAGCTGGAGAGGTGCTTTTTCTCCCCCCACTCTTAAAATGGGATAATTCAAGGACAACTAGACAAGGCATCGCTGCTCCCAGGAGAAACTCAGGCATAAGGTCTGGCCCACACAAGCACCACCAAGAGGGTTCGACTCCAACTGCTGCCATGAGCTGTCCGTGCAGCTTCAAGTCCATCACGCACTGCACACAAAAATTAAATGCATTTTCCTGCGCTGCCCACTTGGTCTGCAAGCACAGTGGGACAAAGTGTGCTACATCCATACAACACTTGGCCCACGAACGGGTCCTCCATCTCCCTCCTGGCTTGCAAGCACCCCAAAATCCTGCAATCTCACAGAGGGCAGGAGATATGGTACTCCCACGCCAGGACCTCTGGTCCAGCACAGACCCACCCAAGACCCACAGATAGCACCAAGGCAATAATTTCAGTTACCATTTGCAGTGAAATATGGCAGATGTTGCAGCAAAGGATTGTAAGGGTATGTCAACGCCAAATCTTGTCCTGAAACCACATGGAGAATCAACCCTGTTCGCTGAAACCAGCCTTGGGCCCAGGACTTAAAGCAATTTCACCGGGGAAAAAGTTACTTTTCAGCTGCAGTCAGCTTTTTAATCGACCTCAGCATTATATCTATCTCTGTGAAAGCAAAACGCTGAGCGTTTAAGCAGGTGGATTTTCAGATTATGGACCCAATCCTGCATTCGTAAAGCAATACCCAGTTTTTCAAACAACTTTAGCGAAAGCAAAAGCAAAGTCCCTGTTGTTATATCCACAATCCAGAGGCGCCCTAAACCCTATTCCACTTGTCTGGCTGTTTTAAATGTGCTGTGTTCCCAGACCCTGCAGTAGGCTCTTAGAGCTTTAGGCACTGGAAAACTTCTTTGTGCCTATGCATGCAGTAACTTATCAAAACAGGCTTTCTCTAAAACGCTGTTTTATTTTTCCCTGGGTTTGCATCTGACAAAGACTTGTCCCAGCTCAGTCGGAAAAATACATGCCACAAAACTTCTCCTTTAAGGAAAAAAAAAAAAAACCAACTAACTCTCCCAGCCCAAAGCTTTTAGAAATGCTTCCACATGCTAATCAGCCTCCTATTCAGCCTAGAGCTGAATAGGACTCCAACAATGACAAAGAAATACGCTGAACCTATTCCACATTTCATCCCCTTCACTCAAAATGTTGCTGTTACCTTGGTTTTCAGCTGCTTTGTGGGAGCTGCAGCAGAATGACAGCTGCATGTTAAAGCTGCAGGGACAGTCAAGAAACATGGAGCGCTACATGAAAAAATATTCATTCTGGATTATGGGAAAAAGTATGGAATTATTTGATGAGAGTGTCATGAATGCTGCAAACTTTGATAAGAATAAATAATTAACCTTCTCAAAAAAAACAAGACCTCTACTGAAAACATAGCCTCTTCTGATCAGGCAGCAAAGGTATTTTTTTTTTTTTTCAGCTTGGCAAGTATGAGTGGGCTACAGCCCCCTCCAAGCCTTTCCTTTGAGAATTAGCCATTTGTACTACGTATTATCAACTAGCAGATGTCTCCGAGGAACTCTCCCCCACCCTCCTTATCCTTAATCAGAAAAATTTCAGCTCTTGTTTTTGGGACCGAAGAGCCAGTTCCTGCTGCAATGGGTGATGCAAGGTCATTTCCCTTTTCTGCAGAACACAGAAACACGGGAACAGAGCCAACCGGGGAAACTTTTGCATGCATCAAGGTGGGAAGCTCTGGGACAGGTGCACACATGTCCTAGGGACACGCATTGGCCTGAGCCCTCCGAGCTGCAGACTTCCTCCGTGGCTGCACATCACTGAGGATCTGATTTCCAAAGGTACCTTTGGAGGCAGGCAATGGCCTGGCTGGGAGAAGTACTGAGGTTTGCATCTTAACGGAAATTGTTAGGAATTAGAGAGAGCTCCGAAAACTCCATGGGGCACCTAGGTGCATCCATACTGGAAATATCGCCTTCAAAATGTGTCTTCACTGGGCTCCAGCTTCCTGCCCACGCATGGAGGTGATGCTCCTCCACATTCCCTGTATCCTTAGACTAGAAATTCCCAGAGGCACAAACCTTCCCTGCAACTTGTCTAGGCAGGACCAAGAGCAGGAGGGCTCAAATCCTGGATTCCTCTGGGGCTTCGTCTTGTTTGCAAGCCAGGAAGCAAAAGGAGAAGCAGCTCCCCAAAGAGCAAAGGCCATCTGACCAGTGATCAAAGAGCAGCTTAAGAAACCTGCTAACACCAAACTGATTCACAGCTATCAACTTCAAAGGAGTTTTGCTGCCTGCCATCAGTTTACTGTCCATGCAAAAAATAGTCCACGAGCATAACTCAGAATGCACCCAGCATTCCCTGGCCAGACCCGCTTACCAGCAGTTTGTCACACTATTTTCCACTTTCCCTTTGGAAACTATTACTTTAAAGAGTGGTAGGCTTTGCAACAAAGCCTTGGAAGCCTTCAAAATGCTTGGAGTGTGGAACTGTTTACCACAGCCACTGCAGGGCTACAAAGACTAGAGCAAAGACCTTGAAGTCATCAGTGAAAACGATAACCAGGGTGGGGCTGGCTGCTTGCTCCAGCCAGCCTCAAGCTTAAAGAATGGCCCATCACACCACCCCAAAACGGAGGTCATAAATAACATCAAGAAGGCAGGAAGCCCAGCTCCCATTTGGCACACTGGCTTTCAAATTCAGTGGCTGGACATTTTGAGGCATGCGATGATGTCTCAATTTGCATAAGCACATGCTAAATTAACGGTAATGCAATTAAAATCTGCATGCAGTGCCCATCTCCAGTACATGCATGGCCAGACACAGGGCACTGCTCTAAAACCTTTCAAAAATGGCTGTCATTCTCGCTAATTTACAGTAAGACCATTTGAAAGCTAATTACAGGATACCATAGAGCTTGTCCCGTCACGCAGCAACCCTGACACTGCTGGGCAAAGTGAGCCCTCACAGGGATCATCATTTGTTGCAAGAGGGACAGCTGCCCAAAACCACTAACCAGTAACTTTCACTTTTCCATTTAACCCCGTGGAAGGAAGAGCTATGCTGTTCTCAGCTCCTCCAACCAGCAAAGCTGAAGCAGGAGTTTTGCAAACTCAAAAAGCAGTGAATGACACCTCCATGCCACAGTTACCTTCACTGTTCAGGGCAAGGTCTGGGTTAGCCCAGCAATGCCAATCCAGTCTCAATCCACGCTCCGCAGGCTAAGACCACTGGTATGTTTCATCAGGAAGGCTGGAGGCACCTCCTAAGCTTCTCTGTGCTATGGTCAACATAACTTTTGGGTATTTTTGAGGAACAGATTAAACATTATGGGAAAATACTAGAAGATTGCAAACACTCATAACTAATTTAGTGTCAACATCATTGTCAGACCAACTGCAGCTTCATTTGGGCTTTGGCTCACAGCCACAGCCTAGCCCTGTAGCTCCTGACTGAGAGCACCATATGCTTAGATAAGACAAGCTCATATATGGGTGCGAGTTATGGGCAGCATTGAACAAGAATACAATGACAAAAAGAGCACAGGCATTTTCAGATCATCAGAAGCTCTGGAGTCAATTTACATGTTCTGCTTCTAACATTTACTTGATGTATAGAGTCAGTTTCCAACCTCCTGTCTTCAAAACATCCAAGATATATGGAAAACAAGATAATTTACATGACCAGTCTGAAAGAATGGAGTTTATAGAGACTCCTGGTAGTTAGAAACCCACTAGGATAAACCTAATTTTCAAACTTATTAATACATTGTCTTGGTAACAAACTTATGCTTAAGGCATGTTTTCCAATAGTTTGTGTTGAAAGTTATATCAGATCTCTCTTTTTGGTGACATTCTGCATCCTCAGATCTAACTTGAGGAGCAGTTTCTGCTGATCACAATCCCACCATCGCACTAAGCCATCGCGTGCAGCTAAAAGGCGAGAAGAGATCCTCAAGCATAACTTCCCAACAGCTGCCCCAACACAGCCTCGAACACAGGCATCTGATCTGCATGAGGAGCTTTTTTCTTGCTAAATTTGTGGAGCAGGCAGTGCTTCAAGGTAGGTGTCATGGGAAAGAGCAATACAGGAATGGATTGGGTGGCTCTGAAAGGGATATGAGTGCCCTTCTGAGAACAGGGCCACACCAATCCACAAGGACACATGACAGACATGTCAGCCTCTTCCCAACTCGTGGCGAGATCCTTCCAGCTGAAGTATCTGCAAAGCCAGACCAAAGGCTGGGGGCAGGCAGAACCCTTGCACGTGCAGCGGGTAGCCTGCAGCATCACTTTAGTGAGGTGGGGAGCACAGAGGACTGCTTTAGCCTCTTCTCTATTGGGCGTCCCACACCTCTGCCACACCAGCCAGTGAAAAAAAAGAGTGATTATGAAGTATATTCAGAAAACTGACTTCAGACCTCATAACTATAGAATAAGTGCTGGATTACCTCTTCTTTTGAGGCTTTATCATTCACTTGATTCTCATTTTCAAGCTTTTTGAAATATGAATCCTGACCTATCAAAAAAGCCCAACACAACTGCCAAAGCCAGGGCCCTAACACAGAAGAAAAGGAAAGAAAGAAATAATAATGTGACTGCACTTGTTCTAAAACCCCAGCTGGCATCCTGCTGCGCAGGAGGAAAAGCCACATCCGGGGAGGGGGTTCCCTACTCCCCCCACCCCATCTCCCAGGACACAGCTCCGTGAGAACGCACAGGGTTGGGAGAAGCTGCTGTTCTCAGCGCCTGCTGTGTTGGTGCTGGGATAGAAGGGTTTGAGGGCTGCTGCCTTTCCCCACGCTGCCTTCAACAGGCATGCCCTTGTTCAAGGCACAGGCAGACTGGGCGACCACAACGGTCCCTTCTGGATTACCAGGCATGAAGCGGGAGCATTGTATGAACGAAACAGAGAGGACGGAGTCTGCTCTGCCAGAGCAAGCTACAGAGAGGAGGGCTGGGCTTTCCACCCCCTCCTCTTTTAAGCTGATTGAGACAGAGATGCAGGCATGCAAACACCCGTCCTATCTCAGAGGCAGGCACTAAAGAGAAGCCCTGGTTCACAAGAGTGTGCCTGCCTAGCGCGGGTTCCTTGACTATGGTATGCAAACCATCTTCAGACGGTATCCGGAGACACATGCATCTGGAGGATATACCATCAGCCTGTACCTAGACAAACAAAGTGAGACCAAAGCAGCCTTAGAAAGGCATGCATATTAAATTGAGATTTAAAGGGCATAAAAATAATCTGTTTGATCTGGGAGTGATGTTTATATTATTTTCTGTGCTCACTACAAACAGAGACGACTGAAAACAAAAGTGTCATCTACTGTAATTGTGATCCCATCTCCTGCCTGTCTCAGCAGCAGGTACATAGGATTCAAAGCACTTCTGGCCATGGAGCAGTTGCACATAATTCTGCTTTCCTTAAGACACATCTTTAGGCTGGCCAAATTCCACCAACTAAGGAAAGCCAACAGATTTATACCCCCCAGGACTGGGTCTGCCACAGGTACAGCATTTCCTTGTTCTGCAATTAACACCTCAAGTTTAATTGTCATTAATAACTTGCTCTTGATAGGTGGGGATTTTTTTTTTGTTTGCCTTTTTTAAAAAAAAAAAAAGCCAACACCAAAAAAAAAAAAGTATTTTAAACACCTCCAAAATATTTCTCTCTCATATTTCTTCCAGTCATCTTTGCCTCCTTTGGTCTTTCAAGGGAGAGCCAAAACTCAGGATGGGTATCATGCTTAAATGCTGACTGCTGATTTAACAAGAAGCTTTTCAAGGCCCAGAAATGCTTCTTTACTCCCAGGTGGTGGTGGGACACAATCACACAGTCCCATGCCAAGATGCCAGCTCTGCAAACCTGCCTTTCCCAAAGCACTTCCAGACTAGTCATCCCTGAGAGAGACCCAGGCTGCCTCGCAGGGAGTTCACTGCCGCCAAAGATCCTGCCAGTATTAAAATAAGCAATACATAAACATTAACGACCAAACCTCATCTAGGGATGCTCAAAACATGATGACGACTCTCTGCCCACACAGCTTCTCGTGTGCGGTATGGACTCAGCCTTCCCCCAACACAGAGAAGACATGGCAGGGAGAAGACAACATCAAGGCACTGGCAGGGCTGCTTGGCTAGTTTAGCACACTTGGATCTTGCTGTCCCTTGCCGAAAATAAGAAATGTCTGGGTCAGCAGTTTCTTCAGGAGTGTATAGAAAGACGTTACCTACACCATGAGTGAGCCCTGCACGGCAGGGTAGTTTTAAAAATACATTAAAAAAAACCAAACCCAAAAACAAATGCCAAACTGAACAAAGAAAAATTGCTTAGCTCATCAAATCAACTTTCAGCATCCAAATAACTCTAACCTCATCCCTCCTCTTTAATTCCTCCCACTCTTTACTCTTAAATGACAATCCCAGGCTGTGTGCGCTGATTTTTGTGATGGAGTGACAGGGCCTCCGGCACAGCTCAAACTCTTTTTGCTTCTGAAAGCTGGATGACAATGCAATTTTCTACACAGAAGAGGACAGTTAAGAGTAATCTAAATTGTTAGCCCAAATTATAAGATTATATCCTTACTTACATAAACATATCAAGGTCCTGCTAGTGTAAATACTAGTTTCAAAGTTCATTTAAGCATCAAGTTCACTACAGAAGAGGAGGTGCCAAATTTGTGAGAAAGATGAAAAGATATTAACATTGTAAGAGGCCTATCCATCTGCTGCTTTAAAACCTCTCAAAGGCAGTAAAACTTGTGCTGTACAGATTAACTGGGGTTGACAGAAAAGAGAAAATTAGAGACAGAAAATAAGAAGGGCAGTAAATTATGTGCAGTTTACATCTCACCAGCCTGAAACATATGCTCCCATAAACCCAATTTCCATGAGCCTAGGAAGCAGGTACGCCAGATGAAATCCCTCTATTTTATAGCTCAAGCAGAATTTTTTGGAAGTTGACGTACCTGCACAAATATAAGCTACCAAAGACCCTAATCTGCTCAATCAGCCTTGCTGACACAGTCTTCCACTCCTTCTTCCAAGATTAAACGCTCAACTTAGCCCCCGCCCATCGGCTGAGCACAGGTGGCTGCTCAGAGTTTGATGAACAGGAACACGGGGAGTCTGTGTTAAGGGAAAAAAAAAAGGAGGAGAGGAGTAAACGTAACCCTAGATGCTACATCTGTGGGGCCAGGCTCCAAAACATCCCACCGCAAGGGTCAGGGCAAGATGCTTTTCCCCACCTGGCCCACGTCTCCTGCAGAAAGGTGGTGGTTGGTTGCAGCAGCTCCACGCAGAGCTGAATCTGGGCAGCAAAAGCCCACAGCACCAGCGTAAGCTGCCCTGTCGGACCAGCCCTGGCCAGGGTCACACCAGTCCTCCTCCTTAGTAACAACTCTATGCTCCAGGTAGGCAGTCCAAGAAACTCCTGACAAAAGGATGGGGCTGAATCGGGCTGAGGATTATCAGTTGAAGTTGGAGTGAGGTCCCCCCATTACACCTCATTTTGCTGCTCAAAACTTCCTCACAGTGCTCTAACACGAAGCAACCGAACAGCTCAGCAGGGGCAGCTTCAGGCCCTTCCAGCTGAGCTCCTCAATCACATTTTCAGATGTGTCACAGTGACCAGCAAGGTAAGGATGGGGTAGCACAGACTCTCCCACACCATCAAGCTCGCCTGCAGCCCTAACAATTTCAGGAAGCATCTTCTAATTTTCTAAACAGAGCCCTCCCAAGAGGAGGAAGCAGATGGAGAAAGTTATTTTCCCCTTCTCAGATGACCTGCTTTAATAAATGCACACTCAGTTCTTTACTGCCTTTTTTACCGAGTTAAATGCCAACATGAAATTTCTGGGAAGTTCATAGTGTCAGTGATGAAACCTCTTGTTCATGCAAGAAACTGGGGATTTGTCAGTGCCAAGTGCACTCATTAGAGAAGTGGGGTATTCCAAAATAGTCATCTCCCTGCCAACCCAAGCTGGAAAGGCAGGAGAAATGGGGGGTCTGGTTCAGCAGATCTTCATCCAACCTACTCCACTTCTCTGAACAGCTCAACAACTTTGCTGCCCATGACCCCCAAGGAACAAAGATACAAATCTTCCCCTTACCATTTACTATCAAGATAACCATTGTAGTTAAGGATGGAAGACAATAGTGTATCTAACGACTCCCGCCAAAGTTAAAGTTGAAGGAAGCTCCTGATAGCTCTGCTTTTCTTATTCCAGCTTTCTTAGATGTTTATGATAATTGTCTTCTGGGTAATTTGTTTAACTTTGTATGTAAACAAAGAAGTGTTTGTACACATCTACCATCTCACACAGAGCTGACCTGTGGCATTCCTGAAAGACATTTCAGTCACAGTGTATTCTTTTCATTTTCCTCCCACAGAAAACCAAATCAGGTCAGAATTACAGCACTACCTGCACTAGAAGCCAATGCAGTGTCACAGACCTCTCTGCAAATCAAATGACCAGTTTTAATACTTCCTAAAGTTGTCCTCGAATGAGGAAAAGCCTTCTGTTTCCCTGCTACCCAACGTTTTTGGGCAGCTGCTCAAGAGGCGTAACTCAGTTTAACTGCACTGGAGGCCATTGGCCATGTGCCTACAGGCACCAGCAGAAGACCTATACTGAGTACCTCCACTTTAAAATCAAGTTGTTTCACTCGGTTCTGCTTGTCATTATCACACATAAGATTCAGGTTTTTTACTGAATGTGCAAAATACCCATTAACTTGTATCTATCCAACTTCCTCCTACAGACTTGAACTAGAGCACCTTTCTCACTTTCAAAGTACTGTTGTTTTTTTGTTTTGTTTTGGTTTTTTTTTAACAAGTTCAGGAAGGAAGAAAGTGGGAATCAAGTGCTTGGAAACTATAACCTCTTAGTCTTCCCCAGCAAAAGGCAGAGAGAAAACCAAGCCAAACCTCCTGCAAGTGAGGCAGCTGGCTCTCACAGCAAGTTATGCCCAGTCATCCACCAGCAGGTCTGATACTACTGGTTTGGGTGTACTTGAAAAGCCCATCCCTAAACACACATCATGGGCTATCCATCATATAACCACCTCCCTTACCACAGTCCTACCCATGCTGTTCATCTGCCATCGATCAGCCAGATCTAAACTTTCCTTCAGCTGTTGAATTCCTGCTCTTACTTTTAAAAATGCTCCTCACGCTAGGAAAAAAACAAACAACTAAAGCCATCAACTCTGGTGTTTACTTTCCGATTTCCACCTGTAGTAATATGAAACAAAGCAACAATCACAGTTTCTGCTGTATCACATTATTCCCCACTAACAATAACTTCCAGTGATGTTTGATAAGTTCTGTTTACCCAAATTATCACAAGTAGAATAACAGATGTCAACTAACTTTTGCTTTTTCATTTAGCACCCTTAGTCTAGAGAAGGGGAAGAAAAACCCCTTTACCCACTCAAATAGCACTTAGTCATGCCAGGAACGCTAAAGTTAAAAAAACTTGGGTAAATTTAAAAGTTGAAAAGTTCTAACTCCTAGGAGTTGTTTTACCAGGAATCCAGCCTTCTCTTTAAATAAGTGAGGTAAGGCAAGCTAGTTACGTTTCTACTTATATTAGTTTCATATATTGAATATCAAGTATTTTTATTTTTTCCAGATACAAGAAGATGAAGCTTTCTGCACTGGCCTCTACTCTTGTGGGAATATAAAGAGAAAACCATGCCTCTCTTCTTAATATGTTAGTGCCTTGTAATACACACCAGATGATCAATAAACTACATAAAAATTAAATCAAACTGACAGTCTTCTAAAAAATGGGCTCTAAGCAGAAACAATTGTTTTTAAGACTGCGGTGTCTGGAGTATTAAACTCACGTGCTGTTGCATTATTAATCTCTTTGTTGGAACCCAGCTGATTTCCCCTGCCTGTGTCTGTCAATTAAATATTCAGCATTGCAGCCATAATTGAACGATGGATGTTTTGGCATGCAAAAATCTTTTTGAGACAGCCTGTTGACAGTTTCCTCACATGCCATGCCGTTCCCAAAAGCCAAGCGGGCTCAGACCTCTGCCAGGGACTACGAGATGCCCAAGAGCACTTCAAAGCGATCTTTTAAAGAAATGAGTTTAGATGCCCGCCCCGGGTGCGAGGAGAGGGGAGGGAGGGCAGGCAGATGCAGTGCTGCACCCGACAGCCCAACAACACAAACTAACCAGAGTGCCAACAGTATCGCTTCTTTTATTCCCCCCAATCTTTAAAAAACAAATGAGTTTAGCGAGACGCCCGCCCCGAGTGCGAGGAGAGGAGAGGGAAGGCAGACGGAGGCAGTGCTACACCCGACAGCCCAACAACACAAACTAACCGGCGTGGCACGAGTATCTCTTCTTTCCCCACTATTCGTGAGCTCCGAGGCGGCCCCACTCGCTGGAGCCGTAGAGCACTACCTCCACCTGGAGCCGGCGGGGTGCGGGGCGGGGTGCGGGGCACGACCGGGGACCCCACGGCCCGCACCCCCCGCCCTGCCGAACCCCGGCGCCGCGGCAGCGGGGGGGGAGGGAAACGATCAATAACTACTAATCGGCACCGACCCGCCGGAGCGGGGCTGGGGGCGGGCGCTCCCCCTCCGGGACGCGCTCCCGGCCCGCGCCGCTCCGCGCTCGCCCCGGCCCCGCTCCGCTTTTGTTCGGGAAGCCGAGCTGTGCCCGCCCTCCCTCCGCCAAACCGTCCCAAAGAGCGAGTCCGGGGGGAGCCGGGAGGGAAGGAGCCCCGCGGCCGCTCACCCATGACGAGGCAGAGGAAGTCGAGGCAGATGAGCAGGGCTTTCTTGCTGCTGCTCTTGGCCGGGTTGTTGTTCAGCGCCGGGCTGCCCCCGTTCTTGCTCTCCGGCGGGATCGCCTTATCGTACTTGTAGCTCTGCATTATCGGGGGCGAGCGCCCGAGCCGTGCCGTGCTGTGCCGAGCCGGGCCGTGCCGAGCCGAGCCGCGCCGGGCTCGCACGCGGTGTGCCGGGAGGTGCTGCCCGCGCCGCTCCGGCCTCGCCGGGGGGACACGGGAGGAGAAAAAAACAAAAGCAGGCGGGTCTTCCCGAAATAAAAAAAAAAAACAAACAAAAAAAAAAACAACCCCAAACCAAAACAAAAAAAAAATAAAAAAAAAAAAAAAGTAGCAAAACAAAACCAAAACAAGCACAAAACCACCAGCAAAGGAGGGGCGGGAGGGAAGTGGGAGTCAAGAAGTTTGCGGGTGTCCCAAGGCGGTGGAAAAGTCCTGGAGGAAAAGCCGGAGGGATAAAAATATGTATAGATCTGTTTGTCTGAAGTCAAAGGACGAGGGGGGGAAAAAGTTTCGGGGCGCTGCTGACCCCGCGGGCAGGTGGGCTCCGCGCTGCGCTGGGGGCTCCGCCGCACCCGCCCCGGCCGCTCTGGGAGCCACCGGCTCGGTTCTGCACTTTTATTTCGCGAGGTCCTTTCCACCCCTTAGGAAAAAAAAAAAAAAAAGGAAAAAGAAGGAGGGGGGGAAATCAGTCACTTCGCCTCGGATGGGATATCCAAGTAAGCACAGCCCCTTTCCTGCATCTGACATTTTACATAGATAATTAAGTCCACATTTTTTTCCTGAGGGAAGTTAAAAAAAAAAAAAAAGGAGTCAGGAACTAAAGTTTTTTCGCAGACCAGAAGGAGCCTCTAGCGTTCACAAACGAAAGAGAGGAGCGCAATGGGAGAGAGAGCGGGGGAAGGAAAACAACCGGCCGATCCAAGGCTGGAGGACTCCCGAGAGGTGGTAACGGTGTGAGGAGAAAACTAGTAACAAATAACTTTAGGCATCTTTCTTCTCTTTTTTTCCTTCCTGCCCTCGAGCTGCGCTCCCTCTGCCGAGACAGAGCCTTTTTGAGGGGATGCGCTGTGTGTGGTACCCACAGACCCCGCGGGGGCCCTCGTGGCAGGGCTGAAGGAGGGGTCGCCGGGTACCACCGCCGAACTGCAGCAGCTTTGCTCCTCTACCCCAAACAACACCACCTTCCAAAAGTGAGGGTAATGAGAGTGTTCGGAGTTGAGTGAGGGATTATTATGTCGGTTAATCGCCCTTTCGGTCTAATTAAAAATCACCAAGGAAGTAAACAAAAGGGTTCCCAGGAACCCTGGCTGGTGGGATGGTGATGCTGGCAGCGCTGAGCGGGCAGCTGCGAGCACAGGTGGTGGGAATGAGCGTGTGGTACCAAAGGAAACTGCTCCGGACAGCATCTAACCACTTTTCCTCTTTTTGGGGGGTTTCGTATCTGACCTCAGCCTTCTGTCTGTGTGCTGGCAAACCACTGCTGGGCCAAATCCTGTGCTGAGGTGCACATCCTGCCGCGTCCGTGGTGTTTCCCTCCCTGCATTCGCAGAGAGGGCAGGCAGGGATGGCAGGTGTGACCCCCCCAAAAGGACACATTTCCCTGCTGCTTTTTGAGAGGCTGCAGACTATAACCTGAGCACTAGAGGTTGCAGTTTGGCAAGGGCAGGTTTTCCAGGAATCTGTTGAGACACATGCCTGGGCATATTGAGGCCAGCCTAGGAGGAAGAAAGCAAAGTGGCTGTTTTCATATTTTACTTTTATATGTACCGTGTAAAAAGAAAGGGGAAAACTAACCTTGGACTTTTGTCCAATTCTTTCATTACACCTCAGTGACATGCACTCAGGTGCCGTCTCCCCCTTATTTTTGAGGGCATGGCTCTCTTTTTCCTCATAGCACTCCACGGCATTAAGCACAAGCCTATCAGGTTTGGACCAAAATGGTGCCCCATGGTGACGGTCACCCATTCAGGGGCCAAGCTGCTTCTGGAGGACACATCTCAAGGTCTTTTTCTCTATCCCCTGACCATGGCAGAGGTGTGGGTGCCTAATTTAGTCTCCTTGGATGCCTGAAGCAAGTGGAAAGAATCCTCACGTGGGAATTCTCCCCCAGCCAAGGGGCACAGCCCCACACCAGCTGTGGGCACGCTGCCCAGCCCAGCTCAACACCTCCTCTGCAGGGGCCAAGCATCCACCCCTCTTCACACCCTACAGAGCCTGGCCCTTGTGAGAGGAGCCCATCACTTTTAGCAGCAGGCTTCAGCCTCCCCGCATCCCCAAATCTGCTGATTAAAAATGATTCTCATTCAAATTCCATGCGTTAAATTAAATTTTGAGTTTAAAGTGAAGAGATAATTAAAAAGGGACATGCTGTCATTGTAACAGCAAACAAGGAAAAAAAAAGACTTTTTTGTACTTAAAGGGAAATTGAATTTATTGTGTTATATTTACATTTACAAGACCCCTCAGGCTATTAATGTTTGCATTTTCATGACAAAAATATTGTAATGTTAATTGATGCAAGCAAGAGCACACAAATAAGTGAATCTTGACAATTTCTTAAGGGAGCAGCCACTACAATTGGTTGGTTCACACTTGACAATGGGTGACTCAGCAATGCCAAAGAGCAGCTTCTGTGCCTTTGTCAATAATATGCATGAGATTCATTGATAATAATTAATTGTTTATTCATAAATGCAATTACCGAATACACCATGCAACAGCTATCTGTGTAGGGCTCAGCTTTTCCTTTCAGTCAGATTCTAAATTTCCCACTGTGGACTGAAGGTTTTTTTCCTTGACATAAATTAACTGAACCAATTGCATTTATGTTATCAATTAATTTTGTCCCACATTTTTGGAGACCAACTGGTCTTACATTTTCACCATCTTCAAATCTCACCTGGACCAGACTTTCAGTGAACGAGGAATGTGACATTGATATAATCTATGGGAAGATAAAATATTTGCTGTAACACTTGCTCTTGCCCCGATTTAAACATTAACTGGGATATTTCAGAACACAACAATATCAAGACATGAATTGTATTGTATTCATTCAATCTTGCTATTTTGAGAGAAGAAGCTCCTTAAGACTACTCCTGTACAGGAAAAGGGGAAGGAACGCCTTTGTACCTTTGTATCTGTGGGACATGACTACGTGGAAACCTGTTCATTATGTGGCAATCATTTAAAATTGAGAAAAGCTCTTCCTCATTCAGCATGACCAGTTGTCATGATCCAGGCCAAAGGGTATCACTTCTGGCAACAACAACAGTGAAAAGTAAATAAGTTTCTATTTTCACTTTTTATCGGTAGCCCATAGCAAAGCACATCTGAGGGAGGCAGTAAGGTCTGGTTTGGGGAAAGAGGAGCCTATCTAGAGCTCATGTTTCCACCTGGTAGACAGGGTGGGTTTAGGAAGAGAGAAGGAAAGGGAGGCAGCTCCATTTTCTGTTCTGAGGCTCATGGACATAGTTTATCTCACACATTATTTAATGGAAAATAACTGTTGGAGCGGGGAGTGGATCTGTAGCCTGCCCTTACGCTCCCATTTACCCCATTCCGCTCTCCTTGTCCCAGCACAACTTTAATTAGTCTCTGCAATGTGTTTCCTCAGTCCAGCATTTCTGCTGGGGTACAGCGACAGCCCAGCAAGCAGCACTGCCCTTCGCTGGCACAGACCCTGTGTTCCTGGGGCTGCTCCTCGGCCAGGCAGCGGCACTCCACGCTGCTCCACTTGCAAGTGTAGAGAATCTCTACTGCTTTTCTTGATGTGCTGCAAACACATCAGATGTTACAGAGCAGTTTGTTATCTAAAGTGTGCATGGTTGGACATTCATTTTGACGCACAGCGTAGCACCAAACTACCACTGCCCCTCAGACCTGCAGCACGGATTTATATAGGAACCCACTTTGCTTTTCCATCATGGGGAGGACTTGGCAGCAGCTCTTCTGGAGAGGGGACATGCAGTGGGGAAGGACCAGGCCCTGGCTATTATATTTCTTGGAGCTGTTAATGACAATATCTCTAGCAAACCTAAAATAAGATAGTGAGCTGTGTTCAGTCGGCTGTATGTTATCTGAGATTGTTCCCCACTGAATGGGGAAATTGGAGCAAAGTTACATACTGTGCATCAGGTGGCGTAAACTGAAGTCACGAGATTCGAATACCAGTAAACTTCTGGGAAGTCCAGAGCTGAACCACCACTACCCTCTTCAAGACTATTTTTAGCACCATCAGCTGCTGCTGGAGAAAACACCTCGAGAAGGACTACGTGTTGCAGAGAGGGAACTGGGGCATTGCCAGGCCCACCCCAAGGCAGGAGGAGGGTAAGGGCAGGAGAACTGTCATGTCTTCTGCTTGCTTTCACACGTGGGCCACCTTCACTGGCGCTGAGTTGTCCAACCTGCGCAATCATTGCTGTCCCGTTAAGAAATGTTTGCTAAAGTTGGACTTAGACCTGTCATTGCAGAGAGAGGCAAATAAAAGTGAAATCCAAAGGAGACCCAGTTCTACCCTCTCCAATGCCACTGGGAAGAATCAAGCCTCATAAATCCTCAGGTCATTTTAAAATATTAGCTGATAAATGTCATCCTGATACAGCATTTGCTGCTGTTCGGGAAATCATGTATCCAGATTGATGCAGGGCAGGAGGGTCATCCCTCAAGTATGTGCCTCAAGTGACCCATGGGGTGGGAAGCTCTGTGGTCACAGACCCATTTCTGGCATCCCAAATCACTTGGAGTCAGATGCATTCAATTTACCAACAACCTTCAAGTCCTGTTTGCTTTGAAAACAGCACCCATACTACTGCCAAGTTTCCTGGTGTTTCTTCTTAATTTAACTTAGTCCACCCAAATCTTGCTGCCTCCTGACGTGGTTACAGGATTCCACGTCACATTTGTACAAATGGGGGGGGGGGGGGAGGGCAATAAATTTCAAATGACATGATTACGACAAAAAGCTTGAAAATGTGACCTCCAAATCTCACCTGAAAGATCAAGATGCGCAAGCTGTAGAGAAGGACGCCTTTTGAGTTATTCTGAAGATTTTCTAAACGCCAGATCCCACTATTGGAAGGAGCCTGATTTATGATTTGGGAGCACCGGGGACTGCTAACACCTTGTGTATAGTGCCAGTTTTGCCTGTGTCTTCAGTCTGCGATCGCTGTCCCCAAAAAAGAGAATAACAGCACCATCTACTGCTCTTCCTTAGCATTTGCTTGGAAAAAACAAACCCTTCAGCTCCACCAGAGCAGCTCCAGCAGGTCAGGGCTATCATTTCCCACTGCCTGGTGATACAGCCCAGTAATGGTAGGGAAACTGGAGGAAACTTGGACTGCAAAAATCAAAAGCAGTGTCTTATTTACAAAAGATACACATTAATTATTAGAAGTTCTATCCCTGAATAATGCACCCTCTCCCCAGCTGGTGGCATTAAAATGTATTTTCATATAATTCTGTGAAACTCTTTCATGTGTTTATTAGCACAGCCTTAAAGGACTGTCTGTATAATTCACAGTTTCTACCGGGAAGGCATTTTCTCCTTCAACAGCAGTTAGTGAAAGAGGTGGTACATCGCCACCCTGTTTCAACCCTGGTAAAATCTGGGTCTGTGTTCTGCACTAGTGAGCTCTCAGAAGTTTGTTTGAAAGTCAAGAATGTGCCATGGTTTAATTACACTTCTAGGTCAGGATCTAAATGAAAGCCCCGTTATAAACAGCAGTCTCAAAAGAAAGGTCCACACTGGAGTTTTAGCCCCATATTGATTACCAGTTAACTGGGGGTAGTTAACACATTTGTAATGTCTGGTCCAGACACTTCCCAGATGTTTGTTGCAGGATACAAACATTTGTGGTTTATAATGTAAACAGGTACACTGACATTTTTTCAGCCTGGACTGATTTCTGTTCACAAACTGTCTCAATAATCTGGTTGAAAGTGCTCAGCATCTAAATGAAAAGTGAAAGAAAAAGAAAAAATTATTTTCCCACGTCTAGACCGAGCCATTTAATGGGCCACCCAACAGCTTTTGGCAGTGCCTTCAAAGTGTGAAGCCCCTGTCAACGAATATGAGCAGTGGCGGGGCAGGTGCATAGCTGGCTACTGCACCGTGGGGCAGCAGGAAAGGCAATGGCTGCGTAAAGGAGCAGACTTGAAGGTGGAGTGCATGGGCTTGCATCTTCTGAGCATGAGCCAAACCGCTACTCTGATGGGTTTATACTGAGGGATCTGGGCTCTAAGTGGGGAAGCAGGGAGAGGCTTTTGAAAGGTAACTTCAGCAAAATATATGTGAAGCAATGGTGGGGCTCGTCAAGAGATGAAGCAGTGCAAGAAAAAGCGAAGCACATAGCCTCACATGTGGAGGTCCCTTTGTCAATCCTGTCTTGCACAACCACACGGCATGAAAATGGAGATGTGCCAGGGAAGAGCTTCAGCATCCCTCTTACTGCTGCCTCATGTGAGGGTCAGAACATGTATTTCTATACAATGTGCAAGTCCTTGGGCTTATCTGATCTCAAGTCTCTGTCTCAATAATGCATTGTCAGCAATCCTCAAGCATTTAAATGTGTTTGTGGGGGCCAAGCTGGACCCTCCCCAGATATTTGCTTCAGCACGCAAATTTGGTTTGCTGTAACCCTGGCCATCCGTGTCTTGATCCCTCTATGCTACACAACGTCCAGGGAGGTGTGAAGGGGCTGCACAGACTGGTTCTGCCATGGAGGAGCTTCCCTCCACCTGCAGTCACGCTGAAAAAACCCTTGCAACAAAACAGGGAGAAAAGAGGTATAATGTTGGATGGGTAATGCTGTAGTACCGTGGACTGTGCAAGGTTGTACCACAGGCTGGCAAAATTTAGTTGGTGATGCTGCAGCCAACCCTTGAGAAGCCCAGGAGCAGATGGGGGTGGTAGGACCTCAGAGTCCCCGCTTGTGGGCTGCAAGTGCTGTACTGAGCCTTTAAGGGTCACAACGCACACACAAAAATCTCACCAACAGCCTTCAAAGCCTGCTCTTTGCTCCCATTTATCTTATCTAGCACTCCACTGAAGTATGGATTTACATAATACATACCTAATAGATTAATGTTCCTATTCATTGAGAGGATCTCAACACTGTTTTCATTGAAAGCCTCGCCAAAACCAATCGAGCTCCTTACAACAGAAAATGGGTTTATAGCTCTGAAAAGGATTTTCTCCCCTGTTTGTCTTCTGAATATTTTCACATAGGCTGTTTGGTACTGTGATAAAAGGCAGGGCCAAAAATTCAAGAGTGGTGGAATCCACCGCTTGGGTTAGTAGCACATTAAAAAACTACAGCACTCCACTTACTGACTCGGTATGAACCCTTTGGTTCACACACTCTCTCTAGCTACAGTGTTTTCTCAGATTATCTTGCAATATAGCCTTTTAATAGCCAGAAGGGGTCAAGCCCAGCCCACTCCCATTTGTCACACACATTTCCAGTTAAATGCCTTTTTCCCCCTCCTTAACTGCACAATTCTCCCTTCCTGCTTCACTTTTCTGTGCCAGTTTAATTTTGCTTGGGACATTGGATTTCAAAAGGTTGAAGAAATTTCTGTAAAGAAGAAAAGCCACTACAAGAAATTATGTTCAAGTTATGATATTGACTTTAATACAGCTCAAATGACTTTACAAATGAATGCAAGCTACCTATGGACCACAGCATCAAACCCCTGGAAGGATGCTGTTCTATTTTCTCTGTACCTAGATTCACTGCAATATATATATATAGCTTATCTTTTGCTTTATTTTGAAAGGGCTAAAGAAATATTTGCTTTTATATGAATGTTTGGGCATAAATTCTTCTTCTATCCAAAGGCAGACAAAGAAAAATGCTAAGTAAATTACTCATTTTATTTCAAATAATGATAATGATCAGACCTTGGAACAAATTATTGGGTTAGTGGTTGATCTTTCCACCTTCATATCATGCCTTTACAGAGGATGTGCTGTAGCTGAACACAAAGTATTGGGCTCAATACAGGAGAGGATGAAGTTAGGTGGTTTGGGCTACCCAGAGGCTCGAACTACAGCATCAGTGGTCTCTTCTGATCTTCAAAATCTGCAAATTTGCTCTGAACTAGGGATTATGAAACAGCAAAGAGTAAACCTCTTTCAAATTCCCAGTAAATATCAGGAATTTCACTTTAAACACACAAAGACACAGGTTCACTGACAGTTGTTGCACAATAGATCACAAATAGCTCATGTGCTCCGTCACAGGCCCCTTTATCTCCTTTATCAAGTACTGCCAACCCCAAATAGTAAATATCACAATCTTTCTATTTCAAAACCCTGAGATTGTTTTGAAATACCGGGATTCAAAAATGAAAGACAAAGACACGTGCCCTCCTCCCCTCCCCAAAGTGATCCATTTTGAGTTCTCGTTTTAGTCGTCCTCATCTGCCTGCCTTTCTCCAGCCACACACCCACACTTCTGCCCTTAGCAAAGCCTCGTACCACCAGCTTCTAGGAAAGTGAAATAAATTACAACCATGAGGTGACTGTTGGGGTAACAAACTTGATGCCAAAATCACAAATTGCGTGAGTCTGAAAAGGCATCATTTCAGTTTGGTTTTGTTTTCATCTTGTTTTCGGAGGTACCAGCCTGGGTGGCTCTGCGACTGCATGGGCACAAGCACCCAATAATGATCCCGAAAAATACCAGTAGCTCACAATGTGCTTTAAGGAACCCAGCCCTGGTTTTACTCTTTCCTACTGGACTTTGATTGAAGGGTCCTGATAATGGTTCTCAAAGAGAAAACATGGTATTTTCCTGTTTCTTCACTCTCAGTCACATTTTCCATATTCAGATAGCAACTTGCTGTTGGAAGCTGAGAAGTTGTTGCTTTTGTATTACATACTCTACCTGAAGGCATGAGGTAGAACAGACTAAAACAGAAAGAAAGAAGTGCAAATGAGCTTAGTACTTGAACTCACATGAAAAATAATTCCATAAAAGGGGAATCCTTCTTCCTAAAATAGCTTGGCACCAGGCTGTAACAAGAGACCCTTTTGCTGATGCCAGCTGAGGAGAGCAAGCACAACACGACTGCTTGCCCTTACAAGAACTCAGCCTGGACAATGGGGAGGTTCCTCTGCTGCGACTGTCTGCTTAATGCCATAGATTTTGAAAGAAAGCAATAAACAACATCTTGCCTCAAAAGTTTCACAGTCCACAGAAATGAAACCCGGTCAGTCCGAAAGGCTATTATTACTGTGCCTTCTTGTGCAGATATGATCTCAAGAAAAACACACATCTAGGTCTAATAATAATAAATAATAAAGCTATTCATACAGCCTGCTGCTTACATGATGGCAATTTCCCCGTAATTACAGGTAGAAGAAACAGGCACACAAACAGCCGTCTGTAGTAACTCCGGACTACATAGGGCTTGGGTTGAAACTATTTCTTAGATGTACATATACTTTTGGGAAGAAAATTATTTCAATCTCCAACCAAAACTCGATAAACCTTTCCTGCATCCCTGCCTGGAGCTGTATTCATACCAGAAAAACACAAGGAAAAATAAAAAAAAAAAAAGTGGGTAAGCACAAACATGTTTCAGAAGGAAAATGTTTTTTGGGTGGTGATGACACCCAGCCCACTTTGCTGCTGGACCTTCAGGCAGTGGAGCAACCATCAAACCCCAACAGCTCCTTCCCCACCTGTCATGCGAACTGGAAGACAAATTTAATCTCAAGAATGAATGTCTATGATTAAGCAGTCCGGGAAATCAAGCAGCTACCCCCATCCTTTCTCCCTCACGGGGCTGCGGGGGTGGCAAGGCGGGGTGCTGTCCCTGATAAGGTCAGGGCAGGTGTTGCCTGCTGTGCTCTGCCTGGCTGCTGCCTGTGCCTGCAGGGCAGCCGGGCTCTGCGGGCAGCCTGGCAGTGCAGGTGCGATGATGCTGCCCTGAGACCCCGTTGCTCATCCAGAGAGAGAGAGAGAAAAGGCTGGGGAGAGATTGTCATAAAGTCACCTCCAGCGTGTGTTGGGACATGTAACTCGGCACTCTCCTAACCAGGGACAGGGTACACGCAAATGATGCTGAGGACATGCAAACCAGGGCTGAGCCGTGGGGCCAAACACAGCTGCCCCTCCCGAGGAGCTTGTTCATGGCTGCTGCTTATCTGAGAGGTGATAAAAGCAAATAGTTTGATACACCAGCTGGGGGTCTAATCCTGCCTGGAGGTGAAGTTGAATGCTCCGTCCCAGGAGTGCACAGAGACATGGGGAAGCAAGCGATGCTGGTCACTCCCCCTCCTCATCCCATGGCAGCAGAAAGGTACCTTCAAAGTAAAGAGGAGTATAAAATCACTCAGGCAAGAGCCATCACATGCAGTTGCTTCTGCATTCTTCTAAAGCCTGTTAATGGCCCACGGACAACTTGGTTTATTTAGAAAACAAGGTGGATGAAGCAAAGGTAATTCCCGCATTAGGAAATGTTTTCCAGCTCAGAGCAAGTGCATTTCCAGTGACCTGCAGCTGTCTCTCAGCTGCGCACCTTAGGGGACACCAAGGGACAGCACATGAACAGACAGCAGCATATGCAATGTGCATCCACGAAACTGGCAACACTCAGGGCAGGAAAGAAGGCATGAATGAATGTGCGCATTCAGGCTTTAATGCACTTTGACTTGTGGATGATGCCTTTACTCTTCACATCCTTGTATTACTTTCCTGCCCTCATGGGCCCCCAACTTGGCTGAGATGGTGGAGCAGACCTTGGAGCTATCTGTACCCCAATGGGATGGCAGCAGAAGCTGGAAAAAGTCCACCTCCTTGGCCCCTTTTGGCTTTTTCCCCATCCAGATGACATCCCCATTTTTTGACCCAGGTGCAATTATTATTTCAGAGCCTAGGACTGCATTCAGGAGCCCAAATTGCCCCCTTGGATGCCATCTAGTGCCCAGTGCTGAGAGTGGAGGAGATGCTGGGAGCTACTGAGAAGGGAGATCTCTGTTCAGTTTCCAGGGGCTGCAGCCACTCTTCTGTTCTTGCTCACATCAGGCTTTATTTCCCAAGATCCCGCTGAAAATCACTTGTGATATGGGTTGGTAAGGCCATTTCCTTCTTTACCTCTTTTTTTTGGCTCTCCAATATTGTATAAATTCAGGAATAAGCAAAGATAGGGCAGCACAGACTAAGGAGGTAGGACTCCTTCATCTGCTGGACTTGTCTAAGATGTGTTAAAAGTGCCAGTCTATCGGATTTATAAGAGAAGGCTGTGGTAGAGTGGGAAGTGCCTATTTCTTTTCATTTGATTGTAAAGTTAACCAAAATGGCTCATATGGATAGTGCCACCTGTTGAGTGGGCAGCATGGATCCCATGCAGGGCTGTCCTCCTGCTTTTGAGGGAATGCTTAAGTGGATTTTCATGAGCCAACACGGTGAATTCAAACATAGGAACTTTCTTCATGGATTATATGAGGTGCGGGGTGTTAGGGGGAAAACAGGTAGAAAATAGCCTAGCACTTAAGAAATACAGAAATATGACTTGCAACTGGAATATAAGGAATGCTGAAGGAAAAATAACCCTAAAATTTCACATGCATTGCAATTTCTTTCAACCTACCTTTTTGTATTCTTTTCATGAGAAGCTCGTTTCACTTGTTTCTACTGTTTTTATTCTTTTCTTGCTGTATGTCCTCATGCATACGGAGCTCAGAGCATTAGCGCAACCTTCAGCCACAGCTGCTTGCATTGACCCACCACATATGCCCATGCACCCCCACCTCACAGCTGGGCACCCACTAAATGCTGCACCCCTTGTGTCTTCTCACACCCTGCAGAGATGGTTTTGGTCTCCAGGAGATGAAGCACCCAATTGAAGGGTTAGGGCTTGTACTAGTGCCAGGGTACCAGGCTGAGGATTCTCAGTCAAACTCCAAGGTTCATGTATCCTAGGGAGGGCAGAAGTGTATTTTACCCAAATCTTCAGTGCTACCAGCCATGATTTTCCTGGGTGATCTCTAGGGAACAGCCATCCCACCAGTAAGCACAGTACATGCCAGCCCATAAGGTACTTTCATCATCCAGCCTCAGTCCCCAAAGTGTCACAAGACTCACTGAGACTGGGAAACCTCAATCTTCCTCCTCTACACCTCTCCCAGAGCCTAGGGACACACGTCCTATATGCCCCTGGTTCATTGCAGCCCCGCAACTCCTAAGTGCTAGCTCAGGTCTGTCTCACCAAGCTCATGTCTCACCTCTGCACTGCAATGTAGACATATCCTCAGGGCACGTCTATTCACCAGGCTCAGGCTGCTCTGCTCCTGCTCAGAGCTGGCAAGGTGCAAGTCAAGTCTGGTTTGGAAGTTGCAGAGCGGCGTAACAGTGCAAAGCAAGACGAATTTGCCTGGGCACCACGCCACGCTGAAATGGCTCTACAGAATGCATCAAGCTTGGGGCGAAAGCAGTGGAGGCTGTGCAGACCTGCTCCTCAAAGCCTCCTGCTCTGGCTCCCAGCTCTCCCATCGCCAGCACTCTGAGAGCCAAGCTGCACTCCCATTCACAGCTAATCCTGATTTCCTCTTCCTCCACTGGCATCTCCCCATCCCAAAGGTGGCATATCCTCGCTCTTGCTGTGACAAGACCATCAGCAGCATCACATCTTAGTACCCTTGGAGTAACGCATGGCTCCTGCCAGAGTCATGTTCCCATTTACTGAAGCACTGGGGCTGAGCCTGCTCTAGCAGAAACTAAAATGATTCACTTGCAGGCTTGCTTGCTGTTTTAGTAATCCCTTTTTTTTTTTTTCATCTGCAATTTCAAATGGTGCAATTTTAAGATCAAAGCCCTTCCCCTCCTCAAATGGCTCCATCTAACTCCTGGCCTTCGTGCATACAGGAGCCTCTGCCTCAAGGAAAGACAGGAGGCTCAATCTTAGCTAACATGAACCAGTTCACCAGAGAAGACAAGCTGGGCTAAATTTTCCTCTCACTCATAGCCCTCCAAAGTTAATTGGCTTTAATGTGGGAAGAACGTACCTATTCAAGTGATCTTAGTCAGATCAGGCCCATCCCTGCTGTGTATTTAGGAAAACTCATTGGATGGTTCTGCCTGTGAAATAACTGCAATTACCCCTGACCTGAGGCAAGAAGGAGTAGCTGGAGTGTGCTGCACAGACAAACAGCCAGCAGGACACAAGGCAGGGGGCTGCTGCACCGTTCCATCTGGAGGAGGGGTGTTTGTGTTGGTCTTCCTGAGCAATACTAACTACGCTATTTACTCTCTACCCAATTTCTTCAACATGCTACAAATAGTCCCATGCATACCCTTCCCTCCCCCATTACAACACTGCTATTATGCAGGACAGGAAGAGATTAAATGGGACCAAAAATGCATGGCTAAATGTAGGTCTGAGAGAGAACAGAACTCCTGCCCAGATGGAGATGCTGGTAGGTGTTGTCCAATGTCATTCAGCACATCAGGAACAGGAAAGCCTGCACTTGGGACAACTGCCAAAGTTTAACATAAGACGAACCTCTACAAAAGGGTAGCAGGGCTGTATTTTGGTTTAGACCTGTCATAGTAAAGCTCAGTTTAAATTGATTAGGTGTTGTCTTATGGTAAAATAAATAGAAAGAAACATCAGAGCTTGCTGTCCTTTGTCCTCCAAGCAGCAGGTCAGTACAGCCGTGCTGGCCAGGAAAAATACATGGCAAGAACAGAGCCAATCTCATCAATTGCATCTGAAGGTGAACATGGTTCATCATCAGTGAAACCACCAGCCCAAAAGCATGGGAGAAGAAGCTTGTGTTGTTTTAGCTGGACCTACTCTCCAGACTCAAGCTCCCCTCAAACATGGTCCCAAGGCAGCCTTCAGATGCCTAAGTGATGCCATCTCTCCCTTGGTTGCTCTCTGAGGCCATGCTGAAGAAAGCATTGAAGAACCCCCAAGCCAACAGTCTCAATTATTTGTTCATTGGATTCCCCTCTCCCTCAAGGCAGATGCTTTGCTGTCACTGTGTGCAACGCAACAGGCTGTCCCCTCCTGGAGGTGCAGCCCAGCTTCACCTCCTGGCCCTTTCTGTGTCACCCTGCCCTTCTGTTTTAGAAGACTGCTCAGGTCATGCGTGTTTTCAGAGCCAGACTGGATCTGTCTCTGATGTGTGACACCTGATGAATCGCTGTGAATCAGGACCAAACTAGCTTCCCTCAGATCTGAAATGAGTTGAATCTTTTTCTCATAGACCTACTCCATCATTCCCCATTTGAAAACATAACTAAAAAACAACGCTCACTCTTTGTTCTCTCACATTTAGCGGAAGCACCTCACAGAATGGGGTCTTTCCCTATTAGGAACTAAGTACATTTGTTGTGCACAGTGCCATTTGATGCATTGCTGATATAACATAGACTCTAGTTTAACAAATCAATACAACAGTCCTGTTCAAAACTGCTCTGAACAAAGGGCTGCTTGATGTTTCATGTTTCCCTATCTGATCTTTCATACTTTGGCATTTCTTTATTTAAAATATCAATAATTAAGAATGCAGAAAGGGATGATCACAAGGAGAGCTTAAAGAACTTTAACAAAATATTTGAAATAATAGCATCACATGATAGGGAACAATGTTTCCTTATTAATTAACTGCTGTGCAATAGTGCCAAGGGATCTCAAGCAGTGGCTCAAACTCACTCTGAGTTAGGTGCTATGCAAAGACAAGAGCTGCTATAAAAAGCATACAAACTCTCTAAGGGATGCAAAAAGCAGCCTAGCAGATGTTTACATCTCCAGTTCCTTTGAGACCGATCCTTAAGTTTTTCTTAGTTGTTACTGAATTCTAAAGGTTGATAAAATGCTGCCTGAACCAAGAATTTAGAAGCTCTATTCTTTGAGCTACTCTGCATTTCATAAAGAGATGTGCATCAGATGACACATCAGTTAAAAATAACTGAGAAATATCAAGCAGTCATAAGTACATGTCCCACAGGTTTGCATGCACTAAGTGACAAGTCCCACTTTTTTTCACGGGAAATAGTGTATGCAACGGCTTCTTGTTTTGTAGGATTTTTATTTCAGAAATCTGTTTTAGTAGACACTGCTCGCTGTTAATGGTAAAGAAGACAGACCAGAGACCTCTGCTTTGCAGCTGGAGTAGAATAAGATTATAGGTTAGTTCTTGTGGGATTTTTCTCAGGAGTCTCATAACAACCCTGTAGCAAGCCTACAGTCACCAGCCTCATCCTTCATAAAAATGGGAGAGCTACCATTGGACTCCAAATGAAGAATAAGCAGCAAGGATTAGAGGCTTTCAGCTATGAGTACCACAAAAACACCACATGCTTTCTTCACTAGGGGTTAATAAATACCAGGGCTGCCTTAAGAGTAAAAACTGCCTCTACTTCACATCAAGATCCAAGAGCATTCTGTGTCATGACCCTATGTAAAGGGCTGGTTGCTATGGATTGAAAAGACATGGAGTTCAAAACCCACCTGGATATCACAGCTACTCTACAAGACAAGATAAATGAGTAAATTCATATTCCGCTCAGAATACAGATCTGGCCATCCAGAGTCATTTCACTGCACAACTAAGCATGAGATGGAATCAATTTCTATTTCTTCCTTTCAACCACAGTACAGCAAAAAAAGCTCATGTAAACCACTGGGGGGAATCCCTGTACAATAGCCCCAAATTGCCTTTAATTGCTAAAATAGTCATTAGCCAACAATCCCATCTACCGTTTCTCATCCATACACACTGATCACTTCAGAAAGGAGGAAAAGCAGCACCCATCATTTATGGGGAGAATACAATATAAATTAATATAATTCCTCAGTTAATGAAAAAGTCATCATGAACATCCTGTGAATTATCTAAAAAAGACATCCTAGCTCTGCAATGAGGCTATGTTCATCTCATGTCTTTACAGAATAAAATAAGATTAGGAAAAGGATGATGGCTCAAGTGCCCACAGGGTTTCTCTAAGCCTCAAATTACTTTCTCCCAGCTCCTTTCCACCCTGTCCCCAACATGTTTGAGAGGCACTTATGGTCACACTTTGCACACTTATCCTTTCCAAAAGATGCTCAGCAGCAGAGAGGACTGCCTCAGCTCTTCCTCACAGGAATTGAGGATGTGGACCAGTGTAGAAGGCCACTCAGCTGAAAGACTTCTAACATGTGGAAGATACACACTTAAGACTTCGTGATCTCAAAGAAGCAGGAACAGGAGCTGAAGGTGAAGACTACTTGTAACAATAAACAGTTATAATTCTCTGCCCCCTTTCCCCCCAGATTTAAGAGATCAAAGGAGGGAAATATATTGGGAATAAAAGGAGGCAACATTAGAGGGATCTAGGCAAAGCACAAGAAAAGTTTGGGGATATCCATCCAAGAAATAGGCAGAAGGGGAAGAGGAAAGGAAAAGCAAAGAAGCAGTGGAGGTGGGGGAGGGAACCTAAGAAGGGAAAGGGAGGTGAAAGGGGCAATGGGAATCAAAGAAGAAGAGAACCAGGTTAAAAAAATAGGCACTCTACAAAGAAAACTGAAAATAAAGACTCACAGAAAGTATGGTCAAGTGAAGGAATAGAGAGCATAAGCTGGAGGCCAGAGGCCAAGATGCAACAAACAGTGAGGAATTCAACAAATAAGAAAGTCTTCAATAGTAGGATGCGTGAATTTGTTGAGCTAATCCCTCTGTTTTCACTGGCTCTAACAGAGTTCGTGTCTGAAACAGAATTTGAAACACAGGCAGGGTAAGTGAAAGATATCAAAGAGGTGAAAAGGATCAGAAGCAGCATTTTTTTTCCTCTATAACCTCTCATATTTTATAGCTCCACCTCATCAGGGTACATGATCATACATGGTATAACCTTCAGGAGGTGAATTTGTAGGTTGTCCTACATGACATGCTGTCAATCACTGTATAAATCATTGCTCTCTTGATTTTTCTCATGCTGCATTCCAAACTAGTCTTTCTCAGGAAAAGCTGCTGTTCAGTCTCAAAGAAGGTTAAATCGTTTTCCAGCTGATCCTTGGCCACAGTTTCTTTCCACTCAGTTCAAAATTAGGGCCAAATCCAAACCTGGCTCTGTGCCGCCTGTTTTCAGTATTACTTGATAAGTTCCTTTCATCTGGAAAAGCTTTCAGATTTATTTTCCACTTTTCTCCCATACAGAGATAATGGCCAAATCACAAGCATTTTCACTGAACATGTGCAACTCAGATGGTTGTGATACATAGCAGGACTTCATTTCGACATGCCGACTTACAAGACCCAAACTCATTTGTTGTTTCCTACTTGTTAGACACCCCATCCCAGTCCAGGATGTCAGAAAGGGACTTAACAAGATCTCATTTAGTTGCTGTGGCAAAACTTCATTAGCAATCCCTGGGCTGCACAGCGATACATGCTGGTGTGGAAAAGGTGGCCAGGAAAGCTCATGAGATTCCACCTACATCTGTGTATCCCAGATTTTTCCTCCCAGCCCAGCAAATTTGGCAAAAACGTTTTAATTTCTAATTAAGTGGGTTGTGGGAAACTAACGTTCTCATCTGAGAGCAGGTCTCTGAAGACTTCCACAGAGGATGTAAGTGCGGCTCCCATGGTCAGGCTAGCCCCAAGGCTCACATCTGAGAGGGCACCCTCAGACTGAAAGTGGACCATGGCCTTAGCAGAGCACAGTGGTTTAAAACACTATAGCTGATTTACCAAAACGATAAAAACAGATCAGGAGATCTAATCTCTAGGCAGCAGAAATAACCGATGGGAAGGCCGGCTGAGAAAAAACCTTTATTTTACAGAACACACAAAAATAGAGCAAAACCAAAAAAAAAAAAAAAGCAACTTATAGAGTGAGGTTCTTCACTAGTTGGTCAGAAAATACTTGCAGAATTACTACAAATTTCTCAAATTAATCAGTACATTTCCGATACAGAATACACTGAAGTCCATGGGGAGAAGCCAACTGCTTTCAGCATGCATCGGAACAAACTGGAAAATTACACTAATGCATAAGACACAAGTAGATTGATATCACTGCTTATAAAGGCAGTCATATCAAGCAGACTGCACAATTAAACTGATGCACTAACATGCAATATGGCCTAAACAAAAAAAATGATATCCCTAGCTATCTAGTAACACTGCTACGTACATCTTGTGGTCATGATTACTGTGTTATGAGGCAGGTACTTAGGTACACAAAATATAACCAAAAGATGTTATTTCTCATGAAATGTGTTTTGGGTTGTTTGTTTTTAACATGGATGGTCAAATTTAGGTTTATTTTTGCAATATACTGTTGAGTTATTAAAGAAAGCATTGTACAGAGGTTAACTCAGAAGTCTAGGAATCAGGGAAAACACCCTTTATTATGTGTGATTTGCGGTTTATCTTCCGATTAGCAAAATACAAGTAACATCCCTTTGGTAAAGCCCTAATTCATTAAGATCTTTTTACATGGCAGTAAGACACCCAGGTTGGAGAGGAATATGACTTCTGAGTGCTACAAGTCAGAATTTACATGCCCTCAGCATGTGTTAGTGGCTTTGACACACAATCAGGTTGCTGCACTGTAGAGCGTTACCGCACTATGGTTGATGGATAGTTATTGCCCATGTGAGTTGTCTTACCCACGTGTGAAAGCAAGGCAACTGCAGGCAGCTTGCTCCGTCAGCGCCAGGGTAAGCCTGAGCAGATGAAGTTCCCGTGGAGCAGCCACCAGACAGCAACTTCTTTGACAATGGCGACTTGCATTAAAGCCTTTAGCAATTATTTCTCATTAAAACCTCTAGACAACTAAGTCCTCTCTCCAAATGAGTGCAACAGTTCACACGTTTCCCACTGCTGTCTTGTTAAGCTTGGTGACCTACATGAACGATGCTGCTGCAGCCTTAGACAAGCCTCCATCTCACAGACACACAAAAATGCCAGACATGTAACTATCCCTGAGCATCTGTTTTGTGGCAGCCTTGGCACAACAATTACAGACACTGAACTTTTCATCCTAGAAGACTATCCGACCAGGATTGATGCACACAGGGGAAATACTCACTTTTTCCTACTGGCCAGCAAAAGCCTGAATTTCTCAGTGTAGATCCAGAAGCAAAGGCATCTTTGGCTAGTTTTCCATCTCCGGGAGGCTCTGATATTTACTTCTGATCTGGCTGGAGTTCAGAAGTGCAACGGAAGTGAAAAATCTCTACTGATCTTGCAAATAAATTGAGCCATCCTGCTGCCATATCATACAAACTTGTAAGGTAAATTTGCTCTCAAGTTTCAACTCTCCTTGCTGTGTATAGCTCTAGGAAGATACAAGAGATCATTCAAAGAATGTCGGCAACTTACAGCCACCCCATCTTAATGGCAGCATACCCTATATCTTTACTAGATTCTGCCTCCCCCCTACCCTGACACATTTTCTTAATTCACCTTCAAAATCCAAGTGGGTGAGAGTGGCTGAGAGGGTCCTGATGCACCTGTGTCCACACACACCCCGTATGAGCCCCTTCCCCCAGGAAAGCAATCCCTGTATCACTGCTGACTGTGGATATTCAAAATTATTCCAGTTGTTTGCAACTGGGGATGGATGGGAGAAGTAGCATGATTTATACTTTGCCAGAAATTAAACTTTTAATTATTTTTTTTCACACTATATCCAGATCCCTGTGACCAGCTGAGCATCCCACTCATTTTGCTTAAAAACTCCTAATTTAGCCAGCTTTCATTGAAAGAGATAGGTAGGGTTTGTTATAGGAAGAGGAACAGCTGCATTATAAACACAGCAGGCAAAAAAAGATGCCCCATGAAGCTTATTGCTCAGGCGGTACCGCCCTGTGCTCCCTGCTTGAGGTAACTCCCCCAGGTGACACTGAACAATACATAAGCTGCACTTAGCAGGGACATATAAAAAATTCCCTGCACAAATGCTCAGGTAAAACAGAGTTGATTCCTAAAAAAATAAAAAAGTCACTTAAGAACTGCAAACTGTCTAAATTCATCCTCCCTGGAAAAAGCACACCCTTTCCTCCACAATTCCCTGAGCACGCAGCCGAGCACACATATCTCCCTGCCCCTCGCCTGCCTTCCTGACAAATCCCCGAGACACAGCTCTCCCCACTCACACTCTACTATGCAAACTGCAGACTCACAGTTCAACCATCTTCCTAACGTTACCATGGTTTCCCAGGTCTCTTATCAAAGTTCGTTCTCACGATGTAACATAAAATGCTTTTCCTGAGACCTACAGGAGATTCCTATGCATGGGCTAAAGTCAGGATCTTTTCTTTTCCCCAGCAGTGGATTTATTAAAAATCCCTAATCCCAACCGTGTCATTTTCTCAAGAACACACCCTGATGGTTTCCATAGGAAGGGCAAGCCTATATAAAGATACAAGAGGGAGGATTTCACAGCCAAAACAGCTAGGAAAGCATCAAATCTAGGGACATAATCACATCGAGTTACAGATGATCCTTATAATGGGGAAAATTATTTAAAGTCATACATCTTTCAGATTTTTTTTCAATTTAATATTTGAAAGAAGCCACTCAAGCCTCTCAAACCAAGATTCCTGATGCAAGCACACCGCAGACCAAAAATAGCAGAATTATGAGTGCTAAAAGTGTCTAGCAAGGCTTTTTATTTTAATTCATATTTGAGAAAGGTTTCTAGCAGCTGGGGAAAGTAAGAGCTGCATTCATGAAATCTCTGGCTATTTGCCACACAAACGGTGCTTTTATTGAAAGATGGGGGTGGGGTGGGGTAGGAAGGGGGATGGGGAATGTGCCTATTCCACATCAGGAATGAGTTTCTCTGATTCATAAATCTTCCCCTTCTCTTCCAGCTGACTAAAGGAAACCTTTCTCAGTTTGCCACTGAGGTGAGAGAGGGCGAAAGCAATTCTCCAAGAGCGCCAGCCCCAGAAAGAGACATTTCAGTTGAAACAACACGCTTATTAAAAACATGCACACAAATAGGACTATGTGTTACAGGCTAGTTGAGGGACGCTCAGACTCGGCACAGACAACAGTGGGGACAAATCACTCAAAGGCGCAGCCAACCCATCACATTAGCAGCCTGCCACGAAGTGTAATGTCCTGCCATAAATACATACATTTTTCAGGACCAATCTGAGAGTTTCCAGTGTAAAATGTCCAGTCAGATACAGGCAGGGAGAAGGAATGAATTACAAAGATGGGGAATTGAAACACAGACAGAGACACAAACAAAACAAAACAAAAAAATCTATATTTACTTTAAAATTGGTGATTGAAGAGGGTACAGAGACACAACTAGAAATGGGAACCAGAACCCCTGATTTTCACCAAGCCAAGCTTTGTCCTGAACTGCAGATACCACAAGGCACTAAAGATGCTCCTAGGATGCAGCTGCTAAGGTGCAGGGGAATATCTGTACCTTGGGTTGTTCTGGGTTTAGTGACTTCACAGCTCAGCACTGTTCAAAATGGAGCAGTTTGTGTTACTAAGAAAGGTCTAACTTTTGGGAGATTCCCAGGAGGGGAGCTTGAAAGTAAAATAAAATAAAAGCCACCTAAACATTAGGGCTTGGCAGCAGCCAAGTATAAGGAGGTTTGGATAGGGACTTATACATTTCAGCCCAGCTCCATCTCTCCCATTTTGGGCACTTTTGCCCTTAACTGTGTGTCATTCTTGCTGGTTTGTCTGGCATCCCACAGGGGCTGAACTCAAAACCCAAGGCCCTGATCAAGACATTAACCAAGTGCTACACGTGCAGGGACCTTGCAGCATCTCTCCACTCCAGGCAGGAACATCTGCACCCCACAGTCCTGTCCAAGTAACAGATTCTGATGCTTGAACAAGCCTAATTTTATTTCTTCATTTCATACCATCTGTGTGTGGTTTAATTTTAGCCCTATTCTTCTCCTAGCCATCATGGATATGGTGAACATGCCGTTCCACCCTTTTTGCAGTAATGCTTTGATACAGAGCAGCAATGCAGAAAGGGCAACAAAATAGTGGAATAACTCTGCAAGACTGTGAATCTTTAAACAGCTTTTCATATCAAGGTCAAAAAAGGCTAGATCTACTGAACTGTTTTAACAGACCAAATCCTAAACTCTTCCTCAGTCAGTCTCTGGAATATAGATGCTCATAGGTTCAAATAAAAGAGTGAGGATAAGGTTCAAGCTCCTCCTCACCAGCAAGTGCTTGCCCAGCTGAGCTAATTAGGCAACGCCAAGAGAAGGTCTGCCAGCTGTCACAGATTATGCCCTAAAAGAAAACGTACTTGGGAAGCCACTGAAAAATGCTATAAGCATCTCACATGGTCACTGCTTTTCACTTTACCTTGCTAGAAGTTATCTTCCAGGATTTGCTGCTGAGCTCCAGGCTACAAATTTTCTGTTGGAATTGTGTTGTCCACAACTTGTAAGCAAAATGAGGGTAAGACTGCATGAAAACAAAAACCACCCTCACCTTTCCATATAGCTCACCTCAAATCCATATTATGCTGCACGTTTTTGGATAAAGCGTAGAAGATTGTTTCCATGATTACAGAAAAAGGACTAGTGTACATACCTGCTTTAAAAATAAACACACACCACCACCACCCCCTCAAACAAATCATCACCCTAACCACAGAGCATATAAAAAATAACAGGAATTCATAACTTCTAATGGAATGAGAAATATAGCTCCTCATTTGTGCCCTTAAAAAATCTTATCCATAAGTCTCATTCTCATGTAGAAGGAGAAAACTACTCAGAAAATGTGTCCTTCTCTAACTGCTGGTTACAGTGTGTATGCTCACAGTACTTGCATATGCAAGCAGTCCCTTTTCAGCAGTCTCCCCAGTAAATAAACGTTTATCACATCACAAACTTAAAATGTTTTATTTTCTATGTAAGGAATACCACACTCCTTCCCTACTCTGACTCAGAGAGGGTTTTCAGCACACATTCCCAGCAGAGCATCGTACATTGCCATACAGCCTAGATTTTCACTTAATACCAAAAAGAGAATGTAACAGACTTTGGACCCATATGCACTATGTTTTTGGAGTAATACTTCCATATTGCATGTTGTTACATTATATTACAATGAGCTAATCACAAGACTGTTTTTTAATAACTAGCCCCCAGAAAAGTTAATTTCCAATGCTGTGGCACAACAGTTTAACATCTGCTCTTTGCCAGTATAGGGGGGGCTGATAAGTAACATCAGTTACAGAATATAAATTGGAATATTTGGTTACAAATCTAATGTGCATAAGCCTTTGATGCATGTAGTTTCTCTAATTAAAAAAAAACATTTCACATGTCACAGTTTACCCACTGATGCATTATCTCATTAACTATCTCCTCCAAAAACAGGCAGGGAAAGCAAATCCTACTGAAAATCCACAGATTTAGGGCACTTACAAGGGTTGGATAGCATTCCCCAGAACCTAAGCTTCTGTATAAACAGATGCACAATGTTCCTGGTCTTTTTTGGTCACATTGAACTGGAAAAATACAGCATCCTAACCTCTTCCCAAACAGGCCAAGAGGCTCAGGGTGCTGAGCTTAAGTCCTTTGAAAGGTCAGCTTTGGCTCAAGATGTTTAGCTCTGAGCCCTTTTGCAGGTTCACGATGGTAAGTGAACCCAGTGCTGCAACAGGCAGCACCCAGCTTTGCTCAGGTGCCCTTCCAACCATGCAGCATGCAGATATTTATCCCCATGTCACTGGAAAAGCCCCTTCCATGTTGACTGAATGGAGTTTGGTGTCTGAGAGAGGAATCGGCAAAATGTGAATGCACAGCATGAGCCCCTGTAAGAGCTGAGAGCCGCCTGTATTTTTGCCCAGGACTCCAGCACACCAACGTGAGTGCAAAAAACCCTCAACGTTTTAGCATTCAGATCTAATTTCTACTGTAAATCCACCCCTGGTAGCACACCTGGGAGAGCTGAGTGCCCCACGCAAAGGCGCCCTGTGGCAGCTTTCCCCATGCTGTCACATAGTCATTGTCTGTAAGGTGCTTGGATCTGACTCCTGGCTGGCACTAGGGTGCAAGAAGGAGCACAAGCAGCAAAACAAGAGAGAACAAGCCCTGGTGGGATGCGTTTAATAAGAAGAAACACAGGAAAAAATGTCTGCTAACACAGTGTATGAAAAAGCAGAGACAAATGGCCACAAAGGAAACAAAAGCATGTGAGGATACCTCCGCTAAACAGAGACATATATTCCGCTGCTCAAATGAAGGATTTCTCAAGGGGGGAGGCAGGGGAAAAAAAACCAACACAAAACACCAACAAAAAAAGCCCAGGGACTCCAAACCACACAGCCTCTAGCTGAGCTGAACAGCACCCAGAATACATTTGATTTCCTTTTTAAACAAGCTGTAACACCACTAAGAACAGACAGATCATTCAGAGATGAATGTGAGCAAAGGGAAGAGATTTCTATTCTGCTTCACAGTCAAACATAATTTCTTATGATCTATACCAAAAATAAAAATGTCACTTTCCAGACACTGGAGTCTCCATCTCCTAGCAACACCTCCCCATCCCAGTATTTTACTCAAGACCCTCCAGCTCCTGCCTATAAGCACAGCGTCTTTCCCCAGTGTGGGCAATTGAGGTACATAGATACATATACATACAAACCTGCACAATACATGGTTTTATTTAAAAGCCAGAGGGAAAATTGAGCAAATTCCCTCAAGCCTGAGCCACAGCACTGCGTTCCAGGAGCACATCAGACTCTGCACAACAACTGTTCTCAGCTCTCACTGACACTGATGCAGGTGGAAGGTGTTCACCCACCTGTGTGGGTGATGTGCTTGCTGCCAAGCAAAGGGCTTTCTATAGTCTCCCGTAAGCCTTACAGCCCCCAGATAGATCTAAATAAAAAACATGTTTAATATTAATTCAAGATTTCTAGTAAACAGCTTCAGTGTGTACAACAAGCTGAAGAAACACTCAGGATGCATTGTTTTGCTCCAAGATTTAGTTACCAACTTTTAAGAACAAGCGTGATAGCAAAATAGTACATCTATATACAGCAGCTCCTGTTAAACATATTAGTTTAATCAGTAAAAATATACTATTCAAGATCTCAACTATTTGTTGTGGTGCTTCATTCAGGCAATGTCAAGGCTTGCCAAGACTGGAAGCAAAGATCAAACAAACCTCACGTGTTCTCATGTGCTAAGACAAAACAGAGCTGCCAAGAGCCTGCAAGGTAAAGACTCGCACAGACTGACAATTTTGCAGTTGTCTGAAGAAGACAGAGAGTTTTTTAAGCTTTCCAGGAGATAGTAAATTTTAGATAATATTTTTTTAAATATCGTTTCTCTTATGCTTTTATGTGCATCTATTGTTCTGATTGAACAGATATGGTTTCATTATACTACATGTGGTTTTGTATTGCAGCAGCCTTCCTGTTTCTATGCCAAGCTTGTTATTTTATAGTTATTTATATCATTTGATTTGTTGAATTAAGTTGTCATTTTACTATTCACGATAATACAGTTGCAAAGTCTGGTCATTATTTTATCAGGTATCCTTTGTTTATACACCTTTCCAAATAGCTCTCTACTGCTTTACTGTGGATTGCATTTGTGATTGCCTTCTGCTACTTCTTGAGGCTGAATAAGAAATGGAGAAGTCAGAATTGACACTATTAAAATGTGGCAGAACCACTCTTCAAATAAACTAGATCAGTGTTCAACTATGCTACTTACTCAGTATAAGCATGCTTTTTTTTTAATATTTTTAACTGTTCACGTGGTCCAGATTTGAAAAAAAACAAAAATCCTGTTTAGGAGATAAGGGAGAACATCCTGCTTCCCTTAGGAAACTTTTTGGACTTCGAGCTGAAATTGTCCACTGGGTGACTCCTTGAAAGAGACAACAAGCTCCTTCCCCTAGCAGAGCTCTCTGAGCTGAGGAGCAGCTCCTTTGCCTAAGCTCTGGTCTGGAGATGCAGAGGTCCCAGGACAGCAGTCTGATCACCCAGGAAAGAAGCAACTGAAGCCATAGAACTGCAAAGCATGGAAACCACCTTATAGCAAACACACCTCACCTGCTTGCCAGCCTCAGGTACCATGCAGCATAGCAAGGGCTTTCTTTTGGGGGCTTGCAATTGTCTTTTTAAATTAGTAAAAAGGGATATCTTCATCACAGAAAAAAAGTTGGGATTCCTAAATGGACATTTCCTTCAGGATAGGGATTTCTCTCCCTCAAAGTGCATTTCTATTGAGATGTTCTAGCAAGAAACAGCCCACTTAGAGCAGCTATGTTATTATTTAATATACGTCAGCACCATACCAGACTGAAGGCTGTCCCATGGCTGAAATGCTAAGGAATGGATAATGCTATTGTTAGGATGAGTTGTTTGCCCATGACAAACAGCAGCTGACAGCACTGCCAAGATATGGAGATGGTTTCAGCTGGCTGCACTTGCTACTAATGCACTGATGTTTTCTTCCTCATGTATTTGTTTTGCTCCTTTGTATTAACACAGCTACTGACCCACAAGAAGGCTCTGGTAACTACTTTGCTAAGGGAGAACCCTTTGTCCACCGTCACACCCCAATGCTTCGCCTAACGGCTGCTAGTGGTAGGTAGCAGCATCATCACCCCAAATCCAGCGCTTCACAACCACACACATGAACTTACTAATACACATCAGCTCTTTACTTCTCCCAGCCTCCCATTCAGGGGAAAGGCAGCAAGGACAACACAACCCCCCCACCTGGCCCTGTTATTTCATTATCATCAATCCCTTCTACCCACCCACCTTGTCTCCCAGCCCAAGCTACAGCTGGGTCTCACAGGATGCATGGGAGACATGCTTCCCACCCCACAGCACATCCCTCATGTGGGGATGTACTTTGTAGTTCAAACACAACTTCCCTGGCTGGTGCCACTCCAAGCAAAGCGTGAGAAAAAGAGGGATCAACCCAAGGAAGGTGGACTGAAAGGAGGACATACCCCATGGACAGTGTCACCGTCAGGTGGGTGTCACTCTGAAGAGGTTCACAGGTTCACACTCTTGGGTGTATGCTCTTCAAGGATGGCACCACCTCCAAGAAGGTGCACCTCAAGGAGGGTGCGCTATGAGAAGACTCCAGCCCAAGTAGGGTGCAGTGTAGCAAGCTGTGTCCTAAGAGGGGTGTCACTCTTAGGCAGCTGCACCCTGTAAACAAGTTACCTTCCAAGGGGGTGCCATCAGCTGACAGACACACCAGCTGACAGGCACCATCCCAAGCCAGGCACACCATAAGGAGGTTCCACCTAAAGGAGGGTGCTGCCCAAGAAGAGCATCCCCATCAGGTAGATGTACCCTAAGCAGCGCGTACCCTAAGGGCAATGCACCCCAAGGAGGGCGCCACTCCCAGGTGGGTGTACAGCAGGGAGGGTGTACCCCGAGGACAACATCCTCCAAGCAGGTTGTCCCTCCCAGGCAGGTGCACTGCAGGGAGAGCCTGCCCCAAGGACAGCATCACCCTAGAAGGTGTCCCTTCCAGGTGGGTGCACAGCAGGGAAAGCATACCCTGAGGACAGCATCACCCTAGAAGGGTGTCCAGCAGGGAGGGCGTACCTTGAGGACAGTATCACCCAAGAAGGTTGTCCCTTCCAGGTGGGTGCATGGCAGGGAGAGTGTACCCTGGGGACAGCATCACTCCAAGAAAGGTGTACTTCCCAGACGGGTGCACACAGTGAGAGCATACCCCTAGGACAGCATCACCCAAGAAGGGTGTCCAGCAGGTAGGGTGTACCCCAAGCACAGCATCACTCGAGCAGGGTGTCCAGAAAGGAGGCTGTACCCTGAGGACAGCCCCCGAGGACAGCATCACCCCAAGGGTGACTCTCACAGGAGGGTATCCAGCACAGTGGGCATACCCTGAGCACAGCATCCCCCAGCAGGATGTCCAGCAGGGAGAGCATACCCTGAGCATAGCATCACCCCAAGGAGGGTGTCCAGCAGGAAGAGCGTACCCCAAGCACATCATCACCCCAAGGAGGGTGTCCCTCCCAGGTGGGTGCATGGCAGGGAGGGGGCACCCCCAACACAGCATCCCCCCAGCAGGGAGGGGGCACCCCCAACACAGCATCCCCCCAGCAGGAAGGGGGCACCCCCAGGACAGCATCCCCCCAGCAGGGAGGGGCACCCCCAGCACAGCATCCCCCCAGCAGAGAGGGGGCACCCCCAACACAGCATCCCCCCAGCAGGGAGGGGGCACCCCCAGCACACCATCCCCCCAGCAGGGAGGGGCACCCCGAGCACAGCATCCCCCCAGCAGGGTGTCCCTCCCCGGCGCCGCCCCCCGAGCCAGGTGCGCCCCTCGCAGCGCCCAGCCCGGAGCGCAGCAGCAGAGGGCCCGCCCCGGCCCGGGTGCCGCTCCCAGGCAGATGCCGCCCTAGCGGACCGTCCCCCCCCCGGCAGGTGCTCCCCGAGGAGGTGCCCCCCCCCGCCCGCGTCCCTCCTCCCCGCCCGCCGCCCCCGCCCGCCGGGCCGGCCCTGTGCATTGTGGTCCTGCGGCGGGGGGCGAACATGGCCGAGAAGCAGAAGCACGACGGGCGGGTGAAGATCGGCCACTACGTGCTGGGAGACACGCTGGGGGTCGGCACCTTCGGCAAAGTCAAGAGCTGAGTACCGCGGCCGCGGGGAGGGGCCGGCTCGCCGCCCTGCGCCCCCCGCTCTGCTCCCCGCGGGGCCTCGCGCGGCATCTCGGGGGGCGGCGGGGCCGGCGCGGCGGCTCGGGGGGAAAGGGCTGAGGAGGGGTCTGGGGGGGGAGGCGCAGACCTCGCCCTCCGGCCGTGCTCCCGGCGGAACCCACCAAAACTTTGCTCCCGAAGTAGGAGGAGGTGATGGGGAGGATGGGCAGCGAGCCGGGCAGCCTTCCCCGTCCGCGCTCGGGCTGCGGTCCCTGCCGCACATCCCTTCCCAGAGGATGAGCGTAGGGAACGGAGAGAAAAAAGGGGTTTTTTCGTGGGAAGCGGCTCCTGCAGCGGGCAGGGCTGGAGGGGTCGGGTCAGGCACGGGCTGCGCGCAGGGATTCCTCTCTCATCCCTACGGTGCAGCCAACCCGCCTTTTCGAGCCGCCAGCTTTGCTTTACCCGACCGTAGGGTTTCCAGATATTTACATTTATTTCTTCTGTGAACTCTGCCGTTACGTGCCAGTGTTATCTTTGAATCAAGATATTAAGAAAAAACCCCCAAACACCAAAGTTTATTGTCTAAGCAAAATGGACAGCGATGGTTACTGGCTGGGAATGGGTTGAGCTCCCACCCTGCCGGGCAGCTGTCCTGCTGGCTGTCTCCCCGGCCCTCTGGGAGGTTCCCCGCGCTCCTGGGGCTGCTCCAAGGGGTGATGTGCCCGCACTTAGCCACTGCAGTTTTAAAATAAACCAAAATTGACAGCAGGGGAAAGAAACCACCGCAACCGCTGGAGCTAAATCCACCTGCGACCATTAATCAGGCCCCTAAAAATATATTACTGTGTTTAATCCCAAACCACAAATTTACTGGGTAAAGAGTTATAAGAATAAATACTTCTAACAGTAAGGACCATTTAAATCACTCGTATACCAGCAGACCTCAAAAGGGCTCCAAAGGCATTTTTTTTTTCTTGTGGCCCAAATTAAGCCAACAGCAGCCTTTTTTTCCTTAACTGCTTTTGAGGTGTAACTAGTACAAACACTTCCCCCTTCCCTGTACGACCTTACTTTGGTAAAAAGGCTTTGGAAACTGACAGTTTCCAAAGAAACATTGCAAATGACATGAAAGAGATTTCCTAGCTCAAAATCCTTTAAGGCTAAGTAGCACCCTTTATACTTTTTTTCCCTTAATCTTTTGCCTGCAGCTGACAGGTGAAATTTGGACTTCAGATTGGAAACTGAGATGAAGAAACTAGATCTCCTATTTATAGAATTACCACATTTTAATCAAATGAGCTTTAGAAAAGCCTTTATACGCCCTGTTTATCAAGAAACATAATAAAAACAAAGAGATTTTTGCCTGAATTGGTTCAGGCTTTGTTTATATTGTGTATAATAATTGCTATTTCACTAGGAAGGCTGGTGCTATCTGTGACATTTCTTGTTGCTGATATGTTTTGTTCAAACTCTGCCTTGCACGAGACTTTGTAAGAGACATTTTTTTCCTGCCTTACTCCTCAAAGTTAAGAAATCATAATTTACAAAAAAATGGCAGTGAAAGGAAGGATTTAGTGATGATAGGGTACTAACCAGAGCTTGAATTTGTGGCTGGAGCTCAACAGTCGGCTTGAGCCATCAGAAATCAGACATATGGTAGAAAAAGTCCCTGCTGCCCTATTGTGACGTTCATTCTGGCTCAGCACTGCTAGTGAAATCCTCCTAAAAATTAGCTAAATGCTGCAAGAGTTGGTTAGTTTTAAGCTTATTCAGTTCCTTGATGTTGTGTATAGAAACACAACATACATGTCATGGACGGGAGCAAATAGCTTGGCAGATGAGAGCAGGATTTTGTCGATAATACTAAAATTCCAACTGGAAATGATGATTAAAATGCAGCAGTTTTTCGAAGAGAAGAAGGTGGAAGGAGTTAATGGGGTGAGTGTGAATGGATAGGAGGTCTCATGACAATTGTCAACATTACTACACAGAATTATGCCAAATACAGGGGGAGCTGGTAACAGTTATTTTCCCTGTCCACCAAGCCAGAGGTAAGATTAATTTGCAGAAAACAGAACCATGGAAATTATCTTGGATTTTGAATTCAGTGAAGCAGTGAAGTAAAGAAGTAGCATCTCCTCCAATGCTGGTTGGTAAGAGCAGATTAGACAAATTGCTGCTGTGTTTGTCCTGGGCACATCCCACCTGTGGGTCCCTGAAGAGCTCTCAGGTGACCACAGCCCTTGCACAACAAGGTTCAGTAGCGGTGGCAGCTTGGAGACCTTAAATCAAAATACATTGGACTAACACAAGTATTTTTCCGTGTGGTGCCACACATGACGTCCCTGGTGGCCACTTGGTGGTTTCTTACCTGACACTTGTTGGTCACCAAGGTGATCAATTTGTGGTCCCTCAAGGACCAGCAGTGGTTGGGTTATGTTTATGCTAGTTATGGTGGCACCTCCATGGGCTCGAATCAGGGTCAGATCCCATTTTTCTAGGGACTGTACCATTGCTGCTGAGGGACAAACCTTGCATTGGAGGGAAGATAAACTAAAAGAGGCTGAACAGATGAAGGAAAGGGAAAGGAAGGATGGTATAATATATAAGCCAGTGGCATTGGGGCTGAATTAATACAGTGTTGCTAAATATATGCTTTGGATGGATTTCATTTTTAACTTTGGGCTAAGATAAGGGCTGCAACAGCTGATAGGAAAGGAGTTCTCTCAACCCTTCATAAACTTTTATCTTTCTCCTCATGCTGCCTGAGCTGCATCAAATACTCACCCAGAGCTGGGCTTCATTGGTACCTGCTGTAAAAAAAACATGCTGTCAAGGGGGTTTAATGATTATCTCAGTTTATGGTATTATAAACACTATTCATCTTCATTTTTTCTCCTATTAAAAATAACTAATTTATTACCTTTCAGTAACTAATTCTATTCTCTCCCTTCCCTTCTCTCCTAATAGCATCTGATGCTGAAGCATTCTCATGCCCAGGCAGTCACATGTGCAAACAGATTGGGTAGCAGCTAAAGACACTCACACTGTGATCAGTTTAATGCTGCTTTTTAGAGTTTAGGGTCAGCGTTTATGGCTGGTTTTTTTTTTTTTTTTTTTTTGTGGCACACTGTGCAATGCTGCTCCTTGTTTCCGTGTCAAATCTATCTCAGTTGCTTGCCCCAGCAGAGTCCTGGTTGCTAGTTTTAAGCTTCAGTGGAGCTTACCTGAGTACTTGTCACTAAAAGACAAGACATGTACAAATTTGCTTTCTAATACTGCCTCTGAGCCCTCCTTCCTCCCGCTGGGCTTTTAATCCAGGGAGGTAGTGAGAGGGAAGGAAGAGCCTTCCTTACCACCACCTGAGACCATTGCCTATCCTTGGACAAGGAGAGGATAAATCCATTAGAGATGAGCTGCACAAGCATCCCCATCCGTGCCTGTGGGAGGCATGGAACCTGCCAGTGCTCCTCATCCTGGGGCTGGATCATCCCACCAAGGTGCTCCAGCACACGTCACAGTGTCTCCGTGAGCAGAGGGAAGGTTGTCCTTACTGCTTCATGTTAAAATTCCTGCATCTACAGGATGCAGCCAGATGGTCCTGAAAGGCTTAAAAATCTCCCACCACATAGCAAATTATGTTCTCTCTTTGTCTCTCTCTCAAGGCATTCAAGTAGGCTTAACAAGCCACTGGGGACCGAAACAATAATATCTCTGTATCGAATGCTTACTGTAAGCAAAAGATAGATTACAAAATAGATTGTTTATTTTTAATTATTAATGTGTTTGAGCTAGCAGACCTTTGCAGAGTTACACATTATTTGTCATGCATGGAAAGAAGATAAACTATTCGGCAATGGTATTGAAAACAATAATTATTCATTCTGGGCATGGCCATTTCCCCTCCCCCAAGCGTATAATAAAAATTTTTCAAAGCATTTACAGGGATAAGGCCAGAAGAAGTTGTCTTGAAACAAAGGATGGCAGAAATCAGGATTTTCTTCCTAGTTCAGCAATAAACTTCTTTGCTATTCATCAGTTTCTCAACTAATGGCTTAATGCATTATAATTCTTTAATGGAGCTGAATGAATCACAGGCAGCTTTCAAAGTACATCTTCTTATGCTCCCGGGAAAGAGAGAGCAGAGTTGTCGCAGTGCTATAGTTGACCAAATCAAATGCTGCTGTAGAAGACTTGATCTCGGAGATGTCCGTTGAAGTTGTCTTGTGCCTTCCCCAGCCTCCTTGGTGTGACATATGCTATGCACATAGCATGAGAACATTGGCAAAGGAAGATCAGTGCCCTTTATAAATAGGCTACTATTGGCACAGTGTGGGAAGAATTTCTTGCAGAAAACAAAAGAGGCTGTACCCCAGTCCCCTTGCAAGCCCCAGTAAAGACATGCTTTGCAGTCTTGGTCCAGTGAAGCCTCCCTGCCACGAGGCAGGCTCAACACTGCCCTGCTCTTCTCTTCCCCAGGGGTGCACAAGGGAAAATGCCTCCTTGTACTGCTTACAGCACTCTCCTTGCACTGCACAAGAGGAATTATCTGTCTCCTCCAGCCCTCAGCTAATCCCTAAATTGCATCTAAACTGCAAAGCTTAGTTTATTTTCATTTCATCTAGTATTTTTAAGTACTGCAAGTAATAAAATGGACATGCAAAGTGGTGCTTTAATTTTCAAGGGCAGTAAAGTGTTTTATTTTTAGGATGCTCTTACTGAGGAAAGAATCTCTGGCGGGTCTTATCTGATGGCTAATAATAGTGACCTCGCGTGCCCTGAGCAGTGCCGGTACTGCTGCCCTATCCTTCTCATGCCGTCTGCTTATGCTGTTTGCTTCTGATCGGCTCATTAAAGCCTCCAGAATTATGGAGTCTAGTAATGTAATAACAAGTTTTGCATGTAATTATTAACTCCTTGCGCTCTATGTTATTACTGGAAGGGTAACGTTTATAATTAGAGAGCACAAATATTTACTGTAAGCAGGTTTTCTGTGCAGTCTTTAGAAAACCATCTGTACGTCACCATTTTAGGATTATACTGGAAAATACTGAGAAAAGGTAGCTTATGGTTAGACAACCCTTTTTAAATATAAATATCCAACTGACAGTTTTCAAGCAGTTTCTGCTGTTAACTTCAGTATAAATTTTGCCTCCAAGGAACTTCTTTTTCATAGTCTGTTTATTGATAACAAAAGGATTAAAAACTGAATTCATTTCACATTATGTTAAGTTAGTGCAATTCCATCAGTGACAGTGGTGCTACACCCAGTCTGTGGTTACCTGTTTGTCCCTGTACGCAGGAGATAAGCATCAGCATCTCGTGCACCAAGTGCATATTATAAAACCCCATATTGAAGTTTGTATCTTTTGTAAAACCAGAATTTGCTCGTGCCATATAGCAGTGTTTGTGCAGCTTGTCATCAAACCAAGAAGCACACTTGAGAAAGTATAAATAGAAATTCATTTTAGTAATGCAAATCCCGTAGTCCTATTTTGAGCAGGGAAAATCCCTATATCATTTTTTTAAAGTTTAGATTTAGTTTTAAGACTGGGCTTCTTAGGGATTTACTTAACCAGTGTGTTATGACAGAGATTCTCCTCTGCCGTTTAAGTATATCTGTTTCCGATTGGTCTAGCTTTACATATTAGAAGTCCTTGAAAATAAACTTTGGGTATGACCTCCTCTAGTAACTCACTCTGTTTTATTTACTTGAGTAGTGTTGTCAGATATCTCCGTTCTCTCCTGCCTTCCATGACTCCACTGGGAAAATAATAAATGAAGAGACAAAACACAAATTTAAAATCTCCTCCCCCAATTTTTTGGGTTTTTTCCCTTTTAAGAGTTTTTTTTACTTATAAATCACAGCGTCCTAAATTGCTTCTGTGAATGTTGCTACTCTATTTAGTGACTTTGCAATGCTCTCTTTCCAATAGTTGGTGAACACCAGCTGACAGGGCACAAAGTAGCAGTAAAAATACTCAACAGACAGAAGATACGCAGCCTGGATGTGGTTGGGAAGATCAAACGAGAAATTCAAAACCTTAAACTCTTCCGGCATCCTCATATTATCAAACTGTAAGTACCCTTTCTGCCATGTGTTCTGCTTACCCTTCGATCTGCAAAGACATACACCGCTGAACTGGTTTCAGGAGATGGCTTAGAATAGTAGAAAATGTTAGGTGCGTGGTCAAGTTTGTGCATGTAAACGCCAAGCATTGTTTTGTGAGAGTCTCCCACTAACTTACAGGGGGGACAGTTGACGCTTTGAGAAATGATGGAAGATGTTTCTTCTGTTGAGAGCCTGGGATATTGCAACAGCCAACAGACTAATGTCCCTGCATCAAATTTGCTCTGTGAAACCTGTCCAAGCTGTCTTCGTTTCCATGCGAAGGCCATTATAAAGATGCATTGACATGCTGTAGAAGTTTTTGTGATGACCATTTTTAGGCTTGATATCTCTGGACTTGGAAGCTGATGAGAATTGTGCCTGAGGAACTGCAGCACAGTCAGACTTGTAGAGTGAAGTCTTGGCCTGAAGTCAATAGGATTTACGTTTTAATGGCCTGATTATCCAGAGCTTAAAGGAACATATTTTTTTTTAAATTTATTATTCAGACATAAGTTTTCAAAGTTGCCACTCTGATAAACCTGAATTTAAGTTGTAAATCAGCACCTGCACTCCAGCCTCTGGGATTCCTTCTCAATCCTCAGCTTGTGCAGCCAGTCCACATTAATGAGGCACTCGATAATATCTTTGGCATTTCTATAAAAGAAATCTGTTGAATGGTAACTGCAGGGATAAGTTGACATTTAGGTCAGCCTTAAAACTGGCATGAGATATAGTAAATACCTGGGACTTAGAGGCAAGGGAAAACAAGTTCTCTCTACAGTTAAATAACTAACCATGCAGCAACTGTTGACTTTAGAGTAACTTCACAGTTCCATGGATTTATTGGAGAACAGATTGGTATTATTTCACAAAAAAGGCAGCAAGATTCCTCATCTGTGCATTCATCATCCTGCAGTTAAGTCCTGTTCACACATTCGTCAAACTAATTATCCCAGTTTAACAATATCAGTGTCCTGTAGTACATACTGCAATTATGAAATACAGTGATTGAGAAAAGACGTGAGGAGGAGACCGTGGTATGTAAACTTCCTCTCTCAATAGCGTTTTACACACGCACACATATATATAAAAGAACTAGTGGGGCAATTACCATTAACGTAGATGTGCAAGTCCAAAGCACTTCAGAAGAATAAGTTGAACCTATTGATCGTTATGGGACTCTCACCCGTTCACTTGCTGATCTCTGAAAATTGTTTGAAATCTGTTTGTTTCAAATTACAACACACAGAAATTCAGCAGAAAAGAAAAAGTCAACAACAATGTGTCTGAAATAAAACCAAGTATGGGTCTCAGCTGGTGCTGATAGGAATTGCTGTAGCTGCATTGACCTCAGCTGATCACTGGCCGTTTGTACCAGCTGGGACACTGAAACGCCCTTGCAGCTCTCAGGGATCATTTTTAGTGAAAAAGGAGAATAAATTTCTGAGTCAAGGGTGATACTCTTCCCTCCCCTTACCTCCTCATTCTAGAATATAGAGAGATTTAATATTTTTAAAATAACTGTGATCTTTTGGGGTGCAATCTTTTGGGGTGCTCATCTTTGTTTCTGTACTTCTCCAAAAGAAGCTCCCTCTAGTGTCTGCATTCTTTATTTTCTTTATCCTTCATATGAGGGACACCAAATAGAGCCTCTCTCCAGCCGTGGCTAACAGTGCCTTAATTTCTAAAGCTGTGTTTGCAGATCTTGGGAAAAATAGAAATTTGAAAGTCGGGAGAGTCATAAATGGGATAAGATTGTCTGGCAAATATTTCAGAGGATTGTTTAAAAGCTTGAAGGGAAACCATAGGTCTGTAAAAGAGATCCTTTCATAGACAAGTGAAAGATGATTCTTGAAATAAGAGATGGCTTTTCAGAAGTGGAAAGCAGTTATAAATGCAAGATCCAAACAAATGCTTATTTTAAGGGTCAATATGAAATCAATAATCTGTTTAAAAGTCTCTCTTCATTCTTTATTATTTTTTTGCTAAATTCACTTGTGTTTTTGAAGGTACCAGGTCATCAGCACACCAACGGACTTCTTCATGGTCATGGAATACGTATCTGGCGGTGAATTATTTGATTACATCTGTAAGCACGGACGTGTAAGTGCCAGTACCGTGTCAGCCCAAACACTTGTGTAGGAAGAGGATGGTGTTTAGAAGCAAAACGACTGCTAAAGGGAATGCGGTTAAGGTTAAGGCCCAAAATAGAAGTTGCTTCACAGCAATCCCATCTGGAGTGTCTCGTATCCGGCTCCCACAAAAGTTGTGTGCGATTTTTTGCAACGTTCTCTGATGTATTTCGATACGCAAACCAAAATATCCAAGGTAACGTGTTGCTTAGTCCAAATATTTGGAAAACTGTCATATTTCTATAATTTTAGCTATGGGTTGCCAGTTAAAAAAAACAGCAGTTCAGCAGCAGATACACATGCGTGCAGGGTGCTGTAGGGGGAAAGCACTCAGTGTGGTCTCCATCTCAGTCATTTGCCTCCCCCTTGGCTCCACATCAGTTTTTTTGAAGACTTTTTAAAGATGTGGCTTATCTGAACACGTTTTCAGATGCCAGTAATCCTGCTGGGTGTAAATCACCTGAGGAATAGGTTGAGTCCATGAAATGTGATATTATGTTTACGAAGAGAATAATTAGTGTCTGCCCAGTGGGCATAGTCATAGGCAAGGGGCAGTTGCAGGGCAAGGAGATAATGGGCTGAAGTGGCCATGCAGAATAAAGCTTCAGGTGAAGGATCAGCCCATTGTACGTTTCCTCTCTGTACTACAAAAATCAATACATTTACAATAAATTGGCTTAGATTAGTGCACTGGTTGATGGAGCTGACTCCCTTTACTTTTCTATGTACGGTTCTGATTTCCAGCACATTTTATCTGGATTTTTCAGTGACTAATTTGGATCCTTTCTGAACTTCTGCATTCAGAAACTAAACTTTTCATTAAGAAACTCTTTAGTCATCAGCAAAAGTAATCAATCTCACCGTTATTTTAAATATAATTTCTCTAATAAAGCTCATACAAGTTCATAGCTAATATAGCTAATTAAAGTAATCACAGTATTCCACCTTTAGCTTTTTTTCCCGAAGCCATCTGTCCATGAGGAATTGTTCCCTGCAGCATCTTCTGCAGTGTTTTTTTTCAGCCTCGATCTCCATAGCAGAACTGGTCCTGTTGTGGCACTGGGGCCATTCCTTCATAAGTGCCACCAATAAGTTCTTCATGATAGCTCAGCTAAATATAGGTTTCTGATTTCATCTCTGGGCTGTATCATTTGCAAACACTAGCACATTATAAAATGCAGAGGGGGGGAAATCTGCTTTATTTGCTGCTTATGGTCACAAGCACGCTGTGATTTTCTCTCTGTACCCTGGAACATTTTGGCTCTTTGCTAAGACAAACCTTCCCTTGCCAGCTCCACACACAGACCAACCTTCAGAACTGTTTCCCTTTGCGTCCATAGGTTGAAGAGGCAGAAGCTCGACGCCTTTTCCAGCAGATTCTCTCTGCGGTGGATTACTGCCACAGACACATGGTTGTCCACCGAGACCTGAAACCGGAGAACGTGCTGCTGGATGCACACATGAATGCAAAGATAGCTGATTTTGGTATGTGACCCCAGCAGCATTCCAGAAATGCAGCCAACTCTGAGGCGCTTGCTGGAGCGTGTCCGTGTAGCACGCCTTACAAAACCCAGAGCCTGTTTTCCTAACCACTAGCAGTTGCTTTACCTGAAAAGCCCACAGTTGCACACAGTGACCTTTTTGCAAAAGCAGGGATTACTTATTGTAGGCTGCTTCTGTACTGGCATTAAGAATGGAGCAGTTAAGTAATTTGCAAATCTTCACTATGTTGTAGTATAATCACCTAATATAAAGATTTAGCTAATTTATGTTTAAGACAGCCTGGGTGCAGTTAAATCCAGAGTGAGCTGGCTGCATATGTTTATTTTCATGTGTGCTCTCTGTACGTTTGGCCATGTGCTCTTGGCCTCACTTCATTTTATAAATGAGCAGTAGTAAGAGTCTTTAAGTGTCATTACTGATTGAAATCCATTGAAATAGCTGGGCTACCAGCTCAGTCCCGGTGAGTCCTTTCTAGCAGTGATAAATCCTTTTAAAGATTTACTAATTTCAAACCTTGCACAATTCCCATATAAAGTAAGTGCTCTGGGATTAATTATGTCTCTTTTTCTCTGTGCTCTGGGACTTGCAGCTTAGAGAAGGAAAATTAGCCTGCAGTGAATGTTCCTTGGTTGGATGTGAAACTAACAACAACAACAATAATAATAATTTGCAGGTCATTTTGAAGGAGTCACATCCCCTCCAAATTTTCCCCTCCACTTCCTATACCTCTCTTCCTCTGTGCAACATGGGAGTCCTCTGTGGCTGAACCTTCACATCGAACATCACTATGTAATAAAAATATTGTTTTTAGGATTGTCCAACATGATGTCAGATGGTGAATTTCTACGCACCAGCTGTGGTTCCCCAAATTATGCAGCCCCTGAAGTCATCTCTGGAAGGTAAGACATTCCACTTCTTATCTGTTCTGGCAGTGGGATGAATGCCTTGCCAGTGGGTGTGCAGGGCAGGGGTGAGCTGGTTCCTGGCACCAGTGGCCTTTGCTGGGTAGGGCACAGGAGCAGCAGAGCGTGACAGCTCAGGTTTCAAAGTCATAAGAGCCTATCTCATTTGGGCTTAGAAGTCCAATCAGCTGTTGAAGCAGAGCAGTTATCAGCAAAAGAATCAGGCTTCCTATTTGTCAGCATTGGAGGAAGGATCGAGGGGGTATCTAGGTATTTGTCCCGATTTCCAAAGTGTATTTACTTTACTGTTGTCCTTGGCCTCAGCAGGGAAAGTCTTGACTATTGGACAAGAAGGTCTGGTGTTTGGGTGGTGTTCAGAGAATGAGCATGTGCATGACTGGTGCTTTTTGTACATCAGTCTATCTGCAGTGGTGTTTTTCAGGAGGAGCAAGTGCAGGATGATGAGGTTTCATGCAGACACTTCTGGATTTTCATTTCAACCTCTGTGTTTTGGTAGGATTTTACAACCCAAGGGCGGGCACCATCTCCCAAAATCTCTGTGAAAACATAGGTTACAGCAAAAAGAGAGAAATCAAGCAAACAAGTAGTAGTAAATCCCATTTATTTGGGGTGTACTGACTTGGTGATGCCAGGGAGCACATTAGCAGCTTGTTGGAAGCAGGAGCACTTGCATACCAGCACACAAACTTCAACTGAAAATAGACACTTGGAGATATAGTATCTGCTGCCATTTAATCTGCCTCACTGAATGAACAGAAATTGCTGGCTAGACCCTTGGAGTGAAGGAGCAAACAGCCTGGTAGAGCTCTTGGATACATGTGATTTAGCTCTTTGGAGGGTCTGTTGGAGGCAGAGACGTACCCGATCCTTATGCCACAGCTGTACAGAGGAGCGTGGGCAGCCCATGCCAGCTCTGCCATGTCATTTCCTCTCACCAATGAGTGATTTTGGCTTAGGCAGGTTTGGCTGGGGGCATCCATGTCAGCAGCCCTGGGGTGGGGTGTGGCTCTGGCCCTGGTGGAGCTGGCAGAGGGTACCCCAGCTCACCCAGCAGGATCTGCACCCTAACTAGGAGAGAAGGATGGAGGGTGACACCTTTCTCCTGCCGTTGCATTTGCACAGGCTGTATGCTGGCCCTGAGGTGGACATCTGGAGCTGCGGTGTTATCCTTTATGCCCTTCTCTGCGGCACTCTGCCTTTTGATGATGAGCACGTCCCCACTCTCTTCAAGAAGATCCGGGGAGGTGTGTTTTACATCCCTGAATACCTCAATCGCTCCGTTGCCACTCTTCTCATGCACATGCTGCAGGTTGACCCCCTCAAGCGAGCAACCATCAAGGACATCAGGTAAGCCCAGGTGGGATGGGGTGGGCTGGCTGCATTTGAGGGGTTCCAGTGGCATTCCAGTGGCAGTGGACAGTAGCTGTCCTGGGGGTCACCTGGTGACAGGTGGGCAGGGTGGTTTACAGGAGTAGTCAGCTAATTCAGATGGTGTTTGTCCCAGGTCATTCAAGGAGCACTACTGCATCCTTGTCTGCTGATGGAGAGGTGGGTACTGCCAGCTGGCAATGGGTGATGATAAACAGGGTGATGATTTGAGATATATATATATATATAATTTATATATATTTATATAATAAATATTTATATAAAATGCTGGTTTTTTACATTATAAAATAGCCTCAAAAATCTCTTAATAATACTTAGCAAAACCAACTGTATCATGCAATAATCCTAAAAACTTAAAAACCATCGTCTGTTTTTCATTACTTTATCTCAAGATGATCTCCGTCTAGGTACCAGTTCAGAATAAGAAGGTAATCATTGCACTTAGTTTCTGTCCAATAAGAATGGAGAAGAAACACAAGAATTACTAACTTAATCCTTAAATATAGGACATAGTTTAAAATGTGATAAAATGGCTCATCTTTAAGTGCAGGGTAGTTTTGTTGTTTAGTCAATGAGCGCAGTGCCCATAAACTTTTTATCTGCATGCGTTACTGTGGAAATTCAGGATAAAGGGAACAGTTGGGCTCTTAAGCAGATATTTGTGCCTTTGGAGATCATTAAAGTTTTGTGGCTTGTAGTAGGACTTCAAATTTCTCGTAATCTGAGTCACATTATGAATGTTTTGTAAAACTGGAACTTGACACACATTTTATGAAATTTACAGTGATCATTACCTCTACCTGGTGTGCTAAACATATATGCAAATGTTACTAGGACTTTGAGGATTTCTTAGAGTTTTAGTGCATTTGCAATGGATGGCCTTAATTTTACACTTCAAGTAAAACTAAGTAAAATGCCTTTTTTATTTCTTAAGTCCTTAAGACTGAAGGATTTAATTACGTGTTAGAGCAGCAGCACATGTAGCAAGATTACAGCTGATAAGTAGAACCTATAGACATGGCATTTAGCCACTTAATTATCATTGACTTCATCATAAAGCAGTGGGAATCAGGTACTTGGATAACTTGGATGCTCTGTATCTCTGTCAGACCCATCATAATCCCAAAGCATGGGTGTCCCATAAGTGCTGAGGTCTTAATTTCAGAGCCAGGTGAGCAAGCAGCTGTGCTTGCAAACTGCTATCACTGTTGCAGTACTGAGGGGCCCATGCAGGGCTGGGTTGAACTTCCCATTCTGAGTCTGGGATTAGTCTTAGCTAGACCAAACAATACAGTTGAGGTGAACGGAGCTATCCAGTTTCTCATCCCCAAGGATCATTTTGGCTGCCATCTCTCTAGTGCAAAAAACACCGCTGTTTTAGGAATGTAGACCTAATGTTGTTTGCCAGTGGGTTTTGGAGACACCTTGCTAGAAACGCATTGCTTATTCTTCAATGAAATGATTTAAACATCAAACCAAAGCTGCCCAGATGCTCTCGGGGAGAAATCCAGGGACTGGTGGCAGTGGTTGCCCCAGCCTGGTTTGCACAGAGCTCACACAGCTACTCTCTGCCTTTCCTCAGGGAACATGAGTGGTTTAAGGAGGAGCTGCCCAGTTACCTGTTCCCAGAGGACCCTTCCTATGATGCCACTGTCATTGACGATGATGCAGTTCGGGAAGTTTGTGAAAAGTTTGAATGCACAGAGTCGGAGGTGATGAATAGCCTGTACAGTGGTGACCCCCAGGACCAGCTGGCAGTGGCTTACCACCTCATCATTGACAACCGGAGGATCATGAACCAAGCCAGTGAGTTCTACCTTGCTTCCAGCCCGCCCACTGGCTCCTTCATGGATGACAGCACCATGCACATCCCTCCTGGTGTGAAGCCGCATCCCGAGCGGATGCCGCCGTTGATAGCAGACAGCCCCAAAGCCCGATGTCCTTTGGATGCCCTTAACACAACAAAGCCAAAACCCTTGACTGTCAAAAAGGCCAAGTGGCACCTGGGAATCCGCAGCCAAAGCAAACCCTATGACATTATGGCCGAGGTGTACCGTGCTATGAAACAGCTGGACTTTGAGTGGAAGGTAGGGAGTGCTGGTGCTTCGTGATGGTTTTCAAGCATCGTTTTCTCACGAGCTGAATTGCTCAGGGAGGTTGGTAGGTATCGTTACAGCCACGTGTTTCCAAATGAATACCCACACCTTGCAATCATCCCTGCTATTTCTCATTTATTCAAGCACGCTGCTTTAAGGTGCTAGGTGGGGTTCAATATCTGTGGCATTGATTTATGGTGTGAAATAAGAGTTCTGTTTCTTAATGCTCTAAGCCTCTGACTGGAAAGATGATTCTGCCTCATTTAACTGCAGGGATAAGAGGAGCCTGTCCCATTTCTAATTTTAGTGGCTAATTCCTTGTGAGGTCATCTCAAGTGCTTCTGAGTAAAGAACTGTCATTATTTCTGCTTGTGTGTGCTGAAATGGCATGATATGCATCTTCTTAAAAGATGTATAGGTAATGGGCAGACGGGACAGGTGGAACTTAAGTTAGCAGTGGTCACTTCAGATATTTCTTCAGAGATACACAGCATTTAGTCACAATCTTTTTCAAAGTCTGATTAATAAATCCCTAAATTAGCCCTTAATATTTTCTCATGAGCCCGATTCCCTAAATCTTGGTGCGGTCGCCGGTGTGAGCTCTCCTGACTCATGGCATTTTGCAGCAGCCTTGTGTGTACATCAGGAGACAGGTAAGGAGAATTTCAGCCCAGATCTTCATCACAAGAGGAAATACTCTCCTCACTCAAGGTCCCCAGGGTTGTTCAATGTGAACATCCCTGTGCCACTTCTTTAAAAGCTCCCATCTCCTCTTTATTTTTGATAATATCCTGTATTTAAAGCAACATAGCACCCAAAAACCTGATTTCACTGCACCAGCCAGGAGATGAACTGTCTCCAGATGCATATGCCTACACTAGCCAGACATTTGTTAGCTGTTTCATTCTAAAGGAAGTGAACAAACCTGATATATTTCTGGTACAGCTTCACAAACCAAGTCAGCCCAACGTCTTCGTGTAGGCAGCGGAGCTTATTTTGTACAAGGAGGTTTCACAATAGTCTTCCCCACCCTAAGAATAACTACAGACATGACTCTTCATCAAAATAGCTTTCTCATCCATGCAATTGCTTCTTAAGCATAACACAGAAAAAAAATCTCATTGCAAATGAGATGCAGCAGATTGTGGGGTGTGAAGCAGCAAGATAAAATATGGCTCAGGGCTGATTCATCAAGACTGAATTTAACTGTGCTGGTCGGAGAGGTTACTCTCCTCAGCTGCCCAGACTGCTCTGGTTTCAGTCCTTGTATGCAGGTCCACAAGTGGACTTTTTGGCTTATCTGATCATTGCTGCTGGTGAGGAAGGAGCAAACTTCATTTGGTGTCTGGCAGGTGGGTCATGGCAGCTTTATCTCCAGCAACAGGTGAATCAGAGAAGCATTTCTAAAGATAGGAGGAAATGGGATATGAAGCCTTTTGCTTAATTTCATAGGCATTTTTCTTTCTAGAAGCTGTGTTTTCCTTAGAAGGTGTCTTTCTAGTATTTAGAAAAAAATAGGGAAAGAAATGTTTTTCTTACTACCTTGAATCTTGCTTCTGAGAGTAAGTTTCCGATTGCAGGTTGTGAACTCCTACCATCTCAGAGTGCGCCGCAAGAACCCAGTGACAGGCAATTATGTGAAGATGAGCCTACAGCTCTACCAGGTTGACAACCGGAGCTATCTCTTGGACTTCAAAAGCATCGATGGTAAGCAGGAAATGGTGTGACACGAGATGTAAAAACACATAAAATGGCAAGTTTAAAAATAAAATTTAAATGATTCTTTTAATTTCAAAAGACTTTCATGCAGCTGTTTCAAGTCAGCAAAAGCCCTTTTGATCCATTTGTCTCCACTATTACTGGGTCCTTACCAAACATGCATTGCAGATGCCAAACTAATGCCACTTTTTTTTTTTTTTTTTAATGTATAAGACGAAGTGATGGAGCAGAGGTCTGGTTCGTCCACACCACAGCGCTCCTGCTCTGCTGCTGGCTTGCACCGACCGAGGCTGAGCATCGATGCTGCTGCAGCTGCTGAGTGCCAGTCACTGATGGGCTCTCTGAGCGGCTCCTTTGTTGGCAGCATCCCCTCAGTGACACCACGCCTGGGGAGCCACACCATGGACTTCTTCGAGATGTGTGCCAGCCTGATCATGGCTTTGGCTCGCTAATATGCAGCACTGAGGCACCAGTCCCTCCACACATGGTATTGCACTGTGAGGATTTGGTCCTACTTGTCTGTTCCTTGTTTCTTCTGCTTCGTCGCTCCTCCTTCCCCACCTCCCCTCACCGCTCCATAGCCTACGACACAGAGCCAATTCCAGACCCAAAACATACTCCCCTCTAACGAGGCACTGAGAAAATTAAGAATAACTTTATTTCCCTCATTATACTGTGGTGAAATGTATCCAATACCTTTTTTTTCCTAGGGAACTGAATGAGAAATGTTGGCATGGCTGTAAAGTAGCCAATGTATTACTGAATTTTTGGAAAACACCTGCCCCCTGGTTCATCCTGAGTTAATGGAGCCACAGCCAAGCTTTCTATGATGTAGGTAGTGTGCAGTGAAGTTGATGTTATGTCCGCTTTGCTGTGCAAAGCAGGGGCAGGATAGACTGAGCCACATCAAAGGGGTCAACTAGGAGCTAGGTGAAAGAGAGTGTAGGGGTAATGAAGTAGCTCTGTGGCAGGTGCACCGAGGTGCCAGCAGGGCTGCTGGCCTCTGCTAACACTTTCCTCCTAAAACTAGCAGCTGCATAGATGCTTCTTGATTAGTGCAATATGCTGTCCCTCCCGTTTTTTTTCTCCTGTTAAAGACAGGGAGGGTAAGGTAGGATGTGCAATGGGCCTGCTGCAAACCTGCCATGGGAAAGCATCTGTGTGTCAAGTCTTTGCAGAGAAGTGTCCCATAAGATGCTTTATTTCCTGCTCCAGAAAGCCCCAGAGCACTGACCTGCTCACCATGTTCAAAGGTGAAGGCTGCTTGCCTTTTTTCCAGCTCTTAATGTCAGTCCCCTCCAACGTACTTACCCTCCCCTGCTGCACTGCCAGCTCCAGGGGCTGAATCCCAAACAGGATTCAGGTGAGCCACCGATGGAGGGCAGGATGCCAAAAGCCACCTGAAAACCCAGCACTTCACAAAAAGGTGGGGATCATCATTGCCAGACAACAGCCAGCAGCATCACGCAGCTCCAAAGCATTTACCTCTCACCTTTCCTATAGGAAGCCTTTGCCTGTTGTCACCACCCTAAAATCGCTGCCAAATCTGCCATCCCTGCCTTCCCCGCTTGCAGTTTTGTGCTGCTGGAGACTCACTTTTAATGCTGAAGGGCTCTCTTGTCCCACTGATGCTCACCAGACTGGGACCTTCACCACTCCGCTGATAAGGCAGGGAAATCTGATTTCAGAGTTTTACTGTTTCTTTACTACTGGCTATCTGAAGGGTAGGATTTTATTTTTTAAGAAAAACTACAGGGATTTTTAAGGTTAAATTCTTGTTATTCAATGGTAAACTCTTAATGCATGTGTGACTTCTTTGTTTGAAAGTTATTTTTGATTACATAGGCTTAATCTAATGGGCAATGTTGGCATCTGCTTGGCTTCACTACGGCATTTAATCCATTTACTTGATTGCAAAGGAACATAATAGTCTAATCAGTCAAGGAACAAATGCTTTATGAAAACTTGCCAAAAAATTCCAAGGTGGGGTTTTTTTTTTCCTTTTTTCTTGGTACTTTTGGGTTTTTTAAGAAACAAAGCAAAGAAGAACTTGAGCAACATTGCTGGTTCCAGGTATGTGGTCATTCAGTTTTAAAAAAAATATTAATCCATCTTTTTGATAACTTCTTATGACCCATCAAGGTTTTTTGCTAGGCTTTTTTGAACAGTTGCACTTTAATTTATACTTTCTGCAAGTTTCTATGAGAAGCAAGGGAGAAAATGATGCATTAAGCCTTTTGTACTAATCATTTTAGGTAATGAAGACAAATGCGGGATGTCTTTGCCATCTACTGGCAGTTAAGTGGACATTTTCAGCTTGAAGTCAAAGTATCTTTTTTTAAAAACCACAAAATTGCCTTACTTTTGTTACAGATTATGCTCGGATTCTCACTAATGTGACTTTACAACTCCAATTATTTCAGCAGCTACCCAAAGTAGAAAGTTTCCAAAAAAATAGTAAGTTTTGCTGTTAAGTTCTTGTACTTTAAATCCAACGCAGCGGTGGTTGGATTATAAACCTGACAGCAAAATAGTTTTGTTTTTAAAAGAAACACCAGAAATATTTGTAGCGCTCCTGGTTTTGTTATGAGCTTTTTATTATATTATCATTGTTAAATGACTATTCTAGAGTCTAGGATGGCTTTGGTACTGTGCCTAGTGGCTCTTGGATGATGTGTGTCTCCAGTGCTGGGGTGTAAGCAGGTCATACCTGGTGAGGATGGAGAATCCAGACTCCTGTATGCAAAAAATAAACTACCCCAGAGCCAAGGCTGAGCAGCACCCAGATCTTCAGCAGCTTTCGGATCGCTGCTGAGACCCAAGCAAATGCTGAGCAAACAGCCTAAATGGGTTTGGGTGCTGGAGATAAATGCCTCTGGAAAGGAGGAGGAGAGGGCGGCTGAGAAGCCATAGGGATAGACATTAATTTCCATCCAGGAAAGAGGAGTGTACATACTCCTGCCATTAAATGTATTTGAAATGTAAAAGGCTGTTTAAATCACTACTCACAACTGAGCATCTTGCCAAGTCGTCTGTCCTGGGAACACCTGAAGCCCAGTTGATAAGGGGCTGGCTCATTAGCTATAATCTGTGGCTCAGAAGCATGTAGATGTACAGATGTCTTGCCTTAAAATAACACTTGTCCTCTTACATTTCCTTCCCAGCAGAACCAACAGTATTAAATGGCAGTAAATGCCCTTGTGAGGAAATATTTCTGTCCTGGCGTCAGGTGAGATTTCCAGGTGGTAGAATAAGCCCTTGTGGCCCTTGGCATCTTAGACCCATGCAAATGTTAACTCATATATGGATCTGCAAAACTAGTCCTGCCTAGAAGGCAGTAGGAGTGGCTCAATTTCTATATGGAGAGACACAACGAGATGAAGCAACTTTCCTATATTGATGTCAGCAGAGGCAGTGGAGCAAGTAGGACCTATGGAATTGCATCCACAATGAACGCATTGGATTAAACTGTCCATTACAGCCTTACTGAAATCCACTCAGCCCATTTTGAAATATTCTGAGAAGTTTTACTTCCTTATTTAGTTTGTTTTACCTTCATATAGGCTGTTTTCTGGTTCCTGGCTGCAGAGAAGCTGCTGACCTCCAGTTACGTATTTCCAGAGGAAAAGTTTAACTTTTACACTGTGGTCAGTGTAAAACTTTTTAACTTCTACACTGTGGTCTAGTTGATTTTTTTAATTTTTTTTGAGTTATGCTGGTACATGCATGAGCATCAGGAAAAACAGGGTAGACTTATTTGAACTATAGAAACTTGAATTACTCCAAGTGCAATTCTTCAAAAGCCACTGGATGGCTGTGCTTTGCAAGCCACAAGCTCACCCAAACTCCGCTTCAGCCCAGGGAGGAGAGAGGCGAAAATGCAAAGGATACAGCATTCAGATAGGCTCCAGCATTAACCTCCAGCTCCAGGTTTATGTCCTTGGCAGGTTAGGTGTGTGCCCTGGACACCTGCCATTGCACACAATAATCCCGGCATGAGAGAGGACCCAGAGAAAGGGGATGATATTTTTACACCTTTTTTTAGGTAAAGCCCATGAGTAGCTTAGCTGACCCTGTCAGTCCCAGCACACCTTTCAAAGCTAAAGTCCTGGTGCTGATGGGGTTTGGGGCAGTTTTATTTACAGGAGTCAGAGCTGAGCAGGCAAAGGCAGCAGGTTTGGGTTTTTTTTAATCTAAAAAGGTCAGAAATGTATGCAGTGTGTGCGTCTGGTTTAGCATTTCATAAGATAAGATGTGTAGAAGCACAGGGGTGTATATATGGGCAGTGTTGTAAAAAATGAAGCAACTGGTTAGTATCTGTTGTATATACATTTTTTTTCTGTGATTATAATGCCGTTCACGTTGGAATAATGTTCAGGCAAAATAACCATTCTGTCTACTCCTTTTCATTTTACTGCTCTTTACCATCAGTGATCTTGTGTGCACTTATGTAGAAGGGAGAGAGACCTATACGCGGGACATGAAATTGTGCCTTCGATATACATCAGGACTGCTGGAATTCTCAGCTTTATTTCAGGAGGTGCACAAATCCCCCAGCTTACACAGGATCCCACCAGTGAGACATGCAGGCCATGTTTCTAAATACTTGAAGCACTGTTTGTTGTGCAATTATTTAGCTTCACCTTCTCATTAGCTGAGAGGAGAAGGGAAGACATATCGCACATCCATCCCTCCGGATGAGCCAAACAAAGCGTCACTCCACCTATTACAGTATTTTACTGGAAAGTTTTAGGATCTGTTTGTTTCACGTGTATGATGAGTCACGGTTCTTATGGTCTTTCCTTCTTTGGTATGGGCTTTCCATTTAGTGCTTTTGTTTGGCTTCCTTGTGTTTTCCTTTTCATCATTCAATTATAAAAAAGCAACAGCTTCCTGTAATTCTGAATTTCCAGTCTGCCCTTTGGACGAGAAGTTGAGGATTCATTTAGAGGTACCTCAGTCCCGTAGCTGAGAAATGAACTGGTTTTCAGAATTCCTATGTTGTACCTATTGACCAAACTCTGACTTTTGCTGAGGGCAAACATGGTGTTACAGGTGTTTGATGTACATAGCTTTGCTCATTTTAATGATCAAAGGAGAACTGGGTGGTAAATCAGAGTTCTATCTGCAAAGCACGACTATGCGTTGGTGTTACAAAAACCTGTTTTCAACAAAAGCCTTGAAATTCCTGCTGAAGCTGCCTTAATTTAAAAATCAAAGTTTATTTGTAAGATTTATCTCCTGTGGGTTTTTTTCAACTTTTGAATAGTCTATTTATCCTCATCTTACAAAACTGTGAAGTAAATACTGTAGACATGGTAATATTTATTCTTGTTGCTGAAAGCATGTTCATTTTTTGTATCATGTTATGTTCACATATTTTGTACCTCAAAGCATTTGTTTTTTTTTCTTTTAGAGCACAAAGCAAAACTGAATCTTAAGATAACTGTAGCACCTGTGGCCCAGCATCTTTGGGTAGACAACATTCAGCTTTATAAGAAAGATGAACTGGACTAGTCCATTGCAGTATTTTGTTCATACTATATGGAGGATTTATGATATCATGTGTTTATGATTTTTTTGTTGTTAAGATACTAAATCTTAAAAAGCTCTGAATATAAGCATCTTTTCGAACATATTAACATGAAGCTCAGAAAAAAACATATCGAGCTCTGTAAATACTCTCATCTTTCTGGGCATTTTGTATGTTGTTAGCTGATGGACTGGAGAAGATTTTGTTTTCAAATTAAATGCTTCAGTACTTTCTGGGTGCACTTTTCTGGTGTTATGGAAGGGCACAGAGCCTAGGTTCAGTTTTGTCCTTTGTGCAAGTAACTGCATTTGATAATCATGATGAAGCCTTTTACCTTCCATTTATGGTGTGGAAAGTGTTTCTTGGTGTATTGCACTGCATGTGATAGCTGTCTCCATGGTTGACATTTGCACTTTAATAAACTCAGAGATGAAAAGAGGCAAAAGAAACAAATCCTTAAAATTTACTTGTTGCACAGTCCCTTTTTGCTGGCTAGGAGTTTCCCTTTGGAAATGCTCCCAGCACATCCCAACTGTGGGGCCATGGGTGCCCCCAGAACTTGGGAGTACGAAGGGGAAGGGAATTAAGACATTTATATGAATAACAACTTCTCAAGCCAGAATACGTGCCGTGAGCCAGGCCGAAAGGCTTCCTTGTACATTAACATGCATCCAGGAGAGCTGATGGACCTGTGCTGACGCAGATGCCAACTCCTTATGCAAAAGCATGGAGAACAAGATTTTAAAGATACTGTGCAAAATAACCTTTCATTGCAGAAAAGGCACCCAGGCTGCTCAGTTCGCCTTCAGATTCAACAATTCAGAACAGTTAGCATGATCTTTTCCATTTTGAAAAGGAACATGGAGGAACAGGGTTTAAAATTCACATGAGAATTACTTCAAGTTTTGATGTGTGTAGCAAGGCTATGGAAGAATAAAGGAAGAATTTGATTTCCTGACCAATATCTTGACTTAAATACAGCCAACCTGTGGTTTAATTGAAGAAATCTTAAGTTGCTATACGTAAGGCATTTGTGTATTGTCTTCAGTCATCCCATATCAAGCACTTTCGTCCTGTACGTGCATTGGATTCTCTCCATGAAGAAAAACAGTTTAAGTGCATTGCAAGGCATCCTTGCATTAAGTCAGCTGTCAATGCTAGTGCAAAAGTTCATGTTTTGCATTGAGTTGGGTCACAACCCTACAAGGATTGTGCATAATTGCGCTGGGAACAGGGCCCAATCACGTATATCACAGGATATATGGGGAGATTTTTTTTTTTAAACAATTTTAAAAAAAAAAGAAAAAACGTTAAATAACTTTCTTAGGAGACAAAAAAAAAGACCTAGCGCATCTGGCTAATATAAGATTTGCCTATAGTGCTTACAGAGTGGGTTCAAGAGTTGTGAGCTAGTGCTAGGTAGGGAGAAGGATGAGGAAGGACTCGAGGAAGGGGACATTTTCTTCACAGGATCTCCTAAACATTGCCATGAAAAGAAAAGCCCCACCAGATAAACTGTTTCCACAAGTTCCATCAGGACAATTCCCTGCAAAGGCTGTAGGTGAAGGGTATGGTGCACATCTCAGCCTGCTCTGAAGCCAAACAATCTCTTCATCTCCCTGAACTCTCATCTCCGTTTGAGAAGTCTAAATATTTGGGCTGGCAAGCCTGCAAAGCTGCGCATGCTTAGCAGGGTTTATTTATTTTTTTATTGAAAGCACAGATACAGGCCAACACACTTAATAGTAACCATATGGTAAAATAAATAAGAATGCCTGTATAGACTTAAAAGTAAATGTTAAATAGTTTGCTCAGTTTTTCTGATGTCTTCTATGCCAGCATTGAAATGGCTGTGTGGCAAACAGCACTTTTCCTCTGTTTTCTTAAGCCAGGAACAGTTAATAATTTCTAATTAAACCATCTACATTTTTAGGATATTTATGAGCAAACTGATACGGCCTCTTAAAAAATGTGCCTGGGAGGGGCAGAAGCTGTACGCTAGAGTCACATTTAAGGTTTTTTTTTTCCTTCCAAAGGCATGTAAAAACCCTATCCACATTTTTCTGCTTTTCAAAAGGTATCCACTGGATACACCAAGGAGAAGCCATTAGTAATTTATATTTCTCTTCCTACATTTAGGAGCATTTTTCTTAAAATAAGCAATCATCTTCCAAGCCCACAGTGGAGAATAGGCTGAACACAGAGGCAACTGTTGGGTAAGTGCCTGCTGCTGCGAGGCAGGGGAAGTCAGAAGTCAGCCTTTACATATCTGGGATGCCAAAGTTAGCTTACAAAAACAAAGTAAATTTTGACTGAATGCCTTATTTACTCCTCTTTAATTTTTTTTTCTTTTTTTTTTTTTAAAGAAATGAGTCAAGTTTGCCACTATTTTAAATATTTAACACAGCAAGAGTGGCGGTACATAACTTCTTGTCCCAGTACTTTTGTCAAGATCAAAACCAGTTCTAATTTATATGGTTTGTTTTTTAAAGAGCAAATCTTTTTGGGAGTCTTGCGATTCCAGCACCTAAACAAGACAATAATGCTATGGACATGAAGCAACTAAACTGTTATGTTCTGCACAAAACTTTACATGCAAATGGAGAAGTGTTATAGCCATTTCAGCGCTGACCAACAGGGTACTTCCAAAAGTGAGTAGCACTAAAAATAACTAATGTTGAGATAATCATTGAAGACATGCTCTAATCAGCAGACAAAAAGAAGGAAATGTCTCTTACACATTTAACAATGTAAGTGTAAAAACCCCTCTTTTTTACACTTTCCAATTTATTTACACTCACATTGGCTCTCCAGTTGACCAATGTGGAAAGCACATTCAGAAAGAAAGAGACCTTCAGGGATGCTCCAGGGGACAGCAGCTCTTGAGGCAGTTAGTACTGTCTGTCTCAAAAAAAAAAAAAGAAAGTTTCACGACACTGGACAACAGGAGGTTCATTTGTATCAATTATGCATGAGCATGCAAGGAAATGATATTGCAGCAGGAGATTTAAGGGGGTGTTTTGGCAAGGCGATGCACGCCAAGTGGCCCATATTTGCTGCAGATGTGAATTAATATGGTGTATTTGCAGGCAGTCAAGAATCTCAAATTTATACAAGTCATGACTGGATGGGTCTTTTTTTTTTAGCTGCAGTTGGAGAGGAAACCTGTATAACAGCAGAATATCAGACTAAAACTGGAAATACTTGTTTAATATTTAATACTGTCTGTTTACATTAAACTTTCCCTGCCTTCAGAAGTTTTAAGTACATTTCTCCAGATCTCGGATATCTATACACAGGAAGGAGAGGAAAGTATGCATCATCATAAATAAAATCTGAGTTTACCTGAAGTTCAAGTGCTCCACTAGAACATATCCGTCTGAGGGAAGGGGGAAAAAAAAGTGGTAAATTAGTAAACCCCTGAGAAATGCAGTGAATAAACACAAAGAACCTACTGTTGGTTGCAAAGCTGGTTTGTCCTGCAAAATTGGATTGGAAAGTGACCACCCATGCCAGAGACTTTCTGCAAACTTACATCTGCCCTCCGAGTTGCGGCAAATGACCATGTTGCCCTCCGTGACATCAATAACATCCAGCTGTTCTCCAGCTGTGACCGGGAGATCAGTTCTGCTCTTACTGGGGACTGTGCACTTGACAGTGGCTGTGTTGATGACACTGATCTCCTTGTCATACTGCAGAGAAGAAATAAAAGTATGAGACATTCTATGCTCACATGCAATGTCTTTAAGGGTAGTAAGGAGGGACAGAAACAACAGATTGCAGAATGGGTGTGAGTTTTTACTTAAGGCTGAAGAAAAGGGAAAATACTCAGCAACATCCCTGATGAAGAACACTGACTTAAGGAGAAAGCAGCAGGTCAGTTGGACATCTATCCCAGCACAGACTGGAACCAACAACTTTCCACTCTAATAGGAGTTACATACCATTGATGTTTCTCTAAAAAACTTCTCCTCTTTTTCCATCTTTTTTCTTTTTTCTGCACTGCTCTTCTTGAATTTGAAGTTACTACTGCATTGAGAGAGAGAAGAGAGACACACACACTTTGGAGCTCCATTTAAATAACACCTGGCACACTGGGAAATGCAACCCAATGCCTAACTCTGGCCTTCTCTGCAATGAAATCTCGGAAGACCAAAAACACACTGTTCACGTCACTGTTTCTCATGAAAGGATGAATATGCAACTCATGTTGCACTCAAGCATGGCTTGAGCCATTTTATATCTCCATTTGGAATAACTGTTTTCTCTCTCTAAGCAGTGTGAGAACAAACAAACTCTATCAAGTGTTTCAAATCAATTGTGTTTTTATAGAAGATAACAATTTGCTCCCGCCCCTCCCCCCGAAATTTGTCTCATTCTGGTTTTATTTATTTATATTCAGAGATAAAGGGTCCTCAGATAACTCTCATCCCGAGTCAATTGTAGAAGTGGGGCTTGACACAGCTCTGCAGATATTTGTTGCTTTTTCAGTGCACAAAGGAGCAAGTCACCCAAACAGACATTTGTATGGCACTGTAAAGTCAAATCAAGCTCTTGTAACAGGCTTAAGAGGAACTATAGCCATTCATGCTGGGACATTCACTGGGTGTGGAGATGCCACACTTCCTGGCTTGTACCTGAATTCCAGCTGTGGCATTCAAACAGGAAAAAACCCAACAACCAAAAACACCCACCCGCAATAAATTGTTTGCTCTTAGCTAACGTTCACGCACTTAAAATTAAGAGGAGAGGAAACAAGAGCTGAAATTAGGGAATTTTAAGCTCTAAAGAGATTCCTCTTTGGCAGTGTCAGCCTGCAGGACCTGCAACCTCTGAGGAATGGATGAAATCACATCAGATTCCTGATGCTCTGTAAAACTATATGTGCGTAATTGCACGACACAACAAGAGGCGTTTGAGCAATCCCATGCGGGAACTCTGTGGTGAGAACCCAGGAAATATGTCTCTGATTTGCATTCATTTGTAAGGCCCACATATTTGGTCATAAAAAAGCTCATTGCAATGTACATTTTTTTGATCTAAAAGGGAAATGAAATCTCTTACTTCCAAGGGAATTTTCACAGCATCCATAAGATAAAGCTTTTTATTTTTTTTGCTTTTATTGACAAATAGTACAGCAAGAGGCAATGCAGTAAATCCAACTGGAAAAAGAAGACCCAAGAAATCGCTGCTTTAAAGAAAGGGCAATAGGAACACATGGGCAATTACTACGCTGTGTACAGGTCTCCTAAACACAGTGGTTTTGCCGAAATACCAATAGCTGACCCACAGAGATCAAATATTTAATCAAGGCACAATTAAAGAAAGAATGGGTCTGAGCACAGCAGAAAAACAGCCCAATATGTATCAACTAATGCCTTTTTGTCTTGGCTAAGTGGGAAGACATGATACAATTTCAGGATGAGATCCTCAGGGTATGTTTTGCCCTCAAGATATTTTCTGCAGTTTCCTGAAAGCTGTGTTCAAAGGGAAAGGACTATAGAGCAGCAGTGAAACAAAATGTTTGTGCAATCAGAGGCAGCCCACTCCTGCAAATGACTCAAGAGAAATGCATATAAAGTTAGACAATGTGGGAAAACACAGAATGGAAATCAAAACCTTTCCACATCATTGTTGCTTTTCCTTTGGTCCTTATCATCTTTTGTCATCAGAAATTTTGGCATCCAGGTTTTATACTTGTCTTTCTCCCTGAAAGGAGAGGAAAGAGCAACACAGAAATTCCTTTTTTATTTTTTTTTCTAGCAGACCATGTCCCTTCTGCAAACCCATGTACCTAAACAGTCACAGGTTTTCTCCCTGTTCCCCCTCCCCAACCACCACTGAAATGCACACACTTGCTGTGATTTGTACCAGCACTTACTGCTGCCACAATCATCTGGCAGCAAGACATCAAGACATGCTGTTCCTATTAAAAGTAATTTTTTCAACAAGGAACTTGCCAGGACGGGGCTGATTATTGGGTCTGGGGGCCACATTTTTCCTTCCTTAGGAAAACTGAATGAATTTTCACTTTTCAGGGAGTAGCCCTCTGCTTTTCACATTTCTGGCACTAAGTAGGTAACATAAAAGAAACATTTTGTGGGATTCTCCTTGCCAAACTAAACAGACATGGAGAGGGCACCTGAACTGTCTCCAGAGGACTGATCCCGACCAGCCCATAACCCTTGGTGGCTTACAGTACATCAGGGTCCTCGTGGCATGGGTCTGTGCCAAGAGGAACATCTCCCTGGCCCAAGGTCAGCCCCAGGAGAGGGCACCCTCCTCACCTCAGCTCTCTCTGCCCCATCTGGATATCATCATACACTGTGTCCTCCTGGGAAATGACCACTGTCAATGAAAATTCAACACAGAAAATTATTAGGAGATGTCATTCCAAGCCTGGTACTCAAATCAATGTATTGCAAAGGAAAATTCAGGCTGCTGTTAGTTGCACAACTCAAAGGGGCCAAGGCAATGCAAAAGAAAGGTCCTTACGGCTCCAAAACCCAGCCAAAACTGCAGCACAAGGCAGTTTGTTAGATGTGTCTGAGGGCAGTTTTCTGGATGGGTTTGTCTGTCCAGCTCCAGGCATGGAGCAGGAGCTTCCCATTGTGGCCAGCCCAGGCAAGGTTTCCATCCTGAGGAAATGGGTACATTCATTCACTCCAGCACCTTCTCAAGGCTTGATTAGTGGGGACGAGTTTTGTGCCCACCCCCACTTACACAAGCACGAACTGGTCCCTCCAGTAGACAGTGATAAGTAGCTTTACAGAGAACTCCTGGGTGGCTGTTAAACACCACCGCCAGTCTGGAAGCAGTAGTTCAGCATGGACTGCTTCACATATTGCCTCCCTAAATATATTCAGATCTGCAGGAAGAATGCTCTTCAAAGAAAAAAAACACCCACAATTGAGAAACCCTCCCCTCCTTAAGTTCAACCTCCACCAACAAAGTTAGCACTGCCATATTACACGATTTTCAGAGATGCACAAGGCACAAAGTTTCTTTTCCATTGTGCAATACATTTGCCTCTTCATACACGCACAAATACTCGAGAGTCAGATACATGTCTGTTGCTTACCTAAATTTGGTACTGAAATTGAAAGCGATCTGTGGATAGAAAGAGGCTTTTAGAAACAAGTTTGCACATCAGTCTCATCCAAAAAACCATGAACACTGACAAACCAGCAGTGCTCACTGCTGAAACAATGGAGGCAGGTCTAGGTGCACAGGTCCCCTGACACCAACAGTATTTGCCAGAATTACATCCCTTGCTAAATAAGCATCTCCATCCTCCAGCAGCAGCAAGAACCATGTGTTCACCAAGTAGGATATGAAAGGATTACATTGCATCCAAAGAACAGTCCGAATCTGCAAAACACCCTCCTCCGGCCCACTCCTAACCCTCTCCCCAGTAGCTAAAGGGATGGTGGACGGTTGGTAACTGTAGTCAGTAGTAATACCCTCCTTGTAGCCTGTCAATATGGGTTGCCCAGGAATTTAAATGTGAGAATGATTACAGGTATCTAAGATACTTGTGGGAGCTTTAAAGGTTCTTTGTGACTGAAGAATGGTATGAAACCTGGTGGCTTCTTCCCAGAAATGGTATTTAACAGTAATGCAGGAAGGAGCCACTGACATGGCAGAGCACCTAGCTTGAAAAGGTTTTTAAGTAAAACAAACCTTCTTCAGATAGAAGAGGAAAGGCTTAATCTGAAATTTCCAAAGAAATAAGAAAAAGTAGCATTTCCCTGGACTTCAGGCATTGTTCACAGGGTGAAGCACACACTGGCAGTGGTGGAGGAGGGGTTCTGCAGGTAGCTAGTATGCACTCAAGAAATGAAGGCATTTTCCATGAAACTTAAACAGGGTTTTGAACATTACGTTAGAGTACCCAAAAGGGTACTATAGGAAGTTATACAATGTTCTCCATCCTAAATTGTTAAAACTACAGACTCAACAGTAAACTTCTTCAGCAGATTTTGTTGCCAGCTTGACTATAAATGGTTCTTGGAATAAAAAAATTCAGCCCTTAGGAGCTACATCAGCAAGCCTTTATCTAATCCTGGCCCACAGGTCTAGGCAGAAGGTGTGTTCTACATTCCCATGTATATCTGCATCATGCTGAGGTATCAGAAAGGTACCAAAGGCAGCAGAAAGCCTGTGAAAACTTGGACACTGCTGTAGGACCAACTCCTGTAGATTGCCGATGCAAGAGACTTTGGAGAAGATGCACAGATGGACCACTGGCCACATCTGCTATAGCAGCTCCTAATGAGTTGGCAGAAATACTTTTGGCATAGCTTTCCCAATAAAGCTGTATTCCTAGACCTCCTGCTCTCAAAATACGGCAAATATGAACAAGTTCAGGTTTGAAGGGAGGAGGAGTTGGACAACAAACATATTCTTACCTGAAGTTTTCCTTCAATCTAGTATTCAGCTTCAGCTTTTCTATCTTAAACAAGTTTCCAAATCTCTTCTGTTTTTCTATTCTGTCCAAAAGAGAATCAGATTTTAAATTGAAGTGTCACTAGGCACTGAAGTATGCGAGAGCTGTAATAGTTGTAGGCCCAGAGATACTGAAGCAGGTAAAAAGGAAGGTCACTAGACCTTAGATGTCAGCTCAACAGTAGGCTTTAAGATTTAACAGCATCTCATGGATGAATGATGGATTCAAGAGGACAGGCACCAACACAGCACAAGCCCAAGCTCTAATACTTGCTTAGCTTTAAACTTTTCTCTGTTAATTGAACTTGTCCTCCTCTGACCCAACAATTACAGAATGATCCAGGTTTATTTGGAGTAAAAATTCCTGTTGAAAGTACAAAAATTACCAAGAAGCATGCAGTGCATATTAAAGGAGTACATCAGGAGCATCTGGCCATTCCACCTTTCCTCACATATTTCTGTTGTGTGTGCTCTAGAGAAAGATGTTCCACTACACACCCTTCCGTCTCAAGTTTATAGGGGCTCTGCAAAGCTACATAGCGATTTCCTACTGAAGTACCTGTGAACAACCAAGATCCTCACAGGGGGCATATTACCCATGTGCAAGTACTATTAAAAATATTTTATGCGTATCAGCACACTTAATCCTGCATGTGGGATCAACAGAAATATTACGTAAAGACTGGTTTGGGCATTAAGACACTGACCTCTGTACCCTGTGAATTTGTACCCTAGCTTTGTTGTGGTATTCCCTTGCAAACCCAGCAAGATGTACGGCTCTTCTGTGAATTAGCAATAGTATTGAATTTCTGCTGCTGTTCAGCACCCAGGTTCAGAGAGGTGCAAAAGAGGCATGGCTGCAATTCCCAGTGGGTAGGGGACATGCATGGTGGGTCTGAGAGCCAGATGCAGATACCAGCACGCTACTCTCTGTCCAGAGAGGTTTGTGCACCTCCACCACACAACTCCCACGGACAATTTGCAGAGAAACGACACTTTCACCTTTTAAGAACTGCCCAGTCACCTCCGGGTTTCAGGTTTCCCACACCTTTTGTCCCCCTTCTCTGACACACACAGACTCTACATGCACATATAATCTAGATTTGAATCCAGATGCAAGCCAGTACAAGTATCACATCCGTAAGGGAAAAGCAGATGTACAGCAACACATTATTATTATTCCTCCCACACTGCTCTTTAGAAGAGAGCCACCAGATGCACTCAAAGCGATTGTGTGTAGCATCCCCAACCCATATGCAGTTCCCAAAGGCTGTCTCTATTTCTTACAAAGGGACACAGGAAAGCTTTTACTGCATGAGCATAAGGAACCGCACAAAATTAATACATGAGAACACAACTAACTTTACATTTCACCTCTTATTCAATTTGGGAAGCTCAGGCAGCGAATAAACCCGAGGCTGCAAAACTCATTGCTTTATAACACACCCTGTGGAAGCAAATATCTTGAGAAGCTATATAAAAAAAGAGCAGGTTGCAAGTTAGTTACAGCATGTCAGCACGGGCTCCTTTCAGCTTTCCAGCCTTCTGTGATCTGAAATATGAGCATTTTGTCCCTTTTACGAGGACAGTGTCCCCATTTGTCCCTTGAGCATTACCTCTTTTGGCACACAAAAAAGGTGCCACTTCTTAGCTACAGCTCAGCAAAGCTTTAGCTCAAGAGAAGCATAGCAAGACTGTCCTGCGTGTTCTATATGAGCAGAGCTCTGTAAGAGGAGTATTTCCAATGCATGAAGAGTGCTACAGGCACTAATAAAAAAGGCCTCACTGCTTAGAGATTTAATTGTTGTAATTATTTTTTGCTCCCTAAGTATCAGCCAAAGGAGAAAGATGGAAGAAGAGGGGGAAGAAGCCATACAACAACCATACAATGCCTTTCTGCACTTGCATTAGAAAAGAAAGACTACGAGACAGTACCTGGCGCGTGAGATTGAAGAAGTACGATTAGTATTTCAAAACACAGGCTAAGAAATTGCAACTTACTCTGGTTTTGCTGGATTATCATCCCCAATCTCAACAACTTCATATGTTTCTTCATAGCCGTTTTCTGAAACTTAAAACCAAGGCATGCAATTATCTCAAACCACACTCAGTAGTGAGGAGGTGAGGTTTACTGGACAAATTGCACCCAGGCTGTTACATTCTCTTACAGAGGCTTCAAGGTTGCTCAAATTAATTCCACAATAGACACGTTTATTTATCTACACTGGTTTTAACGGGGATTTAGAGCAACCAAGCCAGAAGGAGATACTATAGATGTTGAAAGTTAAATAAAGTTATTCACATAGTTTCCCAGGGACCAGCCCAAATTAAAAGCAGCTCCCATTCAAGCTTGCTCATGTGCTGCACTTACTGCTGGCTGAAGAAAACAAACTTGAGGCATCCGATGCTTGGCTGCTAAAAGGCAGAAATATTACATGGGCATGTGTTGCAGCATAATTTTAAAAATACATTTCACAGGCACGGCCATTGTGGGGAACCCAGGTCCATACTCACAGTCTATCTTGCATTTCTTCAACATCGTCATATATATCATCCTCTGGTACCTGTAGAGACTGCCAAGTGCTTTGGTTCAAGGCTGTTCTTTCTACCCCTGGCTTTGGAATACCAATATGCCTGTAGCACACTGGAAATGAGAAAGGACCTTTACTTTAGAAGCTTTTCTGAGGAAGAGCCTGCAGACATACTTTTTATCCCAGGAGTCCAAGAAAGTCTCTGAGCCACTTTGAGAAAGAAAAGTGAAAATTGTAAAATATTTTAAAGTTTTTAAACATTTAGCTCTAAAATATTTTAAAGTTTTAAAATACTATAGGTTTAAAAAAATTAAATCATCTGTCAATATTCTCAGTTGTGGCAGCTCTGACCCAAACACTCTTCACCAGAAAACATCCCAAGTGATTATTCATGTATGTTCGGAAAATTGATCGAAGGGACAAAATTGAAGGCTTGGTGGAGATGCTAAGGTCCAAATAATGGTCCAGTGCATTGGCAATACACCTGTAAAACAACATGTCAGAAAGTAGAGAAGGAGGGGGAGTATCCCAGAGATGTATTTCAGCAAAGGCTGGAATGATGCACAAGAGTTTCAGTTCCAGAAAAAGTTTAGTAATGAAGGACTCTGGTTAAGTGGCAATATTAAATCATTAAAACTGGTTCAGGAGAGTTGGAATAATGTGGAAATGCAGTCACATAAATAAAAGCAGATAATGTTTCTAAATGAACACAGGCTCATGCAGTAAGCCTAACCAAAACCATGTACCACTCCAATATGATCCAGTTAATGAATGAAATTTCTGCAAAATATTCAAGCCCCTATGAAGAAGAAAAGGATGCAGGCAGGTGAGGGAGTGGGGTGGTGTAGGAAAGAACCAAATAAAAGGCGATAGCAGGTTGCTCACCATAAGTACTTCTGAAAAAATTCCTCCCCCCCAAAAAATTACTGCCATCTGTTCAAAGCTCAAGCAAACCCCCTAGATTTCTTACAAAAACAGACACCAACCAAGCCAGAAATTGTTATGAAGTGTTTTAAAATGAAAGAAACCAACGCAAAGACCACACCAATAACAAACACAGCCACCATCAATTTAAGCTTTCTCTTTCACGCTCCTGACCTGTCCACAAGGCCCGACAGAGCTACTTTTTTCTCCTTCATCCTTTATATGCTACCGTATAACACTAACGGCTTGTAGAGTCAGGAGAAAGCATTTGCTGAAGAGAGCTTATGTACACTTACACCTGAAGTTGCAAAATAGTATTTACAAAGGAGACTGGGTTTAACTGCGCAGCTAAGGTGCATATCACCTGCTCTGGGTGCTGTCTCAGAGCATTGCAACAGAAGAAGCCTGTGAAGAGCCGAATTAGAACATTTTGTCTCAAAGATTGCTAAAAGCCACTGCCAGGTTGCTACACAAGAGCCACCTAAATCACAAACTCAGCAAATCAGCACTCCACAGAAGATTGGTTTTGCGGGACAGTGGGGAATGCATGTGATTGCCACGTGCAGAATGAGCTGCAGACACCAGGTAGTAATGCACAAGCACATGTGGGTGAGGATGTATGGTATGTGTAGTATGTGACAACCCGAGCTGAGAAAAGTTATTGAAGGACCTGCCAGAAGCCCACACATGCCTCTGCCCACTACCAACCCTTTGTGGGATCCCCGAGATGCCAACCTTGAAGACGCTGCAGACCCATGGCGGTGATTATTCTTGCTGCTCTATTCCAAACCCTGTATGGCATCTGGCCACGGTTGCGTCTCAACCTTGGTCTAGGGGGATGATAAAAAACCCCTCCAGGCTTCAGTCTGGGACAGATCCCAAAGTCAGAAAAAGACTCACTAGAACTACTAAGAGGATGGAGCAAAAAGCCATCATCCATCTTGGTAAGGGGCAGAGGGAGACTTCAGGCTCTCATCCCGCTCACGTGTGTTTCTACCACAAGCCTTAGCCAAACCCTTTTCTGAGACACAATAAATTACGAGAACCAGAGATAGATTTCAGCTCTCTTGGATAAGGGTAATCTGCTAGAAAAACAAACACCTTGGTCTGAGTTGCGCAGATGGTTAACCAACTTAGGAAGCTATTTGCAAAGCTGAAATAAATTATTCAGACCAGAATACAAATGTGCATGCAACCTTTTGCCCTGGTTTAACTAAATTGGTTCAAGAGTTGCATCCAAATTTCACATCATTTCCCATATGGAATAGACATTTGGGCAACAGATGGGACTGAGAATTGAGGAAACACAACAGCAATGAGATACTCACAGAGTTCTGCTCTGTCTTTTGTCAGCCATTGTCGGGTAGGATGCTCTGCATTCTGGGTACTCGTCACATTCTGCTTCACTTGCAGCACCTTCATCCTGCCTCTACCATCTTCCTTGGTTTGGCTATTGGGAGACACATATTCATTTCCACCTGTCTGAGATCAGATATTTGGTTAGGTCAACACAGTCTTTAGAAACAGCTTTCCAATGTAAATCGATACAACTTATACATTCTTATAGATGTATGTGTATAAGTTATCTTTCCGTGGGCTTAAAACACTTTCACCTCCTTTTCCATCAGGGCTTTCTGGTAGACCTAAGTGCAGCTTGGCAGCACTACCTGCCTTTTAGCCAGCAGCAGTTGAGCAATGGGCAAGCGAAAGTGAAGACAGAAGAAACCAGGTGATTAAGGACTCAAATTTCAACTGTTTCCTGAACACAGGGGGAACAGAAGGAGAAAAGTAATTATTAAAAGTAGTTTTGAGGACACAATACCTTGAAAATGTTCTTTGCTTCAGGTTGCTCTCTCTCAAGTCTTGTTTTTTCCTCTTTTTCACTCTCTATTATAGCTCTTCCAGGACTGAAAATTTCAGAAACGAGAGAGATCTCAGAACAGAGACACTTCAGCAAAGTCACAGAGGGACGGATTGCTTTATGACTACACCAAACTAAGCTGCTCATTTTCCCTTCGAATGAGCCAGGAAAGACCACCATTACTAAACGTAAGGGCAAATCTAAATCTAAAGGCCAGTGGTTGCTTGGAGTAATAGCAATAAGTCTTGGAAAAGTGACAAACTAATATGATTGCTCCCTAGTAGCAGTAATGGACAAGCTAGATCCATTTGCCAGTAGTGGTACCTGTGTCACAAGACTTGCTTCTTATAGTAATATTTTTGTGACACAGAAAAGCATAATCATCTACATTGTCCTGGTATAAAACTATATAAACTATATGACTTTTCTTTGTATTTAATGAGTTCTACAATATTCTAAACATAATCTGGGTTAGTTTTGGGGTTAGAAGCAGCTTGAGAGAAAGACAAGGAAATTACCTGGATTTAGCAAAGAGAAGAGTCTTCTGTTTCTAGAATAAAGAAGAGGAAACCTTCAGTCACTGTGCTTTTTTTTTCAGCAGTCAAGCTTCTATACAAAGCCTCAACTGTCATATAGTATTTAAAGAAATATTTCTTTAGAAAGCCTAGAGACATTTTATGTTTGGAATAGTCATCAGGCAAGGATATTACCTCTACTTTGCAGGACAGCAGACACATACTGACAAACTATATAGGGATAATATAACAGTGCAAGGGATCAGGCCAGTGAAGCTACTGGTCAGAATGAAAGCAATTGCAGGTTGGAGAGCTTACAGAAGAGGAGGAAGTTTTTTTAATTAAATAAACATTTTCCAACCTGCCATAAAATAAAACTACAGCCAAGCCAGAGAAACTCTCTGCAAATCATGCACAGATAAGTGCATTTGGAAGCCTGTACTCTTTCCTGGACAATTTGATTGCTTTGCAAGTCAGGACCAAAAAGTGGACTTTGACATTTTCCAAGGAATCGTTTTCCCTCTTTTAGCAGGGCCAGAACTGATACCCAGTACATGATCACCTCCTGGCATACAGTGACATGTTCTTTCAGCCCAGCTTCCCACTGTGAACTTGGCCAGGCAGTCAAGAAGGTCTTCTCAAGGGACGGCTGGAGCAATTCCTGCCCTGTGCAATGCATTATCCTGCCTTCCCTGCAGGGTGTCTATCTCCACTGCCAAGGTGAATGGCCACCTCCTTTGCAGTCAGGGTGAAATGAAAAGTCAAGCAGTAGTTTGTAGCAGAGAGAACCCTGCAGCAGGGGATGAAAACCCATACAGTTGTGCCTACAAGAGCTGCCCTTGTTTACGAGCCAAAACTTGAAGAGTGCTGCCATGACAAGGAATACAGCTCAATTTTGCTTTTATGCCTTCACAGACGGATTACCTTTGGCAGGAACTTCCAGGTGGTGTTACCACCTCTTTACACATTTGCAGAAGTCAAGGGAACCGACTGTCTCTGTTAGTGTGTCTAGAAACCTCATTAGTCTTTATGCTCCCTCTGCAATTTCTTATTTATTTTTGAGAGTCTTCACAGACAACATACATAAAGAAATTCTTTACAGAAAAGAAACTATAATTTCTGAGATAGGAAAGCATGGTATGTATGGTACAGTCAAGCCTGAAAGATCAAAACTGGTTGTGATGAGACTTACCTTGTGTTCTTGAGGCTCTGCCTTAGGTACTAGAAAAGATATTTGTGAATACATATTACTTTTTAGTCCATGTTAAAGTCACTTGCGAAACCTAACTTCAGCCCACTTATTCAACATCCAGGTAGACACTCACAATTTTCATAGCCTTAGGGATAAACCCAAGAGGGCTGTGGCAGGTCCTCTCAAGGAAGTTGTTTGGCTCCTGTTCCAAGGGGAGAGAAAACCAATGCACAAGGCAGAAACTAACCTCCCCCCAAAAGAGGCAACTTTGAAAAATGTAAAAGCAGAGTGGTGGCAACTCTGATAGAGAAAATTATACTGGGAAGAAGTAGTGATGGAGATGGGAAGCTCTGTATCCTGTGTCCTTCTGTTCCCAAGATGATGCTGAGATTTGCCTCACTATTTTCCATCTCTTTGACATGAGCAGATTCTCATGACTTTTCCCTGATGGAGTTTTATTGTAAAGAGCACTATCTCACCACCAAAACATTAATTCTGTTTTTTGTCTGTGCCCCAAAGTCCTTATACATTGTCACTACACAGAGGAACAGTACAGACAGTCCTATTTGGTCACCCAGAACAATACACAGTTGCTTTTCTCAGCTTGAAGAAACTGTATTATTTCCCTTTTTAGAGGCTTTGTGCCAGATAGCATTTGATTCACGTAGCAGTCTTGCCTTGCAATGTACCTTCAATAACACACAAGGTTGTGGTGTCCCCAGACTGATTCAGGTACGTCCGTGTTTCTTCATAATTATGCTGCTCTTCAAGCTGAGCACTGAGAAGATGAAAGAAAAGAGAGAAGAGATTTTTCTTTCTGGCCCTTGTAGAAGTCTGAAAAAAAAATATTCATCTTAAGGAAAAGGAATTCAAGCGCTTTGATACCATGCCTACAAGATAGCAAAGTGATCACAGGAATTCCTCAGAGGGAGAGGAGACCTGTGCCAGATGTAGGGCTCAGATGAACCCCCGGCTCCACAGTCCCAATGCTTTTCCTTTGAGAGGACAGGCTGTGTTTGTAAGGCTCAAAGCACATAAGGGAACTTTATACTGGGATTATGGTCTTCTGCCTATAAGTAGAAATTTCAAGTAGAAACAGGAACAAAAGTCCAAGAAAACTGGTGTGCACCATTTTTCAAACCGACCACAACTACTTTAAAATTAATAATAACCCAGCCGCACTGTTTGGCATGCTGTTTCTCAACTAAGGAAACCAGAAGGGGAAAACAGACATATCAGATGGAATGTCTAGAGATCCTGCTCCTGAGCTTATCAAGCCACTCCATCCAGGCTGACATAGAGTGCAGCACATGTCAGCCACAAAAGGAGGAAAAGCATCTCAGCCCCAGCACTACACACAGCCTCAGGTACTGGGCTTCCCAGCCCTGCCCCCATCTCCTCATTCTCTGCTTTCCTTTCCTCGTCCAGAAATTCAGATTAGTGTCACTTGGGAATGGGTGCAGAGAGAAATCCAAGCCTTCCTAGATCACCCATGCAAATATAAAAAAATCTCTGCTGCTTCTGCTCACAGCAACAGAGTTTTCAGCAATCAGGAGCATACCAGGAAGTGGCAAATGTAGAAAGTGCAGCATGTAGCATATGCAGGGGATGGGGTAGGGTGGTGAAAGAACACCAGGAAAAGCTATAATGAGAACTTCCAGCTTTTAACAGTAAGTCTATAATAAACATCAGGAAGGGTTTGGTTTTCCTTGAGTCACGCTACTGTCACAATTCAGCTTCAACAGAGTAACGACTAAGCAGTTGTTGCAAACCAGAAGGGGAAGGTGCATTTTAACAACAGCAAAATCAGACTAAGAAACAACACTGAAAGTCTAGTAGAAGCTTGTGCTAATCCCAAAGGCTGCCCCAGCCTCCTGTAGCCCCACCCCCCACCCCTTCAAGGACTGGGAGCAGCACCTACTGGCTTGCTGGTCCCACAGCATGTTTTGGACACGTACATCTCACTGAATAGAACACACATATATATTGCATTAATACCACAAACAGGCATTTTATCCCTGGTGCCTTCGCTTGAGGAATAGAGCAGGAAAATCCCCCACATTTCACTTCCCCAGCTCAGATAAAATGGTGTCCTGGGAGCTTGGCTGGATACCAGACAGTCCTTTGTATACACCACAGTGCTACACCAGACCTGAAATACAGCTAGGCTGGTGGATTCCTGACTAGCATCAGTGAAGGCAAAGTATTTATCCCCAAACAAGGAGTCAGAGCCCAAGGTTAGTTGGTCCAAGCAACTACATCAGGCTTTCCAAGAGACTAGACCTCATTACAAGAGAGGCTTTAAGGGGAGAAATTTCTGGGCCCCAAATACTACGATTTTGCTTTTGTGCTGGAGTTCATTTAATTCATTTCCCTAGTTATCACATGGCTAATATTTAACAAGCAACCTATTTTAAAGATCATATCAAAAGTATTAGAGCAAGATAGCTACTCTTGCTGCAAAAACAGCTTCCTCGTGGTGCATGACAACTTTGGAGCTGGTTATTTTTTGACCAGTCCTCTTCTGATAAGTACAGATTAAAAGTTAAACAAAACACCAACCAACACTGTCAGGAACACCTGTTGACGTGAAAAGCACAACTTACTGTATTGTTGGCTGAAAGAGTTTATTGTTTGGGCACAAAAAGTATTTTAAGAATTCATCCTTCTTTGCTTTGGTTCAGCCATTCTGTTTCCTAATATTCCAGCTGCATATTCCTGAAGCTATAGCAAAACATGTATTCAAATATTTTTCTCCACTTTTGTTATTCTTGTGGCACAGAACTGAAACCACTACAAGTCAGAGACATAGCAGAAAAAGTCAGGATTCCCTTGTAAAGAAAACCAATTAGGCTTTTGAGCTGTTTCAGATGCTTGCAGTATCAGAACCTGAACCAATCAGCTCTGGTGAGTGAGTTTGGACCACAACTCAATAAAATCTCATATCAGCATCTGGAGACAGCTGGAGTCCTTAGGATAGGGAAGGCAGGCAGTGTACCCTGGCTGTGCCGTCTGCACAAACATGCAGGAGGGCAAGTTCCTCTGCTGCTGGCAAAAAAAAAAATCCCCAACACCTGCTGCTTACACCAGAGCTTTGTTTCAGCAACAGTTCTCAAAAGCATCTCTTTTATAAAAACATCAATCTTGAGTACATGGAAAACAGAAAGAGAAAAAACATATGGGTGCCAACTGATCTTTGCAACCAAAGCACTGGCAGTGTTTTCCCCTCAAACCAGCTAAACCAGACCTAAAGACACACAGAGTTCCCATGCTGCTCAAAGAGCCCAAAGGAGAAAATAGAGTTGAAGCTTTCTGCTTTAGAAGGTCATCCCAGCCAGTTTTGAGCTTCCCATATAGGTTCACACAACACCTGCAGCAAGCTGCTGCCTCTGGGAGTGGGATGTTCTCTCCAGAGTGCATGGGGATGCTTTAGCATCATGGGATGGATAGGCTTCCATTGCCTATGAGCCACACCTTCTACATGCTCACCTTTTGGGGGTCAAGTAGTCCTCTTCATGAGCAGCTGCAAACAAATACACAGAGGATTAGTGTTAAAGGCAAGACCATTCTCCCTCAGAACACAGATTGCAGCAACAGGGAGGTGTGACAGGGGTGGTCCTTCCTCTAGGCAGCATGGCATACACAAAGGCAAGCATGAAATAAGATTGCCAGCAGAAGCTAGGGATGTGCCTATGTTAATATGTCATTATTTCATGTTTCCAGGCAACAACCTCAGGCCTTCTAGAGATCAATAACCAAGCAATATTGAGAGAGCATGGAGTTGATGACATATAAATGTAACTACTTTCCTCCATCAAATTAATATATTTAGAAAACGCAAGTTAGTTAGAAAAGAACACCAGTGGAAGCCTCTCTCTTCCCTTCTTATGAAGGCCAGGGCAGACAAACAAACATTGGCATAGTAAAGTCAAAGAGAATTTAGTCAAGCCCTTCCTAGAAAATCAGCTCCCTTTGAATTCAGCCAAAGTTATGCCTAAAGATCTGGCTATAATTAAGGCTATATCTATAAAGAAACATTATTTAGTAGCTTAATAAGCAGTCCAGAATATTCTGTTATGCAACATCAATAGGGTTTTATTATGGGAAACTGAACTTTTGCATTTCTTGATGTTGCAACATTTAATGATGCTGCCCTCTGTTGTATTTAAATCCGAAGGGGGGGATTAGCAGGCCGGTTTCTACCAATTTTATTGTGCCTTCCCACAATTGTGTGCTGCAGAGTCAAGGCATTTTCCATTGAAGAGGCGTGATAAAGATCAGCTCGTGGCATATGCAGCTGCTGCTGTTTTACAGCCAGCTGTAAACTGCTCACAACACACTGCAGTTGAAAGGAAAGTAGTTTTCTGCGTGGGAGATGATGTCCAACTTGGAAGATCACCTCCCTTTTCCAGATTAAGAGCAAAAATCAAACTGCTGATCCCTTTTCAATGTTTGGGGATGTTAGAAAAAAGAAACATCTTATTTCTGTGAAGTTGGAATCATGGTCTTATAGATGTTGATAAACTGTAAATTATGCGTTATTCATTTTCTGCAGAAAACATTTGGGGAGAAAGGCTAGAAATCTCTTACTTGTTTCATTTCCTCTGTGGACTGCAGGCATGCTGCTTTGGAAAGTGCTGAGGTCAAACTTTGGGGGCCTTGCTGGCTTCTCAGGGGCTGGACCCAAAGATTCAGCTGAAGGGAGAGGTTTAATTCTTGGCCACTTGCTCCCAGGGCTGTCAGAGCATTTTCCTGCTCCAGGTTGGCAGAAGGGAGTCTCCAATTCTGCACCAGAGAAGCACAAGGACAGGCAGCAATTGGCCCTCATTTCAGCAAAAAACTGTGTACGATTATTAGTTGTTATACTAACATTTCTAACCATCTCTTCTTCCTCCCAATTTCAGCATCCCATTACACAGTAGGGCTCTTACCACATTACTAGAATAGAAAAGTAAATGGAAATGTCCATTTTTACATATTTTTACAAGGTCAACCATGTTGGGGCTTCAGCTCTTGACAGCTCCCTTCCTTTGGATTATAAAACACTAGCCTAGTTTTTGGTACTGACAACACTTTAATCTGCCACAATTTAGTGGCATAGCTGTTTTCCATACATGGTGCAAGTGAGGTGGCTTTCCAGGGTAAATAAAGACTTAATCTTCTCAGGGCATGGGTATTCAGCCTAACATTAGCAAGGGGAACTTCGTGGCCTTCGAATTTCCTAGTACCAATTTCTGCAAGATATATTGCAAAGATATGCTCAAATATGACCTTCAGCAAAGCAGTGAGGATGCAGAGAAGGAGTTCAGTTTTAAGCCATTTTAATTTGAACTAAACTGTCTTTGCAGCAAAGCCAAACCTTTATATTTCTGTGTGAAAATCAAATAGTAAGGCATAGTCACGTTTACATTGTAATTGCAAAAGGCCAAAGCAGAACATAACTAAAGATACTCCCCTGCCCTCGCACTTCATCCTACTCTCATTTTGGTGACTCTCCCCTTATCCAAGCTCAACAGGAGCGTGGGGCCCGTTTCTCTCCTCCAGGACCTCTGGGGAAGGAAGGAAGCACTCCAACGGGCCCACTTGGCCTCTTTTTTGAAGGTCCCAACTCATAACAGTTTTTCTCTCCAGCTGCTCTATCCTGTACTCTCAGAGCACCCACGCACGTATATGCTTATAAGCAGATAGACATATATAGAGAGACATATATGTGCTCATTGTCAAGAGTATAGCTTACTATACCTTTTTGGTGCCAAGGTTGCTCTATTGGAGCACGAAAACCTGGCTGGCAGAATGCAGTGGCCACTGTGCTTTTAGCACCTGTTTCATCATAGCTCCTGTGTCCTCTGGGAGCCTGGGGAAGAGCCAGCCCACTGCTGCACCGAGTACCCTTCTTCTGAGCATGCAAGACCAGCATGGGCTCACTTCCAGATCGTTGCATCTTACTCTCACTCAAAGCAGCACATGTTACCCTTCTATCCGAGCACGGGTGCATATAGAAGTTTGTTGCCCATTGGGTTGGGAGCAGTGCACTTGCTTTCTCACTGCAGGATAAAGTCTTTTCCCAGATCTGTAGGGCATGCTGGAAAGAATTTGGGACTGAAGGGTCCTCTGGAGAAGTCTGGGCTGATCCTTTTTGGTCAGTGCAATACAATGGCAGAAGCTTCTCTGGACAATTCTTCAAAGAACTCTGCCCTTTGTCCAAGACAGTGCCATTGTACTCTTCATTGTGCCCTGTTGGTTCCATGTAACGCAGTTTGACTCGAGGCAATGCCAAGGGTTTGCTTTGGTTGAGTATGGAAGGTCGGGCAGCAGGATGGGCAGGTTCATTCTTCGGTTTTAGTATTTTAAGTTCTTTCCTTCTCTGGGTCAGAGGGCTGGACACAGCATTACCTCCAGAGCCCATCTTGGGAGGGATTTCAGTGGGAGGCTTCTTACATGGCTGCACCAGCTTGTTGGCCAAGTTGGAATCATTTTGAAATTTTGCTCGTAGAGTTCTGAAATCAGGCACATCCTCCTGGGTTGGGGAAAAGAGGAGAGCACAAAACATCTGCTTTCAGAGACAGCAACAGGCAATTTATATGATCACGATCATTTCAGATAGAAAGAGGCCACAGACCTCACCCTGGTCACCAAAGATATGCAGAGCCTGGTGAAAATTTTAGAGCAGGAGAGGGGAATTAGCTCACTCAAAGGATCCTCCAAAGGCTCACAAATCACTGCTGATAAAGGCAACAGAGCAGAGACAGGGGGAAAACACAGGAACGGAGTGTGGAAACACAACCAAGCAGAGCCTGCAGGACCAGTGGAGTTAGCAAATGCTAAAATGAACATTAGATCTTCCTGGCAGAGCTGCTGTGATACCACTCATGCACCTGTCGTGCAGGAAAGCTGCACTTTATTTTCAGTACACAAGCAGCAGGCAGGGGAGGGGCTGGTGCTGCTCCAGAGATCCTCAGTCCATCCCCCACCTCTTCTAGGAAAATCCAGCATGGGAAGAGAAGCACCAGATGTCCTCCTTGGTGGGCTCCAAATGACCCCTGGGTCAAAACCTTCTTCCTCCACTCTGTTAGTTCAGGGCGGGTTACCCATGGGTCTTTGGATGCTTCTCTTGCTGTTGTTCCCACCCCATGAAGCGGAGGACATACAAATCAAGCATGTAGGACACAAGAACTTCAAGAGCATCTCTCAGTACAGGCGATGAATCCAGGCTAAGATACTCAGAAAGAGAGCTAATCAGTCACAGTGCAGTTTAAAATACTTAAAGAACTTTTTTTTCCCCAGGCCTTTAACCCCAGGAGCCTCGTTGTCCCACGCTGGAGAAAGGGGACCTCATATTTTGTCCGCAACGTTGTGGCTTAAATCCCTGAATCAAACTAGGGAGAAAATATGAAGAAAAATTTATGAGCTACTTAAGTCCTTGAACTGCTCTATAACTTTTTATATGCCATGATTACATTAGATGCACTACTCTGGCAGCTTAGTTCGGTGCAGAGAACTGTAAGGCTTCGCAAGGATCTGTCTAATGAGGAAATTGGAAAAAATTATCTAGGACAGAACTTCGTTATTCTGAAAAAAGCCCCAGCCTTACGTGTTAAGGCAGAACAGATGAATAGCATACTGAGGTTTTATTGCATTTAATTGCACGATTTATTAAACACTGACAATTTCTCTTGAATAACCCCTTTCACTGACTTTATTGCTTTCACAGGGTAGTGCATGATGTAAAGAACCAATCCTTGGGGGAGAGGTTTGAATTGCTCCAATTATATTTCATATTAGTGGTCAGCAGCGTGATGCCATGTAAGCTGCCCAGACAGCCTAATCTAGTGGCGAGCCGATGGGAGTGGGAATTTTCAGAAGCATACGGAGGATGAATCAGATTTTGAAAAAAAAATAATCCCACATGTATCCGATCCCTCCAGCTATGCCAGACATGAAATAAAGCAGCAAAGTGCCCTAATGCAATTGCACTGAGTTTTTGCACATGCTGCAGCAACAGTTGAAGAGTTCAATGCTGTTTACCTCTCCTTACTGATTTTCTTTACTGTAGCTCACCGTTCCTCATCAATGCCCTTGGAGAGATAGAAAATAGAAAAGGAATAGTACCTGCATGTCTCAATGTGCCACAGGCGAGGACTTATGCAAAACAGAGGTTTCAGTCAGGCCTCTTCCTGGCACCAGCTGTAACAGAAAGGGCTGTGACAGTCGCTAGCTTGGCTCTACCTTTAATAAAAGAGGGATGGATACAAGCCTCCCTTCCCCCCCCCCAAGCTGTTGTCCTTCTTGCCTTGAAATGGCAGCTTCAAATGATATGCCTAGTTAACTGGAAGATTATCTGTGCTTAACGCATTCTTGGTGCCCTTCTCTAGAATATGGTTTCCCCCAGTTTGCAGCCTGCTAGAATCTTCACACCACTGCCACAAGTGTACAGCCCCCATTCAAGCACATCAAACCACCCAGGAGGATAGGACTGAATTGCACCCCATGGCCACCTGTGGTACACGCACATTTGGTTGGCCCCAGCTGTCCCTCCCAACAAAGTTCCTGCAAGTACTTCTTCCTTGCACAGGGCTGAGCTTAGCATAGCCCTCTGAGATGCAATGAGTTCTCCCAGTCCCTATGGGGATGATTTTGCATCAGAGCTGGGACTGTTTCAAAACACAGATCCATCCAAGCAACTCTCCAGCTCAACCCACACACCTTAGGTAGCTCAGCCTAAACACAGTGCCAAGTAGGTCATAAACAGGCACAACGCATGTGAAGTCCCAGCCCCAATGCCCCACCAGCCCAGGGAGGGTCCAGCACAGTGGGGAAAGGCACTTTCCTGAAAATGAAACCAGTTGACAACTGGGGAGAAAACGCTAATAAATTTAAAGGACTGCCAAAAGCTCACTATGTCTATTACAGCTACATATGGCCTAATAATTCACTGTGTATGATAATGCATTTGGCAAAAGCCCATGCAAGATGAGAGAGGGAGAGAATAAAAAGGGAAACAACTTTCACTGTCCAGAAAGCTATGAGCATTAGAGTCAGGGGATAGCTAAACTTTCCCTATTTTCTCCCTATAAATAAAATGTTCTGCTAACGTTTATATCACCCTAGGAAGCAGAATAAAGCTCACCTTAAGCCCATGGTAATGATACCTATAGAGCAGCCAGACTTTTCTGCTGATACCAAAGACTAACCAAAAGAAATCTGATTTCTCATTAGCTTTCTGCAGTTGCTTCTGTAAAAACAGTCAACGCTAGGAGAGAAAAACCCTACTCAAGATGTGACATGTAGCACAGCCGAGAAGTAGCGCACGTTCCTTTCCCGAAATTTTAATAGTTTCATCTCATCTTTATCTTGGTGTCCAAGGGAGTTCCCCAGGGTAAATGTTTAACCAGCACTGCCCTCTGGCCCTCAGCAGGGCTGTTGGAGCCGAGCCCAGGCACCCCGGGCATGCAGATGACAACATGCTGCAGATACCATCAACTCATTAACCCACCGGCTTCTCTCAGAAAAAATAAATAAATAAATAAAATCCATTTCTACTTTTTGTTAAGAGGCGGCAACTGCATCTCATCTCTAAGAAAGAGGGGAAGGGGGAGGAAAAAACAGGTACTGGGAGGCCCTCAACCCCTGCTTTGGCGCAGAGAAGCTGCCCCTTTGTGGTCCCCACGCAGAGCAAATGCAGCACCAAGAGCACACACCACCCCCAGGTTAAACTGCTGCTGGGGCTTGATGGACAGAACAGCCCCAAAGCTACCAATCAGCAGCAGAAAAACAAGCAGCCAATATTTCACCCGAGTCGGTGGTGCAAAGGAGACAGAGCAGCCCATTGCTGCAATGAGAGGGGAAAGGATCAACTCCCAGCAGTTACCACATCCATCCCTTCGCTGCTACACACGGACTCCAGCGGCTCAGCCTGGCAGCATGTTTCTCTGTCCTGGCTGCTCCCTGCTCCCGTTGTCCCTCCCTGCCGCTGCCACAGCGCCGACTGAGGCGGGGAGAGCCCCAAACCACACCTGAGCCTCGCACGGGGCTGCCCCCGGGGCGGGGAGGGCCTCACCTGGGCAGGGCGGAGCCTGCAAGGGCACTGCCCTCACCGTCCACCTTTCCTTGACCAAACAAGGTCAGATTGCCCAAAATCACAAACGTCAACACCACGGTAGACTTTAGATGGGCCCAGAAAGGGAAGAATAGGGTTTGGCTTTTTTTTTTTTTCTGGAGAGCTACAGAGAGGAGAAGGACCTGGGGGTGCTGGTTGACAGCCGACTGAACACGAGCCAGCAGTGTGCCCAGGTGGCCAAGAAGGCCAACGGCATCTTGGCTTGGATCAGAAACGGCGTGACCAGCAGGTCCAGGGAGGATATTCTGCCTCTGTACTCAGCACTGGTGAGACCGCACCTTGAGTACTGTGTTCAGTTCTGGGCTCTTCACCACAAGGAGGATGTTGAGGCTCTGGAGCGTGTCCAGAGAAGAGCAATGAAGCTGGTGAGGGGGCTGGAGAACAAGTTTTATGAGGAGCGGCTGAGAGAGCTGGGGTTGTTTAGCCTGGTGAAGAGGAGGCTGAGGGGAGACCCTATTACTCTCTACAACTACCTGAAAGGAGGTTGTGGAGAGGAGGGATCTGGCCTCTTCTCCCAAGTGTCAGGGGACAGGACAAGAGGGAATGGCCTGAAGGTCCGCCAGGGGAGGTTCAGGCTGGATATCAGAAAAAAATTCTTCACAGAAAGAGTCATCAGGCACTGGAACAGGCTGCCCAGGGAGGTGGTTGAGTCACCTTCCCTGGAGGTGTTTAAGGAACGGGTTGATGAAGTGCTTAGGGACATGGTTTAAGGGAGTGTTAGGAATGGTTGGACTCGATGATCCAGTGGGTCCTTTCCAACCTGGTGATTCAATGAAAGAACAGCGCTTCAGTACCCATGTCCATAGGATGTCCATATACATGGGAGTTCTCAGGTCCCTTCTCACACATGAGGCCAGCGAAGCTGAGGAGAGCGACGGAGTCCCGCTACGCAGGGACAGTGATCCTTACTCCCCTCTTTATAGGTTCTCCCATGTGTGACACACCCTGCTGTATCAGCCGAGCCTGTACCAGACTCCTCCCTGAGATGAATCCAGAAACCTCAGAGGAACTAAAACAGACATTTAGTTCTGTAATCCTCAATGTAAGAAGGATATGAAGCTGTTGGAATGGGTCCAGAGGAGGCTACAAAGATGTTCAGAGGGCTGGAGCACCTCCCATACGAGGACAAGCTGAGAGAGTTGGGGTTGTTCAGCCTGGAGAAGAGAAGGTTCAGAGGAGATCTTATAGCGACGTTCCAGTACCTGAAGGGACTACAGGAAAGCTGGGGAGGGGCTATTCCTAAAGGCTTGTAGTGATAGGACAAGGGGGAATGAGTATAAACTGGAGAGGGACGGGTTTAGACTAGACATTAGGAAGAATTTCTTCACCATGTGAGTGGCAAGACATTAGAACAGGTTGCCCAGGGAAGCTGTGGATGCCCCACAAAAATGAACTGAAAGCCCCAGGACTTCTTTTTTCCCCCTCCATAACCGGTCAAATATTATTTCATCGTTCTCTGCAGGAGTGCTTGATGATTTCCTTCAAGCTGAGATGGCTGCTACACAGAGTTTGAGGGCTGGGCAGTATTCAGAGGAGGCTGTCAACAGGCTTTGGGTGGGCAGGGAGCCATAGGCAGCCTGGATGATACTTACCCAATCACAGCCTGCTCCTAGTCCCACATACCAAGACACAGTACCTCTCATATATACACTTCACAAAGAACTGCCTGGAAAAAAAAACCCTGCAGCAGTAGCAGGCCTTGAGGATAGGGAAAAAGGGAGTGGTAAAGCTTGTCTATGAAGTGTGGGGACCTGATAGCAAACCATGTGCATACAATTGTTTGAAGGTGTCCTAGATTTCTCTCCACTGATTTGAAGGGAATGTTGTGGTGCATGGACATTTCTCCTCTGCACATAAGCATCGGGGAAAGCACTGCCTCAAGCATCCCCGGCACTCCTGGAGTGGGACTGATGTTCTCCCAGCTTAAGCTGACCCTGCTTTCCAGAGCCAAGCTTGATAAGACCTTAAAAAACAAAACAAAACAAAAAAAGTCTCAGTCATCAGAGACATGACTTGAAGTGCAAGTCTTGTTCCTCACCACATGAAAAGCCCTGCTGCTGTGTGGTGGTCTCAGAGAAGAAAGGGGTGTCCCACCAAGCCAGGAGTTGGCAGGGAAGTCCCCCAAGCCGGAGCCTGTGATGAAAATGAATGCTGGCTTTGTGTACAGGTAGCTGGGGAGGATTTATGATGTGCCCAGGGTTACAAACACAGGCTATGAATTAAAGCACTGTTGGAGAATCAGGAGGCTGTGACTTCAGAACCGTGGTCCTATGGAAAAGGACAGGGCAGATTCATCTGTATGGGCTCCAAAAATTAAAAAAAAATATGCCAAAGATTTCTTTAAAACATGCATTTTGTGAGTGCTAGTCCTGGTGGGACCTTGCTTGCTTCACCTCCCTTCAACAGCAGCCCCAGGGCTGCCATAAATCACGCTGGACTGTAATATCTGCACAGGGAGCATGGTTTAGCTATGGTGTTGTATAGATCAAACACCGCAGAAGTGGAAGCCGACCTTTTTCCCTGGCTCCGGACCACAGAAATGTGGAATGTCTGATGATAAGGAGCTGGCACTGCTCCATGTAAGTCACCCTTTAATGGGTCACATGGCACAATTTCCTTAGAGAAACTAGACAGATACCTCAAGAGATGAAAAAAGCAGGACTTCACACTCTGAAAATGCTGGAGGCAATGCAGGTAATCCCTTTGATAGCTTTTACCCTCCTACCTCACCTTTCCCTGCAGTGCTGGTGCCTCCCGTCTGTCCCCACCAAGCTGCAAATTGCCATGAACAAAGATGTCCCAGCAAAACACAATGAACGCTTTGTCCATCATGTGTACTAAACAGCAGTTTGGAGCAGAAGCTTGGGGTTTGGTCTGGGTTTGTGTACCAGAGGCACTGACCCAGAACAGGAGCTCCTGGGCACAGGCCCAACTTGAACAAATCCAAATACCTCTACAGGAGCAACAGGACCAAGTACTTCCTGAGACTGCACAGTCTCCCCAAAACAAACAGTTCTAACCTGTTAAAAAATTTAAAATGTTATGATTTGGATGCAGTTTTTGCAGTAATGCAAATACTATTGTACACAGACACATCAGCCCAAAGGCTACAAGAACAATGTTCAGCAAATTTGGGTTTTCCCTGCATTATTCTTTTCAGCTACTTAGTGACTGGTGGGATTTGTCATCGTTTATAGGTATATTATTTTTAGGTTTTGGATTTTATGGAGGTCTTATTATAAACCAGAATCAACATCAGGTTTTGGGAATATAATTTATTTCTAATCTTCCAGACTTCTCAGTAAGGAAAGGCAGTGTGACTGCTGAAGAGCAGGAAAATTTTTGGACAATCCAGTCTCCTTTGGAAGATAACTGAATTTAGGTGCCGCCCATGACATAATTGTTGATAATGTCAACCCAATGCTATAATATTATAGATCAGGGATGCTCTAACAAGTTGTCACAGCTACTGGCCCCGCATGCAGGACAGCACTACAGGAAGGAGACAGGGCACAGAGGAAGGGAAACAGCTGCTCCTAGGTGCAGTGCACTAGGGTCCATTTATCTGAAAAGCCATGTCAGAAACCAGAAAAAAAGGCTGAAGTGGAGAACAGGGCACAATCTTGTGCTAGAGGGGATTTTGGCTTAGTTTTTATGCCCTAGTCTGACCCAGGAGGGCCAGAGCAGCTACTCCAGCCCGGTTCACTGCACATCTCACCCTTTTTCTTTCAGGAGGTCATATCGTGATTTTCCAGCAGAGGGGGAGATAGGATTACTTGTTCCACCATCGAGCTGCTTGCTCTGTTTTTCATTACTGGCGTTAACAAAAAATTAAAGAAAATGCATTATTATCGATCCTCACATTCAAAAACCTAACACTTTCTTTTACTGCCCAGAACGAAGTATTGTTTAGGGGGAGCCAATGTAGATACCAATGTTGTTCCTTTGGAAGTTTTAAGATCAGCCCCCCTGAAGCACTGTAGCAGTAAAGAAAATTAATTTAAAAGCCTTAAAATGTTTAAGCTTTTTACCTATCCAAGGTACAGTGTTGTCTCTGCAGTATGGCCCTGATCCCACACTTAAGTCCATACTTCTTTTTCAGCAGTATAGCATATATAATTACTTGTGTGTTTAAGTCTTTATGCTGATAGAAAGCATGTTATCAGACCAGTTCAGTGTTCAGTTGACACTCAATGAGGACTGGTGTGTCCAGTGCTAGAGCTGTGGTTATCTTTTGGTCCTTAGGTAGACCACTGGGTTCAGTGCCTGGGCTCCCAATGCACATAAATGACTAAATATTGGTACTTAAAATGCACAACATCTCACCGTGAGCACTCAGTGGTTGGAGAATTTAAGCTGGGCATGAAAAACACAAGAACCTCAGAAAATGAACTGGACGGCTGGTGCACAGAGGAAAAGCATGTTAGTGGTTGCAAAGGCTGGCCAGCCCTACTATCAAAACATGACCACTGCCTGTGGTGTTGGACCATCACTGTGACAATGACTACTCCTGCCAACACCTGCAGACTGTGTTTGCTGTCACCCCACTGACATGGAGGATAATCACCAGGTCAGGTACAGCCTGCAGCATCCTTTCCTTGCCCTGCAGTAATGCAGCACACATGGGCATGAGGTCTTCAAGACTGCAGAAACATCATCTAGGGCAGAGCATCTGCTCAGCAACATAAACTACAGCAAACACATTACGTGTTTCTTATCCTTCTTAATACTTTTACTTATGTCTTCTGTTTGCTTCAGAGCATAAATCTAAAGCCTTCTTTTGAAGGTCTTTGTGCTGAGATTTTGATTTTGAAGTTCAGAGATTAAGACCTTGGTAATAATTTTTGCCTCCCTGGCAAAACAGCAGTTATTTTACCAAGCTACTGTGCAGAGAAAGCTCTGCAGCGCTTGCAGAGAGGACGGGATGAGAAAGCCCATGTGTGCTGCAAAAGCACGTGTGAAACGGGGAACTTTGCAAGGGCAGAGCTCCAACTGCTGGGCATAATTTCTTGATTTTGCTATATCTAACCTCTCCATAATCTCTAGACATTGCAGAAATTTTTATATTTTTGAAAAAGCACCACCCTACTTCTGAATGAAAGGCTGTCTGCTCTGCACTTTTCCCTGGGGAACCATGAGAGAGCAAACAGCACATGGCAGCTGTCAGTCTCATCGCTTAATGCATGACAGCAAGAAGTTCAAATACAACTTTGTGAGCATGGTGTAATGAACAGAATAAAAAAGAGCAAGACTCTTCCTTTAGATGTTCATGGTCTTCAAGTCAGGAACAAAATCTAGATTTACAGTGTTGCATGAATAATGTACTACAAAAAATTATAAAGACAATATTGGTGTAAAAAAGGATTATTCTTTTAAGTACCTGTATTGCCTGCAGCAAAAACTATCAACATACGAAGAAAGTACAAATGCTAATTGCTGGACAACAACAACATTGTATTAGCTCTCGTAATACAACTTCACCCTGGAGCTGGACTCCTGTAGACAGCTACGTTACTGAATGTACTGTTCAGGTGTTATTTAAATGATCAATGTATTTTGTAGGAAGACATTAATTTTCCTTATTTGGCCAAAGACATTTGAAGAGGAGACTTTTAGAAGTGGAACAAAACCCTGTATTGCAATCAGAGAGGAAAAGTAGATGCCCAGGCTTGTCCACATTGAGTTAATATGCTCCTGATTTCAGGTATGAAAGAGTTGTAAATGAGGACTTACGTGTCTTCTATAAATAATTAGAGGTTGGTAGTGAAGTGTTCTTCAGTGTTAGGGAAGTTAGCTTTGCAAGGGGAATAGTCCCAAAATGACAATGCAGACTCCCACCCAGGTGTTGCTGCAGTGAGCTCTCTGCGCAGCCCAGCTCACTCTCAGCCCGTAGTACAATATTTTTTAAAAGCCCAAAGACTCCAGTTCATGGCTTATCATTCTGAAGGTGACTGCATAGCTATAGACAGAACAGCTACCATCACAAGCCAGAGGTTCTGAGAGTTAATTCAGGTTTAGAGGCAAGGATCCAACACGCATTTTAGACAAGTTCAATTCATAATGTTATAAATGGAACCATAACTTTTATATATATCACTTTTGGAACATAATACCTTTGAGAAAGGTTCTTTAATTTCACCTCTAACGTGGTGTGCCTTGCTTGCCGCTTAAATCTCTCTCACATGCCTCCCTCCAAACGACCTCACCTATCAGTGCGAAATTGTTGTTGTGCCTGATTGCACAAACCAGCCCAGCCTTTTACCTGAGAGACGTGCCACAAATAACTTTCATTATATATATGGTGTGCTTCTGATGCTGCTATCAGAAAAGAAAAGATATAATGCTTTGACAGTCTTGCTGAGATGCTGAGGAGGCACTTGACTGTGCAAAGCAGCCAGGATGACAGAAGTTTGGAAGATTTAGAAGACAGATTTAGCAGACATCCAGTGAGGATCCCACCACGGGGGCAGAGGGGCCCAGACCTTTATAAGCATTGCTAAAACCTTTTTATGTCCTTCTATCTTAAAAGCAACATGCAGATAGGCAGTAACATGTAATAAGGAGGTAATGATGGGGATAGCCTTAGGCCAGTTTCAATTCCCTGCTTTTCTCCCAGGCAAAAGCAATTTAGGTTTAGTAGTATGTTAAAAAAATATTAAAACCGTTATTTGAGTTGTACTTGTATAGGCGAAGGAAGGAGAAAGACTTTCTGAACTCATCCAAAGTGCATTAGTAGGTAAGGGATTACATTAACATATTCTCGAAGGTCACAAAAAGGCAGTTTTCATTTCATTTCACTGCAGAGTTTACCCATGTGCTCCATTTCTTCGTGTGTAGCAAAGACAAGCCCCAGGGTCATTCTGAACTTTAATTACATTAAAATAACACAGTAAGAGGTCCTTTTATTTTGATAATTTACAATACCAGCTATTGAAATGAGGTTTGCAATTAATTTGGGAAATACACAAAGTGACACTTCTACCCTAGTCTTTTGTGGACAGAGGACAATTCACTGTCTACTTAATAGCTGTAATAGCCCAAGACCAGATTTTCTTACAATAATTACACTTTCTCTTGAATTTATTGAGGTTCAAGCTTTCAGTTGTCTGCTGGGAACACTTCATTTTTGCATGAAGACTCTCAGTCCACTATGAAGAAAAAAAACAAGGAGATACAGACCCTTGTTCAAACAGAAGTGTCCATCGATCTCTTACTCTTTTTTTTTTTTTTTTTTTCTGTTTAAATGATATCTAATGAAGTTAAAGATTCCTTCTGCAATTTAGTGCCTGCCCAGGAGCCTTCAGGAGAAGGGAAGGCTATACACCAACTTGAAGGAAGAGGTATGGGATGACTTGGGTTATAGCATGACCAAATGTGTTTTCTAGTGACCATTTTTTGTTTCTTCAAACACATGAAAACTGAATATTCTTATCTTGCGACTCTTACCTTGATAATAAATAACCCATGGTATTCTTGCTTTGGATGGTTTCTTGCTTTCTTATACTTCTGCACGTTCACTAATTCTATGTTAAGATCCCAACCAGCTAAAAGCATTAGAACAACCACTGACAGATAGGTTCACACAACTTATGGGATAGAAGACAATTTCAGATTTAGAGGGTATCTTTCTTACTCCAAATCACTTTAGAAAACAAAGATTTAGATTTTCATGTTGTGGTGACTCTGTAGAGCCATCCAAAAGCCAGATGGTAACTCACATCAGCTTTGGAGATGGGACACTGCCTTATAGAGATGGCAATGGGAAGAAGCTGAATTGACATTTCCCTGATGTATCTAGAAGCTACATGTTCCTCATAATACAATTTTATGATAATCTTCAATTTGCTGTACTGGGAAGCTTTTCCCCGCTCAAAACCCAAATGCACCAAAATTACAGTTAAGTCACTGAGGGAAATAAAATGAGTTTCCTCCTCCTTCAGATTAAAAGGAGGATACAGACTGGACAAGAAACACACTGATGCAATAGGACTTGATTGACTTTAATGTGGGAACAGTTGCACAGTTTAATATACTCCCTTGACAGAAAACTGGGAATTTGTTTCCAAAAGGGCAAAGGCCCCAGGGATGTGTCCTGATTCTTTGTGATTTGATCTGTGCCATTGTCAATGATTGACCACAGCATTTTGGAGTCCAATGGTCTCTGTGCTTCTTCTAGCGGTGCTTGCTCCATGGAGTCCTGAAGCCTAAAGCTTTTGCTTGCAGCTAATCTACAGAAAACATTTACATATGGAAAAACAATGTGGTGCAACCTGTGTCAGCTTTCTCCTCTGATTCTCTCTATATGCTCACTGTCTTTAATGGCACATCAGGCCACAGCTACGGCACACAGGGAGTTTCAGGCATTGCCTTCCCACAGGTAAGTCTGCCACCCCAACAACTTTACGTATAGGAATTATGGGCAGGTCAGTCAGCCCATCAATTTTGTCCTGACTTCAGGCGTGTGCACACTGTGCTCTCTGTAAACAGCTACCAGAAAAGAAAATATTGGCAGTTGTCCAAAGCCCAAGGTAGGCATCGTAATTCCTTCTTATATGAACTGTTTGCACAATGTTTTTTCTTTCACAGAGAACTACTAAGCCTCCTGAAACTTCCTTAGAAAAATTACCCTACTGGTTTTGGGCACTTGGAATGAATTCCCTATGTAGGATAATTTGCAAGTGAATATTTTTTACATTATTTTTCATTTAATTATTTTAAATTTATCAATCTGATGTTAACAAGTGCATGTTGATAACCCGATTTTCAACCCAAGTCAGATCCTCATGCCTCTGGTTTTTTTTTCTCTGAACAATATAATTAACCTATACAAATATCATTTAGGCTTTGAAGGACAAGAATAAACAAGTTACCTTTTTTATAAAGGTATAGTGTCATGATAGGAAAATGGTTGGATTTTCTTCTACAGCTATTAATTTCAGCCTTGTTCTAAAGGCAAATATGATTTAGAAGGATCAAAAAAGGTATCAGTGATAATTGGAACGTGGAGACAAGGAGAAGGTGGAAAGGAAAAAAAATGTGGTAGTGATACACTTAATTATGAAGGCTTATTCCGATAATCCCTTTTGAAAATGAACAAAGACGAGATTTTTGATGTTTGATGAACTTATCAAACAAGGCAGAATAATGAAGAGGTAAATGTAAAATCCAATCGAAGGTGAGCCAATTAAGTACTTCGTGAATTGCTGAATGATACAACCCACAAATCCTCCTGTCAGAGCAAAAAGGCATCAATACATGCGTGTCCTCCAGCTCTGTGTTTGTCTGCAGGCTCCTGTTGTTTTCCTGGAGACATGGTGGCTTTTCATCTCATGCACTGATCTGCATCCACAGGCTTCCTTACTGAGCTGTTTCGGCTTTCATTTAGTAGACTCTCTTCTACAGCCTCTGATGAATCCCCAAAGTGCTCCACACCTCTGCTAATTATCAATATTTCTCTTTGGACTGCAGTCTCGTAAGTAAAACAGACTGCTCATTAGTTAATCACCAAAATAATAATAATGTTTTGGCTCAGAGTAACCCCTCACAATGCTTTGAAGGCAGTGACAAACAGAGTTGGGTTAGCATGCCACAGATTGCTCCTCAAGATAAAGAAACACATTATAAAAATAAAGATTGTAGGAGCAGGGACAGAAATAGAGATCATAACAACTGATCAGGAAGGCAAGAGAAGTATTTTCTTGCTGTTGTATAATGATAGTCACTGTATGCGTAGAAAGGCTGATCCAAGGGCCATTGTGATACAACTTCCTTACCATGTTCTGCTTTTATACTCTTCCTGTATTTTTTTCTCTCTTCTCAGAATTTGTTTCCTTTTAGAAACAGCCAGCCAACAAATTCCCGTATTCAACATGGCTTTGTACCTTGCCTTCTCAGCTCTGTTGGTGCAGCCATTCCCACCACTTCGCAAAACCCATGGGAATCAGATCCTGATTTCATACTTGTTAGGGAAAATACTGACCATGAGTTCACAATGGTGTAAAATTGTGAAATCAGTAGATTTCAGAACAGACCCAAGGTGATAAACACTTGGACGTTTTTAACGTGCTTTGGAGAAGAAAGCCAAAAAATAAAGCTTCTCCTTGAAACCTCTGTCTTTCCCACATTTCTTCCGTTTACTCAGTGTGTTTGGTCTTATGACGCATATAGATTTTATTGCAGTTTACCTATTGGAAAGGTTTAGGACCTCTTAGGAGAGAAGGAAAATCAAACTGAAATTCTCAGGCACTGCATCTGCTGCCCATGACCAATTCTGATGGTTAAATACTTGGAAGGGGCAGATCAGGTAGCACAGCCACCCTTGACAGAAGTCTGTCCCTGGTGGTGCCGGCTTCCCATTTTCTACAAACTAGGTCCCTGGTGGAAAAACACACACATGTATACAACTTCAAAGACCTTAGACTTCTTTCTCTTCCTCTCCTTAGAAGAAGCAGCAGAGATGTTAATTCTCCAGCTCCTGTCGACTGTCAGCTGAGCCAATGGTCAGAATGGACTGATTGCTTTCCTTGCCAAGAGAGGAAAGTAAGATTCCATCATAATGTATTCATTTATCTTCAGCTGTGTCTGTGATGAGGATGTACACACATTAATTATATATATTATACATATTCATCATTCTGAAGCATCCAGTAAACGCATCCAAATATGATGAAGATGCTCCTTGACTAGAGAGGCTCTTACTTAATCTGGTGTAAACTAGGGAATAAATGCGTTTAAGCTAGCAGAACAGCAAAATGCAAAATCAAGGCAAATAGTGGAAGAATCAGGCCAGAATATTTGCCCAAGACTTTCTTCTTTTCTGTCTCAGATTTAATTAAGTATCCCTTGATTCTTAATGCAAATATTCCAATGAAAAGAAACTAAAGCAGCCTTCATTTATCAGCTCCTGTTCACTATTTTAATATAATTTCACATATGTCTTCATAATTCTAGAATTTATTTTCAAATACCTGACATAATTTTGCTTTCTACCGAGTTCATATTCCTGCGTTGTTTGTTCCTGTGCTTATAATCAGGAGATTATTTAGCTCTTCTCTCTTTCTTTTTTATTTTTTTCCCCCTGGTTTAAAAAGCAGCAGTTCTCATTAATAATCCATCATAAATGTTGCAGGATCAGTGTTGTAATTAGTGTCTGTGTCCATCTGAGCCTGCTACATCCCAAGACAAAACATATGTAGCTGGAAAAATTCCATATTATTTCCAAGGTATAAAATAGGGAAGAGATTTTTTAAAACCACTTATTCCAGCCACCACCCCAATTCATTCATATGAACTTGAAGCAAATCTCCTGAGCTCCCACCTACCTCTGTACTGACTCTCCTCCATTTATCATGGCAGAGTCTTTGGGCCACACAAAAAAGTAACAAGATAGATAAAAGCAATATCTTTAATTGCTTTATAGCCTGTGGAGGGGATCTCTCTGGGGGATAAATGTTAGGTATTGGCAATGTTTTTCTCTCTTATGTGCTTCAGCACCGGTACAGGAGGCTGGTGCAGCCGGCAAGATTCCTGGGGCGGCAATGTGCAGGGCATCTCTGGGGCGAGCAGGCTTGCCATGCCGAGACAACATGTGCTGGACCCCCTAGCTGTGGGAAGGACTTTCGGTGTGAGGAAACAGGTGAGTGAACTGGGCACAAAATTCTGCCAAGGAGATTTCGGTCCCAGCTGGACAGACCTGCGATGATTTCAGTTCCCTGCCACGGGCAGACCTTTGCCAATCTGTGTTCAGCCCAACCAGCAGGATGATGAACTTGTACAAGAGAAAGCAGGAAACGTCCCTGTCTTTGTATTTTCCCCCAACTTTTACAGAAATCCATCCATGTTACACTCATATTTGGATTGAAAGGAAGGCAGTATGACATGGAAAAGGTTAATTTTTTCAGTGGAACAAAGAGATCAGAAATATTCTGCTCCAACTGCTGTGCTACATGCTTACACACCCCTCTATGGGCACTATCACTCCCACAATGCACCACTTTCTCTCCCTGAAAGAGACATAGTTCAATCATGAATCCAACTAGCAATCTGTTGAGGTGACATTTATTTTTAGCCATCCTCAGCTCCGAGGACTGAGATATAATATGGCTGTTAACTGAAAGTTTGACTAGCCTTGACAGATTCTTGTTTTTATACAAATGGCTTAAACTCCAACCTTGAGCATTTAATGAAAATTCTATTGAAATTTAGAAGTACAAGCCAGCTCCTTAAACAGATTATCATCTGGAGCAGGTCATCATCACTCCATTGAAGCAAGAGCAGCAGTACCAGTTCTCTCCTGCCATGAATGTCATGTCAAGGCTTTCTCCTCAATCCCAGAAGCAAAAATGTTTTCAAGTTGCCCTTCCTGCAAATATCCATTCTTGACCTATAATTGTTGCAATTAATTAAATAAATACCTCCTGTAATGGGGAGACGTAAAATTGCACTCTAATAGGATAGATCAGACTTCCTTAAGCCAAGTGGAGAAGCTCTTGCTTCCTGTAGCTTGTTTCCAAGGGCATGAATTTAGATAAAATTATCAGACCAGGGAGGTAACCTGTACTTGATTCCCATCTCATGGGAACCCAAAGGAGCAGCAATCTTGGACTTCTAGCTGCACTCACTCCGGGCTGCAAAGGCAAACCTCCTCTGAAGGATCTGGGAAGAGTAAGCCCCCAATGGAACAGCACTGTGTTTAACACCTAGCATGACTTCTTGTGGCCCCAAGATTGGAGTGGCAAACGTTTTCTGAAGGGTAGATAAGAGACATCTGTACTTGTGCACTTTAGGTCGCTGTATTAAACGGCATCTTGTGTGCAATGGAGAGCCAGACTGCAGAGATGGATCTGATGAGAATAACTGTGAGGATGAAGACATTGAAAGCCCTTGTGAACGTCTGTTCCCAATCCCAGGGTCTGAAAAAGCAGCCCAAGGGTGAGTAGTTAATCTCACCGCTACTTTCACAATCAAAACAGGATTAAGTTTTTCATATTGCTCTTCCTTAGTGATAACAGTGCTCTGTGAATTGATAGGGAGCTGTACAAAACCCAAAGGAGAGTCGCTGTCCCATGTGACCATGGGTAGCAATGAGGGAGGTAGGAGAGTTCATTTTACCTTTTATTTCAAACTCTGTCTTGGATTTACTATCTGACCTTGGCCTTTCCCAGCCACTCTGTATTCGTGATGTTCTCTTTGTACTCACATAAAAATACATCCCAGTTATCTCACAGCTTTCTCCAGCTGATAAAAGCAATATATTCAACCAAACTGTAGACCCTGGAGATGTGGCATCCTAGTGGCATCCATCCTTAAGGAGAAGATTTAACTCCAGAATTTAGGACCTCAGAGCGCAGATTCAAGGCAGAGAGGCTGAGCTCCACATGAATATACGAAGGGTACATACTCCCATCCATTAAAAAGTGTTACCCTCTTCAGTTTCAAATTTTGGCTAGGTAACGCATGCAGCAGAGAAATCAAGAACAACTCAAAAGACAAATTGTATATCATGATATTCTTGTTTTAAATATTGTGGGTTTACAAAGATACTGCCTAGTTTCACTTGTAGAATACAGGCTACAGTATGAGAATGTAGTCAGCAGTTAGACAACTTTCCCATCAGTTTGATTCAATGGTCTCTACAGTCCATGAGATAAATTTCTCTGTGGCCCAGGATCTGGGAGGGTCCATCGAAAGTTTTTCAAGATGTACATTAATTTTCACTGAGTACCCCATGTAATACTGCTCTCTGATGCATTTCTGCCACAGAACACACAAAAGAATAGTCTTGGTCTTAAAGATGATTCCTTGTTGTGAGGAGCAATGCTGCAGTCTAGTTTGAATAATGCTTGCATTTGGGGCCATAGAATTACAGGGAATATTAAGTAACAGCTGTGATGACTGGAGAGCAGGAAGTAAGAGTCATAAGGAAATAACAAGCTAGAGCCTTGGCAAAGTTCAAGCAGAATGCAAGTCTGCTAACTCCTGAGAAATGGGATCATTCCTAAAAGGAAGAAGATGAAATTAAGATAGAAAACAATTACAGGGAATGCCAGGAAACACTTTGTGACAGTGAGATGCATTAGTCTCATGGAAGACCTGGAGGAATTCTGGGACTTTGAGACTTTCATAACTGTTCTTGCTGGGATGGACTGGACAATTTAACTTATTTCTTCCATTTCTAGCAGACTGGTCCAAAGCAATATCGTGGAAATAAAATGGCTGTTTGCCTCCTGTTAGCTTTGGGAAAAGACATAGCAAGGACATAACAAACCCTATCCTTGGATTTTAGGTGATATCCAAATGCAGAAGTCAGAAGCCTAAAGGCAGATAACTTGTCAGGAGAACAGAAAGAACAGAGACTGTTGGGGAAATGAAACGGGAGCTATGGTTAACTTTCTGAATGCTACTTCTTTCCAAGATACAATATATTAACACAGGAAGAGAGACAGTATGTATATGATCCTAGTTTTTTGGGGGGCCACTGTGAGTATGTCTACAATGGAGACTGGCGGGAGCTGAAGTATGACACTGCATGTGAACGTCTGTACTACGGAGATGATGAGAAGTATTACCGCAAACCTTACAACTTCCACATCTACCAGTTCCTAGTAAGTACTTTGGTTAAATTTAACAATGCTTTCCCAGCTAAAAGCAAAAACTTCCCATAAAGATATTATGTACATTTTATCATTCATTACAGATTGTCTTTCAAGATACCTTTCTCTACCTGTCCCCAAGACAATGATATAAACAAGCAATGATATAAACACTGGTTTATGGCACATAAGGAACTAATATGCTTTATTACCCAGACATGCTTACTACTTACTCTAGCCGAGTCAGAGCCAAAAAAAATGGATTCTCTCTAAATTATGTTATTAATGAGCTGTAGAACTTGCACAAGTCACTTGTCTCTCTAGGGTGGGCATGTGTAAAAGGAGAACAAAGCTACCAGTTCAATCTTTGAAAGCATTTTAAGTCTATGGCATGGCTACAATGGACATAAATCCAAATTCTGAGCGAGACAAAGACCCTGAAATCCATCACCCTGTATCACAACACCTATGTTCTGTAGGGTCACATCTGATGTTGGAAACTGAACCAAGCAGAGCAGGGATTCAACACAGGTCTTCCACATCATAAGTGAGTGCCCTAGACACACTCTCTAACAGCTATCATGCTTGTCATAGTATCATAGAATAGTTAGGGTTGGAAAGGACCTTAAAGATCATCTAGTTCCAACCTCCCTGATGTGGGCAGGGACATCCCACTAAATCAGGCTGCCCACTGCCCCATCCAACCTGGCCTTGAACATCTCCAAGGATGAGGCAGCCACAACCTCCCTAGGCAACCTGTTCCAGCGTCTCACCACTCTCATGGTGAAGAAATTCTTCCTAATGTCTGGTCTAAATCTGCCCCTCTCCAGTTTATACCCATTCCCCCTGGTCCTATCACCACAAGCCTTTACGAATAGCCTCCCTCTCCCGCTTTCCTGTAGGCCCCCTTCAGGTACTGGCAGGTCACTACAAGATCTTCTCTGAGCCTTCTCTTTTCCAGGCTGAACAAGCCCCACTCTCTCAGCCTGTTCTCATAGGGAAGGTGCTCCAGCCCTCCGATCATCTTTGTGACCCTCCTCTGGACCCGTTCCAACAGCTCCATATCCTTCTTACATTGAGGATTCCAGAACTGGACGCAGTACTCCAGATGAGGTCTCACAAGAGAGGAATAGAGGGGTAGAATCACCTCCCTTGCCCTGCTGGCCACGCTTCTGATGGACACAGTTGGCCACCTGGGCTGTGAGCACACATTGCCAGCTCATGTCGAGCTTCTCATCCACCAGCACCCCCAAGTCCTTCTCTACGGGGCTCTCTCAATCACATCATCCCCCATCGTGTACTGAAAACGGGGATTGCCCTGACTCAGGTGCAGGACCTTACGCTTGGCCTTGTTGAACCTCACGAGGTTCTCACAGCCCCACTTCTCCAGCCTGTCCAGGTCCCTCTGGATGACATCCTGTCCTTCCGATATGGCAACTACGCCACTCAGCTTGGTGTCATCTGCAAACTTGCTGAGGGTACACTCAATCTCACTGTCAATATCATTGATAAAGATATTAAACAGCCTCGGTCCCAGTACGGACCCCTGAGGGACACCACTCGTCACTGATCTCCATCTGGACTCTGAGCCATTGACAACTACTCTCTGAATATGACTATCCAACCAGTTTCTTATCCACCTTACTGTCCACCCATCAAATCCATCTCTCTCCAGTTTAGAGAGAAGGATGTTGTAGGGGACTGTGTCAAAGGCTTTACAGAAGTCTATATAGATCATATCTGTCGGTTTACCAGTGTCCACTGCTGTGACTACCCCATCATAGAAAGCCACCAAGTTGGTCAGACAGCACTTGACCCTGGTGAAGCCATGCTGGCTGCCACTAATCACCTCCCTGCCCTCCATGTGCTTTAGCATAGCTGCTAGGAAGATCTGTTCCATGATCTTCCCAGGCACAGAGGTGAGGCTGACAGGTCAGTAGTTCTCAGGGTTGTCTTTTCTATCCTTTTTAAAAATGGGCACAACATTAGCCTTCTTCCAGTCACTAGGGACTTCTCCTGATTTCCATGACTTTTGCAATGACTTTTGCATGACTTTTTGCAATAACATGACACACATTTTATTCCAGGGGAATATTACAGGCACTGGCTCAATGCAAGTGGCTTTCATGTCCTCCCAGCAGGCAGAGTCCCTTGCACCCCTTAGTCCCCAGTCCGACTCATCACACAAGGCCAAGTTTTCTCACCCCTTTACCTGCTGCTGTCAGTGGAAGGACATCTACATCATGGTCAGGTACTAAGGAACACTTGAGCACTCCCCATATCCATCTTGACTTAGGAGCTATTACCTTCTGGGGTCTAAGAAGTAACTGAGATGGTTTTTTTTTCAGCATTGGTAATTTTGCTGGCTTTTTATAGATATGGCAAATAGCACAGCCCAGATTCAGCAAGGCTGCTCGGCTCCTTATGCCAGCAAACTACACCAGTCAAGGAAAAGGTCACTTCTCTAAAACACAGGCAAAATAATGTTTGCTCTCTAGTGTTGCCATTGCAAGTGGCTGGATCACTACTGTTGAATTTTCTTCCTAAATAAATTCATCTGGAAGCAGGCTGGAGAGAAAAAAAAATCATTCCAAATCATTGAGATTTGGCAGAGCTGTAAGAAACTGGAAGGAGGGTTTTATTACAGGAAGTGACAGGCTAGCTTAACAGGCACTATTACCAGCTCTCGCTGTAGGGGTACTGCTTTGAGTGGCTAAACACAAACTCTTCCCCTGCCTGGAGATGGATGAAACAAAAGGCATGGCTCTCTGCGTTTCTCATATATTTCCAATGAAATGGCATGTTACTTAATTCTTTATTCCACATTCACTGAAACCAGTGTCAGAGCAGCCAGGAGCATCATGGGCTTCAACAGAGGCACCATCAGCTCCTTAGTGAAATAGGTAAGGAAGGGAAGTACCTGAAAAATTAATGTCTGCTCCTTTCACTTTAGGCTCATGCTGATTCTGGGTTTGCTTTTGAATTTTACGATGATTCAAAGGATCTGCTTGATGCTCTTAAAAGTGATAAATCCAAAACAAAAGGCTTTACCATTGGAATTGGGTCTGCAGGATCAGATTTGCTGTTAAACCTGGGCTTCACTTTATCAAGTGGCAAAGGATCCCTGAAGAATTTCACACAGTACACTGAAAAGGTAAAAAAAAAATAATCAAAAAATTAGTGATGCATATGCTCCAATCCCATCATCTTTGCATCACATGGTCAGGTCGTAACTTATGTCAGTTTATGCTCTCAAATGCATTTTTTAACACATAGTAATTGTACCTTAATTTGTTCATGTAATTGCAAATGTATGATCGTTAGTAATCCTGTTTGTTGTTCTTATTACGTTTTAGAAAACAGGGAATGGGAATAAAATTGAATTACGAAATACCACAACACATGTTATATCACCCCATTCTGTTTCAGGGCTACATTAAGCACATAAATAAAAATATGTTTAAAATGATGATGAGGGAGGAGGAAATATCAAGATGTTGATCAAAACAGTTGTCCTCAGGGAATGATCGCTGGTAGCAAATATATCTTGTCCAAATTAATACAAGCTGTCTTATGGTAGGGAAAGATGCTACTTTTTATGGGAGGTTAAAATACTGTATTAAAAAAAAATACCTGATAACAGTGTATATTTCTCAAAGTGGGTTTATATTATGGACTAGGTGTGACAATCTCTTTCCAATCTAATAATACGAGTGCTGGTATTTCCCACATTTACCGTCCCCATCTCCACTTCTCTCATGGCTGTTGGCAGAAAACAATAAAGAGGAATTACTTTGATGGTGTTCCGAGTTCAAATGCCCTTAAAAGCTGTTTGAAATAGGCACTTTTACCGCATTTACTATGCCCTTGTCTACACTCACACGATGTTTGCAGCTAAATGATGATCAATGATTGGAGGAATCATTTAAAGGGCTGTTCTGGCTGCATGCGAGCCTTGTCCAAGGCAGGGGGCAATCTAGAAAAGGAGTTGTGGATTTAGCAGTATATCTAAGAAATCCTCCCCCTGTCAGCACTCTCCTGACTAAGGCAACACCCCACTGCTGGGGTTGGGCTAGGCTTGCCATCAGCTCTTGTCCTGAATCACTGGCTGAGGCTTAGATAAAAGAAATAGTAGAAATGAAGGATGGAGGGGGATCATGTGGAGCCCCATTCTGAAAGTACTCACACATCAATAAAAAAATCCGATAGCATCCAAGCTCATGGCTTTGCCCTTTACCTCATACAGCACACAAGAAAAAGACACTAAAAATAAATTCTAGTGATTTAATTTAAGCCTGGGCTTCTTTTCATGCCTTCACCATACACTGACAGTCAGAGATTTAAGCTTTCTTCTGCAAACTTAATGACTTGGAATGGTTTTTTTGTTTGGTTGGTTTTTTTAAGTGAATGGTGAGTGGCACCACCTGTTTTCTTTACCTGCAGGAGGTTGGATTCATTAGAGGTGTGACAAAGGTGCAGACAGCCCGATTCAAGATGAGAAGGGACAACATTGTTTTGGATGAAGATGTGCTGCTCTCCCTGCAGGAGCTTCCAGACATCTACAACTATGGCATGTATGCCAAATTTATCAATGACTACGGCACCCATTTCATGACATCTGGTACTATGGGAGGCATCTTTGAGTACATCCTTGTCGTCAATAAGGAGGAAATGAGAAAAAAAGGTTAGAAAACCATAAAGTAGTCCCTGTGCACAACTTCCTGCTCTAAATTAGACATTTCTAACATGGATGCTATGGGGCTGGGCTGGTCCACCAGAGTAATTCATCCATCTCCGGCGGCTCCCCACAGCCATCACATCCCTGGTCCATGGGAGGGCGGGTGCTCATTGGCGCCTCTTTGCTGAGCTAGCTGGCATGTCCTGTCACATGACGGACACATACTCTTTACAAGCCCAAAAATGCACAGGGAGGGGTGGGTTAGAGGTACACATGTGTCATTCACAGGATGGATGCACTACTGGCCACACAGTGGGGGCTAAGCTTAAGATTTTGGTAGCTTAGGAAGGAGCCTGAGTGTCTTTTTCTCCCTTTTTTTCAGTCTAAGGTTCTAGACTTCTCTTAACTTCTCCTGTTTCTTATAGTCTTTGTTCTGGCCATTCATGTACACTCAAGGACTGCAAACTCATCCATAATAAAAAATGAGAGCTGACTCATGATCTACCCTCCTAGTGGTGAGCATTTCAATTTTCTGTAAATTGAAATAATGCATTGCACTTGGCAATACCACTCGACTTTACTCTGGTTAGTGTCAAATCTGAAGACTGACAGACCTCTGTTAGCTCCAGTTCTCAAGAAGTTAGAGTGTATGAGACTGAGAGCCATACCTCTAAATCTCAGTTAAATAAAATAGACACTGCAGCTATCTAGAGTGCAAGAATAGCTATTACTGTTGAGCCAAAGCATAACATTTTTCCTAATCAAAAACATAAGATGCATAATAATAATAATATAGTACTTTAGTACACTAACTGGATCGTCAACTTTTGCAAAGGTGTTGACAATTCAATAGATCCCAGTTCCCAATAGGGCCATCACTCTGCTCTGCTGACAGTAATGCTGCCTTGGTAATGCCAGACTGGACATTTATGCAAAAGAAAAATGTGATTTTGGACAACAGCTGCAAATTGCTGCAATTCCATTGATTCCATTACTTTCCATGTTTCTGCCTCACATTCTGCCTCCAGTCTGGAATGGTTTTGTGTCGTCAGCTCTATGATTAACTGTGCACTCCATACTGAGCATTAACCATGCTATTTTTTCCACAAAAAATTAACTGAGAGAATTTTCATCAAGTTCCTGAACTACTAGTGTTTGGAAACATGATGCCTCTTCATTTATTCACTTTGAAGAGTGATATAGAAGTGAACAAGATCTTGGCAAGCAAGTCTTCAGGAAGCAGACTGCCAATTTCAGAGGAAAAATGAATCAACAGTATGTAGAGAGGGGCTATTATTTTGCTTTATCTTGTGCTTGCTATTTATATAAGGAGGACATTTACTGCTATGAGATGCCCTGTTTTAGGAAAGAAGGATGTTGAAGTTCAGCAAAAGACAAAAATCTGCCACAGCAGAGAAGTAATTTTCATTCTAATGTAGCATGCTTTTGTGATCTTCATCTAACCCAGACTTTGCTAGAAAGTCCACATTTACCAAGTCAGCAGTGCTCTACATCATACAATGTAGATCCAAAAGGACTCGCTTGCAGTGGCTGACATGCCACTGTCTAAAACCATTTAATGAAAAGTTGACTTTCAATGGCAACAAGAGCCATGCTTGAAGGCTGTGTTTGCAAGAGGATTAGCTGCCTCCTCTGAGGAATAGTAAAGATCAGGATATATAGTGCTCAAGTCTTAAAATCATAGCTTCAGAAGACGAGTTTGAAGCCATGCAGGTGCCTGGAGATGTACTGCTGAGTCCCCACGGGGTTGAGCAGCAAGGCACTTACTTTAGATCAGCCACTGCATCCTGAGAGCCCACCTAGCCCATAAGGCTATGTGTTAAATGCTCTGGAAGAGAAATCACTCTTTTTAGATATACCAGTGACTAAAGCACATGCCCAGGAAAAAGATTCCTAGTCTGAATCCTCCCTAAACAAGCGATAACTTGGATGGTTGCTGAGCATGCAGCTAGGAATAGGCATGAGCTGGACTTCAGCCATCTAGAAAACCTGAATTTTGAAAATTAAGTCTGCTCCTGGGTTTACCCAGGAATAGACCACAGTTCAGCAGCACAGAGCATAGGACTGCAGTTTTGCTGCCAGACGCATTTCTAGCTATCAGGCTGCAAGGGCTTGTGTGAATGTGGTCATGAGTGAAATATATACACATGTCAGAATGAGGTCCCTTGTTGCTTTGCCATCAATATTTTTCATTACTTGTTTTTAAAATAGATTGTTACGGTTCTATTATTTAGCAGAAAACAGCATAATGTGTTCACACATTACAAGAACATTTATGGGAGAAACATTATGCACAGAGTAAATTAGAAAGAGTCTTCATATATTCTGATTAATCCAAAATGCAGCAGTAAATCTTATCACTAGAGCACATTTAACTATCGCAAATTATATCATATAAAAAAAACTATCAGGGCTCCCCCCTCAAGAGCCAATATATTCTATGGCCACCCTTTTGCAATGATAACCACTTCTCATTTATCAAGACCCAATCTTGCTGCAACCAATAGCAAATTGTATTGACAGACCCTCGCTGAACATAATTACTCAACAGGAACCATGGTGAATCAATTAATCAGGGTGTTCCTCAAGCTTAATTTTGTGGCACTCCAAACCCAAGATAAGCAATCACTCACATTGCTTTGGGTGAATGAACTTTACCCACTGTGTTTACAACTGCTGAAGAGTTTAGTGTAAGTAATTGAGTGCTACACATTTAATCTTTCTCAAGGGCCTAGTTTTGCAATGGTATGTAACTCCCTTTGAAGTCTTGAATATGCTTCAGCTCTCACCAGTCTGAATTCAGGACTTGTAGTGCTGAGCACCTCTGCTGGTTAGGAACCCCCAAGCCAACAAGCAGATCCATGCCCTGCATGGCTCCCATGAGCCTCTCCTGTAGGGTGTGCAGAAAGGAATAAAAACAGAACTATGGGTATTTTACCAGTATTTTAAACACAAGCAAGACAAGACACTGCTCCAAGGAGATGAGGTGAGACAGTTCAGCAGACAACACTCTGGGTTGGGGCTCAGCTGGAGGTTCAATTTTTAAGCCACGATGCACAAATCCCACTGACCTCTGTGCCTCCCTTTCAAAACCAGGGTATTGATCACCAGGCTGCTTTGTAAAACACTTTAAGGTCCTCCAACAAAAAGGGCAATATAAAAGTTACCTATTACTTACAATACTTATTTATTGAAATCAATGGATTTTCTAACTACTAGAGAAGATGGCCATATATTTGCACCACACTGAAGTGCGTATATTAAACCAGGCTGTATGAAATATGCGCGTTGCTTACCTTGGTGAAACCACCTCATTAGTTCCCTTCTTCCCTCTGCAGTTTCTTCATAGGTCTCCAGTTACATATTTTCATGATGTACGTGATGGTGATGATAGCAGCAGCCCACCAGCAAGCAGAAATGCTTTGGCAGCTCTCAGCAGATGCACCTTTTGCAAGCTGCTGCTGAAGGGTTCTACTTAAACCATTAATACATGGTTCAGACCCTGAGTTTAGGTAAAGTAGCAGGGATCTATTGATTTCAGCTGCTGTTCCCAGCTTTATCCCAGTTACAAGTTAGCTTTATCCCAGTTACAAGTTCTGTCCTCTGTGCCAAATAGCTCTTGACTTTGAAGAAGAGACCATGCAAATAACTGAAAAAAAACTGAGTAGGAAAACGAACATTCTTTCATTCTGAATGAGTCACTGGCTTTACTCATTTCCTTTCTGTTTTGCAGACATCAGCGCTGAGGAGATAAGTGCCTGTATTGGCTATTCAATTGGCCTTACTGGCAGCGAGAGCAAACTGCATTTGGAAGCGTCTGTGTCATCCTCTGACTGCGCAAAGAAAGGATTTCTGAAAACTGGTATGATAGCAGGGTAGATGTCTGCAAAGACATCTTGAGTCACTTCTTTTGGTCACTGGGGCATGGAGTTTTAAGCAGGGTCACACAAGGGTATGAAGAAGGGAGCTCTGGTGCCATCCCCAGCTATGGCTCAGGCCCAGTTGTGGGACCAAAGTGACTCTGAGTCCAAGTCTCCACTGATTGCTCTTGACAGAGCAGGAGTTAAAGTAGCAATACTTGGATTAGAAAACCATGTAAATAGAGGCAGAGGGGTGGCTGGAAGGTTGCAGTCCCTATAGCCACAATAGGGCATGGAGGGCAAGGGCAACATGACAAGCCGCCCAGGGAGGTGGTTGAGTCCCCATCCCTGGAGGTATTTAAAAGATGGGTAGACGAGGTGCTCAGGGACATGGTTTAGTGGCAGAGAGGAATGGTTGGACTTGATGATCCAAGTGGTCTTTTCCAACTTGGTGATTCTATGGCAACTATTATTAAAGAAGTAAAAACTGACTATATGAAGTACTCAGAGAGGTTAGGAAGCCCACGATTTGTAAATCGCTTAACCAGATACAGACAGCATGATCTACTATCCACATATTAACTAAAAACCAAGGCCAGAGGTGTGCAAGCTCTTCAGGTCCTACCAGCTTAGAGCATTAGGGATGCTCAACTTGTCCCCAACCGCTTTGTGATAACATGGCAGGGCTTGCCCCACGAGCAGGGCATACCGAGCTCCCATTGATTTCAGGAGGCAGCATCAGTGCCATTCACTGATAGCCTCTTGCATGATCGATCTTACCTCCATTAAGCAGTTTCTATTGTATGTGTGGAAACAGTAACTAAATAATACAGGTGTAATTCAACTTTTCAGATACTGAGAGCAACAGTGCAGTTGTGGAAGATATTATTCCTCGGATTAGAGGTGGAGATACCAGTTACACCGGAGGGCTCTTAAACAGTTGGGATGGCAATATGTATCGTCACTGGGGAAGGTCATTAAAATATAATCCTGCTGTTATTGATTTTGAGGTAAGGCTTTTCTGCAGGTGAAGAAACTCTGCTGCTATAAGGAATGAAAGTGTAGTCGAGCAGATCATTTTGTATTTTTATTGTGATCCCATCACAGAACAAGATTAAATGTAATGGGCCACTGATCTGGTAACCTCTTATTCATTTCACAATGGGGAGTACATCTCCCACCAGCTGCATCTGCAGGGAGACGGACAAGGAGCTTAATGCTGGATTAGTGCTGAGTTAAGTTTTTGATGTGCCCCCAAATAGCTTCCCAATGAATAGCTCTCCACGGTTGCCTTCATCCCTATTATTCTCCCTGATTCAGTCCACTCTCCTGTATAAGCAGGGCACTCTCAGTAGGCTGGGGAAGGACTTGCTTCCCCAGCAAAGGCTCTACGTAGACCCCCCTGCTTTTCATCTGCCTCAGAGCTGCAGCAGCTATGCCTAACCTCTGCAGACCATGGTGGGTATAGCTGTGAGTGCTTCCAGCAGTTATTAGAGCAGGGGGCTTGTCAGGTGGGTCCTGTCTTTTTCCACATTCCAAAAAGATGGTTCGTGGCCGTAAAAATCAGCCAGGATCTCCTCCTCCTTTTTGTGTAATAGGATGCCCTGTAAAATTGAAAGATCACTGAAGCATCCTACAGGGCTTCAGAGATGGGAAGAAGAGAGGATGGAAAGGGAGTGAGAAGAGGAACCCTACAGACAAATAATCCAGGGACAGAGACTGCAGAGGTGTGTTGAGCTGGGCACAACTCCTTGGCTGGGGTCAAGAGTACCACATCTACCTCAAGATGCTCTCATCGCTGGTCTGCCCCAGGAATGCAGCTGGGGAGTGTGGTGGAGGGAACCACAGTCATGGCAGGGACACGTTGCCACTTCAATCCCTCTCATCTTCATTTCAAAGCACACCCACTCCTCACTCTGACAGAAGGTGGGAGAAGGGAAAATGGAATCAGGAATTATCTGTGTTATTGGCAGAGTAAGAGAGACTCTGCAAACCTTCCTGGGCAGCACCCTGGCTACAGAAAGCCCAGATAACATAGAAGAACTTTCATGTCCAGCTGCAGGTTATTCACCTTCCTGCACAAGTTCCCATCAATTCTGAGCAAAATTTATTGCAATTTTCCAGTAAACCACGGGCTGAGCTCTCTGTTGGCTGCTCTGAAGCTCAGCAGTCACTGTGCAACCAGAGCTACAGATAAGGGCTCATGTCCACTTCAGCAGCTCTTATCTGCAGCTCCCTCTCGTTTGTTAAACACGCTTGGGTAAATTTGTCTAAGAGCTCTTCCCATAGCCCGGCTGATCCTCCCCACAAATTACTCTCAGTGCATCTTGTGCAATGAGACAATGCCCAGCTCTTCTCTGGGACTGGTTTCCACCAATTCCCAGCCAAGATCCACAGCGTTAGCACAGGCATATGGATGGATAAGTGTAAATACGTGTCCTTAGACCAGCCCTGAGCTTTCAACTTTAATATTCAGTTGAATATTAAGATTCAATTGGATGAGTTATAATTAGTTGCCCAAACTGAACTGGCTTTGCTCAATGGCATACAGGAACTGGATTTTGCTGCTGGAAATATTATGAGCATGTTATATTTTTAAACCTGTAAATGGCACAATATTATTTCTCCCAATCAAAGGGCAAAAAGTAGGTAGGCAAAATTCTCCAAGCTCAGCATTTACTGGATGTTTCACAATCTAGTCACCATTAGTGGTAAATTGGCATTAAGTTTTGATGATAACCACTGTCCAAAGCTCTTGCCAAGACATTTTGGTTCAAAAAAGCAAAAAGCATGCAATAATCTCTGAGATCGTGACAGCACTAAGAAATCAATCAAAAAAATGGGCTTACTGGAGTGTTCTAATTTATCATTTGAGTCCACACTGAAACGCCAAAGCACATCCAGAAAAGCCAATCCCATAGAAACCTCTAAGATGAGGAAGGTTTTGGAACGGTGGTTTCTCACTGGGGCCCATCAGTCGTGGCAACACATTTGCATGATGTACATGAATCTGTCGAGGAAGACAAATGAGATTTTTCTGGGCCCTGAGTTTATCCAGCGATATCACAGTTCTCTGACTGTGGTATGGTAGCATCTCAGTGAGTGCCCAGCTGAAATTTCTCTGTGCTCTCTGTCTCCATCCCATGCAGCTGCAGCCAATCCATGAAATTCTCCGCAGAAGCAACCTTGGTGACATGGAAACCAAACGGCAAAACCTCAAACGGGCTTTGGATGATTACTTGTTGGAGTTCAACGCCTGCCGCTGCGGACCATGCCAAAACAACGGTGAACCCATTTTGGTGGGAGACACCTGTTTCTGCCAGTGTCGACCAGGTTACGGAGGCCCTGCCTGTGAGCAGACTAAGCGCCGAGGTAAGAACCTGGTGTGTACACACAGCATAGGAGGGCAAAAAGCAGCAAAGGGACAGGGTTTTCTCCACCACATTGTTAACTGACAGCTCTTTACACCCATGCATGAACCAAGCCTTTGTTTCTCTATCATTTCTGTTTCTACGCTATCCTAAGCAGCCCTGCAAGAGATTTGTATTAGCAGCTCAGATGATTATTATCAACAATTTAGTGGAAATGAGGAGGTGTTTAATAGCTGGAGACTTATTGACACATTGCAAAGAGCTGAGGTGGGGTGCAGTGTGGCAGCAGCCTGGCAAAGCCCAGCTGCCCACATTTCCCACCAAGGGCTGGGCTCTGCTTGCCTGCAGTGCTCTATGGACACAGCTCATTACTGCAAATGAGATCCTCATCTGGTCCTTACTGACTGGCATGTCATGTTCCCCTGGAGGGAATCCCTGTGGCATCCCCCTAAAGATGACTGCTGCAAGGGTGAAAGCACAGACCTCAACAGGCAGGGAGGAAAGGGAGGCTGAAAGAGTCAGGCTAAGCAGCAGGGAAGTGGTGCTCCAGCAATGCCCACCAAAACAGCTGTTTTAGTGAAAAAAATGCCACATTGCCAAATTCAGTGGCCTCCATGGGAAACACTGTAACCAGGAAAGTATCTATTTTGAGGGAGAAAAAAATATGGTTTTCCAAAGTGACAGGCTTTTATTTATGTTTTCTTTATTACTTTATATGCTATCCTAAAAAATTAAATGGGTGGCAAAAAAAGTGAGTCTTGGAATAAGTTTTTTTTAAATTAAAAAAAGTCACAGCTCTTTCTGGATATTTTTGTCCTGATTTGTGATGACGAAAAAAAAAAATGATCCAAATCTCAGTACATGAAGCTGGCAGAAAAATCTATCTTCAGAGCAGTTCCACCAGGCAGAGCTCCAGGCCTTCCACCATGTGCTCATAACTAGGATCTTGCCACTGGAAAATCAAAGCTGTGATGAGATAAGGAGTTAGGGCAGAGCTGGATAGAAAGTTTACGAAGCTGAACTCAAAAGCACTGCTTCAGTGACTGAAATGGGGGTTTCTTTAAAAATCTCAGGTTGAGTTGTCTCCAAATCCAAGGAATCTGCCTTAGAGGACAAGGTTTGAAAGCTCAGGACCTGGACCCAAAGCAGCCCACCAAACTGGCCAGTCCCTGAGCTACCTGCTTTTAGCAAATATTGGGTACAGACACACTTCCAGCTCATAGACAATTTCTAGTTCTATATTTTTACTTCCAAAACTCATTTAGGATCAAACCCAGGTTTTTTTTTTAAAGCACAATGTTGCAGCAGACTGGAAACTCAGCTTCCCACCCTGCACTAAGTAAGAGTGCACATATCTGTTTTTGCTGTCTGGATTAATAAAGTGCCCAAGCCAGGCATGAAGGCCAGTTGAGTAAATAAAAAATGACAGTAAATGACAGCCATCAAGCATTCCCATCATTCAGGAGCACCACCATAATCCATAGTATCAAACACTCCTGACAACTCAGTCTGTACTGTAATGGAAAAGTTTTGAAATGACCCATCCCCAAACGGATGGCCAGAGTTTTCAGAACACCCCCATGATGTTAGGAGACTTCTGTCCCTCTGCCTTGGTCTGAGGTGAGAATGTTAGCGCCCAGAGAGCTATCAGCTGCCCTTTGGGAAAGGAAAGCCAAGCTGCAGCCTTTCATATGAGCAGAGAATAAAAGGAAACAGCGTGTCTGGAGAAGGAGATGCTGCTTGGTCTCCCATTTGAAAGCACCTTGATCTCTACAGCCTTCTGTGGACCGGGGTGGATCAGGGAGTCCCTCTTGCAGCAGAGGTTGCACTCAGAGCTGAAATCATGAAACCGCTGGGGGAATTCAGCTCAATCTTCCTCCTCTGGTCCCACCCAAAATATGCTGCTGCAGTCAGACTATATGTAGCACTTCCGACTGAGTACTTTTTTCTTTCTTTTTTTTTTTTTTAATGCGTTTACAGGCAGTGAGACCAATGGGCGCTGGAGCTGCTGGTCACAGTGGGGTCCCTGCCAGTCAGGCACAGCTCGACGCAGCCGGCAGTGCAACAACCCAGCCCCACAGGGTGGTGGGGAGCCCTGCGTGGGGAGGGATGTGCAGAGCAAGTCCTGCTGAAAGCCCACCGGACAGCATCGCTCCCCACAGGCACGTGGTTGACAGCGGTTTACAGTCTGTGCTGGGCTATAAATACAGGCATAATCCTCCAATGGAATTACGCTGGCAAGAAATAATTGTCAACTACTCCATCTCTCTATGTATGGAGACATTGGATTTGCTGTATAAAACCAGACCAATTGCTCAGGTTGACTGAACGCGTGTCTGGCTGCCCTCTCGCCCCACAAGATGTGATGGGAGCCCCACCAGTTCACAACAGCAAGGCTGCACTACAGGAGATGCTGGAGAACCCACATGGGTGGCTTTGCTGATACAACATGTCATGAAATAAATTTAATAAAAGTGTTTACATAAGTAAGCTTGACTCGCAGAAATTTTTATATTTGCTTTTGGAAAACACATTAAAAGCTCATGATCCTTGCATTTTTGTGCAGTTGGTATTGACATATGTACCATGAAATTTTTATAAGTTAGCGCTGTCAGATTTTTAAGTCCAGCATATTGGCCATGGCTGCATTTGCAGCAAAGCCATATGCTGCTCTGTATGGGAAGCAGCTTAAGCCTAAAGACGCCAAAGCATCATTGTATAATGTGAACCCAAACTGACGAAGAATCTGAAATAAATAAATAAAGCAATAAATAAAGAGGCTTGAACAAGACCATTCGGCAGAGGATGTTCACACACAAGCAAAGGCTACTCTTCTTTAAGATCAGTGATGAATTGACTATTAGCACACAGGCATTTTATCTCCCAGGCACCCAGAGTTGGAGAAGATGCTAACAGGCTGCTTGATTTAAGGGGCTTTTTTGAATGTAAGACGTAAATCTCGGCACAAGAATACACACAGTATTGAACTGCATCCAGAGACTGCGGTGAGAGCCTGCAGCTCCCTCTTCTTAATGAACTGCCACAAAAACCTGGGGTGGATGGGAGTCCAATGGCACTTCATTTAATTGTGCTTTTCATTACAAGGAAAGAAGACAAAAAAAAAGCCATGAGAAGGAATCAGGCATTATGACAACCAACAACAGCAACAAAACCTCAAAGCACAAAGGAGCACTTCTATATACATTTGAATGGAAAGAGAGAACAGAAAGGAATCATGGTTCAGTGAAAGAAATTGCCCATCTATAGCTCTGATTCTTGGAAAGGCTTGATTTTCAAGCACATCAGTGGTGATTTAGAGTCTGACTCTTAGCTGATGTAAATCAGTGTCTCTCCTTCACCGCAGCTGATTTATGCTACCTGAAGATCTGGCCCCGTATTTTATTTGATGTGCATGTTTGCCAAAGGACAATTTTTTCACCACTTCTCTTCTGCTTGAAAATGAAACTATACACTGGGCTTGTATACCAAAACAATAAACCATGTTGTCTTTAACACCGAGATGTAACTCTTCTGTGAAAAATCACTATAATGAGTGGTAAAGTTGTGGCCGTTTTGTCAACTTTGCTCTTCCAGGTAAAGGTGATATTCATCCAGACACAGGTTTCCTCCCGAAGGCTTGAATCTAATGTCTTATGTATTGGGAAAATGCTGATCACAGGTATCACCATGATTAAGAAGCCTCAGAGGAACGTGAAATGTAGGATCCAAACAAGTTTTCTCATCAATGGTTTTATCAATACTGTTTGGCATTGAGCTGGCAGGATACGTAGAAACATGAGACAGTACTCTCACACCAAAGATTGTTTTGCTCCTAGGTGATTCTTACCTTTACATCAACTGTTTAGAACTCAGAAAAATGCCTGAAAGTAAATGAATATAAAGTCACCTTAGTTAGAAAGCCAAGTACACTTCTTTTGTGACCAGAGGGAAGAAATTAATGAAGAGAAAGATTGGATGCCTTGGAGGCTGGGGAGGGATGAGGCCTGCAGGAAGGCAATTTCCATCCTCAGCTTTCCGAGATGTTTCTAGAAGGGTGATCACAGGCTGGAGAACCAGAGGAAAAAAAAAAAATCTAAGTGATTAAAAAAACCACATGTGAAATACAACCAAGAAGCCCACATAAAGAAGTGCAAAATCTGGGATTTACCCGCAGTTTTTCATTCTCCACTTTGAATACCGTGGTGTTGAAATATAGAGATGAAAGTGAGGACACGTGCTGGGCAGAGTTCACCACTGACCTCGCAACCCAAGGCAATGAAATACAAACCCAAGTATTTCCTTCGAATACCAAAAGCAGCCTGGTAGCAGCCCCTCTCCTCCCATTGCAGTCCCCTGTGCATCCAGGGCTCAGACACCTGCACAGCTGAAACGTAGGAGCAGTGAAGCTGAAGTCAAAAGAAAAGAAGAAGCTGGAAAAAAAATTATGAGCAATTACACATTTACAATGCCAGTCAAAGAAGCTAATATATCTCATGCTGAAGTGTCCAGCATGAGAGTTGTGCTAAATGAGATAAGCTGCGAAAATGAATGTTTCTTACTTAAATTAAAAGCTTAGAGGGTACAGTAAAACACTGCAGTTCCACCCTGCTTTTAATGAATGGATTTTCTCTTCTTGCACACTGACATACATTTGATATAGTTATTTATCCTATATATTTCTTGCAGCATATTTCCCGGGAGACCTTGTTTATCTCGCTCATAAGTACATGATGGATGTATGGTGCTTTGGATAAATGGTATCACAATCAGATATTTTTATGGATATAGGCAAACTGGGTTATTAACAAAGGAAGGGCAGAGAGGAACCAGTACGCAAAAGAAAATAGCAAATGATTGATGACAATACACCTGAGGTTGCAAGGTGCAGACTCCAGATAACCAGCTAACAGAAGAGTAGATAAGGGCAGTGCTTGAGACAGTGCTGTTTTCTACCTCAGGGTCAATGTCACGCTGACTATCCACACACCTTCCTCCCTCTGAGCCTGCAATTTTAGAGCAGGCAACAATTCCCCAGCAGGACCAGCTCAAAAATTATTGCCTTCCTTTTTATATAGTGTAAGGCAGAGGCACCAAAAGAGACAAACCAGTTAATTCTACCCCAAAAAACCTCAAACAAAAGAAAGGCCAGATTCTGGAGAGTTTGGGGAGGGACCGGCACTTGTTGTGCTGCTCTGTCATGTGCAACACGGTGGAACTCTTAGTGCTGCATTACAAATAAATAAAAACTATGTGTTCATAACAGTAATAATTACTGTCTTTCTCCCTAGTTTTGTTGATTTACAGAAGCAGAGGGGTGTTAAAACAAGATATAAAAGCAAGACAAATTTGCAGGCATAATTTGACCTGAAATCTGGCAGTTGTCTTGGGTGCTCCCTGGGCTCTTCAGCTATCAAGTTACAAGCACTAGGAGTTGGAAATCTGGGGACTGTTAACACCTCCATATTGACTTACTGGGTTCCTTTCAACAAAATCTCTCTCTGGGAGAGAACCTGAGGAGGAACAATTATATACATCTAATAACAGGAGAAACAAGAGCATGGTAAAGTCATTGAGCAATACTACAGATACAACAGGGTTTGCAAGACCCCAGCCACAGCCTAGACCATGTTCCAGCCTCACAGATAAATGTAAGGTGTCTACAAGACAGGAAAAGACAGGGAACAAGTGAATCCAGGCTGGAAACCAATCTGATTTACCCATTCCTGATGGAGATGTTAGGAGCTGCAGGAGTCAAGTTGGTTTTGTCCTGGGAAAGTTGGATATGACAACTACAACTTACCTAAAATCCTCTTTTGGGAGCTTCCTAAGCCATGCTGACCAGATTCAGCACACACTGCAGTAGTAAAGTCTTCAAGCAAGGAGTGGAGACAATACAGCTACTCCACGTTTACTGAAGTGGGCTTCTTTTTCACAATGAAACTGCTTGTGAAAATACAAAACAGGGCATAGTAAAGCCCATTGAGATAAGTGTCTTAACAGCAGAAATGGGTTAGAGCAGCACAATCGGTGCTGAATGTGCAGGCAACCTGCCTGCAAGCCTTCCCAAGTTTTTTATGTGGGTTATTAACATAAACTTACATAGAAAGTGGAAGTTAGAAACACTAGCAAAAGATAGTACCAAAATTTAATGTATGCTAAAATGAAACAATAAAAGTTTCTGCACAGTATTTTTTATTACTCTCCAGGTGATAATACATCATTAGCTAGATGAATTAAAGCACAAAATCACAAGGACAAGATAAAGTTATGTCCTTTATGGGAGGCTTCTAAGCCTGTAGGCCCAATATTCAACGACTACGGAGATCATACTACAGTTAGACTACCCTGCTGATCTTGAAGATTGTAAAGATCTCTCTTCCTCCAAAAAGTCCCTCAAATTTCCAAATCCAGGCACTGCCACTTCAAAAAATCTGAGCTTTTCTGATCTGGGAACAACAGTCAAAATTCAGGTTGCTACTTTCGGCTTTGCTTGCTGCCTATGTGTCAGAGTGTTTTCTCCAGCTTGATGACCAGGAAAAGTGGTCAAATTTACAAAGCCACTTAACTTATCTGAGAAAGTTCCTTAATCAGATTACATCAATGCTCTGCAAGATGGGTAGGTGGCTGCACTGCAGTATGTGTCCTCACAGGCACCCACGTTCTATGATTACAGTCCTCTGCTGCAGAGGTCCTACAGGGTCCCTTTACAAAGCTTTGAAGAATATCTTACTTCACATAGCAGTGACCGCTTTGACCATGACCCAAAATGAACCTCTTTGCAAATTTCTATCATACAAAAGATATCACAGTTACACAGTGGATAACAGAAATGTTTTGGTTTGGCAGCTCAATTATGAAGCCCATAATGAGTACGGAGCACTCTTCTTTTACATATGCAATGTGCTCTTCTTTTCTTAAAGCTGTCACAGAAACCTTGTCAATAAGTGTGGAGGCGGCATGAGGGCTACAACTAAATGCATGTTCCATTGTTCAGATGTCAGAGAGCCTGAGCTGTTCTTACAAGAATTACATTTAGACAACGTCAGTCTGAAAGGAGAGAAACTGGCAATACCAACGCATCAACACCAGCACTGTTAAAAACCCTGGAAGAGTATTTGACCTTGCAGATATTAGAAGACTCACACCACTTCTGAATAACTTTGCACTGGTGGAATTGTTTTCCTGGAGCAAAGCTATCACTGGTTATTTTACAGCATGAATGTCTTTGCAAAAATCACTAACCACCAACAAAGCTGTAAGGAGGCAAGTCCCTGGAATGATCCTGATCAGGTCAGTTATGAAACAATGCACAATATTCCTCTTTTGTTTGACCTGGATTGTGATGCACAGCTCCAGGGATCATAACAAAGGGCAAACCATTCATTTTGCTTTGGCTCCATCTCAGATGTCCTAACCTGAGTGGATGAGCAAAGCTACTGCTGAAATGCAGATTTTCGCAGAATCAAACTAATGAACCAGAGCCCACTTGGGTCAGAGGCAACTACTAAGTGCTAAAGACCTCGGGAGATGTGCAAAGATGTTTGTTTCAAGATGTTTCATTTACTCTGCTCATGACAAAGGGTTACAGAAAAGCTGGCTGCTGTCCTTCTCCAGTGGAGGATCCTGGAGTTACAATCTCTAATCAGAGTGCAGGAGGTTCAGCCTCCCCTGCAAGTGCAGCCATCTCTCCTGCCTTCCAGTATCCCCAAACAGCTGAAGGAGCAGCAGCTGCTTTACAACTCCCCAACCTAGTAGCATCCTTCTGCCCTTCCTTCTCCTTCCCAAGAAACCAGAGCACTGAGTGTATCTGAGCATACCCAGATGTATTCAATACTCTCAGCATCTCTGTTCTGCTTCAGAAATGCACAGGAGGAAGCTCATTGCTGCAGTAGGAATACCACTGCTCTACAGTCTAACAATGCTTTGGTGTCACCAGACTCTTCTTCACAATTCAATATTTGCTCCTTCAAGACAATATCTAATACAACAGACAATTTAAGCTAAATAAAATAAATTGGGAAACTGGGATAATGAGGTACAGCAGTTTTAAATGTCACACTAGATAATATTGTGCTCATTGAGACTTAGACTTTAATATGCTGTGTTTTGCTCCACATACCACAGCTGTCTTCACAGAAGCTGCATATTAGCAACACATTCTGGTGCACATAAGATCAAACGGTCTTTTCTTATCTGAAAGGAACCTTCAAAAATGAGACAGTAAAATTTAAAATCATACAGCTACTAAATAACACTGGAAGCTTGTTTCAATTAGCCCATTGCAATAAAGACAGAGAAAAGTAAAAATATTAAGAATAGTAAGCACATTCAAACCCACGGGACAACTGCAAAGCACACCCAAAGGTGCGATTCATAGTGCACACTCAGCTCCCATTGCCTTCTGAAATATTTCCAACTTGGATGAGACTCATAAGAAGACTTTGGCCAACTTATCAAGCCGGTCAGGTAAAAACTTCCCACTTAGTTTGCAAACTGCTCATAAGTTTTGTGTAAGTTCCTAATGATTCCCTCTAGCAAGTAACTGTCTCAGCATCTGGCCCTGAGCACGATGAACCACTATTTTGCGGTGCAGGGTTGTTGCACTGTCTTCTCCTTGTTTGTTGACCTCCTGAACATGGAGACCAGCTGGCCCAGCATCCCCAGTTTCCATTAATAGCAGCATCTGAAAAAAACCCAAAGCCAGAAAGGACAATAAAGCCCCTCTTTCCATGGGAAGAGCTGTCAGCTTCCATGAATCATACCTAAATACAAACAGCTCTGTCCCTGTCCACACCACTAACAATATTATCATTAACAATAAGTGATTGTTTTAAAGATGTTAATTCTCTGTTCAGCATTTCTGGTGTTTGTTCAAACTACACTTTATGCAGCAAGGACAATGGAAAAACAAAAAATCAATCAGCTCTGTATTTGCATGTAGGGCATTTCTGTCTCTGATGTAGTCCAAGCCTAGGGAAGAAAAACAGCAACTAAACTTATGTCAGCCACATTTTGAGGTGCTAGGGGAAATGTTCATGTTCTTCTTCAATGAACAACCACTTGAATATTCAGTTTTCTATCCATTGCTGTTCCTATTACACTGTTTCTTCTGGACTCTGAGCATGTGAGTGACATGAATTCAAAATCCTGAGAATCACGGACCTGAACACGGAGGCAATACATAAAAGGAGGAAAGGGGAGTGAGAAAGGAAGTTACATGTTGACAAGTGAATGCATGTGAGTGTTTGGGAGGGTTGGATGTGATTACATGTGTGCTAAGCAGACTGGAACAAGGTGTAAGCGACTCCACAGTTTAAAGCTCCATGGACTTGCTTAGAAACATCTACAAAATTGACCCTCTGCTTGGTGAAATCTTGGCTTAAAATGCATTTCAGCCTGGCTTAGGACACAGTCATGCAGAATGAGAACTGAATAAAAGACTGTAAACAAAGCACAATGATAAATGCAGTGCATCAAATAATGGGATGGTGCCAGAGCTCTGTTTGCCTGAGATCTGGTATTACTTAGTATTTAAATTAATGAGCTGAAAGAAATAAACAAAACGTTTAAATTCACAGATCATCCTCAACTAGAAGGAGTTAAGAACATCAGTCAGGAGACAGCAGTGATATAAAGTGACCAAGAAGCTTTAGTAAATGCTTCAAAACAACATAATAAGATTTTAAGATTAAAATGTGTGGTAGCATATCTGAGGGGAAACCAGTTTGCAACATACTGGCTGTATTAAACAGAAAAGAATAGAAACCAGAGCTGTTGGAGAAGACGTAAGGCTTGTCACGGATTGCAAATTAGGTGAGAATTCATATTTTGATACAATAGCAAGGTGTGTTTATGCAGCTTTGGATTGCAAGAGTAAAATCCCCTCCTCATGAGTGCAAAGAAATTTAGAAGAGGGGAGGCAAAGTATATCCTGCACTTTGCAAGACCCTAACCCCTTGTGCATCCTGCACTTTGCAGGACCCTACCTCCTTGTGCATGGGACCCTAACCCTTGTGCGCTCCTTGCGCCGGGAAGAGTGGGGACAGCCAGCACTGGGCATTACTCCCCATCTATCAGCCAACATCCCTGGACACTCCTACTGCGGGAACTGTCTCCTTGGGCTTGCGGTCCCTCTTACCTTTCCTCTTGCTGATCTCACAGGCAGTGCCACTGTAGCCAAGGGGACAAAGGCATTCACACTTGGTTCCTGGAAGTAAGCAGAGATGGTGGGATTAGAGACTTGGAGACACGTTTGCCTGCAGACACACATTTCTTTTCAGTGCTTCATCTTCTGTGAGGAAGGGACAGCTAGTGAAGTGAGATCAGCGTTTTTCTCCTATGGTGAAAGTATGAAACAGCAATAAAACAGGAGAGCTGTGACTACCCTGCTACCTCTCTCACCTCCCCAGTCCCTTGCTCCTGCTGCTTCTCAACTTCAGCTACATTACTGCAGTAATTCAGCAACCAAGGGAACCCTTGCTCCTTTCTGAAAGAGGTATCTTGGTAGAGCAAACTGCAGCATCAGGAATGAGCACAGCTCCTGGGACAGGAGCATCCTAGCTAAGATTTTGTGCCAGAGGAAAAGCCCATGTAACCCCATGCGAGTTGCCCAGGACTGCAGTGTGCATCTCGGGGCAGGAACCAGGAAGAGATCTCCCACTTAGGAAAATAATGGTAATTTAAAACCTCTTGTTGAGAAGATTCTAAATGAAATACCAACCTGACTCAGCTTCTAAAAAGTTATTTAAACAAGGGTAATCATGAGACGAACTCCTTAAATGCTACAATCAACTAGCTGGTACCTGAAGGGATTGTTTCTGCATTAGGTACATTTAGAGGATAATGATTCTCATCAGGACTTGCGCAGATGCAGATTTGAATTGGGCACTTGACAAAATGGTCCCTTTGTTAGAAGCTCTCATCACATCATATATCTCTGTTTAGACAGTGCAGTTTTCATTCGATTTGATCACTTTTCCCCTTCATTTTTTAAATCACAGCCTGCTTACAAAGGAGGACAGCTTCTCTTAGAAATGGGAGGAGGTGACAGTGATAACTCTGCTTGGCACTTATATGGTGCTTTTCATCTTCAAAACACTTTTACAAACACTAATTAATGCTGAGACAGTAGTCACTTCTCTAGGAGGAGGACGGAAGCAATCTTAAAAGCAAAGGAAGAGACTTAAGGATGTCAAGGTTTTTTTAAATACATAAACAAGACGGAATAAATTCTTCCACAAAAAGGATACAGATGGATACAAAAGGATACAAAAAAGGATACACTCCCTTGACTTTGCTGTCTTTACTTACCCATGGCACTCTACAAATAGACCAGTTTAAAAAATATATTTCATTACCTGAAAGACAAATGACAGGAGACACTAAAGAGCAGATTACTCGCTAAACTTCCCTGCTCCCCACAGATTCCCAGCTCATTTCGTTTAGAAGACAGAGAAGAGGTGCAAAATCCTTCTACCTTGCAGAAAGGGGATCCCATTGTTGTGGCACGGAGCACAGCGACAAGAACTGGTCTCCAGCAGAAACTCATCAAGAGCCCGTCGCAGATTTTCTTTTATTGCCATTGCATTAGCAAAATCTGTTGGACCCACCAGCAGATACAGAGGCTCTGCCTAAAGGGAGGGAAGAAACTGCATTAGTTTCCAAGTTCAAGATGATGTGAGCATTGCAGGGCTCCATGGGAGCACAGCTGGACAGGAAAATTAAAGCCTTGTGGTACAGGCTCCACATTTCCCATTAGCATTGCCTTAAACCTCATGAACAACAAGGTAGTGATGCCAGGAATACTTAAGAGGGATCCTTCCCTAGGTTTACAACACCAAAGCAGTTGCAAATGCGTAACAAAATACCACAGCCATATAGCTGAGAAATGGACAAAGTTTCATGGAAGTTTCATTAAATCCTTTCTAATGCATTTTCCTATTATTGACATTTTAAGACCAGATTTGCTCGTTTCCTGAGGGCTCTGTTACTCTGATTGAGAAAGGATCCCCAAAACCCACCCACAAAAATCTCCTTCCCTCCCTGGAGAGCCACACAGCACAGCCAGAGGCATGTGGTCACAGACATTTGCGTCTCCACGTTCAGCTTGACCACTTCTGCATTTCAAGGCTAATTTCTATCTTTATGAAGCCAAGAAGGGGTTTTGCTGCCTTCAGAAGAGAAAAGATCATCATCCTCATCTGCAAACACCACAGATGGGGTTGGTGGGAGAAGATAAGGGAGTGAAGAAAACGGTGAATGTGCAGTAGGGATCAAGGAGACTTTGGCCTGCTCATTTATTTTTTTTCTGAAAACATAAGAAAGTAAAAGTTCAGTCTTAATACTGCCAGTCACCCACTAATGCCAGTGGGATGATATCGGCATGTGTCATCAGAGAATCCATCCCAAATTCCCACCCTTGCTATAGAGATGCCTGCCATAAAGGCCACGGCAATACAGTAAGCATGAAAGATCACCCTACTGCTAACACAGGCTCTAGCTACAAGAAATAGAAGTATGCTTCAATAAAAAAAAAATGCTAATTTCCTGCTGCTTTACATCCACACTTCATCAATTACCTGTGATTCATATTTTGCTTTTTGAATTCAGATTATATAAATGAGGAAATACACTAAGAGTGACCTGCCAAGTCCCTTCAGCAGAAGATTTATGAACTGATTTGCTTTACTTTTCCCTAACTAAGCATTCTTGGGCTGATATTTAGTCACACTCTGCTGGTACTTTTGATCTTCAAGCCCCACAGGGATATTGGTATGGAAATGAAGGATTATAGATACCAAATCCAAATTACATCCGCCTGGGGTTTTTCACTGGGCAGCCTGGTCACTAATGCCAGGCAAGACAAAGAACATTGCAGTTTCTTGTGGGAGCATTTTCTGTATGTGGGATCTAGTGGGGAGGGTTGCATTGATGTTGTTTCCTGCCCAGAGACCTCCCAGCGCATTTCTGGAAGGTCTATTCACAGCACACCAGGGGCTTGGGAAAGCCGTCTCTGCTGAGCAAGCATCAGACAGGCACTGGCTGTACTTCCAAACTGATTTTTGCTTTGCTTCATATTTTTTGGAAATTATCTTTAAAAAAAAAAACCTCAGAATTTTCAATGATAAACAAACACCTTTTACAAATATAAATATCTTTTGCCTAAAATTAAATTTTACCATGCAAAACAATTATTCAATAATAAAATCAACTTCTACCACCACCAGTTAAAATTCCTATTTAAAAGGACACTCTCTTGTGCCTTTGTACTTTTCCCTCAGAATGAACTTACTTGGACCTTAAAAATGATGATGCAGAACTGCTATATACTTCTGCTTGCTTTCTACTTTTATAGTGCCTTCCAGTTCTGAAACTCTTTGGGATCAAAAACCTTAACTCTTCAAAATCTAACTCAAACGTTTAAGGTCTAGCTCTGCTGCACAAACAGCCAGGCATACATGGTGAACCACCTGACCTTCTGAACCAGAGAGAATTATTACTAAATAACCACTGGTGCTTATGGAAGACAGGAGAAATTGCAAGAAAAAAAAGAAGTTATTGTAAAATAAATGCTGCCAGACCTATTTTTGATAAGCGAGACATTGGTAAAGCAGAAGCCTGACCTGTTTAATTCATGTACTTTCAGCCATGCAACTCTTTTTAACACATCACGCCTTCGACCTTCTGAATACCCATTGCACAATACAGGTCTATTATTTGCACTAGAAATTTCCCTGTGTGGTTTCATTTTGTTTAAATTCAGTTTATTTAAACACAGAGTTCTCCAAGGCATTCAGCTAAGTGAGGCTGAATGAAGAGATGGATAAGGTACCTTTAGCTTTATGATTTCAGGGTTGTACTGCACAGCATCTCCCCACTCCTGCATGAGTGCAGCCGTTGGCAGGTCTTTGTAAGCCAATGTGGTAATGTGTTCACTTGCTCCACCACGAACAAGGACGATGAAATCTTCCACAAACTGTTTTTCAGAGGTGCTGTCTGCAAAAATGCATTCAGAAAGTGGCTGGCTCTGTTCAGGTATGTCTTTTTGGATTGCAGATGAGATATAAGCTCACAGCAAAACACCCCTGTATACGACCCATCCCACTGAGAGAGGAACGGAAAAAGGCTACAAGTGTTTCACACCTGAAGCCTGAGTTTCCGTGCTGTGTGTCCTATGCCGCTCCTGCTCCCACGCAGCAACACTACAATCCTCCTCTCCTGCACCCTACCTATATCTCTCCTCCCAAATTTCTTCCCTGTAAGAAGAAATAAGCTTGTAGGTCCTTCCACAGCCTGAACTCCTCACCACCACAAACATTGCCCGTTTGCTTCTGCATATCTTCAGATACCCCCTCCTCCCACTGCACACCCCCACTTTCCCAAATGTCCCCCGAGGCTCCCATAACACCACTACCTCCCTGCCTTCCTCATTTGGGAGGTGGGTGGATTGGTAACACAGAACCAGCCAGACAGGTAACAGTCGATCTGTCCCTGTTTCCCTAGAACACTGAGCAAATATTTCTTCTCTAACCAGCAAGGAAAACCTTGCAAAAAAACCCCAAGCTTTGAGATATCTACATCTCTGCTAAGCTTAGCTGAGGTTACCCAACAGAATCAAAAGTACCTGCGAGGAAGTGGGGGAAAATTTCAGGCAAGTATGATCACGAAATCTTCTCTTCACTATAACAAAGGCTAGAAATTCAATGGCAGAATTGTTCCATGCTTACCTCCAATCTCTTTCAAAAGGGATTTACAGCCAGCTTCAGTTATTCCAAGCCTCACAGAAATACTTGCATCGATGTTAAAACCATGCTGTGCACATTTCTGGACATCGCTCAAAGAATAACCTTAAATACAAACCAAAAAAATTGTAGTGTTTTAATACAACTGTTGGATGTTTTATGTCCATATACACAGAAAATGTGAATTGATAAATATTTTTCCTTTGGGGGAAAAAAGGAAATAAGAAGCAGCCTTTTTCTGGATATTTAACAGATCTATGTGAAATGAAACTGTATCACGGGCTACATCAAAAGCAATGTAGCCAGTTGGTGGAGAAAGGTGATTCTACCCCTCTACTCTGCTCTCGTGAGACCCTGCCTGGAGGATCGTGTCCAGTTCTGGAATCCCCAACATAAGAAGGATATGGAGCTGTTGGAACGGGTTCAGAGTAGGTCTACAAAGATGATCAGAGGGCTGGAGCAGGTCTGCTATGACAATGGGCTGAGAGAGTGGGGATTGTTCAGCCTGGAGAAGAGGAGGCTGCCGGAAGAACTTATAGCGACCTTCCAGTACCTGAAGGGGCTACAGGAAAGCTGGGGAGGGACTTTTTACAAGTGTATGTAGTGATAGGACGAGGCGGAATGGCTTTAAATTGGAAAGTGGAAGATTTAGACTAGACATTAGGAAGAAATTCTTCACAATGAGGGTGGTGAGCCACAGGTTGCCCAGGGAAGTTGTGGCTGCCCCATCCCTGGAAGTGCTCAAGGCCAGGTTGGATGGGCCTTGGGCACCCTGATCTAGTGGGATGTCCCTGCTCACGGCAGGGAGGTTGGAACTAGATGGTCTTTAAGGTCCCTTCCAACCCAAAGCATTCTATGAGTCTATGATTGTTTTTCTTTCTCTGCTGCAATCTCCCATGTTTCCCTGAAATTTTTAGTCTTTTAGTTAAACCCTTTTCTTAATGATACAAATATTTACATGAGCTTGCAATGCAAGGTATCACTCTATGGCTGTTCTGTTCTTATGCTTTTCTCACACATCTAATATTGGCCATTTTCTATGTCAGAAAAGAGGATGCAGTGGGCTTTGGGTTGATGCAGGATAGCCCAAATAATGTCTGTAGTCGATACACACTTGAAGGCATGAACAACTATTTTATGATATCCTTGTCCAGCACCTGGCACAATCCAGACCTGGCAGTCTACTGCTGTCTTTCCCACAGAAAGCAGCAAATCATGAACTGCAGACACATTTGGTGTACTGGATTATATGTGAGAGAAGTGAAAGCTCCAACCATGTGACAGAGCCCGTGCTACTAAATCTGCAAAAGAAGACTTGATTTCCAGCACAGACAGTACAAACAGAATGATGGATTTGAAGGGAAAAACCTGAATTCTCAGACTGGACCTACCAAATCCCAATACTTACAGCCCAGCTCAGTACTGGGGATAGTGTGAAAATGCTGGTACTACTGCTGGATGCTGATCTAGGACAGGTAGTATTTTGATGCAAACAATAATACAGATTAGTTCAAATAAATGTGGCTTGTGATGGGCCACACCAACAGCTGAGAAATTGGGCAGTGTTTGTTTTTTGAATATCTGAATCTAAGTTCTGCCCCTCTGGGCTGTATTTGACTACAGGATAAGCAAATTCCTAGGGAGCAGAAGAGCAAACAGACGGAGCATCACACACAGCAGAGTCCACTAAATGCTTTCGCAAATAGACAGCAAAGGCAGTTACTCACTCCCATGCCAATGAATACATAAAAGAGTCCAGCTATTGATTAATGTCACATGGCTTGCTCCATCCTACACAACAATCATCATTTCTTGCAAAAAAGGAAGTCAGAGTCAAAGAGCAAGAGCAATGTCAGGCGTAACAGTCACCCACAAAATTATTTACAGTTTCCTACATGCAGGAAAAGCTCTTGAGGCTAAAGGTGTTCCAAAACTGTCATTTGAAAGGCAAAGGAAAAACGAACTTCGGTGAAAATTTTGAAAGAAAACAAAAATGTTAAGCTACATCATCCTCATTCATCTCAACATCCTGTCAGCCTCCAAAACATGTTGTCTAAAATACTTGCTACGAGGCCCCTTTTTTATAGGCACCCATAGTTTAAGAACTAGATGAAGCCCATGATGCTGAGTGTGCTTTGAGAATCAGGCTCTTTATTCACTGCCATAAAGCACTTCTACTCCCATATTTCCTGCAGGCTTTCTTTGAGATGATGTTGACTTCTTCCACCACCTTCCTTTTCTGATCTCAGACCCGAACCATCACTGGGTAACTGCAGAGACGTTTTCCCACCAAAAGTCTAGCCCCAAAGCTTTTTCACAATCATCAGGTGCACGTACCTGCCTTTTGGAGCTCATTGCTGTTCAGGACTAAAGTATACTCATAGATGCCACCAACAGTAGCTTCCGTGACGTAATGGGTCCCATAGTCTCTGTAGAGCTCTCTGTACTCCCCGTAGCTGTACTCTGATGGGAGTTGATGGAGTCTCTGGAGGAACTCATAATGCAGCATCAGGGCTCGGGGCTTCAGCTTATAAACAGCAACGGCCAGCTCAGAACGGGCATGAATGAATTTGCTGGACTACATGAAATGCAGGAACACAAGAGAATCCAGAAGAAGTGAGGGATGCCATTCTTGTGACAACATGTAGTTACTTGCTATTAAACAATTAATGCTGAACAGGATTTATCAATTTAAGTTTCCAACTGGGAATCTTTTAGTTTAGCAAAGCCAGAACTTTTAGTGATAAAGTCGCTGAAAATCAGGATTCTGGTTGGTATTAGAAAGGCATGAAGGAAGAAGGAGAGGAAGATTAGGTGATGGCTCAGGCCATGACTAGGACATCAGGAAAAGCAGGCTCCAGGCGCTGCTCTGACAGACCCAGGATGCAAGGACACAGGCAGCATCCCACAAGACTGCTCTGCCCCTAATAATGTTGAATAGCCTTCATTTCTCACAAGCTCTTCCCTAAAAAATTCTGACATCTGAAATCACGATGCTTTATATATGAAATGTTTAATTCTCTGGCTGACCCAAACTAATATTTATTTTCCACAGAATATGCCATTAACAAAACTCAAAGGACAGAAGAAAACACAAACATACTTACTATATGTCTCTATAGATACATGTACCTCAATACATACTATATCTCCCCTTTCTGGCACAGAATTTAGTAGCAGAAAAGGTCTTTTGTCATGTTCAAAGGACTTAGTGTCCAGTTGTTTGGACCAGCCAGACAAACACACAAGAGTGGGTTCAATGTAAAACCCTGTAGCTTCAATAACAAAACAAAGACGCAGGATTGGGCTTCTTTATGGATATCCATTGCAAATGCTTCTCATATACCTCTGATCTTGCCATGGGAAATGCCTCTTTGCAGGAAGCAAATGCAAGTTTAATAGCAAAAAGGAATACTCCGCCATTCCCCAGTGCACTTTTTAATGACAGGAGACATAGATCAGTGGTATCATTAAAACATTGACAAGAGCTAGGTTTGTCTACAGCCATGACAGAGGGAAAAAAAGAAATCAAATGATGGTGCACACTACCTCAGACTGTATCTCATAAACAAGTCCCAGGAGTCATAGATCAAAGTATCTCCAGCCAGCTTAAAGTGTGCATCAGATCACAGCTGTGACCAAATCTCTGCAGATGAGACTGGGAAGGCTCTGCCATCCGTATTCTGTGTTGTGTGTGTGTCCTGATCTGGTGAATGATGTACTCGGCAGATAGATCACATCAGTTGAAATAAAATGGTACGTGTTAGTCTATAATTAAACCCATGGAAGGCCTGCTAGCAGTTTTCATTCTCTGTTACTGTCAAAGTCGCCCTACAGTTGAACAGCTTGGCTTCACTGTTTGCAATATCATTTACCAAATTGACAGCTCTTGCCTTGCTGAACCCACCTGAAGGAAGGATGGCCTTTCAAGTGTGAGATATTCACATCCAGACTGATTTCTGGACTGTGTGTACAGGTGCAGAAACTCCTGGAACTGCAGAAAATACTATTTGCCCTTCATTCACCCCAAATTTCTCTATTAGTCACCGTAACTCATCCGTAAGGCAGAGGGAAATCTGGGCTCTGAGGTTCGTTACCTAACCTCCAGTTCTACCTGTGCAGATTCCTTTGGGGAATTCACTGTGTTGGTTGCACCGACTCACCTCCCATCTGCCAGGCTGCTTTGGCACCAGTGGTAAGAACTTTTTACCGGCCGACAGGGCAAAGTGCGCAGCATCCCATGGCTGACGTGCAGCATGGAGACCCGGTCACGAGTGTCACTTGTGCACCTCCTACTAGCAAGTTCTGAGAGAAGGCCATTTTTTGAACCTTCTTCTTAGTTTATTTTTTTTTCAGAGACTTCACTACAAACATCCAAATGTGGATGCCCAGCAGGACACTGGACACACTGCACTCAACTGCGGCTGACTTCAGGGGTCAGGCAGTCCGGTTCCTGGCTGACAGGTGAAAGGAAAAGCCCCCAAGTGCTGTAAACACAACGGTGTTGTGGTCTTAGTAAACACTTCACCAATGCAAACTACAAAATCCAGTCAGGAGGAAAGATTTAATTTATCCTAGTAATAGCTGCTGACCCGATGAGGAGGATCAAACTGATACGCGCACACATACAGATAATGCATTAGCAGAGAATTAAGTGGAGCAGTGCTTACAGTTGAAGAAAATCTTTTCATCCTTTGAATGAACTTCTTGAACCTGTTGTCATTTGAATTGTAACCAAGTTCAAACACTCCCGGTATTTTTATGCCAAAGCTGAAGCTAGACTGCGAAGCTTTTGCCTTCAGGACACTGCTTTCATAATTTGAGTAGGAGTCATATTCAGTCATTGTAAATTCATATTTGCCTTTGGTCTAAACGGAAAGCAAAAACAACATGTTTAATTTCCTGCACTGTGATTGTATACCTGAAGCATGGGGAAGGAATACAGATACAAATATACTTGTGAATTAATGCTTGCACTTTGAAGATGAAAAGTCTTGTATAATTGCAAAGCACTATTATTATTAACACTCGTACTACAAGAATACTCGATTTACAGCAGCCAGAAAGCTACTATCTCCTCCATACTGCAAGGACCTCAGGCTTTTATTTAATATGTCAATCTTACATGAAGAAGGTGAAGTCTTGAACAAAAGTGTCAATTAAAGCATGAATTCTAAGAGGAAAAGGTTTCCTAATGGGCAACGCTCAAAAATACCTCAATATATCATCAGAAGCATTAAGGTGAACTACATAATGTGTGAAACACAGCTTTGATGCACCAAAGAAATGAGTTAGGTGCCTTTGCTTTTGGACAAAGTACACAGGGTGCTGTTACATCCCAGACTGTTGCTCAAGGGAAAGCTTTTCCAGCCCGACTCTCAAGGCGTTCTACAATTCTGCCTAAAACTAACCTCCTCATGCCCAGCGGGTGGCTGTAGGGCCCTCCTGTACAAATTGCACCAGCAACATTAGGCTCAGTTTTTGCATTAACAAGGTCCAAAGGAACATTGCTATCTACTTCAGTGCACACAGATGTTATAAGGGGACTTGTCCAAGTTCACAGAGCGCATGGGGTGTGACGGTTCGAGGTGAGGTGAGGAGGGGGGTTAGCAGAACGGCCACATTAAACTTCAAGAGGGCAGACTTTGGACTGTTCAGAAGGCTGGTTGATAAAGTCCCATGGGAGGCAGTCCTTAAGGGCAAGGGAGCCCAAGAGGGCTGGGAACTCTTCAGGAAGGAAATCCTAGCAGCGCAGGAGCAAGCTGTCCCCTTTGCTGGAAAATGAGCCCGTGGGGAAAAAAAACATCCTGGTTGAACAGAGAGATATGGGTGGGCATCAAAAAGAAGAGGAATGTCTACGAACTTTGGAAGAAGGAACAGGCATCTTGGGTGGACTACAGGGAGGAAGTTAGATCATGCAGAGGAAAAATCAGGAGGGCTAAAGCCCAACTAGAGCTCAGATTGGCCAAGTCGGTGAAGCATAATAAAAAATCTTTCTATAAATACATTAATAGTAAAAGGAGGACCAGGGAGAATATTCAGTCCTTACTGGATGCAAAGGGAACAACTATGACAAAGGATGAGGACAAGGCTGAGGTACTTAATGCCTTCTTTACCTCAGCCTTTAATAACAAGGAAAGTTGTTCCCTGTGTGTACATACCCAGGAGCTAGAGGAGCAGAACAAAGCTTCCATGATCCAAGAGGAAGCAGTTAGAGACTTGCTTGGCCAATTAGGCACTCGCAAGTCTATGGGGCCGGATGGGATACACCCAAGGATATGGAGGGAGCTGGTGGACGTGCTTGCCAAACCCCTTTCCATCATCTTCCAACAGTCCTGGCTGACTGGGGAAGTTCCACTGGACTGGAGGCTGGGTGATGTTGTGCCCAGAGAGTGGTGGTAAATGGAGTTAACCCCAGCTGGAGGCCGGTCACAAGTGGGGTTCCCCAGGGCTCAGTACTGGGTCCAGCTCTGTTCAATGTCTTTATCAATGACCTGGATGAGGGGATCAAATGCACCCTAAGTAAGTTTGCGGATGACACTAAGCTGGGTGAAAGTGTGGATCTGCTGGATGGTAGGGAGGCTCTGCAAAGGGATCTGAACAGCCTGGACCGCTGGGCTGAGACAAACAGCATGATGTTTAACAAGGCCAAATGCCGGGTCCTGCACTTGGGGCATAACAACCCTATGCAGTGCTACAGACTAGGAGAAGTCTGGCTAGAAAGCTGCCTAGAGGAGAAGGACCTGGGGGTGTTGGTTGACAGCCAACTGAACATGAGCCAGCAGTGTGCCCAGGTGGCCAAGAAGGCCAATGGCATCTCGGCTTGTATCAGAAATGGTGTGACCAGCAGGGCCAGGGAGGTTATTCTCCCTCTGTACTCAGCACTGGTGAGACTGCACCTTGAATCCTGTTTTCAGTTCTCAGCCCCTCACCACAAGAAGGATGTTGAGGCTCTGGAGTGTGTCCAGAGAAGCGCAATGGAGCTGGTGAGGGGGCTGGAGAACAAGTCTTACGAGAAGCAGGTTGGAGAGCTGGGGTTGTTTAGCCTGGAGAAGAGGAGGCTGAGGGGAGACCTTATTGCTCTCTACAACTACCTGAAGGGAGGTTGGGGAGAGGAGGGATCTGGCCTCTTCTCCCAAGTCACAGGGGACAGGACAAGGGGGAATGGCCTCAAGCTGCACCAGGGGAGGTTCAGGATGGACATCAGAAAAAAAAATTTCACAGAAAGGGTCATTGGGCACTGGAATAGGCTGCCCAGCGAGGTGGTTGAGTCACCTTCCCTGGAGGTATTTAAAAGACGGGTAGATGAGGTGATCAGGGACATGGTTTAGTGGTTGATAGGAATGGTTGGACTCGATGATCCAAGAAGTCTTTTCCAACCTAATGATTCTATGATTCTATGGTGTTCTAGAAGTAGGGACAAATTCAGCCTCAACCCATTTGATCTCATTGGTTTTGTAATTCTTTGTAAAATGATTTAGTTACGATGCTTTGTCAGTACTGCACACTAAATTTATTGGAATATATCTATGTGTACTTATTTGCAGGACAATCTGACACATACCTCTGGCGTGTAGCTTTCCACATTGTATGGTTTTCTGAATCTTGTGTCCCCGATATAATGGGGAGAACATCCCCCACCATAGTACCTGTGATCAAGAACTAAGCCTTCCAAATTGTTTGTAAAGATGTTTAACCTGCAAATGAAACATAACAGCACAATATTATCATCAATTTAGAGGTAAACATAAAATGACTCGGTTGAGAAAGTCAAAAGCTTTTTTTTGCTTCCTTGAGGACTCATTGTTTTGTTTTTGAGGTCTGCTTCATTTTGAAACCTCAAAAGAAAGTTTTGCCTCCTTCACTGTCCGATCAAACTATTTGCTCTAGAAAAACCTAACTGACTAACAAGAAAGCAAAAGACAAAGTAAAATTTTGACACTTCAATGAATATATAAATTACAGAAGGGCAATTTTCACCATCTAGATATGAATGACACCAGAGCATCACTGCCAACAGCACTGGCAGTTTATGTGGCCTTCACTTGTACTCTTTGGGAAGAGCAGAACAAACCGGACCAACCAAACCTGCACCCTACCAGGCTGCCCACTCAAGTATCTCCAGATGTCCATGGCAGTGCAGCAGCATCCAAGAGGAGCTTCAAAGACTGGTTTGTCAACCCATTACATCAGTCCAGGCTGATCTTTAACTCACATTTCTTTATTCTGGTTTATCAGTCATAATCTCTGCTGGATTGGTCAAGGATCAACAGAAGCCAGCAGTGAGTGAAAACTGCAAGGGAACAAGGTCTAGGTACACAGGCAGTTGTACCACTAATCCTTGAAGTCATTGGAAAGTTTTCTTTTGATTTTAGTTGATGATGGACAGTAATCTTAACCTGTCTGCTCTGAGAAAGGTTGCAGCGCTGCAGACATTTTAGATGAGGTGATTAAACCAGGCTCATTTGCTTTTCATATTGCTGCTGGTGTGATCCTTTTGAGTGAAAACCCTTTTGTTGCTCAGTCAGGACACCCTCACATCACCCTTGTGGCACACAGCGGAGGACATGGTACTCACCTCCACAAACTCATACTCAAATAGTAACATGAGTCACTAGAAGAAACCACCAAAAAAAAAAGAGATAGATTGCTAACATTCCATGTTGTGTCCCTGTTAGTGTTCCAGGCCTCTGCTAGATCTGCTTTTCATTCTGGGGAGAGCGACTTGCATGATAATGACTGGGAAGCTGTAAAATATTAACTCTAATTTTAGAACAATCTGAAAAGAAGGGAAGTCCACTAAAAGCAAATTACTGAGCAATTGTAGCTTCAAAGAGATGAGAAGCATGTTCCTATAATTGTCCAACATAATTTTTAATTTTGATTAAACTCAGAAGTACAAAGCATTAGCAATGACATTTGCAGCAGCCATATCTCCAGAGAATAAGGAGGAAATTATATTTTTTCCTTGCAAGACGATTTTTTCTTTTTTTATGTAAAAAGCATTTTTTCCTGCGGAGAGAAAAAACTCTTTTCACACAGTTTGATCTTACAAAAAGTTCCGCAGCCAGCCTAGAAAAGCTGGATCAACTCAGACATAGAGCTTAATCCCAACAAAGTTGCGGTTTGCTAGCATGCAGGTTAATCCTACCCCACTCATACAAAAGACACAAGTTCCACCATATCTTATCGTCATGGAAGAAACCCAAGAAATTCTTGCTCCCTGCCCCGCCCCCAAAACCAATACACTGCAAAAATACAAATCCATACTCAGGTTCAGATTTTAGGTAATCCAAGATGCTGATTTAAGTCACTCTATAAAGACTGCTATAACTGCCAACAGGACCAGGGAAGTGATTGTGCCCCTGTATGAGGTGCTGGTGAGACTGCACGTCAAATAACATGTTCAGTTTTGGGTTCCACACCACAAGAAGGACATTGAGCAGCTGCAGCGCATCCAGAGAAGAGCAAAGGAGGTGGTGAAGAGTCTGGAGCACAAATGCTATGAAGAGCGGCTGAGGTAACTCAGCTTGTTTAGTCTTTAGTTAGAAGAGGAAGCTGAGGGGAGATCTTATTACTGTCTACAACTACTGGAAAGAGGTCATAGCGAGGGATTCTGGTCTCTTCTCCCAAGTAACAAGTGATAGGACAAGAGGAAATGGCCTCATGTAGCACCAGGGGAGGTTCAGTCTGGATATTAGGAAATATTACTTCACTGAAAGGGTTGTCAAGCACTGGAATGGGCTACTCAGGGAAGTGGTTGAGTCACCATCCCTGAAGGTACTTAAAAGAAGTGCAGATGTGGCTCTTGGGGACATGTTTTAGTGGTAAGCTTGGCACTGGTAGGCTTACGGTTTGACACAATGATCTTAAAGGGCTTTTACAACCTAAACAATTCTGTGATTCAGATTTTAACAAACCTTCCTTTGTTTTTATTTCAAAAGCACAGTTTGAAGTAGTCTATTGGTTCTTAAAGGTTAGGATATTCCTGTTCCTCACAGACTGAATTAGGCCAAAATCTAACTTTACTTACATCTGTGCAAAATAACTGGATTACTGAAACTCCTCCACTGATTAATTTAAGCAGACGTACCTGCAGATATTAGAGAAACATTTGATGTTGACCTTTCCTTCTTCACTCACCAAGTTCTGGCAACACGAGCATGGATGGGCTCTTGCAGTACCTATTTTCAAGCTGAGCTGATGATCTCTGGAGCGTGCACAAGTACTTCTGGGTACACCTGGGACTTTTACTCACATCATCTCTCTCTGGAAGACTTGTGGTGTCAATAAGAATTTCCTACCAGGAAGCTGATCAGGATCCCAAAAGCTGTTGGATCCTAACTCCAGGATCCAGCAATTACTACAGCTTTTCTCTGTTCAATATTTACGGCTGAAGACACATAAGATCATTCTTATCCTGAAGTAAGACACCATCTCAGGAGGGTCGAAGGTCGCTGACTTACCCTTTTGCCAGATTCTCTATTCCCCAGTATTCCTCCATCTTCTGGTCACATTTTTTAAACACTTTTTTGCAGTTTTTTTCATCTGATCGGTCCCCACAGTCATCATCCCCATTACAGAACAGCCTCCGTGTAATGCATCTCCCTAGGATCCAAGGTGAAAATTTACACATAAAACAATCTATTATCATGCTTACTCGTACAACTGCAAAACCACTGTCCTTGACTTGTAGTCTAGAAACAAAATAAAATACTCTTTTAGTGCATTGTCCAAAACCACCTGGAAAATATTTTTTCTCTATCTGTTTAGGAAACCTCAGATTTTTATATAACTACATCTACTCAGTTTTGCTCAAAACTTTCAAAATCTTAAAAATTCCTTGTTTATCTAGCAAAAAAACCCCTAAACCTCTAATTAAAAGTATAAAATGGATAGACTTTTTCTGTTGGTAAAATTTTTTAGTTTTGAGCAAACAGACATGCAAGACTGTTCAGACCTTGTATGTGGCATTATTCTCCCCTGCCCCGGCTGTTTCTACAACCATAATTAATGAATTCTTGGTTTTCCATCTCACCAAAACACCAGCTCGGACAGAGATGAGTGACTTTTCTTTGCCCCATCTCCTGTGCTGAGTTCCCTCTGCCCCAGCACACCGCTCCCTGCACACTTCCCTCTCCACTAGCACAGTGCAAATGCAAAGCAAAGGCTGATCAAATTTTGGCTACAGCTAACTGCTGCCTTGCTTCCCATGCTGCTTACAGTGTTCCTGACTAATCAGCCATTGATACATGTGGAAGGAAATGCCATGAGGACCATCATCATAATCTGCTGTGCTCTTGGGCATGTGTCATAGAACCATGGAATGGTTTGGGCTGGAAGGGACCTTAGAGATCATCGAGATCTAACTCCCGTGTCACAGGCAGGGACATCTTCCACTAGACTGGGTTGCTCAAAGCCTCATTCAACTTGGCCTTGTACACCTCTATGGACGGTGCTTCCACGACTTCGCTGGGCAACCTGTTCCAGTGTCTCACCACCTTCACAGTAAACATTTTCTTCCTAACCTCTAATCTAAATCTCCCCTCTTTTAGCCCAAAACCATTACCCTTCATCCTATCACTACACTCGCTGAAAAAGAGCCTCTCTCTCTTCCCTGTAAGCCCCCTTTAAGTACTGGAAGGCTGCTGTAAGGTCTCTTCTCTTTTTTAGGCTGAACATCATCAGCTCTCTCAGTGTTCTCATATGGGAGATGCTCCGCCCCTCTGATCACCTTCATGGCCCTTCATGTGTCAAGGATGCCAAGTGCATGTTCTCCTGTTCCTGTCAGATCCAGAGTTTACTGATACAACTGAGCCTTCATTTCCTTTTTGGAGACTCTAAAGACACACTTTAGACTGACAGATGTTGGCTATTAGACTCACTCAAAATCACTGATGCAAACACAGCATAAGTATGGATGGACCTGGATCAACTCCTGACATCTCTTCGGCCCAGCAAACTCCTGTAGAAGCAAAAAGTTGAGTGTGGTAGTGTCAGAGCTGCCACCTAAACACCACTGCCTCTGACTCTGTAGGTTCTTACCTGTAACTGCACACACAAAACCTTCACATCTAACTTTATTCCTGCAAGGATTATTTGTAACACAGTCTTCAGTTTCTTTGTCAGAGTAATCGCACGGTTCTCCATTGAATTGAGATGGTTGTTCCAGGCGGGCAAATCTGTACTGTGATGAAATAAAAAATACTGAATCAAGTGTACAGAAATTGTGAATTTCATATTGGCCTAGTTAAAAAACAAACTTTGTGTTGGGGAGATATGATCTAAGAGTACTGTCATATTAAAAACAAGTGTCAGCAAGGAAGTGTGATGCTGGTAATGTGCCTCATTTCAAAGGTTTCTGACCTGCAACAGTTCTAATTTTACTAAGGAATAACTGAGGACTGGAAGGGATGAAGGAAAGTTTGCTTTTCTTTGACAGTTTGTTTAAATGAGCCTGACAGGGTAGTGCGGGCATTTGCAAGAGTAAGGAAGAACTCAGTTATATCTCCTCTCTTTCAATTAGCACTGGTAATGACACCCCTTGTTATTTTCTGTCAGTGTATTTACTTGGCCCTCTGTATCATTAGGGATTTTTTTTTCCGCCCACAAGACTGCTGTGAAGCAGTCAATTACTCAGTCCAATATGTTAGCCCTCCTTTTCTTTCCAGCTTTTAAGATTAACTCTTTGATACAAAGCTTCACTGTTCCAAACTCCCATCATTGGTTATTCCCGCTTAAGCCTGGGAACAGCTTCTCCAACTCGTTAGCAGAGGTCCTGCTAGCAACAAGGATTTTGCTCTTCACATTTCCAGGATCACTACTTTCATTCGATGGGGCTTCTCAGACAGAAAATGCTTGTTGGCAGACAAGAAAAAGCATCTTAATCCTGAGAGGCTTAATCCTGAGTGTCTCCAGGTCTCACGGGGGACCATTAACGGGGATGGTGCTTTGCATTGATGGTGGAAGAAGAGGACTGTGTTTGAGAGAATGTCCCTGCAAAGCCTGGACTTCCTGCCTGTGTTTTCACCAAGTCTGGACTTAACACCTTCTCAGTTCTGTGAGGTGGCCTGGAAACCACTGGAGCTACCAGGAGTGAAGAGCTGAACAACTAAAACCACCTTAAAGCAAAAGCCCACAGCCTCACTTGCACAGGGCTTTCCTCAGCAGCTCCTCACTGTTTGCCCAACCCCATGGACAAAAAAGACAAGGCTTGGACAAGGTCCTGCCTCCCAGTGTCTCATCTTTCATGCGTAGACCACAAACACTCACCCTTTTCTTTTGGCAAGGATCACACTTGCTCCACGAGGACCAGGCAGAGAGTGCACAGTCGCGAGGCTGCAGCAGGCTGCTCACAGACCGGGTCTGCCTTCTGTCGGCCAGGCTCTCGTTGGTGCTGCTGAGGTTAAGGGTCTCATTTACCAGAATGCAGTTTTTACCACTGTGTTTAACAACACAAGTGCTTCATTACATAAAAACACTGAGATGCCAGGACAGAGTAACTTGGCCTATAACAGTACAAAGCTACACACCAAGGAGAACCAAGGCTTGTTAGATCTCAGCAAATCTTCCATCTGACCTCTAGATTTTAGTACTCATTTCATACTGCCATTAATTCTGTACAAAACCTGATCCACTTGTCAATGCACCAAAGTAGACTCAGTCTTCTACACCAGCACCACGAGACTAAGTTGGCAGAGCTCTCAGGAGGGGTGACCGCAGGACACACATTTCATCTAGCCAGCATGGGAAACTCAACTCATGTCCTACCAACGTGGGCTTCATCTCAAACTGTGCAAACCCTACCAGATAACTTGGCAAAGCAGTCAGCAGCAAAATCTGTATCATCAGTTGCTGCCCTTGTCCCACTGCTCCCTGTTGCTTGCCATACAGCATTTTGGTACAAACAGCTCTAAGGTCAGAAACCTCCATGACAAACACCAGTTGCAACGCTAGGGGCTGGCACACACTCAGCATTTTTGAAAACCAGGTTTAAGTGCCTCCCTTTGCAAAGCAGGCTATTATTCTCAAGCTCGCCAGTGCCATTAGTCTTAGACTCTATTCTCACTTCACAATAGAGTCATTAACCCGTTAATCCCTTTCATCCCAGTAATGAATTTGAACCCCAAATGTGAGTCTTTGCTCTTCACTCAGCCTCTCTCTTGCTCCCTCACATGCCAACTGTCTCCAAGGTTTCTGCAACGCCACAGCTAAAATGCTGCCTACTCTTTTGGCAGATTCAGTATTTCTGATTAAATTCTCATCCCAGACAAATGCTTCCTTGTAGCACCTAATCTAAGGGGGAAGCTTTAGTAAAACACTGACAATTAGTTTCTTTCCATACCCACTTTGACAAGTGAACTACCACAGCAGTGTTCCCAATTCCTGCACCAAGACAAGCAATAGCATCCTCTGAAGCTTTACATATGGTTTAGTGTCTGGGAAGAGGCTCCCATTACTGCATATTAAAAATCATATGGAATACAGGAAATACAAAAACTCATCAGCTCACTGAGGCATGAAATCAGAGCTCAAAGTTCAGGGAACAGTGGAAGAATATAGTTAGAATGGAAAGATTATAGCCACTGATTGACCGCAGTCCTCTGAAAGAGCAAAATCTACTGAGCCAGCAGAGAAAGAAACAATTATCAGCCTGGTTCTTGCCGTTTAAGTACTCAAAGAAAATAAAACTGTCTTTCCAGCACAGTTGGGCAGCTAGCATGGGAGAAGGCTGCTTATTGCAAACTGAATTCCACGCTACAACACAACCGTGGCAATTTGTCGTCTCAGATTTATCAAATGGGATTACTTTTCTAAAGGCAGACACATTGCACTATGTTAACTTCAAAACAATGTCTTTTGCTATTCATTAGAAATACAGAAATCACTCAGGACAGCAGTTACGTGCCATACCAAGTGAAAGCTGAGAGTTTGTACTGATTTTCACTGTTTACCACATCACCCCACGGACATGGCTTCAGAAGCATTCACTTACCCAAAGCAATGAATGGTTAGGATGCCGAGTACAGCATAAAGCAGCAACAGTTTGACAGGGTATGGAGCAAACACGGTGTGTGCTGTGCTCATCGCTCCAAGGTACCATCGGTGATTCAAAACCACCACCACTCCCATTCTGTCTGCTGCAAGGGCTTGAAAAAGTAGAGAAAGACAAATTACTGGGTTGTTTTTCTACACTGTAAACAGCAGATGACCCACCACCTGGCAGACTCACAAGGTAAATGTTGCAATTGTTAGCACATCGCTTTCTGGAGTCAAGTGGGAAGGAAATAAATATCTGTCTAGAAGCAATTTATGCTTTCATTTTTAATGCTCTTTTCAAGAGACGGGAAAAAATGAATATTTCAACAAATGAAACATACCCCAGTCTTGGCAAGAAGGAAGCGATAAGTAAACTAAAGTCAGCTTTCTAGGAATAGAGTAGATGGCAAAATAATTTATTTATTTCTGCTTTTCATGCCTGCCTTACAGAGGAAGGCCAAGCATGAAGCATCAACAGTCATTCTGGTGGCTCAGTGAAAGCCTTCATCCCTGGCTGGGCCCTTTCATAAAGATCCTCTGCCAAACACATCCGAAGTCAAAAGCCTGTGGAAACACGACCTGTCAGGGTAACAAACTAAACATCTTGGTGTTTTCTAGCTATTACGTCACTCACTCTCTTAAATGGTGCTAACAAGGGCAGAGAACTTACCAAGGACTGATTGCCACCAGTTCAGTTTGGCTTTCCAAGTCAGATAAGGATCTTCAAAACCTTGCAGAATTTTTCTTCAGTTGCTTGTTGAGGCAGCCTTCACATTCTGCTGCTTCTCACTTCAGGTATGGTTCTCTTTGATTGCCGAGACACAGCAGTCTTTCTCTTCTTCTAACCAGTCTTAACCTATTACTGTAGGATCTTAGAAGGAGAAAAGTTCTCTGCATCTGTGTTTCCCTGTACAAACTGATGAATAGCATTTTGTTTTTCCGTCCTTCCTCTTGTTGCAAGGGTGAGCAGAGGTTCTTTGCACTGTGTGCAACAATGACTTTTAACAGCACGGCCTCTCATCCTGGGCTAAATCTGAGTCCTTAGATGATATAAAGAATAAATACATTTGCTCATTGTAGGAATGATGAATGCTCTATATAGAATTAATCATATTCACTAATATAAAACAAACTTGACAACCTCAACATCATTACCTGACCACGTGCTATACCACTTAATGGGCCACGGTTAGCTTACAAATGACAGTATCCTGACTGTGGAGCCATGCCTCCGCACAATCAGCTCCTGGCTGCTGCATCTTTCAAGTTTGGCAGCTTGATGATAAAAATTTAATACAGAGAAGCACATTAACTGATTCCTTGTAGGAATCTGCTCCGAATAAAAAGATTGTGTTTGAGGCAGCCAGTTTTTTAAGCCAATGTTACTGAACAGGCAGTCAGTGATTAACTACCCTTTTATTTCTAGACATGTTGAGCAAACTGTTAGGGAAGATAGCTTAGACTGTTCAAAGCTTTTTATTTGCCTTTTTTTTTTTGCTATATATTTTTGTTTCAAATGACTTTGTCCCAGACCAAGCCCAAGCTGATGCGACACAGCTTGCTCAACCATTGACACAATTGATTGAGCTGTTAATAATTTATGCATGACAGAAAAAACCCAAAACAACTTACAGGAAAGACCTCTCCATCTGCAAGGCTTTTGCTGGCTGGGAAATGCAGTACACATCCAATATTTCAATAGGAGCAAAAGAGAAGCTAAGATTATACGCAGAGCACTCTTTAGATATAAGTGCAAACCATGACAGTGATCCCCGTGTGTGAAGATCTCAAAACAACCTGCTCCCCTTCTGTTGTCTCTCACCACGCACATCTGAGCGGTGATCATGGCTGCTCCCAAGTTAGCGGAAAGAAGTTTAGTTAAAACGCAAGCAGGGACTCCAGAGATGGAACTTCCTACATGTTAACATATTTCTCAGAGAAAAGCAATATCAGGTTTGCTACATAATTTATAGTTTGGTTTAATACGAGGTAGATCTAACATGTAAAATTTACAACAACCACCACAGCTTATTTTCCATCTCCTTGCAGTTTGGGCCTTAGTGGGTAAATGGATCAGTGGGAATGTTGCCTTGTAACACCGCCTGTGTCCTCTTCGCCCAGCCCTGATCCTTGTTCGTTGCTGTCTGTAATCGCTGTGGCTGTCTGTTGAGCTGTTTTTAAGTCCCAAAGCACTTAGTGCTAACAATACTGTAAATCACTGAATGTGGGTTTCATCACACCTGAAAATGAAACTTCAGTAAGGGTCCATCATGAACACCAAGCTTTCAAGCACCACACATCCTTTGCGGAGTTCATAACACCAACGTAACTTTGTGACCCCTCGCTCCCTGTAAATTAAACCTGCACAGCTTCACCAAGGATTTTTTTTTTTTTAAAATGACATTTTCCTGTCCAAAGAAAAACTGTAAAACACATCAGAGATTAAAGGCCTTTCCTGGGAAAGATTATATTGGAGCCAGCAAGCAGTTGTTTATGGTACTGTTAGTGCACTTTTCTAAGAGTTTCTTTTTCTTCTTCTCTGAGACAATCTTTTCATTCCCTGCTTCATAACTCATAAAACATTTCCTTCCGCAGAAGAACACAATCAGCTCATTCAAAGGTAAGAGAAGGTTCACCCACTAATTTGAATGATGAAAAACATAAGGTGGCAAATATATGGTAGAATTTACAAGTAGAAACCCTAAGGAATGTTTTCAGATGTTTACTACAGCTGATTCTGTTGCATCATCATTTTTGTTACTAATACAGTTACTCTCTGGTGGAGGAGCTACTCTCTGAAAGGCCCCAGACAAAAAACTCACCTTGTTGAGCTTAAGTCTCCATTTCTGCCTTCTGTTTCACTAAAAATAATGCCTTATAGGGACTCAGTCCAAACGTGGCACAGGTTTACCTACTCTGAAAGCTCTGATTCTAAGGTCCTCTGAAGAGAGTAAGACAGAGTCTACAGTAATGAGTAGACAAAGAAAGAAAACCCCATCATGCCCCATCTCTAGTCTCCATCTCCTTTCCATTAGATCCCAAGTTAACACACACACACAAACTCATTTCCAAAATAGAAAGAGTATTTTTTAAAGAAAAAACAAGACATTCATAATCTGAATATGGCAAATACTACAACATCTACAAAAAACGTAGCATCTTACAGCATTGTAACTTCTGTTTATTTCTAATAACAACTGGCTTCTGACACTGAGAGCTTTGCTTAGACCTCTAATAAAGTATCTGTTACAGAACAAAAAGATGCCACAAAAGGTCTTCACACAGCTAGTACCTGGCAATAATTCTTCATAATCCTTTATTGTCACAAATGTCTGAGGCTGAATGGACATTGATTTGCTGCCCATTAACCTGGTTTTCTTTTAATCTATTGTGATTTCCTTTCTTTGCTGGTGAGGAGCATTTATGGAAGTGGTGCTGCAGGAGCTATGAAATAGGGTTGAAAAGCCAGAAAATAATATCAGACCTTAAAAGATCTTTTTTTTTTTTTTAAATATTTTCTGTATCTGAAAGCCCCTTGAATGGGTAACATTCTTCTTAGTGAGATTTTTCTGATGCTGATAAAACATTTTAGGGGTGATAGATGAGCCAGAGGGCAAACACGTCCACTGAGATAAGACTATTTAAAGCTCTAAAAACTAATAGCTGGAGAGTCGTTTCACTAATAGACCTGATATTTCCTGCCTCTACTAGGATAATTTTAGAAAGAGACAGGCAATGTTACAGGTAATCAGGAAATCGTATCAGGATATCTCTCCATATCCCTCAATGTCATGCTGAAATGTATAATTCAGTTTCCTCACACTTTCAAACAGCAAGTAAAGCAATAAAAAAAAAAAATACCCTTTTTTCCTTCCCCATGCCTGCTCTTTGCTTTATCTTTGGTATTAAAAAAAAGAAAAAAAAAGAAAAAATTCTAAAGGGGGAAACTGATCCTCAAAAGCAAAACCATATGAGAAGATCTCACCCCAAGAGAGCTGACTGAAGTATATCATGATTTTCGCAGTAGCAACATCAGACCACAGCCAGGAACAGGCAGCAATGCTCACTGATTCCACATACAGAACCAGAACCAGAACTAGAACCAAAAGCAGTGCATGCAGAGTAAGGACAATAACAATAGTGTTGGTATAGATGCTTGTAAATACGACCCAGGCTCACACATTCAACCAAAATGTCCATTTTCTGGTTGCCATATGGACTTACATTTTGTTCCTTTAACAGTGTGTGCTTTCTATGTTGGCTTAGAGATACAATTGTAGACAATGGATTCAAACCTCTGTTGAAAATAGGCAAGACATAGCCCCTTTCATTTCTTTGAAATTATATTCCTCTGATGGAGAACAGTATTTGCCAGAAAACTAATAAATATGCACCTGACAGGGCAGGAGTTATTTAGAAAGAAAAGAAAGAAAACAGGAAACAGTGCATGGAAACATGTATCACAACCTAGCAAAAGGAAGAAAGAGGTGAGCTTGCCTGTTGCAGCAACTGTTAGTGTGTCGTGATTAATGCACATAAAACATCGCCTTTAATCCAATGTAAGCAAGAGAAAATTGCATATTCCCAGTCTATACAATAAATTGCTTTTTTCCAGTCTATACAATAAGTCACTGACACAGAAAAGAAAGATCTGTCAGAGTCCTTACTTCTGTAAAACCACAGGCTGATACTTCAAAACATTTGCTAAATAAGTTCTCACTGCTGTAGGAGATCATGGCCTCAATTAGCATCAGTTAAATTGGGACCACTTCCTGAAATAGTCAGGTTTGAGTTGGATATTCTGCCATACCATCTATGGACTCCTACTGCACTTACGTAACAACAGTATTATTACAAAATATTACACTGAATTAGCACAAACATTTTTTTCCTCCACTTCCAAATGATGCTAAAGCACAGCCAGGTCCTTCCTACTTTGAGATTCCTTACCATCAACATCCTAGATCTCAAACCTACTCATTCTGAATTTTTAAAGTATAGCAACTGTGCAACATGAGCTATTGTAACATAAACCAACTTCACAGTGGGGCTACCAGATGAATAACAACAAAATCAGATTTGGCCTACATTGTAAAAATACATTCCAGTTTAAAACCATGCTTAGCTGTGTCTTATTTCACTTTAACTTGATGTTTCATTGCTTGCTGAAACTGAAACAAATGATTTTCCCTCTTCCAAGGACATCTGAATACAGTTATCTACATACAAAGTCAAAATTACATTAATGCTAACATGTTTTCATCACATCAGAATGACATTTATTCTTACGTGGGATCCAAGCATTTCAATAATGTCCATTGAGAAAAGCAAGTAATGTTTTGGCATGACCTACTGGACGTTTCTGGTAGATGAGAAAGGGATGAGACTATACACACACACATCCACACCTCTCTCTCTTCCTGTTACAGACATGTACTTCTTACTCGTACAGTTCAATATGGTACCTTGCGTATCTGCATTACCCACTTGGAAAAAAAATGGTATTAGTTCTTACAACTGAGACATTGGGTACCTTTTCATATCAAACAATTTTATTTTGCACGTAGCACCAAGATTTTCACACCTACAAAACATTTCAGCCTACCCTTCACATTGCCCCAATCAGCAGAAAGGACCCAGAAGGTCGAATCATTGGTATGTTTTACTGGATCAAGGCTTTGTTCTCAATTCTGTGCCTATATTGGAACGTTTGGGGGCTTTTTAACTTTCAAAATTGTCATGTTTAAATGCACATTTTCCACTTCAATCTTCCACTTCGGTAAATCTTATTTGAAGAGGAAAACGTAAGCAAAATAGCTTCTCTTGCCACAAGGGTACTCCAGCTTTGGTAGTATTAATTTGTTTCTTCTACGAAGATGACATTTTCTAGGAGGTGACAAAAATACCTACTGGTTTGGGATGCTTATTCTCAATCACCCAGAAAGAGGCCAAAAATAGGAAGGAAGCAATTAAAAGCAGCAAATTAAGTATTTGCAAAATAACTAACACTTAGAGTCTTTAGGATTAGGTATTCTCCACACTGAGGCACTACATTTTCTCTTTTCCCAAATGTTTCCACTGTCAAAAATATTGGCAGAAATATGACAGAACCACACTGCGGTGTAAGAAGGGCAGAATTATCACAGAAGAGCAAAAGCTATGAAACAACCTTAGTGAAATGACATCTTTTTTTAATGTTTTTATTCATAACAGTATTACATGGTGTGTTACAGAAATTAATGGAAAATTTCTAAAAATTTGTTGGTTTTTTTTTTGTTGTTGTTGAACGCATTATACATAAAGTTAAAAATAATATGTCCGTATATGTTAACAAATGGTCATTATCTGAGGTAAAGTTAAAGTAGGTTTAGAAATGTACTGCAACAGTCATTTTCTCTTTCTCATCTTTATTAAAAAAATATGCGTCAGAATGCAGAAATAAAAATGAATGAAAACCACGGAGTAAACATCTTTGCAAAGAAGGTGCCCAGTACGTTATTAGATGAAAGGTTTCATCAGACACTTGGATGACTACGATCTATCAAAATATTTTTTCATGACAGGTAAAGATCAAGAGCCTACAAGGGATGATAACAGGATGGCTGGTGGGATTCCCTGTTTTTTAAATTTAAAGTGACGAATTTAGTGCTAGTGAAGGATGAGGGATTAAACAATTGCACAAGCTGGATATTTTAGTTATCTACAATACTGGTACAGTGCGGAGGCCTTCCAGTCCTTTCAACTCAGCATCTCAACCATGACAAGGACGATCTAAATCGTATGACATGACAATTCAGAATTTGCTTTTATTTATGAGCATTGGTAAAGGTAAGACAAAGGTCCATGTTGATGGCCCAGCTGGCTCTCATGAGACACTAAAATCCCAGCCTCATTCCTTCAGCACGTATTCATTACAAGGACTATGTAAATGATCTGCTTCCTACAAATGTGATGTCAATGGATCCTCTGAGACATAAATCTCTTCCTCTTTCAACATTTTACCCCGTAAGTGAAAATGCACTGATGATACTAAACCTCAAATGTCTACGATGAACCAAAACTGTCTTCGTGGTTCCATCTGTAGGAAAAAAACCCAAAAGCCACTGAGGAAGAAAGTAGCACCACTGTGCAAATTAGGAAAATATTCTTAAAGAAATGTCCTTCAGAAACCTTTTTACCTCTGTTTTTAATTCTGAAACACTCCATCTGCCAAGTTGTAATTCATCTTCTCCATTTAGAAAACTTGATCTTTTTTCTGATGGGAAAACAAAGCTGTTTGCACATGACTAAGGAATAAGCATCAAATGACCGTGAATGGGGATAGAAGTTCTCTTCTCTTCTCTGCAGGTTCATTAGGTCTATTCAGAGCTATTTTTTCAACCACATGCTTTCTGTAACGCACATTTCTCTAATTTCTCTAATTCAAAATAAAAGACTGGAATAATCTTGTGAGATTTGGTTGTAGACATGAACAATTGCCATCCCAGTTTTTCTGTCTTCTAAACCACTTTTAGCTTATAATAGAGATGAAATAAAGTAAAATACTTATCACTCCAGGCCTATTTTAATAATGACAAAAATGTAAATCCTAATGTGTCAATTTAAAAACAAAATTTGCACAATAACCCTAAAAACTGATTAACCATTTGATTTCTTTAATTTTTTCCCTTTTTCTATTTTTATTTTTTTTTAATTTTTTCTTTTTTTTTTTTTAATTTTAGTGTTAAATAATTCAATATACTGTAACTGCATAGGAACATCAGGAAAACACATTTGACCTGTATAACAATTCTCTGTAGGGCAAAAATATATAGATTCTTTATGAAAATCATGTGCTAAACATATGAACCCAAACACTGCACTTTTGCTTCATAAATGTAAAAAAAGGAAGTTTTAAATTCTTTTGTTTTGTGTGTAAACAGTTTGATGACTTCTATGCAGAGGTTCTGGAATTGCAAAGGAATGTCAATGAAATGTGATTTCTTGTAAGTGGAGTATGTCCGTGTGATAATGCTAGATCACAAAATCATGTGTTCCCATTAATTTCACTAGTTGCTGATAAGCTGACTGCTTTTGGCAAATGCACTTGAGCTTCAACCCATTACTGTAAGCATGTGAAAAATATGTGTGATGTGAGAACCACAAACTGGGTTTGCCACACCTCCCAAGCAATGCAACTTGCTACCTTCTCTACTGTGTAATGGCATTAGTAAAAGAATTTTCATAACATTTATATTTACAAAAAAACTGGCAATTTTCATTCAAACTCCTTAAAGCCATTTCCCCTTAAACATTTAAAGAGTTTAACAGTAAGACTTTTTTCAAGTTATAAAATAAAAATCCCATTTGATTCTTCTGATGTACAAAAAGTGATAAAGATGAACAATTTGATCACAGAATCAGTTTGTTATTCCAAAATCCATGCCATCCTTGTCCCATTTGTAAAGTCCACTTCATCCAAATTCCTAAACCAGAATCATACCAGTATTATTTGGCAAATGATTTTTTTTTTCATCAAAAATGGCACACAGAGAAGAAAACGCTTGTCTGCATAGCATTACAGCAGCAAGATATTGGAGAAATAAAAATATTCCTTTTCTGCACTTTGTTTAGAGTTTCCTAGGAAATACTGACTCTTTCGTCTTTCCTCAGTGGGACTCGATGTCCATTCTCTACCCACAACATGAGTATTCAAACAGAAAAGCAGCATTTCTTCCTCATGATGCGCTAGAACTTAAAGGTCCATTTGGCAACATTTTCAGTCAGGATGGACAAACAACCAAGTTTTATTCTGTGGTTTCAAGTTAGGAATCATTTCCAAAGGAGGTGTTTTGCTGTTAGATGTGTCACTCATACAAAACTACAGAACAAGAAATAAAAAAAGAGACACCGTCAGTTGTTTTTTAAATATGTCTACACCGGATGGGGGAGGTGGAAAGTCGGGATCAGCCTGACGTAAATGATGATGATAAACATGTCACTATGACATAAAAAGTGCTGACTTGTGCCCAAAAGGCTGTTGAATGATAATGCCACTGCTACATACAGAATCTTTTTGCTCAAAAGAAAAAGGATGTCTAATACTTGATAATTTTCAGATGCTCATTATTTATATGTGGCATACAGAAGACAACAAAATGTTTAGAAGACCGAGGAGTGAGATTTCCTAGTCTGGGTACCCATGACTTGTGGGGACGGGGCTGGACTCGTGGTATGATAAGCCTGAAGAGTTTTTATTTGTGCTGCCATAGGAATCTGCCATTGGTTGCCAAAAAAAGTCAGGAACGCTCAGAGAGCCAGTCCAGGAGGGCACTCATCTCTCCTTTTCAGACAAAATCAATCAGAAAAAAGCATGAAAGCCAAAGGCCTGCCAGGTTGCTGGGTTTCATTTGAGTCTTGGAGCACCACAAGCCTGTAACAATGCTATTTCTTAGGTCTGTTGATCTGGGCGTAGAGAGGTTCTGCTTCCTGGGGATAACAAAAATAAAATAAGTGGAAACGTCTCCAGACACGTTTTATAACATTTGTAAAATATCTGCTTGAGAATAGCAATACCTCATGAGCCAAAACCCAAAGGAAATGTTTGTTTTCTGCACTGCTTTGAGTGATCACAGCACCCCAGCTGAATTGTGAAGAAAATGTCACATTATTTCAGAAAATGAATGCTTACTATCAATTTCCTCTTCCACCTTTGGCTGTACACCGATCCTCAGGAGGTATTGCTGGGCATAAACATATGAAGAAATGAAATGATACTTATATGACTAGATGTTTTGAAGTTTACAGGCCAGAAATGCAGCTGGCATAAAATGCTTTTACTCCAATCAGGTTGAGATGATTCCCCCCCAGCAGCACAACAGCAGAACATAGCTGTGGAATGTTCATAACTCATGGAGAAAACACACTTGCAAACAGAAAACGCTGCCGAAAGCTGAGCTAATGAAGCTGTGATGGAGTTTAAAGTACCAGTATGAGTTGCCTGTGAAGAATGAGGAAAGCCAGCACTGTGCAGTTTGATTAGGAATCTGTGTAACTACTAGTACAATCATTAAAGCTGGAAAGAAAGCAGTCTCGATTTGCTAAGATACTTTCTTGGGAATTTCCTGGATGACAGGGGAAAAAAACCTGCCACGTTCTTCAGTGTTTCTTCATAGCTGACACCCTGTGCTTTAATACTACGTTAATCTTGGCTGCAGTGGGAAGCTAACTATCCATGGACCCTGAAATCCAGTCTACTTCATTTCCAGAAACTAATTTATTAAACTAAGAATGACATCTAAAAAAAGAACAAGAGAGACAGAAAGGCTAATTAATGCCATACTGCATTAACTCTCCACAGCTTGATAAATATTCAAATACCATGCCGTGACGTTGAATTTAACCAAGTTAGAATCAACTCAGGTTAGAGCAGCATCAGCAGAAGCTGACTTTGAGTAAAAAAACCCAAATCTCTGAAGGCTGGTCAACCACTGGGCACTGCAGAACATAAAAATATCAGGGCATGGCAGAGGATTTGAATCACTTCTTATAAAAACGATGCCGGCGGTGAGAAAAACAGCCCAAAGGTAGATCCCTAGGGCTACATTTACTCCCTGCCCAGGGTGCCTGGCCAGTGCTCCAGGCTGTGACCTGTCCCAGTGCTGTCCTGCCTCATTGTGCATCTCATGCTGAATAAGGAGCAACACCACAAATAGAAAATACGACCAGTTTCCTCCATTCCAAGGAAAGTTGCCTCTTGTTCCTTGAAACAACTACAGTTCTGGAGCTTGCAGAGACTCTCTTCCCCATTTCCTACCCATACGAAGCCCTGAGTACACTATGAGCACGGCAAGAGGATGAGAGCAATCCTTTGGAATGATTAAAACAAGGCTGCTGAAATTATACCCAGCAAGAAGCAAATATATTTAGTGACCTTGAAAAACCAAACGTAATCAGAAGAGATGACTGAGAGTAAACAACTGCATTTCAAATACTGCATGTTAAGTCTACCTATGCCAATTTTCATGTACCGCAGACATGAAGCTGGCAGAACGATCCATCACACGTAGTTCAGAGAAAATCTGTACTAATTAATGTGCGAACCTGACACAAACCAGGCCGTTCTTCAGGCATTTGCTGAACCTGAGGTGATTGCAAAGGGAAGCGAAAAGAAAGGAGAAGAAAAGGGGAGGGAGGAAGAACATCCCTTTGGAACAAAAGATGCCAGTTTTTCAAATGCCTCCGAGGGAAAGAATAGCTTTCCAAAATGTCAAGAGTGCTTGTTAGAGCTGTCCTCAAATATCTTTACGATATGCAGATGCACTTTAGTACACCTGTTACTTAGGTGTCATGGAACTTGACATGATTAGGAGAGAAGGAGTCCACCATCGGTCATCAGTACAATGCATGAGGCAGCCTTAAGAATTAGAAATTTCTTTTATTCATACCCGATATTTACCTGAACATATACTTCATGTGGCAAAGTCCTGCATTTCTCATTGATTCAAATAATTTTCTTTTTAGTAGACCAGAGCATTTTCACTCAAAAGTGTGCTCTTACGTTTTCCTTTTAGTTGATTTCCCCCTTCAGAAGCCTAAACACGAAATTAATTGTAGTAATTGTGTGCAATGTTTACAGTCATTTTTTTGGTCAATGACTGAGATTTGTTTTCTAATATTATTTCGAGGCAATTCAAGCAGTGCATCTTGACTGTAGTCACTGTTGCAAGCAGCACCTGTAAAGCATTGATAATGATACTTGAGACAGCAAAAGAGAGTAGAAAGGGACAGAAAAGAGGCAAAAGGAGAGTTGAGTGCTGTTGACTTCACAGATGGCTTCTCTCACAATGCCAGGCAAGGGGGCTTTCACAAGCATTATTTTGGAGGCTCTTGGAAGCAAAAATAACCCTTTTTTTTTTTTTTTTCTCTTCACATCGTCCACAGAAAAGTCACAGGGAATGTCATTAAAAGGCAGGCGAGCCTCACTCTTCTCAAAGCACTGGAATCAACCAATGTTTTCTGCTTTCTGCTTCTACCACTGCATTAGGAACAGATCCAGAAAGAAGGGGATGAAAGAACAGGTCTTCGTTGGGGGGGGGAAAAAAAAAGCAGCATAAAAAGCTTCCAATTCACATCAACACCTTGAATCTTGAAGGGTTTTCCTTTTTGTAGGATTGGCCCAGAAGCACTTCTGATGTGCTTTCATCAACCCACAGGGAGAAACCAAGATGACAACTGGCAGCACCCTTTTTTGCTGCTAAATCCTACTTGACGGCTTCTATCAGCTTTGGGGATACACAATTTCTGGCAGATGTTTGAAAAGTAACTGCTTTCCTTTATGTTGGGAAGCTGCTATCAAAGTGGTGTTTAGCTATATTCTCACATACCAACAGGGCTCTTTATGCTGAACAGTAGCCTTTAAATAATGAGCTATTGCAGGAACAGGCTAGGAATTCACAGGTCAGTTATCTGACCAAAGTGACAGGCTGCAGAAATGTCTATGCACATGCTTTAAAGTTAGAAATACAAATATTTACAAAGCTACAAATATGTCGTGTAAAAGTTGAGGTATGAACCTCAACTTTAATTCAACAGAATTAATTGCAAAAACTGCCAAAGAGAAAATTTTCCCCATATATGCTACGTTTACATATTCTAGAGATACCTCATGCTTAAAACCAGCTTATTTTTCCCATTTTAAGGAACATTTTGCAAAATAAGACTGTAGCAAACAGTAAGCATTGCTGGTATAGTACACTACTGCATGAGGTAACAAGATTGCTAATGGTTTTGACTAACATTATGTAAAAACTAGAAGTGAATTTGCATCCTATTTAAAGTTATTAACATCTGCTCCCTAGCAGAACTAATCACTGGAGAACATCTCCTGAAAGATTCAGCATCTACTTGGGCTTTTGCAGGTGAGCTCACTCACAAAACATAACATGGGACTCGGTTAGGAAGGAACTATTTTTACATCGGCAGTCCTTTCATCATTGTGAGGCACCCTGCTATGTGCAAAGCTTCAGGCAAGATGTACTGAATTGTAGAGGTGAGGCCCGCATAGATTTCTTTGCCCTTTACAATAGATTCTCAGCATCAGGTTTACTTCTGGCTGACTGATCAGAAAGGGCAGGCTCAAACGGCAGAATTTCATGAAATAAGTGTGCTGTAATGCCAGCCAAAATGAGAATCTTGTGCTAGGGATGCAAGTGAAGGGAATGGGAGTGCAATGCATCTTCTCTATTGCATGCTGACTCAATAGAATAGGATATAGTAAACCTGGCAAGCAGAATTAAAATTAAATATCTTTGGTGATAAGACAGGTAATTCCTATTGGCCCAGTGGCTTATCTTTAGTTATTTTTCTTACAGTTAACTTCTATTAGCAGCATAAATACAGCAACCTTCTAATTTGGGACTATGACTGGAGAGTGTTTCTATTTATGGGAGACAGTCCTTAAGGGCAAGGGAACCCACGAGTGCTGGGCACTCTTCAAAAATGAAATCCTAGCAGCTCAGGAGCAAGCCATCCCCATGTTCCGGAAAAGGAGCTGTCGGGGGAAAAAACCAGCTTAGTTGAGTAGGGAGATCTTGAGAGATATAAAATAGAGGAGGAATGTCTATGAGCTTTCGAAGAAGGGACAGGCATCTTGGGTGGACTACAGGGAGGAAGTGAGATCACGCAGGGAAAAAATCAGGAGGGCTAAGGCCCAACTAGGAATCAAACTGGCTAAGTCTGTGAAAGAGAATAAAAGATCTTTCTACAAATACATTAACAAGAAAAGGAGGACTAGGGAGAATATTCAGTCCCTACTGGATGCAGAAGGAACAACAGTGACAAGGGATGAAGACAAGGCTGAGGTAACTTAATGACTTCTTTGCCTCAGCCTTTAATAGTAAGGGAAGTTGTTCCCCCTGCGTACAAATCCAGGAGTTAGAGGAGCAGAATGTGGCCCCCGTGATCCAAGAGGAGGTGGTTAGAGACTTGCTTGTCCAGCTAGACACCCACAGGTCTATGGGGCCGGATGGGATCCACCCAAGAGTATTAAGGGACCTGGCGGATGTCGTTTCCAAACCCCTTTCCATCATCTTCCAACAGTCCTGGCCGACTACGGAAGTTCCACTGGACTGGAGGCTGGCTGATGTTGTGCCCATCTACAAGAAGGGTCAAGGGGAGGATCGAGGGAACAGGTGAAAGGTTCTGCCAAACTAACCTGATCGCCTTCTATGACAAAGATGACCCATCTACTGGATAAGTGAAAGGCTGTGGATGTAGTCTTGGATTTCAGTAAAGCCTTTGACACAGTTTCTCACAGCATTCTGCTTCAGAAACTGTCAGCCTCTGGCTTGGACAGGCGCACACTCTCCTGGGTTGAAAACTGGTTGGATGGCCGGGCCCAGAGAGTGGTGGTAAATGGAGTTAACTCCAGCTGGAGGCCAGTCACAAGTGGAGTTCCTCAGGGCTCAGTACTGGGTCCAGCTCTGTTCAATGTCTTTATCAATGACCTGGATGAAGGCATTGAGTGCACCCTCAGCAAGTTTGCAGATGACACTAAGCTGGGTGGAAGTGTGGATCTGCTGGAGGGTAGGGAGGCTCTGCAAAGGCATCTGAACAGGCTGGACCGCTGGGCTGAGACAAATGGCACGAGGTTTAACAAGGCCAAATGCCGGGTCCTGCACTTGGGGCACAACAACCCTATGCAATGCTACTAGGAGAAGTCTGGCTAGAAAGCTGCCTAGAGGAGTAGGACCTGGGGGTGCTGGTTGACAGCCAACTGAACATGAGCCAGCAGTGTGCCCAGGTGGCCAAGAAGGCCAATGGCATCTTGGCTTGTATCAGAAATGGCGTGACCAGCAGGTCCAGGGAGGTTATTCTCCCTCTGTACTTGGCACTGGTGAGACCGCACCTTGAGTACTGTGTTCAGTTCTGGGCCCCTCACCACAAGAAGGATGTTGAGGCTCTGGAGCGTGTCCAGAGAAGCTGGTGAGGAGGCTGGAGAACAAGTCTTATGAGGAGCGGCTGAGAGAGCTGGGGTTGTTTAGCCTGGAGAAGAGGAGGCTGAGGGGAGACCTTATTGCTCTCTACAACTACCTGAAAGGAGGTTGTGGAGAGGAGGGATCTGGACTCTTCTCCCAAGTGACAGGGGACAGGACAAGGGGGAATGGCCTCAAGCTCCGCCAAGGGAGGTTCGGGCTTGACATCAGAAAAAAATTTTTCATGGAAAGGGTCATTGGGCACTGGAACAGGCTGCCCAGGGAGGTGGTTGAGTCACCTTTCCTGGAGGTGCCGAGGGACATGGTTTAGGGAGTGTTAGGAATTGTTGGACTCGATGACCCAGTGGGTCCCTTCCAACCTAGTGATTCTATGATTCTATGAGTCTATTCTTACCATAAACCTACCCAGGAATATTTCCTAGTCTCTGATATCTAGTTTAATTATTAGCATTTTAAAAGTCTCTTGTCATTTCGTTATCAAGAAAAATACTATAAGATGAAAAAGCAATGAGAACTACTTGGGAAGATGAGGCCTGCTCCATCTTGGTCCTGGCACAATAATGAACTGCAGCAAGGAAACACGTCTTACTTATAGGCCCCTCTCCTAACAAACCAGTAGACACTCAATTGTACTTTCCATCTATGTATCTGTCAATTCTCCTTCACAAATTTTGACCCAACAGCCAACGTGAAGCAAATTTTTTGAAGTCTCAAAGAAAATAAACTATCACAAGTGCCTTTTTAAAATCAGTTGTTGTGCAGAAGACACGGGACTTTTAAATGACCTCATTACAGAGAAAGCTAGTAGAGCTTATTCCCTAATTGAATTGCTGGATTGCCCATCAACAAGTACATGACTCTAGACAAGCTACATAGTATGTTGTCTCTTGTTTAATGGAAGAAGTTGGAGAAATGGAAAGGTGCCTGGCTACTTCATGTGGGCTTAGAGACATTGGAAGAGCTGAAAAACCCACATATGAGCTGGTTGTATTGAAATGGATAGCCTGGAGGACACTGCAGCAGCAGAGAGGAAGGCAAATCTGTAGGATGCCTCTGTTCACAGAGCAGCCTGGGTTTCTCTGGTTTTATCCCTTTAGATTCTCTGGCGAATACGATGATGAACAAAGGAACGTGAGGCCTGAAATGACAACTATTGGATTTCTCCGGAACAAAGCAGTACTTCCCAAACTGTGATCCCTTTCCAAACTAATTCTTCTCTCACAGGTTCCCAGCTCTGCTCAGTGCTGTGTCTTTAGTTTGAGAATGACAGCTCTAGACTCTACAGTAAGAACAGGTCACTTAAAATCATTATGAATTTCTCTTTGGACTCTATTCAGGTTCTGTTGAGCTACATGAATGATAGTAACAGATTCTGCAAATACAGCCTTTGATTTTTTGAGACCCTTCAGAGTCCTAGAGCAATCAAAAGGGTGCAGAAGGAAAAGGAGGATGCAGAATCGGCTCAATATGCTTTCCCGAAGCTCACTAAGCTTGACAGATGAGCCAACGATTTGTTCTTAAGTTGCTATGTTCTTTCAACTTCCTAACAACAGCCCAAATAAAGAGCTATAGTAGTCCATCCTGGATATGACTAAGATTATTGGGAACGTTTATCACTAAGAATGGCACTTGCTCAAAGATGGCTGATGGCAGTGAGCCACCAAATGCTGATAGACAAATATTCTAATGAACTGTTGCTCTCCTGACAGTGCTGATGGCATCATGAAGGCTGTGACATATTCTGAGGGCTTATAATTGTCTGCACACATTTCACAGAACAACAGAACAACTTTTTGAAGAAGATATGCTGTAGCCATAAATGTTTTGAAGGTTTCCTGCCAGAAGACTGCCAGTGCAAGTCTTGAACTTGGGCAGCATATTGAGTTGCATTTGTTAAGGCGTTTAAAATGACTTCTACTGCAATGACAGTGATATCAAGTAGTCCCTTATTCACAGAATCATGGATACAGCTAACTGCTGCCTTGCTCCTCATGCTGCTTACAGCATTCCCGACTAATTAGCTGTTGATATGGATGGAGGAAAATGCTGTGAGGACCATCATTGTAACCTTTGGGATATCTGATCCCAGTATTCAGGCCAAATTTATTCTTTCTACAAACACAATGCTTTGTTAGGTGATGCTGGCCACAGCTATCCAAAGAAGCCTGACATTCGACAGTTAAAGTTTGCTCTTCTCCTTTCCTTTTCTTATCATACTTGAAGGTTCTCTTTTCTACAGCCTTTGCAAAGCTTTCAATTGTATAGCTTCAGGGCTTCCTAGAGTCAGGGGCATGCTAGACCCATTGCCGAGGCTGAGTTAGGGGCTGAGGCTGAAATACCCCCAAGAACAAATATCCACCCTGGCAGGGTCTGCACCTAACACGCAGTAATTCAGGCTGATTGGGTGCATTGATGCAAAGAGAATGATGAGGTGAGAACTCCTCTATTCAAACTTCTTGCTTTATTCCAAAATGTCAGTAGTCAGAAATGTTCAACACGTTTGGCAGAATCATAACACATACAGTTCTTTCCCTCTCCCTCCTTTCACCATACTTATTCCCCACACAATGTCTAAAGACAGCAGCAGGGATTAAACATAAATCAACTGAAGATGGCAGTCTTATTACTCAGTGTTCTCCTCACTCCTTTTGGAAAATCACTATCCATCCTCAACTCTGCTCATGAACAAAGGGAAAACAACAAAATACAGATCTTGCTATGAGCAGCTCTGCAAATAGTTGATTTTATTTTACCTCTGGAAGTTAGGTCTGTCTGCTTCTCATCTCAAATCATAAAGGTACAAAAATGTAGCTTATTCATAAAACAGAACATTTACCTACTAAGAATCCATAGCTATTTGTAGGAGTATGACTTATAAGAACAGCTACTGGTAGGATGAAGATTTTGAGAGCTGAAGTTTAAGACTGTAAAAGGAAGAGAGGAAAAATGGAGAAACAAAAATAGTACTGGAAAGATGCTGAATTATTTCAGAATGAGAATATCGATTATCATTAGGAATAAAAAAAATCAAATTGCAAAGGTACCTTCAAAGATCAGCGTACAAAATACAAGTCAGTGAGTAATCCGAATAAATCAAGATAAGTAAAGATATTGTATGGGCATAGCTGATTTCATAGAGATGTTGGGAACAGACGTATTTGAAATTTCTGAACACAATACCATGTCACGCTCCTGAGAGATCCATTCATCTGAGTTGTATACTGTGCTGTTCTTGGTGTGAAGAACCATGTTCTAAAGAGCAGAGTAATCTCCCATCTAACACACAAAAGTGGCTTTTATGCAGACTGTGAGTCTTTTGTACTACATGTTTCCCCCAATTAAGTTTCTCTCCAAATGTGGAGCTCAGTACACAACACAGTAGTAAGTCTTGAATTGATAATTTTCCATGGGGATTAGACTTTTCATTGCTCTGATGATACCAGGCTTCAGAATTAGATGGTATGGTTTTAGCAAGCAGGTTGCCTGTGGACTACTGTGGAATGGCACTGCACAGAGGCACAATGACTTCAGTGTAACTTCCTTGCATAGAGGCTTTCTTTTTGTTCAGCTTCCTGTTCCTGCTTACAGCATTTAGGAATTACTATAATAAAACAATCAGTAATTTTATTTAACTTTTCCTAGAATATATTTCTGGGAATTATACATATTTTATGCAAGACTCTATAAAGATTAACAAAAATTATGAAAGAACATATAAAATCACTGATAATATACTGTTCTTGTAGCTCTTAGATTCCCTTGACAGATAAAAGAATGTATTTTACTGAGCATTATATAAAAGCAGAACAAAAGGAATCCCTCGCTTTGCTGCCTTACACTGTAATACACATTAAGAGGCTTAAACTACTCTTTCAAATTATCTTCAGAGCTCCTGGTAGGTATGTGTGTGATGGTAGTTTACGAATGATGCTAACTATCTTTGTGACAGTCAGAAAATTAGAAAGAGATTTTATCATGATTCTCCTTGTAATCAATTTCAGAATTAACCTGACTGGGATAAACCATAATAAACAAATGTATATGGGTTTGCAGAGTGTGGGGACTCGGGTAAAAGTCAAACCCTCTTCCTTGATGTAGGAAAGATCTCTTGAAATGGTCTGAAGCTGGGATAGCTGGCAGTGTCAGTACTAGCTGAGGTCAGGCAATGGTAAAGCCAATTTACTATGTGGCATCATCAATCCGCAGAAGCAGTTCTTGCTGGAGTACAATAACCAACCAACGGATTCTCTTGCTAGAGCAGCTCATCCCAGCTTGATTTCACTCTTACACTCATTTTTAGACTCAACGAGACACAAAACTTAATGCTACTTTTGCACTAGCTCCAGAGAACTGAGCATGAAGCTGGTGATGCTAAAGAAGGGGGAGATGTCTTCTCACAGTACTGCATATTACTAAGAGATAATCTTATTACTCCCAAGTGGATCAAAACTATGCTACTAGAAGATTTTTCCACCATATTTAATGTACAAAGTAAACTGATTCCTAATGAAACTATTAATTTTGAGATGAAACCAAATTATTATGGCTTGGGGTGCATAAGTCACTGATAAATACAGTGCAATTTCTGTAGAAAAATAAAGAGGGTTCTACAATTGTTAAGAATTTGCTCCCGGAGCTCTGTGCTGAAGCACAGAAGCCCTACCAGATCATGTATTTGGGTAATACAAAACATGAACAGCAGACAGGAAGAAGATAATGAAACATATCCTTCAAATAGTAACACTAGAGAGTATGTGGATGGAATAACAATGCTCAGCACTCATAAAACTTTGTAGCTTTTCTGTCTTTTTGGTAGAACACATATATTGTATTGAAACAAAGAACATTCAATGGCAGTCACATTTCCTAATGTGTTCTGTAACACGAAAGATGAAAAATCATCTTTCCCACCTGTCTGGATTCAAATGACTTTTGTTCGATGAATAATTTTTAAAACATCAGTATGGCAACGGTAATATGAACCATCATAATTTTCAGATGTTTGTAATTTGCAGTTGGAGACAAAAATACACAAACCCATTTCAATATTTTTTACATACAGATAAATGTGCTGTTTCTACTGATTATGACATTGATTTAGGGTAGAGGTGTTCATGTATCATTACATAATTTTATTTAGTATTTGTTATGTATGTGAGTAAGAGGTTTTATTCCATTTAATATGTTACACCTCACTAAAGGCCAGAGTGAATCTGATATGAAAAAAATGTTCTGCCTAATACATTAGTAATGGCTCAGTTTCCCTATTTCCCCTTAGAATATCAACACAAAAATAAGTCTACATTTCTTTAAAGCATGCAGGCAGCTGAAACACACATTATTTGCATAAGTTGCAACACTTAGTGAATGGCAAAAGCCATGCAAACCACTGAGCATGAAGAATACACTGTGGATAATGGAGAGGAAAAACAGAAGAGATGAAAAGGAAAAACAAACCATGCATCCATGAAAGCAATGGTAGGCACTGGTGGAAGAATAAGTGAGCACCTCAAGTCGTAGAGAAAAAAAGGACAGATACCTACCCCAACCTGCGCTATCTAGCTACCGACCTGTGGACTTATAGTATCACCAGTTGGCTCACCAAATGGATCACTGTTGGATGAGGCCTGAGACCCATCAGGCTAGAATACAAGAACATAACACCTTTTTTTCTCAACCATAAGAAAGTGAAAAGTCAACATGAGGTTATTTTCATGCTGTGGGCATAACAAGTACAGCCTATCTCATGAAAACCACAAAGTGAGACCTCACCAATGATACATTCTCAAAAGTCATAATGGTTTCCTGTAGGTGATGCAGGCAGGAAAGGACCACACCAGTATCTGCTGGAGCCCATGCAGGAGCTACCACAGACTTCAGAAGGTACTGGATCAGCCAAATTGCAAAAGGCCCTGAAAGCCAGTGAATCTATGTAAATCAGAAAGAGTCCACACTTGCATTATCTTGTACATTTGTGTCCCTTTTTGGGACAGACTCCCTCTTGTCTCTGGCTCACTTAGGCTCTCATCTGCCGAAGATACCTTGTGATTTAAAGTCATTGCTTGGACAACATTTCTTGCTTTGGTCCGCTGAGTCTAAGGCAAAGAAATCACATACTGAGGGCCAGAAGATTGAGGAAAGTAACCAGGCAAGCAACTGCGATGCAAGAATGTGCAAGACAGTATCAACAATCATCTTTTAACACACCAACTCTCACACCTCTTTCTGCAGCCTCAGCACGTATGTTGTTTTACCTTGGACTCCCTTACCATCAGTAAGTGAATGCTGGTATGCTAAAAAGGACATTGGATACAACCAACACACATAACCTTACATACAGACTCTGAGTTTTGTTCCTTGTATATAATATTAGTGCATAACAACATAAATGTTATGCTTTCCACTATCAAAACTGAACTGTGAACTGAACGCTGTCTGCTGCTACCCCTTAAATACCACCCAGCCCTATTAGAATAATTATTTCTGACACTATCAAACAATATTTAAGTAACTTTGGTCTTTTCTAGCTAAAAAAAGCTAATCAGTATTTAGAAACCTTGTTGCTACTCACAGCCTCTTGCTCCTCACTTTTGCTTGGGCTTTCAAACCCCTCTTCAAAGAGGTCATCTGCAGCAGGATCACTGGTATGAGATGCTGATGATTTTGATGGAGAACTCTGTCTGGGTGCAGGGGTTGGAGCTAAACAAAAATTAAGGTAACAGCAATAGAATATGTCTGTTAACTTGTTCAGAAAGACACAATAGCACAAAATTTGCTCATGCTTTAGAGCCCTCATCTTCTATTACCCCAAAAATTATTTTCCGACGAGGACGTGTAGAGTTAAATCTGAACACAGAACTCATTACCAATTCCATATACTTTATTTCATTCAGCCGTTTCCAAATTAAGTTTGGCTGCATCTGGCATATGTCTTTAGGAACCAAAGAGATGCCACCGCATTACATTAAGAATGCATGAGTCCTATGGTAGGTAAGTGAAACAGGTCTCTGTCTGGACCCTGGTAAATCTCTGTCTTACTAACTCTTTTCAGCAATCTGCAAAATCCTCCATCTCCTTGCTACAAACACAATGAGCTTATTTTACAGTTTTTCAATGAATTTCCTCAAATGTGCAGTACATCAAGCTATTAAAATAAATATACATCCTCTAATTTTTGCAATGTGTAGTTTGAATGGGACATAAATGAAGCCATTTGTAAGGTTGAATGTAATGGGCATTTTTGTACTAGCTTGCATGTCCCTAGCATAGAATATATATTACTCTCTTCTTATAAATTAAATTTCAGACTGCAGCTGTTGGGGCTGTTGATTTCAATGGTGTCTGAAATTCTTCTCTGATACTTTTCTTTACAGCTGGAACACATTTAATAAGTTAGACCATGCATGAAGGTTTTCAGTTGCAATTTACTGTACAAAAAAGAGGAAGAAATACTTAGAGGAGAAGTCACGTCTGAGGAAAGGTATGGCTGAAAGCATATGAATACTCACGTGAATTTGTAGATGGTGTCGTGGAAGTCACAGGAGTCAAATTTAACTGAGAGATGTCAAAGTCATCACAATCATCTGCTTCCTGTGCCATCCCAACTTTGTTAAAGTAACTTGAGAAGGCCTCTGAGGTACAACTGAGGGAAGGCTGATCTGGTTTTCTTGATGGCACTGGTGGAGGCTGAGCCATCTGAAAATCTTTGAACATTTCTTTTCCCATTTTCTGTCTGGGCCTGTCTGTCTGTGGACTTGATCTGTTGGAATCACTTGTGGGTGGAACAGTAGCTATAGGAGCAATGGTACCTTGAAACATGGCTGCTTGTAAAGGCAAAACAGTTTGTGTTGGCATGAAGGCAGTTGGTTGGAACTGACCAGCGACAGAGGGCCACGGTTGCTGAGTAGGAGGAAAAATACCGGGTTGGCCCCATGCTATCGGCTGTCCTCCCTGCATCACCTGAGCAACTGGAGGCTGAGCACCCATGGCCAACTGCTGTTGAACAAGTGGTTGCTGTCCCCAGAATGAGGGCAGAACAGCTCCCATGGCAACATAACCTTCAAATAAAGAGAGCAAGGAAAAGGAAAAAAAAAAAAGAAAGATTTTAACACTACTGACTAAAGCATGTAGGAAAAAGCTATGCAATGAATCAAAAGCATGCAGGCTACATTAGGGATCCCGCAGCTTCAGTAGACATAAAAGGAAAACTAAAAGACATAGTTGAATTCACACCACTGAACAAATATTTGTATACAAAACCATAAAATGGTGGATGTCGGCAATAATCCATCCTCCTCTGAACAAAAAAGTCACTCTTCCTCAGTGAGTACCCTCATGGGTCTGAGAAGACCTGTGTGCACGGACCTTGCCAGCAGCTGGCCATCTGGCAGCTCCTTTCCCTGGGGCTCTCTCAAAGCACAGCCAGGATCAGTTTGGTCAAACCACTTGCCAGAACCACAGCAGCTCCCAAAACATTTCCTGAACTCACTCCCTGGCAACACAACCCTGCTCCTCACCACAGAGTTTTGCAGGCTCTTCTTGCTTCCTTGACTGCCCACATCCATTTCCTTCTACCTCTGACTGTCTTGCTCCTCTCGAGTCAAGGATCCCGAAGACTGAACATGACGCATTGCGTCAGGCTCTGATGTTGTTAATCTTTTCAAAGTAGCCGGTATGCTGCTAAAAACTGAGTAGCCAGAGCAAGCAGAGGGAAAGAACAGGATGCCGAGGACCCTCAGCATAGCATAGCTTTGCCTCCCCTCTGCATAGCTTTGCCACAATTCCTCACCCTTTTTGCTTATATTAGTTGTTGAGGAGAGTGACTTGAACACCGTTCTTCTGCTGCCAATGGCACAGTGACAAAACTGGTTCTAAGTTACAGGACAGCACCTTCATATACTTTAGATAACATCTTAAGGGCCCTCGAATGACAGGGTGACCTTGCAAGAGAAAGACTCCGTGCCATCGCTTCTGACACAGTCACAGTTCAAAATGCTGGGACTCTGAAGAGCAAAGCAAGTGTCTCAAATTGTGTAATAAAAAGACAGAGCCCAGAAGAAGTCAGATTAAAAAAAAAAAACCCTCACACTTGGTTACGCTATTGCTTGACAACACCAAAAAGTTCCTGAGCTTCTCCTGTACTACATACCTAATAATAACAAACTGCTTCAGGTGTTATGCTAGCACAAAGCCTCTCTAGCTGGGGAGGAAATTAAAGACTAAAACTATAATTACAATTGCTTCTGTCAGAGCTGAACCCTCTTTTCAAGCTACCAAGAGTTCAGCTGTGTAGGAATTATATGATCAGGTGCTTTGCTATTCACAATTTTAAAAACATCACTGAGACGAAACCTACTTTAACAAATGTTACAAAATAAACCACATAATAGAATTATGTTCCACTGAGAGAACTATAACACTTTACAGATATGTTGTTTCACATTTAAATTACCAATTTACTGCTAATACTTTAGAATTAATTTTAACACTGTCACCACTTGAAAATCTTGTTTCTGACCTGATTTCTTAGTCTTCCTGTAGCTTTTTCCTTTTGCTTTATTTGTAGGCTGGTTTGTAACACTAAACATAAGGGTGTGTACAAAACAGTAAAGGGAAAAGCCCATAATAAAATTAAAATAGAAACAGAACTTTGAAAGACTAAATTAATGAGTGATGAAAGAACAGTGACTCAGATATATTTTAATCTACTTCAATAGATGGCTATGATGGATTCTTCAGATGTCCTTTTACCTTGCCCCTACTGTAACCTCATCCAAGCAGCAAGGGTCACCTGCCATTATCCCCAAACTCTTCACCATCAGTGTAACCTTTCTGAGATGCAGTGGTTAATCTGATTCTACAATGCAGCCCATCAGAGGAGTTAACCAATTAAAAAGTCACTGCTGAATGATTCAAGGTACTCCTCCTTCTTTTTCCCCCCCTAAGTGGAGCTGAGAGCACTGCTCTTGCAGTGCTAAAAGTATCCCAGGGAGAGATCAGCAGTGAAAACCACATGCCTTGCATGTCAGTGCAGAATGGTACACAGCTTTTGAATTTTCTGCATTTTGAGGAACACAGAAAAGTCTAAAGGAAATAACAGGATTTGACTAGGTGCAATACCTTTAAATACAATCAAATTCTCCATGTCTCATTCTCTGTTTACTAAAGACAGCACAGGATATTCACTGCTACAAAAAAAAAAAAGGCAACGCTAACCTTAACGCTTTTTTCTCTCTTGCTCCTGTACCTAGAAGGTATATTATCCAGATGGCTGAACTATGGTTGAACTCCCAGAGACTTTATTGGCTTTTGTTTTAAAAAATGTGCGTACATTCAAAATAATGTACTCCCTGCTTGTTAAAGACTTGTTTTGCCTTGCCCTGCAGCATTGTCCTCAAAATCCTTCCCCAATTCCACTGTACTAAATTAATGCACTGAGTACGAAGCACAAAGCAGAGCTGAGAACTCATCACCAAAACTGAGTCAAGTCTATATTTCCAGTAGATTTCTTACCTGAGGGTACGGCAGCAGTGCTGAAAGGTACAGAACCAAACATGTCTGTACTAGCAGGAAGTGACTGGGATGAAGATGGGATAAAGGCATCACCTGGAGTAGCGGGAGTCTGCAAGAAACAAATGAAAAACAATGATGACAAATCAGCTGCAGCTTCTGCAACACATACTTTGCTGTCACATCCTCAGTCACTCTAACAATACAGATTTGGAGGGAAGAAAGAGAAAGAAAAGATAACAGAAAGATGTAGAAGGAAGAAATAGAAATAAAAGTATTAGAATTTGCTGGAGATAGGAGAAAAATAAAGTAAAAGACTTTGTACCACAGAGTAAAAAAAAAGAAAAAAATTCCCTGAAATACACAACAAGCATAATATAAACATCACTTCTTTCTCCAGAACTTATGTACTTGCAATACTAGGTTTTAGGTAATAACCAGTAGAGACAGCAACCAAAGCATCGATATAAGAAACATAAAGGCAGATAAACTGTCTGCAGGGTTTATGGGAAAGCGAATACATATTGTTTCCAATTAACTACCTGCACCAGAACCATAGGTCTACATTACAGGAGAAACATAATCTAACTGAGCAAGCTAAGGATGAGGAGACAGCACGTTCAACATCTAGTCCCAGACATGCTCCAGAATACCTTGCAGATATGAGGCTGCTGACTTCACAACACCTCAGTTTTCTTGGTGTATTCATACTCTTCTACAGGTTAATGTAAGATTCAAAAACTTCACAGTGATTGTGTTTTCATTTTATGATGCAGAAAAGCATGTTGAGAAAATTCTCTTTCCCCTCAAACCACATTGAGCCCTCTCCCTCTTCACTGTTATGTCTTCCTTTAACGGCAGTCGTGGGGTATGTACTTGGTGGAACCAAAGAGACATGATATATAAGGTGTAGCTGGACCTTTCTGCAGTGCAGTGGAGAGACAGAGTGCAGTGAAACATGCACCTCTGATAAACACCAGGAAAGGAGATCTGAAGCTCAGTTTATATCTTATGTGACACCTAGCCTTATATCAGAAAAATAAATATTAAAGATACTTTTGCGTGTCATCATGAAGCAATGACTCCACATTCAATTTGTTTCACTTTTATATTCTTGCAACATAAAAACTACTTTGGAACACTCCCTGTGGGAATGGCTGATGACCTGAATTGTAAACGTGCTCAATAAATGTGCTGAAAATTCAATGTAGAAAAACACACAGTTCAGTTTCCCTGAATACTCACTGGGGGAGAGGTTACATCAGGAGGAGTGGACATGTCCCCAAAAAGCTCTAGTTGGGTAACAGCCTGTAAAAAGAAAAAAATCAAAACATTTCCATTTATCTTCTGAGGAGAAGAAATGGTGAGTGAAGTTACAACGTGTAAGGTTAAGTAGTAACAGCTAGCAATATAAATCCCCCAAAGCCAGTAGGTTTAACTGCCCAGTCCTACATGGAGGAAGCACATGGATTCAAGCTCTGGGATTTTGATACTGCTGATGGACCCAAACAGCCAGCAGCCGACTGTATAAAATGATTCTGTAGGGAATTCTCCACCATAAAAAATGAATAAAGCATGGGAAAACTTTCCAGAATGGGACTGGATGCATTACTGTTCTGCCTTTAACATCAGTGAGCACCGAGCATGATTTATGGCCAGTCCATTTCCTGGCTCCTTTTCTAAATCCACATTTCAAGGTCTTAAAACACAGTACACCGTGGAAATGACAGAAGGATACAGAAGGGAATGGCTTTTAAAAGTGCTGCCTGATTTCCCCTTGCCCGTGGGACAGGTGTGACCTGGATAAGTGGACCTGAAGAAGGATGCACAACTGGGTTATTACAAGTTTGTTGCTCTACATTTAACTCATGCAAGAAATGGTGTCCTTCAAACAGATCCTAAAATAGGTCACCCATACAGGTCTCATTCAACTGGACCAGGAGAGAAAAAGTAACTTCATAATAAGGAGGATCTTGAGTAGCTGCATAATCAAAGCTCCTTCACACGTTCTGGAGTAAAATGACTCTCTTCCACCCAACTGCATCTGCAAATCAGTTCATCTGGAATCCAAGGACAGTAAAGCACACATCCCTTATAGCTCTGCAGGAAACCTAAACACCATCTACTACCCTTATCAGGGTGGCCCTTGTGGAAGGCTTTGATGGGAACTCAAGAATGACTCCTTCTCCACTACCTTCACTCTGCTTATTTGTTTTCCTCCTCCCCTTATATCTTAATCACACCCATGCATAGAGGAAGCCACATCTCTCATTATGAATGGAATTTAATGCAAATCTTAATTCGGTTCATCGAATCTCCTCCCTAGCTTAGGCACATAAACCTTGCAGCCTCCTATAAAACAAATATGCTTGAAATTCAGTTGAGTCTTGACCTACAAATGCAGCCAATGTAGCTCTTTGGACATGAACCACGTAGGCTGGTCAGTCTTTATAACCCAAAAAAGGAGCAAGATTGCCCTAAGATTTCCCTCTGCCCCCAGCCTTCTATTATAAGTCATGCTTTAACAATTAAGACTATAATTCAAAATATAATAATTTCAAAGGTTTATACAATTTCACAACCCAATCTCTATTCCCATATATAAAAGCAATGCTACAATCTCTTGGACTGGAATTTGTGTAGCAGATTGGATAATTTTCATCTAGGGATGAATTATTTCGTATTTCCACACACCATGTCTTATATTAACTAGATCACCTTGCTTTAGTGATATATTTTCTTCCTATGTGTTTATTTATCCCTCTAAGTATCTGCATGGAAATGGAAGAAAGAGAAGAAAAGCCATGTTTTCTTCGGTGTACACCTATTCTTGTATACATTACTCAAATAGTGCTAGAAGCAGTTTTGTGAAAGCAAAAGTCTGTAAGTGACTTCTGCAGTGTGCAAATACACTAGACAAGCACTGCTAAAATGCCAAGAAAAGTTGGAATAGGGGCAACAGCAGCACTCTTTCGGTAGTCATTTCAAGCCTTCTGTAGGCACTACTGACTCAAGAGATGCCAGATGACACCAAATCACATAGAGAGCTGCTTTCTTCTCATGTTTCCAAATTGCTTGTTCAGCACCACCTCTGAATCTGCCCTTTTCCTGCATGACTGTCTTCTCTTCTCTGGCTTGATAACATCCATTCCTTCGAGGAGGCCATGAGCCAAGGCTTGCCTAGTACTTCTATCCCAGGTGTGGAAGCAGGAGAGCAACGCAGAGGGGATGTGAAAGGGTAGGGCAAACTTGGTTACACAGACTAAGAAGTGTTTGTGAAGTCACATATCTTTTGTGGAAAAAATATTATAAGTTTCATATCAATACTGAAAACTGATAGCATACTTTTGAACTTGGGATTATATGGTATGTATTTGACAGGTGGCAACTCGGCTCTCTATGCCTCCATATCCCTGTGAAATGGGAATAATAATACTTTTCAGGGTGCCTCAAGGTGATGGATCTTTGGAAACTCTTCACAGATAAAATTCTGTTAAGGCTCTTAAAAGAAACTCTGCAGATGGATTTCTAAACAGGCGGCTGGAGAATGTGATAGGAAAGCCAACTTCACTATTTGTTGTAATAAAACCTCATTCGCAATATTCCCCAAGCAAAAGAAACATATTTACACGAGAATCATTTCTCACAGAACAGCATTCTTATATTCAACAGGAGCTATAGAACTACGTCAGAGAATGTAAATAGAAATTTAGTGGGAACACAACTTCATCATTTACGTAATAGATACAGTCATAAACAGCCGCACTTAGAGGAGAGATTTTGAAGTCTCAAATAGCTCTGGATTCTTTGTTTAGTTTATTCCTACTACCCAATTCTCAGCCTGAATAAATGAGTGCAACTACTCTGACATAGATGTAGTTTTACCCAATTTCAGCATATGAGATTCTGAACATCAAATAATTATCTTTTATTTGTGTGATTTCACTGTCACTACAGAACTGATTTCACCCATTATAATTCTTTAAATTATTCACATCTGATATTAGCTACGTTCCAGTGAAATTAATCCCAAGAAGAACATTTTCAAATAACACTATTCCTATAGGTGATTTTATCTGTATTTCCTTAAAACATTTTTAGTGTCTCAACCTTACCTGAGTGACTGAAACAAGATTTTCATCAATGTCCAGCAATAAGTTTCCATTCTGCAGCTGTAAAGCATGATTTATGAAATGAAATGAATGATTTATGAAAATGACATGAATTTCTGAGCATGAAAGTGATAACCTCCATAATTATTGACTTCGCTATTGAAATGAAAACCCTTCCCATCTTGCAGTGAGCACAAATATGAAATCACACAGTTAAAACGGTGAGTCTGAACACTGCTGGGACGTGGAGCAAACATACACTTAATTTGTGCTAAATCTCATCTTCCACTGTATAAGGCAATTTCACTGCTGGCATCATAGCTATTTATTTTCCCAGATATTTATTAATTCAGCAATAACCATACCCAGCGAGGTCTGATCCTGCTTACATTAATGGAAATTTTCATTGGCTTCGTGAAAGAAAGGACAACATCCTCAAGGCGGGGGTGAGGGATTGAGTTTTGGACAACAAAAGCTTTAAAAGCAAGTACTTGCAGAAGAACACAGCTTCTTCTTAACTAGGAGAATTATAACATCAACGTAAACATATTTAAGAGGCATGTTTTCTTGCCATAGTAATTTTTAAAGACTTATGTAAGTCAATAAAAGTTAGATTTAAATCTGTCATTTGTGTGTAAACATATGTGGGACTATATTGCCCACACATACATATATATCTATATCCATCTACATATTTAACATATAAATTATGACTTCAGTGTCATCAGAATGCTAAGATTCAGATAACATTTACTGAAGTGTTAGAGACTTTATTTCTTACGAAACCAACATTGACAGCAAGTTATCAAAAATCACATCTTTATTGACTGAAAAGCTTCATACGAGTTACCAACTGGTAATCCCATGCCATCCTTAAACAAAGAAGTTTAAAAATCTCAGAAACAGCCCAGAATGCTTTTTTTTTCCCCCTCTCTCATGTCATGAAAGACCTGATGAGGAAAGAAAAAAAAAAGGCTGGCAAATGGCAAAACTAAAAGAGGAAAATGCCATCATGCACAACCTAAAAAGGACCCAGTCCTGCACTTTCTTGGTGCTGAGAGCATGTTCCCCCAGCCCCAGGTAAGGAAAGTAAGACAAAAGCTACGTCCATGTATTCAAATAATTCCAAAGACCTTGAAAATATTCTTAAACTGAAACCAAAAGGGTTTACACCTTTAGGAGCAACCAGTTTTGTCCAGTAGTTAATCATTTTTTGTTTTGACAGCCGTCTTGTTTAACCTTCCCATCCTCCAGCATCCAGGGTTGCAGCTTGTGTGGCTCTGAAGTGGATCCCGCTCCCAGACACACCAATTGTTCTGTGAAACCAGCTGAGAAATAACCATGTCTCAGCACAGAGAAAACATGTGCACAGTGTTCAACAGCCCATTAGAAATTCCCACCTGTGCTACAGAGGGACCTTGCAGGAAACTTTTGCCCAACATGTCATGGCACATCCCCAAGTGCCCAATTATTATGTAGCACTCAAGCTGCATCTCCCGTCAGCTCGTGTTCTGCATCACACACTGGTGAGGCGACACGTCCTAAGGGTGCAATATCCCTGTCTATTAAGGCATGGAACAGCCTTCAACAGCAACCACGCCGAGGCTGCAACATGGCTACTGAGGGCAGAATTTGGCCCTCTGAGCCTTCCTCTGGTTCTGCTCTTCAATATAAAGTGCTTAACCTTCGCAGTTAAAGCCAACAAACCTTCCCTCCTTCCCCAGTGCACAATAGAAAATAACCAGAAAACTGGAAAGATGCTCCAGTCCTTGATCTTCCTCGAGGACTGCTGTCTGGATTTCTTTGCAGTGATGGAAAAGCTTGGTTTACTTATTCAAAAATGCATCCCCAGAGTATGAAAACACCCCAACAGCTTAGTCAACCAGGAACACACCAGTCACTTCCAACCAGCCATGCAGACCAAGGCAGAGAAAAGAGTATTAATCCTTTTATCGTGGTAACATTAAACCCATAATGAAAGCTACATCTTTCTATACAGACATGTGAGACATACTGTAAATCTTTTAAACGTGAAATATGTAAATCTGGTTTCTAAAAGCAGCAGAAAACTTTTTAAACCACATCAGCCAGTAATGACATTCCTCATGACACTTTTCACTGTTCACTAAAGAAAAACATTCTCTAAGAGCTGGAAAAAAAAATGAGGAGTACAGAAGCCATGACAAGAGATAAATAAACTGCAGCTTTCATAAACTTGAACCAAACCCGATCCACCTCCACTACAGCAGTCACTCTGATCACCAAGTACTCTGAAAAATATCTTCTCTAAGCAATGCAAAAGTTCAGATTTTAGAAGTGAAATGTAAGACATGCCTCTTGTGCTCATAAAAGTGTGAAGCACCTTACTTGTTTCAGTCCTTTAGACAGAACAAGCCAAAATATTCAACTTCTGTTACTCAGTCTAGTTTTACCAACAGCAAGAGATCTACAGTAACTTATAGCATGAGAAAACCGGCTTAATACACTTTTGCAAACAAGATGATAAAAGCAGAGTTGCACAAAATGGGGGTCTGAAATCTCAGAGAATGAAGCAAATGTGGTGCTTAAAATGCATGAAAAATATATCGTAATTAACTTATACTTTGATACAGAGTTCAGCAAGTGAAAAAAAAATGTATGAAGGATACTAAATATAGCAAATAACCAGCAATTAGCAATTAACCTTTGAGCTAGGTATTAGCTATTCAAATTTTTTAAGACAGCAGAGGGATTTAAACTTGGTTTCCTGCATTCAGGGTAAGTGCCGTACCACTCAAGCCAGTAGGCAAAAGAGGGATCATCCACCTGCACTGCCTCTCTGCATTTCCAGTTCTCTTTTTCTAACATGTATTTTACACTGGAAGTCTAATGACAAGTCAAATGGTTAGTTAAACTAAAGATTTTTGTTCTTAATTTAGTTGAAAATGTAAATATTTTGGCTATGTCAAATATTTTTTCTGACAGTTTGAATCATTATTTTAGTTAAGAAAAGCTCCAGTTATTTGCACAACCTTATGCAAGTGTTGATATTACTATGAGATCTATGAGCTGCAAGCAGCTTGCTAATTAACTACAATTCATTCTACAAAACAATTAGAACTATAATGAAGGAGCACATCAGAACCGTGACTAAACTGATCATCAGTCAGACCACGTCTAGTAGGTTGAGACACGCTGAAAACATGCAACAGACATATTGTTTTCCTGCAAAACTACTGTTGCATTAATGAAGTAGCATGATAACCCAACAAAGAATTCCTCAATTACTTACTAATTAATGGCAATACACTGAAGAATATATACATGAAAAAAATACCGTCAATGCTTTTGCAATAATCATCCTCCTCCAGACGCTAAAGATCCTTAAGTGCCATAACCTTTCTCAATTAGAAAGGTAACGGCAGCCACAGTGTTACTATTGACCCAAGTTTACACAGGTATAGCTGAGGACAATCTTTTAGTTGTAAGGCTGCTGTGAACATTTACAGTCATTCCCAAGTGGTACAGGTCACGTCAGCAACACAGGCTGGTATAAAACTACACTGATTGATTTTTATCCAAAACATATGCATTTGGGGATCCATCACTTATATGGGGTTCAAATTCAACACCCATAATCCCATGGGGCAGGTGAACCCTGCTGTTTGAAGTTTCTCTTTTTAGTTTCATAGGCCAACTCTTACTTGTGAGGAGCACTCTCCAGGTAATTCCTCTCCTCCTTACTTCTATTTGCAGTAATAAACCCAAGTACTGACTTTGGTATGATGCACTCAACTACAGGGTAGCCTTGCGCTTCATCATATTCATAAACTGTCCAGTTTCCTTTGTTTTTTCATTGGGAAGCACTGGATGTGCTGGTTAAAAATGCTGCTAAGTCAACCCCGCACAGCTGAAGAGGTGGGATGGTTAAGGATAATTGACATAATAGATTATTGAAGAGTGAGTGAATTGCTTCACTCTTGCTCAATAGCTTCCTTTAAATTAAGGATCTCTTCATAAGATCAAAAGATATGCTTACTCATTCATTATTTTGTTTTCATTTGAAGGGAACTCAATTCTGAATCCCCTGTGTACCTTAGGTATTTACTCTTATAGGAAATGGTATATAAAACGCTTCAATTACCACTTTTCTCTGACAGACTGTAATAAATCAAGAGTTCAAAAGAGTGACTTTAGCTTAGAGCCAGACCCACGCTGCCTCCAGGCAGCACAACACCCAAAATAATTAAAATTCCCATTCTCAGAGGATGCCGATACAAAGGTCTCAGCCACATCGCCACCTCATCGACTTCTTCTTTGGACCCTATGCAGTGGGTTGAGTGTGTGGCATATACACCATGGTGTACACTAGTCACTTATTTAAAACAAATGCTTCAAGTCTAGAAATATCAGCATATTGTTGAACTAAACACTGAGGCTTTCAAAATGCTGATGCAAGCTACAAAAGCTGTTGCACTTTACTATGTGCATTTACTACGCACTAACAAGCCCTGTCTTCAAGCTCCAGATTTAGGAACCTTTACAAATATGTGCAGTTTATTGCATGTGGCTGATGCAATGCAAAGATATTGAAATGAAACATTATTCCACTCAACAGAATACTGGAAATAAAAGGGAAGAGCAAAATATTCATGCTAAAGACTACATAAGTCACGTGTATCACACATGAAGGAACTTCAACACTTTATGTTACAGATACTATAATGTTGAAAGACCAGGGAGGAGAACCTGGTTTCTGCTTCCTGTGCTATTTTTATTAAGGAGTAAAACACAAAATACCCTCAGAAAAATAGCTTGAAGAAAAGAAAAAAAAAAGGAAATAGTTTATATAAAGTCAAATAAAAAAAAGAATGCAGACAGATTTAGTCATTACAGCGCTTGACCAGGGAACTAATGTGCCACCAAGTACAGCAGCCACAAGCTGATGGTTGTGATCTCTGTGAAACATCCCTAACGGTTGCAAGTTCCTCTCCTTGGAAAAGAGGCACAGGTGTTTGAGCAAAGTCTCAGACCCTGCCTCGCACCTCAGCTGAAGGTCAATGGAGTCTGCCAGTGAAAATTCATGTGTTTTAGTGTTTTTTTGTTGTGTATGGAGTCCAACCTATCAGCTGCATAGCTCTTTATGCTAGTGCTGGGTGAGAGTTAAAGGCTTTTATCCAGAGTTTTTACTTGCTTTTTGCACAGGTTTAAACAGAAGCAGAAAGTAAAAAATAGAAGAATATGAGGGCCACGTATGTTGCTAAAAGGAATGAAAAAACACCTTTGTCAAATCTCAGTGACCTTTTACAATATAATGAAATCACACATAATGATAGACCTTGATGAGTAACATGCACACCTAGCAGAAGGTCCAAATTAAACATATGTGTCGGCTATCTGCCCAATGGATCCGGCTAATGCCAATCTCTCCTGCATTAGCCAGATCCACCTGAATGCCAGACACTCTAACCCCAAAGGAAGGAGGTAAAACCCCACAGATTACAAGTATCTCAAGACATGACAGTGCAACATGAGCAACATCACTGGGGATCACCTAGAAACATCTGCTGCAATTGCCCGGAGAATAACATAGGGCAGGTGAGGCATGTTGCAGAGGGGATAGTACCCACACAGCAGACAGAAACAAATGGCTGATGTGTGGAAAAGGTGTTATAATAAGGGTCTCCTGCTACAAGATAAGTCTCACTCTTGAAGACATGTATGTGACATCATCATTTCACCTTCGGGGCTCAGATGTTACCTCTGGCATGGTGCTAAATGCTTCCATTATAAGCCAGTGGTAGTATCAGAGTTAATACTGATATTAAATCAAAAGGCAGGCTGAGAGGAGGAGCACACAAAGCAGAGGTGTTTTCAGTGCTGCACAAAATCTTCTTGGAATAGTTAGTGTGACAACTATTCTAGCGATATTGGTATGTATATCCACTTCTAAGTAAAAACAAAACCAGCAACAGCCCACTAAAGTATCAAAGAAACTCCTGCTACAAGACATTAACACAAGAAACTAATATAATTCCAAACTTATAGCTGTGTTTGTTAAAAATGCATGTACCATACTGTCATATTAAGCCTGGTTGGTGAGGTTTAATTGAGTATAACAAAGTCAGGGCATTTGAACACGGGTATCTCTTTCAGCAAAGGTAAATAAAAATGAGTGGCTTTGTCAGCACAGGTGATCAGAGACTGTGTCAGTCTCTCTCTTCTCACATTTGAAAAGTCGATCGTGAAAGCCCGATTGTGGAGGCTGAAGTCAATGTCACCAGTCTGCAAGCTGCTTCTGTAAAGCCACTGATGCAAACATTGGGAAAAGTCAGAGTTACAAAGCTCTTCTCCAGACCAGGTGTCATAGGAAGACACTTTGCAGAGGCTGGCGAGAGTAGTCAAGAAATCTGCTCTGAACAACTCTATTACTAGACATTTTTGTATGCCATTACTACAGGGAATGATTTTCCGATGCCTTCAAAATGACTCCAGGCACACTGCTCTGAACAAATCAGACCTGCAAATGGCACCATAATGCCAGCCCAAATTCAAACTGAGCTTTCCCAAGTGCAACATCCTATTTCAGGCAGAAGGAGCAGGCATCCCTTCTGTTTTTTCCAGCCCAGCTTCATCCACTTCTCCCATGCCTTGCCCTTAGGGCAGTCGAATTATTCCCTGTCCATTCCACATGGTGTAATATTTTGCACAAGTTGGTACTAGCTAGGAAGACTGCCTACATTGTAAAGCATCAGTTATAATGCTTTAATAAATGCTTTCAAGCTATAATGCCTTGAATCTTTATACAGCAGTAATATGAGTTGTTTGAAAGCCTTCATAAAATTGTAAGCAGATAGTTTAGACATTTTGATGAGAAGCGGTTTTATTGTGATGTGACTGACAGTCTCCGTGAAGGGTATTTACAGTCTGACTCATATTACTAAAAACATCATGACAGGTAGAACTTGATGTGGATGTATAATGGGGAGACGATGGGAAATTATGACAAAAAGAGCTCATTAAAACATTCTGCTTCTTTAGAACAGTTAATTTCATATATAGAACTATAGTTTTTTAGTGGAGCGAGTACTACTTAGCACAGTTTTTTTTGGGATAAGCTTTCTTTATGTGGCTTGATATCTATTCTCAGTGAATGGAGAATAGGAAAATTGGTCTAAGGAAGGATCGGAGAGAAAACAAAAATGACTACCAGAAGTGTGAGTTGATATCAAGGAAGACAGAGATACTAGGAGGATACTAGACATCATGAAAAATATGTGTTTGGAGTTGAGCTGCTTACCCAGCAGAGGAAATCTACAGGACAGCCGGAATTGCTGGGAAGGGATGTAGGAAAGAGATGGGGAAATGCAACAATTACACTGAGTAAGTAGTCTTCTCATCCCAATGTCAGAGAAACGACTTGGCAACCAGTCACCACTCATAATTGAGTTCAATGGGTACATTCAAATTCTGAGATCTGAGACTCATTCCTTTCCACCTCATTTGCACCATATTTACATTACTTGATATCAGAGATCACAAGAAGTCACACTATCAAGTACTTCACCATCTTCTGACAAATGGCCTCACACAATGGCATGGTATTGTGTAAGTACATCTGCTATCTTGATACATATGCATTGTCTGCTTGATGGCACTACCATGATGATGTTTCATACCTTCAGCCACAACGGGATCCCACTATGCCCAGATAAATATTTGCCCAAACGGTTCCGGTTTCTTAGGAAGCTATATCTTATTGACAATCAGTATGAATTACGCTTCCCAGTTTCAAAGTAGTTTTTGAAAAAGGGATTCTGGCTTTTTGTTTTTACACTGTAGTAGATCTCACCTTGCCTAAGTCCAACTATTTAGAAGTTATTATACCTGCAAGTCATTTAAAGTTCCTCTGCAGTCACGGAACAATAATGTCCAGATGTACATTTATTTCCACCTCAAAGGGACACCTCATGCAAACAGGACGAATTTCCCTGTAAAGCAGCTATTTCTCTCCATTGGCTTCAGTGCCCCTCACTTTTAAGTGCAGAGTCTAGAGATAACTTGCCTGAGAATGCATGAGAGGAAAACAATTCCAAGACGGGAAATGAACCTCTGTCCAGGGAACATAGGCAATTCTGTTTGATTTCAAGCAAAACTTACTGCATTTTTATTAAGCGTTGTACTTATTGTCGGGAGAGAGAATTCATGGTGCCTGAAACCTATTAGGAGCTAAAAGTTTCTCTATTTATTAATCTATTACAAAATTAATAAAAGCAAGACCTCCTAATAAAGAAAGTGTCCTTCTATGTTTAAACCAGGTAGATGAGCTAGATTATTTGCCCTCAGATTGAATTTTAGAGGTTTATACAATAATGACAGCTATAAATTGAAAAAAAAAATTATAGCAAGTGTCTCAATGACAGAGATTCTCAGATGTGGAAGGGTAAGCAATAAATCAGATGGGCAGTGGAATATTAAATTGCTCATTTTAAGAGCTATTGCTGCTTTTCTTTTTTTAAATATATACTAATAAAAAGGTGAAACGAAATCACAGCTACATATTTCTTCATCTTCCTTTCTTCCCTTTTTCTTCATAAATTAAAGCATATAACTTGTTTGGACAAAGAACTGTAGTCACTTTAAATTTAACCACGAAATAGTAGGGGAAAAAAAAAAGTCTGCAACCAGCTTCAGGAGATGACAGATTAAATATATATGATGATTACAGAGTAGGTTCCATATGCCATGTATCTCAGAGTCATTACCAGGACAGTCTAATACCAAAGTGTCTGCAGACATGATTGCAAGTGTACTGTACATCCACTCATACTGCAACCACCTAAATTACAGACTATACCCAGAGTAAATTTGAAACATCACTGAAGGAATAATAAAAGTCACAGGAAATGCACAACAGAAAAAATGTAACACTGAATTGTGTGAGAAATGAGTGAAAAAATCTACAGCTATACTGTGTCCACAAATACCTTAATTAGTTATGCAACATAAGTTATTTTACTTGATTTCCCCAGGCAACACAATGTCTCCCCTCATCCCAGTGGCTTATAAGGAAAAAATATGGCAAGTTTTTTTTTTTTTTTTTGTGCAAACCACAGAAGTGTCACAATTCAGGCCCCCATCCAGCATTTATCTTTTTTATTCGGCATCTTGGTCTCCATGCTCAGCCCAAGCTGAGCAAGTAGCACAATTTTATGTGAAAAAGAGTCTGGTTTTCCTCTCTTAAAAACAGGCATTTCCCCCATGCTTACAGCAGACTGAAATTCCTGATCTATCCTTGGTTTTTTTTTTCCATTCTCAGGCAAATCCTCCAAAATACTAATTTGCCATGTAACCAACACAGCTGAACAATTTCTCAAGGTGTTTATAGCAAAAATTTGTATTAAACAGTATAACCCACCCTTCAACAAATGCATGCCTTATTGTTCAGGCATCACTTCTCTGATTCTCTGCTTCTTCTCTCAACCACTTGTTACCATTCCTTATGCATTCTGGGGATGTACACTTCATCTTTTCAAAATGTTAACACACAGGAAGGCAGTGGTGCCATCTGGCTATAGCATCGTATTACACTTGAATAGAGTCAACTGTTCATGCAACGCCAGGACAGAAAGAATTAAGTTGACAGTCTGTATTGACCCTTAGCCTCTTGTACAATTAGACCACTACAGAAATAATACATACCAATACTGGGAGGAAATCTCCTTGTGCCAATTATTGCCCATAATAACCAGGAGAGCAAGGTGATACATAGAGCAAAGATTCTGTCACTCAGGAATTTGTCAGATGAAGTCTTTTTGCATGCTTAATGTTGATGCACTTCTTTTCAGAGCTTCCCAGAGCTGTTTAAACCAATGGCACTTAGATGTGTATCTGCCCTACAACTCTACAGCTCTTAGGAAGCTACCATAGAAGTTGGTTTTATTGGAAAAATGATTGCTTTTTTTTTATGGTGTATGTTAGGTGGGATTTTGATGCAATTTGTTTGGGTCTTTTCTTTTGAAATGACAGAAAAATAATTCCAATGCAAGTTCCCATGTTTTGGTAACATTTGTGGTGAAGGCCCTTATGAAATCTTTACTTATCAGCACACTGTATTGACCAGCAAGTCTTCTGAGAGGTGTAGACGTTCTAGCCACAGAAAATCATCACAGAGGTCACCGACAACGTTCTGACACACCTTTTCCTAATGCTACTACTCTCAACCCCCACTCTACTCAGACCTTGCCTCCTCCACTGTCCTACTAAACCAAGCTGTAAAAAGCACAATATATAAAGCACAACTCTGATTGAGCACACAGGAGAAAATGCAGCCCATGTTCAGTCATTGTGATTATCCTTGTACAGAGGTGGGTAATAGAGGAAATCTTCTAATCCAGGCAATGATGACTCATGCATTAACACATAGAAGGCTCATTGTCGACTCTTAACCATAGATAACACATTTATAAATGGTGACTTTCATAAGAATGAGTTGGAAAAGATAGAAAGGAGAATTAAGTAATGAATGAGATGGATATAAGTGACATTACAACCCTGGTTACTCTTAACCAACCCAATCAACCCATAAAATTCACATTACAAGGAATGTACCAAATGTTATGTACAATAATAAAAGTCACAGAAGCTAAGAAACACATCTTCTTTACTGCATATAAATAAGGAAGATACTTACACTTACAGGTTGACTTTTTGGCACATCATAAACACCTTCCTTCTTTTGGCTGGTAGGAACCTGCAACAGCAAATAGAAACTAAGATCATTACTGATTTGATGAAAAATTGAAATCAGTGACTAGTATTCATGTACAGGGTAGTCATTTAATACAAATGAAATCAAGGATGGTTCCCTTGTCATTCAAGCAGTAAAGTTAATGGAGAATATATTGAAGAAATAAAATTTGCATCTGAATTTTTAAAATCCCAAGGACCAGTAGTGTTCAGAAATGAGATTTTCATCCTCAGTTAAATTTGGTCACATTAAGCCCAGGTGCACATGGATCTCCTTCCTACTGGTCACTATGTCATCTTTCTCCATGGCAGAGATCTAGAGTAGAGCTACCCATCCGAGGAAAAGAGATGTTTGGCCTATGGCATTAGATTCCTTCTTTCCAATTCACTTAATCATCTAAGTTGAGTACAGTCGTAAAACATACCCTGCAGTAATGGGGCCCTGGGGCTGATCTAAGTGACATTTAGTTACAATTCTGCAATTTTATAAGGAATTACCAGCCTGTCAGAGCCTGACACAACCAAGGGAGCTGAAGTCAACAGCCTTGCACAGACAGGCGATGACACTTAAAAATATCTTTGAGTGAGTCCTTACTTGAGTCAACAGTCATGATTTACACCTTGGGCATTTCTAGCCTACTCATGTAAATTCAGTTGCTTTGTAATACTGGCTTTGCTTGCCCAAGGAGTGATGGCTTATATATTACAATTTGTGATTATATTTATTTTCCTTCCTAGAAGCACTGAACATCTATTGTAAATGACAAGAGCAAAAAGAACAACAAAAACATGCTCTAAACAGCCACAAATGTTCTACGTAAATCAGTGTTATTTCTCCACTGAACAAAGACATTCAGTGTTAGAAGATTACATTTCCATTTCAGACATCAAGGAATCCTTATAGGTCAATAAGAGAAATAGTATTCCAAATATAGCAAAATTATTAACTTTTTGTTTTCTAAGATACTTATTATCTTAAAGTTCTGATATTAAGTAGGTCTGATGAAGGGGAAGCTGAAGTAATGTTGGTTATTCATTGAGATGTACTATCATTCCTTATTCTGTATAATAATCAAAAACTCTCTTCTGTTCAAACATTCGCTTGCCTATATTTATATGTCAAAGTCTTCATGAGAAACCATGCATCTTTAACTTGGCGCACATCGAGAAGTTTTTCAAGAGCTTTCAGAGGCATGAACACAGAACCCTCACAGAAACTCAACAAGCTTTGTAAAAGATCTTTTATTCCCATCCCGGGAATGACTTGCTTGCCTTGGTTTTCTCCATGCACTGACCACTTCCATTAAAACAACCTATAAAATTAGATACATGAAACTGGTAAGAGTGGAATAATGCAATTTCACGGAAATAACAGCCTGTAAAGAGAGAGCTTTAAGTGACAGTGTAAGGGCAGAAACCAAGAATGGTCTATTTAGTAAGTCCCTAGAAAGCTTAGTTTTCATAAAAAGGACAAATCTGGTAACAAACTATTTAGAAACTATCATCAGAGTGCATTTTTCTTTCTGGAAAGTTTCCCCTTCAGTCTTTCTCTCCTTCCTCCTTCCAACTTTTCCATGAAGTCATCCCAGTTTGCACACTCCCATCCACAGCAGATTGTGGATTGAGCATTTTCCTGCACTATCCATCACCCGCCTCTCACTCCCGCTTATAATTACATTAAAGAAAAGCTCCTGACTTGTAATATCAACAGAGCAACTTCTCTGAAAGACACTTTCTCTCCCAACTCGATAGCACCTGTCTTCATATTGTCTTACCCATCATGCATCTTCACATTTTTTCATTGCTACTTAGACTGGTGGTCTGCAAGGGGTTTCTCCTGTTTTTCCTTCAATGAGTAAGATCAACAGAGGTACCAGCACTATTGCTGCAAACAATGGTTTGTGGTTCACAGCTCTGTGACAGGCTGTGAACCATTTTGATGTACTCGCATCTTACCAGCTATACAAGCACCACAACTCAGAACCCCCCATCTCAGCTTGTCAACTCCTGACGGAGCAGAACTTGCTCCTCCATAGAGACCTACACAACACAAAACCACTAAACAAAATCCCATCCCCTCCTCATTGCTATAAATCAACAGATAGGCAAAGAGATGCTATTAAGAAATCTGACACTAAGTGAGAGGATCAGTACATAATCAAATCCCTGCACAACCAACACATTAGAGCAACTTACATAGACAGCATTAAAAGAACAGATAGACACAGTCTTTGGGGGCATGTATCAAAGAAAGGTGACAGACAGAGGAAGAACTGTTTAAAAAGGAAACTGTGACCTCTTCTATGTTAAAAAGAAATAAATATTGTCACTTTTAACGTGTATCTTCCACCTCCAGTAAGCCACTGCTTAGGAATCTTTTCCACCAAGGGAGCTCTTGGCTGGAAAACCAGAGCAGCAACAGAAGAAAGACTTGTCGAGGCTTAAGTGACAATGCATGAGGTTACTGGACAGACATTTACCAAAGCATAGTATGCGGAAGGCTTTGTAATAAATAATAGAAGTTGATACCAATTTGCATTGAACTGAAAACAATAAAAACCAAACCAAAACCACCAAACAAGCAACCACAAAAAAAGAGCACCTTTTCTACTTTAATTTCTAACGGTAGCCTGGATGGTTCCAAGATCATCAAGATCTTGTAAGGGAAACAATTTTGCTAGCGATCCAAGTGTAAGATCTGAGCTGTGGGAACTCAGATTTACAGCAAGCCAATTGCTCACAAAGTTCATGGGAACTAGGAAGCTCGTGGCTTTGGGCACGTCTATGGAGCAGTACTTCAGCATCTGTCAATTACAATAGATAACAGAAAAAGACTCATGAATCCCTAATCTCAGCATTTGTTTTACTCGGTATTGCCTGAAGTAAATACAGAGAAAGACAATGCTAGACTGCATATACTGACAGTATGGCATATTATGTATCACAGCTATTTTCTGTGCATCACAATGGGAGGAAAAAAACCCTTAATCACATCCAGACACTTCTATGAAGGTTTAAGCAATTCTCTGGTGACTTACAGGATGGTAACAGCAGTACCTCCAGATGAGGCATGACTTCATTATCTGCTTATCATCTTCCATTTCCACTTCAAGAAAAATAAACTACCCAAAGAGTCTGCCTGTTCTTTAGGCCATTCCTCAGAACACAGTTCCTACTTCTTCCCTACCCACTAGAGTTTGCTCTAAGATCTCCAAACACTGGGAGCGATGACCTCATTTTGCTTGCTTCCACTGGTACTTCTCTACAGTGTCACTAAGAGCTCTGCACTTTGGTGAACTACAAACAGAAATTTCTCATCTGGATGTAGTTGTCATAATAATTTTGTTTCCAGCATAAAACTGACAACTAGAATAGTCATTTATTAAAAGACTACATGCCTTAAAATCGTCAAAAATTCAACATTATGTGGTAGAAAAATCTTCAACCTCAGGCAGAGTCTCACCTTGAGAGCTTTGCATGTCTCGGTCTAGAGAGGCAGAAAGATGCATATTCTAGTCTGTGTGGCAGTGTGCCAGGCAATCAACAGAGACAGGTTAAATGAATCTCATCTTAATGACCTTGTGATGGGATTTGTAAGGTGGCTGTTTTCTAATGTTTAACTTGCATTTCCCTTTCCCACTTAGCTTCTTTCTACTTGGTCTTACAGCTACTCTACCCTTTCATTTTTTTTCTATTATCTTCCTACCTTTTTTCATTACTTAAAAAAAAATACCTTTCCCTTTTTTTTGTTCTATCCCCACTCCTGTCTCCCTCAAGAAAAGCCTTTCCTATTAGCAACCAACATCTAGTACAACTAGATTAAGTGCTTAACCACTGCTTGAATCTTCTTCCTCTCCATACTAAATGATTTCCTCAAATCACAGTTTTCTTACAGCACAGAGACTCCTATCTCCAGATTTGCCTCTGTATGTGACACAAAATGAATTACATTATATTTTAATACACCCTGTACCAATCTCTCGAGTATAAACTGAACAACAAAACATTATTTTATATTGCTTTCAATGCAATTTTTTGTCAATGTGAAGAACGCAAGCCTGGACTCTAACATAACACATGCACTCTGAAAATATCTTCCCTAGTCTGGGTAATATCCACTAAGGGCTCTTAGATTTTCCTCAGTTATTTCCTTGGTTTGTCAGAAAGAAGAGCAGCACCATCGAAACGCCTTTCTAAGAATTGCTTGGATGGTCTGCTCTCCATGAGATTTCAGTATCTGTTTTGTAGACTAGGTGTAAAAAGTTTCAAAAAACAGCAAAGAAGAGCATCCACTGTTTATCACCTTATATGGTGTACTCAAAAGTTTAAGACCCTTAATAATTTGACATGTTTAATAAAACGTGCAGAAGTTGAAATGACAAACAACAGAAAAATCACACTGAGACCAGGCAGACTATTCATGCCACGTTGTCAGAATGAAATTCCAGACGTTTTTGTGATGAATGAAAACTAATAAAAGTGAACCGTGTATGAAATGCACTTTACTAAATGCTTGCAATCTTTGCAATGAAAATACCGAAGTTAGCGAATTTATACCTGATAAATGTTTTCTTCCATTTCAGGCTCACGGATTGGCTCGTGTCCAGCCTCAAACACAATGTACTATTACACCAGCCGCCAGAGAGGAAAAGTCAAAGATGAAACAGAAGGGAAAAAAGGCGATTTGGAATTCCAAGTGAAAACATAGGCAGGCATTAAAGAAACAAGTTCAAAGTATAGGCTGGCAGCAGGACAACCAGTTTGTCAGAAAGCGCAGAGTAAGGTTGTTTCATATTTCATAAACTGGCAATGAATAGACCTAAATCTCCTCTAATGATCATTAGAGCAACTTCCTAATTCTTTCTCACTAGGGAGGCTGCCTGTGGCCCAATATTAATTTTCTGAAGTCAACGTGAAATTTGCCTCTTTTACATAAAAGCAATTATTTCCACATATATTTATTCTCTATGAATAAAAAAAAGCTAAATCCAAACTGGGAGAATAGGCTGGTGCTCACGTAACAGGCCACATGGCAAACTTCTCACAACACTTTTCATATTCCAGTTCTTGCTTTATTGTGAAGAGCACCAAGTAAAACTCCTGACATTATAAAAGCTGAACAGTAATTTAGGACATCCTAATTCTTATCATCTTTCTTGATGCACCTTAAGCACTGCTTAATATTCACTAATGGTTGAATCAGTTTCTTTCAGCGTGCCTCCCACTGACATGCCTAAGTGGAAGAACACAAAATCTCCAGGGGTAAAAAAAAAAAGAAAACTATCATATATTTTGTTTCAGCACAAAACCATGAGAATTAAATTACATCTTTTTCTTCTTCACACTCAGTAGGGTATCGAACATGAATATACTGACATATTTCTGATAATCATCTTTACTCCCAGACATTTTGCTTGGATGAAACAAGACTTAAATTTATTATCTATTACTAAATCATAGCCCAAACACCAACAAGGGAGTGTGTTGCAATTCCACTGTTGTTTTTTTCCAAATATTCACCATTTGAGTTAAGTTCTGGCCTCACAGAAGCCAAAACTAAAATGTCAATTTATTGCTATCAGAACAAGATGTCACTCTTCTTATTCTCAAAGTAACTCACTTTTCAGTTAGAGTTTGTATTAGAAAATGATGACAAATCTCATTTGGAAACATAACATCTGGACTCACCAGCCTCATTTTAGAAAATATACTAATATTTCTATACAGAAATATTGTGCTGTTATAGCTTAATCTCTAAATATGCTACTTTCCGTAAAAATCTGACAAGTTTTTCAGAAGACCAATGTCAGTACATTTCAAGACATCTTGTTAAAAGTTTTGGCTGCATTTGAAGATAATAGTTATCTAGTCATTTCTGAAACTCCAAGGCCATACAGCTTCAGAAATTACCTGGTATACAGGATCTTCTACATCTTCTTCCAAAATTGTCTACAGTAAAGTAAGAGGACAGGCAGTAAAAGCAAAGAACATAAACAGTAGAGATAAAAGAACTGTATTCAGAAATTAAAGGACAGCAAAGAAACAAGCAAAATTGGCAGGTAAGTATATAATTTTCTTTCTTTAGAGTATAAAGTCATGCTACTGTACAAAGTAACTTTATTCAAGTTATTAAACCCAAGTTTAACAAACTGCACCTTATTTGATTTGGTTCAAATACACACAGTCAGAAGTATATGGAATATTCCCTGAGGTATGAGACACTGTTAAAAACCTTACAATACACTGACCTTCATTAAAATTTTCCTCCTGATATAGGAGAAACACTACATGGGAAACAAATAGATCATTTCCAGTTGCTAGACATGTTCATCATCCCCCAAGTGATAGCTGTCATCACTGTTTAATCCTAATTCTGAGCTCACGATGACTGTTAGGTTCATCATTGTCCATTTGAAGCTAGCACCGTTCAAACCCCTTGCTGTTAAGAAATGCTGAAGATACTAAGTGATTCTTTGGAGCAACTTTGGGGGATAATTCAAACCATATTTTTCTTGGCAGTAGTCTAAGCTTACGTGTGTACCTGGTATACCGCTTGTTCACACTGTTTGTCCTTTTGTGCCTTTTTTTCCATTTCTTCCCTTTGTTTCAGTTCATAGATGAGCTGAAACAGGTCTCGCAAGTCCAGAATTACAGGTTCAGCCTATGGAAGCAAGAATAAGAAGCAAAGTTTCTCTATGGAAAATACACACCTCCTACCCTGCTGACGGAGCAGTAGTAGCATCTCTCCACAACTGGAGTGAACTTCCTACAGAATTAGTTTCTACCTCAGCATCCAGGTTCAGGTTAATTTCTATCAAACTAACTACATTTACAAATTAATGATAAATATAATGATGACTATAAAAGGCACTAGGAATATAAAAGGCACATATATGAAGATAAAGGTATATTTATTAGTGGTTCCTCATACAATGTAATTACAGCAGACTATATACAGAGTAGTAATTTGGTATTTATCACTTTCTATTTAAATGAGTGTCGGAATAAACCCAAACATATCTGTATTCAGTCTTTTTTTGTTAGAAAGGAAAACAATAAACAATTATTAAAAAACATGAAGAATGTGAAATAGTGAAATACATTACCCTTTTCTCAAGCTGATTTCATTAAGTTGCTATTTCAGAACACCTAAGCAGACACTTGTAACAAGTCTAGCACAATCACAAACAATACCTGACTGGCCTCTTGAACAGCTTCTTATGAACTTGGCTTTTCTAGTGAGTTACTGTAGAAAATGACAGTGATCCGATACTTACTGCCTGGGCTGTTTTTATTGCCACAAATCTATGATTTCCCTCCTTTCCACATACGTATCCAAATGCTCGATGGTCTGTGATATCCTTTGCGATGTATGAAATTTCATGAACTGCATGGTGGTGCTGTAGTAGCTATTAAAAAAAACAACAACACAGTAAGAAATATCCATCAAGATGTTCCATTAAAAAGCTGTATAATTTCTCTTTCACCAGTGCCTTGCCTTGATCTCAATACACCTATCGAATTAAACCAACCAAACAAAATCTGGTATCAAAATAAATTAAGATTTGAGCTACTTAAGCCTACTCCCTTTTCAAAATCTAGCTGAACTTTACTTGCATTAATAATTTGACCGGAAGCTTCAATAAGATATTTTTCTCAGTATCTTTTGGTGAGATACCATTCAATGTAAAATACATGTTACCTAGTTACTACCTACACAGCATCCTAGGTACAGAATCAATATTTGTAGGTATGTAGAAGCAGCAGCAGCAGCAGTAGCTACCTGTAGCTTCATACAGGGTGAGTCTGAGAACAGACTGATCTACAGGGACTGCAGAGCTAGAGCCAAGATAGACAATCTCTCTAAGAATCGGCACCAGACTCACTTTATCTCTGCAACCCTCAGCATTAGCCAACAAGTGATGCTTCAGTTAAAGCATAACAGAATTCAAGAAACTTCTTTTTCCCAGAAAACTCATGGAAGTGCTATTATTCAACTTGAAATCAATGTTAAAAGTGAAAATGCACATTTTTAAAAAATCCCACTTTGATTAATTGCAATAGTAAAAAGACTCCATTTTGTTTTAAATGTATGACTAAATCTCTCTCTAGAGCCAGGAAATGCATCTGAGATTCTTCTAAGCATGTCTTGGAGTGCCAGAATCTTTCTCACTTCAGCCTAAATACTTGTGTATTTCTACTTAGAATAATGTCCCTGAAAAGTTTATCTAAAACAATCTATCAGTTTGAATTTCTACCTTCTGATATATTGACCTGCCCTTATATCATCTAGGGATAACGCTATTTCTGAGAGCAAGCAAAGCCTCACAAAGAATTCTTTTGAGGTCCAGACTCCTGCTGGTTTTGAGAAAAGCACATTTTGAAAATCAGCATGATACCCGGGCAATCTCTAAACAACTAGTCATTTTTAGAGTTTAAGAAAACATTTTAAAATTCAAAACTGGAGAGGATGTGCGTGTGTAGAAGCAAAAAGGCTGAGCATGTGCAGGGCAAGTGATAAGACCTCTGCACAACACAGACTGAGATTTAAAAGGAGAGGCAGCATGCAAGAGACAGATGACTACATATAAAATAAAAGACTGGACATGTTTCATTTTCATTTTGCAGTAAATGACTCCTAACTTCCCAAGATCAAGATTACTTGCTCATATGAAAATGGAAATGTTGCCATTGACTTCTGGCTGAATGTGGCTAAACTGAAGGTGCACTTCAGACTCTGCCAATGTATAAAGCATTTAAAATTAATGATGGGATCTTACTTAGATAATAGAGGGATATTGATTTATTAGGTTTTTCTGAAAACCAAGTTACATGCTATCTATTACAATGAAATGAAATGTTCCCATCTCTCTATTCTGCATATGACAGGGAATGTTATCCCTGGCTTCTATTAAATCAAAGTTCTTTGACATTGCTTTACTGATTGTGAGACAGCATTTTGCACTGAAATTAAACTGTGATCAGATTTCTTTCTCCTGGAATTAAATTTGAAGATCATTCTACCATGGAAAAGTTATCACCCACAACGTAAGGCAGCAGACGGAGACACTCCAATTTATTTGGGAACCCTCATTAACTGTTCAAAAATCATTACTTTGTAACTGTTCTGATATTTTACACACTGTATCAATACAAGTACCAATTAAGTAAAGGTGACTGCAACATTATCGTTTCATATATTTTACTGTATGGAGTGTTTAGCAAGAGTTTTTTAATTTGTTTGAGGGATATACTCTTTACCATGACAGTGGTGAGACACTGGCACAGGTTGCCAAGGGAGGTTGTGGATGCCCCATCCCTGGAGGTGTTCAAGGCCAGGTTGGATGGGGCTTTGGGCAGCCTGATTTAGTGGGATGGCCCTGCCCATGCCAGGGGTCTTTAAAGTCCCTTCCAAGCCTAATTATTCTATGATTCTATGATATTGAGTTGGGACATACACAAGAAATGCAATGTTACACATCTGTACTCCAATATAGATATAAACAGTACTTTGAACCTGTGTTTTCACAGCTCTTGATTCTAATGTGTCCTTTCTATATATTCCAATGCTCTATTCTAAATATTATTTAACTGGGGCCATTCTTTGCTATTGTAAAGCAGAAATAAAACTCCTGTTGCAGTCAGTAGAGATTTACCACCATAAAATGGAAGGTCAGAACTGCACCCTTTCTGTAAATCTTTTGTTTAAAGGATGCAGCCTGCCCAGTAGCCCAGCACAGCCCTTCACCAGGGGCAAGGCGTGCGCTAGACTCAAGGACAGCCAAAGGGACTGCATGACAAGAAACATGGTCTTATCCAGACACCCAAAAGAGTCTTACAATTGGGGTTATGTATAAATACATGCTCTTTTCATGTGTGGATTAGATTTGCATCTGATGCATTCAGACACATTAATCTGTCCCGTAAAATAAGACCAACCAATAGAAATAGCATCTTTATCCCTCATTTGTAGCTTTCAGGTAGCCACCTGCTCAGTACTTGACATGAACAGTCCTGAAAGGAAATGAAAGAAAAGCCACACAAAATTGCTTACAACAGAACTGTCTGTGCTCAACAGCGAATATTCACAAGCTGATCGGACCATAGAAAGGTGCCCCTCTTTCTCCCCAGCCTCTTTTTAATATCGTCCAGGTTTTATCATCACTTAATCCTGCCTCTAGTGGGTCAGAAGCACATAAAAGAATTATTTCATAACTCAGGGATGTTTATGACACCTCCGTGTTGATGGATTCCGTCAGACACTATTTGATGCTTTTACTATATCTTTGCTACGAGCCATTTACTAATTCATAACTGAAGTATCAAATTGTTTTGGAGGGCTGCAGTATGACAGAACAAATCACAGAGAAGACAATTTATATTATGGTTCAATACAGTCAATTAAATATTGCACAGATTAGAAAGTAATTTAAGATTTAAGCTTCGGTTGTTAAAAAAAAAAATCCAGTGTACATAGTCTCCAATTTATTTCAGGTCCCCTGTGACTTTAGTTACTGTTGCAAAAGTTGAGGACTTTAAATAGAAACAAAGACAAAGTCTCAGACTGGGTAAGTAAGCCAATCTTGAGATGCATGAGTCTTTTACAGGCTAAACACGACATCATTATTATATTTTATTCATACACCATGAAGTTTTTCCCTGGTGTTAAACATAAAGTCATCCAAAATACCCACTTCTACCAAGGCTGCAGTAGTCTTTCTTCCCCTTGAGGTGATCTCTGGTCTCTCCCACTAGCCATTATTTTCTCTCCTTTTCTCCATTCTATCCCCTGCTTCTCCTCTTCCCCCAGGTTGCTCCCTGTACATCACACTGAATTGATTTAGCTGCCTCTGAGATGTGTAGCATTTCTAATTTCCCTCAGGCCGCTTGGCACCTATCATAAATTTTTTCACCCCTTATCCTCATCTTGCCCCTTTATTTCCATGCTGTAGCCTCCAGTGCCACTAAATCAATTAAGTCAATCAATTAAGTACTTGGAGGGTCCAGCAATCATGTCAAATATGTGAGTTAGATGGCAAGAGAAAGTCACTGCTTTACTATCGCTATTTCTCTTTTAATGAGGTTGTCTATTTAGTGGAGCCTGGGGCACAGTGTTAAGAGCCACAACAAAAAATATCCTGCAAGCTCCAAAGCCTTCTATAAAAGCAGCCCCATTGAAAACAGGAAGCATGTACCATACAATATTATATCCATAAAGACAAGTTTCACATAGATTTAAGTTGCACAGCAGTTCACCTTGAATAAGTAAACAGTGAGCCTGTTTTCAGATAGGTGGTAGCAACTGAGAGCTCCGCTGTTAGAATTTCCATGCAATCAATACTAGGTCGTGGGTGACACACATGCCCGAGCATCCTTGTATTTCTATTGCTATATACGCACTTCTATTACATTTGAATAAGCAATAATACATTTTGCAGATCACATAATGCTCCCAAAACATCAAAGCTACTCACCAAACTGCAAAATCCTTAACGGATTCATAATAGAATAACTATAGTTCTATAGAACTATATTAATAATAAAGTAACTATGTATATTCCATTAAGTCATGCTGCTTATCTGCAACTACCCCAAACTCCAAATGATGTTCTGATTTCTCCGCTTCACATTAGGAAATCAGGCCCTACATGTTTAGGAAAACCACCAAACAAATTACAGAAACTGATCCTAATGTGGAAAATTACAGCAATGCCTTAACAACAAGCTTCGCAAGCCAGCGTGCAATAGTACAATGACCATTATTTACAGCAACACATTAAGAGAAAACAACGAATTGTAAAACAGGTGAGTGGTTCTGAGATGAATTTTATCTCACTGCTGCAAGAAATGCTGCAGTGGTACAAATGTGCAGCCAGCTCCTCCATTATACCTAGGAGGCCATTGCGCTCCTCAACAGTGCTCAAGACACACATATTACAGCACTTTGTCAAATGTTCTTCATGGTCATTTTCTTACAATTCCTGCTTGGTTCAGCTGAGATTTGCAGGGATCTTGGGAACAACAACAGGTCACAAGCATGTCTCTAATTGCCTATCTTTGTGCCGCAATGCTTCTCTGCTGTTTTGTTAAAACGTAGTTAGCAGAGGTGGTTTGGAGCTGCTCATCCCCATCATAAACACCCCAAAGTAAAAACACACTCCTAAGGAGCAGATATGAAACCCCTAAATTCTCTGGAGTTACAGATTCAAATCCTAGACCTGTCTAGTTTTATAACTTTCAAGCAAGGATGGAGAGCAGTTGCCTGTATGTAGACAACTAAAAAAACTCTCGCCCATATCCCCAAAAAGCCTTTGCTGGCATGGAGTTGTCCCTCATCTCCATTAAAGGCACATGGATAGCTGTTAAGCAGTTGTGAACCTTCCTTTCCCCTTAGAGACAAATATAGAGTCCCCTTAGGACTGTGTACAGACAATTTGAGGAAAAAGTCAACAATCTCAAGTGAAATGGAAAATGAACCTGTAAATTGAATTTACACAATAAACTTTCCTGTTGTTTTCTGGAACTCAGTTTCTGGGTGGCAGATGGGATGGGAAGGCATCAGCCCACCGAGACACACAGGGAACAAACAGATGGGGGAAACGCAACAAGCTTTTCTCTAACCACTGCTGCAATTTTTAGCTTAATCTGAAATAGAGAAGAGGAGGCAGCTTGTTGTGTTTCAGAGCAACAGTTACTAATGACTCCAAACTCCCTGTGTATTATTGCTGGAAAAAGCACAGGGTGACTGAGAGCAGGGGTGGTGACAGAGCTCCTCCGCTGCCATCAGTGTGCTCACCTACAGCCTTTCCCTGCTTCCCTTGTACTTCCTGAGCACTTGGCTCAGCATAAAAACATTTTAGTGGCATTGTGGGTGTTGATAAAGCATGAACAAAGAGTCAGAACATGCAGATTGCTGTCAGAGGTAGCTAGAATCATAGAATCACTAGGTTGGAAAAGACTTTTGAGACGATCAAGTCCAACTGTACATGCCAACTACTAAATCATACCCCTAAGCACTTTTAAACATCTTTTAAACACCTCCAGGGATGGGGACTCAATTACCTCTCTGGGCAGCCAGTGCCAGTGCCTGATAACCCTTTCAGTGAAGAAATTTTTCCTAACGTCCAATCTGAACCTCCTCTGGCACAACATGAGGCCATTCCCTCTTATCGTATCACCTATCACTTGGGAGAAGAGACCAACAACCACCCCTCTACAACCTCCTTTCGGGTAGTTGTAGACAGTGATAAGGTTTTCCCCTCAGCCTCCTCTTCTCTAAGCTAAATCCAACCTGATAAGGCTTCGCGAAACACCTCGTGAATTTATCACTGCTGCTGATTTCTCAATTAGCAACAGGCAGCTACAAATCATGGTGTTATTGCTGCAGTTTCCTCTGTCCCCACTAGGCAGATGCTTTTAATAATTGTTGTTCTTTTCTATTATTTTGGCCCATGTTCCAAAGATGAACACAAAAAATTCTTTGGATTCTGCTCCGGTATGTCAGAAAGGCAAGAATGGAGGGGTTTACCTAAGCTATATAATACAAAAGGGGATGTTTGAGAAAAAGAGGAAAAATAGTGCACAAAAAAGACACAACTTTACAAATTATGTGTCTAAACAAAGGGCAAGAGAGAAAACATCATATTTCAAATCTGACAATCCTTTCCTACCATGATGAGTACTTCAGTTGCATGTCCATGGGGAGAGGACAGCAGAATAAATAATATATGGCAGATCACAGTATGGTAGAGGCAATATGGTAGACGATGCCGTGTATAAACAATTGATAGACCAGAAGATCTGTTATATAAACACTTACTAATAGTCTGGAAAGACAGCAGTACAGTTTAAACTTAGCAAGTTATCAAAATACCAAATTCCTACTAGAACACCCAAGTCTTGGAAGAAAGTACCATTTTGATTCAGCTTTCAAAAGTTAAATGCCACATATAAATACCTGAAAAGCAAAACCCTCTAGAAACCTTGCAGTTATGGAGATTGCAGAATTGGGAGGTATTTCCAGACACTGGCCAAGACTATCCGAACATACTACCATGGAGTGAGAACTGAACTCTTTTGCTGAGGGAGACTGAACGTGCTATATACTACACAGCTGAAATGAATGGTCCTGAATCCTTTTGACCTGAAGCCACCCACGCAGTTTAGGCTGTGCAACAGGTCATGGACTTCCCATTTGCAAAAAAAATCCAAGAATGGAGCAGAAAAGGAAAATGTAACCTCTAGGATGTCCTCCAAGCCTGAAGGGACTTCACAGATGGCAGCCTTTAAGCATGTCTTCAGAATGAGAAGAAATCCATCTAATCCCTGAGCTTCTTCCACAGACAGATTTTGCAGACAATAACCCAAAGAAAGACTCTTCCAAGTGCCAACTTCTAAAAGGTGTTTCAGTGCACAAGCTTTGCAATAAAAGTAGTTGGCACAAAAAAAGCACACTTTCAGATTACATGCAGATCAAAGCTTGGTCTATGTATCATAAAGGGGCACAAAATATGCTGCTGATAAAGAAAAGAATCAAGATAGATTTAGTCCCAGTTATCACAGACTTGCCCAGAGGGTCAGCAGTCTAGCTGTGACACACAGCAAAACACCCAAAAGATGTGTAAATTTAATTTCCTTGTAATAACAATAATAACAATAATAACAATAAACTATTAAGAGCCTTTCTTTTCCTGCAACTGAGAAGACTGAAGTGAAAACCCCGATTATGTGACTTTCCAAGCTTACATGGCAACATGCAGCTGAGTCAGGAAGGATGGAGGTCAGTGAGCATGATCGTATGTGTGAGGATAAGCATGTCTTCAGGAGCTTAGACTAAGCTAAATTTGTACACTCCAATTCATCCTACATAAAGGCAAGCACTTGGTGAAAGTACCCCAGGTAGGTGCCTGCTTGGTTGGATTCAGGAAGATGGCTTAAAAGGGTACTTCAGCCTCAACTAAAATCTGAAATAATCCTTACCACATCCTTTGCTTGATGAAAAACGTATTCTGCTATTGTCTGTATCTTACCTGGGGAGCAAGAGCAGCAAGTTCTTTAGAAAGCAAATGTGAGTGTTCCTGTTTGTGCTTCCCGCAATCTGCACATGCAGTGGTGCTCTCAACTGGCCTGCAGTCGTCCGTACTTGAGACCCCTGGCATACACCAGGAGTCAATTAAGTTGGCGCGACTTAACTTTGCCAGTGCAGCAGTTTAATTGTGATGAATGGCTCTACAATACTGAGCGAGCTGGATGTTCCAAGAACCTAATTTGTGAAAAAAAACCACAACTAAGGTAATAAACTTCTGTCTGGCTCTCATAATTTGTAATAATGCCTGACGAAGACCAGATATGAATTTAGTTATTGTTCATTGTCTTAGAAAGTAAATGCTAAGTTGCTCATGCAGGAGATCCATTTATTAGATATATGAACTCGTGAAAGGAACAAAACAAAACTGGAATGCACCTGTGGCCAATTTTGTATCTTCACTTCAAAAGGTTTTCCATTTCTTATCATAACAGGAGTGAAACTAGCTAGCTAAATCTAAACCCCTTATTTAAGTATTATTAATCCAGAGTTATATTTTAAATATGTACTTGCAAATATAGTTACAGGACAAAGAAAACTCTAAGGGGCAAGGAATAATTTTCACAGAGCTTTGGAAAAACAAATGTGCTACACTAAAGCCACGATGCTGGATCTCTCGTGAGTCTTGTACTACTTTCTTATTGTTTCTGCATCAGACACGGTCATTGTTTTATCAGGATGGTTAAAACAAAGGATTTGTATGAGAATACCAAAAAGCAGCAACTCTGACCCTTCATACCAAGTTCAATGGCCTCACTAGGCCATAATCATCTCAGTAATGCAATATAAACTTATATTTCAACTGTATGAGACCACCTGTAGACTATAATACATGAGGTTGGATGAGGCTTTCAGCGAGCTGATCCAACGGGAGGTGTCCTGGCCCATGGCAGGGCAGTTGGAACGCGATAATCTTTAAGGTCTCTTCCAACCCAAACCAGTCCACGGTTCTATAATCATCTTGTCTTGCCATTTCACTATTTCAATGTGGTACACAAGTAACAATACTTGCTTATAAGGATATTACTTTATTCTTTGGGATGGCAGCTGCTCAGTGGCCACTGCTGGGTTTCCAGGGCTGTAACGCATCTGTCTGAGCATATTCTCCCTTAGCTCTCACCTCATCACCTTCTCCAAAATGGTCAGTAGATCAGAATAGCCACAATTAGGCCAATATTGCCCTTTGCCCTCATACCAAAGCCTGCATACAGCCTAAGCGTACCGCCTGTAACGAGGTGAACATATTTTGTATTATTTCCTAATACACTCTGAAGTTTCTAAGACTCTTATTGATTAAACCTTAAATTTGAGGGAGCATAATATTCAGTAATGAAACAGTCAATTCATTACAGTATCACTGAACCGCTCCATATTTTTATTGTGTTCATCTTTATAGCCTATGAGTGTCTTTCAAGAAGCCTTTTCTTTCACAAGGTTCTTTTATTCCTTTACACCAACATTTCTCATCTCCTGAAAGGCTTTTTACATGAGCAGCATCAGAAACTCCTTCATACAACTCCTAGGAGCTTTGGAGTTAATTTTGGGGGGTTTAACTGCCTCAGATCTTAACTGCTTCAGATTCAGCAGGCATTATGACCCACCATCTTCTTGTAATCTGTGATTTGAAAAGCTCATCAGTGATAACCAGCCTCTGATTCTCTTCATTTGTCATGCAAAACCTATAAAGCAGACCTTATAAAGATCACAAAAGTCCCGCTCACAATGGTAATACTAAAATTTAATTTGCACTGGATAGTAATCCAACAGCAACTTTCTTAATTCATAAATCTGCTTCCATAATGTTACAAAATTCTCTGGAAAAGAGGCAAAATTACAAAATGTATTTGTTTTATGTTTATCTATCTGTCTCCCAGATACTCATATCGACTTAAGACTTTAACAGGGGCAGAAAGCACATATACAGAGAATAAGAATAGAAAAGGACTCTATGATTTCACAAATTTTGTATAACCAATGTCTTGTTCATAATGCAACTGAAAACGAAGGCAAAAAAGTTGAGAAGTTCACACATCAATGTTTTATATCTTTTAAATACAGAAGTGATTTCCTAATCAGAAATAAACCAAAGCTTGCAAACAAGAAATGCTGTGTTCCACAATGATAGATTGGTCTCAAGTGGCACTCAACCCAACTCTTCACCTTTAATGGCTTAAGTTTCTAGTGGCCAACATATATAGTACCAGCTAAAGGAGATATCCTGAAATGTCTCCTACCACAAACATCAGTTTGTTTCTGATAAACACTTTATTTTACCTTTTCATACCACAAACACTTAAGTTTTTCATCCTGGAATCACTCTTCTCTACTACTACTACTTTTGCCAAACTTCATTATCATGAGAAATTGTCCTGGTTCCTGGCAGACATGTCTGAGCTGCTGGATATTCTTCCCAATGCAGAACTGGCTTGTGAGACTATGGCAGACTTTTTGAAAAGGCTAAGGAACAAGCTCTATCAATACTGTACGATTTGAGACTGTTCCGTAACTGGAGGTGTACAATCACAAAGCATTACAACATCTGTGTTGAAGCTGTCTGAAGGCTTTTGATGGACTCTGTGTATCTGCAGGTTAGCAAAAGATGGCTCCACAGCAACAGCAATGAGCTTTACGATTTAGAACCAGTATCATTAACTACCTATCCTGATCATAAATACCACACTGGTACTTCATGCCATTTTGTTTTTATTTATTTTGAGCTACAGCAGCATGTATAAACAAACTTCAGATAATCCTATAAACGTGCCATGCCTTCGTTTGCTCAGGTCCCACAACAGACACTTAACCTAGGATATAAAGCATCTATAGCAGCACAAGTGCACGCAGTTCTTGCACACTAAGATAAGAATAAAATAGAATGTAAAAGGCAAACCTCAAAGAGACTCCAAAAAGAACAAAGAATTTGCAGTAATCTTTGTCTTAATTTGGTTCACCCCCACCCACCCCCACCACATTATCCCGAGGTAGGAATTCCTGCAGTCACACTCAGTAGGTCCTTGGCACATTGTGTGGCGACAGTTCTACATTACAATCAGGCAAGAGAGAGCATTTGTAAGTCCTGCCCTGGCACCCTCCGAAAGGGAGCCCTAAAGCTCTAATTTGCACATTTTAATGCCCAGACGTGCTTCTATGCTCATGTTCATGTAAAGCAGGCCAAATGTTTGAGTTTAGCCTTCTGCTAATTGAAATCTCCAAAAGCAAACTTTGATTAAACAGCCTGCATGCAGACGCGGCCCAGCAGAGAGCATGGTTCAACCACCCTGGTTTTTCTCCCTGCCTTGCTTTTCTGTCCCAGTAGTGGGTGTCACACAGGCTCTGCCTTTCACAAAAGCTGTCAGGTAGTGTTGCCCTCACTTTTTCACTTCAAGGCACTCAGCAGAGCTTTTCATAGTTTTGATGCATGTATGCTGGCTTGTTTTCTACTACTTATTCCTTTAGCTCTTCCCCACCCTTTACAACTTCTGTGCACAGCATGGCTTCTACTTCTCCTAATCAAAATTGATTTTCCTCATTACTTCAGTCTCAGCACTAAGCCTTATGAATGTATAGGTTACACTCTCATGTGTTTTACACTTTAAAACACTTCCAAATTCCTGTATCATCCACAGGAGCGCATTTGGCTAATTAAAGATCCCATAAGGCTATAAAACCTTCTACAAACCAACTCAGCCTTTTTAAAAGCAAGGACACATCAAAAAAATTGAATTCAGATCCATAGTTTGACTACCTACAAAGAAAAAAAAAAACACCTCAGAGCAACGCAGAGCAGGGGCTGGGAGCTAGATGCGATATTTTCAGATACTGAGACTTCTCATTTGCTTTAAATGTCAAGACACTCAAATTAAATAGTGCTCTGCCTCACCTATTCCACAACACTCCCTTTAAAGTCTGCAGGAATGTTGCTTCTTGTTTCACTGGGAGTACAACGATGTAGACTTAGGACAGGAATCACAAAGGATTAGAGAGTATTAACAGAAAGCTAGAATCCATTAAATGATGCTTTTTCTTCAGGAGTGCTATAATTTAGGAACACGTTAGGCACTGCTACAATTCCACGAGGTGCTGGGTAGCACAACAGGAGATGTTCCAGCCCTTAGGCTCTGTAAGACATGGTTGCCTGCAGGCTGAACATACAGCGCACACACCAGAAAGGTTATGAGTACAATCGTCTCATTTACGAAGACAACATCTATGAGCAGTAATTTATATATTAAGCAAAGACCTATTAGTATCTGAAATTTATTACTTATTGAATTGAAAGACAAGGGTAAAAGCAGGTATTTGTGTTTGGTATCTGCTGATAAATATTAGCATCTAGTGGGATCCAGCATCTTTCCTCCTCTTTTTCTTCCATGGGACCACCTATTACATAAACTAAGCAGAAAAAAAAAGGTATTTACTTGTCCCCCTGGCCTATCAGATTGAACAAAACTTTTGCCGACTTCCCTGTAATCACAAATGTGTTCCTGAGGGCAGAACACCATCCCCTGATTTTATTGTGACTAGAGATCTATTACTATAATCTCACAAACTCCAGGTAACTTTAGAAGTAAACCTTCTTGTAGTTTCCCTCTCCCACGACATTGACAGTGAAGGTCATCTGTCTCCCTTGCATCTGACCCCATCAACAGGAGATGTTAACCAGCCTATGAATTAGCACAGAAATTCAGAAGCATCATGAGTAGTACTGCTATTACCGGGACACACAGAAAATTGCAGAGCAGCCTACCAGATAAAATGCGCTGAATAGGAAGGAAAATCACCAGCACACCTGGGGCATAATGCTCCCCAAACCACCTCCAAGAGGAAGGAACAGCAGATTTCAAAGTGGGACGTAACTTTCTGTCATGGCATCTGCTGCTGAAGGTCCCCCACTGCTCTCCAGGGAGGTTTCAGTGCATCTCAGCTGCCTGCGCTATTATTATGTCAGCATTTCTTTTGCTAAATCCTTTCCTGAGCAATTTGAAATCCAGCCATAATAATTCCGCATGTGCTGAAAATGGGCTTGATTCTTTTTTTTCCTAGTGTGTAATACATTAACCTGGGTTAAAAATATCAGTACTTGCAAGCAACTCCCCTGTCCCAAGGAAGTCTGCACTTTGGGTGCTCTTCTATAAGGCAAAATTGCACCTGGAGAAAAAGAATATAACTCTGCTGGAGTCAGCAGGACTACAATGTGGCTTTCATATACTAATTTATGTATCTGAATCATAAAAGAGTAGAGATTATAGGCAACCACCCCTCCAGTATAACTCTGTACTTCAGGATTTCTACTGTGGGACAATACCTCACCAGAGGGATACTGTGCAGCTCCACTATATAAAGGGATCCATTAACAATAAACAATTTTATAACCAAAAGCTGATTTTCAACATTTTAGGAAAATTCACCTCAAACTCTGTTTAAGCACACCAAACATTAAAACTAGACAAAATCAGAAGTGTTTACATAGTAATTATTACTTCAGCAGCTCTATAGACAAATACCCGCCCCTACATGCAGTGGAGGCCAAACAGCAATTGGGAATATGCATACAGTTAGATTTCCCATACCATAACACAGAATGCAGTAGCAGTACCTCCCTTTCTTAAATCCCCCCTGGGGTGCTTAACAACAGTCTTCCTTAAACAACAGGAGGCCATAAACAGCCAAATGGGACCATTGCTATAGTCATAAAATCTAATTTTCTGCCTTTTTGAAAGCAATCAAATTTTTACCCTTTTCACACTGAAAAATACATCTACAACAAATTCCCATGAATTATTTTCGTTTGAATAAAACATCTGGAATAGTTTTAGTTTATCTTCACGCTAATTAGTGTAAAAAATATCATGAGGCAGTTCATCCAGAAACTCACTACAAGACGGCTGAATTCAGCTCTGGATCACAGCATTTTCAGATGAAAGGAAGGAGAGAAATCTCAGCCTTTCTCTGTATGCCAGGCGTTAGGAGGAAAGACGTATGGTTCAAACCAAAGCTCTAGATCTCAAAATCCTCAAACTTCACAATGAGCAAAATCATATCCAAGTTTTGTCTTTAAAGTTTTTTTTTTTTCCCCACTGTGACAAAACCTTCATAATACAAAACGCTTTTACAATCTTCATACCAAACTGGGCAGCTAAAAATGTTTCTCTATGAGCTTGTGGCTATTAAAAACCCCCGTGGAGCACTCAGAACCATCCAAATTGTCTAGGGCACAGTTTGGAAGGCCAATAAGAAATGAATTACAACAGTCAGTAAGGAGTACAATTATGGAAGTAGGTTCTTCTGACATTTACATTTTGCTAATTGTCAAATGTTATTTATGAAATGTGTTATTGTTTCTCTTTAAGTATCAGAAAACTATAAATACCTTTTTAGAGTAATATGTGGGGGTTTTAACTCCTCCACTCTTCATATTCTAATTAGATATATTTATTGCATGCAGAACAGTAAATGTCATGTCTTAATATTCATATTTACAAGTAGAAAGACAGGAAATTGCCAAGCAACAGGGCAAGCCTCCCAATAGGCCAGAAGGTTCTTTCACAGGCAGAAGCTGCGGACAACGCATACGATTCCTGTAACGCATCAGAAAGGCTACAGATATCACTGTTTTCCAACATCCATGCAGAATTTGACTTTACTGTTTTCCAGTATGCTCTTTATTATTATGACATAGTATTGACCACCATAGTACAGTATGACCACTGTAGTCTACAGAAGACCTCCACATGGCCCAAGACCCAAATTTTCCTATAAAAAGCTCCTATAAAGAGAGAATTCTCATTTAAAAAAAAAAAAAAAGAATTAAAAGGTAATCCCAGAGATTTTACACTTTAATGTCAATCTCTGAAAGCTAAGGGCTACATGGCCCTTGGAACATCTCTCAGACAAGGTCACAAGACAAGACAGCCAGAGGAACAATGTCATGGGCTGGATCTACAAGCCGCTGTATGAGCCGTCCACATCTCAGGCAAATGACAACATGGCAAGAGGCAGCACAGCTCTGCATGACAGGCTGCGATCACAGCGTAGCAGAAGTCTAAGCACCATTGATTTGAACAAGTCTCTAGTATGGAAGTGTTTTAAAAAGGGATATGAAATAAAAATAGGGGGGCACTGCATTAATTCCTGCACAGTATGATGGGCAGGATAGGGAAAAAGCTTGGAGTTGTTTATTTGAAAACTGAATAAATGAATGATGAAAGTTGGTATTGTGGAATGATTCTCTAAAAGAGGATGAAGAGTAAAGACAGCCACGAAGAGCCTGGGAAGAAAACAGTTAGGCTATAAGTTGATAAAATAGAGAAGGCAGATTCAGCGTAGGAAAGCAAAGGGAAGTGTGACATGATCAAAAGAATAAGCTGAGACAGCAATCTTGGCAGTCACGATGGGTTTCAAAAATAAACGTCACATTTGTCAAGGACAAAGCAAAGGATAACAACTGAGATGCAAGATTAAGAGAGGTAGGACTGGATTTTAACTCTAAGTATGACAATAAATGCTGTATTTCAGAGAAGTTGAGAATAGTTTGAAAGATCTGGCTGGAGCTATCCTAGATGTGACAATCAAAAACAAGGTTCAGTCAAAAAGGCTGCTAAATTTACAAGGCTGAACAATAGATGGTGCTGATACTTTCCTCAGCGCTCCAAAAATGGAGGTCAGAGAAAGACCTTTGGGAGTCAGGATTAAAAGGCCTGTTTAGACACGTTAAGCTTGAACTGTTGGCTAAATAGGTAAGGAGAGGGCTGGTGAGACAGGTCAAGACTTGAACAGAAGGAAACAGGGCCTGGCATCATTTGGTTTGACACAATAATTAAATTTATATTTGCAAATTAATAACTCCGATAAAAAGTATAGCAGGAAAAGAAAAAGATATAAAGGAGAGAGCACCCAGGAAATCCCAGATGAAAACTGTAGGAGAGATAAATTAGAAACACAGAGGTAAAATCCAGAGATGAGAGTCAGAGAGGCCAGGAGGAAGGACTTTATTCAAAAGTAGCTCATAAATGAATGATGCTAACAAAGTACCGTACCTCAGATCATCATGAAGAGGCCAGCAGGAACTCTGGGAAGATCAGTCTCAGAGAAATGAACGGATCAAAACCCACCTCTGGAAGAAGCCCCAGGCAGAGACCATTAACATCCTAGCCAAGACCATGTTCTGGCAAACACAAAAATTCAGTGAACTAATAACACCATCTCTCATGCTAACTACAGAGTGAACAGAGAGCAGATTCTTTCTTTTATTTCTATTTTTAAATATCCAGAGACGCTCAGTGATAGAGATTTGACAGTTTGACATTTCATCTGCTTCAGCACATGTGCTTCAAGGAATAACTTCAGATCCATAATCGTACCTCAATTTCTGGTCAAAGTTGCCAGAACCAACAGATTTCCAGTAAAGTCAAGAAGTACCTTTGGTACATTTTAAATGAGGTATCTTCTGCCAACAGTGAGATTTTTAATCTTTCTAAATTTTTCTTTCAGCCAACTTTAGCTGTCCTGTTAGCAATCTATCAGCATAATTAACACTATCATTCTCTTCAAATGGAGAAGAGCACTAAATCCGGGGGTTATCAGCAAAAATCTGATGAAGTCTCAGAACAAGCTGGAAAATGCTTTTTAGAAGCGTTAGCAACAATCTGGGGAAAAAAGAGTTCATTATAAGGTCAGAAGACCTTAAAAGGTCAGGAAGATGGGCAAGATGTAGGCATCTAAACCAGTGGCTGGATCATATCAGAGCCATAACACTATCTCACTAGAACAGAATAGTCTGAGGGCAGCAGGATTATAACTGCCTGCTACAGGTGTTATTTGGACATCATTAAAAATTAGAGCAGAAGCACAATGACTACTAGTTCTGTGGTCAGCATGAACAGGCAAATTAGTTTTTTTTCTGTACAGAACATTACAGATAAGGTCTGGGCACCTTCTACGGACTGAGGAGGTATTATTCACTGAGTAACACCTTCTCAGGCAGGTAAACCCTCCTCTGCATGACAGTCACGTTATTCTCCAAAAATAATAAAGGTTAGAGATGGATAACATGAATGAGGCTAGGCAGTCAACAAGCTGTATACATATATATTTACTGGATTTCATACTTATGCCTACAGATTAAATTCATAAAACATGAGTAAAACACTGCAATGCTTCTCTGTGTTATCATAACCCTATTAGACACTTAAGGTATTCCCAGAAATTTTACAATCCCACAGGCTGTACCCGAGCCCTGTATTTTGAAAAGATAGGGGTCAACATCCCTGAAAGACTAGCCAATCCCTCCGAAGTGTATAATAGAGAATGCAAATCAAACTCCCTCTCAGAATGCTGCATATGACAAAATAAGAAAAACAGGTGAAATGACTGTCAATTTCATAAACTAGGTTACAGTCCATCTGCTTAGGGTACGCCTCACAAATAAATGAGATACTGATACAGGTCTATCATGCTTTTTGGACAATTGTAGAGTCTAGAAAAATACTTAATATATAACAATAACTCATGTAGATATGAATTGCAGTATATTCTGGAAATCTGCATATCCGTGAGCTGAAACAAAATTTTACTTTAACAGAAATAATTCCTTACTTAAATCTAAACAGTAATTTTTTTTGTTTTCTCTCTCCAGCACCCGGGTCTTCTGTTAAAGTCAACAGGATTTTTCAAAACGTGAGTTTATAAGTATACCTTATTAGAGTAACGTAGAGAAAATGTTTTCCCACGTACTTTATAGAACTTATTATTTTTAAATACATTTTTGAAAGTAACCTACAGTAAACAAAGATTTATTGTTACATAAATAAACAATGAGACAATTACAGCCTTTAATGGAGATCCTATTAGTCATGCATGTCTAATGAAGCATTACTAAGCTATCACAGGGAGATAGCCTGATTCGTGTGATTAACAAAATAACACTCATAAATAGATAATGAACAATGATGGTCCTTTAAAAATTTTCCATATACTGCTATATTAAGAATTATGGGTTTTGTTGCTTTCCAAGGAACACATTAACCACCAAGTTCCACCCTGAAAAGGAGAATATTAAATAGGCTAATGCAACTATTTGCATTTTTGCTTTCTACTGACCATGATTTTGAAAATACAGAAGTAGTCTCATGAAAGTCTACTGATGAAGACATATTTCAGCTTGTTCTGTAATGTGTTTGAAAGATTATGTTTTGAGATGTCACCAGGGTGCAGAGGGAGTATGACAGAACAAGTAGTCAAAAATTATTTTCATATAATAGGCAGCCAAGAAAACCTTCAAGTGGCATTAGGTAGAAAAAAAATCTGAGGTTAGTAATAATTGTGCTAGATTTTTTATGTTGTTAGTAATAATAATTTTAAAAGTCTTTCTTTCAGGTGAGCTATATATTTGGCAAGCATTCTGGAGATGGCCAGCACATGACAGCAGACAAAAAACGTACATTTCTAAGAAAAAACAGGGTCAAAGCTCATGTGTAATGACAACTTCCGGCATACAACCGGAGAACACCCTGCTAGTCAAATTAAATACAATTTTGGACTATACACCTACATTTGACAGTTGGGACTTTATCAGCAGAACAATTCGTGGTGTTCTGCCTACACAAGCAGGCTCCTCCAGCAGACGAGTGACTCTATGCAACAGTACATGCAAACTACAGGCTTGCAGGGCGAACTCTGCTAAGCAGGACCCTTACTATCATGTTCTAAATACATAGACAAGAATTTGAGAAGTGGTATGAAGGGATCTATTTAGATTAATTCATGGAATAGAATCATGGCATTATAAGAGAGGAGTGTTGTTATTTCTACCTCAGTGACAAAGATGAACTAAATTGTACTGCATCTACAGCGCAAACTCAAATCCGTATTTTTCTTGGTGAGACAAATTCTTCCCAAATGATATTCCACCTTCAACCTAATCTCCTTCATGGATAAATTTACTCAAAGGGCAGAATTCCTGATGGTTGGAATAATAGCCTTATTAAAATCAATATTCTCTGAAGACTATTAAGTCTGGAACATATTAAAGAGAGCTATAAAGTACAGGGAGAAAAAACCTTACTTATCATTTTCAGTAGTAACCCAAATACAACCCTTCATCTGTAATGAATTATGGAGCGATTCCCTTAAATCATCTGTATGAAGTCAGCTATGACACTGCCAATTTTAAAAAATTTCCTCGTTTTGAGCTACAAATTGATTTTTTATTGTGATAAATTAAAATCCAATAGCAGCCTACAAGATACTAAACATACAGAAGCCTACATCTTTCCAGAAAATTTCTATCACATCAGACTGCTGTTGTGGCAGACATGATAGCAATAGCCAAGGACCAAAACTAACGAAGGACACTCTAGAGAGGTAAATAACCTTTTTCAAATAAGGAATAAAGGAGCACTGTGGCCCAAAATATGCTTTTGGGTATTCCAATATCACAGAAACACAACTAAGGGAGATAGCATTGTGGGAGACAGGGAGGGCTGTTAAAGGAGAAGAAAAGAAAGGAGAGATTATCCAGGCTGTTCCCTACTAAGGGCACATTTTTTTTTGACCTGTTGCATGAATGTGAACATCAGTCTCCAAAGTTTATGAACTCTTAAGTTTAATATGGATATCAGAAGATCTGTGAGAGCAAAACACAACCTTTTTGCAATTCTTTTTGCATCCTTCCCGTTACAAAAGCCTCATCAATTGTACCTGTTCAGTTTTGTCAGCATGTGGTACTTTCCTTGTAGTCTCTAAATCAAGAATGGTATTATCGGTGTCCTGCATCACCCAATTACATGATCCTTATTTTGCCTTATAGTAGGGTCCATATTATAGCAGCAATGCAGCTTTATTTGGGGGTGATTTTACCACACAGACATTGACATGAGACTACATAAACAGTATCATTTATTACTACAACAGCTGACATCTCTTAACATTACACCAGGATGAACCAAAACCATATGGATGAGACAGTGCATCACCCCAATACATGTGTCTCTTGTCCTGTGGAAAGCCCCTTACCACAGGAGTGCTCCTGCAAACTCAGAGAGCCCAGAGACACTGTCGGGAGTCAGTCCATGACTCGTTGCTGATGTTACCCAGTGTACCTTAGATGCTGAGATCGCATGTGACTACCAGCAGAAAAGGGAAAGAGATGACAACTTTAGGTTGGCAAAGCAGAGACAGTCTGGATGAGAGAGACCTATGAGAAGAGTGGCTCAACAAGAAGAAACTTCAGAACACTTTGAGACTCAAGTTAGGGGAAAAAGCCAATGGGACAGTTGCTGTGAAGAACGGGCAGAAGAACCCATGTACTCCTGCTTCAAGGGCTTGACAAGGAAAGCATGATTCTCCTGCTTTCTAAAAAAACAGGTAGAAACTGATGTTGAAAGCTCCCCATATCCTTCTGTGACAGACTCACTTCAAGAGGACAACTCAATATTCCTGTCCATCACTCTGGCAGCTCAGGGGCAGACACGTGGAAGGCGGATTTAAGGGTTTCAGTCTAAGCCTCAGTGAGTGAGTGACAGGGTAACTATAAGGATGATATAAATATGTCAGATTTGGAGTACATGGTGTCAAAGTTATGGAATGAAGGAGACTCGGCCTCACGTCCCTGCCTCACTAGTGGCAGATAGGAGAGCATACAGGACTGCAGGAAAGGAGATTTGGGTAAAGCACACCTTTGTTTCTAAATTCATCCCCTTTTCCTTCTTTATTTTATGAAAATAAATTCTATGTTTGAAAAACATTGAGACAAGTGCCACAGGACAAGCCTCTCTCTTTCTTCTTCCTTATTTTTCCAAGAAAAGACTTAAGTCTTAGGAAAGCAACTGTGACCTCTGTGCAATTTGCAGATGAAAAAGTAAACAAAGTATTACCACACTGTTCAGTCTATTACACAGTGTTCTGCAGAATGAATGAAGCTGGTATTGTGTGGCCAAAAAGAGGTGTGTCATTGCACAGTACTATCCTAATGCCTATTTATTAGAGGACCCAAAGACAACTGCACTGGAAGCCCTAATCCCGACATTTCCTGTCTTCTGAGCACAGGCTGAAACTTCAGCAATGTTCTCTTAAACACTGCTTTTGTATGAATACTTTACATATGCTGTACACAACACATTCCAAATGAGCTTTTCATTACTAACTACTTGTATTATGTATCAGTGAGCTCAATGACATTGATTTTCTAATAATATAAATTAACTGGCAAAGATAATTTCATCTATCATCAGTAGGGTTTTATTTTTGGTATCATGTTAAATAGTTAATCTTTCAAAAGATTAAATCAAGAGCTTTTTAAAATTCAACACAGAGCTTAAACTGCTGTACAATTCTTCTTAATTAGGATTAAAACAGTTTGTGTGTTGTTGCTTTATATCTAAGTAGTATAATATTTTGCTTAGGTTTCTTCTTTCAGAGCAATTTAAAAAATCAAACATGATATTGCACTGGCAAAAAATGTGTAAGGCATGGGAGCATTCTGCAACTTTGTCAACAAGATGCTACTGGACGAGTTGCTGTTTGGCAGCCTCAAACACCAACCTCAAACAAAAATATGTTGTACCTCCATTTCGATACAATATCTATTTCTTCTACCACTGACGATACAAAAGCTTTCATTGTTTTAGTTACTGCGTACCTCAACAAAGACCATCACTGCTATTTATAGGACTATATTACATTGTGTTGACTACAACTGCATTCAATTAGGGACCTGACAGAAATTCTTAGAATTCCCCTGGGACATGCTCAGGGCAATCCCAGCTAAGGCTGTGCCACTCCCAGGAGCTCCCAACCTCCCAGAGCCCTTCCATTTCTTTTTCTAGTTCAGGCAGCAGTGAGGAAATAAAGTTTCACTCTCCTGGAGTTGTTTGCAGCTCCCTGTTTCAGCTTGTTTTCTTCCCCTTGGTTTCCTATGACACAAGGGGCCCAATCCAAGACAATCCCAGCTTCTAATCCCAATACTTTGTCATTAGACTTGCAAAAGCCACTTGGCACTGCTGAGGACTCTTAAACAGCATCCAGACGACTGGTGCAGTGAGGCCCAGGCTGGATGAGAAAACCTATATGAGCAGAGATACCAGTCTGTACCACGGACTGCTAAAACGAGTGGGCTGATACATCCGAGAAGCATTTTTTTAATCTGGCAGAAGGAAAATAAATCCCTTTTTGCCACATTCTGGACTCAGAACTGTGAGAATTTATGCATGCAAAGAGCGCCTGTGTCCTCAAGTAAGTGGTTCTGCAGAAGTATCCAGTACAATGCTTCACAATAAACCACATCCCCATGCTACACTTCACACCTCAGTCACCTAATGGCTTGCTCTGATACATGACGACATGGAAGCCCCATCCCTGGAGGTGTTCAAGGCCAGGTTGGATGAGGCTTTGAGCAACCCGATCCAGAGGAAGGTGTCCCTACCCATGACAGGGGAGTTGGATCTCAATGACCTTCAAAGTCCCTTCCAGGCCAAACCATTCTATGATTCTACGATAACCCTTCATCAAGTTTTTCAGATACTTCATGTGTGCTTACACTGGTGAGAAATTACTGTCCAGTCAGGAAATACTTCTACAGAGACGTTCATGAAAAGACTCAATTTTGTTACATCACACGGTTATTTTACTTACCCCTGTCTTTTCATCGAAGATTTTTATTCCCCCAAAGGAGACAGTTAAGAAGATTTTTTGTTTATGTTCTCCTTTTGAACGAGCCGCAGCAACAATTGCCTATTGAAACAAAGAACAGTTTAGCTGGTTTCATTACTCTTTTAGGTGCCATAGCCAAGCACAAAGACTTGCTTGTGGACAATTCACTACTTTTGAAGGAAAGAGTAAGGACTTCCCAGGAATAGTGCCCCTATTACTTTTAGCTTCCTCCTTTTTTTAGAGGTATGACATCTCTTTACACTGCCCAGACAGCATTTCAAATGTGCTCCCACTTTCAACCCCTGCTAGTTAATCCTCCATGAAAATTGTTTTCATAGAAGTTGAAGGTCATTCCTTGCATACTCTTCACAGATATAAGCTGTTATGTTTTGCTTTGTTTTTAAAGAAAAAAATCCAAATGCCAGTAGCTGACTTCATGGGCACACTTACCCAAAACAAGCAAATAGAGCTTTTTATGGAAGAAAAATATTCTTCTCAAAATCAAACTACACTTTTGCTGAATAAAATGGTTTTGAGCGTTAGTGGTTTTCCTGATCTCAGGTTTTTACTTCACAAATGAAACTGCCTTCCCACATCTCATGTATTATTCTCCCACAGCATAAGTTTAATAGTAACTTCTATTTCCACTGTCTCGGCAGCCTGCCCTGACCAATAGCACTGTACTAACACCAAATGTAATCAACTACACTGGTCAATAAACGAAAGTATTTAGCTTTTATCAGGTGCTCTGCAATTTTGACATGATCTAACAACTACTAACTTATGTCTTAAGACCTTCATGAGGTCATGGTTCTCATTTCCCAGGCATAAAAATTAAAGAGAAAAAATGGAATCATTTGTCAAAAGGCACTCCGAAACCTAGCCTTAAAATTCATGCTGCTAGCCACTAGCTTTCCAGAGCCCATAACTTCATCCTATGCTGTCTTACATACCAACATGAATTGCTAAAGCTCATTTCCCACAACAGTTCTAGTCACCTCAAAACACTGTTTAGATCAATCTCACCACTATGCAAACACATACTGAACATCTGGGAGACATGGAAACAGTAAAGACAGAAAGGCTTGAACAGCCGAACAGTGATGACTCTCTTGGGTTGCTTCTAGGAACTATGAGAAATATCCACTATTCTATTAAACAGATAGGAATATTGTGGCAGATGTGATAAATCAACAGTGCACCTTTTAGAACAGATTACTTTTTGCTCATCATAAAACATTCGTAACTGATTTGTACATTATCTACCAGATCTTGCTTTCTGATTGCTGAATCATAAAATGGATATCACCCTTCGCTGTTTCTTCTTGAATAGCTTATTCCTCACAGCTGCTCAGAACTGAAACCCTGAGATTAGTAGTGTAAAAGATACTATTTATTAATTTAGCCTCCTGAAACTATTAGCAATAGGAGATCCGTCAGCTCTCTTGGTAGACACCTCCAGCTCTTCCACATCTTCCAGGATGCTTCCTATAGAGAGTGCCTTTGTTCCTTCAGGGTTGTAAGAAAACACCGAGTCAGAGAACAATGTCTATCAGGCTCCAGGAAGTCCACTCTACTCTACCAATTAGCGCTTTCAGGACCCTATATACTCTCTAAGTTTGCAGTCTATCCAAAATCTGCTATGCATTTCTTCCCCCAAACTTCTTTAACTCCTCATGATCTCTCCTCTTAGTGCACTGCCTCTTGATCTTGTAACCCATCAACCCTGCCATGACAGGTACAAGATATTCTCCTCCTCCCAATGAGGACACCAGTTCCTCTGGTATCTGGCTACTTACACCATACAATGTCACTCACCCCTCCCTGCCTGTCCCAAGAGGAAACAACAGACAAAGGCAGGGCTGTACTTGATTAGCATCATCACATAAACTGTTCTGATATACCATTTTTCTTCATACTGCTTTACCTCCTTTTGCATAACAAAATTATTCAATTTGCAGATGTGTTGTTTATAATTTGTGGACAAATTGCAGTAGTGTCAATCACGAATAACTACTGAACTCAGAGATAATGTATTAAAATTAAACTCGGATAAGCAATACCAGCCAGGAGTTCATGTAAAATTGACTGATTTCAATACATAATTAACCAGCGTGACTCGGTGTCATGAAATGAGGATGAGTAAAAGTTCAGGTTGAAACTGGCTCCCCTTGACTCCATAAAATTAAACATGAAAAGTTTCACTGCACCTTGAGCTTCATCATGGAGTCTTGACATAACTTGTCTCCTCGTGCGGCAGAAACCTCATCTATCCCAATCAGCTTTGCTTTGTATCGGACACCGTCACCTTTAAACCTCTTTATTAAAGTGGCTTCGCTGCGATCCTGACCTGAAAAAACATAAGGGAAATTAGGAAATTTGCATGAGTGCAAAGGAAAAGAAATGAATAAATACTTGCAATTAAGTGGCAAAGGCAAATTAGAACTAACTCCCTCCTCAATACTTAAACATGTGAACATTCGAACAAAACTACTAGAAAAGTACTAGTTCAATAAAATCTTTTGACCTTACCACCTTAAAAGAATTCACAGTGAAATTGTTGCCATACAAAATCTTCTCCATGAATTTGCATACAAATTAGATTTACAGAAATAAGAGATAAGCCTGAATCAGACCTCATGGATCTGAATACTTCTTATCTGTATGGGTTGTTTTAACCCAAATATACTTGAAAATTCTTCATTGCACAGACAAAACTCTAATACAAACACACTACTACAGCCTCCTATACCAACTTATCTAACTGGATCAGCAATATTTACACTATTACCATTTGAATGGTGAAAAAACAAATGATGCTATTTGCCTATAGAATATTGCTGCTCTGAACCTCACAAGAAATACTGTCACCTTGTTCTTTCTGCTTATAGACTTATACAGAGAAAACATAAACATCAATGTCAGCTCTCACAGGCTCACCCTGAGAACTTTAAAAAAATTCACAAGCACTTGTGACTTAATAAAAAGGCAACTGGCAATAAGGTAGCACAGTATTGATAAGGCCAACGTACATAAATTATAATGCTCGGACTAGCCTGAACTAGATGATGATGACACTACAGCAATACATGCCAGGGACAGTTTTGTCAGGAAGAATTTTTTCTCAAATATCTGCAGAAGGGTTGGTATTGTGTCTTAGCTGGAAGAAGTATGTTAGTTTGTGAATCAGTCTTCTTAAAATTGATTAAAGATATATTTTTCAGTTATCTGTAGAATTTAGGATCTCAAAAAATCAGCGAACTGTAAATAATTGCAAACAAACAACTAACATCCAAGGCACAGAGAAGCAAGCAAATATGTGAGATCTTAAAGGATCTGAAGTTTCTTGGACCCAACAGATTCCACTAGAAAACTTGCTTAACATGGACAGATGCTACTAAAATATATACTACTACTGCCTAGGAGCTTTAGTCATAGATTTTGTCCCATCCTGCTAGCTACTGTACAAAAAGGAAAACAAACAAAGATAGAACCTGCTATAAATGAACCATACATAAGAATCTAGTATTGGCACCTGTATTTGAGAATTCTGGCCTGTATTTTCTCCAAAGCTTATTTGAAAGGTCAGATTCTAGCACAAAAAAATAGTAAAACCGGATTCTGGGCAGCTGTTTTTTTGATAAGCAGAAGTACAGAGCTTTCAGGGAAAAAGGTATTTTGTTTTGCATTTCTATTAAACGCATCTTTTTTCAGCAGTCAAAACTTGGGCCTACTTTGCTGGTGTCACCAACTGGACAAATAAAATAGATTCAAAACTATGGAACTGAAAGTTTTACAATACCATTATAGAAAAAGCTAGGGAGCATACACCATCGTGGAAGAGAACTTCCAAATGAAGATACTCATTTGGTTCTCTTTCCTCCAGAGTACAGCACAGCCCATACTGTGAACTAATGATGGACCAAATGTATGATAAAAAATAGAGTTATTTTAAACTTACTGTGATCTTTGCATGTGTTTGAGGACAAAAATACTAGCCCCTTAGAAATAAGGCAGTTGATTAAGCGTCATTGTGATAGTTCAGAAGCCACTCAAATGTTTCCCTTGATTCTGTTCTGCTCCCTCAAAAAGAATTGAAGTGTTGAAACCTCAGACTCCTACATTATATTTTGCTTTAAAAAAAAATAAATCTAGTGAGACACAAATGGTAAAGCAGAAACTCACAAGTAGTGCTAATCTCATTCCCCAGAGAAATGCCAAGGCAAATGTTGGCACCTTCAGCTAAAAACACTGGAAAAATAATTTTCACTTCCAGCTCTTGAGTAAGGCAGGAGGGAGAACATCTGGAAAAGCAACAAAGTACAACAATAACAGTGGACTTTTCCATATGTCTTTTATTCTTGCAAAGATACCCTGTTGATTTGCAGTAAATAAAATCCAATTCCAACAGCTTTCTAGTCAACAATTTTCAACCTTACGTCTTCATTACAGCTGAAAGCAGCTGTTAGCTAATAGCATGAACATATAAGTGTTCAAGAGTGTTTCCTGGGTCCAAGTGATGATAGCAACCTTGCATTCATCACTTATTTGAGTTTTTATATTTATTTTAACCTATGATCTATTTTGCTGCATGTAGCTAAATCCCTGACGTTAATAGCCCATTCAAACACAAGTTATAGCTGTGTTTGCTTACGCACAAGTCTCATGTCAATTATGACCCAGATTAAGTAGGATAAAGTGCTTTTGGGATAAATGACTAGGAAAAATCATCAACCTGAAAATGATGTAAATATTTTAAACTGTGCAGAAACTGCAAATTACTAGAGACTACAAATTCATCCATAAAACCCCAGAGCATATGTCCCATGAAAAAGCATAAAGAACGAACGTGCGCATGCACACACACACACACACTGCCCTGTATTACACATCAGCAATTTGCAATAGTCACCCTTTCTCCGTGTACATCCAGATCTCACCAGTCAATGCTCATACTGTACTTCCAAATTTTGGTGCTGTAACCTGAAAAAGCTTTCTACCTGCTTAGAAAATTGCCACATGACAAACACTGTCGGTACGTTTGATTTTACAGCACTCATGAGACATAAGATTTATGTAGGGCAACACTTCATTTGCACACTGGACACTTAAAAGGCAGACAGTCCAGACACCCATAAACATCTCATCATTAAAACAAAAAAAGGTTATTTTTTTTTTTTAATGACAAGTTTTGAACAAGGTTCTTTCTGTGTTTGAAAATAAGTAAGAGATAAGAAAACAAACAAGAGATGCCTGAATTACGAGGCTGTAATTCTTCTTATGCTTCAGAGGAGGGCAAGGGGTAACATCCACTAACCCAGAGCTGAGCCTGTGCCAGAAACCTGCCCAGGAAAGTGCTGCCTCTTTCTTTCCATGTACCAAGCAGAGTCAATCTTTTCTCCTTCGCAGCTTCTGCCTTTGTTAGTGGAGACCTGCTGTCACATTCGGCTCTCCAGCCACCCCCTGCCACTGCACTTGCTCGATCCCAGCTCGTGGGAAGGAGGATTATCCTGGATGTGGGGCTGCACTTACTGCTCAGTTAGAGCTCAGTTTTATTTGAATAATGAGAAGCTGTGTTTTGGGGTTTTCACTCTCAGCTTGCCTTCCTCAAACTACCAATAACATCTCAAGGGCAGGAAAGGGGACGTTCACAAACTACGAAGATTTTATGGAAAACTGGAGCTTGAGGTCTCAAATCATTACTAGATAATAATCTACAGCAAAATTAGAAGCACGAGTTTAACGATAACGGCTTCTTTCCGGAACATCCATTTCCTGAGATCACATTTCAAGATTTCTTGAGTACAGAGAACAGGACAGTTGCCAAAGCCATACCAGGTGAGCAGCTGGTGCCCATCTCATTTGTCCACTGTACCCTGTGCAGGTAAGGATCAGCCTGGCATTCTTCATCAGAGGACCAGCATTATTAGGCCATTCTAAAATGACCCTAAACTAAATTTTTCTATCAAACTATTTTTAACTTCAAGACTATTGGATATTTTCTAATAGTTTTCTCTAAAATGTTTTCATAAACTGCCTTTCATAAGCAAAGAAATATGCCAAGCATTTGTTCGCAACTCAACAACAGCTCTTTACAATCCAATATGGAACTAGATTATGAACAAAACTAGAACAATTTGATTCTCATGCCCCAAACTGAGAAAAAAAGTAAAATCGAAAAAATCACTAACATCATCACACAAATTCAAGGTAGACAGGTGATCACTTGTACTTAGAAAACGTGCACTGTTGACAAAGACAAAGAAATGTTTTGTTTGCAGCATATAGATTTATAATCCCCAGAGGTCCTTAAAATGTAAATGTAAGAGTAATTATTTTATCTATTTCCATAGATGTCACCATTTGCCTCTAAGCCATATGTGTTCCAGCTGGAGCCAATGCTCCTGCGTAAGTGGAAAAACACAACCTTTGCTGCTGAGCTGCGACATTGCACTTGGACCTCCACAGTTCCTTAAGAGAATAATAAATCCCCAGAGCCGAGTGATGCAACATGCTCCTGAGCTTGCACCTGCAGTAGAGAGACACTCATCATCACGATCGGCATTGTTATTTTATCCATCTCACTAAAGCTACTGTTGAAGTAATAAACAAGGTTTTTAACACAGCCAATCATTTGTATTCAAGGAAATATGCCTTAATTAAACTAAGATTCCCTCAAGCACGCTAGACAGATCTGAACCCAGTCCCTCAAGTACTCAACCCAAGTACGTCCAGTGCATTCAGTCCCAATACATGACTGGTAAACAGTCGAAGAGGAATGTAAGCTGTTGTGGGAGATCCAGGTCAGAGTGGCCCAAATGGAGTGCCAGAGGTGGGTGTTCCCCAGGCTGTGCCCATCAGCAGCTGTCACTGCAGCCACTCAGGGAGCTGCTCTCAAGATGTTCCCATCACAGGAGCGTACAACCTGCCACTCAACTCTGTCTTTGACATCAAGAGGGACAGTTGTGTTTACATTAGGTTATCTGACTAGATATAATGCTCGTAACTTTGCAAGTTGAAACTCACTTAAGGTTTTAAAGGCCCCTTCCAACCTAAATTATTCTATGATTTTATTTCCAGGCACTGTGTATTTTGGCAAGTATTTTGAGAAGATTTATCCTCATTCTTGGTACAAATCAAGAATTACATCTTATTTCGGCTCTTAGCATAACAGAGCGCTGTAGTAATACTGTATTAATATGCTAACATTTAGAGCAAATACTGTTCATTCTCCCAGAGGATCTGTAAGCGAGCGTATTTCATAAAAAGAAAAAGAAAATAAAATAAAGCATCACTGTAATAAGCACACTATTGCTTTTTCTGTATGCTCTTATAACAAACTACACATTCGTCACAGCACCTGCTAATCTAAACCAATAGCCCTGGAAATGGCTATATCCTTTATTTAAATGTGTGAATCCCTCAGGGCATAACCTGAATTTCTTGATTTTACGACTGTAAAATATATAATGATATTATCAGCAAAGTCAATAACACGCTCCTGGCAATCAATTCGCTGAAGAATGACATATCACCGTGTTGTTTTTTGTTATTTTCTAACTAATAAACTGTCAAAGTTGTATCCATCACACATTCAAATTATAAACCTGAAATAACACCTCCTTAGATCTCGCAGGGCTGAAAACCAATCACACACACACTTACAAACAGCCTACATCTTCATGGGGACAATTAGCATTTTTATAGCACCAACTCAGTGGAAAATACAAAACACTATGATGCAGAATGCTCTCTAAGGTGCTGCTCACACTGAAGACTACCGAATTAATTGCTAAGTGAAAGATATTTCCCACTAGCAGTGCATATATATGTTGCTATGTCCATATATATATAAGCACCCATAATTTTATGTATTTGCACATATGCATACACACATGGTGCACAGCTTCATTTGGCAACAATTACCTAACAAAAATTCATAGTAATTTTAATCAACTACAGATTTCCCTAGCGGAAAAAAACAGTACATAAGCAGGTGTAAAAGAGAAAATACTGATACATAATTGTATGTACCTTTCAGCACAGCAGCAACTAAACAGCAATCCATGAAGGAATCATGAAAAGCTCAAACAGATTAGCCATTTTTAACTCTTTTCAACAACAGTGTTACTTAAGGCTTTAATTTCAAGATGTGTAATTCATCTCAAGTGACCAGAGTACATTCGCAGCAAGATATGCTTGCAACATCAATCACTGCCACCTTTTAAATGAAGATGTACTTCAGATTTCACACTTTATTTCATTGATAAATGTTAGTTCCTAGCGACTGAAAAAAAAAATACTGATGCAGTGAAATGCAATCTATTTATGGGGGTGGATTACAATCTTAAAAAACATGTTAAAATTTTATAGGAAATAAGTATCTCTTTTCTACAAAGGACCCTATACAAACCCCTCGGTTACAGTATATGATACAACTTGATGCAAAGTTCTCCTTTTACTAACTGTTAAACTCCTAAGAAGTCTGCAGGATGTGTTCCCAAGTGCTTTTAGCCTTCTCAGCTGCAAAAAGCTTGCTGCAGAGTCAACAGATGAACCCTGTTGAGGTCTACTGTATTAACGAATTGATATTACCAAAGTACAGGTACATACAACCTCAGCAAACTACCTTTAAAACCTCCTCCTGCCAAGATCCCTACCTCTGCCTATGAGCTGCCCCTGCTGCCATCAGGCGTGCCTCCTAACCCTAAGAACTAGAGGGAAATCCTCCCACCCACTCTGCTGGTGTTTCTGCTCAGAGAAAGGTAAAATGCCTCATTTTGACAGCAACGCAAACATTTGTCCTGAATGCAAAGACCAAGAATATTTCTATGGAACATGATAAACCATTTAAAGAAGGAAACAGAAACCACTCTGAAGGCTCAACAAACTTCTATTATGGTTAAATTTAAAAGCATTACCTACAATTTTAAACACAGATAAGGGCTCTCCAGGAAAACTCAATCATCATTCAGACTATCATCTCAGCAGTACTTCCCGATTGTTCAGCACTGCTATTCACAGTAACCTCCAACTGAGAGATTTTATGGCTTCTGGCATTATTAGCCTGTGAATTACCGTACTCGAAGACACCTACACATCCCCATTCTGAGAACCAACTTTCCTATATAAGTAACTAAGATGTTCCCATATTATTTGCCGTCTTTGATCAGAGGTTTATAAGCAGAGATGTCATTCACAAGGTGACAGCAACTGCACTTGCCACATTTTTATATTAACACTTTGAACTCTACACCAGCTAATACAAATCAAGATGCACGTTTTTCTGTCTCCAAAGCAGATCATCTGTGTGGACTAGATTAAATTATTTCTTTACAGTACAAAGAAGTATGTGTGAGTATGTCAAGAGAAGAATTCAATTATTTACAGAGAAGGCCTCAGTATAAAATAATGTTTGATCAAAATTTTGGACAATTCTCAGTGATGGAGAGTCTAAGGCGAGCACACAGGAGACGGCAGTGATGGAGCACATGTGCTCCACAGGCAGATGACAAAGGACTCATTTTAGTTTTAGCCAGAAGGCTTACTGATCAATTTTATTTTCTTAGATGGTCTTTGAGATGACAGTATATGGCCACATCCTCAGACACAGAAATGACCAAAAGCTGAACATAATTAAACTTCCTTGCAGCCTCTGTACCATGTAAGTCTTCATAAATCTTCAAAAGCCACTTTGTAAGGTGCCTTTTACAGGCTAGACGCAAAAGCAGCTAAAATCCCAAATTCTACACTGTTTAAATTGAAATAAGACACTACAATAAAACTTTGTTTTGGGCTACTAGCCTTGCTCAGTAAACCCCAGGGAACAATCAAAAGTGAAACACGGAAACCTTGGTGGTCCGTTTTCTGCTCTTAAGAGATTAAGAACAAAAATGATGTTTTCTGTACAGCTAGAGGGGAAGGGAGAGGACAGGTGTCTGTGGATTGTTCTCTTTAAAAGACAGAAGATAGTTCAGCAAACTTCGTTCAAGGCCGGAGTAAATGTTTAAAACGAGCAGCCTGTCAAGTAAATAAAGCCCTTGGGAAAACGGGGTCAACAACCAGTTCATTCTACACCTGCTTACCTGAATGTCAGTATGAAATTGGTTGTTTCTGAGACAAGATCACTAAGAAAAGGTAATTGTTTTTATAGTGATCCTTAATTGGCATCGTACATGTGTACTGCAATTGGACAGGGCATGGTATGAACCCAAACGCTTTGAAAACAAAGGGACCCATTACAGCTGCACTAAACATGCTCAAGCAAAACAGCTCTAAACGGGCAGTCAGTAAATACCAACTACTGCTGGAAATCTCCACAGAAGTCTTCCACACTACCAAGAATTGGCCTGTCCAAATGGTGCTGCTAAATTACACCATTTGGTGTAATTTACATTTTCCAACCTAAACTGAATTCCTGGGGAAAAGAAAAGTAAATTAGAATTGCCTTTCCTTCCAAGCTCCACCATAGCACCAAGAGGCACTTTAAAGCAGCTGAAAAACTAGCCAATGCTAGGAAAACTGGTCATTTTAAGACAAGCATCTAAATAATTATTTTGGCATGTGAACATTTAACAAGATTTGCAGAATTGCTGAATTCCCCTGACTCTCTTTAATCCTATAAAACCCAAAAGTGCTCAGAACTTACAAAAAAAATTCAGCTGCTTTTATGTGTCTACCTATATCTGGATTCAAGTATGTAGTTTTCAGGAACAATTTTAATTAGACTTTAACTAATACAGGACACAGACATGCACGTGCTTACACGTGGCGCCCCAAAGTCATGTTGAGACACACAAATTCACAATTTACACTTCAAAGCCTACAAATACATTCTGTTGATGAGTCTATCAAAGAGTTCAGGTTTTGTTATGTAGAAAGAAAAAGAAAGGGTGGAGAATCAGTTCACTTCATACAAATGCCAAATTCTTGTGCTGACCTAAGATAAATGCTAATTCTCCGGGACTATTAAAAGAGCAAGTTATGAAAAGGTTATGCTCTGCTGATTAACATTACCAAATTTCTCACACATTCAATAAGAGAAAAATCTTTCCATTCCAGATAACTAATTACAGACACTAATGTCCTCAAAGAAAAGAGCAATAGCCCATAACAGCTAAAGCAGGAGGACAAAGCCATTCATTGATTTGCACTTTACCCTCTCTTGTCAACATCCCAGTCTCCTACTGCATCAGTGCTGCATGTACATACAGAAATGGGACTGCGCACCACACTGGATGAAGTCACAGCTGTATATCACAGGGCCATTCAGGGCTGCAGCCCTTCTCTTTGAGCCACCCTCTTTTGTCAGTATAGAACTTCAATTTTGTCAAAGACTCATGCCAGTAGTACTTGAAACAATCACAAAACTGATGCAGTAGATCACAACAGGCTGCATCATGCATCACACTGTGATGGCAACTGTGTCACTAATGTGACAGTGGAGATGCAGAACCACTTTGCACCATTCCTCCTATGGAATTAGTAGCACTGACTAATTTCTGGATTTATTAGTTGTCCTGATGATATTGCTACACAACGCAGTTCCGGATTGTGCAGACCTGTGAGTTTCTTGCTTAAAAAGCTTGCTTGAAGCCATGGCATTACAGGCAGCACACGGCCTCAGAAGGGAATTATATACCCACCTTACAAAGCCTATTCTCACATGGAAAAGGGAAAAGAATGAAAATGACTTGTTAAAAACACACAGTAAACAGATTTGTAGAAATTATCCTATGATCATATTAATTCAATAAGAAAAGCAGCTTCTATTTATTTTCCATGGGCAAATGGAAATACCAGTATTCACCACATGGCAGTAAACAAAAAAACCAAACGACTGTTTCCCTGATGAAATTGTTCACATTTTGCTATTCCATCTTTCAGGAAGAAAATTATTTTCGTTTTGGCCTCCCACTGCCTCTCCAACAGCAGAGAATGTCTCGCCCTGTTGGAAAAACAATAGGAGACAAACAGGAAAGCAGGGGTTTTTTTTTTCCCCAGACTTTGGGCTAAAAAACGCCATCAATTTCAAAATTACAACAGTGGCAAAGTGCTTCTTTCAATCTGGTCCTTTCATTTTTGCCTCCTGCTGCTGTTCCTATTGTCAAAGTGGCAGCATGAGGCAGAAACGAAAAGACTACTGCCAGCAATCACCCTTGGGCAAAGCATTAATAAGAATTCAAACCCTCCTGTGCCATAACAAATTCCAGAGGTAAGAAACAGGGATTTGTGCATCTGTTGTGTGTGTAATGCCACAGAGGAACAGCCCATCCCAATAACTGTTCTGTTTCTGGGACTATATTGATCAGGTATCAAGCAGCCAAACTGTTTGGGTTGGTACTCAGGAAACTAAGAATGAAACAGAATATTGTTAGGAAAGCAATAAGATACAACAAAAACAAACTGACAAAACCCCACCTGAATAACTCTATCACAAGAGGAAAGGAAATTACTAAATGGGGAAAAGTTGGGGCACTTTTTAAAGACACTGGGTCAAAAGTTGAGTTGTAAGGGCATGAGGATCCAACTGCTTGCCAAGCCAGCCTAGAATGTTTGAAGACAAAGACTCCATTGGTATGTAAGGGGAAAGTGGAGAAAAGACCAAAGCAGAGTGTTTAGTACTACCCCAGTTTTTACCAACTTTAGCAAATTTGCTGAGCAACCTTAATACCAGTCTAGTATTTCAGAACTGTTCACCTAAAGAACGGCAGGAAGATTTAGTGTGAGCAGAAAGAAATTGCTAACAACCCTTCTTTTCAAGCTCCCTGCAAGCCAGAGAGAAGCTCTTGAAAAGGGTGACTTGTAACTAACCCTGCCAAATAATCACCTCTGTCTCACGACCTTTGGTGAGGTTTCCAAAGGACCCGAGCTGCCCAACTGCAAATCAGTGTTGTACCAACATGATTTATTTAAAAATGATATCTTCATGACCCAAAACGAGAATCTCAGTCTCCAGCTGAGCAGTACCCAAGGCTGTCACTGGTAGCTGGGCAATGCAAGGATGACCAAAATGTACCCTTCTGGGGAAAAGAATGGCTGTTAAAGGTATAGTTTAAGCTAGTGCTAGGAACTTTAAAGCAGCTGGAGTAAATCAAGCTATAGGGCAGGAGCTGTGTCATAATCCTCTGAAGACCTTGGGAATAAAAGTATGAACAAAGTTGACTTTTTCCACAGAAGTCCTTTAAAAACAGAGAAAACTGGGAAGTGAATAAAGGAACAAATGAAACTGAATATAGTATTATTTTTCTGTTGCATAAATTAAAAGAGAGGAGGGTTTTTTTCACTTATGAACAACAAAAATTTATGAAGCCTGAAAACTATATTCTGTGAAAATTGCATCTAAACCGTTTCATCACCTGTGCTTCTTGAAATAATAAAGAAAGTTAATTTCAAAAAAATTTCCACAAGAACTCAAAAGGAGGTTAAGACTGTTTCATTCTTAGTTCAGGGTTCTTTATTGACTTAACCTGTACAAAATCCTTGTTGTATTAACTTTAAGGACATACAGATGAAATCAAAACAAGCATAAAGAGACGCCTCAAGGGAAAAAATACATTCTATTTAAATCATTAAAGTATTACCAGACTTCTAAAACATTATTATTCCTCCTACAGTTGTGCTTATCTTCTGAGGGGTATAAGACCTAACTACTTGGTGCAATACTCTAGTTATTTGGTGGCTGGTACCATCAAGCTTTTGTAGCTGTTTCTACCTCTAACAGTATTTTGTGAGACCATGCTGAAAACACTGTTAGAATGATGCATAAGTCCTCCTTTGGACTGCACTCCAATGCCTCCTCAATAACTTGCCTATAACTTATTCATTTACAAACAAAATTGGCTGTGTCTAATCGCCGTGAAAAAAACCCAACAATCTAATAATTTAATGTCTGTATGCAGCTTAGTGTAATATAAGATAGGGCATTGCTATGCCAGGTTAGTATGCTATTAGCTGGGGGATTCTCAAGCATCTGTCATGCAAAGTAGGTCAATTCCTAGCCATATAATTCTGATTATGTCAAAATATTTATTCATGAGTTTCCTAATTCAACATACTTCAAATAAGTCATATTTACGTTAAAAAAAAATACATCTAAATTATAGTTGTTAACCACTGAGTTATTGCAGTTTCACTCTGGTAATCCAAAGAACGTAGATAAGGTTTTTCCCTTAAGAAGTACCATGTAGTCACAGAGCTGTTTTTATTTCCTATTTGGCATCATTTTAGTTTGGTTCTCCAAAGAAACAAGAGTAACACAACCACATGCTCCATGGGTGTATGCAGGGATTTGCAAACCAATCGAATCCCCCACCTTGTCTTCTCGTGCCTGTTCTTCCTTACTTTAACATTTGAACCTGTGGGTCAATTGCAAATCTCTACTATATTGTGAATTTTTCACTTTACCAGTCAGGGATAAATAGGTGGGTGAATAGAAGCAAGAGATCCTACTAATGGACTTGCTGAGGAAAGGCCATGCTGTGATCCTCTCTTTCCTTAGAGCTCAGTATTCACACAGAAGAACAACACCAAGAAGAAGCCAGGCTTTTGCAGGACTTCAACTCACAGAAGTCTTCCTGTCAAAATTAAAAGGTAACCAGGAGGAAAGAGGGGTATACAATGACTTACATTATCCACATGCTCAGCAAGATCTAACCCCTTCCTGTGAGAGATTACGAATGACATCGAGCTGTAGGTAACACTCCCACAATAACAAAGAAATGGAAAAGTTCATTACCCAACCAAGACCATCTGTGATGATCATATAAAAACAAGAACAAATAGCATCCATAATCCTGATTCAGGATCGTAATTTTCTTCATTGTCTGTGGATTTCCCCTTGCTTTTACCAGCACCCACATGATGGATTTCAGTTATTACTAACTGTATCACTATTAAATGTCTAAAAACTTTAGGCCTCACAGAAGTAAAATCTTATAACTTTCCTGCCCAAGAAAGTGATGATTAAGCCAACATTTCATCTTCCAATATACTGTCAGGAGGTGCAACTGAAAAACACATAGTATATTCCTAAGGGAAAAAAACTATGAGCCTAACTCCTCACTTCAGTATGTTTTCTTTTACGCCATTCTAGCACCGTACTGGTAAGTCAAAATGAAGAGACACTCCTCAGAGCAATGCACACAGTGAGACGCAAATGGCACGAAGACCACATGCAGGTTTCTCCTCTCAGGTCATATAGAATAGCTTATACGTGTCAATAATCTATAGGATTCTTTGCTTTCAGGACAAAGAAATTATCCCTGAACAACAGAAAATGATACATAAGACTTAAACCCTTTTGACCGTTTGTTACTTTTGTGTACTAACAAATCTTTCAATTGCCTTGAAACACCAAAGATAGAAAGGCTGCACCTGAAAAAACTGTTAGAGGATCATAGAATCATTGAATCACTAGGTTGGAAAGGACCCACTGGATCATCGAGTCCAACCATTCCTAACACTCCCTTAAACCATGTCCCTAAGCACTTCATCCACCCATTCCTTAAACACCTCCAGGGAAGGTGACTCGACCACCTCCCTGGGCAGCCTGTTCCAGTGCCCAATGACTCTTTCTGTGAAGAATTTTTTTCTGATATCCAGCCTGAACCTCCCCTGGCGGAGCTTCAGGCCATTCCCCCTTGTCCTGTCCCCTGTCACTTGGGAGAAGAGGCCAGCTCCCTCCTCTCCACAACCTCCTTTCAGGTGGTTATAGAGAGCAATAAGGTCTCCCCTCAGTCTCCTCTTCTCCAGGCTAAACAACCCCAGCTCTCTCAGCCGCTCCTCATAAGACTTGTTCTCCAGCCCCTTCACCAGTTTCGTTGCTCTCCCCTGGACACACTCCAGAGCCTCAACATCCTTCTTGCCATGCAGCTACTTTTATAAGCTTTTAAACACAAATGCACATTTCTGGCCACCATGAAATTTTAAGAAGCTCTGTACCCCCCCCTGCGAGCCCAGTCATCTGACACCTACAAGAGCTGTACAAAGACCTGAGCACACCGCAGCCACTACTCCCACATTTGCTTGAGGTACCATGTACCACATAGCTATGTTCTGTCAACAACCTTTTTAATCAAAGGAAAGGAAGGCATTAACACTTTTAGACGCTTTCAGTTATCAATGTTCTAATATTAATTTTCCAAATGCTCTTCTATGGGGATAATCCAACAGCGATCTATGTTCCTTTGTCTGGCTGCTTCTCATGCTAGCATTTAAATGTTATGTTGCGTTTCATCTTAAATAGTTTTTCCCTTAGACCTTTCTGGTGGAGTCTGCAGGCATTCAATATAATCTTATCGTTGATTATGTCCATAGCAGTTATTTAACTGCTTTTTGGGCTTGTTTGAAAGAAAAGCAACAGTGGCTAACAAGACTAATCGCGGAACTACCATTTAAGAAAAATTCTTTTAAAATTTAAATGCCAATTCTTTCTTCAGCCTCCCCTCTTACTTGATACCACCAAAATAAAATCTATTTCATATTAAAAACCTAAACAGGGAGCCTTAAGAGGATAAAAAATATCGATTCATACGTTGAAAAAATATTTCTATTGCATAATTCTATAATTAAAAGACCACTGTTATATGAAACACCCTTCATGTTTCAGAAAACCTAACAATATAAGACACCACAAGTCACAGCAGCTGTTGTAAAACAAGGAAGACGTGATCCTTACTATTATATTTTGGCAAGTAGCAATTTAAAAGTTATGCAGAACTCATTATGCAAATGCTAACATTTGGTAGTCTGCACTGCCTCTGCAACCCATCCCTCTCACAAATTTCAAGTTGTTTACCTAAACCGTCAATATTTTCCTTCAGAAAATGTGTGGTTAGACTCTGTTTCAGATGATCTGATCTCATCTTTTCACAATCTGAAATATTGGGCATTTGTAAAGTAGTGAGTGCAGATATGCATGACATACAAAAGGGAGATGGTTTCAGCTTGACTTCGATTAGAACAATCTTGTCCAGCAGTGCTTGCAATACCGGTGTTGGTCAGGACTGAGCTGACTAAATATCCGTCTGAATAATGCCACTGGAAAGCTCAGCAAGGGAGGTAATAACAGTAGAAAAAGCAAGCATTTTATCAGCTATATATTTCTCTGATTATAAGAAACAAAAAAACAGGATTGTGTGACAATTTTGAGAGCTTGGTAAACTTCAGCAGTGCCATGTAATGAAACCTTGGCAAGAAATAAGTGAAATACAAAGATTTTTCATATTGAAGCTGTGTAAACAGTTTCCACTTTTAGAAATGTATCCTAGCAACTCACAGAAATGGTTTTAAAAGACAGCTGGACAAAACCATAATTTGGAATAAAACCAGATGTAATTGCTAAACCAGCAAGCCTGGTGGTCCCCAACTGGTCTTGTAGCCTCATCTGAACTACGATTCAAGATGTTGAGAAAAGAAACACCAGGACAAACAGATGTTTTAAAACTAACACCTGCAGGAAAAACTATTAAAAAAAAGTGCATCAGAGTCAGTGGAAATTACTCCGAATTTTGTATTCTTTCCTTACTGATGCAGAAAATCTCTCTGGCTTCCAGTAGAAAGGTCTGTTGGACCTACACCTCATGTTTCATATTTGCATGTTGTTAGACAGAGGTACAAGATTCAAAACTGAGTTTTATTTATCATGTGTTCACTCAATTCCACTGCAAATCAAACTTTTTATTTCATTATTCAGGAGAAAATTGAAAGAATTGACTTGTATAACAATGCACAGACCTTGTTTAAGTGTCTAACCCATAATTCAACAGAGAGATTCTGCTGATATCACCAGCAACAAAAAAGGTTTATAAAGTCTATCATGAATTTAAAAGAAGCCTGAACTATATTTCAGGATTAGTACTCAGACTGCAATTGCATAAGCATTATTGGCAATAGGGATAAATGATGTTAATATATAACAGGTCACCTTATGACCAACCCCCCCCAGAAGCTGAATAATGAGAGAACCCTGCTTCTGAGATGAGAGAATACATTACCACAGAATCATTTAGGTTAGAAACCTTTAAGATCATCAAGTGCAACCATAAACCAAACACTGTCAAGTCCACCAGTAAACAATGTCCCTAAGTACATCTACATGTCTTAAATCCCTCCAGGGATGGTGACTCAACCACTTCCCTGGGCAGCCTGTTGCAATTCTTGTCAACTCTTTTGGTGAAGTAATATTCCTTATATGCAGATTAAACGTCCCCTGACACACCTAGATGCCATTTCCTCTCATCCTATTGCTTGTTACTTGGGAGAAGAGACCAACACCCGCCTTGCTATGACCTCCTGTAGTCAATTTTATTGTGCAGGATTATTTTGCTTTCCAGTGAGTGCTTATGTGTAAACTACAGTATGTGGTATATACAGAATAATTAACTATCCAGAAATAAATTCAGATACTGCTGGGTAATTAGCTCAGTCACAAATCTTCACAACTGCACTCAAAAGTGGTTGTACTCAAAAGCAATAGCAGATACCAGCAAGTGGGCCACAGACTGGGTCCTGCCTTGGTGTTCAAGGACTAAGCGAGAGATTCTTGGGGGAGGGAGAAGAGTTAGGGCTTTTTAGGGAATGAAGTTGATTTTTAAGCCAACACTTGCCATAAATTCCCCTGGTTAGCTTACCTATCAGCAAGAAAGTATATTATACTGAACACCTAATGAGTAAGATGACTTTTTAAACTAACATAGATACGTATAACTTCCTCAAAATTTACATTTAACAGTTTGCCAGAGTATATTTTTCCAAAAGAAATGTCAGTTAACTTTCAGTCTCACAAGCATCCTGCATATTCCAAGAGAGGTTCAACTAATTCTTTGATTTTTCATTTCTCCAAAGATGGAGTTTTAATAATTCTACTATTACGTTTGTCAACGGATATATTATCAAACCAGTAGTACACATTGCAACATATCGCACATTTAATTTTGTTTCCCTCCTTTATGACATATTCTCCAGGTTGCATACAAGTGACCAAACCAGAAATCTGGTTCTGATTCACAGAAAGGGAGTCATGATCTGACAGATCGCAAGCTCTAGCTTTATCAAATCCACCTTTCTAGTGACATAAAGTAAACCACTTCACAGAATCAGAAAATAGTTTGGGTTGGAAGGGACCTTAAAGATCATCTAGTTCTAACCGCCCTGCCATGGGCAGGGACACCTCCCACCAAACTAGGCTCCTCCAAGCCCATTCCAACCTGGCCTTGAACACCTCCAGGTATAGAGCAGCCACAGCTTCCCTGGGCAACCTGTGCCAGTGCCTCACCACTCTCATGGTGAAGACATTCTTCCTAATGTCCAGTCTAAATCTGCCCCTCTCCAGTTTATTCCCGTTCCCCCTGGTCCTATCCCCACAAGCCTTTACAAATAGCCCCTTCCCAGCTTTCCTGTAGGCCCCCTTCACGTACTGGAAGGTTGCTATAAGGTCTCCTCTGAGCCTCCTCTTCTCCAGGCTGAACAACCTCAACTCTCTCAGCCTGTCCTCGTAGGGAAGGTGCTCCAGCCCTCCGATCATCTTTGTAGACCCGTTCCAACAGCTCCATATCTTTCTTACGTTAAGGATTCCAGAACTGGACACAATACTCCAGGTGAGGTCTCACAAGAGCGGACTAGAGGGACAGAATCACCTTCCTTGACCTCCTGGCCACACTTCTTTTGAGGCAGCCCAGGATACAACTGGCCTTCTGGGCTACAAGTGCATTGCCAGCTCATGTTGAGCTTCTTATCAACCAGCACCTCTTTTTCACGGAGAACACATTTCACACCTCTGTGTAATAATCACATCTGCTGAAGGACCACCCATCCTGGACATGGCATTACATCAAGTAAAACCTCCACAACACAGCACCTATGACTTAGTACCAACCAAAATATAAATTACCCTCTGGAGATCCACTGACAGGAAATGGATGCTAAGACTATCAGCACCCTGTGCTGAACATGTCAGTGAAGTTCCTTAAGTTTGGCAGGACAGAAAAGCAGATGGAGATACCACCTTGAAACGCCCTTCCAGACCTCAAGGACTCCTGCACTGGAAGGATCAGCTCTGCAAATCGGTGGTCTCTGATATACTTTTTAACTCCTCCACCTTGCCTAACTGCTTTCTGAACTTCAAGCATCCAACACAAACCTGCTGCCCAAACCATCCCGCAGCAAGGAGTCCTGCTGTTGAGCAACACAGTGTAGGCAGAACAGTGTTCTCCCTCTGAACACAGCTCCAATCAGCTCTCACTGGATACACGCAGCTTCTGCTCAAAAGAACAGTGAACATTTTCTCACTTTGTTTTGAAGAACTAAACTTTCAGATGTCTTTCCAAAGTCGTGGTTGAGAAATGAACGCATATCAGTCTACCTATAGATTTATCATTATTTCTTCCTATGATGAAGAAATATAATTTTACATTATCAGCATTGAATTGTATGTGCTATTTTATTGCCCAGCTATTCAATATAATCATACCTTTCAATTCTTCACTGTTAGCTTCTGGTTTTACCACTTTGGATAGTATTTTAGTGCTTGAAAATGTCTATGCCTCTCTATCTGTCCACTTTCTGGCTTATGTTACTGGTTCAGGTTGACTGACATCAGTCCAATGCAAATGAAGATCACCATTTTATTACAAGTTCCCCTCTTTCCCAATTAGTTTATTACTTCTGAACTTCAACACTTTTGGATTCATGTCACTTCTCAAGAAATGGACTGGAAAAAAAATCAGATAAAGACTAAACTGAAATTCAAATGGAGAGCACACCTAACACTAAATTTGGACTTAATTTAAAAAAACCTTAAGATCTTTTGTTCTAAATAGAGTTACTGACCTAGAAACATATACCCATCTCTGGAAATAAATCAAAATTCTTCCTACATTAATCTAATTGCACCAGTGGAAGCTAAGTAGTCCCTTAAGTAATTTAAGTTTCCTTATTTGAGGGGAAAAAAAAAATCAACCTTCCCCATTGCTGGGATTGTATTTTGTAGAACAAGCTACTTATGATTAATTTCTCTGTTTGCAGTAGTAAATGCATTTTCCCTTAAAACAGGAATAGGTGTTAGCAGATAATCTGGGTGATAGTGAGCACTGTATTAGTGAGTAAATAAATAAATGACTTCAAAGTATATAAAATAGTATTGGTTTGGGGGTTGTTTCTTTTACTGTCACTGCCATAAAACTCCCCACAGAAACTAATAATTTCTGAAATATAGTAAGCCCAGAAACTAGGAATCTTTTTTAGGAGTAGCTTTTAAGAAAAAAAAAGTGGAAACCTTAAGGAATTAATGATCCTTATGGGTTTCTTACCTCCTGCTCCAGTAATCACCAAGCTATTTTATAAAAGGGCAGCAGTACCAATCATCAAACTCATCCCCCTTTTCCTGCAGTGCCAGTACTTACAAGAAAGGAGGATTGCTTGCTCTCTGTCCAAAGATGGGTGCGAATCCCTGAAGCATTCAGGTCACTTGTCTAAATTAGAGGAAATTGTAGCTGTGTAGCATGGCATAGGGTCCTTAAGACACAGAGCACGGTGGCACTTCAGACTCTTGTCTTGATGTCCCTACAGGATCTTCTGAACCTCAGCCTGAGAAATCTGGCTCTCCCTATGCGATACAGAAGGGGTGTGGGACCTGGCAGAGCCTGGACCTCATTGACTGAGTGAGAAGATGGGGACTACACGCTCTGAACTGTACATTGCAGCGTTTAGTCCCTATGCACATGATATGAGACACACCTATACATCTTGTTATACGCAGGTCACAAAGTTACTTTTGGAGGCTGTGCAACCATGTTTCTCAGCTCACTTAAGCACAGATGTAAAATCTTATGAGAAGTCCCCTCTCCCTTTTACAAGTCTATCCAAAAAGTTCTTGCTCGTTTTCAAACACAAGACTTAAATACTGAGAATAAAATTTCAACCCCACCAACCCAAGAAGGATACATCTCTATGGGCAGAGGTACCATTCCCCTAGCAGCTGTTTAGCAGCATGACCCAGTTGTGATTTAAGATCAAGGACAACCAGGGAAACCTGGTCATAGAACACCAAAGAATTTATTGGGGTCTGCGATTTCTTGTGAATCCCCTTCCCTTAGACAAGATGTTCTCTACAAATAGAGTAATTGTTTGGGGATTAGGAAGAGCTAATAAAACCCTCTCTTGAAAGGTTGGATGAATTTGAGATGATAATAAGGTTGTGATGTGCCTAAGGGAGCAGGGACGTCTTTCTGATTGTAATTTAATCAACCTTGATTACAAGAAAGAAACATTTACCTGTATCCTGTTCAATAAATTTTGGTAAAAGTCTATATTCCTGCAGGCAGCCAATCTATTCTTCCTAACATGCTTACTGTAAACACGCTAAACTCAGATTTCCTCTGCTTTTGCTCTATCCCAAGAAAACCAACGGAAGACACGATGGTACACTATATATGCAGTACATATGCTAAAATCTTTGAAGAACACACCTAAAAACCAAAACACATAAGCTGTGTTCTTGAGAGATGTGGTCATGATTTCTGCTTTTAATGGGAGGTTCAACACAAAAATTCAAGACTAAGTCTGCAACTTGGTAACCAAGAGTGGGAGAGAGTCAAAGAGATGGTTGTAGAACATATTCTACCTTGTCACAGTGAGACAAGGCTCAGCTCAATCTCTTCATTCAGTATGTGTGGACACGTGTTCAAATATAGAAATTTTCTTATCCTGAGTCGGAAAATGTTGGTGTACAAGACTGAACAGCGAGTTAACATCATGTGAAACTGAAGAAATCCATGATGGAAATAGGCTTATAGCGAAGAGATATCAAAGATCAAGCTGGTGCCCAAAGGAATCCACTTTTCATCATCAGAAGATGTGACAACAAAGACACAGAGATCCTCAACAGCTTTTCAGAAAATGATCTATGGAATTACTTTGAACATTGGCAGTATCACGTGCAGCTGTGCGTCACCTCAGAAGGGAGCTATTTTGAAAGTGATTGTAGTTGATTTTCCCAAGTTTTTAAAATAAAAATTTAACAGGCAGAGACTAATTTTTTGTGTGTGTGTGTTGAACCTTTAACCTCCAAACTCGCATATCAGTATTGGGGGTAACTGCTTGCTTAGATAAGGGATATACAGCTAGCAAAGCAGTGCTGATGCATTTCCACCACATGCACTCCTAAGCATCACTGCAGAGGTGTAAAATTAGACTTGTGACTCAAAGGACTTTCCTTCTCTGAGAGGAAGGACCACTGCAGAGCTTCTGGCTTCCTGCTCATTGACAGCACTTGGATAGAGTCTTCTGCAGCAGTGCAGACTACTGTTGATGAAATGCTCCCACAGTGATTATCTTTAAAGGAAGACCAATTTATATGAGCTACTTTTTCTTGATATGCTGCAGCTGAGGGGACAACAATAAATAGTAATTATCTGTACTCTTCCCGAAATATCAAGTCTCTGAAATTCCAATTATTTGTTCTCACATATACCAGAGCTCACCATCAGTGTAAATATTTCCTTTCACTATTTCCTTCAGTATTTGAAAGAAAAGCCTATGTAGCGAAAATCTAAGGATGGGATGGATTGGATATGAATAGCTTATTACTTCTGCAAAGTAGCTCAATTATTGTAGGTCTTACTAATCCAGACAATTAAGGCTTGATTAGGCTAATGTTATTTTTCCTACATTAGTCATGTAGTTACTTTTATATACATGAAGAGCCCTAAGCTGCATATGCTTAGAAAGAAACCAAAACATTCAAATACTTACCTTCCAAGTGAATGAGTAGAGAAATACTAGTCAGTGTTGCTTAATTAGAATAGCAATTGCTTAATCCTAGCAATTGACTAAATTTTCCATATTCTTTTAGATAAGCTGAAACAAACCAATTCCTGTAAGATTTTAGACCCTGAGTTTAAATAGGTCAAAAAATAAGAGCACTGAAAATTAAAGACACTCTGCACTCAATACAAATTAACATATTGCAAATCGCCTTCACTAAATGCAAATGGAAGATGAAATTCTGATATGCTTACTCCAGTATTAATTTGAGTGTGCCTGCTGATGAACCGAGGTGCTAATTAACTTGTAAAGCTATCAGTATCTGGCTTTAACTGATTGGCTGTATTACAGAAATCCTAGGATGCTCAGAACACATCAAAAAAAAAGAAAAACAAAACTGAAAAGACTTAGATTCTCACTGTTTTGAGATACTGGTTGTTTTAAAAGCAACAGAAAGGAAATCCAACAGATATGAATTGCTTTGCAAAATAAGGAAGTGAATTACATTAAACTATAGCCTGATGAAAATCACTTAGGAAAATTGCACTAATGATTCTAAGAATGGAATATAACATCTCTCTGACTACACCACACATTCAATAAGCACACTGTGCACATAAAACAATGTAGTGAGTGCAATAAACATAAACCACAATAAAAAGGAGAATGTGCACTTTATATTAGGCCCTACACAGAAACCTAGGCCAATTATGTACATAAAATATTGGTATATGCTTCACACACACACAAGTAAAAGAACAATGAGGGAAAAGCAGGGCAGCAGGCGACATTTTCAAGATGAAAAAACTCCAAACTAGAGCAACAGGAGCTAATTAAAGAGCATATAACATTGTAGGCTCTTCTCTCTCCCTTACCTTGTTGCAAAACGCCTTCAAAATACACGAAGTAACATCAAATGAGGCAGGAGATCATACAGCTATTGCTCTCTTCCCTGCTTATGAATAACAGCATAAATTGACTGCCCAGCAGCTTTTGTTTAAAGCACTTTCCTCTTTCTACTTCTGACTCCGCAGTGCTGGTTGGATACAGAAGACTCCCAAAGAGGCACTTCCACATCTGGCACAGAATAAAGTTCCACATCTGAAAGGCAGAGGGGCACATCCTCACCTGCTGAAAACAGCAGGGTGACAATGCCAAGTACAACTGGTGGCCCCACAAGCTGGAATCTGTATTAGAGCCTGATTAGTTCACTGAAAAACTCACAATTGGCAATTACAGCATAGCTAAAGGAAGGAACCCACCTGTTACCTGGTCATTTATGCACCATTTTGTGTTAATTAAGGATCACGTATACCAAATTTTAAGCCTAGATGTCACACATTTAATACTGAACAGAAGACAGTCACTAGCCCAGTAAAGAAATATACAGGGGAAACCAATTAGCTGGGGGGGAACTCAAAATTGTTAAATACAGATCCTTAAGCGTCTTTTTACATAAATAGTTAATTAAGAATAATTTACAGAAACAATTATCATTACTATATTAACACTAATTGTTCTACACAGGAAGACAGCATTGTATGAAGCAAGATTGCCTGCCTGTTACTTCAGCACATAAAAATGTCAAGGGATTTGCTTTGGTCTCCTTAATTCCCTTCCAGTCTTTTACCATCTTAAGACAGAAAGACTCTAAAACAAATTGATAGAATGGGGGGTTAACATATTAAACACAGCACCTGCCTAATCTTATTGAAATAAATCAAATTATTCTATTAAAAATATTCATCTTTTTTTCCCTTCCTTCATGAAAATACATCACTTGCAACCCTGCCCAGGAAAATGTGTCATTGCTAATATCGTATGGATAACAAGCAGTAAGATTAAATAAATATGAAGAGACATAATTATGTCTACATATGGTTTAAGTCTTGAGATTTAAAATTCAATGAAATTGTCTTCAAAGAGAAAAGAAACAGTGGATATAAAAGGGGGGGGGGGCTCTCAAAAATTAAATGCAGGAGGGATGAAAAGAAAGCTTTCTGCTCACATTTTTTATGCCAACATTGTTTTCTCAAACCTTATAGACAGAAACAGAAGTTAAGTGCATGTGTCTGAGCTCAGAATCTGGCCCATCAGCTCAGGGCTCTCGTGCCTGATTGAGTTTAATTTAAGGCTTCTTCAAATTGCCTCCCCTGTTGCCTATCTGCCAGCAGCTTTCTCTGCACAGCATGTCCTGCCTTCGGGGCAGGGAAGGAGGGAAGCACTGGCTGCAACTCACATTAGCACAGGATTTGCAGCTGCTGCAAACAGTTGCAGCTCTCCAGGTTCTTACTCCTAAGAACTATCCACCTTCTCACCTCACCCATGAGTACCCAAAAGTTACCTGCTTTCAATCACAAATCTGCTTCAGTAAGCAAACGCAGATGTGAACATCTTCTTCTGGATCTCAGATGCGAGTATTTCACTTCAGCCTTCCAAAGTTTTTTTTTCATAGGACAAACGTGAACTTTGAGATTGGAACATTTAATCCATGTATCTCAACAAATCATTCCAAACCTCTCATTCACAAAAACATTACTACAGCGCCTCCCCTAAATACGGTCACTTTCTATTTGCTCATTTAAAAGACAACCCACCAGCGTCCTTGGGTGATGGATGCACTTTATCCCTCTTAGCGAAACCAGCAGCAGTTGATTGAGGCTCCAGAGGAGGCAAAGGTCTGAGCCGCTGCCGTGCCAAGAACTCCTCTAGGAAACCCACAACATGGGGAACAGCTGTGGGTATAACAAGCCTCGTGCTCACTTCTCTTGCATTCAATTTGACTATGAGTCAATCACTTTTATTCCATAAACATGACAGTCTAAGTGAGCCTTCTTTGAGCTCTCCTAGCAGTGTGGCTGCACAGCGATGCTCTCCCCTCGTGCTGGGATGCCCCTCAAGGGTGCTCTTTGGAGCAATGAGATCTTTTACACATGACAGATCGCTGGTGAGCCCCATTTGAATCCTCCCTGAACAGCAGCTGGATTGCACGCCAGGCAACTCTCCTCTTCAGCAGGGATTAGTTGTTTAGCTTAGATAAGTAACATTTTAAATAGAATAAAGCACTTAAGAGTTATAATATTGCATAATTTAGTATGCTGTTTGCTTAGCTTAGCATGAGCAGCCAGACTTGCTGAAGCACTAGGGCACAAGCTGTGATCTTCACCATGTAACTTCTTCAGTCAAAACAAGGCCTCCAGAGTCAAGAAAACCCAAAAAAATACAGAGGCTTCAAGGGTACAGATCATCAACACCAGCTACTCTAAGACAAGATAACAACCCATCTGAAAGACAGAGAAGGAATCTAACGAGGAAATAAGAAGTACCCTAACCCAAATACATCTACTGGACTGAACCATCGCAGGGAGGGCAGGTAAATAATCTGTAAAAGTATATTCACCCAGGGGTTTATTTGTTCATGTTGGTTGTTGTCTCCGGAGCTGACCATGCTGCTGTAACCTTCCATTAAACTATTTATTTCATGAAATCTGATGCTTAAGAGTCTGCTTTGTGAGACCTCAGATTGGGACTATGCAAAGCGACACCTGGCAGCAGTCATCAGGATGCCAAGACAGAATGCGAGTAAAGTGGAGAAGCCCAATTAAACTGGGAAAGCTAAGTTATACAGAGAATCAGGTGTGCACATATAATCTTTTAGCTATAAACACATATAATCCTTACCCTCCATATCTCTTAGACACAAACTGTTGACCAAGCCTGGGGCTAGGATTGGATCCAGCTGCACCTAGGCTCCTCTCTGAGCAGTTTAGAAAGCAAGGGGGTCCATTCTGCACCTCATGACTTGATGGGAGGGCTTCCCTTACCTTTCTACACCTCCAGTTCCTATGCAAAACACTTCACACTGACTATATCTTGATTGTCTCTCCATATAGTTCCTCCATGTAGTAAGCAATAGTGTGACCTTATCACTGAACTCTGTTAATTCACGCTTTTAACTAAATAAGAGATTTATCTAAAGAAACTTTCACTTACAACACATTGGAATTTTCAAGTAACATGCTACAAACCCAGCTGTTTTCCCTTGGTCTGTTCAACAAAGATGCCTGTTATCTCTTGTCTGTCTGCTCAAAGAAAAACTAAAATCAGAAACAGATTATTTATTTACAATTAGCCTTGTTTTTCCTCAGTTGGCATGTAAATTAGAGGGAAGTGTGGAAGGAAAGCAGAGATATTTTCAGTTGTTATCTTCTCATGGGCCAATTCCCTAACCTTCCACTGAAGTCAGAGATATGCAGCACTATGAGCTCTGCATAACCCAGTCAGGTTAGCTCTCATTTTCTCCAGATAAAAAAGGAAGCATTTGCTTCATCTTAGCTAAACACTGAATATTGACCTATTATATAGCCTAGCACAGGAAACTAAGAGAACATTCTTAGCTTTTTTCCTTTTTTGTCAACATCAAGGTGGAAGAGGATGAAACTGTTGTCTAAGAACACACACGAAGGAGACAAACACCAAAAATGGCCTTTCATGAAGACTGTGTCAAAGTACATTAGATACTTAACATTTACGCCAGCAATTACAAAGGTGGTGCTAACAGCTGGATAAGGAGCTTCTAAAACTGTCTTTTCCAGTAGTCGTGGCATATGGAAAAAGGCAATACAAATCATTCACTCCAGTATCTTCCTCTGAGGTGTGTAAGATTTACAGGGCAAATTGGAAAGAGAGCTCTGGAAAATGATATGGTGATATAAACCTCAGAAACTGGCCATAGGCTTGAGAAGAAGAACATCTACTGTAGTGACCCGCAGTGAGGATCAGGAGACCAAAGAAAGAAGGTCAAAAGCAAAAAAACCAGCAACTACATTGTACCTTGAAGGTCATCTGCCTGACATTCAAGAGCACTGGCTGTTCACAGCCTAGTCTAGCGTATGCAGAAGACAACTGGAAACAGCAACGTGACACTGTAGAAGCAGACTACAATAACCCTCTGTACATACTTTGCATAATTATCTCTGACTGTGAGAGGCCGGACTCAAAGTTTCTCCCAATCCAATGATCTCATAAACCAGAAAGTTTTAAGTGCTTGAAGCAAAACTGAGCTTCATTTAGAAACAGCAGTAGATCCTGATGTCTCTGTACAGTCGAATGTCAGTCACTAAAGCTACCTCTTCAAGCTTACAGAGGTCCCAGTAACTACCACCGTCCCACACTCAGTGCTACGTCTGCCGTTCTAGCTCAGTCCACAAGACAGGACTAGCCCATTTTTTGTGGCCAAGAGGAATATCACGACAACCTCTGCAGGCTACCCTGTCACATGAGAATTAGCCAGTTTGAGGGTTTTGCTAAAATAGGTTTCAGGAATTAAGCTTTATTTACTTTGAATCTGAATCCACAGCCTAAATCTTTACTTAAAGTTTTCCCAACCAGCACCTCTTCATCTTAACAATAAATAAAGTGACTGATGCTGGATCTTAAATAAATGCACTGCGACAGTAAAATAACAAAGTAGACATTAATACTCTCTGTGTTAGTGCTGTCATTTCAAAGTTCCGCAGACCTAAAAAAAGCAGTAAAAATATGCACTCATTTATACAAGGGCATCTGCTCACGCCAAGGCTAGACGTGTCATTATTATCCTCTACAAGTTCAGCTTGTGAATAATACAGTAAAATCTGAGAACAAATGCTGAAGACGGACAACTGAATTTTACTATTTCTTATGTTCAAATACTTTCCTCATGTACTTTTCTTGTACACACTAAAGTGTGTACTTGTCCTGTAGCCACACAAGTGCATGAGGAAATCCCATGCACAACAGCAGGCATTTTAATGTGCTAGGTTACTTGTTTAACACATTTTGGTTGACAAATAGGATTTTCAGGCCAGCTTTTTAATAATGATTCTGTGTGGAGCTACTAAATAATGAGGACAACTACTGAAAGTCTTAATGCGTGTCTGGTCTCAGTGTTAGACTTGCCTGGATTCCTGAAGCTCCCCTCAGTGATATCCCACAGCCTCCTGTCATTATGAGCAAAGTGAGCAGCAGCCCAGTGTGCTGAAATCAGACCTCAGCATTTGAGAGTTTCCCTCAAACAATGCTGGCTAATGAAAATGATGGCGGAGGAGAAGAGAATGGTAATGAGACATTTCAAAAAAGTCACGTGTTTGCTTTAAGGTGTGGAAGCACTGAAGAACACTACCCTATTTTTTCCAAATAGATAGAAGTCTAATGACTTCTGTAACAACTGTAGAAGCTTCTATCCAGGTAGCAGCAACTTCTGATTTAAAACAACTTGTAACATGGAATTACACTCGTAAAACCATGAACCTGCGCCACCTCTGGTTAACCCCTCTGTCCCCCTGTACAAAGGTTCAAGGGGAGGATCACGGCACAGGAATGGAAAGGACCTACCCACCAGTAGTGCAGAACGGTAGACTTAGCTTCTCACTCACAGCCAAAGTATCCCACTTAACCACAGACTTCTGTTTCTCCATGAACTTTTACCCTTTGCCGACAGTCTTTGATGCCTGTGCTCATCCCAGCTTTAGTCACCTACTAAGAGCACAAAAAGGCAGAGGTGACCTTTTCCCATACGCATACTGATTCAGAGAGTAATATTTAACATTTAAATGAGGCACAGTAGGTAAACATTTACAGCTGCCCTATCTCTGACTCTGTGCCTCACTGGCTAACATCTAAGTCTTCTGCCTCTCAATTCAGTCAATAGATTTGCAAAATCCATTATCAGAAAGTCTCTGGATGTGACTTGACAGGGTTTTGTCATTTTGTTCCCTCTTTGTTTGTCGTTAGTTTTTTTTTAAAAAAAAAAACAGGCTCTCCAGGTGTTCAGAACAAGCACTTATTGTTTAAAGAGAATTTTATCAGCAGTTCTACCTTGCAGCGCTGAGTTCCACGGGGCACATACCAATTTTATTTTTTAACTTAAACTCACCGCTCTTCAGGTTTTACTTCTTGTTTGATCTATTAGCATGAAACACCTGATTGATCTTTGCCAAGTCACAGCTCTAACCATTCTTTTATCTAACTTCTCTTGTGTTTTCCCGTATGTACCATCTTTTTTACTATGCTTCTCTGTACAATAATGGCATTACAAAATTTTTGCTTTTTTTTTTTTTAATTTATTCCCCTCTGCAGAAATACCATGACATCGTCAGCATCAAGGGGCAAGCAATTCATTTTTCTTGGCATGAAAGGAAGATATGAAGAAATCAGCTAACTTTACAGGGCAGGAATTAAGGAAAACTTTCTGTCCCCTATTTGGTCCATAGGAACACCTACCTACTGACAGTATGCTTCTTCATTAAAGCTTTCATAAAGGCAGCTTAGACGGTCATCTGCCTGGCACAGTCCTGTTATGGTCTGTTATTTCTCAAGAACTTTCAAGACCCATAAGTATGTAAAATTATATCAATGTTTTACTATCATTTAGATTTTTAAGCTAATGTTTTTCAAGGATAAACGGAAGCATTTGTAATTTACCCACCACCTGCAACTGCCAGGACAATGGGGAATGGCCTCAAGCTCTGCCAGGGGAGGTTCAGGCTGGACATCAGGAAAAAATTTCTCATGGAAAGGGTCATTGGGCACTGGAACAGGCTGCCCAGGGAGGTGGTGGAGTCACCTTCCCTGGAGGTGTTTAAGGAACAGGTGGATGAGGTGCTGAGGGGTGTTGTTTAGGGATTGTTAGGAATAGTTGGACTCGATGATCCAGTGGGTCCTTTCCAACCTAGTGATTCTATGATTCTATGAAGTCTAATGAAAAAATTCTTAGAAATTATTAAGCCAAAATGTTCTCATTTGAAGACTGCTGCCTTATCATCTATTACTTCAGTCAAAAATTTACAGCCTTCATCTTCAGCCTTTCTCCTGCAACCATTCTTTGGAGTCATCATTTCTAACAATATTCTTTCTACTCCTTGGCATCAGTTCATTTTGTGTGTTTCACTTGAGAAACATATCCAAGTTGAGTATTATCTCACTGAATTGCTTAGGATTCAGATGAGCCAAAAAAAAAATCATTAATTTTCACTCTATTTTATATTAATAAAAGTTATTAACCATGATTTTCCGAGACACAATTCTGACTCAAATGTTACATCTATAATCTAGTTCTATATATAAAATACATTTTCATGTAAAGTTATATATTTATATATAATGATATATATATTTTATATATATATATTTAGTTATATATTTCGCCCTATGTATAGGAGAGTTCCCTAGAGTCCCTCTAAGTAATGTCACTGTGGTTTGTTTTCTAACCTAAGACCTTCACCATGCTCCTATGGAGGAGAAATATATGGCTATAGCTGTTCATCACTGAGCCCATCAGTGCCATAGCTCCTCTATTAAGTTGGCAGATTACAAGACAAAGGATTTTTTGTTTTTTTTTTTTCCCCCCAAGTGATCCTTTTCCATTCTCATGATTCATAAGCTTGTCTCTGATACAGACAGGATACCCAAACTTTTGTCTCTCTTGTTGAAAGCATTTGAACTACTAATTGCAATTCTATTCAACAGGATACGAAAGATATCAAGTTCCCATAAATTCCATGAAGATCAGAAGCCAGAAAGAGGGGAAAGATTCAAATGAAGGACCCCATGAAGAGAAAAGTTGCAACACCAGTTCAGTCTCATCATTAGACGTTAAATAACCCACATAAGATAAAGTAAGACTAACCTGACACAGAACTACTCATATCCTCTTTTGCTGCCAATCCTGTTCAGTTCATAACCTGGACCACTGACAACCAACACAAGTGATTTTCAAGAAAGCAAAAGTAAAACCTGAAAATCCTCTACAGAATTATATCCGTATTCTCACAGCACAGATGAAAGCAAAAGCCCTGGAAAAACATAAGTCAAGTTAAATTTAAGTTACAAATTATATGCAATAATGACTTCACATCCACTTTCTTTTCCAAGTGCTTCAGATATACATTTACATCTATTAACTGCAGAAACACTTCTGAGAAAGTTGCAACTCAGCTTTTTTTTCTGGGTGTTGTGCTTTTTTTAATCAAAGATATTTCTACATTTTTTTGCCAGTCTGTTTTCTTTTTTTAAATGTCCCCTTGGAGAGCTGCAGAGTTGAGGTGCTTCAATGACTCCCCATCTCCCAAAGGCTGCCAGCATACCACCAATCTCCCCAAGTCTGAGCCTTTTACCTCTACATGAGTACTTGCTGTTCGGTGACACTAGCACCTTTTTCTCAATCAAGAGGAAAGATGAAGAGGCACCCAGGTAGTCTGGTTCAATTTCACTCCATAGATCAAGTAACTAAGAGAGCTGCAGCACAGTATAATTTACATCCCCCGTCAAAAGTCTGAGTGTAGCTGACGGCCAACTTCACACAGCTTTGTCTGATCTTAATCCATTTCTGCACTTTGAGTTTCAGCAGCAACTAACTCAGCCAAATTGAAATGTTTTAACGTCTGATCTATAAACTGCTCATTTGCTCTAGAAAAGCCTATTCTTTAATATATTTTTTAAAAAATGAAAAGACTTGAGCATAGCAAAAGAAATAATTAGAAAATACAGATTAAGCATTCAGCTCTTACCAACAAAGGTATAGTGAAATCCAGGTGAATGTTTCCCAGTAAACAAAAGGGTACATCTGTCTTAATTTTGATTAGTTTTGTATAATTTCTGAGAAACAGATGTTCATCTTTTTTAATCACCTACAAGTCATTCCAGGTCCAACTAACGCATTCACAACTTTGCAGATAGTACAGCTAGCACACCACTTAACTAGGCTGAGCATTTCCATCATCACCTAAAAATGGGTTTGCAATAAAATGGTATCAATTACAACTAATATTCTGACACAGTGTTGATAAAGATGATGTACTAATGAGACACAGTCTCATTGCATTTAACTCTTGCAATTTAATGCATTTAACTCAATGCATTTAACTCTTGCGTCTGTTCAGTGGCAGATCCCAACACAACACTGCTCAGAGCAGCAGCATCTTGCTGAAGCTGTCACCTAACGAACTTATAGACAGCTTTGAAATTTTCACAGAAGTGACAGTGAGGTAAAATTCAGCTCCTCACTCACATTGAGACTGGAAAGTCAGCAAAAACCTTATTTCTTTCAGACCCATTGGTGGTGAGTCCTTCCATAGAAACAGGTACAACTTACCTAGTCTTGAACAGCTTCCAGCCAGCAACATACAAAAACCTGAGTGATGTCATTTAATACAGAAAACCAGCCTTTTCTTTTGTAAAATCAATGTAATGTATCCGCCTTTCATTGATATATAGGATAAAACACAGAACTTGGTAACGTATCATCACAGAAACCACCTGAAGACATTCACGTCTGTGAAGACTCACATTCAGACAGCAGAATCTTTTTTCATTTAACTCTGATGTTATCTAGCAGTTAGGCAAAAAGCCTAACTCTGACTACTGAGTCCATAATTTCACGTCTGGATTTCTAAGATTTACATCTGTCATAAATATCAGAAATGTGAATCTTTGAAATCAAATATTAAAATGAGGGATGATACTGTAATGCGCTGCAGCATATGGTAAATTGCTGTCATTTCTTGAGAGGTGGCAGCATTTCAGTGGTGGCTGATTGCTTTATTACTTTTGCATTCATTGCCCATCACTGATGTATGCAGGTTCATTTTCATTTTCAAAAAGTAGCTCTAAAATAAAATTTTAAAAAGCACTGTCCACAATAGGCAGAGTGTACTCGTGATTTCTACGCAGCATTCTGTGAATCTTGCCTTTATTTAGTTTTAAACTCTGGACAATAAGATGCAGGATAAAAAAAGAAAGAGCTCCATCTCCATACAGAGTATTTATAGATGTGCACAGCATCTCTACCAATTCTGTATTCAAACATGCTATAAGTATCTCTAGCAACAGAAAATGCAAAATGTACATCAGCATTACTAGCTTCATAAAGAGCAGGTTCTCAAAAATACTTCTTAAATTAATCAGGTTAGACCAAACATTAAGCAGCCTTACTCATCTGCCCTTTCTATTCTATAGAAAGAGAAGAAATAAAGCAGCATTTCAAGTTTTTTCAGTTCAAAAAATAACAGAACAATACTAGCCTGTATCCTGCATGTGAACCCAGATGATGGTGTCAAGTAATACAGGCTTGCAGTCCTTCAGTGCATAGACCTCAATCCTAATCAGACCTTTCAGTCACCAGCTCTCCTTCCTACACTGAACCCAAATACTACAATTGTGGATGCACCGGAACTCCATAATCACACAAATACATAACAACTGACAAAGCACAGCATTACTATATGCCTGCAAACCTTCTTTTGGTTTCCTAGACAATGTGCAAGCATAAGGGAAGACTATACAAAACCACATTAAGCTGCTGTAAATCATGACTGTTGTTCAGCCTTCCCCCAAATTATCTTCAGCGTGAATTCAATAAAGTGAAACCTTTGTCAGGATCTTTTCATCAGGTTATTTTCAATTCCACAGTAGCAAAACAGCGCTTATTTTTAAAAGCAGGTTAATTCTGGAAATCTCCATGGGAAGTATATTACAAAAGAATATGCATAGAATAACTTTTTCGAGCAAATCTCAGACTACCATTAGGAAGGATGTATGCATGAGTAGGATTGTGAGGAAGCTCACAGGATACATGGGTATAATAAGCAAAGAAATAACAGACAAAATCGAGGGCAAGCCAGGTTTCAGGCGGCTTCTAGGATGTAGATAGAGAAATAATCCTTGCACGTGGCCAGCAACACCTCTCGGGATAGTGTTGTAAACCAGTTTTAGTGAGAGAATCCCAGCAATATAGGGACGGAAAAAAAAATCTGGACAGGGCAAATAAAAATAAATGTCACAGTTCACTGCAACCCATGACACTTCAGGAAAATAACTGATTACCATATCCGAAACAAATATACAGACACGACTGGTGACTAACCAGAGTCTCAGTTCTGAACTCAGTAGCCTTGTGATATTTTGTTTCATAATTACAACATGCTGCTTCCAGTAATTCATAGAAGTTAAGCCTTGGCTCTTTTCCATGAAGTATGCTGAGCACTGTTTCACGTCCTTGTGAGACTGCATATGCATTATCATTTTCTATTCTGCATCACTGTTATTGCTCTTTACCGGCAACCTCTGGAAAAACACTGCAGAAACATTGCATTTAGACAGAAATGGAAGCAAGACTGTAATGATGCCAAAGAGCTGTAATTAAAGTGAAACAAATCAAATTGGGAAGACACTGAAAGACAATTTATTTGAAATACTGTATTTCAGCCCACCTAAGGAAAAAGAGAACCTACACAGTTTTTCATTTAGAGTTATGTTTAATTAATTCTGAAGGTAAACCCATAAAGATTAACAGCTGTACTAGAAAAACCTTCCACCTGTGTACTTGCAAATACTGCAATTCCCATGTTCCCAAAGTCACTTCTGGGTTGCCAGTTTTGATGAGGAGGTGAGGAAGACTGGAGCTTTTTCAGGACTATTCCACTAAATCCAATTGAAAAGAAAGTTTCATTCAGATTGAGATTATAAGAAGAGGTGAAGAAATCCAAAGTATTAAACATGACAAATCCTAAACAGTCACATGTATTTACTTATTCTTTGGACTTCTAGTAAAGATGCTGCCCCAGCCAACAAGCAGCTAAAATGCAAAGTTGCCCTGACAAAGATTAGCAGTTCTTCAGTACACTTCTCAGTCCATTAACAATAAATATGTATCTGGTCTAACACTCAGTCTGTATACACAAATGCCTGCCTACAAATGGTTAAATTGGACTACAATGGTGTCTTGGCATAGAGGCGATGTTGAGTAGAAAGTGACAAATTTATGTACGTGTTTTCAAAGCAATCACTGAGTTCAGGAAAAATGTACAAGTAAAACTGCACCAGTAAAACCGCTCGATATGCTCCAATAACATCTGTAAATAGTCTTAAGGAAATACCTGAAATTATAGACCAGCTAGTATGTCTAATTTTGATTCAGCATGACAGTTTTCCTCAAGGGAAGACAAGTCATAAATATGAAGCTGTCAGAATTTCCTTAAAACTCAAGGATGATATAGCCTAAATCTGCCACACAGCTGAATAAAAGTGCAAGAAAAAAAAAAAAAACACCAAAAAAGACACCTCAGAAAACAAGACTGAATTGATTTCTGCATGTCTTTTGAAAAAAAAACAAAAACCAAGAGGATTTTCTGCCAAAGTTATTTTTACAAAAGTTATTCAAACCCCAAAATCCTTTTTTCTGTGTCTTGAGTAGAATTCTTGATTTCCTACAAACAGAGTCTGGAGTGCGTTTTAAGACACACCGACACCTTCAGTGCTGTGCTGATGCAACACCTGCCCCTGAAGTTGTCTGTCGTTTTCTCTGATGCGATCAACACACTTTTCCTACTTTTCTCCCTCTGCCAACTCATAAAGGGAAGCTGGAAAGAGATTAGCTTCTGTTGCTGTGCTGCAGAATGGATTCATTAGGAACGTCCTGACAACATGCTCATGAATGAATGGAAAAAATATTTAAGAAATACAGTGAGTATTTTTGTATTTTAATTACATCACACTGCATATTTTACCTGTAGAAGATGAAAATATTCACAGCCTTTTACAGGTTTACAGTAAGATGTATAGCTTTATCAGAGACTGAGGGGGAAAATGGGTCTAAAAAAGAGAAATAAAGGTTTATTTCAGTGAATATGGTCCTGTTACGCGACACCAATGAACCTGCACCTACACAGAACAAGCATTATTTACAAAGGACCAAATCTAGTAGCTATTTAGTTTCTGAAGCAGCTTTTCTGTTCTCTCTAGCAATGTCATTCTTCTTATCTGCAAATGAAAATTTTAGAGACATTCCAATTTACTTTCACTCCATAACCTCTCTGCTTGTTTCGCTAAGAAAGTAAAGCATCTGCATATTTAGTAGCAACTTGGTGTTAAAACATTTAGTTGCTCCTCTTCCAACATGCTTTGCTGTTGGGATCTGCCACATTCCTCATATTGCAAGATTTCTCACAGCATTAAATTGCCACATATAGTACTCTTATTATGATGACCATTATGCATTGAAAAGTCTATTTACTCACATTTAAAGGATAACTAGAAAAATCAATGATATTTATCTTCCTCAAAGTTTTTTGCACAACTCTGCAAGTAGCAAATCTGAAGCCTTATATGTTTACTCTTACAGCTGGAGACCTAAATCCCTTCACAACAACAAGATATTTAAAATCTCTCCTTCCTAGAGAACCAGCTTAGTTTCAGGTATCTTTGACAGACAATCACAGTCTCTTAGCAGAGTGCTCTCCATTAAAAGCCTGGACATGGTTGATGCACTGCGCAGCAGCCAGCAATGAGTAGAATTCAAGGCTTTTAGCCAATCTGAGGCTTTATCTACACAGGAACATTTTGTGGGTTTGCTGTCCAACTGAGTGGGAAGAAAAAAACAAACATTTCACCTTGAGGATACCACTATTTTTTCAGATTTTCTTTTATCTAAATATCGTGCCATGAACAGACACCTGTACCATCGATTCCCTGACATCACTGCAACATCCCCTGCCCTAAGGAAAGCCACCAGACCACTCACAACACTAACGGAGGATGCTTATATTTTATATATTTTTATGTTAAAATATATTAGTTATTTGATTTCTAATTGTCATGAAAATAAGTTGCTCTCAATTTCCTAGTAATGTTTAAATGCTTGGTTTGAACTTGAACTCCATAAATAGCTTCAGAGGAAGCAACAACAACAAGCTGGAGCACCTCTGCTATGAGGATAGGCTGAGAGAGTTTGGGTTGTTCAGCCTGGAGAAAGCTGCGGGGAGACCTTATGGCAGCCCTCCAGTACCTGAAAGGGGATAGAAGAAAGCTGGGGAGGGACTTCTTTATAAGGGCATGTGGGGTGGATGGCTTCCAATTGGAAAGGGGAAGATATAGATTAGTCATTAGGAAGAAATTCGTCACTATGAGGGTGGTGAGGTGCTGGCACAGGTTGCCCAGGGAAGTTGTGGCTGCCCCATCCCTGGAGGTGTTCAAGGCCAGGTTGCATAGAGCTCTGAGCAGCCTGGTCTGGTGGGAGGTGTCCCTGCCCATGGCAGAGGGGTGGAACTGGATGGGCTTTAAGGTCCCTTCCATTCTATGATTCTATGATCTTATCATCCTGCCTAAGGGTACTGCTACTCTCTCAGCCAACACCCGCACAGGAACTGGTCACCTCCAAAATCTTCCACATGAGTGTGTGTAGAATCACAGAATGGTTTGGGTTGTAAGGGACCTTAAAGACCATCTTGTTTCAACTCCCTTGCCATAAGCAGGGAGGTCCCACCAGATCAGGCTGCCCAAAGCCCCATCCAACCTGGCCTTGAACACCTCCAGGGATGGGGCAGCCACAGCTTCCCTGGGCAACCTGTGCCAGTGCCTCACCACTCTCATGGTGAAGAAATTATTCCTAATGTCCAGTCTAAATCTGCCCCTCTCCAGTTTATACCCATTCCCCTGGTTCTATCCCCAGAAGCCTTTACAAATAGCCCCTCTCCAGCTTCCCTGTAGGCCCCTTCAGGTACTGGAAGGTCGCTGTAAGATCTCCTGTGAGCCTTCTCTTCTCCAGGCTGAACAAGCCCAACGCTCTCTGCCTGTCCTTGTATGGAAGGTGCTCCAGCCCTCTGACCATTTTTGTGGCCCTCCTCTTGACCTGTTCCAACAACTCCATATCCTTCTTATGCTGAGGATTCCAGAACTGGACAAAATACTCCAGACGAGGTCTAACAAGAGAAGAATAGAGGGGCAGAATCACTTCTCTCAACCTGCTGGCCACGTGTAGCTTGAATCAAAAAAACACTACAGAAAAATGCCTGACTTGTGCCAGCAGTAATATTGCCATCATTTTTTACAGCTTTACAGTTCCGAAATGAACATAGGAGACTGAAGACCTCGTCCATACAATGAAGAGAACAACAATGCATCTATAATGATTTCAAGAAAAATGTTTTACTTCTCAAGCCACAAGATTTAAATTTCACAAGGACACTAATAAACCCATCAGGATCACAGTATTTCTTGCTGTATCACAGCCCATTTTATAATGGGCACATCTCAGTTTCCTATGATGTTTAGATTTTAATAAAACAGTTTAAAACCAAACATTACTGTTTATTTTCCATAATTATCCACTCTTCAATTCCAGCAAAACATTGTGAATCTAAATTTAGTGGTCACTTATATTTGGAAAGAAAATTATAATAGATAAAATCAATGATAATATAAAAACCAGGCACATCAGCACTACCACAAAACAATTTTGAGTCCTGTTTCTCCAGGACGTTAACAATCCTTACATATTTCAGCTAGTCCTAATTAGGATGAAATGGCTTACCTTGAAAAACAAACATAATTTCATCATACAGCCTTAAAAATACAATGTATGTATGTTCTAGAAAAACATTTCGGTACTGAAGAAGTCTGGCTTCAGCTAATAGGAGATACAATTTAAAATCTTGTCTTGTTTTGTAACTTCTGGGAACACTGTCTGCATTGATTTCAGTAGATGTATTTTGAAACAACTGAGAGCTCAGCCCACCACATTAAATGTGCGAAGCTTTGGAATAGCTCCAAAGTGGAGTCCACAACAAATTTGCCTTAAGTGGGATAGCTCTAGCAAACTGAAATATTAATTCTCTCTTCTTAGTTTCCCAGAAGAGTGTTAACAATTTGTGGCAGGCTTCTTGCTTACATAAATCTCACTGAATATACTTCAGCCTAGAGCTTAATGAACAATACAGCACTGCAGACAGCATTCAGACAGAATAGAGTTTACTAAACATATTCTAATGAATCGACGACCTCAAAAGTCAAATTAAAACTGTTATTTTACAGCATCATGTTTATTCATACTGCAAGAGCTCACTATAAGCAGAGAGCTTTCTCTTTCAAGCCCAAGCTTACCCAAGAGAAGTGAAGAGTAAAGAATCCTGCTCTTTTCAGGCAGGTTTTTACTTATTTAAAATGCATCTATTTCACTATCTCACTACATGTTTCCAATTTGCAGGTTAGATTTTCCACTTAACTGGAAAAATGTGTGGAAGCTGTCAAGAATACTGCCTGAACAACGTGTCAGCATATCCCTGCCCAAGCTGCCCTACGCTGCTATATTGGTGAGGAACTCTTAATTGCCAGAGGAAGCTGCAATTAGTTCAAGCCACTGAGAATAAAATTCAAGCCACTCTTCCGCTGGCATTACAACAGTCACCTACTAGCGATTCAAACTGGGTGCTGCTGCTCCCTGAGAAACATAAACAAAAAAGGTCTGATTGCTTCATTTCCCTATGCATCTATAGTTATCACCTACACGGCTTTCATTAACTTCCTTAGCTCCAGAAGAACCTCTGAGTCCACCACAGTACGTCCAGTCTAATTACAGAGTCAGGACCAGGCACTCTGGCATACAGCTGTGACAAACACTGACCTGCATATTCTAGAGGATAAAGACTCAACTTCTAAGACAAAATAGCAGTCCTTTTGCTGGTATTGTTGTAACTTCAGGAGTTCCTGGAAACAGATTCTTACCTTAAGACAAAATCTTACAGTGAGTCTATGTACAGTGAGTCCATGTTCGTCTGCATAGTTCTATAAAAATTCTTAAGCACAGAGGAACTGTAAGCACAAGGCTGGTTTGACATTTTCTGGATGCATCTAGGATGCAGCACTTCTGTATCTGGAAAGGTAAAAGCCACCAAAATCAGTGGTGACTCCAGCCAGATATAGTGGCCACCTCAACAGCAAGAAATCAAGGCACACACAGAAGAAGAACTTCAAGTTATTCAATACTGATTCAATATTGAAATCCTCTTTCTTGCACTAAAATAAAAATGAAATATTTTTATGTATTTTGAACCTTATTAAATCCTAGTCTTCCTTTTAAAAACAAACCTTAATTGAAACCAGCTATAGTAAGAAAGTTTCACTTATCAAGAAATGATATTTTGTAATTAAAATACAGTTCAGAACAAAATGTTTAGCTTCAAATGCATTTCCCTTCTTCACTGTTGCTGCCAAATTGCTATTATTATGAGTGAAGTTAAAACTAGAAAACTGGCTGTTGCTTCTTTTCACTGAAAATTAACTGAAAGGAAAACAGAGATAGTTTGTCGAGAAATGGCTCCTGACTTCTTCTCTTTTTAAGGAGACAGAGCATGTCAGAGATGCAGTGCTGTGACCACGTACTGAGTTCTGTGGGGGTGGTTCAGGCACGATGGCTAGTGAAAATTAAAGGCCTTGCCTTCCAGCAGGGCTGCCTTCAGCCAACAGCTTCCGTGGGTGACACAACTGCCTGCTCCGAGTAGCACTACGCAGCACACAGCCGAGGAGTAGCCAGTCTGCAGATAAGAGGTGAACCCAATTAGTAGCACCAACCACATGGAGAGATGGAAAACAGCACTGCACTGCAGTCACACAGGGTCAGAGAGGCAGGGCGAGATTGCTGCCAGCCATGTGTCCTATCCTTGATGCTTTTGAGGGGGTAATAAAGGAGAAAACTCACAGGCAAGCAGTACAGGTGGAGTAATTAGATGCCTGAAATAAACTGTTACTCTGGATTAGTATCAGGACATGTCTTAATCGCAGGTTTTTGGTAGCCCTCAGTTATATTTAATGTCTGCATTTCTTCTGGTCCGTGGTACTTCCAATCGTCTACTCTTCCAGGCAGTGGCTGATGACTTGCAGCTGGAACTACAACAAAGAAGTTCCCTGTGCCCCCAACAGTGATGCCCCTCTGCCCTTTTACAGCAGATCCTTTCCTTGACACAGTACAATTCCCTGGAGTTGCAGTAATTATCTCCATATAAACCTGCACTAATAGATTTGCTAATATGGAAAGCAAAAAGGACACAGAAGTTGATCTTCTAATGATAAGTAAGACATGAAACCCTTTCTAAAGATAGCCGTTTTTTTCAATAGATTCTGAAAAAGCTGCGTTTCCAAATCATTTCCTGTATGTAGAGCAATCCTATTCCTCCATTCCTTCACCGCTCTTAATCTTCTGTCCTTGAAGGCTCCATTTTGGGGTCAACGCAGATTTTATTGAAGAATTTGCTGCACGCGATTTCTTCTGAGCATAGTTTCATATTAATGGGGCTGTTTAAATACAGCAGTACCCTCAAAATCATGCTAAAGAATCTGGAAAGCTGAATTTCAGGTCTATGTGGAATAACTGCAAAGAGGCACCAGGTTACATATGGTACCTGACTCTACTTAAACTTCTGTATGCGAGTCTCAACTAAAGAACCAGGTTAGCTTTAAATACATGGATTCTTTCCATATGGTAACCATGAAAACTGTACATGGTGCACATGAGCACTGCCTTTTAAAGAGCTGAAACGGTTCTGCTTGTAGTGACCGTAAGCTGTTGTAAAGTGGAATCCAAAATTGACTGGCAAATTACTTTTGAGATCTACCAAGTAGTTAATTCCTTTTCCTAAAACAACATTAAAGGTGCTAGGAAAATCTCTAACTCTGTGCACAGCAGCAATAAATACAAACCTCATGCAGGCACAGAAAATGCCTAAGAAGTTCCTATTCTTTTAAATGGATCGTAAGATGGAACAATCATTTCCACTGTAGCCTTCTACTTCAAGACACAAATAAAAGGAACATGATTTGGTTTCAAAATCTGTCAGTGAACTATGAGTGATGAAAACACTCTTACTACTCTCACAAAGTGAGTGTGCTCCTAAGGCTTTGAAGTAGGTTAATACCATGATTACAGCATTTGCAGAGTTTTGCAATGGCATGCTGCTCCAATCTCCTTTCATACTTACCAACTACATGAATAAAAATGCTTCTGGTACAAAGGTTAAGTACATTAAAGAAGAGTCATAGGAAGCTTTAGCCACACCTCTGTCTTATATATGAAATAAAAATCTGCAGGATACAATGGCTTAATATACCCACAGTTGCACATACTTTTGGCATCGTCTTGCCATCTTTGACACTGCTTACATGTCACGAGGTTTATATAAAAAGGAGCATAAAGAGCTAACTCTAATCATACAATCAACCTGGTGCTTCAGCTTAATATAATGACTGTTTGGATTCACTGCCAGCCTTCACACGAGGCTGTGATCTGGTTCCCTTTCTAAACTGGTACATGAAATATCATCATTTGGAGAAACACAGTCACTATCATGGGCAACAACTGACTCTGCTGTGTGTACACTCGCACAAGGCTGTTCTAGCTGGACTCCAAATCCTCTTACCTCATTGCTGAATTCCAGAGTAAGAGTTGAAATTTTCTTAAAAAAACCTGTTTTTATCAACAACTGTGACTAAGTAGTAACTTAATACTGGTATCAGGCTTAGCATGAGTAAATTCATAAGTTAAGATCTCAAGTAAATGAAGTTTTGATGAATAGAAGCATATAGACAATGAAATCTCAGACCTCAAAGCCCATCATATGGAACAGATCAAATGAAAGCTCACTCTAAATGCTAGCAAAAGGAACTGTGAAACATAACATACTATAATGTTTTGTCTTGGTCATAGCAGCATAAACGTATTCATGTTTTCTAGACATGAAAGTCTGTCTGGCTAAATAGTCATGTTCCAGGGATGCTTGGCTTACACAAGCAGAACTGGCAACAGGGAACAGTGGTGTTATACACCTACTACTGGCATTTAAAATCATTCACTTCTGAGTGTGAAAATATAAATCTATTAATTTCTAGGAGAACACATCCTCATTTCAATCTTACAAATCTGGCAGTTTTTTCTCCCTCACAGATCACCATTTCTAAATCCTTCAGCTTGTCAGCTCTGAATTGGTTAAAAAAATGATACTTTAAGGGTTTTGAGCTTAATGCAGGCCAGTAACCTGGAATATTTTAAAGTAGCACAAAAGAAGCTTAACCACACATTTCAGCACGTCTAAAGAGACGTATTTTGAAAGGCATTTGTAGCTAGCGTCTCTCTGTTTTCACATCTCAGGCTTTTAGAACCTTTGGTCTAAACCTAAAGGGGTGAATTTTCCCTTTGAACTAGGTTACTTCAAATGGAAATTTCATTACTAACCTTAGAGAATTCAGTCTCCTCCAAATATCATCTGCTTTAGAAAAAAAAAATCACTTGTATTTGGTTATAATCGGTGTGGTTACATAAATGACAAAATCCATCCTGCATAGCAGTGCATTAGCAAAAGATGATGTTGGAATGGCTTAGACTTACCTGCTGGAGATACACAGTATAGAATATAGCATGAAGAAAGGAACCAATACGTAATACTGACCTCACTAAGTCCATCTGATAGCCAGCAAATTCACACGAGTTTCAAGTTACATTTCTCAAGCTATCTTCCTATTTTTGAAAATAAAACCACATCAAGAGATGTGGCTTTGGTATCTTCCCCCCCCCTATCTCTCACGAGCACATTACCGTGCAATTCAACAGTGGAAAACAATGCCTAATATGTGGCACACAAATTTAGAATTTTATATAAAACACAGAAGTCCTCTTTGATAATTCTGTAGAAAACTATAGCTCTGTCTTACCTTTTTTTGTTTGCCAGCAGCTATAAATGAGAGTTTTTCAGGAAGAAGAAACCCCACTGCCACCTTTCAGTGTGTTCTGTATGTCTTTTCAACTCCAGCCACACAAAAACTCATTAACAAGTTTATTCCATATCGTGTCAGACCTTAAATGGTTAAACTGCTGGAGATCAAGTGCTGTGTTTTGCCTTGTGTTACCAATGGGCCCTCAGACTCCGCAATGTGAAAGAGACAGCGAGTGGCATTTCAGAAGAATAGAAAAGCTGCCACTGTTGATTTCAAGCTAATACAGAAGAGTTGCCAGGAGTGTGATAGTTTGCTACAGAAGATTGCTGTAACACAAATGAGCTTTCTCATTATGAAATATTCAAAAATAGATTAAATGTTGATATGACTTTCCTGGAGGCTGAGCTTTAAATAATAGGTGAAAAACAACTCCAAACGTTGATTTTGCAAATTATAAGGCTTCAAATTTCATCCATTGCAGAAGTTATTTTATATAACGGGACTCTAGCAACAAAGACTCATCAGGTCAGGTTAAGATCATCTTAACAGTGATCATCAGGCAAAAGAAAATAGGTTTTCATAGTATGTTTATGAAGTTCTTACTGCATCTTTAAATTTGCATTGATTGCTTTATTATGAAAATGTTCCAAATCTTCCATCACTCTTTTTATTACCTTTTGTTTTAATAGCCGAGGAGTTTAATACAAATATATGATGTATTTCATATAAACACACAATCATTTCACTTACAAAAATTCCTCCATCCAACTATTCTATGGACATTTAGCCCCAAACAATCCATTCCACCAAAAGATTAAAAGAAAAGCAAACTTCTTCTGTGATCTTCATAATCCTTTCTGTATATTGGCAGTTTATGCATTGAATAGAGCATCAGGAATTAAGAATCACTGTAGAGAGTTTACTAGGTTTTCAAATAGATTTCAAACATATTTACTTTATCTTTATTTGCTGAAATGACCGTGTCCCTGAAAACAGTTAGGAGATTAATTATTCATTCCTTTTAAGGTAATTATTATAACATCCTAAATAATTTTAAACACGATGAAAGTTCACTGCTTTCACAAGATCTGACCCCAGAAACCTCGTCACTACCTAAAATATCTCTACATTAAAAAAAAAAAAAAAAAAAACACACCCAAAAAAGCTCTCAAAAAACCACGAATCTACGAATTAGCATCAAAGTGGCTTTCAGGCTGCTGGATCGCTGTTCAAGCTGTTTTTTAACACTCAAGTTGTGTTTGTTTCATTGAAGTAGTCTAGCAGCTAGTGGGACTACCTATACTTGCCTGGTAGGGAATGACTTGGCCCAAAGAGAAAGAAGATAAAATTGCATTATTCTGGATGCACAGATGAGTTGCAAAGTAGGGGCCTTTCTCTCACTTCAGATCAAATTAGAGGACCTCTAATAAACCTCTTCTTAATATAACCCAAGACTTTTCATCCCTCTGTTCTAACAATGTGGCCATGTTAAACATATGTCCCTTAGCCAACTCCTCAACTGCTGCAATCTCAGTCTCTTATTGTTCATCACTTGTTCCTGGTCATCTCTTATTTCTTTAGAAAGCACAACCAAGACAATCCCTCCTGAATACTGCACTGTCTGCATCCCTCTGAAGCCTTGCACTGATTTCCACTCATTCAGACTATTCATTTCAAACATATTGCTCCCTTCTTCCAGCTAAGGTTGGCTCAAAAATAAGATCCACGTTCAAAATATTCAGACTTTTCCTGTTCTGATACTCTCCAAAAGGAATGAGGAGCTGCAAAAGAAAACAAAGGAGGGAAAAAAGCAAGAAGAAGATGGTGAGACGTGCACATATGCCAAAGTGTCACAGGGTAATCTTTTGGGGTATGGCACTTCTTACCCAAAATCACACCCCACAATCAGCACAAGGGTCAAGCTCTTCTCCTTCCCCTGTGAGTGGGAAGGACCCCCAACTCCTCTGACACAAAGTTTCTCCTTCTGAAACACTCTGTTTCATCTGAGGAAGTTTCCCTAATAAAGCAGTAGTTGAAAACAGTACTTTAGAGAAAGTTCCTCTTATTTTGTTGAAAAAATATCCAAGAATAATTCCTGAACACATACCATTTCTATGCAGTCCTTATTTAATTCTGACCTGAACAGTCTGTTTTCCTGCACTGAAGCACCACAGTCAGTTTGGATATTGTGACTATCTTCTCCTTCCAGAAATATTTCCCTGTTCCTTTTGTGTCCCGATGTGACCTTTTGCAAAAGCTATTTATCAAACCACTTCCTCCTTAAAATAATTAAAAACACTCCTAAAAAATTACAAACCCACAACTACCTGTTGGTAGGGTCTGGTTTTTTTTAAAATAAAATAAAATAATTTTATATATATATGAAAAGAATGTCACTAAAACTTAAAGAATTTAGATCTTCAGGTGTTCCTATCAACATTCATTTATTCACATTATAGTTGGAGTATTGTGCAAACAAAGCAGGCAGCTCCATCTTGACTGTCAAGTATAGAAAGCAGCACCAAACGGAGCACATTCCCTGACCACTGTCCTTCCATTCACTGAACAGGGCAAAGGTCTCCAGGAAACAGCAATACGAGCTCAGCTCATTAAAAACGGTATGAAAATGTATATCCAGAAGGGATGTTAAATTAGGCTCACACAGGCAACTTCAAGTCTATGCTTCCTTAGAATTTTAGTGCTTAACCTTATAGCCTCAGCATTTCTTTAATGCAATTAAATACAGAGATATAACATACTGCTTTAGTTATAGTCTAGCAAACAGAAAGAAAATAGGTGAGACAGATAAAAGAACTCTGTAGGTAGCTTTCATTTTGATCTCCAGTGTCTCTCTAGCATTGCCATCTCTTTGACATGCTCACAACAGTAAAGGCTGTGTTCTTCCACATCCAGTCTTACTGAAAGGGCTGATAACACATTATTTTTAAAGACGCTTCAGAGTCTGTGCATTTTTTTTTTAAAAAAACTACAATCCATAAATGTCCCCTCACTAGCAAATATAGCAAACATTAAACACACATAGGTTACCACATCAATATTAAACCTAAGCGATGCCAAAGTAAAGAGAACATCTAATTTCCCTAACGTACTTAATTCGCTTTACATGACTTTGTACATTTGAGCTCAATGTATAAACTCAAATAGGCAACCTAAGGTATACAAAAAGATTAATTCAGTCAAGTACTACTGGTACTTTTGCCTTACACCTAGTTATCAGCACGCTAGCCTACATTATTGTGACATGCAAATATTACCCTCGTATTACTTTGATAGCAATTTTATTTTAAAAATGAAATTAATAGCTAGCCTCAAAAGACTTATTACGCTTAATTTCATTTCGGTCCCTGAATCATCCTTTTTACTACACAATTTCTCCTCTATTTAAGCTAAAAAGAATCAGAGGTGTAATTAGAGATTACAGAATATAGTTAAAATGGGGAGGAGACATTAAAAGCACGTTGACTCCAGAGAAAACTGCTCCTCCTGACATATGTAGAAGAGACTGCAGCAAAATGTTAGTTTTTGTGAAGTCAAGGCTAGAGCCTTCAGTGCTTTCGTACACCTTTACAGGGCTCTCCCAAAGCGGGTCACCCCAGCACCACTGAAACTACTGCTAGAAGGATCTCCTGCCTTCCCCAACTGCATTCACTGAGGTCAATTATGGGTAAAGTAGGAGGCACAATTCCCAAGAATTCTTCACAAGAAACCATTCCCTTCACAGCCATGACACACTGGGGAAGGGCTGAGGCTTGTCTGTGTTAGACAGTCACATAGCAGCCTCCCAAAAAAAATCAGCCCAACAACCTGGAATACATGAATGACATGAAGCCTCGTTCCCCCTTGAGTTCACTCTCTATCCTGGGTCAGGACTTGACTTGCTGGTGTGCTCTCCATTCTGACCTGTGTAAGAGCACCAGCGAACTGCAAACCAAACGAGCTGACAAGTAGGAGGAGAGGTCTGAGCGCCAGCCACCGAAGCAAGGACCTGAAATCCTGAGGGGCACATATGTTCAGTAGGAGACTGATGTTGGGAGGGACAGCTATGGGGCAAACTGGATGCCTAACATCACCTGTGGAGAAAACTGCAGAGAGTGAGAGAGCAGGAGTGCGTGTGCCCATGTCCACTAGCAAGCTTCATACCTGATAAACCAGAGGAGAGGAACGGGACTGAGCCATTTCTGTTGTTCATGTTTATGTACATACTGTTTCTGACTACGCGGGTGCTGGTGTAAGCTTTGCTCTATGTGGAGTGATACGTACGGCTGTTTATACTGCGTGCGTGCATGTGTGTGTATTAAATGGCTATGAGGAGTACGTGCCCAGCCTTGCTGCATCCCGGACCTGGACACACCAAACCGCAACAGCCTTGTATCAGGCTGGGAGAGGATGAATCCCCAGGGTCCTGTAGCCCACCAGACTCAAACAGCAGTAATGGTAGATTCTGGAAACACGATTGTGTTTCCATCTTTGGATCCACTCACACTGACTTTTGTGCTGATAGAGCAACAGCTTGTTTTCTTCCCTAATGCAAGTATCACAAAGCAGACACAAAGCCCATACAGACCACACACTATTTGCACCTCCACTTCAAACTCGATCTTCTTGGAACAAGGAAGGGCGTTTTTACAACTCGGCAGCCAAATGAGTATTTGCCTTACTTCTGTTTTTATTGCTGTTTTGCAGCAATGACTAACGCTGTCTCCACGAAATGGAAGTGAAAGCTACTCTGTTCTTGTCAGAATAATAATGGATATTGTGTTGTCAACTGCCCTCCTGCACTGCACAATGGCATAAATAAAAAGAATTGGGAAAAGCAAACAGCACTACAGGAAATAAAGTGTATAAACTTATCCACCTGCAAATAAGCAATAGCTTCTATAGTTTGGTGTTTCAGCCTGGGCAACAAGAACAGGATAAACACTATCTCCAAAACAGAAGTGAGTCAGCTCCACTGATCCTCATCTATGGAGAGAGGTTGTGGGGGAGAGGCACCAGCTGCTCAAGGAGGGCCAAAGGAGAAAAGTATGGCGAGTAAGATATCAAGAGTGCCTCCCATACATGTTGTGCAGGCAGCAACAGACTGAAAGACGGCCTTCTCCAAATGTCGGGTTAATTCAATGCCGGAATATCAGCTTTGGCCTCACTAGTGTTACTAGCAGAAGGAAAGATGTCAACAAACGTTTTGCTCCTTACAGCCTGGATTCATGTACAGTTTCTGTTCACAGAGGCTACAGATTCACCCAGGGAAGACATGCCTTCTTTCATGGTTTAGGAAATGGATCATCTTTGGAAAATGCCTAACTACAGAGCACAGTAGTAAAACTGTGAAACATGGTGCAGCTCCTACTCGGGATGATCCATTAACGTGTCTGTGCAGCTGGACAGATAGAGACCTCTTCAGCCTGACCTTTGGGCTAGTGGGACACAAGGCAGTTCTGGTGTGAGTGATCTGTATACAGAATGGGAAGTTATTCAGGAAAATAAAAGGTTTCAGAAGGTGGTCCCTAATGATGGAGGTCTTCAGTGAACAGCTGATGATTACCAGTAACTTTATACATTAAATTTACAATCTTTCTGAACTTCATATAGAGCGTTGTATTTTTCCTAAGCAGCAAGAATTCTTAATACTATCAGGGAAAGAACATTTCTAGAACTTTAAAGAAGTGACTAACAGGATCATAGGCACATCATCCATCAGTCTACCACCGAGTTGTTCAGCATTTTTGTAATGTAGGTACCAGGAAACTAGCAAGGGAAACCACTATGGCAGGTGAAGAGGAGAAGAAAAACTCTTGAGATACATGATATGAGGACTATCCTTTATGGGTTTGGTACAATTACTGTACAGTACCGCTCTGCTCTCAAGAGACAGGTTTCTCCCAATTTCATGGCATCAGAACCCATTTAGAGAAGCTACTCCGACGCTTGGTAATGTCTCCACATTTTTTCCTGGCTCTACTAGGGCTTCCTCCACTGTCACCCTCCAGAGAGGCACCTCTTCCTTTGCATCCAAAACCTATTATTCCATGCAGGACTCTAGGATTTTATATGTATCTTTTTTGAGAGATATTTCTGGGAGTGCAAAGTTACTGAAAAGTACTCCTGAGTTCTCTTTTCCTGCAAAAACAGGAGCATTCAGTTGTCTTTGGCACTGGTTGCTAATTTCTCAAAAAAATTTCTCTTTCTTTCTGCTGATATCACAGGAGGCCTTGATTCTTTTTCACACTCATTATACCCGTTTTAAATCCAAAGTTACACATTAAGATCTGATCATCTGGTGCTTGCATTAAAATACACATTGAAAGAACTGTAAAAAAAAAATCAATTAAGTGCATATAATACACCTACACATGATTTCATCAAGAAAAAAACCTGAAAAAAATAGTTTGCTTTTTATTCAGCTTTCTTCTTACAAAAGACCCATATAAACACATTATTTAGCTAAACAAACTAAATATATTGTTGTCTCATCTGCAAAACCAACCAACTGTAAAAGCACAGCAATGCATTTTTTCCTGTCTTTACACTAACACTAGCTATTACAGATAACAATGTTTAGTTAAAAATAATACAAATAATATGTAATTATTTCCAAAGACAAGTTTATCTCTAAGAGAAATTCATTTTCAAGAGGAATGTTATACTTAAACACATTCATCCTCTGCACCGTTAGACAACCCAAATACATAACATATTATATTACCTTTATTCTGGATGGCCAATAATGTGAATATTGATTATATAGCAAGAGCACATCATCTCTAAGAATCACAGCCGCATCTTTTCTTTCCTTCTGAGGAGCACAGAGAATGTCTGGGCCTGGCAAATTTATCACAGGGTGTCTAAGGCTATTACTTGGCCAAATTCACTATATATTTCTTTGAGCTCTTAAAAGAGGAATATGCCGTAAGGCACGAATGAAGGGCTTACAAATTCAGCCACAGTACATTTCAAAAGGCTACTGCAAAGACCACTTTACTTGACTGTTGTGTCTTAAATATTGTCTGAGTGCAGAGCTGCCTGTCTGCACCTGAGGGACTTTTCTGTGGCTCCTGGGTTGGCTGCCGCTGCCAAGAAGGCACTGCAAACATGACGACCCCTCATGGAACCAGCATGAAGAAGTGCTGCTGGGTGGACCACGTTTTCCAGAGGAACTGCTGTGCCCCACAGGAGTGGTGATTATTTTTTCTCTTCCCACTCTTCTATTGCTACCTTACTTACATTACTGTACCTTCATTTTTTTTTTTCCTCAGCTCTATGGTGTATCACATTGAATCAGAGTTATGTCATATCATAGTTTGCTTAGCACCTTGGCTGTGTTCAGACTGTGATCTGACCAGATTTGGATCTGATTTTGCAACTTCGGGAAGTTGCGGCACAGAGGGCACAAGAGTATCTGGTTTGTTATTTTGACTGTGTTCAAAATAAATACTGCATTTGACTTTACCCTGGGAAATTTGTCGGCCTCTAATTTGCCACAGACATCAAAAGACACTCCCTATTCGACTGTGCAGGTCAGGGGGTGGGGGGCAAACCCTTGTGGTGTTGGGAGTGGGCCCTGACAGCTACCAATTCCGTGGGCAAGCTTTTCTTAAAAGTAAGTGATCAGTGTTCAAAAGGTCTGTGACGTTAAAGATTAAGGACACAGTTATTTTTCAGCTACAACTTTGTGACTAATTTACTAAGATACTTGGCTAAACAGAAAATACAGAAACCAAATCTGGCATTTTTCCCTTAACTTGTACGTGGCTCCACACTTTTTTCTTCCCACGCTGACTCTAATGAAATTACCATGTATCATTACTGAGAGAGCAAAACATAGTGGTTGGAGCACAAAATAAGAAATGGGACCCTCAGTTACATATCAAGCTCTGGCCTGATTTGTGCTGTTATCTTAGGAAAGTAACTGAGAGATCAGCACTGGCTTTGGATGCAAAGATCTAACCACCTTCAAAATCAATTTAACTTTCCCCCATATGTACACAGATCATGGAAGCTCATTCCTTTCCATAAATTATCTAAGATTATTTCAGTTTTGAGGAATTTTTCCTAGCAATATGAAAAAGTATACATTGCAACAATGTTGACATTTATGCCTCTATTTCAGGGAAAACTGGTGAGCAGTTCAATGCTTCCAAGATCGCTGGGATCAAGCTCACTTTCCAGGTTTACTTGTCTTTACTCTCCCTTCAGTAAAATGGGAGCATTTCCAAGACAGCTGACACTTCTAACCTACACCTACAATGAGGAACAATGACGTACTTTATTATTACTTGCAAATTTCCCATAATGTCAATGGAAAAGGGAAAATGTTTCAGAAAAGCAGAAATGTTCAAATGCACATAATGCAACATGTTGACAGAAATGCCATTCGTTAATATTTATCAGGCAAGCAAGAACGATATAAAATGGTATTAAAGATATGAAGAATGAAATAAAATGGTATTAAAATCATCAACATACTTGTCCCTGGATAATATTTCTATGTAAGCCACATCAAGAATTTCCACTAATTCAAATCTCTAGAGACATGTTAGCTACTAAGCTCAATGAATTAAGCCACTCCTGATCAGTTCCATTCACTACACGACGGAATTTTCTTGTCTGAACTCTTAAAACAAAGCTTTTTGTTCACAAATATTCTAATATAAACTTCCCTGGAAGTCTTCTCAATGACTGCAAGTAAAGAAAAAGTTTCCCTGAAAATTCCTTTATTTGCCTGTTTTGAAGTTCTATCTCCTTACGAGCCTCAGATCCCCATTTTCTCCATATTTCAGCCAAATCTCATATGTAGTTTAGTAGTGGATGAAGCCAGAAACAATGAACAGCCCAGGTTGAATAGGATGTGTAGGTGATCCTCACTGCCAGCAGCCAACAAATTTCCTAATGCAGAGCCAGCCTTAGAGCACAGTAATACCTACCTGTACTTAATGACTGTTACACGAGTCAAAACCTGTGCAGAACATGCATTGCATTAAGCTCCTAATTACTAGCTTCAACTGAAATGTTTTGACGATTGTTAAACCATTGAGAAATGATAACATAGAAGCTCTCATGATATGTTATTCTTAACACTCAACAGATTATTGATTGCTCTGCTGAGGAGAAGCAAAGTAACAAGAGCTCCAACCTTTACTTAGGCAGACCTGCCTCTCAATTAAAAATGAGAGCAAACATTTTAACCGCAACAAGAGACAACATCCATCACCCACAAAGAATGCCTCAATTAACACAACCATGGATCCCCTTCGGTTGAACACAGTATTTAAAATAGAATTCATGAGCTCCCTAATTTATGATCGGTTATTGGATAACTCTTGCTAATTATAGTTACACAATGTCAAAATTAATGATTTTCCCATCCTCTTTCAAGTTGAGAATGAATTCATAACTTATACCAAGACTCAAAAGATGAACAATTAATATTGTCAGTAACCATTTCATAGAAGAGATTTGTTAAAGGCAGGCATGTGGACATAATTAGTGTATCAATTAATGTTGCTGTTACTTGATCTATAAATTATTGAAAAACTCATAACTACTCCAAGGAAACAAAGCAAGTCCACTCCCCATCAATGAAATCAGCTCCTGACTGGGTCCCACTTTCATTACTCTTTGAATCAAATTTTAATTTTGCTGCATTCCACGAATCTTAGCTCTGAAATCAGAAAAATAAATGAAACCTATACCTACCTCATAATTTGAAATGTCTTACTACAGCAATGATGCTTCACTTGTTGTTAGTTGATCATAATGTTAAAAAAAAAGTTAAATCATTAAAAAAAAATATCCACCATCACTGTTCGTAGCCCTTATTAATTTAAACTGAAGTTCCAATCTGGAAATCAACCATTGAAAATCCCATTAAGATTTCACTGTATCAGCAAAACTAACTTCCACATCAACTGGAAACCTCCACACCACTCTCAAATTTAGCAATGATTTGTCCTAAGATTAGATTCAAATGAGGTCTAAAAAAACCCAAACAGGACTTAGGTAGCATTAGGCACCTATGATGAAAACTGAAAATGACAAAACATAACCTTGTTTAAAGGCTGTTTATCCCCAAAGGCTTTTAAACTAACTAGGTACCTTCTGTCTGATCTTAGCACAACTAGAGTTTTGCTTCTGGGGATGCAAAGGTTTTCCTTTAATAGTTAGACAGACTTCGGTCCCTCATTAGAGTTTAAAAGACCCAGGAAATAGATATGACTCTGCCAGAGGCCCAATCCGATATACATGAATGGTCCTGGAGCCACTGCAGTCCTTTTAATTATTAGTCAAAACAGTTAAAATGGGACAGAAGCTTTTTCCCATCCTGATCCCAAGAGGATTAAACTTTGATCTTCTACCACCAAGAAAGCATTGTCACTCAACACACTCTGCTCTGCTGGTGCAAGCAGGGTAATTCCTTACCCAGCGTTAAACAGCTCTCACTTTCCTTCCTCAAGCACAGCTTCAGATCTTGTATATTCATTCAGCCAAAACAAAGTGCCTAACTCATGACTACGAGCAGACATCTAGCTCTGGTAGAGACATAGCACATCACATCCTCTCCAAATGACAGGTTCCTACTGGCTAGTTATTGCGAGCCTCAGCTTGGCGCCCTGCCCACTGTGAAATCTGTTTCCAGACACCATGGGCTCCCATGCATTGCAGTGGAAATCTATTAAATAAGGGAATTTCATCCCTGGGGTCCCTTAGCATCAAAGATTGTTATGCTGAATGTGAACATGCCTGAGCTCCTCTTTGTATCTTGCATCCATTTTTAGTAGGCCCATTATTCTGAAAATTGACTCAAAAGTCTTACTGTAGGGGATATAATGAGAGACGATTTAAAAAAAAAAAAAATCCTAAGCTTCAAATAGAATAATTACAGAATTTAATTGCAAGTGGAATAAACCAAATCCCTAGAAAAGTCTTCTGGCCTTCCCCAAGTAGAATCATAGAATAGTTAAGGGTTGGAAGAGACCTTAAAGACCATCTAGTTCCAAATCCCTGCCATGGGCAGGGACATCCCACTGGCTCAGGCTGCCCAAGGCCCATCCAACCTGGCCTTGAACACCTCCAGGGATGGGGCAGCCACAGCTTCCCTGGGCAACCTGTGCCAGTGCCTCAGCACTCTCATGGTGAAGAAATTCTTCCTAATGTCCAGTCTAAATCTGCCCCTCTCCAGTTTATACCCATTCCCCCTGGTCCTATCCCCACAAGCCTTTACAAATAGCCCCTCTCCAGCTTTCCTGCAGGCCCCTTCAGGTACTGGAAGGTCACTATAAGATCTCCTCTGAGTCTTCTCTTCTCCAGGCTGAACAACCTCAACTCTCTCAGCCTGCCCTCGTAGGGAAGGTGCTCCAGCCCTCCGATCACCTTTGTAGCCCTCCTCTGGACCTGTTCCAACAGCTCCATATCCTTCTTACATTGAGAATTCCAGAACTGGACGCAGTATTCCAGATGAGGTCTCACAAGAGAGGAATAGAGGGGCAGAATCACCTCCCTTGACCTGATGGCCACGCTTTTTTTGATGCAGCCCAGGATACGGTTGGCCTTCTGGGCTGCGAGCACACACTGCCGGCTCATGTCGAGCTTATCATTGACCAGGACCCCCAAGTCCTTCCCTGCAGGGCTGCTCTCAATCACATCATCCCACATCGTGTACAGAAAATGGGGATTGTCTTGTCCAGGTGCAGGACCTTGCACTTCGCCTTGTTGAACCTCATGAGGTTCTCACAGCCCCACTTCTCCAGTCTGTCCAGGTCCCTCCGGATGACATCCCGTCCTTCCAGTGTGGCGATAACACCACTCAGCTTGGTGTCATCCACTACTCAGCTTGGTGTCATCAAGAAGTAGATGCAGATCTGCATTCAAATTTGGTAGCCTGGCTCACTTCTCTACTGACTTGCCATTACAGCTTCCTACGTAAGTTAATTTTGCAAGACAGGATTTTCCGAGGCAGTTATCAGAGTGGATTCACCATCAATGCAAAACATTTTCCCCCAAGAGATTACAGAATCAATTTTAGTTTGAGTAGGCTCAAGTACATGTTTTCAATTTGATTCAATAATCCATGTACACTTATAAAATGGTTTTCCCTCCATGTAATACAAGATAAACATGGTTTATGTTTCTAGCAACTCTGACTAATAAAAAAATTCAGATTTCCTATCCTGAATAGTAGAAACACGTAATGTTTCTTTACCTCTCAATGAACAACACGACATAAGCAAACGGGGGAAAAAAACCCTGATCCAGCCTCTAAGAACATTATTTGAATCATTAATTCTCTAAATGCTTCTTAAAAAGACATTATTTTTTGCAAAGTGAGACACAGACAAAATATTACCACCAAAAAGTCCTAGAACACAGCTTTTTAAATCTCCTGAGAATTTTGAATTATTTCCTTTTAGAAAGCAACATGAAACCTCTTCAGGATGTGTCTTAAAATTTGAGCAAGTTCTCAAAAAAGGTAATTACAATGCAGTTACTAGTAGACATCAGCCAAGAGTGGCATGAACATTAGGGCTGAAGGTGCAGGACACGAAAAATACAATCTTCTCCAACAGCATCTAATGTGCTGTAAGCTCATAAGATGGAGTAAGGTGCAGAAAGGAGGGCCATGGAGCTCATGGTGAATTGATAAGTACCTTCACAGTACACAGAGCAAAAAGTCACAATGCACACAGGAAGGGAGATGCTTGGCTCACCTCTGTTTTCATGACTATGTCTTCAAGGCAGCTAAAACTCCTATCCTATGCTGTGACTATGACTATGCAGCATTTCTAAAGGCCATTGAATTTTAGATCAGACCAATATTGACTAAATAAAAGGCAAAATTAGAACTTGATTTTTAATAGCCTATTTTTAAGATTACCCAGGGTGATAATGTTAAAACATAAAATTACAATTTGATACAATCGTGTTAATATTGAACTTAGCTACCGTACATTAGAGTTAATTTAGTGGCTGCAATTCTACTTAAATACCACCTTCTGAGAGAATTTTGTATGTAAGTTCATGTCCTAACTATAGTAATAATCCTTCAGTGTTGAAACAGAATACTGTCTTATAAACCAGCTCTGACGATAATGGAGAGAAACTAAAGAGTTGACTATGACTAGAAAGCTTATGGCCATAAAAGCACCATGCCTCATGAGAAACGTTTTAATAATCTCTTGTAAGAGAACTGGATAAATACAAAGAGAGACGTCTTCCCAACACATAAAAGTACTATTTGGTAAGACCCGTAACTTTGCAGGAGCATTCGTGCTGCGTGCCCCATCTGCAGCAGAAATCAAGATATTTACCTGTCACCAAGAAAACAGAAATCTATGCCACAGCACCTAGGAGCGATTGTAAGAAATCATAAAAGAACTTCACACATCCCACTTCACCGCAGGGATGTTAGTCCGTCCCAGCAGAAGGACTTTGCATTCACCCTTCCTGAATATCACGAGACTCCTCCAGGACCTGTATTCTAACCCATCCAGGTTATTTAATTATTTGCTTAACTAATGATAATACAGTGACTTTAACGCAAGACTGGCACTATAATACAAATGTACAAGTCATATCATCTGAATAACCACCGTTTTTCTTCAGCCACAGTTCTTTAGTAAGAATAGAAGTTTGCATTTCTCTAGCATTTTATCATGTTTTGTATTTATATATATTACAAATCTTAGGAATTAAGATTAGTATTATTTCAACAATGCAAACAAGACAACTACCTTACTATATCCTTACACAGATACAGAGAGATGTTGAGATTTAGCTGATGCTACACAGAAGACATGCTGAGATAAAGAAAGAACGCTGTCCCGAGCTTTAACTCCACCCAATGAAGCTAGCAAAGAGGGTGGAGAACAAAGTGTATGAGAGGTGGCTGAGGGGACTGTAGTTGTATAGCCTAGAGAAAAGAAAGGTGAGGGGAGACCTTATCGATGCCTACAACTACCTGAAAGAAGGTTGTAGTGAGGTGGATTTGCTTTTCTCAAGAAGGTTGTAGTGAGGTGGATTTGCTTTTCTCAAGTAACTAGTGATAGGACAAGAGGAAATGGCCTCAGCTTGCACAAGGGGAGGTTCAGATTAGATATCCAAAAGGGTTATCAGGCAGTGGAACAGGCTGCCCTGGGAAGTGGTCGAGTCACCATCCCTGGAGGTACCTAAAAGATGAGCAGGTGAAGTGTTCAGAGATATGTTCAGAGATAGTGGACAGGTACAGCTGGACTCGATGATCTCAAAGGTCTTTTCCTACAAATCAGTTCTCTGATTCTATGATCCTAATCCTTACTCCCCTTCAGTCAGCCCAGATCTTCAGCATGGGATACAACAGTGAGACAGTCATTCCATTAAGAAGTTATTATCAAACTTACTGCCCTTTCTCAGCGCAGCGCCTTGAACTGCGGATGGCGGAACTACCAGAATGGTAAATAATACAGGAAAAGAGGCTCCTCCCTGTTCTGAATGAAAGTGATTGCATGGCTCTTGCAGAAGTACAACAAAACCTGATTAATCAGAAATACATTGGAGTTGAAATTTCTGTTTATAGAGCAAAGATTAATTTCTTGGGAATACTCAGAGTTCCACTGCATAATCAAACTCATTGATTAGTAACATTAGAGACTTCATGTTACCACTTGCTACTTGTCACTCCTTGCAGTTAATGAACTTGGGGAAAAAAGAAGTAGAAAAAAATTCCTTGTTTTTCACACGTCCATCATTTAGACTATAGAGAGGAAGGGTCATTCACTGAAAGATATGCAAATACATACAATTCAATGACAAGTAAATGAGCACACCAAGTTTCTCCTGACTTTCATTATATAGGATTTGAATAGGAAACACTGTCTGAATTGTATACCTTGCCTATATAAAGCCCTGTACCACAAGGGCTTTGGATGGCTAGATGTGATCAGATGCACTCAGACTTGCACATAAAATACAGAACAAGATTAATTCTGGAGATGTGCTACTGCCATACACTGCCCCTTTCAGATCTTCACACAGCTGTAAATGCTGCATGACGTCTGACTGCTGCCACAGAACATTTTATAATTCTCATCAGTAAAGGTAATTCTCAGAATTTCCATTTGGAGGATAGAATCAGATTTTGTGCAGAGAAGCATTCTGTTATTATGATTTATGAAAATGTTTCTAGAAGTTGGATGCTGAATTTTATTAACATAAATATCAAGTTCCTAAAATGGCTGTTTGCTGTTTTCAAAAGTTTCACCCTTCAGCAGAAGAAATAACGTAGAAGACATATAAAAAAGATAGTATCCGTACCGCAAAGAACTGGCATTTTTTAATTTCTTCCCTCCCCGAAAATACTGAGCGTTCATACAACCACACCACTGTTACTTTCCTTATTTGCCTTAATGAGTATCTCTCTCAGATCACGTTCTCATCGATATCAAAGTTCCCCAATTTTTGCCTTTACAAACTACAGTTTTATATCTTAAATGAATCATGTTCTCCTTGTGAGTTCAGGCCTAGTGTAGTCATACGGATTCTAAACCATCTTCTCAAACAAACACTTAAAATTTTTTTAATCGTTCTTTTTAAAAATTATAATAAAAAGATTTCTGATACAAAAGCTAAAACAAACACAAGGCTTTAACCACTGGGTTGGTAGAACTGCTACAGTAAAAGGTACAGCTGTCAGGAAGTTGAACAAGCTATTTCTTGGATATCTAAGATGAGTAAAATTTGCTTATATACAGATATATAAGCAAAGATTAACATTTTTTTGTCTTAAAAAATGTAAAAAACCCCATCAGAAATGGCTATATCACACACCCACAAAAAGAAATAGAATGACAAACTGAAAAGCTCACACAGAAGCTCAAATTTTGCTGCCTCAAGTATTAGAACTGTTATGATTTTTTTTGCTTTACTTTCTTATTTTATTTGAGCAATTCATACTAAATTTGTTTTCAATCTCACTTTCATTATCCACATAAGTTTTTTTAAAAAATGAAAGACAGTGACACAGAACAACGTGAGTTACTACTAGAACTCAAGGTCTTGCCCTCCAAGTTCATCAGTACTTAAAACCACAAGCAATAAAATGGCTAATAAAAATCTAACGACAAAAAGGCCCTACTAAAAAAAAATACTTAGTACTCCTATTCATAAGCACAAAATTCATATAGTTCTATTTCTCACACTTGTCAATCCAAAGAACTGCCCTACGATCTCATTCAAAATTGTAAATACAAATACAAACTTATCCAACCAACTCATTCATAACTTCTCCCTAATTCTGAGTTTTCCTCCTTCTTGTTTATATTTCCTTTACCAGATTACAATTAATCTATTTCTAGATGGCTAACTTCACAAAGTATCAATAAGATTCAACCTCCAGTGACAGAAAGTGCATTTATGCTCTGGTTAGTTCAAAACAAAGTAGAAACAAAGCCTTTAGAAGAAAACTTATTTATCAAAAAAAAAATTTGTTATCTTTGTCTAACAGTAATTTTTAAATTGCATTTCCATTTGTGAAACAGTTGCAGTCGACATACAGATTAGACATTAATTAACTTTGATGCGTAATTTCTTTCTTACATTTTAAAATACACTTCAATAGGATATAGATTTTAATGTCAGAGAATCAAATTCCATGTTCCAATACCAGACTTCATCTAGGCTTAACAAATTTTACTTTCACTAAGCACGCACACGACAGAAGAATCAGAGATGCATAAAAGGTGGTTGATACAAGAGCTGATTAAGTACAAAATACATATGAATAAAGATAAATGAGTCACTACCTTTCTTTTTGGAGTCTTTCTTTGTGCTGGTTTTAACAGCCACTTGAAGTTCTGTCTCAGTTGACATCCTATATTCTTAGTCCTCTTCACACAGATCCAGGATCTCGGTCAGGCTCATTTAGAACGTCTCTCCAAGAGAATAATTTAGCCTTTCAGATACTATAACCCAAACAGTTCATCTCATTCACTCCTTTCGAGTGCTGTTAAAGAAGGAAACAACAAGTAACTGTCATTTTCAGAATTCAAAACATAGAAAAAGCTCAACCTTTGCAAGCTTACTGAGAAAGAAACCTATGAAGTTCTCCACCTACAGAGTCCACTACCCACAACTTTAGATGCTTAAACACAGTCATCGAGCCCTGTCTGAGATGTTTTGGAATATCTGTGATGTCTTCACAAGCTCGAGACACCACGTAAGGTGTACAGAAGACCTGTAGTTCTGGACCAGCAGCTGGAGGACAAAGACTATGATCTGAGAAGTAGCCAGAAATGCCACCAACACAAAAAAATTCTGCAAGGACTTAATTCTTAAATGCAACACTTCCAAAGTAAAAACATATTGTCAGACATTAAGTTCAAATTTTTACTCCATAAATGCTCTTTTAGTGTTCTTTCAACACTTTTGTTCTCCTACTTGAATAAAAACAAATGAAAAATGTATTCATTACTTGTAATGAGAACATCATACTTCACCACCCCTCTTGCTTATGATAATGTTTCCACTATAAAAGAATCTGCCTCCATGTAAACAACACTGTAATTCTTGACACTTACTCTGTAATTTTTCTTGCAAAAAACCTCCAAAAATACACTTTATTAAACCTTACAGTTTCCACAAAATATAAATGCAAAAAAGATAACATTTAAGGAGCAAACTACATCTTTACATAACATATATTTGTTTGGGAGATACACAAATGTGCCAGCTGTAAACCCACAGCAGTTAACTGCAGAAATGTGCTGGAGCAGTATGAGGCTGTAAGGTTGCAAGTAGGACTGGGGACATATGGGCCACAAAGAATACACAGAAAATAAACAACTGAGCAAAGAATAAGCTGTCACTACGATTCTTACTGCTGGTCCCTCTTGCTTTGAAGAATGAGCCACTTACTTCAGCCAGTCTGTCAAGGGCAGAGGACCAGACTGTCCTGAAGCCATTTGTCGTGATGTTCCCTCACTAAATGCATCTTCTTACTGCTCTTTGTTTTTGTGAAAAAGTTCTCATTATTAGCACAATTACAGTGAAGTCCATCTGGCTCGTCTGAACAGTTGCCCAGTTATTAAATAAGCATTTAATAAAGAAATTAACCCGGCATATCAGCTGGTTAGCTGGCCAGAGATTAACTACAGCTGTATTTATTTACTAATGTTGCTTCTCTGTAATTTAAGAAAGTAATACACTGCAAACACTCAAATAATTTTGACAGTTTAAATCACTTTTCACAGTAAGGGCTGTGAACCCACTATTGCTTTCAAATCCATGCTCTTTTAACATTCTAAAATGCTTCAGCAACATTACACCACCGTGCACCGTCTGAAGTGATTTAATATTGCTGAAGTGTGTCAGAAGCTTTCTTTAATAAGCTCTTCAAATCTGTATGTGTATTATGGAATACTGAAAGATAGCTTTTCAAAATCTGCTGAACTGATTTTGAAATACAAAACTCCCTGTTCCTCCTCTGTGGAGTTTGCTTAAGTGCCACACAGCTAAAAGGAGGAAAAATAAAGCAACTCACAAATCAAAGTTGCAGTCCTTGCTAAACACGCCCTTCTTGGAATACCTGCATAAACTAAAAATATTTTGATTAACATTTTTTTTGTTAAAAAATATCTGAAAAGGAAAAAGCAAATTAAGGCTGATCAGAGAAAGAAAAGGAATAAGGCATCAGCCCCTTAACTGACAGTCTTTTGGGATCTGAAGCGCCCGTTGGACAGGTCCACAGCCAGGGAGATGTCTCTCCCCCAAACACAGTAACAGTCGGACACCACGTGCACTGACCACTTGGCGTGGCGTGGACCAACGCATTTCACTGTGCTGTGAAGGAACCATCTCACCCTACCACTGACAGACTCACTCTTCACTTACGCTTGAAATCCCCCCAGCAAACAGGGAGGAAAGCGCTGAAGAGAACAGATGTCCCTCACAACCCCCATTCTCCTTCCCCTCCCCCTGCACGCAACCCAATTTAATAATATTTAGTTTTACAGCACAGTAGGGATGCATCAGTCTTTACAGCTCAATGGCACTTGCTTACAGCATCTCTCAAGTCACAGCTGGATTGACTGTTTATTTTTCTAGAATTTGTATTTATATTTATGTAAAGGTTAAATCTTTAACTCTGCAAGAAGCACTAACATGGACCAGTTAACAAAAGAAAAAAATTATAACAGGTCCATTTACAATAAGAACAAACAAAGTAAAAAAAAGAAAAAAACAACACCAAACAAAATACCCCCAGGGTCAAGAGTTAAGCAAGTTTTAATGTCTTATATCTTAGAAGACTGCTTTGGGTCCAAAGAATCAAGAATGTCATCTCCTGTTGTCAGCTACTTTCAACAGGAAAGCTGAAATAGCAGCATCTGAATGGCACTGAATATTTTAAAATAACAACATATGACTGCTATCTCATTTGAAACTCTCCAGAAAAGCTATATCCCCTCGAGGCTATCCCACTCAGTAATATTTTTTGAAATGAATGCATGTCTATTTTTGGACAGGTTCAGATATTGATTTACTTTAAAACCTAATCAGGTCATACTCTCGCAAGCTCATAGATCCTTGAATAAAGTAATAGGTATCTTTGTAAAGGAGCACATAAACATCTGTCAGATGCAAGCCATAGTTCAAACTGAATTTGCTACAGAGACAATTCCTCCAAAAGTATAGGTCTTTATGTAAGCTACATTAGTAAACTTTCATATACTGTCCATATTTCAGCCATTTATTACCCAGATGAGAATGGCAGTCAATCTGCTCTTCACCGCAACAGCTTTTATTGTCTCCTCCAATCTAGGTCACCGTCGTTAAAATACTACGCTCTTCCAACTGTGGGAAGTACAGCAGCATGTGTTTTATCAATGAGATGCTATTTTCTTTGATCAGTCCTGCCACATTTCTCTTCCTGTTCTAAAGACAAATTTTGTTAGCTGCATTTAAAGAAAAAAAATCCATCACTTTACACATATCCAACTCTAACGATCTTGCATGCTTTGTTACTGTTCCAGCTATTACAGTGCTATGTGCATGCCTCAGCTTTTCATAAAGAGGATTCAGAGTTCTTCATTTTAACAAAATACTGACATTTTCTGTTCCCTTATTAAGTGGATACAGCAGAAACACAATCAGCGCATTCGGGAATTAACTGGCTTTTAATTCCAAGTGAAGTCTTAAGCCTGCGTTCTGTATTACTCCTATACCAGCATAAAACCCAAAGCCTTAGTGAAGGAACATTTTTGTAAATTCACTTTGCGGTTAGGATTAGAACAGGTTGAACCTTTTATGCAAAAGAAAACTAGTAACAATCTCCACCAGCCTCCCCTACGCGCTTGTAAAACAACACAATTTCTGTCAAACCATTTGTCTTTTCAACCACGCTTGAGTGAGCTCATGAAGGGGTTAATAGGCGACTTCCCCTGGCCCAAGTTATGAAGAAGGTCAGACAAGATGATCATAATACTTCCCCTCTGGCTTTAAAATACATGAATTTATTAATTTTCTTTAGGGCTTCAATACTTAAGAAGTTCCCCCCCTTGAAACCAGTTTCCATCTGCTTATGTAAAGGAAAAGCAGTCTTAGAAAGGATTTGTAACTAAGCCCTGGCATTCCCTAGGTATTTAAGTTCTCCACAGCCCCAAACTGGGATTTGACAGGCTCTTCCCAAGAGGATGGGTACCTCCCACACCCTGATTTGACAAAACAAAAACCATGCTACCATCCCCAAATCATGCTTTTATACCTCTGAATTCTTGCAATTAATTTTCTTTTCTCCAAATCACCCCATAGACTCAGGGAATGTTAATGCCCACAATTATGAAAGTGTGAAACAAAGCCCAAGCAGATTAAAAGGGCAAAATAAAGGTGACAAAATTATTTTAAAAGTGCTGTGATCTGGGAAAACTGAACAGTTCAAGCGTGAAAGACTAAGAAAAATATTACTCATCAACTTCTCATATGACCATGAATCCCAACACAGAGAACTTGTGTGACAACATACAAACAGATGGTGGAAAAAACCATCCTTGCCACCAGTGCCGTTTATATCCTCCAGAGAGAGGAGGCCATGAAATTTTTGGAGCTGCTCATATCATTTTGTACTCATCAACTCATTTCCCTAATGGTCAGGTCTTGCAAACATCCTGCAGGAAGCTTTTTGGTATCACAGTATTAATCTTTTACAGAAGGCACTACACTAACTCCAAACTCAAGGGACTGGTGCAAAACCAACTGAAGTATTTCAGTTAATAAGGCCTATAAGTAAGAACCAGAAAAGGAGGATGACGAGGTAGAAGAGAAGGCTTAAGCTACTGACACAGAGGAGAAAATGACAAGGAAGAGAAAAGCAAACAGGAGAAGACATCTATGTAGATACTTCATTAAAGGAAATTCTATAACAAAGTGCATTACAGTTCTGGCTGGCCTGCAAAGAACAATCGGTGACGTTGCATGTGACTGGCTTCTCTTCTCCAGTTTTGTCATTTACCCACAGAACTGCATAATAAACTGCTTCTAGTGACAAAGTTGAACGACTCTGTCATTGCATAGCATGTCAATCCCTACTTTTCCTGCCATTCCTTACCACTATTTCTGTACCCTGTAAAGGTGAAAGGAAGTTTACTGTTCACGTGCACAGAGATCCTACCAAAAAGCCATTCCCTCAGCAGACGTGGTGAAGGTAAATGCCCAGTTTAGCTTCTTGATTCCCCTCTAGCAAACTGCAGACGCTTCTCTGAGACCCAGCACCCTTCTCCTGCCACCTCCCCAACTTACAACGGCTTGCAAAGACTCACAACCACCTTCATACTTTGCTTGGCTTGATCTAAAATAAGCAAGTACTCCTCTCCACCATGGATTTTCTATATATTAAGGTGAAGGAACGATATTTCTGTGCTTTATTATTCTGACTGTACTACGTCTGTAGCGAGTTACCAGGACGATTATTCCAAATAAACCCTCTTCAATTCTTCTGACATCAGAAAACTACTTGGTCCTCAAACCACAACATTTAATTTCCCTTTGAATATTTGCTATTTGTTTAATTGTATGTATAAAATATGTACTACCTTCTGAAAACAAGAAACGTGTTTTCTAAAAACACCTACGTGTAACTAAGGCAAATAACACATTTTATTAAATTTATTTTGGTTTACAATAGGCTTCATTATTCTATCTCTAAGGGCATCTTTCAGGCATGCCACGTAGTTCCTCAAATGGTGTAAATAACATCACTGAAGCTGATTCACCACCAAAAGTGCATCTTGCCAAAAAAACTGACCTATAAAATATCTCCAAAGTAAGATGTTTATTAGTCTTCCAATGACAGCAGGAATAATTACTAAAATTCCTCCTGGAAATCACTCCATGTAGTGGTGAGTACTACATTCCACCTCACCAATTATTCACCAGAAGTGCTGTCAATTTTCTACTCATATAAAATGCTGACTGGATTAAAATACGCTCTTCACAGAAATTAATTGATTTCATCAACATTTTTAATGGGAAATTACTAACTGTTCATTTTAATATTACAGTTTCTATTTTATATTATAGAAGACATAAACACTGGAAACAAAGGCAACACAGAAGAAATCGACTTTGCTGTAACAGGATTTTTTAAATATTCAAAATTATGCCATTTTGCATTTAGGAAAAAATACATGATGTTGGTTCATAATTTCTCTGAGGAAGAATATTAAAATATTTAAAAAAAAAAAGCCAGATTTGAGTCAGTCACTACAGACCGATATAAAAATATTCTTATTTTTTCTTCTTCAATGCTTTCAACACGAAATTTATCCTCTTAAAATAATTACTGTAATCACAATGTAAAATATTTTTTTCTTAAAAAAAACTAAAACAACCCAACAACCACCCAGCACCGAGAACCCAGAACTTGCTGCTGTCCTGTGCTCTGCTCTACTGCTGGCCAGAGCTAACGCTGTGTAATTCCAGTGCTGCTGTGGTCCCTCCAGCTGTTCTCAGTCTATTTTCCAATAACCAGGTATTGGCTTCAACTCTGCCAAATCCCTTCCACAGGTTTTGTTAACACCTACCTGTTCTTTGAGCTATGTATATGCCTGGGAGCATCAGCAGGCATCGCAAGTAGCATTACTTTTAGCAGTCTTGCAAGGCTAGATTGGACAGAATCAAATCCCAAATCTATTACCACAGAAAATTAGAGGCTAGAAATCAAAATGGAAATTACAATTACTAAAACAGGTGGTGGTAGCACTGTATGCCTTCAATTCCAGGAGAAAGCATGCGAGTCTGCTGGAAAAACACATTTGCAGCCTCGAATGAAACAACTCGGTCCTGGAAAAGGCTTAACACACCCAGACCTCCCTGCACTCTCCCATCGGACCCTGGGAAGAACACAGGTACGTGTTTGCTTCTCCTCTACCTGTGTAGTAGGGAATGCAGCTCCAGCCCAGGGAGCTGAAAATGAGTTAAACCTCCTCCGCATTCTGCGGGGTACTAATAAAACACATGCTGTTCCTTTAAGTGTTTTTTTCCTACTCAGAGATGCGAAAGTCCACTCAACGTGGTATTTGTAAGCTTTTGTAGAGTATTACATTTAAAAAAGCATTGCCACTGAATGGAACAGGCTTAAAACCTTCACATCATTCCCTCCAACACTGAAAGGCTGCTATGTTACCAGATAACATCGGAAGACGATCAGATTGGACTAGAGATTCACTCTTATTACAATGAAACTGAATTACCTAAATGCTTTTCCTATATAAATTCCATTATGACAGGACTTTACTACTCCCAGATTACCACATTGCTGACACTGAAGCAGAAAAGAAAAGAATTTCTGATAATACTATGCAATAACAAACACGAACCAAAGTTCACAACTGCCACAAATACTACCCAGGCACAGCTTGACCACGATCTGAGTTCCACTAGCAGAAAAACTGCTTCACCTCCATTAAAGCCAATAAAGTCACACCAGCACAAAATCAATAGCGTTACATTTGACTTATATTGGTATAACTCCATTGATTTTAATGGAGTTGGAGTTACACCAATTTTATGCTAGTGTATCTGCATTAGTGTCAGTGAAGTTATGCCGGCGTGACTGATGTCAACAGCCCCAGACCAACCAACCCCTGTATGTCTAAAATTCAATGTCATTAACTCTTAAAGTAATAACAAAATGCAAACCTGTACATTACCAAAACAGGGTCTTTGAAATCTATTTTTGCAAAGCAGAATAGCTCTTTTGCGATCCTCTGGAACACAGAACAGAGCGAGAATAAGAAGGGAAAAAGGACAAAGTACACAGTTGGGATCACAGTATTCTGTAATTAGAGCTGTTAAATGATTACTAAAGTGCAGTGGTGCAATCATCACACTGAAGGAGAAGTATGCAGTCACAAACATCACCAGAGAGAAGGTAAAAGCAATGTCAGAGACATCACGTTTTATATTTAAATGCAAATTCCTCACAATCAGAATGTGCGCCTTCTAATTGGAAGAAAAGGTTATGGAATTAAACGTCTCACATCCTGGACAGCTCAGCATGTTTTTAAGTGGCACAGTAAGTTGAAGGCAACTTATTCATCTCCTGTCCTTTATAGGAATATCTTAATTCAGCTTTTTAATTTCAAGATTACTTTCCTAATATTGCAAAGAAGACTGAACTGGGCTTATTCTCTCATTCATTTTAAATAAAATAGAGCATGATACTTAAAAAAGATCCAACTTAAGCTACACTTGGAAATCTGAAGCATGGCTTGAAGGGATGCTTTATACTGGCTTTCTTAATGGACGTGAATTTTGTACCAGCTTTTCCAGGTCCCTTTGAGATTTGTTCAGCCACACGAGTTAACCTATACATCATGGCCTTCAATTTTCTGAATGCTTCCTGACATTACAGCAAAGCAAAGCAAACTTTCTTAATGTCAACAACAACCAAAACCCACTATGCCAGGATCTTTATTCACTGCTATTTTTCAACACTCAGCCCTTGTTCCCTGACAGTTAAGTATTAGGAAAACTAATCAGAGGACTTCACCTCTCTGTAAACAGCCTTTTGATTTATTACACCAAACCCAACCACCAGACTTCTACCAAAGTTCATTGACTAGCAAAGCAAAGGAGAAAAAGCAAAAAAAAACTTTCCAGGACTGTAAGTATGAATTTACACAGACAAGCAACAATTATCTTTACCTTGTTCTACAATCAACAAATATCAATTTCTTTAAATAGTAAACAAGCTTTAGCTACAAAAATACTTTTGACAATTCTGTTTAAATACTCCAGTCTTCAAACCAGTGACCATTCATACAGGCAATTCCACACAACTGGCTAAGACGAAGAGAAGGCAGATTGGTGAACATTACCAAATAGAAGCACTGTGGCTGCCCTATCCCTGGAGGCATTCAAGACCAGGCTGGATGGGGCCTTGGGCAGCCTGATCTAGTGGGAGGTGTCCCTGCCCATGGCAGGGGAGTTGGAACTGGATGATCTTTCAGGTCCCTTATAACCCAAACTATTCTATGATTCTGTGATTTGAGAACAGCTGCTAGATTTTACTGGACAAATTTCAAACCACAGATAATTTTCTTGAATTCACTTACCTGTTTTCATCTCATTGTGAATGCAGTACCTTGTATCTGATTATGTCATAAACTGCCCACAAATGCCTCTGCTTAAATCAGTAAGAATGTTAACCACTTTAAAAGTGCAGAAGCACCTCCCATAAGAAGTCAGGCTCTCTGCATTTTCTTTTCATGGGTAGGATTCAGCAATGTTTATAAATGATAAAAGACAGCACTCTTCCTACAGCTGGAAAATATGCTATAGGGGGAACAAAACCCCACCCAACAATCTAACTCTTGAAACCGCACAGGCCACATGTTGTCTTCTGTATCATAACTCCATACAGAGAAATATCCGTACAGGAAAACACACTAGTCTCCACTCTGTTATGAACGTGCAACTGGAGAGGTCTACATAAGCATATATGCATGCACTTACAGATTCAAAGCCTAAGTGCTCAGGTTAGGGACCCTGTAAAAAGTATTACTTAAAGAAGAAGAAAAATCAAGGCATTTTCAGGCTAGAATGTCAACAACAACAAAAAAAGACGCTCTTGATTATTCAGATGGGGAACTCTTAAGCAACTAAATGGGTATATGGACCTGCACGAGTGGTAATGCATCACAAAGCCACGCTTAATTTCTAAACATTTTTTAAAATAACCCACATAGGATGCAGTGAGGAACCATTCACCTTCTACTGTCATGCTACAGTTTATTCTCTCTTGGAAGCAATTATAGGACAAATGCCAAGCTACAGAAGGTATTTTTCCAGCAGCAGCATCTGGCTTCTTGGCAGACTCCTCAGGCAATTTTATTGGAAGCTTTAGAGATGCTATTGGGTCAGTCCTAGTTATATTGCTTGTGAGCTGTCTGGCAGTTGCTTCTTCCTAGATGTCATAATCCTTCTGATTTACCTTGAAGGAATTAGCACACTTTTATCCATTTCAAAAACAGTTGACCTGCAAGGCATTTAGCGGCTATCTACAGAGACACAGTAAAAGTCACTGGTCTAAATCAGTGTACCTTCAAACTAACAGCATTTCAGCACCCATTGCCTAATGCATCATCAAGAAAATAAGCAAGCCATTCAAAAACTGTGTGTGCATGTCTTACTAGCAAATTGAATGCATTCCCTATGATTAAAGGAAAAAAATTTAACATGCATGAAAAATTAATTAGTCAAAAGAAAAAAAGGTAAGCTGGGGCAACAGCAGATCTGTGCCTTTATTTGATATGAACTGCTCTCCCACACTGAAGACAGTACTGCGCTGTTTCTTGTAGTAAGGAATAGCGAACATGAAGTCAACGAACGCTTCTGGCATAAATTGAAATACAGGGGGATGCACTTAGTCAACAGAAGGAAAACAATTCCTAAGAATCTGCTTCTTGCATATTGTCCATTAAATGCAGTGCTTCTGAGGGTAGAAGAGGCACACAGAACTAAAGACATCCTATGTCCTTTGCTCTCTCTGCTGTCCGTCCCTTCCCCCCCTCCAACCCCAGCAGCTAAGATCTGCATTATTCTGCAGCTGTGATCATGATTAATCCTCATCCAGAAGGACGAAAGACAGGATGCTGTTATTACTCTCCCTTTTCGCATACCAACAAAATCAAGTCCAGGATAAAAAGGCTTTATATCAGTTTAGCGCAGACCTCTAGAACTAATATAGAGAAAGGGGACAGAATGTGCATTTACAGTCCATCACACAGGTAGGATCCTCCTTTTCAACAGACTCCCATGCAATTACTTACAAGAAATTAATAATAATTTAAAAAAAAAGTGCAAATACGTTCATTACTACTACTGGGGTTTTTTTAAGACTTTCCCACAAAGGTATGCCTGGATGTCTTCTTGTTCCTTCCCCTCCTGTAAGCTTTCAGAGAGGTTAGAATAAGAAACTCTCACAAAGCCCTGCACCAGGCTATTTTCTAGGAAAAACAGTCCTAATGCCCAAAGGTAAATATTACAGGTACAAGATACGTACTCCATAATTCAATAAAGGGCTATAGATCTTGGATTTTCAGTCACAGTATGCTGAGCAACATAAGAGAAGATTGACAGCACTAAGAAAGATGCACATATCCAGGTCAAACAAAAAGCCAAACGGAGCTCTGTCATCAGCAGGGTGCAACTAAATCCAACCAGACACAGAATTCAGACTTAGCTAATGTGAATTGACTAATATAATTCCATTTTATGCAGGGCAAAACATATTCTGATTACAGGCCAGCAACACTCACAAGTTCTAAATTTAGGTAGCATTAGGGTTAGGTGAACTGTTAAGTGAACTAATCCGAATTTTATCCATATCAAAGATTCGTATTATCCACAAATTAACTTCTCAGATTTAAACCATGTATTCACTCTCATTACTTCATATGTCTTTTGGATATCCCCAGTCATTAATTACAATTTCTGCAGAATCACAGTATGCATTGACAATATAGCCCGCTTTTTAAAATGCTGTGTAACAGCACACACTGAAAAATCAATTATTTAGGCTCCAGTACCTGAACAGAAGTTACCGGCACACTAAAAAGCAAGCCATATTTTAGAGGAGATGTAGAACAGATTCCCTTGTTTACAAGCTTGTTTCTGCAAAGTATTAAGCAGTCTCAATAATCAGGTGAACATCTGAATATACGCTGAAGACTAAACTTCCAGAGATGCCCTAGATTTCACTGACTACACAACTCAGATGAAAGTTGCACACACAGGCAAACAGAGGGCTTCCTGGATACAGCAAAGATCTAAAATATTTTTATAAACTGTATTTGATCATACAGTCTCAACAAGGCCTGTGAGTTGAGAGAGCAATTAGGAACAGCCAGCAAATGAGCCTTCTTCAGCACAGCAAAGAACATCAATCAAAAAAAAGAAGAAAAACATAGATCTACCTTGTACACTGCTTTCCTGAAACATCTGGTACACTTAAGATAACGTACATTATATTCAGGGATAATATAACCTAATTTGAAGTAAAGACTGCTATAATGAAAAACTGTTGTTTAGCCAGCCAAGTTTCAAGCCAAAAGGTGAAGAACATCTAATCATCTACAATGAGAGGGAATTTAGAAATGCAGAATTTAATTACTCCACTTGGAAGGTAGCCAGGACTATTGGGTTAAGCACCTGTGCCCTTGTGAAAGGGCCATGGGAACTCAAATGACTACCAGTGGTCCGGCCCTCAGCTCTTTCTCCTTTCAGCAGGACACCCTTGGCAGCCACAAGCCCTCTAGGTATGCACCAGGTAAGAACGGCAACTCCTGCATTACAGCATTCCCAACTGCTCCATGGGAGCTTCCTTGCAACTCCCAGCATTAGGCAGCCCTGGCCTTGCTCAGCTTGTGAAATCCGACAGGCTCTCAGTACAATATGGTGAGTCTGTAGATGACGTCCAATTAAAGCCATTCAAATAAATAAATATTCAATGAAGTTGTTGCCTATGTGTCACCAACACTTTTGTTTGTTTGGGGTTTTTTCAGTTCCACAGACTAAATAGCAGGCAGTAGTAATATTAGTTTTGGAAGACATGTGATGTTTGTATTACCCACTCAAAGTTAATTAACGAAAATAATGACAGAGTTACAAAAATCAGAGATGATTAAGAACTTGAAGACCATCCTACCCATTTCTCTGCCAGGGATGATTTATTCTTAACAGCACGCTCTTCTGTTCTTCATCAAACTTTAAAAATTACACCAGCAGTAAGAGTCACGTCTCCTTCCTTCAGAGGCATTCATACATTCACACTGATTTAGAGGAAGATGTAAAATCCAAGAATAGAGGTTTTGCCAACTTCATATGATTATTCTGAGTTAAATTCTAGGAAATTATCTTGAGCAATTACTCTCATCCCTTACTGCACATACATTTCAAATACCTGTAATCCTCAACTCTATCAGTGTTAAACCAATCTATCCCCTTCAGGTAAGATCTAATGGCAAAATCACGTACCACTGGGTTTATAACCCAGACTATTACAGCCTCCATTATTCAATATTGCTTATTATTTTGTACTTACAAAGTCAGGGAGATGTGATTTTATTGCTTGCAAATCATTCTTACATTAGTCTTACGCTGTTATAACTTCACTCTGCTCTTCCAGATAAGCTTTTTGCTTTCTGCATATTTAAATAGTAACTCTAATTATCCCTACTTGATTGCCCTGCTCTTGCAAAGCCTTTCCACAGTATCATCTGCAGTGTATTCTTCATCCTACTTAGATTTGAAGAAGTCCAACATACAAGGAAAAAAAAATACTATTGACATGGTAACAGATGAGCAACAAAAAATTTGTTCCTTTGTCTAAAAATACTGCTTCTTTCACAAACTATGCTTACAAGAGTCTTCTGGATTTATTTCCATCCACAGTCACACAAAGCAGTTCATACTTCTAGTACACAGGGACACAGAAGCTACACGTGGATACATAGGCACTAAAACTAATACTATTTAACGCATTAACTCAGGCAATCCAATCAAAGAAATGCAAATTATGGTATCCCAGATCACAACAATAAAAATCTGATTAAAAACTAATGTTTCTTACAAGTATTTTATTAGTCTTTTTGGTCACTTTCATAGTGATTTTGCTGCTGTGGTTACTGACGAGGCATTTTGGTTGAATTATAACAGTGTTCGGTAACACATGTTGTTAAAGTTGCCTGATATTTCCCATTATGAACATATCACCTTAGTATCTTATAACTTTACCACAGTGTATCTATTGAAGCTGAAACCTTCCACACCACAGAGCAAAAGCAATGATATATACAGTTAAAATTCCAAGATTTTGTCCTGCCACCCCGAGGCATGAGATCATCCCTTCCTTCTACCTTGCTCACTGAGCAAAGTTTACTACAGTGACTGCCTTTATCATGCAATGCTGATTCCTCCAGCATGTACCTGTTCTTTTGCACTAAGACTTTATGTGGAAAGAAAAGTTACTAAGTGACTGCATACAGAACTCTGCATTGTTATCTTCCATCTGGACAAGGTTAAATTTAGCATTTCTTTACTGACGTGCTTGGTTCTGTAACAGTAATTAACATTTTTATGTATATGTGTAACAACACACAGGAAGAAGAGGCAATGCAGGTGTACCACAACCATACTGCAGTGCCTTCTTCAATTCAGCTTGCAAGCCACATTCCATCAGCAAGTGTTCCTGCAAACATTCCTTCAGCAATATGTGGTAAGAGTCTGGCAGAAGTGACTTTCTCCCAAGCAAGACTCTGGTAGAGCAGGATAGGAAAGAAACAGGAGGTCTAGTTGTGACCTGTGACTTTCAGGTCTGTTTGCATCAAAGCAGTATCAGAAAGTGTTTGGAAAGACAAACACAGTCTTGAGGCTCTGAATGCTCGCAGAGGGCTTCTATTATCATAAGCAATGCAATACTTTACTACATAAAACAAACCAAGCAACCACACACAGAGTAGTCCATCTTTGAGCCAAAGACTTGCCTAAAGCAATGTGACATTCAGCCAAGAAAAAATAAAGCCTCTCTCATTTTCTCTGTTCCTCACCACAGACTACACATCACTGAAAACTGATGGTATTTTATCTACCACCACCACAAATGCATGTCACAGTACCAGGGTCACTCCCGATGCAGCTGGTTTCATATACAACAGTGCCAAGAAAGCAGGGTGGCAGGGTACTGGTTCTACATGCTTTGGCAAGTCAATCAATGTGCTGACCTGACCAAACTCATCAACTGACTGGGAATAAAATTCTGCTGCTGTGCACGTCCAGCACCAGGACACATTTAGAAGCAGACTGGTTGAAGAAGGGAAGACTATTTGCCCTTTTAGTTTCCCTTATAGCAGCTAGCTCAAAATCTTGTAAGTGCTTGAGATGATGATAGAGAGAGGTCATGAGGCCAAATTCAGAATACCTACTATAGAGCCTCTGGTTCAAATAGACAAGAAAGGATATCTGTCAATGTTCTGGACAGGGGTTTATTTCATTTTATTTTCTCCAGATTGATGACTTTGAAAGGAACACATGCCCTGAGACCCACAGAAGAGATGTCTCATTGTGATTTATGCTTTGCTCTGCTATAATGCTAAATTGCTGATAAGGGTAGAAGCAAGCATATCGATTCCACCAGCTGGGTCCACCTGCACAGACTGGGCCTGAACTGGAGTCAGCCCCACAAGATCGGTGATGGGTCCTCATCGGAGGAGAATGGTTCAGAAGCAACTCAAGAATAACAGAGAGAGATCCACAGCATCTTCACAAAAGCCTTCACAAAGCTGGCCATGATTTAAGAGAAAATTACATTGGTAACTAATGTATTAACAGGTTGAACACATTCTCAAAGCAAATACTTCATATTAATAAAAGCCTTTAAATTATTTTTTTTTAGTAAGACCTAGTATTCCTATCAAGACTGAAGTATAACTGAAGAACAACTGATGTCACCAGATCATAAGCAAACACAGGTGAGGTTGCCTGGCCTTTTAGCAGCCAAAGGATTTTCTGCCAGTCTCAAGGCCAAAACATGGTAACATTCAGAATATTATTTGAGTAATAATTCTGTTTGAAGCTCAGCCATGTTTTTTTTATGTGAACTAATTTGACTCTATTTTTATCCATTAAAGAACAGGTGAGTTAACAAGAGTGAAGAAATTCATTCATGTCTTTATACCTATGAGTGTTACAAACCCTCCCCTCTGCTGCCCACATAACTTAAGAAAATAAAGGCAGAAATTACATTTACATAGTCTTAATCTTTTAAAATCATCATTAACATGCAATTTGAGATTACTTTACTTCTGAGTCCAAAGTTGTATCCTGAATGTCACTTCTGTAGAAATTAAGTGCCAAATATTACCAAGTTCCAATTTTACTATCTATTTTAAAATATCCTGACAGCATTCAGGCAAATTAAATTTAAAATTAAAGCAAAGCCTTTGCATGCCATCATAATATTTCAGGCAACAATTTCAAGAAAGGAAAGGCAAAAAACAGACTGTGTATACATTATAGTTCAAAACAGATCACTCATGTCAAATGGCATAATTTTTCCTTTTTTTCCTCCATTAAAGAGTTATTTTAAGTCTTCTGCTGAATATATTTAAATGGATAAAGAAACTCCTTCAGCCGTTCTTTCTGAATTACTATGTATGCTTTAACAGTGCATACACTAATAGCATACACATATATACAAATCCATACATAAATGTATCCACTCATGCACATAACAAAAGAATTAATGGCATTTTTTGACTGGATCTTACCCCTGTAAATATGTTAAAAGTGAATAGTGCTTACAGCTGGGTCCATTAACCAAAAATGCTGCTGTTGTCTGCACAGCTCCTGTTGCTCACATAAGAATGGATGACATGTAAAATGCTAATTTACAGACTCAGTTTATTTCAATGTACCATCAGCGTCTTTTGCCAATAGGAAGTTCAGTGGTTGCTTACTGGAGTCCTCATAAAATAACTTGACCCGACACCTCACTCAGCACCTTAAGATAAAACTGCAGACAGACTCCTCCAAGAAAGACAGATGAAGAAAATGAAAATAAAAGTTTTGAATGAGCTCTAAACACATATTCTGAACTGCTGCCAAGGAAAAATGGTATCCCAGAAGCCAGAGAATCCATTGTGATTGACAAACAACCCATCTTCCAAGAGAAGAGGCATTATATACTTAGAATAGTAGCTAATGTCATTGTAGATAACTCTTCTCACAACTTCAGCTGCTCATCATTTTCCTCTTCAGTTCTTTTCCTAAAATCCCTAGCTCTAGACCACATGCAATCGGAAAGATCTGCTCACATCCAATCTCAAAGCTACCCTGAACCTCCACACCAAGCATGGAGTTTCACTTCATCAATTATGTTTGGACCTCATCTCCCCACTATAGGTTGTGCTGGATAAACAGATACAATTAAGATATTAACTTTTTATTTCTCCAAACTGAAAGTAACTTTCCACAGGGCCTCATCACCTCTGTGTCAACAGGGCTCCCTACCCCTCGGTGTACAAACTATTTTGGTTTCGAAGATCTATTCTACAGTGTAAGTCTTTTAGTAGCATGTTAGTACCTTTAAATTCTTTTCTGTAGTCTCCGTTTTAGGTTATCAGAGCAGTCATTAAACCTGGGCCCTTTGAGGCTGATGGGTATATCTAAGCCAGCCCACGTCGAGCTAATTGCATTCAATTTAACGTTCTCAAAGCACTGGCAGTCCTCATTCAAGCCAAGTGTGAAAGTTTTTAAATTAGCTTTCACAGTTTGATTCACAGACAGCAAATGCAAAATGGCACAGGATTAATTTTTTCCTGAACAACACAGTGCAACAAAATAGCCCAAAGGCTATTTTAGTTCACTTGCTTTAACTATTAGGGAAGATTCACAGCACAGAGAATGCTCCAACAGAGACAAAAGCTCCAGAGGACTTTCAAAGCTTAATATTGCCCCCATTAATTAAAGCACCATACGTTTGCACAGCCTTCCCACTTTGTCACTAGATGTTAAAATGGAAGACCATTTAAGATGAGCCACACTGATTATTGCTTAAAAGATTAAAATGTTGATACATTTTAGTAGTTTTTATTATGGATCACATTTTTAATATTATTTAATAAAGTCTGGTAGTAGGCTATAAAATGGGCAATACAGAAATCCACATTTTCCTTGGGGAAGTACAAGTCCTGACTTCACATGTATTCTAACAATGTCCCTTTTGTTTGCTCTGCCTTCATTTGCTAAGATATAAATTAAAAAGTTAGCCAGAATATTGCATTACCTTGCGAAAATGATTCCGTAGCTCCCACCAAACAATGGCAGAGCAGGATGGAAATTCAGCTTTCTCGGCATTTGTCATTTTCAAAGCAATAACCACTAGGCCTCCGCACTGAATTTCCATGGTAAACTTTCTGAATATGCAAAGTCTCTACAACAAAACTTTCAAGTACACAAATTTCCCTCTGAGCAAGTACAGACGCTGTGTATGAACTGCTGCATCGAGAAATAGAAAAGTTCGTCACAAAACCTGATGAAATATTCTACACTTACTCTAAGAAAAATACTTCTCCAATTTAAGAGGCAAACTAAAATCTCCACTAAGAATTTAGCTCATCTTGTCGTACTACGTACCAGGATATTAGACAAATCCCCATTCTTATAATGTGGATTATGCATACTAGGCTGCACAACTGCAGACTTAAGTATCAGAAGAAATAACGCTCAGCAAGATCAACGTCAGCTAACTCCAGTGGGAGTTCTTCCATTATCTTCAGAAGTTTTTACTTAAGGTCCAAAAGCCATAACCACTCTTTAATTAAAATTATTTCTAATACTCTAATAACTCATAATTCTAATCTAATTTAATCTAGTAATCTAACAAGTATATCAATATCCATTACAGATGGGAATTTTTTTAAGAAAAAAGTTTTGCATGCACGCATGGATGCAAGCTTCATACTTCAGATTCCAGATTGCCTAGGATATGCAGGTCACATCTGACAAACTGTAAAGTCAAAGGCCCATCCAAAATGTTAAGTCACTGAGGTGGATATAATTTATGCACTTCTTGATAGGTTTCAGAATAATCTCAAAATATCAACCTAGTTTTACAAGCATTTTCTATTTTGCGCTAAGAAGTTACATACTTGCATTACCACTATCATCAATATCACTTTATTTTCTAAATAAGCCTCTTACACAAATTTGCAAGCAAAGGGTATCAGGAAATCCGAATTTGTTAAAATTTGAAAAGAGGAACCACACTGTCTCTTTAGTAAAACATATTTACAGGATATTTTAAAAAATCTTGCAACTCTTTTTCAAGCCAATTCCAGTACTATGCAAAACGACAGACAAGTCCATGAGACCAAATACGAATGCATCACCGTGTCAGCAGACGGTTGGAGGCAAGGGGATAACTGTCATGCAAAGCATCACTACAAGACCGCACACAAAATCCACTACTTACACCTTTGTTTCAGTAGATATTAAAATTTGATGTTTACATTTCAAATCTCCAGTTGCAGTAAAAATAGCCTACACAGAAACCAAGACAGTAGAAATACAGCCTGTGTGAATATAACTATGACAGGCAGAATTCACCAAGACAAGGCTGTGCCAGAGAGCACTGAGAGTGATGGGATGGCTCGCACAGCCTTGTACCCTGAGCTGCCACAGCTGGCACACGAGCAGTACCCTGCTGCCGACATTAAAGATTACTTTGGTACAGCTACAAAGGCCAGAATTGCAGAGTAATTTGTGTATGTCCTTAACATTTATTTTATGACATCTTTTCTGATGATGCTTATGTAACAGAGTAGATGAAATTTTATTGATTTAAGCATACTGAAAAAATATGAGGAAACACAGGCAAAATACAGAACTGAGAAAACAGGTAATTTTAAAAGAACTAATGCCTAATGCTAATGCCTTTAGACCATTAGATCTTGTGTATAACTACAGACAACATAGATCTTTAAGACAAACAATCATGAAGCTTTCCACCCTTAAATATAATCCAGCCCACTATGTATGGAACTCCTTCGGTTGTAAGTACATCGCAAATGTTCTCTGAATTAATTTCCAAAACCTGTAAAGCTTTATCAGCTCAGATGGTAAACAACTACAGGTTATTTGAGAGCTAAACTTGACAGAAACTGCAAGAGATACAATCCAATTGTTATTGAAAGTAATGAATACACTTTTCTGGTCACTTCATGTCAGGTGCTAACAGACATCAGAATCACTAAACACCACATTCACATGAGACATCATATGTTTGTGAATATTTATGCTTAAGAAACTCTGAATTCTATCCAAATGTAAATGCCACAGTATAACTGATCAATCATGATCATGAAAACCTTCCAGGGTATTCTCATTTCTAAAACAAACAAGGATTGTGAAAAATTCAGATTCTGGTGAAAGTGAGCAGTCAATGGATTATTGGCAATTCCACAGCAGGGGCAAAGCATTCCGTCGGAACAGAAAACAGCTCCAATATAAACAAGCCCATGTAGCATGATTGCATAACACTTTGCAAATATCATAGTAAGCAGTAGATGTATAGGCTATCCAGTTGTTAAGCAATGTGCCGAATGTCACCTGACACGTTTTAGATACCAGGAATCTGACATTAAAAGCAGAGCACACAAATGACACAAGCAGCGTGCCCAAATTTTTTGTGGTCATGTCAAAGTCTCAACTGCTGCATTTCAATTTTTGGAAATCCACATGCACTTTAATTTCAAGAAACTAATTACGCTGATCTCTACTGTACATATTAAAGTATGTATGTGTTGATGAAAGACACTCCCCCTAAAAACATTGATTCCACCTGAAAAGGGCCATGAACCCTAGACAAGCACAAACCACAAGCATTCCTATTCCATGTTCTGTCCTTACACAGCTGCAAGCATCTGCAAAGGACAGAACATTTTTTTTCCCAAGCAGATATTGCCATTAGTTGGAGGAAAAGAATATATAATTTCAGCATAATATTGGTTATTCTTACTGAATCTTAGCGAATAAAATGATTCCTGATATTAAGAACTGAGGACCAAGGTGACTTATTTGCATTTGAAAGCAATTATGAAGTGCACTAAAGGCAGCAAGCACAATATACTGTACACTTGCATATACATTTCATCTGCTTTGAAATTTTTTTCCTTCACCTGCTTATTACACTAATTTTATCTTTGGATCCTTAAGCTCTTCAGATGGGTCTTGTTGTTTAATCTTTTCTGTGCACAGTAAGACAGGGACTCGACAGAGACCAGCAGGGACCTTGTTAATGAACATGCATCTCTGCTGAAAAATCACAATATAAATGTACAAGCACATTCAGATCAGTTCTCAGAGAGTTAAGTCCAGTTCATAATTATTTCTTATCAAAATGGCTTCTAGAACTTCTCTTTTTCTACCGCCTACCAAGTGAACTTAATTTACAAAAGTATAGACAAAAGACCACCTTTGAGCTACATACCACCCTTCCCAAGGGTACCAGTGAAAACTCTAGGACCATCAAGTGTGCTTCTTTACAAAGAAGGACAGGGAGTCCTTTACAAAGGACAGGGAGTATTGCTGATGAAAAGGAAGGTAAGATATGAAAAGGCGCTGCCAGTCTGGTGTCCTCAAATTGCCTGAAATTAACTGTTAGCAGACAATTGTTGGGGCTTCCCCATAACTCCTTACCAAGAGAAAACATCCCCACGTAAAAGTTTATAGTGCTAATGATAACTCTAACATCTCCCTGTAAATGCATTTTCGCTCTTGTGAAATAACATGATACCAATACTTTATTTTTTTCCCGTTGAACTGCTGCTCTGAACAAAGTGCAGTTCATATCCTTTCCGAAGCCTTTCTCCCATATCCAGCTTAAAAGCTCACTTTTGGCCTAAGACAAAACTAGGTCTCTGTCCAAACACACCATAAAAGTGCATTCCTTCCGTTCTCACACTTCAGTCATGATGCATCCCACTGCTTTTCTAACATCCCCTTTCACAACGTTTTTCCTATCTTTTAACAGAAATGTCTTGTCAGCTGCTAAACGAGAGACCAAACAAACAGCAGTGTAGTATGTGTGGGAGATGAGTAACGCTTGCCCTTTTGACAGCAATGAGCTGCTCCTGGAAACGTAGCCTCAGTTGTCAAAAAGATACCAAATATAAAGAAACATTGAGCACAATCAGGTCCCATCAAAGTGTAAACCACTGGTAGCAGCATCATTTAATTAGATGTATAAATATATATTTTAGTGCCTAGTTTTAAAATAAACATCTGAAATATCAGTTCAATGCATATACATACACATTTTATAGACTGAACCAAAAGAGTAGGCAAACTGAGATGTGCAAAAGTTATGCCATTTTTGAGGACAAGGCAGCTCCTTGAAGTAAAGGAGAAGTAAGGCTAACTGCTAGGGAGTGGTACCATTTGCATTTATCAGGAACTGAAACTACAAGGAAGACATTAGATACAGCAAAGAGCCGTTGCAGGGGGAAAACCTGCTAAACACATTCTCAAATGAGTAGTAAAACAATGCCACTACTTCAATATATTGCTTTATAGGTTGACTATTTGGTCTATGTGTGTGTATATGTAGAAGGGCATATAGATACACATGAAAAATCCCCTGACAATTTGTAACTCAACAAGCAAGTGTTGCTTAAACTAAATGCTACCAAAGAAAGAGCTAACATGCAAATAGTCATGCAGTTTAATGTAGCTTCTGATCTATAACAGCATGGAACAACCAACTTCCAAACAGCTATGCTGGTGCAACCGAGCTATGCCATTTACTTTGGATCCAGGATCTGTCGCAGTGTATAGTTCCTTCATTCACACCATTAAATCATGTTTGCCAGCAACTACATTGTACTAATGGGTGCATAAAGCTATTCTGCACCTGTCGATTGCCAAGGCATCTGTGCAAACACAATGAAATGGAAAGAAGTGAAGCAAGGAACCCTACCGTTAAAAATAAACCTAAATCAATACAAATGAAAACTTAAGCACTTGGCATGTATGGTTGACTTCTTGCTAAGTATAAATGGCATCAAGGCATGGTTTTAGCCCAATACCACCTAACAGTGTTTAAATAAATCCTTTTATATCCTACCAAACAATACTGTTTGCACTTAACTGTCCTAATACAAAATGAAGTAAAGCTTCAAGTAGCAAATGCTCAAGATGAATGAACATGCTGAGTTTCAGAAAAGTTTGTGTTTCTTTCAAGGAACTACAGAGCTACTTCTGTTTTCTCACAGGGTTTAGTGCTGTTTTATTTTGATGGCTTGGAAAGAACCACCAGTCCTGGGAGAATACCTTCAGCTCTGCTTTGCGTTACCCCTATTTCCGAGACAACCCATACAAAGCAACAGTACAAATCCAAGAAGTGGAATTTTCACAAGATGTTACACTTGCATGAGTAGCTGTTATTGCCAGCTGCAGCAGCCAGAATATCAATTTACTCACTGCACAGATTTTAGAAAGCTTGATACAAAAGTGAAGGCAGCCTTATCATTACCTGCTTGTTTTCATTTCTGAAAGCTGCTTCCCCTTACCTTATTTAAGCAGCTACTAATACTTTTTTTTATTGCAGTTCATCTTGAAAATTAATCACCATAAATTTAAAAACATTTTCTTGCAAATCTGTCAGGTTTGTAGTGTCATTTCATTTATTACAAGACCACATGATGCACCAGAGCTCTGTATTTGAACATGACATATTTTCATTTTGTTTTGATACCACATTCGAAAATTGTTCCTATCAATCTTTCACTGGAGCCAAAACTTAACTGTCTTGTTCACTGAAACATTAAATGCCAAGTCACACAGATGAATAAAAGCACTTGCAAGTTTAACATCTGCATTTGTAGTTGCAAACATTTGCAGAAGTTTCCTGTTGAAAAGGTCTATAGAAGAGAATTCACAAAAATTAATTAACCTCAGTCAGCAGAAAAACTAATTACTCCTAATAATTTTGGTCATTAGATCACTCTGAAAGTCAAAGAGACTTCATGAACAGGCTGATCTCTAAGTATAATTTTCAAAATGTTTACAGTTCAGATTTCTGAAAAGTATTACAACTTGTATGCATTTACTGGACTCAGCTAAGGCATTGTTTAAGAGCCATGATTTTCTGCATCATTCACTAGAGAGTAGTAAAAAACCCAAACAAATCGGGCATATACTTACATTCCCCATAATGCATCATTTTCTCTCTAAACAGTGGCAGCAAACAGGCACATCCAATACTGTATTACTTTCTTCTCTCATTCATGACGATGTCACACACAGGTTCTTTGATTCTGAAAAAGAAGCATTTCCCAGGTTCTAAGAATAAAGGTACCCCAACCAATCCATCATGCTTTGTGTGCTAATGATAGACTCATGCATAAGAGGCACCAGAAGCAGTCAGAGGCAGCAGGCATGAAAAGGAGTGAATCAACTGTCAAGGGTTGTGATCTGAAGGACTGCAAGGCTGTGATTAGAATTTTCAATCAGGACTTCCACAATTCATCACGCTACAAGGGAAGGGGCGGGTGGGGGGCACACATTTCTTCATCAGCCCTTTCTGCTATTGGCATAGCAAGTTCTAGGGCATTAAAAAAAGGAAATCTTAATGTCTTATGCTTATAAGCGGGTATGTTTGAATCCTCAGGGACTGGAGAGTAAAAGATTTTCTGGGACTGCAGAGCTACTACTTTTTGCCTGTATACCCAAAACAAAAATGAGATTATTGCAGCACAGACTTTCAGCTGATGAAAAAGAGAACACAGCTTTTCCTTCCTGTGCTGTTGTACCAATACTTAGAGACACCTGAGCAAGAAGTAGCCCTAGAAACCTTTGACTGTTATCTTTAGGGATATGAAAAGGAATAAACCCCTGCAGGAATCTTTCATCACAATTTGCTAACACACTCTCTGAAACTTCAGAAAATAAAAAGGCAGAGCTCTTCACAAGGACAGTATTCTCACAATCTGCATGAAATCATCTGCAGCAATTGACAGCTGGCATAGTGTCACATTATCTAAATGTAAAAAAGACCAGTGAGTTGACTGAGTCCAGTAAGTTAAGAGTAATCAAACAAGTGGTCTACTCTTTGCTTTCCTTAGGGTGTTTCCCTTGGTATTACCACTAATGACTCACCAAAGAAAAGGCAATCCCACACAGAATAGGCTAAAACAGGACTCAGAGCTCAGCTACAGCCTCCATTTTCAAAACATCACAAAAGCTCTTCATGGGTTTTGCTGCGTCTTCTTCCTATGAAATGCTGTACCTCTGTCTCGCTAAATAATTTTGCAAGAACTCATTCACAAAGGGGATTGCTGCCTCAGAGAACGGGCCTTCTAGTAACAGTGACTTGACCCAAGTGCCACAGGCAATGAGAGGTCTATGTGGATCAACATCACTGCAGAGCCCTTGTCTCAAAATCTAGATCCAAGTGACAGCCCAAGCAGATTAGACATTTATTGAAATATATGAATGCAGCATTATTTTAAAAGGCAATTTTCATGTTAAACTATGAATAATGAACAGTAAAGACAGTTCTTATTTGCATAATTAACGTTTCAGTTATTGATATTCCTTCAGAGGGTCGCTACCCTTTTTTCTCCAAGTTAATTAATTAATAAAGCAACTCCTTTTATGTAGGTAATTGTAATCACTTTAATACTCAAAGGCACATACACTATCTGGCAGGGTTCTTTTTTAAATATTGCAACCCCAGTGACACAACGATCATTTGCATAAATGTAAACACCGAACGAGTCCATTTAACTCCTGACTAGAAAGAAATCCTTCAAAACTAACAGGAAAGAAACATATAAATTATGGACAAACATGGCAATATGGGCAAGACAACCTTCTGTCCTTACATCAAAACAATCCTATCTTCCTTAACGCAAATATCAGCTTCAAGACAACATACTGCTAATGGTGCAAATCTGTCCTCAGATTTAGCTGAAGATTGCTCTGAGGAGTTTAGATAAGAGGAGATGTTTATGGGAAAACAAATGCAAACTAGAAGCCTGTTAACAAGCAGAGAGCTTTAAACGCTCAGTACTGTAAAGGTAATACAGAACTTTTTCCATTAAGAAATACACAAACAAATCCTGTAAACAAAAGTCTGATCCTAGAAAAACTTGTTGCAAAAAGTCTTATTGCCCATGGTCTCACTCCAAGTCAGGTGAGATGGTTATTTTGCCCAGCAGACAGAGCTCACATGCAGGCGCAGCAGATCAGGCATCATGCGAAATTCAACCTGGAAAGATCAAATGAATGAAGTGCTCAAAGAAACTAGGAAAGCTACGAGGTTATACCAGTTACAAAAACTTGTTTCCCTTCCCTCTTCAGAGACAGAACTGAGTGACTAAGTTCAGTACAATATTATGAACATCTCAATCCACAAGTTAAGTTTAAAAGCTACACAGGCTGTCTGTGAGCTGTCTCACAAGCCAATGACTATTGCTTCTTTGTCTGTAAATCTGTCTTGCTCCATTCATAATCCACCCAAAATACTACTGCAAAAATCATTTTAGTGGTCTCTTCCATGATATCTCTCCTTGATGTGGGAGAATGATTATCGGGATTACCATTTTTATCACACATAATATTCTTAAACTACTAAATAACTTGTATTCATCCTGTTTCTGACCCTTTCTATCTACATCATCTCTTTCCTGCCAGATAAACATCTTCATGGGGGAGGGTTTCCAGGCTGCCCTCCTAAACCAGTGCCACACAGTTCTCCGAAGTCAGTTCTCTGCTGTTAAAATTTCACCTCAAATATCTCTTTTATTGCATGATGTAATGAAAGAGAAAGAAAGGGATAGAAGATATCAATATCCAAGTCGACACCACTGACTGGCTGATAATCGGAGCCCCATTATTGTGGTATTTCCTCATCAGAAAACAGCTACTGTCCCTACTATCAAGCTTTCTGAGAGAGAGATTTTGATTTTTCCCATTTTATACGGCACCTAGCATCCCCGAAGAAAACTGAAGGGAAGGCAGGCCCCAATCCACTGCCACAGTTATGGGGAATGGGATGGCAACACAGGTAACAAATGCTATTGTTTTATGCACTCATCTTCATCATATCAGCTGCTAAAACCTTGCAGATATTCCAGATATCATCACGAACCACTGCAACCAGTTTACACACTGTAAATCTCAAATTTGCTCTCCATCTGAGACATTATAACAGAACATGAAATAACCTAAAAACTGGAAGTCATTTCACAGAAAATGGAGACAGATATTGTAGGAAAAAACACCTCAGACTTGCAAATTCTCTCTTTTTTTGTAATCGTTATCCACGAAGTTCCAAGGGGCTATTGGATTTCTCTCTCAACAAGCACACCTCAGAATTTTTAACCACTGCAATCTTTTTAGCCAGCAGTTGATTGTGTATTCAACTGGTTGTTCTAGGCAATGGTATTCAAAACATGCAGGAGTAAGGAATGCAGCCACTAAGTAAGATTATGAATAAAACAGTCAGGTATTCTTTTCCGTATTTCTCAGTAATTACTCAGACTAGGAGCTTAACACAGATCTGCTTCTTCAGTGTCTCACTTCCAAAGGATCGATGTGGTGCAAATAGAGGCACCACAGGACTTAATTGCAAGTTCCAACTGCTTCTTGCAAGACAAGAGTCTCTTCGGCAGCTTTCTCCCAGGCACAAAGGCTAACTAAATAGCTGTTATTAGGGTTTATTTGTGTCTTTTTGTCAAAATCATATTTAATAAACACAAAGCACCTACAACAGGCAGATCCAAGAGAAGTTATAAATGAAATTCTAGATTAACAAAGCTCCATTAAATCAAGTTAGCGACTTTATCTCCAGGGATAACAATTTGGCTTGCAGTGGTGGGCTAAATAATGCAGTTCAACACATTAAGAATAGATCTGTATTCTGACTGAATGGACTGTTAGCTCAGAAAAAAAGGCAGAGGGGAAAAGAAATGCTGAAGTAGCTCTGCTTCCTGCCCCCAGCACACTTTCTCTTTCTTGATCTTCTAAAACTATCATGATCATACATCCATCATCATATCTCGCACATTCTTTGAGAAAGAGACAAAGCAGGTCTCAAAAATTTGAGTCTTAATAGGTCTTATCAAAATTAATACTCATCCATTTGGATGCAGCACAGGTAACATGCATAAAACATCCAGAAATCAGTGTCATCCATCTTTGCCATCCAGCCACTACAATAGTAAGGTCTGTTTCTATCATTTAGAACTGCAGACACTTTCACTTCCCCAGAGTACATTTAGCAGCAAGCCTGGAAATTTCTCCTCTGACCAAGAGGCAAGTCACCTCTTCTCCCTCTCTAGCTGCAGTTCAGCCAAGCAGTTTTCCATGAAACAGTTCACTGTTGCCCTGAAAGCTTCTCCTAAAGTAGTTCTTATTTTCAGTATGCGTCCTCATTTTCATCAAATTTTAGTTCATACGTTTTGTGAAACTGTTTGAAAATCTCAGGATTTCAGTTAGAAAAAGCACATGAAAGGTAGGCTAGGCTATAGTGGGCTTTCTAGGGAATACCCCACTAAAGGAATCACTTGATAGGTAAAGTATCTTCTTGCTGTAAAAGCAATGATCGTTGAGCACAGATTTTCAGAAGGACCTAATTTTGTTAAAAACTATCTGCTTGCTTCCTCTGGACTTTATATCTGTGTGAGTTCAGATGGAATACAGAATTGGGCAAAAGCAACAATGATACTTCACTAATAAGAAACTTTGGTTTAATCTTCTGTATCTTAAATACCATCTAATGCGGTCACATTTGCTACTGAATATTTATTGTTTTGACTACCTAAAAAGGACTTCTTTCAGAACTAAAACCACCACCTAAAGATAAGAAAAAAACCCCCTGTTACTAAATAAAGTTCCGCGGAAAGTGGGCAGAAGGGGCCGGGTGTATTTTTAAAGCACAGATATAAATTTCTGCCAAAGCTTTTATTCCTATTTTTGCTCTACTTGACTAATAATTTGTACTCCAAAAAGGATCCATTTTCACAGGTATTCACACCACTCATCCCATTCCAAAGAAACAGGATTTATTTGTTAGCTGAGTGGCATTTCAGTTTAAACATTCTGCAACATCAACACATAAATCATCCTGAATACAGTTAAAAACTTCTCAGCTGTATATACTAACTAGACAGACAACAAAAAAATTCTAACACCCTGTGTTTTAATCCTTTATATAACTTCTATTGCAATGAGAACCTTGTAAGTAAAAGGATCCCGGACTCATCCTTTGTGCTGCCATTACACGACATGCTAAACATCACAAGCAGTTCAAAGACTGCAAGCAGTGTAGATGACAAGACACTCTAGTGGGCCTTTTTTTTTTTTTCTTTCTCAAGAACTATTTCAACTCATATGTATGACCTCCACAGTTTAACTGATGACTATGCAGTGCATCAGTTACAAAAACCAGCCATTCTCATCTCCTTTACACTCCTCCTCAAAGAAATAAATCAGTATCTTGACTGATTGAAACACTTAACTGCCAGTCATTTGGCTCTGTCCCCTCACTGCATCACACCATCCTGCATGAACTCAAGAGGCACAGAGCAGTGATTAAATTGTAACAAGGAGCACTGAGAGCAATAACTGAGTAGTTATAAACAAATAACACAGTTCTTCATAATTCAGTAAAATACATTATTTGATTTTGTGTGTGGTTCTGAAAACCAGTCAAAGTAGCAGTGCATTTTTACTAATGCAATAACATTACTGCTTAATGGTTTAAAGCACAGGAGAGCAATACATGCCGTACAAGTAAGAGTAAAACGTGCAAGCTTAACAATACAGGTTTATCTTCCTTATCAATTACCTAGGCAGTGCTTTTATTATATGAGATCCATTGTTTCCTGATCTGCAAATTGCTTCCTGAATCTATTAACTATAACAAGAGAAATGTATTTTTCAGTCTTTTTGGAAAAAAACCAACCAAACAAACAAAAAAACCCAACCACCAATGCACAATAGATCAGTCTAAGCAGGTGAGCCTAAACTGGCAACAAGGTCAAGGTATTTCAAGTACTCAGTCACTGGCTCCCTATAACACTAAAGGAATTTTTTGAGGGTGGGAGCACAGAGAGGAAAGGATTTAAGTGTAAATTATACAATGATAGTACAATTCTGGAGTATTATCATGCATGTGAGAGATTATTAAAGATCAGGTAGGATTTTTCTAGCCTTACTTCAGTCACCTCCAGGGAAACAAATTCTGCAATGCTTGTAGGAGATAAAGAACAACCTGAGTATATTAAAAGAGTCATAGATGTAATTCCACGAACTACAAGCTTTCTTTGTAACTCAAATACCTTAAAGTGCACCACACTTCTAACACAGTCCTTGCATTTCATATGTTTTTGAAGGATAACACTTCAACTCCTTCAGTATTTGCATGTCTTGAATTCTCTAATGAGGGCCCAAGAAGAGTAATATTATTTTTATTCATGTATCTATCTTCTTTCCTCTAAATTCCAACTCCCCAAACTCAGTTACCTAAGCAAAACACTTCATAAATGCATAGCCATTAAACCCACCATGATTTTCCTGAATATGAAAGGTAGAGGTGGAAGTACTACTATGTGCTCCTGAATACTGAAGACAACAGTCAATACCAGTATTGTGTGGCAGAAGATATATTTATTTCCTGCTTGCTAGAGACATACCAACTGCTATGAAAAGTCTAATAAGTCAAGTTTGAATCACCACAGGGTGTTTCGGCGGCATTAGAACTGCAAAATAAATACAGAAGGTAAGGCATCTGAATCTGCCCAAGTGCTGTGACTACACGTACCACACTCCCTCTTCTTCAGAAGTTCCTAATCACTTCCCATGTTTAAGAGCTCATCAAGCTGGATTCATTTTCCAAGCTACTCACATTTCAAATCCTCTTCCCACCAAGGCCCAAACACCAGCATAGTTTAAATTATGCTTTAACCAGTCTACTGGAGCCAACAAGACTGCTGGTATCAACGACCTTGGCACTTTACCTCACAGGAGTCATCAGCTTTAATATATGTCCTCAAAATACTCTCTGTCACATGTGCTGATAGGAGAAGGTGGGATTTCCTCCTTCAGTTGCCAGACGGAGCTGTATGCAATACCCTCTTCCAATTACCTCTCAAATCTTTGATCTCAAGGTCAGATATTACAGTGAGAAGTTTAAGCAACTTAATTATGATGCCGCTACGAACAGTAACACTGCTAATTCCCTTTAAATAAATCACTAGTTTAAGTTTTCTCTACTCAAGAAGCACCACCTGAGTAAGGCTGACTGGCACTTTCCACTTGAAGAATCTGTTCAATTGCATGCAGCTTTGCCAGGTTTTTAACTGTTCAGGCTACAATTGTACATTTCAAATGTGTCTGCTTTGGGGTGATTTTCAGTACATGAGGGAAGAAGAATGAGTTTAACCATTTTCAAGACTTAGACTAGAAAATACTGTGTTTTAACCATGTTAAATAATCATTACAAACTTACATTTAAAAAGCTTTCTGGGTTTTGAAACTAGGAGTAAGATTTGGTCTTCATATCATGATCTGTTTTTCTTGCTAATCCTAGAAAAATGCCCCAAACACCAAGAAAACCCCCAACAACCCCCCCTCCACAAACTATAACTATCTAAAATAGTGGTATAAACTGGATATATACGGGTGTAAACTGGAGAGGGGCTGTGGATGCCCCATCTCTGGAGGTGTTGAAGGCCAGGCTGGATGGGGCCTTGGGCAGCCTGATCTAGTGGGATGTCCCTGTCCATGGCAGAGGGGTTGGAACCGGATGATCTATAAGGTCCTTTCCAACCCAAACTATTCTATGATTCTATGAAAATAAAAAATGACAGATTTTATACTTGTCCAATTACGACTCCTTAACACTAAAATTCCTCTACACTATTAACCTCTTCTGCAGCCTCCAGAACAAACTAAAATGAGTGTGCACATTCCTCTAAACATCTTGGAAAATGGGCTATCGCTACAATTACCACTCTGAACTGAAATTGCACAAAACAGTGTTACTGGCAGCAAGAGGTTCGTCTTTAAGGCACCCAGCAAGCTGCTGAATTCAAATGCAGAAGGTACAAGAATCAGACCACAGAAGATAGTAACAGACTTTGACATGAAGTCTTGTATCACAAGAACCAGAAGAGAACGTGTGACTGCTATTTAATAATGGAAGACTTGGGAGGCTTAGTCTGGGAGACGAGGAAAAATGGGTTCATGGGAGGGAAAGGATTAGGGTGGACAGAGACAGTCATCTATAATAGAGGTGCTGCATCCAGATAAGGAGCTAGGAAGAACACAGACCTAACTCATGGTACCCAGGAAATTTGGATTAAGAACTAACATGAAGAATAGGCATTGTATTTGCCTCTATTTAGGGTCACAAAGAATACAGCAGAAGCTTCTGTCACAGCTACTCAGTTAAGCCTCAGGTACAAGAGTGTAGATAGGAAGGACAGAAAAAATCTGGTCTTGATGATACATATGGTTCTCAATGTACTTTGATGTCCCTCTACCTCCCCCAAAACAAAACAGGAACTGCACTTTACTTACTATGTTAAAAAGCAAGATCATTCTACCACTATTGCTGCACCTCTTGCTGAATATGGTAAGTGGAATTATTTCAAATACTTTATTTCATTGGACAAATTTTCTAAGAAGACATAAATTAGGGCATATGGTTCATAACATTTTCACTTCCTTTCCCTGCAACCCATTTCACTAGTTTTACACTTCATCGATTTAAGCATTATTGCTAATATGTAACATTTAAACTGTCAGAAGAGAAAAAAAAAAATCTAAATGTCTAATTAGAAAGCCATGATGGCCATTTTGCAAAGTAGCATTACATTTTCTATCTACATCCAATACATATGAAAGCAACGAGCTCAGAAACAAACGCAGAGCTAACAGGCCTACAGGTTTCTGTGCAGAGCAAGCGCTTTTTTACTGCTTACTTGGGTACAAGGGAAAACTGAATCCCCAGGGTACATAATCCCCATCTTTAAGATTTACAGCTACAAAACAACAGCATAGAGCATTAAAACAGAGCATGAGAATGTCTGTTTTACCAAAGCATAAAAGCAAGGGCAAGTAACATTTTTTATGTTAAGCGTAACACTTTCCTACACATAAATGAATCAACAACAATAATACATGAAGATCACAGGAAGAGCATCTCAGACTAACACCAGAGAAGTTAACTGCTAACATCAGAAAAGCTGCTTTCTACCCAAACCTTTGTAATGAAATGTGAAATATTTCAAACACCAACAGGTGCCAAAAAATCATGCAAGAGGACAACAAAAAGAAGAAACACATGGAAAAGCTCTCACAAAATATGAAGAGAGCTAAAGTCCCCACTACAATGCATTGTATGACTTAGAGTTGCTGAAAAATTTAAGAGGATCTCTTAGAATCTTTCTGAACATACGTGAACTTCACTTCTTCAAAAGAAGCAAGACACATTTCTGTTGTATGCTAAGAATTCTTCTACGGGTTGTATTAGTGTTTTAAAAGCACCACTAATCAATCAAAATTATCACAGGAGGGGATTCATAGTGATGTCAGGTTTATGAATGCTAGAAACATGAAAGCCTTTGTACTACAAAACAACTGGGCTGTTCAAAAATAGAATACATAACATACTCATGCTCCTGAAGAATTAGGCCAGCAGATAACACCTTTGAAAACACCAGCAACTAAAACGTACCCCACTCCAGTTTATTAACAGACCATTACACTCTTTCACAATTTACTGTTTAAATATACAACTATTCACCACACAGAAAGGGAGGCCTTAGGCAATAACACATTATACCTATAGCAGCCACTGTTTCTTTTCCGTACTGAGACCCTCTCCTAATTTTTTTCACACTGCGTTTTTTAAATAATATTTGGTACACTGTAGCACAGCTACTAAGGCTGTAATAGTGAAACGCAATAGACTTCTTTGAAGAGGTAACCTTTAGCATGTAAAACTGGAGGTGGGAGGGTCAATAAGGCTTACTCTCTTCTGTCTGCTTCTCAAGCTCTTATGACAAAAATAAAGAAAGTATGCAGTCAATCAGTATTTAGAAAAACATTACTCTTCTACTTGCACCATCCTTATAAATTGTTCTCCTACAAATTAGTTATTTGATCTCAACATATTAGAAAACAGCACTAAAGTGCAGTTCTCTGTACTGCTCTATAACCTATGAGCTTGTCTTCTTCTAAAAGCTTCTCCTGAAAGTGCTATTAATTGTCAAGCATCAGAACTGTTCCTCCAGACATCATCCCCTACTTTGGAGACAGGCACACACCACTTTCTCCACTTTTTGCAACTGAAGTACAGTACATCTGAATACACAATTCACTCTGTTTAGAGCCGCAACCTGTGAGGCCGAATTCTTACAGGAAGTAATTGTTAAAAAAATTAGGACTCTCATAAGGACCTAAGACCAATACACACTACATCACCACATCTGCACTTTATTTCATACAGTGATACTAAAACGTTAAGGATGCAGTCCAAGAGCAGTACATCAGCAGCGACCAAAATCTGTACAACAACATTCTGTAACTCTAGGCTGCATTTTTGAGCACTTATTTATTAATGTGGAAACTATAGAGCTTTTATGAACTACTTTTTCTTTAATATAATTTAAGTTGCTCTTTCTACTTAACACCTGCAAAATTTGTTTCTGAAATGGGAAGGAATCCTCAAGAGCTGGGTTCCCGCTTGTTTTTTCCAGCATTGTTTGAATACAGAACAGTAATCCTACGCTGATTGAGAATGTTCTGCGAGAAGAAACCCTCTATGTACCCTAATATCTCAGAAATCAGCACAGCTCCTGCTGGTTTCTTGATGCCTGTTTCTCCTAACAAATCAAGCACTAGACAGTCTTGGAAAAATCCAGTGTTAGTCTCTCCCATGAAATTTATGTTCATATATGAAAATGAAATACATTCAATACCATTCAACATGAGTACTTCTCTTTAATAAATGAAACATCACTGTGAAGCAGCCAAAGATAAGACAGTGCAGTCCAGCAAAAATAAGAAAAAAATCTCAGAGGTAGTCCATTACAAACATTAAAATTGATATTATAGCTGCTTTACTCATTGTCTACATGCAAATTATGCACACACTTTCAGCCACAAAGAAGAAAATTAACATTGTATTCATCAAGATAATTTATTCTTGTGTTATTGGATCCTCAAAACAAATTACATCTACCTGTACTATCTTCCTTCTCTGCACTGTACTTCTTACCATCTCCACCAAAAAGTTCCATCTAAAAATACTGATTAGCAGAATCAACCATCCATGATGTTTATGGGTCACTTGCAATCTGTTCTTTGAACTAAAGATGATCTTTGCAATAAAGAACAGAGTTAGTTCTCTACAAAGGCTTGAGCAATATTTCAAAGTTTGATGCACATGATCTGCTCTCCTGCATTTCTACCAACTGGGAAAAGCAAGGCAACTAAAGTTCAGTGACTGAGAATAGGATTCTTGTCACCTAAATTTTAGCTATAAGGATAGGGCATCTTGTGAGTGATAGTACCATCCTGAGGAGAGTCTCCTCCGCGCCATCTCTTCACCTTATCCAAGAGCCCAACAGAACAAAATATGCAAAAATTAAACACGAGAAACACTACGTTCAAAAGGGACAACTGCATCTAAGTAGCTTGTTGGGTCAACAGTCCTGCCACAAAAAAAAAAATGGAGCTGTATACAGAGAGCTCCTTCCTGAAAATCACTTCTTGTTCGTCAAGACAAAATTCAGAATGCTGAAGCCTCACAGCAGTTTTGCAGCTGTGGTACAATCATTTTTCTAGTGCTGTTTCACAATATAAAGAGGATTTCATGTCCTGTCCAGGTTCATACTTTACTGAAATCCAGAAACGGATGTTTGGCACAGAGGGATTTACACAACAATTCTCACTTTCCTCTGAGGATCTGTATGTAATAAAATCAATTAGCCTTTGCTACAAATGTAACATAGCAACAGGACCAAGCCCTCATTTCATGTAAATCAGTGTAGTTCTTCTGACTTGGAAGAACTTTACCAAATGTCATCAGCTGAAACTCTCACACAGTGCTTTTGAATAGCTTGCTCTATCACTAGGGAGGTAAGGATCATAAAATTTGAGTGCCAAGAACAGTACGTGGTCAATTCAATTTGTTATCCTCTTTAGGACTTCTCAAACATTTTATTCCTCTTGTTTTCAGAGGGAAGAAAAATGGGTCTGAATTTATGAAAGCTGTCACACAGGGATAGTGGGTGGAAAACTGTCCTGAAGCCACAATCTCAGATCCAATTACTTCAGCACCAACAAAAAATCCATTCATAACCTAATCTTTACTAAAGTCACTGACATTTCTTTACTGTTTTTAAACTTGAGGGAACTGGCAACACGCTGTGTGAAGCAGCACTTTCTGTTGATTTATTTTGTATTACTTACAGTGTAATTAAAAAGGGTAGTGTCTATTGTAATTGACTACCAGGCTTTTTAAAACAACAAACAGGGGCTTTAACATTTTCAAATTACTGTTACTGACCAAATTTTAAAATACATGCACATTTAAGGAAGAAAATCCTACTATAGGAAAACCTTTATTGTGTCAAAAAAGGGGGGCCGGGGGAATCCATTGATAAAAAGCCTGATATTAGTGGTACAGCTGCTATACTTAAGACATGAACACCTAACAGGTCATCTAATCTTGCCATTAAAAGGTCTGAATTTGCTAATGCACCTCAGAGCTTAAATAAAGCTGTCATAAAAGGCAGTAACAATATAACTTAATTGTGTATTTTGTTATATAAAGGAATGAAATGGAAAATGGAAATACTAATGAAATATTCACTGCATTGACTGTTGATGAACTAAATGGCAATATGATTTCATGAACATCAGCTGGACTGCATTAAAGTTTAAAAGTGTTTTGGGTTTTTTCTTAATTACCTTCACGCTTGGCTTAATCACATAGCTAGTTAGGAATTCCACCCCTGAATCCTCTACTGCAACAATGCACTGAAGTCCAAGCTATCCATGTACTAGCAACCCATCATTGTTACCTTCAAGAGATAGCAAAGATCAAGGAGGCAGTCTCTCCTACACCACCACAGCCACAAGCAAGGTACAGCATGTTAAAAATTATTTAATTGGTAAAGGTTATCTAAGAAAATAAAAAAGGAAGATAAAGCTGAAATTCTTCACACTAACTACCTGTTTAAAATACTCACCATCCTAAATACAGAAAGCTTCACTTTCCTCCCATCAATACTGACAGATTACTGTGAGAGAAAATTAAATGAACAGTATAAACTCAATAAGGGGAGAATTCAAGTGACCCTCTACATGTTAATCTGTCAAAAACTACATGCCAAATGAACTGTTATGGCCAGGCACCAGGCAGAGACTGACAGGTCCTGGAAACACTGTCAAATCACTAACACACTGTCCGCTTCTGCATGAGCACAGAATTCTGCCTGCTTGCATCTCTTCATTCTGGCTTGATCTTGGGAACTACTTGAGGCACCTGAATAAATCCAATGACGGTTAAGATAGCTGAAGTGCTCTTTTTCTTTCCCATTTTAGCACAGTTTATTAAGAGCTGCATCTCAAGTAACTAGGAACACAAATCAAACTTTTTTTTTTTTTTTACAGTGTACAGAGTTAACTCACATTTTTTCCCTCAGTTACTTCAAGTACTGAAAAAATAATTATAATCCTTTAGATTGAGAAATGACCAAGATGACACCCGCTATTCTTTAAGTAGCCAATCTGTCAATGGGTTAGAAGACAGTTATGTAAACGAAAAATAAGATAGGTGTATTGCATCAATTGGATTCCCAGTAATCCAAGTTAATCGTCAGTTAAACATTTCAATTGACTGACAAAATTATTTTTCTTTGGTACAACTAAGACAACCATATGTTTAAGAAGTTACTTCATACTATGCATTAGTGACTCAACTTTTAACCAGCAGCTGTTGGTATGAGTGCAGGTAGCAAAGCAGATGACCAGATACAATAAAAAAGAAACTCTCCCATGACTTCAATACAGTAACACTGCAGAACCCATTGCAACTCTGCAACTTCGTACTGGAAAGCATTCAATCAAACAATTTACTACCACTTAAAAGTAATATCAACTGATATTCTTAATACCCATTGTTGTTCAAATACATATTTTTTCCACTTTTAAAAAAAAATAATTTAAATTTTGTAAGTGATCATCTTCAGACTGTGGACTTTCTTCCAAGTATGTCATGAATCTTAAAGACAGTCAAAGAGAAAAAAACTGTAGCAATGTGACAGTGGAATTACAAATTTATTTGTTGAAGAACCTCTTTTGGTTCTGAATATGATTTACAAGGGCTAAGAACATCATACAGTACATTATTCTATTCTCTCTCTAATGTTGGCCACACACACTCCAAGACAACTGTAACCTCATACAACTTGTTCCACAGCTGGAAAAGAAGCAAATCCTTTCTTATTTTAGAGACATAAAACAGTAAGTGTCACCCAGCGACTGTCAAACTTACTAACTTTCTAATCACTCACCTGTTCTAAAATGGTGTTCATGCTAAGCTGTCCTAAAATGAAAACGGAGGGGAAAACAATCTCTAACAGGAAAGACAAAAGGTTTTAAACACTACGCTTTAAAAGAGAAGAGATACACTTTTAAGCAAAAGAGCAACTCTTGTCAAAAGAGATTAAAGCAAAAACTCCCTGAAGGGCACTGAATAAGCATGAGTCCTGCAGCTGGGATACCTACTCACTCTAAAAGCAAAGAACCATTTACAAGTAACCACCACCATGATCTTGAATTTCTGCAGACCCACAAATTTCCTAAGCTTCCCAAGAATAAAACAGTGCAGGCTTAAAAAGTTCTTCTCTAAAACATGAACATGTGTAGACAGATTGGAAGGCTTCATAACATACCTTGGGACCTACCACGGATAAACTGATGAGTCTTATTACCCGAACAGTAACGCCAGAAAAAGTATTTGCACTCCAGGAACTGCTCTAAGAGGACACAACTGCAGTGCCTGGATGTTAATCAGCTCCCAATAAGCTTCAAAGCAAGCTGGCCCCATATTCAGTAGCACTTAGCAGCAGCCCTGCAAAGATGAAATGCAGCAGTCACTCATAGCAAAACACACCTATCAGTATCCCTATCACGTTGATGACAAAGATATTCATACCGCTTTTTCCTACAAAAAGCATTTTGGGGAGATTCCAGCTCCATCTTTACTAATAATTGGGGGACTCCATATTAGAGGACTCTTGACTACCCTCAGTACTAAACAACGATACAGTCACATTCAAGTATAAGCAATTCTAGAAGCCTTAGTATCATGTCGTGATTGTCTGCCTTTTCACAAATGTCCTGTAAATGTAATTTCCCAGTAACTACTCACTGAAGAAAAGCACCTCCTAAAACCACAGGGACACTGCCTAACATGTAAATCTGAAGTTTTTGCAAGACAGCATTATGCCTGTTAAAAGAAAACAAAACAGCAAGCACACGTGCATGATAAGATTATTTGATTCAATACAATATAAATTAGGTCAGACTCCTCTTAGGAGAATTCTGTGTCAAAAACTAGGTGGTCCACTAAATTTCTATTCATTTGCCTTCAGGCTTGGGGAATTGCAAAGACTGTCAAGAAACTGATGTCCTTCTACCCACAAGAGTAATCACTTAGGGGAGTGTGAGGGGGGCAGAATCTCTCAGTGTAACCACTTGATAATATCCGGAAACTTGAGAAATCTTTATACAATAAAAAGAGGGGCTGACAAATCTTTGCATATATCTAAGACATACCTACATGTAACCATACACACAGATATACAGAATTCAATCCAGAAAAAAACCCTCAATGCTTTTTTGTACTTAGGCATTACACTACCCTACTTTTTACAGTTGTACATATCCTTAAAAAAAGTAACCATTTATGCATCCTCATTAAACCAACAGTAATGGAATGACAGAAGAAGCACTATCTGTAGAAAGTGCAAAGAATTATGGGCTGGAAACTCTGCCCTGAATCTGCTCCCCAGCAGGCTCCTCCTGCTCAGAACACTGCATTTCTAAAAGCTTACCCACCACGACCATCCCTTCTGATTCTATAAGCAACTGATGTAAATCTTAACAGCTCCAAGACCATGCCAGCTACTTCATATACCTAAGAAGAGAACCAAGTCAAAGCAAGATGTGACAAGTAGCCCTTCAGCAGTCCTGTTGCTCTGCTGTGAACAGATTTGGTCAGGAACTGCAGTTTAGTCTAAATAGCTCAGTCCTTGATAACTGCTTCCCCCACAGATGGGACATAACAGCACACAGACTCTGCACCTGCACACATACACAACTGGTCATCCCAGGATAAGAGCTTCACTCCAACTCTTCAAAAAGCAATACATTGATTAAGAGACAAAAAATGGAAATGAAAGAATGATTCATGGATGAAATTCTTAAATCAGCACAATGAAATATAATTTTGCTGTAGCTAGACTGGGCAAAATCTAGTGTTAAGGGCAAAATACAGAGTTGCAAGTGCTCTACATGACAAGTCAAAGTACGAGAATGAAAATATTTAAATCTGATTAATTACTTCATTTAGAATATATTCTTTTCACTTTATTGCATCAAAATAGTCATAATAAAACAGTGCAGCTGATTCAGTCAAGCACTCCCTTACAAAGGCTGGCAAATTTGCAGAACAGCACTTGAGGTTTAGATTAATAAAATCCTAATGAGTATCTACTCTAATACCCATGTAATTGCATGGACTACATTTCCAAGTCCTACAACTATATAAAAATAAAAAATGAAACCATACTAGTGCAACTTAAGTCCAGAATGCGTTTTTAGTGTCAGTTGAAGGAACTTAAGCGACAACCTGGAAGAATGAAGATTCCTACAGGAAAGGAAGAATTGCATTGAAGACTTTCAATTCTTTCCCACATTCCAATATACTTCAATCTAAGTGCTCCAAGTACCGATGACAACATAGCAAACAGCATTGTTCTTGTCCCAGACACCAAAACTGCTTCCATATTCTAACGAACGATTGCAGTATCTGAAGTACATGCCTCTTCATGCACACTATATGAGGAGCTGGGTGCCCAGCAAAAGTTCCTGAAAGACTGTCTTCAAACTACATATGCAAATGTTGCTGCTGCCACACTACACGGTGTAAGGCTATACACGTCCTTTTGGGAGCCAGCACATGGCATCTCTGCACCCCATCTTCCTACCCATGAAAATAGGATAGTACTTATCTCACAGACAGATGAATGCTTTAAAGACAGAATTAGGATTGCAAGAATGAAGTCACAGAAGGGCTGAAGGCAAATGCTGCTGAAATAATATCAAGCCTTATAGAACATACGAGACCAAGTAATAACATACTTTTATTCCTAAGTAACTGGCTGAGAAAACATATTGTGATCTGGTAACTCTGATTAATTTTGCAAGAATACTTGAGTAGTGTTTACAAAAATCAAGTCATTACCTTGACCAAACATTGACTTGGATGCTTAACTTTAACCATCAAGACTCTGACTAAATATTGACTGGGAAAGTTAATTTGAACTACAAAGTCTAGAAAACCTTGGTCCTCTTTGCCAGTATTTACTATCATTTTAAAATGTAAACACACTAAAAATAGAGGTTCTCCCACCAAACAAATATTTAACTTGAATAGCTTGTCTGTTGTTAAATTCAATGCAACTATCTTGCAAAATTTGATATCTAAAATATTTAAAAGAAAACATGCCTCTTAGGAATGAGAGGAAAAGGTCAGTCTTCCTGTGCTTTATTTGAGCAGTAACCTCTCAAAAGCATTAAAAAATAACCACAAAGTTTATGGTTTATAAATATTTTGATATATGTAAGCAGAAGTCTGCCAACATATATTTAAAAAACTCTGCCTTGCCCAAAGAACCAAGCAGGCTGACCACCAGGACAAGGTGTTCATCGTGGTATATCTACTTTTGAAGCCGTAGAAGCAGCTACTTCAAGTCTACATGCTCCACTATTGGTATCACTTCATCATGTAAGGCCACGGGTCAAAGGATATACACAGGGTCTTTCACTAGCTGAGCTAAAAAAAAAAAAAAAAAAAGAAAAAGAAGAAAATCAATTTCAATCCTCCTAAGATGAAACCACTGATGTGTGCAGTCACTAAAGTCCCGAAGGTAATCCTACAAGAAAACATGATGGTGTCCTCCATCACTGTGCTGAGATATTGTTAAAGTGCAGCAAAACCATCTATGAGGTATAGTCCAATATCAGCATCTATATCAAAACACTCCAAACAATAGATCTGAACTTTCAGACCAACGCAAGTAGCGCATTTTAAATGTGTAATGAAACAAAAGTAGTAATGATAAAGGACAAGGAATCTCATGTTTCAGAAAGGTGTGATGTATGGGCTAAAGAAATAAACAATGACTGTGAACCACTAATTCCACCTACGCATTTCAAAAGTTTGAAAGTTCTTTCTAGCTTTGCACCTCAATTCCTTTTCTAATATATCAGTTGTTTTTAGCGCACTCAATGAAAAATAGCTTAAGAGCAAATATAAAAGATATAAATTTCATATCTGAATGTAAATACCAAACTAATCAGTGAAAATTTGCTCTTTCATTATTTTTGAGTATAGTAGTAAGGGACAGATTGATACTGGCGCTCTGGGGGGGGGGGGTGGAGAATGAAACAATAAACAATACAATCATCAGCAGTTTAACACAGCGCTGTGTCTTGCAACGGAAACATACTGTGAAACAGCTTGCAAGATAAGCTTCATCAACGATAAGTAATTTTTATTCCATTTGAGTGGCTGAAAACAATAAACATGATTAAAAGCTTCAGACATGCATTCAGAACTTAGACAAATGGCCAAGAGTCCCAAGGACTTTGCATTAAAAAACTACTTTGGGGAAAGACCTAAACGTTAGCTTAACCAGTTTGAATAGTACAATAGAACAGAAGTTGATAGGGAAATTTAAAACTTCCCAGTCATCTGCCAGCTCCACGGCTGTCCCCGACACAAACATGCCCTGTTCTTCGCCGTTCAGATGAATACCGGTGCCGGTTGCCCACCTCGCTACTTTACCATTCACACAGGCATTTCAATGAATGTGGTGGTCATGAGCGTGAGCTCCCACGGCGAGAAACCCCCTGTGAAGCACCGCGGGAAGAGGTGGCTGTGGCTCCGGGGAGTTCCCAGCCCCGTGCGCTCCTCCTGCCCGCGGCTCCCCAGTCCCGGAGCAACGCACTCATTCAGGGGTGTCTGCGAAAACGCTCCTGCTGACTCGGTGACTACACACCAACACCCAAAAGCACGCGAAACATTCACACCAGGGTGTCTGTTTGGGTTCGCTTCGGGTTTTTTTTTTTTCGCAAAACATAACCGTGACGGTGACGGACACGAACGCACCGCACCCGATAAAGCCACTGCTCGGCTCACCCCGCTGCCAGGCGAGCAGCGGCCGCGGCAGGAGCCCCCCGGCTCGGAAGGGCGAGCCCGTCCCATCGCGCGCCGCTGCCCGCAGCCCCAGGCTCCGCCCGCGGCCGCTCAGTGCCCCGGGGCGACCGGCGCCTCCAGCCGGAGGGCGGCCCCGGGACCGCGGCGGGGCTCCCACGGCGGGGGGGTCCCCCCGTGCCTTTTTCCTTCCTAGCCCCGCTCTGGAAGACGGCGCGATGGGGCTGCAGAGAGCCCGGCTGCGCCCCGGACTCATCTCGGAGAGGGGCAGCCGCGCCCCCCGCTCCCCTCCGAACCGGCAACTTCCCACCACTCGCGGGTGATTTTCCCTCCGGGTGACGGGAAGGAGCAGGGGGAGGGCAGGCGAAAATCCTTCCCTCCGAGAGCAGCTGTGCCCGCGGCCGGACACGGGCTCCCCAACTCGCAGCCCCCGCCCAAGGGAGCCCTCACCTGCCCCAGCGAGCCCTCTCCTCCTCGCATTCCTCTGCTCCCCATCGTGGGCGCAGCAGCTGCTGTTATTCCTTAGGATACACATGGCTCGTCCATGCTGGGAGAGCCGCCTCCCGGCCTCCGCCAGTGCGGCGCTGCGGCCGGAGGGAGGGGAGAGGGGAGGCGGCTGGGGGGCCGGTCTCCTCCTCCTCCTCCCCCTCTCGCAGGGCCGGGGGTGCAGCCGGGCAGGGGGTTGGCGGGGCGGGGGGGAGGACGGTGCTGCCCCCCCCAGGCTGTCACTGGCGCCCCCGCCGAGCCCGCAGCATCTCCCGCGTCCTCACGCCCGACCCGCGGTGTCGGAAAGGTTTTTTTTTGCCCGTGTCGGAGGAGCGCTGGGAGGGCGGTCCCTCCCGCCTCGGCCCTCGCTCCGTGCGCACAGAGCCGCGGCTGCTCGGCGCGCGCCGGGGGCAGCGGGACAGCGGGGTCCCCGCCGCACCGCCACCGGGGCCGCGCTTTTCTCAGGGCTTCTCTCAGTCACCCATGAAAATTTAATGAGGCGTTTAGGGCTGTTACCTTCCGAGTCAATGGAGGAAGCGTATTTAGCCTAATGCACTCGCTGCCGAGCCAATAGGTCTGTAGCGGGAGGATCAGAAGTCGTGAGGAGACTCGCCTTTCAATACAAAATTCACGACCCATTAAACTTATTCTGCGATAACAGCTTCTTTACAAACGAAGCCCCGTGGAAAACGGAGGCCGTCATGCACTTCCTGAAAGGATTTACATACAGCAGAGAGTACCTCGGCGAGGTTATTGCTATTTCTCCAGTATTATCTCCAATCAAGGCATAAAAGCAGCTCTGCTGTAGCTGACTGAGGGAAATGACTGAAAGAAAAGCTTTTTGCAGCCTCCAAATAGATCTGATTCACCTCCCGGGTCTGAGTGGCAGCGTCTCCTTCGGCTGAGAAGAGGGCTCCGACCATTCCAGAGTATCCAACCTGATCAGGAATTGGCAGTGAGGTGTTGTGCTAGGCACGCAAATAGCGAACTGCTGCTGTGCACTCCGAGATGACAGTCAAGGAGTCATCCAAGATGTTCCCAAAGTAGAAAGCCATCTACAGGTTATTTTCCTTCCAGCTGTCAGGCAGGAGACCTGCACCAATGCGGGAACGTGCGTAAAGGGCAGGGAGCGCCCACCCAAGAGCGGAGGGCAAGGCTGAACGAACAGATCGACGGAAAGCGCACGCAGAGATCCAATAACATTCTCTAATATTTTCAGTTTCATCTTCCTCAATTATTCTTTCCGCAGCACATTAGCTATTAAGCATAAAAGATAACCTTTATGACGTGACAAAAATGCACTTCAGAAGTCATACCACATTTATAGAAGCAGTTGATAGAATAGGGACTCTTACTATAGACCTGTTTTCTTCAGTTCCATTTATTACAGAAATGAAAGGCAGGATTATCAATTGAACCCACTTATTCTAATGTGGATGTAAAAAAATAAGTTCTAGTAATAAACTTAATTGCAGCAATATTCCCTATTGGTGAGAATCTCGCTGTCTCAGGAAGACAAAGAACTTAAGAAAAAACAAAGTAATAGAAGTCACCTTTCCATTAGGAAATGACAGACAGCGTACACTAGAAAACATGTGACTATGCTTGCCTATAAGTATCAATTCCAATAAAATGTTGGTGATCCTCAGTTTCCAAAAGATTTTGTTGTTGTTGTTGTTGGAAAAACAGTAAATTAACTGGTCTGTGCCCTTGCCCATGACACTGTAGAATGAAGCACCATTTACCATGTTGCTGGCCTTTCCGAGGTCCTGCAGTCTACAGGAGGGGTGCTAGCTGTTGACTATGAGAAGAAGAGATTTTGAGTAAGTGTAAACTTCATTCTCATTTCTGAAATTTATGGATGCAAGTCACACTTCCTAACAATATTTTTTAAATATAAAAGACTGTACTAGCTCACAGCTTGTAATATGAATGCAAATGAACTTGTAATTATACTATGCAATTCTCTACTTTAAAAAAAAGACCTATGAAAATAGAACAGACCTGAAGAGTGATATGAACTGCAGTTTTTCATCGTGTTCCTCCATTATGCAGAAGTTGCCATAAGCAATCTGCTCTGGTTTAATATAAAATATTTTTTGGGGGGCCATACCTTTGCAACACAAATTTTCACATGACAACATTTATATGGTCATACTTCCTTCTCTCCAGTCAAAAACATGACAGAGAAGCAAAGGAGCAAGAAATCTGTTGTGATGATTGGCATAGTCTTATTTTGGTTTTATCTGTAAAGTTCATTTAAACTCTGCATTGCTGTATTCTGATGATGTACTATACCATCACAGATTAAATGATAAACCATTAAGAATTAAATATATTAAGAACTGTAAGATAAAGACATCATTTCCACTAACCAATGACCAGCTGGAAGAGCTGAATATAGGAACCTGAAAAAGTAGTTATCTAAACTACTTTTCCTGTGTGTTGAATAGTTGCCTCCGCGGCATGCAGTCCCTTAGAACTTGTTAAAATAATTGAAGGGAAAGTATCTTCTTAGTTCTTTATCAGACTTGAGCTAATAGGACAATGATCACAAGCTATTTAAATGTTCCAGTACACATTAGCTGAGATAGGCATGAATTCAATGTTACAAACAAGAGCAGTGCGTAAGTTGTTTAAAGAATTGCCTCAAAATGACATTAAAATATCCACTACTGATACCTGCACATTTGGATTTTAAGTAATTTGTTATATTACCCAATGTACAATAAGAACTGCAGTTGCTAGTAAATCACTGTGACAAGTACCCCACAGAGCAAAAATGTTTATCTGGTAATAAGAGATAATTCGCAGGATAGTTATTGGCAGTGAATTCACTGATAATTCACAGTCAAATTTTCTGACTCCCTAGGAAAAGGGTAGTCAAAACTCTTCCCAGTTTTACCTCATATGCCAGTTAATCAGCATCAGCTAACCCTGGTCAGGCACACAAGCTAAGAATGGAGGTAGTTTCCTTCCAGAGCAGACTCAAATGAGGACCATTTGCGGAAAGATGGATCCCCAGAGCTTCTCTTCCTAAGATCTGCTCTGGTGATGTAGTTGTTTTTTTTCATTCTGCTGGCTACAGAGAAGAAAGTTTTCTTTTGTTTAATCCACTGAGGCTTGTACAGCTGCAAGCCTATATGTTTCTCACATTAAATGCTAAAATAATATCCATGCTGTAGAACTAGTATCATCCTGCATAAACAGTAAATCACTAGGCCGTAAGACCTGTATCGTTATTGTCAGTGCACATGTAACACCCCTTAGTCTTGATGAGAACTAAACATTCTCTGAGATAGAATACAGGTCTTATTATCATTATACTAATTAACGTATTTCAAGCTGTGCTCATTATAAAGGGCTACCAAGCAATATTACAGAGAAGATTTGAGATGTTTAAGAAGGAGCTTTAGGTGGTGCTTTCAAAGAACCTAGAAGTGAAAGATATTTGTAATACTTTACTTGATTAAATTGTAGTTTTTGGAGTGGGTAGTCAAATATTTGAAAAGAGAATCAGCCATTAACATCTTACTAAAAGATGCAGACCACCCCTTGCCAACTGAGCTCTTAAAATGTCAGCTTCCTCACAAAACCACTCTTCACATTCACTGATCTATGTTGTAGCCCCCAGCAGGATCATCTTGATCACTCTGGAGAAACTCTACGTGAATAGCTGCTCACACAATAGTGGTTTCAGTTTAATAAGTTCCTCTAAGGCAATTAGGCACTGACTGAACATAATACCTGCTGCATTATCAGTGGTTATCGTAGTCCATCTCTTACCATCGTAGCCACACAGTTAGCTCCCTAGCCATTCTGTAGAATTAATCATTATTTCGTATTCATCCTCAGTTTTCTTAGATGGGAAGAAAATAAGTCATCTCATTTCACTAAAGATCTATTATGGATATTTTCTTACCCACTCAGCTGATAGGTGACTGAACAGAATATGTTGCTGAGCACTAACTACTCTTGCCCATCAAAAAGATCTACGTAGAAAATTTGTGGTGATCCTTTATGGAAAATTAGATGTCCTTCTATCTTCCAGCAGAGAGTGGCACATCAGGAAGACATTATGATAATTCTTGTCCACACAGTGCAGTCTGGTGAAAGATGTATTATCCTGAAAAATCCCAGATATCTATTAAAAACCAGCACATGAAAATACTTAAAATGAAATTAAATCTGGAAAGTTCCAGAGGTGCATCACTGATTTCTGAAGATGGACCTGTGTACATTCCCACTGCGTTACAACTTGGTCACAGAAGGAAATCTTTTCAACCATTTCATCAAAGATTGCATAATCTTGTAGTTAGACATGCAAAAAGGATTCAGGAGCTTAGTTCAAACCCCAGCTCTGTCAATGACTGGTCGTGTGATCTTGGATAACTCAACCTGTACTTTTTCTACATCCAGCTCTACCACACCTATTTCACAGGCCTACTATGAGACTCTTCAATAATATTTGGAAAGACCACAAAGACATGCAAGGATGTGTAACACTACATAGACACTAACCACTGCTACACGTGTGACCATTCATTCGATTTTGAGTCCCAGGAGGAAAAATAGCAAGAAGATCTTATTGTTGTGTCTGCTAACTCCTGTAATTCTCCATCACATATTCAAAATGTTACTGAACTAACCCTAATGAACTCTTTCCTCACCTGCAAAAGAACAGCTGCAATGTACATTCTAAGACTGCCTCTCTAAAATCAGTCTTCAAGTAGATGGTAGCCAGCAGATGCCCATCTTGCCAAATAATGGAATTCACAAAAGCACCTGGAGATTATGAACCACATTATTTTCCAGATGCCCACAAAAGAATCTGCGATTCTTCAAGTACAGTGATCAATTTCTTCACAAATCCAAACTGCTTCATATTTCAAATCCTTTTTGGCAAGGTGTTTTTCCCTTCACAGACAATTAACCACAAACTAATTTAGAGTGGGTTTGCTTTTGCAAACATAAGTGTCAGGTTCCAACAGAGAATGTGTTGCTAAGAGCATGATATATGCACACATTTTGAGTTCCATTGTTCTTTCATCCCCTCCTCCCCCCCAGACATCACTGATGATCCACCAGAGAAATCTCTGAATTTAATAAGCTTCTTTCTAGGAAAAATTCACAGATGAAGAAAATTTTCGGCATCTCTTATATACTGAAAGCCCACGTTTCCTGCATTACTTTGGAAAGTACTTATTTAAACATACATAAACTTACAGCAAAGGACATCTATTATAGTATAGAAAATGTATATCTAGTATGGAAAATATAGCAAATCTGCTTTACAGAGAATTCTGAAATTTTACATTATTCTGAATTAGAGAGTAAAAGGAGTTTTGAAAATTTTAAACTGCTTCTCCAAGAAGAAAGCTTATTTCAGCTTGTTCTTAAGATGCAGTCTGCTTTAACAAGCACTCAACACATTTAAGCTCTCTGATTTGGACAATGCTGCAACCTCCTCTTACTAAGTATATATTTATCTTCATTATTTCTTCATTTTCAAATGTTAGCTTTACAATCAAAACCTCAGTGGTTCCTAAAGATCTTGGCTGTTGTCATATTCCATGATTCTGACAGCAAAAGATCCACTTGCCATTGTAAAAATCATTTGTGTTAAAAAGAGACAGACAAACATGATATTTAGGACTGTATTCCCCTCAATTTCTGCCAAAATAACAGCTATTCAGAAGACAGCAATTGTGTGTAGTGAATGTCCTCAACAAGTAAGCCAGTTTTTCATTTCCTCCTATGTCACATTACATTTTCCTCTTTATATTTTCCTTTAAATATTTAGACAGAGCAGAGACTTTTAAACGTGTCATTGACACAAATAAATGTTTAAGCAGTCATTCTACCTTGGGTCCAGCTCTTGTCAGATCTGATAAGTTAAATATCACTGGATCTGGTCAGTAATTGGATGAAAGACCTCTCAGGAAAACTCAGGGGCTGAAGTAAGTGGCACTAGTTATTCAGTAGGTGTTTTTCTTAACCTCAGACTTGTACTGAAAAATGCCCTCAGTGTGGTATTATGAGCGCTAGCTGAACAAGGCATTCTCAGGTAAGATTTCTGTTAGGCACCAGAAAAGATTCCCAACACTTTCCTTTAAAACTTCCTTAGCCCACTTCCAAGTTAGTTGAGCCCACTGCTATGTGAAACTATCTTTGAAAGTATGAAATAAATTTTTAATAATGTTTCTTTTAATAATAATACATTCTAAAAATCTATTGTTTAAATACTAATTCCTTTGCCTTTACTACCTGCATACCTGACCTTTCCTTTTACCCTCTCATTTTGTTTCTGAGTGGTCAGCCTCTCATTCCAGCTCATGGTTACCAAAGCACAGGCGTGTGCTTTTCCCATTTCAGAACCAACATCAGCATTTCCAAACCCAGTTATAATGCCTCTTCAACAGCTGCTGCTGATTGACTGTTTTGCCACTGCTCCATCATGATGGAAATAGAACTGACACTGATGGGACCACCCCCAAAGCTCATCCACCCTTCAGGCTCTGGAAGTAGGTTGCGGCCAAGGACTAAGGAATTAAGTGAGGGTGCTTCATTTGCTTAAGAACTCAAGAGTTCATGTATGCAGCTCCACAGTAAACAACTGCCAGGGCTAACACCTGCAGTTCAACTACAAGGTCTCTGTTTTTCTGGGATCCCTACAACATGCCATGAAGTCAACATACTGGTAAACTAACTTCTGGGATGTCAATTTTCTTTGTCCAACAAGGAGTTTGGACACTAAAGCTCCCAATCCCCACTCACTCTGCACAGTAAAGATATGCACAAGTCTGGAAACCTCAGCTATAGGCAGTGTACCAGAGTTCATGCAAACATATTTGCCTAAGTTGATATTTCTGTAGTACATTTCAAAACTTGACAAATCATTACTTTCCAGCGTTTGGTATTCACATTTGTTTCCCTTTAAGCTTTCCAGGCAGAAATGTAAATTGCAAGTGCCACCATAGCAACTCAATGCAATAATATAAATCTTCAAATAACAACTTAAATGAACGATGTTTGAAGTATTTTTATTTTGTAATACATTTATAGGTGTCAAATAGAGCAGGGCTTCTTTTCTAAAGAGGTTTTGCTTTTTGTCTAAAAAGACAATCCTTCACTTGAAAGAGATTATAACATTAGCCTGAGACAAAACATAGGGATTTAACAAAAGATCTCAAATGCATAATATTTATTTATATTAGGGAACTGCTCCATGGCACAGTTTAGGTTCCTAAATGTCTATGTCACTTTTTATTCCTGGCTTTTGTATTTGTATTAGATAGGAAATTATGACAGAACTCAGACAGAATGTATCTAATCCCGTTTTGAGGTCCTCATCCACTGCCACAAGACCAAGATAATTTCAAAGATTGTTAACAAACAGGAAATTTAAAACACTGGTGATTGTCATATGCTTAAGGCTCAGTTTGAGACTATGCAGCATATACATAGAAGATATGGCAGACTTCAGATATGTGGTGCCTGTGGCTAAGGTGGTATTTCTCCAAATCAGGATAACACTCAACAAGTCAGACAATACAATGGCACCCTTTCAACCCAATATGAGGGCCAAGTTCCAGTTTTAGATGCTAAGCACACACTATTCCCACTTTGGTAAGGCTTACTTTCATATATATTGTGCATCAAAGACCAAATCTATATGCCAACCTCTAGCAAAACTGACAAAAAGCAGCATCAATATCCAGAGAAGAAGTTACATGTAATCAAGGTTACATACAGTATAAAAAGAAATCCAAGTTATTGTTAAGCTGAATAACCCGTTCCTTTCTGATTCTTTCGTTTCGTATTAACATCTGCCCAAGTTTATTTCCCTTTACAATGAAGCTTGTTTCCTCAACATAAAAATAAATTTGAAGAAGACATCAAGATGTTTGTCAGCTTTCACAGCAAGGAAAAATCCATGTTGTTTGAAACCCAGGCCTTTTGAACATGCAAGCATGTTCACTCTGGACTTTAAATACATCATAGATATGGTCTTTAGCAAGCAATAGAATCCAAATTTGATGAAATAGGTAATGGATCACAAGAGATCTACACCATTCAACTGACTAGTCACCTTCTCTTGAATTATAAGCACTTGAGACTGACAAATGCCAATAAATAACACAGCTCAGGAGTGGGTGGTAAGCAAGACAAGATCCATCTGGCCTGTTGATGAGGTAGGAAAAGTGCTGTAACACTCACAGCTACAGGACTGTGACCAGGAACACATATGCAAGGGCACATGCTGGATGAGAAATGGAAACGCACGGCTTCCTCAGCCTCATGCCCTTATGTTAACTTCAGATCTGTAGTAAAGTATGCTCCAGTACTGCACATCCCCGGTCCATGTTCGTGCTCGGTATGTATCTCCCATGAACACACAAGCATGAATTGGATTGGAAGAAGTTCATGGGAAAATCTGCCGAAATTGAACAGTACCCCTAAACCAAAGGAGAAGTTGGTAACATTTGTATCCAAGTAGCCATAAATACACCTTCCCACTTTTCATATTCTACTAACATCTTCCTTTTCTAATTCATAGTGGGGTTTGCAGTCTACCTGACATGCTTTCACACCGCTTTGCTTATAACATAGTCTGGAAACTGAATCCTTCCCTTTATAGGACACTAATTTGCTACACCTTCAGAAGATGATTTTGCACTCAGCTCTGGAAGCATGGATTTTGTATGTGTTTTGATGAGCCATCAAGTATTTTAGACACTATTCAAGCTCACCAACAGATTTCAAAATGAAACAAAATCTACCTCTCATCACATGCACAACAGGATATAACAGATGTCACAGAGAAACCAAGTAATAGCAGTTTTCATGGTTGAATTTAACAATTACCTCTATGCTCCACTTTGTGGACTCTGCTATAAAGCTCAATAAGAACAAAAGAGAAACCTACCCCAGGAGTCCAGTGTAAGCTTCTATAAACAAAATCTAGCAACGCACAAGCCAGAAAACCATCCAAATACACCTTTCACACTGAAACCCATCCAAGACTTAGCTTATATGTAATCTTGAATACATTATGTCCTGTTGGAGCAAACAAGGGCATACACTCTTGGAGAAAGAACAAAGCTGATGTCTCTTCTGGGAAGAACAAAGAATATTGTGCCCATATTTAAACTATGATTTCACTTTCATCCATAGTACTTGCTGGCAGGAATGTTCCCTGTTGGTAATTCCATCACTGACCACTTACAGCCTGTATGAACACACTGTAACCCCTCTTGTACAAAATAACAGCATTTGGCAGCTCCTTCCAAAACCCTCTTTAGATGAAAAGTCAATGAAGATCTTTTTCTTCGGCTCATTACACAGGAGTTCTACATGGTTTTTCTGTCCCTGTGTAATTTTCTCCTGCACTGTGTACTCAAGGTTAAAATGCTGTCCTTTCCCCTTCGTGGTGTCTGTCAGTGAACTATCAAAGTAAACACGTTAAAGAGCTTGCCAAGAGGATAGTCAAGTGATGCAAAGATAGGCTTTTGATGTGCATTGTGACCTTAGTGCATTCCCTTTAAACATCTTTAAAAAAGGAAGGAAAAGAGCCTCTTCGCTTTTCCATTTTGGGGGAGGAGGGAATTAAGTGGCTCTTTGGGTACAGTAGCCTTGGCATTTATTGCAATTATTATAGCCCCTAGAGGCTTCAGCTGAGACCAGAATTCTTTTGTGATGAGCGGTGTAAGGCCTAAAGCAAGAGAGAAGCCTTTCCTCAATAATGCATAAACTAAATACAGATAAAAACGGCTGGTAAGAAAATGTCCTTATCACTGTTTCCATAATAAGGAAAGGAGGCATCAGGAATAAGTGAGCTTTCCCCCCCAAATCCTAGTGAAATCTGTGGCAAAGCCAAGGGAAGGACCTAGATCTCTTCAAGCTGCTAGGCTGACACCTTTGTTTCAGAACCACACGTCTATGACACAGACCTCATCTTCGGCGGGTTGCAGCTCTTTCACATTGTGCATAGCCTTTGAAGAGACCTTGTAGACCAGTATATTAGCATTTACAAAGCTAATTGCATATATATATATATATATATATATATATAAATAAATAATTGCCTTTCTGGGATAATGGCAGTTTGTTAGTTTCTCTGTATTTGTCACATAACATGGGAAGAGCAGAAAACCCCATGCTATGGGCAGTACTAATATGAGCTGTAGGAAGCATTCAGACTATGCATTTGACACAACCTCTATCGCTTCTCTTTTACCTGGTCTGCATATCCAGCTAAGAATGTCCAATTTACTACCTATTCACTTGGCCTAGTGTTTGGATACTCACTGTGATTTAAATATTAAAGCATTAAAGCTCAAAGATGACTTAGAACATAGTTTAACAACTATCACAAGGGAACCATCTCAATTTAGTTAAAAGGGAGTGGGATTAAATGCAATTAAGAATTCCCAATGATGCAATGAAGACAACTGAAAAAAAAAATTAAGGCAAGTGGGCAAGAAGCAATCACCTTACTGTCTAGAAACAGTAAAATGACAGTTGGATTGTTCTTAGGGTCACCAAGGCCAAAATGTGCAAAATGACCTTCATTAAGTCATACTTTGTACTTTTGCTAGGGAACTGTTGCATCTGCTCCCTTCAATTTGGCTTGTTTGAGTAACAGAGCTCCCAGTGATCATCTAAACCTCATTTGAAGCACCTGTGAACAATTCATTATATTAATATAACAGCAGGGTAGGAGTACAGATACTAATAAATAGGTTGTTGAGCAGCTTTTGTTGCCAAGGTTGCTTTGGCCAGCAAGGGAATGTCCCCTCCACCCAAAAGCTGGAGCACTGCACTGAGACACTGGGACCTGTTGTACCATAACCTGTCAGAACACACATCTGGTGGTAGAGAAGCATGTAAATTAATTTTTCTTCTCAAAACAGTTGATAAACTTATGTCTAATAATTCTGAGAGATTCCAGCATGATTTGAAACAGTTTGTTCTCGGTTAATGTAGAACAAATGTTCTACAGCTAAAGGTGGCTATGAAAGGCATTTGGTAACGATTTGCACCAGCTGGGCTTCTCACTACTTTGAATAGATTTGTGTAAATCAGCACATAAAGATGAGCAAGTGGTCAATGCCTTTAATTGCATTTGGATGTAGTGCAGTAGTGGCAAATATCTGAACTTCTTCATTTTTCCCTGCATTCTGCAGTTTCAGGAAATAGATTTTTTTTAACAGAAAGAAGAGCAGCAAAAAGATTTTGCTGTTAACATCTATTTAGTGTGGTTCCATTTAGTCACATCTTGCAAATGTCAGTGAAAAGCAAAGGTCAGCTGGGAAAAAACAGAATGCTATGGATCAGTACAATTACAGAACACAGAGTAGTGTGAGGTTATAGAATAAGCTTAGGAGGAAAACATCTGCACTACTGGATGTACACGTGGTAAAATACTGCTCAATGCATCTGCACATCCATCACCTTAAAGCAGTAGGGAAAAAAATATTGTTTATGTTACTAAACTTTAAGATCTTTTTCAAAGAAAAAGAGGAGAATGTCACATTTTCAATTCATTACCTCCTTTTTTTTATATTTGGGCAGCTTTGAAACTGCCTTGGTTTTGAATATCAGTTTGCAGGCCAGGGCATTCTAGTTGTGCTCTTGCTGCAGTGAAATTTTCTTCCACTGCAAAAAGAGACCATAAGAAATAATAAACCATGTCTCCATCAGAGATGTAGGCTGTATTCCTCACCCTATAAAGGACCCTCGGAAAATACCATAAGGCCTAACTTTTAGAAGTGTTTAGTATTATCTAAATCAGTATGCATTAAGCACCTAAAAATCTTTATAGCTCTCTAGCTCTGTCTCTATTATTCTGCTGGGTATGGGAGTATTTCCAGCCACCTCAAGACAGACGATAAGCTTTGACAAGTCAGTGTTGGTAAGGCCCACCAAGGAACTCAGAAGGAATATACAGTTAATAATTGTAAAGTATCTTGCCCTTACATGTGGTTGAAAGTTTTTTACTATTATTATTCTGGAAGGCAAGCAAAATCCATACAGAAGTGTCTCAAGACAGTTGAAATGGAATAGACATTGCCCCATTTTCATTCCTTTACATAAAGAACAGAAAATTAAAAAAGGAAAACTATTACATATACCAACAGCCAGGAGGGAGAACATTTTAAACACTGAAGTTAATACAATTAATATGATTTTGTATCAGTGTAACAGATATTATGTAATTCTCATAACATCACAACCTCACATTTTCTACATCACCACAGACGCGGATTAAAGATCTTCTCTTTATAAGACAACCTTCTTATTCTGTAAATACATGTGCTGGTTTCTCAACATCTAATTAAACATGTAAAGAAAAGCCATAAGGATATCCAATTTATGTTTTTTACTTGTGATGAATTATTTTAAACTTAGAAGCCATAAAGTAACCAAGATCTACTACTATCTCTTTACTGGAATTGTTTTAGCAAAAATTGTAATTGTCACACTGCTTGTTAGGGTGTCAGATATCAACAAACATTTGCACAAGTACTATGAAATCCTTTCCAGCAACATGAAATTGAAAAATAGATAAAATTGCTGTTATTAAAAAAAATAATTTTTATCATTTTTGTGTAAGGGACAATCATTTGAAACCTTTCTTTGAGCTGAAAAGAATCACAGGACAGACGCAGGTTGAGGGATTTTCAGTAACTGTATCTTTCACATCTATCTTCTGCATAGATGGCTATGAAATAAATACTGGATGTGAGCAAGTATAAAAATGTACTTGGGGTACTTCTGTTAGATAGAATCTCATCCCCTTGAAATTGCCTTTCACATGAAAGATGCCCATTGACAACTAGCAGTTTAACTAGCTAGGAATATATATAGTCAGCTACCACTCAGCCTTAAACTGTTATCTGATTTGTCCCATAAAGCAAAATATATGAGGTACATGCTACAGCATGGGGATAATGTACAGTAAATATAACTTACACTGCAAGAAAATTAGTTCCCTTTGGATCATCTCACAATAGAACCAACTGTGTAAGAATCCACCCAATCTGATCAAACTGTTTCCTTGTTTATATTACTTTATCCCATAAGCATAATTAAAACTAGTCTTTTGGGTAAGATAGCTATATGATAGCTTTTAAATTACTTATTCTAGTGAAGCCTGCCCAATTTCACCCCCCTTTTTGAAAACAGAATGTGCATCGCTTGCTGCAGTGGCAAGGGAAGAAAAATCACACTATTCTTTTCTCAGCCTTTCCCTCTGAATTACAGAGCATGCAATCACCATTGTCTTTTTAAGGTTTCTTCTAAGGAGAAGAGGAGCCAAGTTTCAAAAAGAATGGAATATATTTTAAAGTCTTTCAAAGATCATGAAGTTTAACAGGAATCATTACATTATGTCTCCATTAAAAGATAATGGTAAAAGGATTTCTTTATAGGACTTTTTACAATAGTTATTATTTTCTCCCAGTGAATGCAAACTCAATGTTAAGTCTTATCCATTATGCTAAAGTTATGTAATTTTGTATGTATTAATCATCACTTTAGACATTTTGTATCCCTTTAAAGGTATAAGTACTTGTAAAGAAGGTCTTCGACACAGCTTGCATTCTCAAGTAATTGCTATGAAATCAAAGGCGAGGGTTCTCAGTTAACTTTCTTCACCTAAGTATGTGCTTTCTAAATGCTTGCACTGAGGAGTTCCCAACACGTAACCCACACACTACGGAAAAGTACAGAAGCTGTGGCTTCAAGACCCAGAGGCCCATTATAAATTTGTCCTAGATATAGAATAAAAATAGGTCAGGAGGACCTCTGCCCTGATGAACCTATCCTCTAAGTTGCTGATGCAGTCTTTGGCTGAAAGGGACCCCTGAACGCTTGTTTTGATAGCAACAAGTTTATTATTCTAAGTTGTGATTTCTGAATGAAGAAAAAGAGCATTATTAGGTAATCTAATGAGATGAGAACAAAAGGAGATGAGGCAGGGAATTCTGGCAGAGAAAAGCACGGTGCAGGAAAGCTGAAATGGGGATATTGTGCCAAAGGGAGGATGGAGTCAGAGCAAGGCTGTGACACAGGTTCCTCCATGGCTTGTAGGTGGGCAACAGCACAAACTCCTATAACAGCGGCTTTTGCACAGGCAGGTCTATGCACAACAATTCATTATTATTTTAAAAAACAAGCATGTGAAAACCAGTTTTTGGTTCATTTTGGCCACATTCCTGATTTACACCATGGGCTTTTAAGTTCTATGGTTTGTTAGCATTATGCAGACTTCATTTTGAAGAGCACAATCCCTCCCCCCATAGCAGGCTGGAACAAATTTGGCCATAAGTGGGTTTGTACGAAAGAGTAATTCCTGTAAGATTTCCCAAACTTCCCCTTATTGCCACAATTTCACTGCAAACACAGTATGGAATTTTGTCTGTTTTCATTGACCATTTCTCTCTAGCTTTCTTGTGTTGTGGCTTTAATTATTTCTTAATTAGATTACAAACACTTTCTCCAAAACTAGTAAAGCCTTGCCTCTGAGCTGGTTCCTGGTAATAGCATGTTTTAAATGTATATTAACTCAATGTTTTAATTTCAAACTGAATGCAAATTAAATTAATCTTTCAACAGAAACAGTAACTTGTCGTTTTCTTCAGTGCATGTCTCAGGCAAAATTTGTTTACAAAGCCATTTTTTAAACTTAAGTCAACAAAATTAGTTAATGACTTCAGAACAAGCCCTGTTGTCCTCTGTTATTCCAGATTCGTACTTGGTGGAGGGATGTCATCCGGATAGTTTTATCATTTTCCAGTCAGTGCTCTTGCTACAAGCTTATATAAAATCTTACAAGCTGTTGGAAATAATATTATACCTTTCTGGAGTACCACTGCCTGCTTCACTGTCTGGGAGCCTACTTCAAGGTCTTGATAAACATATTTCATTATTTCCTTGACATAGTTAAAAAGCTTGTTTTAAACACAAAATTTGTCTTCCTAATAAAGAGCTATAGGGTGATTAGTTTTTGCAATTAATTTATTCTCATGCTACAGCACTTAGCTAGCTTGGTCCAGAGAATGGTGGGGTAAGGGAGCATTATTTGCAAACAAAGTGACACAAACATCTTGCTATTTGGCCAGCGACCCTTCCTGTGCCCAGAAAGGATGACTGGGGAGGCATCCGTGATTCCCGTGGGGCTTCCTACTTCACAAGTCATGAAAAGGGCAATCAGTGCCAATTGCTCATTAACCTTCTCTACTCTTGGAAATCTGTTGGCGTGCCTGGTTATGAAAACATCTTTATGAAAGCTGAGCTGGGGAAATGGAGGTGCAGGGTGTGGTGGGAAGGGTCACACGTCCTCATCAGCGAGCAACAAAAAGAAATGAAAGGAGGGGTGACATTACAGGATTTTAGTTTCTATTAACATCACAAAAATAACATATTCAGCATAAAACCAAGATATTTTCCACATGACGTGTTTACCTCTAAGACCAGAATGTCTTCCTCCTAACAGTTAAATTACAGAGGAATATCTCCCAGGATTAATCTTAGATTTTAAGCAATTATTTGTTTGTTGTTTAAGACACCTCTGAACAATTTTAGCCAGTACTGCCTAAATACATTCCTAATACATTCCTTCATTCCAGCATGAAGCTGATCACAGGAACTAGGCAGGCACTAACTATGTTTCAGGCTCAGCCAAGTTTCTTTATCGATGTGTCAATACTGAATCAGAGTTGAATGACACCTAATTCCAGTATAGAGCATGACTGCAAAAGGCCTCAGGCACTTGGGGCAAAATAATGCCTCTACTGAAGTCAAAGATCTTTGCAACTGCTTTCAGCAGTCCCAGTTTTATCAGCTCTGTGGGGAGAATATAGAAGTGACCAGTTATTCTCAGAGGTTTTCTGTGTCTTGAGTTCTTAAAAATAATGTTAACTGTAGAGCTTAAATCAGCCCTGTTCTTCCTAACAGAGCAGCCCAAGGCTGCCAGAGGCACTACCAGTGCTCTATTGAAGCTAGCTGTGAGGTGGAAATACAACCCTGGAGTTCCTGACTTTGTAGCTGTAAGAGAAGATATAACTATCAGATCTTATTATACCATCTTATGCCCAACTCAGTAAAAAGGGAAAATCCCATACAGGACTCTGAGGACCAAGAAATCCTAGAAAAGTCATTTGTGGAGGGGGAAAAAATCTAAAACACAAAACCCAAATAGGTGGAAGAAGCAGGTTTGACTTTCCAGCTGCACAGTACAGACACTGAAAACTGGAGAGTTTGCATCCTTATGATCTTTATGTGACTGACACACTAATGAGCAGATTTCCCTCAGGACTGCCATCCCTACTAGTTTTTAACTGTGCATGCTAACCAGCACAACTTGTTCATCAAAAATACGGCATTTGATGGGAGGTTAGTGAGAAATCAGTTTACCTAAAACATTTTTTTTGCAAATATTTCATAGATTCAGGATGAATTTTCTGATCAAAATCCACAAAAGAGACTAAGATAAGAGAAACCCAGTTTAAGTTCATGTTCTCCCTAATTCAAGTTCAAACATTCAGCCTCTCATTCCCTCCCCATTTAGTTCAATGAATATTTATTCTTACAAAGTAGAAGGGCTTTCAAGAGAAGAGATCAAGAGCAACAGAATAAATTCGCAGCCCTGTGGCTGAGTGCCCCTCTACATGGACCGTACAAGGAGAGGTTAGAAACCCCTGCTCCCACTTAGGTGCCCACCAGTGTTCCCCAGGGTTGTTCCTCCTCATCCGTACTGCCATCTCACAGTACTTCATAAGGCTGTGAATAGAAAACAGCTTCTGACTCTTGGTCGTTATGCACGCTGTTCATCTCTTTTTGTGTTGTTATTAATAAACATTTTCATTTTTAGAGCTGCATGTCTGCATTTGATGTTCACCATCCCACCCTACCACCCTTTGTAGGAACGCTTATTCGCTATCTTCCCCCTTAATGATAGTTCATTGAAGGGAAACACCATTAATGTTTCCGTGGTGTTCATTGTAAGCAAGATAGCAACACAAATATTAGCTCAGGTTATTTTTATGTTAGCTTTGCGCACTGAGTGGTAGTGTCGCCAGCAAAGTGATCAGGCAGGATTTCACACGTAATTACAGCCTGAGGATCAACTTTGATGACTTGCAGAAAATATCATGAGATTGATCTACTGCTGAAGAAGACCTGATTCTAACAACTATAAGAAATGAAACTAAGCATTCACTTTCCAGGAGACATTTGTTTTAATTTTAACACAGACCTATGAGTGACACTATAAATATTGCAATTGTTAAAATATTAACACAAATATCTATGCACAAGGAAAAAATAATTGGGTGGTGGTTTCATCTTCTGACAGAGGAAGGAGCCAATTTAAAAAAATATATTACTTACTTTCCTCAGACAGGCCTTGAACGTTAGCTACAAGGAACTCATAGGTCACATAAAAGTGCAATGATAAAAAATGCAGGTGCTGTGAAACATTTATAAAGTGAAAGTATGAGGGAGTATGTAGTTTAGAATCTGAAATGACATTTCGGCATGGAACAGATCTCCCGCAGGGCAGTTTTGAAACTTTCAGAAATTCTTAAAATGACATCTTTCAAAATGAACAATCATCAAATGTGCTATAGTCGTTACCTCGAAGTGCTTTTCTGATAATTCAGGCTGGGAATACGCTAAAAATAAGTTGCCCAGTTTTACAGCTTGCAGGACTGATCCAGCAGGCACATCGATCCAGGAGCTGTGACCCATGTGAGTAATGCCCATGCCATGCACTGTGGGTGAATCCAGTTACAGTTTGCGTTAACTCAGGTTTATTTGCACAGACCAGAAGGAGCACAATGGGGAAATGCATCCCTAGAGGCAAGCGCAGGGCACAAATACACCATGCAGAGGGACACAGTGGCTGGACGCCTAGGCAGGCACTGCCACAAGCCATCCAGAGGTGTGAGCTGACCCAAAACAGCTCCCAGGAGGCAATAACACTTAGTGGCATGTCTGCCCTCTGACTGCTGGGACACCATACGCTTGTTTTGTCTGGTTAGTGGCACAAAAAGCACTCTCAAAAGGCTGAGCTTATAATATTGAGTCTGTTTAGTTTAGTGAGGACATGAGAGGGCAAGAAATGAATGGTACAGTGCAGGCATATAGCCATTTATTTAATATGTTCTGTGGGTCACAGGAAAAAAAAAACTCTTAAAAGGAAATTCCTTTTCTGTGCAATGCATAATTAACCCATGGACCTCTTCTCCCCAGTCTTTGCTAAACATTAAAGTGTAGTAGGACAATATGAATTTGCTGCTGTTCTTAGGTTTGCTGTGGTTCTTTTCTTTCCTAAAAATGGAAAACCTGAGGTGCTAACCATAACCTGACAGATGTCTGGCACTTACAAGTATAGTATTTCACAGTTAGTTTCTTCTATCTGCATTAGAGTTACTAGCCATTGACAAAAAACAGAACAAAGGTATAAACCAGGACAAAAGTATAAACGTTCCATTGCTTTCACCCATTACCATTTTGTATTAATTTCGCTTTTGTATTAATTTCCTTAACTACTACAGATACAAGCAGAAGTCTGCCTTCTGCTCCCAAATGAAAGGTTCATTGAAAATAAGACCTCTCAATGCAGATTGGAGTAATGCTTTACACAAAATCTACTACTGTAATCTTTTAGAAACTCTTCCGTCACCTTTGCCTTGACTATGTGATTCTGAGAGAAGCTGAATTCCATTGATGCCCCCATGTGAGTCCTTCTCCATCACCAGAGGTGCTATCCATGCCAACCTGCTGGCACAGCTCCACATTTGATCACCCACTTCTTCAGTTTGGTTCTACTACAGGAATCTGTGTTAATTTAAACATAAGTGAGTAGTAGTTTTTTTCCTCCAATGTGTGCCTCCCTAAATCCAGGTTAGTAAACAACATTGTGTGCCTTCTCTCAGTCTTTGGTCTTCCACACAGCAACTGGGAAAAGGAAACAAAAACTCCTGTGAAAACCTGAAATAGTCTCTTGTCTGCAGAGGATCCCAAAGATAGGAGGGAAATACCGGTTCAGGCCAGACCCAGAGCTGCAGCTCTCACACTGCATTAAAACCGAGACCTTCAGGAATGTCTTTTCCTGGCAGTTTCAATTCAGCTCAGTTCTACACTGCCCCTTGATGCTGCTTTTCATTTCTTTGTTGCAGGATAGTTGCACATGGAGAGTCCATGAGGGCTGTTCATGCAGCAAGCGGCTATGCAAGAGTACTTCATCTGTCTGACTACAGTGTAATTCCACATTGTATTTACTGCACACCATTCCAGACTGTCTCTGAAGAAAGAGATTGCTCATTTCTTTATAGACTGTTCCAGGCACTCAGCATTATGAAATACAAGCTTTCCACAAGGGTTTATTAACCTCCATAGAAGAGAACGTGTTCTCCCATTTTGTAGACAAGAAACCAATAAAAAGGTTGATTTAACCATTCAAAATCAGTGACCAGCTCTTAAGGGTGTAGTCCAAAGGGTGAGAATCTACAAAGAAAAGGTCACAAATATTTTAGGGTACTTCTTACAAAAACAAAACCTTTCTCCTTCTTCACCTGATTTTCAAAAGCCATACTGAGTTGCATGAAAATTATCCCACTCCCCAAAGACAGCTGGAGGCAAACATTTGCCACGGATCTATTAGTTAAAGACAGGATATATAAAGATCTTGCTTTCATTGCTCATATCATTTGAGCTATAGAGGAAAAATCCACTTCACCAATTGCACAATGGCAGGGCCAGGGCACACACTTCCCAGTAACTAAATGTTTTCTTTGCAAGTGTGTGATCCAGGTTTATGTCAGTAAGGAAGCTTTATAGAACGAAAGAGAATTGGTGCCTATGGAATAACTTAATTCAGAGGGACTAAATCCAGCAACCAGAGCAAATGATGACTTTATTAGGTGCTATCCCAGATATTTGTGTGCTTTTAGTACACCCTGATGTGTAATTGCTCAGCTGGTGAAATAGTGGCATAGCTTCACAAAAATCAACAAAGCTGTAACAGTCCAGCTAAGGATGATGTACAGAGCTATATACACATTTTCTCTCTCCTTCCTTCCTTCCTTCCTTCCTTCCTTCCTTCCTTCCTTCCTTCCTTCCTTCCTTCCTTCCTTCCTTCCTTCCTTCCTTCCTTCCTCCCTTCCTCCCTTCCTCCCTTCCTCCCTTCCTCCCTTCCTCCCTTCCTCCCTTCCTCCCTTCCATAATTTCATAATTTATTCTGATTCCAGAATTCTGACCCCAGACAGGGACTGCAAAAAAGATAGCAACACAAGCTGCCCCTTTTTCCGTATCAACTTATCCCTCTACTAATTGTGTGATTTTGCCTTAAGCAAAGAGTTAAAATGGGACTTCGTTCATTTTCTCTGTGTTCTTAACCACAGATGGAAAATATTTGTAATACACTGCAGATGTCAAATTAGCTTCCAATCCATTTCTGATCTCGCGTAGCTCCACAGGATTTACTGTGGTGTAAGGCAGAGCAGAAACTGTCCGAACGCTGTCACAACTGAAATCCTGCTGGCTCAGTAACACAACAAAATGCAGATGAAAAGCTTTGAGCTATTTCTGCTTATATAGTTCTATGCACAAATCAGACATAACTAGGTTGACTTAACTTCGCTCTAAAATTCAGTGATGGTAATGAATTTTTACATCTTTTCTGCTATTAATGACTTGCATGTAATAATCCCAATAATATTATCTCAAATTCCTATGATACCACAATATTAATGGAAATGTAAAACTAAACTGCTAAAACTTAAAACCGATTAATAAAATATCCCGTCGAACACTTCCTAAAGCAAAGAACTTCACTTGATCTCAGAGCATTAGCTATTTGAAATGCTAAAATATTTTTCTTGCAGTTCTAAAAGATTTTTCCATAGGCAAGAACTTGTTTGTCACTACTCACACGGCAGCTTTCCCACAAAAACAAGAATCCTGCTCTGTATCCTTGTTTTGGCACTGGAGTGTCTAATTACAATAGTTAGAAATTATTCCAGTGAGTTAAATGGGTTTCAGAAATGGTTTGGAAAGAGATGCTCTCTCAGGTTTTCTCCTCTGTTTGGAGGAATATGATTTGCCATTCAAAATAAGGATCTCTCTTAGGAAGGGTAGTAGGAGCAGAACTTTACTCCCATCTGCTTACACAGCCTGGACATGAGACTGAAAAAGCCAACTTGAGGGGAGTTCCACAGTAAAGCCTCAGACGGGAAATGTCTTGGATTTGAATATCTGAGTTCAATCTAAATTTGTGCTGACCTTATCGCAAGTGACTTGTCATGGAGATCCATAACTGGGTTTTACAGAAAAGCCAATTTGAAGCAGTAAAGCAACCCAGCACATCCTCATGACTGCCAGATACAAACATATTTTTCTGGCCTCTTCTCTGGTTTCAACCAAGTTGAATACTCAGTACCCTCACTAGGGACACCAACACGATGAGAATTCCCAAAACACAGGAAGGCGTGATCCTGGTTCAGACATGTTCATGCTGGATGCCAGCTAGGACTAGCACACTCCTCTTCGATGCATCCAACTGTGTTGCAAACTGCTGAGGAGCATGCAGAGCACTGCAAATTAGCATGGCAGTGACAGACATCTCATCTTATCTTTCCGTCAGGAGAAGTGCGATTCACAAATGAGAGAGCAGAAGAGAGAGCTTGGGGCGCAGATGCTGAGAATGCACCCCACTGAACTTCACTCGTTCGTTTAATCCCACTGAAATTGTATATGTAAATACTTGTAAAATAGCAACCCTCATTTGTGCAAGTGGAGCAAATTGATACAGCTTACAACTTTAACACAGCACTGCCACCCATGGAACAGATGGGTCCTTACATGAGATGCATTCAAGCTACCCAGACACAAATAAATCACAGAACTAGAAGCCTCCAGCTTTCATACCACAGTGCAACGAGTAGAGATAAGCTCTGTCCTCAGTCATCTGCCATCATGCAAATCTAGAGTTGCTGGTTTGACTTTGTCAAGGTCACTTCAGGCTCACACCACCACTCATGGGAAGTGGCACCTACATGGCTATCTTCAGGCAGTGAGAGACGTTTTGCTCTCCTGGGCTTTAAAACAAGTAAGAGAAAGAACTGTACACACCTCCATAAAGCATAGCTTTCATTTAAAGACATCTAACATAAAACTGCTCATAGGGGTTTCTTTGCTTTCACCAGAAGCTTCTTTGTTTTATAAGCTCCATTATTACATGCTATTAAAAGGTTTAATGATTTAAATAGCATACTTGATTTAAGCCAGATGCTTTCACTCTCCACCAAGTAACAGAGCTATAGGCAAACACAACCCTGAGAAATCCTCTCTGAAATCTATTAAGGCCAATTGTACTCAATTTAGAATTTTTATTTTAGCCAGAAACTCCTCTGGAAATATTCAAGAATTCACAATATTAAAAAATAACCCACTTACTAAGTTATAAATAATATTTATTTTAGCTAACAGCAGTATTTTAAAAATCCTTGGTTCTATAAGCCTATTAACTTCTAATACTACCAAGTTCAGCTACGGAAAAAAAAACCAACCATCCTCCTCTTGCTGCTTATTGACACAGGATGTCATCTAAATGGCTACAATGCAATGCCATTCCTAGGATTATTACTACACCAGAGAAAAGTATTTAAGAATGGGCTCAAAGGAGAAGCCACACTCACAGAACAAGCAGCACAGAGCTAAACTGTACAGGCAAATACCTCTTATAATTCCAATGTATTTATAGGTCAGCTAGTTTTATTTTGAAGCACAAGAGATTTACTAGGAAAATTCATTACTGCCACTTGCTCTGATTTTCTTTCTCAATATAATTAAGCTTTGCTAATTGTCTCTCATGATTAAAATCATGCCAATAACAACCTTGTTTCCCCATTTGGCTGTGCTCCAGACTCTTCAGAGCTCTTGTTTAAGGGCAGCTCTTCCTGTAGCAGTTGTGAAAGGTCTTTTACCAAACATGTGAGATGAGCTGCTGGCCTGTTTGCCAATAAATTCATAGAAATCAGGAATCTACCCTTGATTTTCTGAGGGAAAAAAGATAGTGAAAAACAAAAGATGCAACCGACAACTGTATTTTAAGTAAAAAGTGAGATTCACTGAAGATTCAGAATTGCAGGTCAGAAAAATGACCTCGAACTACATGCAAAGATATGGAGGTGTTGAAATGAATGATTACTTCAGGGCTGTATTATTCTCCCAGCAATACAAAGCTGATGTTAGGATGGAAATTCAGCCAGAACACAGGAAAGGAGAGAAAAGGAGAGAGAAAAGGGGTGGGACTGGGGAGAGGGAAAAGAAAAAGAAAGAATCTGTGCTGTTCTTTTAGTACAAACTGCTACTTCTCAGTGTCACCCCCTCAGTGGAAGCCAAGCCAGGGGTGCAGAGGGCAAGACCAGGAACTGAAGGCAGCTCTGCTCTGCGTTGAGACCCGCTGCCCGACACGAGAGGACCAGAGAGCGCCCTGGCACGGGGAGCAGGACACAGCTGGGTGGCCAAGGCCACACTTGGCATCTTTCTACCTTCACCTCTTAGGAACTTCCCTTGATGAACAGAGACAGAGCTTGGCTTTTAGCCGTGCTCATCAGCAAATTTCTGACAAAACAGATTTTCAGAGAAAAATATTGATTTATTGACACTGGAGGTGTTTTAACCTTCAATGCTCTTGTTTCCCAATAGCTCATTTGGTGGTTTCCTCGGGAATCAGGACTACCACTGTGCGCTGCCTCAGGCAGTCCTACCTGGCACATACTTCTTCCTGCACCAGGGACAGCAATGCAGGGCGGTCTAACTCGCCACCAGGGCCCCCAAGGTTTTGGCGCTCTGTGCTTCCCAGTAAGGGAGACAGAGATATAAGAAACACTGCAGGTCCCACAATGTGTTTAATGTTTTTTAAAACACTACCTCCACACAGGAACCCAAACCAGCTTCAAGTAAGTGCTTATGTCTGCACATCACTTGTGTCCCAGAGTCCCAGTTCCAGAAGTAAAATAACCAGATGACTACGTGCCTCACCTTTTGGCAGTATAACACGTGTATATGGACTTTTCTAGCTCATTCACAGTCAACTCTGTGCACTTCGGCTATGTAACACATTCTGTGCCTCCTTTCTCTTAGGAAAAGAAAAAAAAAGCTACTGCCTTTCTCTCCACTTCTGTCTAATATTCACTGTAACCTCTTTGGGCCAGGACCTATTCCTTGTTACGTGTTCATACAGTGCCTAACACAAAGGCAACCTAATCTCAGACCCCTTTTTAATGCAAATGTAATAGAGAACTCGGCTGTTTGAACAGAAAGGGTAATTTTGGTTCCCCCTCGGTAATGGACTTTTTCTCTGGGAACAGATAATTGGGCTGTTTTGTCATTATTCTTAAGTGAGGTTAAGGTCTTATTGGTGGTAAAGTGAAATATGTATTGTGGGCTAATCAGCAGTCCACATCAAAATGTGCTGGGGCAGAGCTCACTCTGCATTTACTGAACTCAATAGATAGGTTGTACTAACACAATTAAAGGAAGAATTTGGCTATGTACACATGTAGACCATTATATTAGTGCATCTTTTTTTACTGCACATCATGCAGAGAAGGGTTTGAAGACTAGAATCACGTCCATAACAATTATGGGTCTAGACAGATACTTGCCTAAAAGCATAAGCTACAGTTAAAGCACTTTAAGTTACCACCTCCTCCAGAGGATGCAATCAAAGAGGCACTGGTACCCACGTTCCTCGTCTACCACAATGTGCAGTAAAACAGACTTTGGCCCAGTGGCAGGTTAGGCTGAGCTGTTGCAGGGGACTAGAAGGACACATACAATCAGTCAGTGCATCTCAGCTTGGGGCAGTGGCTTTTAAAGCAATGGAAAGTGAACTTCTTACATTTTCTTGCTCCAGTCAATAGGGTCAGTGAAGATGCAACCCGGTATATCCTACCCAAAGAAAAGGAGATTTGAGTCTTCATTCTTACATGCTACCAGTTATTGAAAGGTTGCTTCTCCTCACAGAGGGAAGCATGTTTTTTACGGTGCCAGGGTACAGAACTAAAAAAAAAATTATTCATCAACTTTGTTGTCAAATACATTTCAAATGCAGCAGCCTCTATCTTGGTGCTATTTGTTTCAGTCCAAGAGAAAGCAAAGGACTGCCAATCTTCCATCATTTCTTAGCAGGAAGGTCAGCTTATCAGAAAATAACATCAATGGCAGGCATTTAAAATACATTTATTCCAAGGTTTCTCCCACCCTTTCCCATGAATAGTAGATTTAAAACTGCCACTACCTAGTCCAGTATTTGCAAAGCAATAATGGGCTATTCTGGTCAGTCTTTTAATGCAGTGAATCCGATTTGCTTCTGGGTGCAAGTCAGAGTGTTGATATGAATTACAAAGCCATATTAGAAACTTTCATATAACCAAGATTTAAATCAAAGAGGTCCTCTCCACTAGCATGCAGCAAGAAAAATCCTTGGCTCCAGGATTTACACCTTTCTTTAGTAAGATGGATCCTAATTCTGACAACCTCCTACAGACATTGCAAAGAAAACCTGCTCATTCCAGCTGTTACCTGAGCCTCAGAATTCCTTTTACACTTAGATTTTAATCCTCTAATTACATGACGCGTAAGCTGCTGAAGTCTCTGTTCATGAGAAATTGCCCAGGCTATCTCGCATTAAAAAAAAAAAAAAAGTGGTACATTTCTGCAATGCTTAATTCTCGCACAATGAAGAAATATTGGACCAAATCTCAAAAGCTGATCTGAGTAAGAAAATAATTAGCATACAGTCATTCCTTTAAATGTCCAGTATATTTGAAATTTCAATGCCTTTTTATCCAACACCTTAGGCATTAATGGCTTTTTAACAGCACAGGGTACGTAATTTTCTTAAGGCAATTTTCAGTGGTTTTCACCTTCAGAAAGAATGCACTGGTTTAATCTTGCCCTGCTGATATCATAAGGACGATTTCTCCAGTTAAAAACGTCTTCAAAACAAAAGGAACAAAAAAAAAAAGAGTTCATTTACAGTTTCTTTGCTGACCAGACAACCCACACTTTAGGATCATTCAATGACAGCCTGTGGGATAATTGTCCATTCAAGTGATTATCATACTGCAATATATGTCCTAGCAGTCCCTGAATAAATTCTTACACTATAGTCCAGACACATAAAAGAATTTAACCATCTCTCATTTGTGACTCAGGAGACCTGGGTTATGCTCCTGGATTTGCCATCGCCCTCTGAAATGCTGCTCTGCAAAAATCTCTTTGCCTGTCTCTCTCTGTTTCTCCACCTCTGTGATGGGGATCAGGATATCTTTGTAAAACACTCTCCTGTAGAGGGATCAACGTATAATTGCTACGTTTCACCCTTCTGAATGGCTCTCCTGGAAAGCAAAGAATTTCGGTCTTCATTTAGAGTACAAAAGTCAGTGTGTCTACAGCATTTTTAAAGGCACTTTCACATCAAGCTCTGAGAATGTGTAAATGAAAATACCTCTGAACAAATTCTGTTTGTTTTTCATCCATTGTCTGTATATACTGACATGCAGTTTATCTTATCTTCAAGGGAAAGAAAGTTAGCACTTAAGCACTTATTTCTGCTGAAAAACCATTCATATAAATAAAAGAGAGACAGAGAGAGACAAAGTGCTCTGTATGGACACTTTAAGCTGACAGAGAAAATGTTCCTACCACAACAAACTGGAGCACGCTCTGGGAGGACGCACTCTGGATTTTCATCTTTTAAAGAAAATGAAGAAGAATGAATAGCTATGCCTCACTTACTCTTGAAGCAAATCAAAAGGAATATTCTGCTATCTATTTTTTATCCCCCTGTTCTTGTTAATGAAAACAAAAGACCTAAATATTTGATTACTTCCCCTCTGTGTGAAAAATAATAGTTCATGTCCTTTCTAGTTTGACAGAAAGGAGACTTGTTAGATCTAAGTCCTTTCATCTGAAACACTATCACACAGGTTTGTAACCAGTCTAACCTATTAAAATAAAGTTGAGCTCTGAAAAGCTGCGGGTTTTTTTTTTTCCCTTTAGGAACTGCACTGCAAGCAATGATTAGATTGCATTTGCCAATAAATCTATAGGGATCAGTGAACCAAAATAGCTACTCCCTCTCAAACCTATCAATTAACAGGCTTCCTCTGTTAATGATGTTACCATTTCATGATTTGCTTTAAACCTTACTCGGTTCCATCCTGTGCCCTTCAGAATGAAAAAGACACACGCTAAAGGCTGTGCAAAATGCATTTAGGACATCCATGTTTGTGAATTTATATTTTAGCAATTTCAGCAGCATTCACAGTTTTAACTAGGTGAAATCTCAGACATGCAGGATCTTTCAAAAACGTGGTTCAGGTGAAAAAACTATATCTGTACAGCAAAAAATTGAAGTGACCAGAAACTGATTATAACTAATAAAGACCTAAAATGATAAGGGAAGATAATTTTAAGACATTTGTATGTAGGGATAAGGAATTATATTTCAGAAAATCACATGTAGCATACAGTTACAAAGAATCAAGGAAGTCATGGAAGAGTGACCTTCTCCCACCGAGGTCATTCAAATTATTCTAAGAGCAACATCCTGCTTGCCAGTATTAGCCATAAATATGGGTGATTTGACTTGTTAGTGGTATGTTTCTTTCCTGATATACTGAATAGTACATTTTATTACAACAGATTCTATTCCATTCCCATCATTTTCCTTCCAACTGCATTTCCAGTTCAGTTGCTGACCCAAAGAACTCAGTCTTTGCACCCAGCTGTACCCTACCTCTGCCACTGTCCCACTCTGGCTCCTCATTTTTCCATCCACACTGAATATGTTTTATACTGTTCTTGAAAATCAATGCTTAGCATGACACATATATTTATTTAAATAGAACTTTTATTTCCAGTAATTATGGGTGCAACAGTATTTTTCTTGCTGATGTTTTAAGTAACCTGAAAAGCAGAAAAGAGAGAGAGAAGCAGGAGATAAAAAAGCAGTTTAAATGGCTCCAACCTTTTAGTGGAGTTGTGCCAGTCTAAGGTGGAATAGATCATTTGGAGTGTTCTTTCCAAATGGTTTTGTAACAAAAAAAAAGGGGAAATAAATCAGGGCATGATTAGTCTCTGTAGCAAGAACTAGGTAAGAGAACAAATCAAATTTAACACTAGGAAAGCAATAATGGAAAATGCCTGTCTCAACGACAGTTCCCTTGAGATAAACAATCTGACAGCCCTGAGCCAAGCCGGGCGAGTCTTCTCATAGATAGCGTGAAAGCCACTTGCCCATGCAAAAGAAAAAAATTCAGCAGCAGTCTGTCCCTTGTTAGCGTTATGGATCTCTACCTTTAGCAAAGATAAGCAATTTAACAACCTGTTATACTCCAGAAACTTTTTAGTCACCCTTTGAGATACTCAATTAACATTTTCACAATTCCAAGGAGTTAATAGGACCCCAAAACTCTCAAGTACCTTTGAAATAGTTAAAGCTATATAAAGACAACAAAATTTTTTTCTTACTGTTTTCCCTTCCCAACCTCATCATGCAACAGTCTCTCTAATGCTCACCCTCAGATCATCACTATGCTAAACATTTCCTACCACACACTGCCTCCTCATGAGCGAAAAACAAGTCACAGGGACTGTAGAGCATAAAAACCCTGCATGCAGATAGACTGTTGATGTAAGAAAACGAATATGAAAACCGCAATAGCTTTGGATCCGTATGGTGAAAGCCAACATCAGTATCGATTACATCGCTCAAAGAGAAGCCAAGCTAATAGAGCACTCACAAATCTTAATTCACTCACTTGGCAATCAGAATTCATTTCATACTAATTTTAGAAGAGTAACATGGCTCTGCCTAAGGCACTACCATCTACTCGAGACAACCCAAACAGGTACTGCATTGTTCAACAGAATATCAACTGCCTATGTGAAATTGGAACTAACAGTTGAACAAAGTGATCAGAGAACCTCATCCTACAATTAGCAAACCAAATTCACTTGATAACCGCTATATGAGGTATTCATGGCCCACTCCTGTGGCACAAGCAAGCCCCAGTCCCTCTGGCTCAGGCCCACAAAGACAGGTTCGGTGCATCAACCCTCACAATCCTGGTTTGTGATCCCCTAAACTGGTAAGGAAATTGTGAAATAGATTCTGCCTCCGCTGTATTAGCTGATACAAGTGATATATCCCTGACACAGAATTTAAGTGGGAGATGCAACCCCATCGTGTGAGCTACGACTGCAGCCTCCCATCTCACCCTACCACCCATTAGGACAGCATTTCATCCCTGACATCTACCAGCCAGGAAAAGTTAGATGGTGAGAAATTTATTAGGCTTTATAATCATGCATAACAATCTGCTGTACATCACAATTTAAACTGGAAAATATGCCTGACAGCAGAATTTCACCCTCGTTAGATAAAACAAGGAAAGGTGATTGTGTGTGATCCTTGTGCCATGCTTCCATTGTGAGACAGAGGAGGCAATTGGCAACAGTGTTTATTATTAATTACATATTATCTCTTTAAATAGACAGGGGTATTGAGATCTGTTTTCTCACTCTCTTCGCTGGTGCAATGTAATACTTATTAATTGGATAACAATACTTCAAGCTACAAGGTATTTAAACTCCTAAACCCTACAGATTAATGTGGAACTAAAACCAGGTTATTTAACTTTCCATTACACAGCAAGGGGAACCAATAGTGAATTTTAACATAACTGAAACTACTAGGCCAAAAAGCCATTCAAAACAACAAGCAGAGACACACGTGCCTTGCTTTTGTCAAATCTCTCTCCTGCAGAAGAAGCTCTGCCCCATTCAATACGCCACTGCCCGTGCCATTTCTATTAAAAATGGATAAGCAAGGAGAAATTACTGCATTTATTCAAAACCAGCTATATAAAGTGTCCCTCGCTCTCTCTGTGTTCCTCCGTGGCCAAAGTATCAGAAAATCAAATTCCACCTAGAGGATCTTCCCCATCTCGTGCAAGAGATCCTGCCTACTGCAGGTTACCCTCAAGCAAATTCCAGATAAACTAAACACAAACATCCGCTGCTCCATTTCCCCACTATGACAAATTTCTAGTTACTCCTGGAACCACTTACCAGTGTCCAAAAAAAGCCAGGTCCCTGATAAGTCTCCCTCCCCGCTCGCAGTCCAGCTCAAGAGCCAACTCTCTTTGCAAGTGTTTCTGTAAGCTCGCAGGTGGACAAGCTCGCTCACCCGCACAGCAGCTGCCCTCCAGGGAGGGCTCTCCCTGGCTCCCTTCAACCTTTTCGCAGACCTTCTGTGAATCATCTATGATCATGAAATTAAAAATTAATGCATCCCAGTGTTTATATTTATACTCATCTCCTGGTTTGCAGAGAGGTTTCTGAGCATTTCAAGTTTTTCCTCCATCAAATATAAAAGCAAAGCAAGCTGAGAGGTCAGATGATGCCCTGAGAAAAAGAGAAGACACCTGAGAGCTGACAAAACTCATTTGAACACTGGCATGATGCTACTACACTGAGCTGCACCGTACATGTCCAGAAGTGACTGGGTTTCTAAGTACTTACCCTGTGCTATCAGAGCACTTCAGAAACCTAAAGCATTAGAGATTAGCGCTTTAAAACCTAACCTGACCTAAAGCAAAAGGGACGGGTGCCAAGGAATAGCTGTTAATCGTTTGTCAGTGATCTTATTCACCCTTACTCCTGCAGTCCTCTGATTCTGCTTGGTGGGTAGTGCCAGAGTAAGGACCATCCCTTCAGACTACCAGTACGGGTCAGGGATGGTAGTCTGCATATAAATTGGCTGTACTCATTTATAATGTTTTCCTTCCTCTGTTGCACTGCTTCTTGATTAATTAGTACCATTAAAGCACCCACACAGAGTACACATGACAACTTGCCTTGCATAACAGTGGGAAGAAAGAACAGGTCCTTCTGAATTCAGGGAGAAGTCTCTGAAGTGTAAATATATAAAGATAATCAAATTCAGACGAGATTAAAATTAACAGACTATCAACCAAGTGACACTATTAATAAATGTCCACAACAAGCAGGGACAGAAAGGACTCCGAAAAGACCAAACATAATTTAATTAAACAAATGAGAGTGTATGAAAGAAACCATAGCAGATAACTGCATGAAAATACAAATGAAGATTTCAGCAATAATTGATGTTATATTATTCACTGATAAAATGAACTGTATCAGTGTTCCTCTTTATTTACATTGCAAGACGTAGGTGGAAAACCTTAGGATTTTAACTGTAACTTTGTACTACATATATATATATACACACACTTGCGCTTCACATTAATAAATGAAGTTCTGTTTTCTGTGTAGCATGTGACATCAGGCCATGAGTGCAGAATTTACATGTGTACTCACAGCAAACTTGTGATGCAAGAGAATACTATTATTCTGATTTTATGGATAGAGTTTTACAACCTCATTAGTCTTGAGGCAACAAAGCTTTGTTGGTAGGGTTTGGCTTGATAGTACAGAGTGTGAAAAATCACATCCTATAATCTACATGACTAAAGTAGGCAAAGTTTCTGATGTAAATGCAATGAGGTTGACAAAACCCTGCCCATCAGCTTTCTTATGTTTATTTACTACACTGACAGAATACCTCTTTCACTGTTTCTCCACTGGAAGTTCAGCCCACCAGGCTAACTGGCGGGGAGGAATTTTGTGGCAGAGCTAAGCCTCAATTCACAAAGCAACAAAGGGACTTGCCAAGGGACATGGATGCCTGTGCTACAGCAGGGAACCAGTCTGTACAAGAACAGCCCGTCCCGGCATACAGGAGAGGAGCAGGCACAGCAGAGGAGTGGCTGTGCAAGGGGCTTCTCTGAGCCCAAATGCAAAAGGGATCTGAACAGGGTTGGGAGCATGGACAGGCTACAGAAGAAGGAATGTGGTCGCATTGGCTGGACATGGCAAGTATAGAAGGTCTCTGCTTTAGACTTGTTTCTTCAGTTACTCAAACGATAAAAGGGAAATCTCGTTTCCCTATTAGCATTTGAAGAAAGAATGCTGTATGTTACCCAAACTCGACAACCATCCACCAGCTTGCACCGAACTTTTGCTGCAATGCCTGCCCTGCTGCTGTTTAGATTAATACTCAGAAATCTCCATTTCTAGTGAGGTAACTCACCAGCCTCAGCTACTACACTTAAATAACAATGCAAACCACTCCAGAAGAAGGCAGCGTATCAGACGGTACCAGCTTTTTCTTTAACCTACTGTCAGTACAGATTTGCCTACACAGGTGAATACATATTGACTCCTTCAGGCAAAAACAAGGCCAGAAAGAAAAGAAACTGAAACAAAACACAACCTTTTAAAAATCATAGCCATGTCGATACTGAAACTTCCTCCAATATAAAAATTCTGCCCTAAAAATTCCCAGTCCAGAACTGTATTATAACAGGTTATTTTCTCTACTGAGACAGTAAAAGTTCTTTTAAAAGACAAGGCAACCAAATGATTTGCCATCAAATTCTACCATCAGAACACTGTATAATGTGGCAGTTTCCTAATTGTCACTGTTTCCTATATCACTTTACTAATCAATTAATTTGATTTTACTGTGTTTCAGTCACACCACACAGGAATGACAGAGTGGTGGGTGTTTCTAATGAGATCCTGTGAGGACTCTGGGTAATTGACCCTCAGCTATACAACATTTTTATCAACAAGCTAGAAGAAAATACGAAAACATTATTTGATAAAAATGTCAAATGACTGACAAAGATCAGGAGAGCAGTAAATAATGAAGTGGAGAAGATATTGATTCAAAGCAACCTGATAAGATCAACACAAGCAAACATTATGTGCTCTGCAGTATAGCTATTGAATGAGTCCTAAATCCTAATTAGGATAAACTGAAGCCTAGGAACAAAGAATATACAGCACTTTTATAGGTTGGAGAAGTCTATTTTGGGAAGCCAGGGGCTAAAAACCAGAAAAACTTGCAAATCATGACCAGGCATTGCCACTGTAGCATAGGGCATATCACGTTCAGTGACCGTGTTAGCAAAATAAAGCCACAGAGGAATAGAAAAGATTATATCATTCTGTTAATGTGAATTGGTACAACTACAACAGCAATGTAGCAGTGTTGTCTCTATTCTGGGTCTTGCAGGAAACAGCCACAAGAATGATTAAAGGAATAGTAAATATATGTTAAGCACAAACAGTAAGGAACTCAATCTATTCAGTTTATCAGAAGAAAGGAGAGGGCACGAGTTGATCACAGCTATTAATACCTACATGGGACACCAGAGTTCAATAATTGAAGCCTCTATGAAATAAACAGAGCTATAATATGATCCAGTAGCTGGGAATTAAGCTAGACAAGTTCTGACTTGAAATGAGATGCTGAATTTCAATAGCGAAAGTAATCAACAACTGGAAATGATTCATCAAGAGTTAAGCTGCATTCTCGAACATTGTAAATCTGTGTTTCACAAGTGGATATTTTCTGACAGATACACACCTGGACTAATTCAGGGTAGCCTTCAGGAGGTCAGAGAAGACTATTACACTGGTCCCTTCTAGCTTTACAAACCACAGGTCTCTAGATCAATCCCCGTTCCTACACCTCTGGCCTTGAGTGTTTCCTTCGGGTCATTAAGTTTAACATCTACTCTCCTTTCATTGAGAATATGCAATTTAAAGCATTAACTGCTGCCTTAATTTAATGTGAATTAAACCCGAGTCAGCCTCAGTGTTTGCTTTAACCAACTTAGTACTGCAAAGGAAGAGTTGAACACAGTCTTGTGGAGCCACCATCCGACCAGGCTGCCAGAGGGGCACAGAGACAATGGCATGGCTAAGCCTCCCACACAGGACAGCCACAGCCGGAAATTTAATTAAGGGTTGTGTCATTAGAAACCATTTTTGGCATGCAGGACCAAAAGAACCGAGTGTCAGTTAAAAGACAATTCTGTCACTAAGATAGGCTTCCTACAGTAATGCAGACCTTTTCCTTGTCTACATTCATTTTATTTCATCAGCAACACAATATGACCAACATTTCCCTTCCTGAAAAAGTTTTTCCCAGTCCTTCTCCTCCCATCTCTTGCCCCCAAGTATGAGCCTTCTCAAGCCTCATGCAGGTTCAGTTAAGCACCACAGTCATTTTGTTGTGGCAAAATAATCCAATTCCAACATCCCGCTCACATGGCTTCTGAAAGAAGATCTATTGGTATTGTATGAAAATACACAGGCTCTTATTTAAAATAAATATGATTTTTAAAGGTTTCCCCTGAAAGCTGGTTCAGCTGGTCAACAAATTGTGCAATGTTGCAAGTATTATTTACAGCCAAAGAGTGCAGGATGCAATATATCCTAGCTGTATAATGCACTCTAAGCAAGTACCCATTAGTGATGATGATTATGCACCAGAGCACCTCATTAAGCCTTTGACACTCTGGTATCCATCTAATCAAGACAACTGTGCACCATTGTCATGTTTCTCAACTACGACATGACCTGCCATGTTGAAAAGGGGCATCTTCTGAAACTGCAAAGGCTCTTGTGCCAACAGCGGAGTGAAAAATAGGAAAGGCTCCATACACTTCAATGGCTCAAAGAGAGAATGCTTAAAAACTGACTCCAATTCCTGCTGTCCTGAAAGGCTAATGTTTCCTCTGAAGGAGTGCACACACAAAACTCCATCAGGAGTGCTAAAACATAAGTGAAGTCTATTTGTTGCTCCTGGTACACTCACACACTTCTCACTACATGCAGCGAGAGCTGTAACTCCATACTCAGGCCTTTGGAGAACTATAAAGAGAAATGCCTTCAATCTTCATAAATACATATGCCTTTATTAAGCTTTACATTTAATTAAATCAAATAAAACAGCACTCATTAAACTAGGCCAATGGAGGTACAAACTTGAAAACTTTAAAATGAAAACTGAACTGGTTTTTCAGACAACACACAGACCAACTGTGGACTCCAGACCAGCTGTGCACTCCCGATTGGCTGTAGACTCCCTCTCACTGCCTGACACACAGCGTAGAACTAATCTGTAAAACGTTAATTATATTGCGACCACCAACCAGGTATTTAGTACTTTTTCATTTGCAAAGCACTTTCCAATCATTAGTTTGGAATCATTAAGTTATCTAACAACTACTTAGCAAAAACATCCCCCAAAACATAGAAAACGAAAAATGGTATGTATTCAGTGATCTGCAAAATCAAGTCTAACAGGTATGCTTTATAATCCCTTCTAGTTAACGCAGAAAGCAGAAAAGAATTTCCTCATTATATATCATCATGCACAGGACTACTAAAGGACTCAATAAATTGCTAGCTTATAGAGAAGAGAGTATGGGATTTATTTAACTACATTGTTTAGCAGACATGACACAATCCATAATCTCATCACTGAAATAAGGAAGAAAGTCTTAAAGCGATATATAAGTTGCTGCCGCCACCACCACCACATGCCACTTAAGATGACAATATACATAAGCAAAACATTTTAAAATAGATAACCTCAGATGAAAAACATTACAATCCTGTCTTTGGATTTTGGCCTGGTCTTAAAATACAACTTGGATTTTATAGGAATACAAGCATCCTTAAAAATGAAAACTAACGCTTCTGTACTACTCTATTTGTAATGCTATAGATCTATCAACCGAAGTGATAAGGAAGACTGAGTCCCAAACACACCACGTTATTTGGTTTCATTCTTTTTATTAGTGAAGGTAATTTATTCTATGTTGTAAACACACGCAGCTCTTGGAAACTATCCGAGGCCTGAGTGGAGAAGACTTTTCTGAGTTGCTTGGGTGAAAGCAGCTTTCCTTCTACTAAACTATCAGCAGGGACATCAGCAATAAAGAACTTAATGTCTTATCTCAAGTGGAATACTAAAAATCTTCTAAAATGAAATTAATTTTCCTGATGTGCTCATGGGAGTTTACATAGAGATAAAGAAGATAACCGTCACGTTTATTCCTCTTGTATCTGATTGTGCAGAACGCAAAAGCCTTTATGCCGAACAGGTTTCAGTTGCAGAACCTCCTGCTGGCAAGGCTGGGTGGCTTCTCCAGCAAGTCAGCATCTTTCTTGCTGATCCACAAGAGAGAAGTGGGGACCATGATGGATTTCTTCCTTAAGATGATGTTGATGGCACCACAGGACAATCTCAGAAGTTTCAGTAATATAATAAAAGTCTCTGTGCTCTGAAATGCGATCAGGAGACTAATGTGACTCTGTGTTTTTCAACAGACCAGAGCCTTGTTGGTATATTGCACACAGTTTAGTGATAGTCATCCCTTTCACAGGGTGCAAAAGTGCCTTTTTTTCCTTTTTTTTTTTTTTTAATAACAGCTACAGAAAATCAATAGATTTCATGAGTTCAATTAATCCCCACAGCTGCTATGCCAGTGTCAGAAGGAAACAAAGAAATTTTCCATTTCTAAGCTTTGGGACTAAGCTACCTGCTGTTGTCTGTCGAGGAGGATGGCACTTGAGTACCTTAGACTGTGGTTCTCATTAAAGCAAGTATTCCTGTAATTTGTGATTTTTAAGGTTAAGCCCTTGCATTTTACAAAGGTAAACCAGTGCTAGACCATGTTCTGAACTAACAGATTCAAGTAGTCATTTATATTTAAATGTGTTGGACAGCCCTTAAATATAAAGCCACTAAGGGTTAGGTTTGGATAATGGATAAAGGTCCTCCAGGCAGCCTCCTCTTAACCTTACTGAGTTACATGGAGGTTCATGCTGGAAGACTTACCTGCTACTGGTATTTATTCTTAAGCAATTAGAGGAACATTGACTACTTGAAAATCAATTTTTACATTTTTTTTCCTAAAGTGCTGTCTTTTGTGACAGTAGGTACTCAGCAGGAGGTTAGCAAGCCTTTGCAGGCAACTTTCCAGAGGAAAGTCCAATATTCAAAAGCTACTGAGCACCCGTGCCCTGGGTGCCACCAAAGCACATCAGACTTCATGTTTTCTTTAGGGACAACTATGTAGGTTGTTTGATCCCAGTTTAACCCCTTTCAACTGTACAATGGAAATCTTCAAGTTACCTCTTATTTATTATATGTTTCCTTCTCCAAACTCCGACTCAGCTGTGACAACCAACTGTTTGGCGGGGCCCTGGCACCTGTGGAGCTGACCTCTGCACACAAAGGACGTTACTGAAATGTGTGACATGTAGCCTACGTCTTCTCCCGGAAAAAGATTAGTGTTCTGTTTCTGCTAAATAGCCAGTTTGGGTCCTGTAAAGGGCCTATAAAGCTGATCTTGACTGATTACTTTGTGGTAAAGCTGTGACCTCAAGTAGATCACTATCCTTTATTACTGCCAGATTTTATACCAACACAGTTATCCCAGTGTAAAAATATGCCTTTTCACGTTGCAGACAAAGTAAAAGCCTTTGCTTTTTCAACTCTCATGTGATATTTTTTGCCAGCGGCATATCTGAGCTAAATTTCAAAAGTTTATTGAGCGCTTCACCTTTTGCACAGCCCAGAACAGCTGCCTCGTGCCAATGCCACTTTGTCCAAAAAAGCAACTTCTACAGGAGCATGTAGCATGTGGTGACAATGTGAATACAGGGGACATAGTGAGGAGCTTTCATGGCCAAGAGAACAGTGATGTGCCTGAGTTCAATGCTACAGCTTTGATCAGGCCATTCACAGCCCTCGCGACAGAGGCAGCATCCTTTTGTCAGACTTGGGTGTGGAGTCTTTGCAGCAACAGAAGATCATCTTACTCTATTCTGTCTATCAAAAAGCAGGGAGAGAAAGGCCAGTACTGGGATCTCCGAACTTCTGGCACTTTGCATACTGGTTTCATGTACTGTTTTATCAGTGGCCACACACCACAGCATTGCAGACACTCGTGTACTCACGGAAGAACGACGAGGAACGTTTTCTCTTGTTGGAGTGTGGATCAGTTTGTATTTTTCAACATGACGATTGTGGCTGCCAAACCCGATAATGAAAAATTGAAAGTCAAATAACCCCTATTAGTCTGTCAAAGGTTGATGGAGCTGGTATTCTATTTTCCCATTGTGAACGACTACCATTGTTAAGAGCTGACAGGCAAATCTCTGCAGAAATATGGACACTTTGTGAGAGCTATTTATAGTAACATATGACAATGCAGTGCTATAATATGCATAGTAAAGCATTGCCTGGGATATGCAAGAGCTCCCTGATACAATTTCTGGATTGTAAGGACAAATTCCATCAAGATAAGAACATCTGATAAGCCCAAACAGATGACATATGGAGAAGTGAGGAGGAATGATTTGGGGTTTGTTATGGCATGGCACCAAGAGCATAAGTACATACAACAGCCTTTTAGGGATAACTAGAGAGCACATTTATCAATAGCACAAGAGAAAGAAATGTCAGGTTTGTGTTTACTTTGCTCTGCTTTTCTTTTTTTGGCAGACTTCTTTTTTTTTGTGGTAGCGATTTATTTTGCGTAAGTTAAAAAGCAAACCAGGTCTGTGCTTGGATCTCAGAAGAAGAAGAAAGTGTTGTTCACGATGACTGATAGGGAATAACAGCAGGATGGATGGCTGTGGGAGGGATTCAGAGGCACTCTCTAGCAAATATCAAATATTATCTGGGAACGAGTACCTATTATGGTTAATGTATGCAGAAGCAGGCCCAGGCTTCACAGCAGTGTCAACAAAAACAGGACAAAGCCTATAGATGAGGATCAAATGAATAATTTCAGCAGTTTCAGAAGATCTGGATGACAGATCGGGAGGAAGTGAACACAGAGTACCGGTGGAAGATAAAAGAGCTGACACTAGTATGGTTAAGCCTCATGCAGATGGCCTTCCCCTCCTCCTTGGATGACAAATTTCATTTTGGGCAGGCAGAGCGGAGCCCTCTGCGCTGCCTGGTCCCCTCCACAGCACATCTTCTTCTGTGTGCAGCCGGCCCTCTCCAAGCTCAAAGTGCCTTTGTTGCTGCTTCTGCCAACTGTTTACTGACACACACAACCTTGAAAGAAGGGGGAGGGAAAGGGAAAGGGGAAAGGGGGTAAAGGACAAGTGGTACCAAGATGTTAGTTTTTTGTGACAGTGTTTGCTGCATGCTTTCAAAGCTCCTGAAGTATTGATGGCCTCTGCTATGCCCCGTCTGCACTAGCCCACAGCCTAAAAAAGCAAAGCATGTCAGAACTTCTCCCTCCACTCAGAAAACCAAATTTTTGAATTTTCGCTTTTCTTTCCCATTTCCAACTTTGAGACATTTCTGTGCTCCTCATTCAAAGAAGCTGGTAAGCAGAAGCACTTTGATTGGATGGCAGAAGGCATCAACGTGTGCTTTGTATACTGCACACTGCAAACTGGGGTTCACTGCCACTGTCGTGGCTGTGAGGGATTTTCACCACTGTCTTTGGTGCTGTTATACAGCCATAATGCTTTTGAACCCTGTGGTGTATCAGTTGGAATAGTAAAAACCAGAGTTAACAGGACAAGAACTCTTCAAAGACAGACTCCGTATGTGGTAATAGCGTAGGCAGTAGAAATATAGTCAGGCTCCTCACTCCCCTAATGCAGGTGTCACTTTTGCAAAGCTTCTGCAGTTTGCATTCCCTTACCTGATACAAAACTTCTGAGCACACAGATAACGCCTTTACAGGCGCCCTACAGTTATCTATCCTGCTAGATACTATTATGGTACTGAGATCAGATAAGAACATACACACATATAAAGGAAAGAAGCTAAGACTGATAAAACTGCACAAGCACAGGGAGCAGCATAAGATTCTCCAACCTTTCTGTCTCTCATTACCAGCTCCTTTAACTAAAAATTCCCACAAAACTTGGAGAAAACCTTTAAAATCCTTGCACAGTTACAGTGAGGTCACCAAATTCCACCCAAGCCAACCAGTGCCTCATGCACTTCTTGTAGTCATCCCCACAAGCTTGCATTTGCTCCAGTCTCTCCAGTTATATTTTCTTCCCTTTCTTGCCTAATTTTCCAGTTACCATAAGAACACTGGATATAAAAGGCAATCTGCATAGTGTCTGGGTTTACATCAATGGCATGCAGTCCTACACATCATAGCCAGATACTTCATCGAGAGAACGGAAGGTCTCCTAAACTACATACAAGTATTAATGAAGCTCCTTTTGAGGAGAAGAAAGAAAGAAAACTGTGCATTTAAGTGATGATTAGAAGTCATATTGGCTCCTCGTGTCTTTTAATAAACATATTTTGGTTAAAAATCAGGATTTTGTTTGGTGCTGGCATCCCACTAGTCACAGGGTGTCTCATCACTGCTTTCAAGGAGAGAAGGGTTGGCCAGCAAAAGCTACTTTAAAACATATTCATGAAATTTTCTATCCCTGCTTTATTATTGTTTTCACAAAACATCAGAGAAGCTCCAAGTAGAAGCCTCTTGCAAGAAACGCAGCCACGCTGAAGACCAAACCCTTCTATTTCAACTTTTCTGGTAAAAATAAAAATGGATTAAAAAATTACTTTAAACAGTCAAAAGTTTTGCTGTAGTAATGCTAAGATGCTTCAGCTTGACCCAATGGAAGAAAATTTTGGATCATAAAACAAGAGAATATAGTATGTGCTATGAATATATACAGTGAGGATTAATGTTTAAGTATGATCTGAAGTATTAAAATACACCTGAACAAAACAGTACTGTGAAAATATTTTACAATATCAAAACACAACAACAAAACCACAATTATGTGTCATTATTTCCTATTTAGAAAGTTTCCAAACTTTTCAGGGTCAACAATTTCTTAGCGATTCTTTACCTGAAATGTTTCCAATGACCCTCTCTGTCCTGACTCTCAGCGTGAGCTGTTGCTTAAAAAGCTGATGCAAATCTCTCTGTTTTCTTTACTTTCCTGTTTGTTTCCTCATAACAAATATTAAACAGAAATAAAAAATCAGAGTTAGCTACTATTAACTAAAAGTTATCTGTTGATTCCAAAGGCTTTTTATTTTAAAATTTTCTTTCCCAACTGTAATTCCCCATAAATGAACGTTGCTTTAGCTATCTTTCTGCATCATCATCTTTCCCATTAGCATTATCAAGCTGGTTTCAGTTCAGAAATCGCCAAACATATATCTTTTTTAAATACAAAATTAAAAAAAAGAATATTTTTTTGCATCAGATCTGCACTGCTCAACCACATTTGACAACTAACTGGCTCCAACACTTAAAAGAAACAACTTATATATGATTTAAAATAATTAAAATCTTAAATAGTATGATTTCAGATATAGAACTAGCCTCAAAGCAAGGATTTCAGTTCTAATCTCAGATGAATAATTAGCTGATTCAGACCTGTATTTATGGGGACAATAGTGTTCCATTAAGCAGGAAGACACTAAAGTAATGACAAGTGAATTAAAGAACCTGTGTTACCAATGTGAGAAGATGACAGCTGACGCCTGTGTTGTCACATAGAGGATGGGTCTGCTATTATTTGGCCCTTTATGAAGCCTTTACACTGCTGACTGATTCAGAAGGTGGAATTATATTTGATTATGGGTACTCAAAATATTTTGTGCAATCATGCAGTGCATTTCTCACAAGAAAGGAAAGAAAGAGTGGGAAGGCGGGAGCTGAACTTGCTGTGAGACATCCTTCTCCACAACTATGACAAAGGTGGATGATTAAAAAAATGCAAATTAATAACAAATCCCTATCAGGCAATACTGGCTGACTGCACATAGCCTCCCTACACCATAACCACGTCAGCCACCCCTGCCCGCAAAGTGTGGGCCATGGCACCTCTGGGTAATGGCAAAGATGCCCTTCTCCTTAATGAATCTTGTCACTGCAAGCCTGGTGTCCGCCTTGCCATCGGAAGTGTTGTGTTCTCACCCTACTCTGTGGATTGGCCTCGAGGCAGCTCACAGACACTGGACATTACTTCAAAGAAAAAATGTCAACATTTGGTTCTACAACTGTTTCTCAAGGCCTCCAGAGAACAAGAGTACAGCATAATTTGGGTTGATTCGGGTGCTAACCTGCCAAACTTGCAAACAACAAGGAGAGCACACTTACAAGTCTCTGTGTAGAATAAGAATTACTGATGTAGTTCCTTAAGTACATTAAATAAGAGACTTTTGACTTTAAATCAATAGAAAAGCTCATAAAATTAAATAGAGAACACAACAGATTATGCAGAAAATGACCCTTGAAAATTTTTGCACTTATGCAGTACTGGAAGATTTTATCCCCTCCAAGACTGGAAGTTTTAGCTCATTAAATGCCAATATTTTGGGCTATTGCTCCAGTTTGTATTAGGGTACCAAGCCCATAAATTTGAGCTGGGTGTATGTGAATAACTGCACTGGGGGGTAGCAATTAAAAAAAATATACAGGAAGGCACAGGATCTTCAGTAAGGAGGAAAGCTGTTGTTCTTTACACAAATCTCTGGAGACTAAGCAATGGAAAAGTGTGTCAGACAGCAAGATTTCACGGTCCAGAAATTAAAAAATAAGATAAAACTCCAAAATCGAATTACCACTTCTGCCAATAAGCTATTACTGTGCAGTTATTAAATACACACAGACATACACATGACCACGTTGCACTGTAAATCACACTTTCAGACAGTTCATTTAATGAACAGCGTTTGAGCAGACAATCTGTTTTGCATTATATTAAATATATAACTTCACTTACTTCAAAATGCATTCATACTTAAACTTTGTTGCAATCCTCACTGGAAAAAAAAGGGGGGAGGTTGAGAAGAAGAAGTCATTGCCAACTAGCAGTTTTCAGTTTTAAGAAGCAGCAAGTGGGAACCAAAGCTTAATTTAATAATTTACCTTTAAAGAATTTATGCTGTGAAGCTGGATGATAGCCCAGAAGAAAATACGTAGGATTTTGCCTGAAGTTTTTAGTAATTAAAATATTACACCATTGATTTTACTTGTGTTACAGTAAATGTTTTCGCCTTGAAATGCACTTTGAGGATGTAAACATTCCATACAGCCTCCTTCTAGCTGCCTCTATGTTATAGCAGTTCCCAGTGCCCCATAGTCACCAGTTAGCTGGGTTCTGCCTTCGACACTGTACATCTCTCTGGTCCTAAACACAGCTCCAGCACCTCCCTGGCGTGTTTCCCTCCCCACCTTTGCAGTCCAAGGTTCTGGGATCGTATCTCACCATGGGCTCAGCAGTAATTGTCCATGATGCCTGACACAGATATGCTGCAATCCCAATTCCCTGTTTTATACGGGAGTTTAGCCGCCTTCTCCCAGGGTCATCTTGTAGTGTGCCCAATCCTCTGCAGCTGCAGCTCAGCTCAGTCTCCACCACGACAAGAGGAGAATACAAAAAAGTGACTTACTCAGTAACTGAACTGTACCACACTTTAACTGCACTGGAGGCAACACCCGATGGATGTGGGGATCACATGAATACTGCAGCTGTAATGTGCATTTTATAAATAGAGAAGATTTAAATGAATATACAGTCTCATGCTGCAGGGGTTTAGCCAGACTCCATTAGGTTTTACATGCAGATTCTGTTGGAGAAAAAGACATTGTCTTAGCAGGGATCTGCTGCCTGAGGACTTTCTTGCATTTTCCTTGGCAGCATCTGGTGGCCCCTCAGCCCTCATCCACAACAGCAATTTTTAAGCCCCACCATTACACCTCAGACTAATGTGCCATAAGACTGTCCTGACTGAGAAGTGTGATGGCACAGGCTCTGTTCCTGCTAGGAACTGAAGGTCACGAGCTGCTGTGACTATGAAGCCCATGCATGGACAGTCCCCATACAGTCCCAGAAGCTATCAAGGACACCGCTTCTAGACCTGATAAATCAAGTTAAAGAGCATCTCAGAATGCTCAGCCAGATGGATCACTTGAATGGCTAAACACTCTAATACATCTTTTTAGAAAAGATATTGGCTTGTGCAATGAAACAGATAATTGACTATTCCATGGAAACTGTTAGGGTTTTCCCTCTGGGATCAGCAGGAACCCATCTCTCTTGCTACAGAGGTAAGCCTGCAAGTCTTTGGGTTTCAATTTATCCTCCCTTCCTTCCAAAAGGAAGATTCAGAACAGAAGCCAAGCCCAAGCTGGTCATCTTGTATCAATCCACTCACTGATGTACTGCGATAATCTGCAATTGAGCACAAGCACAGCAGCCTCATAAATCAATGCAAATAGCATAAGCTTCTAGAACAGCCACAGATGCAGGATAACCTGTCCTTCGCTCAGGTGGGTCAGACTGAAAGGAGCTCTTCAAACCTCCACCATCAATCACAGTAAACTCTCCCTCACTCCATCAATAACACGAATCCAGTGCTTACTCTGATCTGCTGTTATACTGATGAACACAGTGATAACAAGGAAATAATTGTCTTTTTCCTGGATTGCAGTAGAAATGGATGAGAGGAAAGTGTGCCACCTCCCTGGCCCTCTCCTCTCCCACACACAACATCAGCGCCACAATTTCTGAAATTATGGGGAGGAGTAAATATGAAAATTGAAAGAAATCCAGATTACAGTGCTGTAATTCCAGGGCAGAGCTCCACCAAATGCACAGGACTCTTAGCGCTTTATTTCTGTGGTTTCTCAAGACGTGAGCTCCTTGATGGAATTACAGTGCTGTCATTCAAGTTGCTTGTTATTTGTTCTGAATGTAAATAAAGGGAATGCATTTAAAAGACTGCACTAATGTATTCAAATATTTGTAGATAATCCACTGTAAATCTCAAGACTGGAGGATTTTGCATAAATGCTTGAATCTGTAACAGCTAGGAGGGAATTCCAACTCCCTGACCAAGCAAATTACACAAAAAATAGCAGGATGATTAGACCAAACACATTAATATTCACAATAAGTTTTGTCTGTCAGCACATAGACTGAATACAAGGATTGCATCTTTCTTGATATTTGTATAGCAGGAGGAGAAGCCAGCCACAATCAGGGGATAATAATAATAGCAATACACATAATTTAATTTTTATACAGCACCCTAAAACATAAGGGATTGAGCTATTTATTGTATTTACTTATAGCTTTTGTACAATTTTTGAATGACAGCTGATCAGCTGAGAATTTTTATTGTCCAAATATTCCTGCTTTTTACATTTTGATACGTTAGAGAGAGGTTCTGACAGCTCTGAGTCATTTGGATCTTCCACAAATTGCTTGTACATTTGTCTACCAGGAAGAGAAACATCTCCATCAGTAAAGGTGTTAATAATATATACACACATATTATTAACTGAACTTATTTTCATTTCTTGCCCTGGAGTCATCATTAGTGAAGATTAAACATGCATAAATCAGTCTCTCTTAAATTAGTGACATCAAATGTCACCTTGTTGAAAAATAAATATATAAATATTGTTTATTATATAAATTTTTATATTTTGCTGAAACTAAATATATTTATCTATTTATTTATTTTTTAAAAAATGGATTATGTTGAAAGATAGATACAATTATTCCACAATCCACCATTTCTCTTAGCCAGGCCACCAGGCTGCATCTAGTCACTGGTCCCATAAGTCTCTCATTATCTCTAAATCAGAGGAAATCAATGTCAGGGGTGGAACTACCGACTTTTGCCCACACCTCTTATACAAAACCATCTCAATTTAACCAAAAAAATCCTTGGTGGTTTGCAAATCTTATTTTAGGGAGGACTAATTTATGTCTTCAGCTATACATATACTCTGCTATGCCAATCGTTGGAAGTCGCACATGTATAATATAGAGGGGAGATTAACTGTCAATATTGCAAATAAAAACTAATTAAGAGTGAATAGTTTAATGATGGAAGATCATATTTCAATATTGCCAGTTCCTAGTATTTTATCACAAGTCTCTCAAGGAGTTTATTTAAAAGCCTTGCTCTTGAAATAAGGTGATTACATGAGAATCTCACTGTCATTAACCAGAAGTAATTTCCCAGCCTTTCACTTGCAAAGAAAAGCTTAAAGCTGTTAGCTAAGTACACCTTCAAGGCTCAGAAATGAAAACATTCAACATTTATTAATCTCAGTAATTTTTGAGGGCCTGCTCACATTATTAAATGTTTTGGGTTGGCTACACTGAGATAGCAAACGTACCAGAGACATCCCAAATACCAGGAGGCTCTTTGTCCTTTTAAAAAGGGGAACACTGATGCTGTTTATTCATAGCTGCTAAGTTTAGCACAGCGCCAGGCATGAAGTATTAACAAATGTACTTATGTCAATTTGCATTTCTGCTAATTATTTGCACAGAGCTGTCACCTCCAATGTTGCAAGTCAGAATTTGCTCCCCTAAAGGTCACTGGATAGACAGGGACGGAGGGGTCAGATCTGAGACCAGTCAAGCAAAATTGCTCTATGCATCCCACCTCGGGGAAAAAAATAGGAATTCAACATATTCTAGGTTACAGTTGCCTAAATGAGTTATGCACTCGTTGGGATAATCTAGTGATAAAGTGCACACATCCATTCTTTGTATTGCATCTGCAGCATCTTGCTTCACCTTTTCTTCATTTACTTGCTGATCCAGATTTTTTTCTACAAACAGATAATTAATTGGAGTTAGCTTCTGAAAGCCCTTTAGTTGTCTGACAGCTCGAACTTCAGCACAAGTTAGGCATGCAAATGCTTCTGAAAAGTCCATGTTTAAGCAAACAGGGAAGACCTCTCCCATTCTGCAGCCACCTGGGGAACCTCTAACTCTCACTCTTCTCCACTGAGGTCCTTTGGCCATCATTAACACACTTCCCCCAGCAGCCACATGAACCTTTAGGTCTTGCTGACCTTGGCTGGTCTCTTCCTGGGAGCTGCCAGGACTCACAAAAAAAAAAAAAAAGAGTGGCACTAATAGAGTTGCCCTGTTCCCTACTAGCAGTGAGACAGTGGCAGAGCAAGCACAGGAAGGTCTAGAGTGGTTTTGGCTAAGCTGGTTGTGGTTCAACAAGAGTCTGAGCCTGGGCTTGCCGTTATCTCAGCACTGTCATTTGAGGCTGTCCATGTAATGGAGAAGGGCTTTAAAATCTCTGAGTTCCCTCCCTTTACAATGATGATAAAACTCAGAACGTTAAGTGCTGTGCTGACACAGGGCATTAATCTTTACATCCTCACATGCTTTCTAAGTGTTGATGCAGAGCGACAGAAATACTGTAAAATCACAAAATCAAAATATTATCTTAAAAAGAATGCTTTAAAAGTTATTTTTAAATATTTCTATAAAGTTTGAGAGAAGTACCTCAGGACAGACTAATGAATCACCCTAAAACTGGAGCTAAAAGTGGTTTTGATCACATCAATCCTTCCTCCTAGTTAGCACAGCTAAAAACATTTGCTGTAGACCCAGGAAATACTGTTCCCATTAACCAGCTTGACAGTATACTGTGAACATGTACACACAAGCAGATTTTTTTGTGTACTATTACCCTTGAACATGAGTTCAGAGAACACATCTACATATGAAGTAAATAAACACACGGTATAATACAGAATACAAATAATGATAGTTTAGTTCCTGTTGTTCCCTATTCCACATTAAGACCTAGGGGCTGTGGTGAAATTAAGCCAAAATTAACTAAGTGATGAAGACAAATTGACTTTATTGGGTACTGCCGCAACCAGATTAACATTTTGCTGGCACACGGGAGTTTGAAGTTCAGGTTCTTGCATTACCAGAAGTTTAATTTTTAATCTTTCTATAACAGTAAAGGTCTAGAAGAGTAATCTAGACAGGTCCTGTGCTGACACAAAGGAACCTCAGACCGTAAACTTTAAAAGCATTGATAATGGGCATCTGATATTTGCTTCTCCATAAGAAGGAAGTCTCTGGCCTGCTGAACTAGAGGTACTCCTGGAATTAATCACATCTCCATTGTGCTTGTTTTGAAACCAACGTATCATACTGCTCCAAAGGATAAAAGCAGCGATGAGAGAAAGAGAGCAAGGCCCCAGTAGACTGCTGCAACTCTTCTGTTCCCACCTGACAGCCAATGCCACCTCTAAGGACCAGCTCTCAAAGCACCTGTACCTTACCCCAGCCCAAAGTTTTAGTGCACCAAAGACCACAAAGGCAACAAGTATTTGTGACCTACACACGCTTTTACCAGCGCTGTTCTGCCCAACCCTTCACTTCACAAAGACCATCCCTGCAATCAGAAGACACACATTCTTAAAAATTTGCGAAGTCCCACATTTCTGTCAACATTTTATTGTCTGCCTTTATTGTACTTATTAAAGTTGCTAGCAGAATTACTTAACCTAACATCAGTAAACACTTAGCAATAAATGTTTTACACTTGACAAATCCTTTGCTGCTGGTCTTTTTAGATGTTTTATCTCACGCAACAGAGCTTTGATTAAGACTCTCACATCAGCTACTACCTACTACAAAGGTTACAGAAGAAATGAGGGACCTTGTCTCCCACTCACCCTCACTATCCTCTCATAATCAAACCAATTGCTCTTGGATGTAGATGGGGGACATTCAGTACTGTGACATATGGAGACCATATTCTATATGTTGAACATGCCTGCAAGGTAATATTTCAGCTGAATCTATTGTCTGTCACATCTGGTATTTTGAATAATCGGTTAAGTGAACAGTAAATTAAATTAAGCCAAGCCAGTGTCATAAACCTAAAGTGCATTTCCAAAGGTTTTTCCATATGAAAAGAGAGTTAGCTTAGAAGGCTTTAACATCCTGACTCTGAGATCCTTAACGGCAAATAAATCAACAGGCTATGTAGTTGCACACATGGAATAGCCCACTACAATGGATTAAAAAAAACCCAAAACACTTGTGAGAAAAGAAAATGAAAACACAGATGGATTTTCCAGCACAGAAATCTGCCACAAACAAAGAGTTTAGGACACTGGCAACGAGAGCTGACACTAAACCGGCAATATTTGGGGGACACTGTCCCGGTGGTTCTTGCTTTGCCTGCCCTGGGTCTGAGCAGTTGGCTCTGATAGAGCAGGAGAGCCCAGATGCCCTAAGCCCATACCGGCCCTGCCAGCAGCCTTCCCAAGCCGTGATGGCAAAGGCACTCTAGGAAAGATAATGTTGTTTCATCCACCTGACACTGGAATGAGTGATTCTGGTGTCCTAAGCAGCTGCTCTCCAAAGGACCTACCCCAACATTTTATTCCATCTCCTGTCCACAGCTACTGGCTGAATCACTCCAGTATCAACCAAAAGAATGATTTCACTGACAAGGTAAAGCAGCAGTTAATTTGTAAGTTTGTCCTTAGGAATGCCCTACACAGCTTTCTAAATGCAACAATTGTACTAATTTCAGCTGAAAGATTGTCTTTTTGTACACCTCTAATATCACTGAGCACCATGCTTTGCCAATAAATGGCTAATGAACCAAAACTTTTGTTCCTTAGTCCTTCTCCAAAATGTCACAATAAATCTATATTGCTGGATAACAGCAAACAGATGGATATCGTAGCTTGTAATTTGGCATAGGTGTTCTCAATCAAGTGAAAGATTAATTCTCCCCAATGATAACCAGCTTTCTCATTTATTAGAAGCGCATTATCATTTTCTGAAAGGTTTTTCTCAGGACAAGGGTGAAACCAGCTCTCTTTGTCCTATTGCTTTATCGATTGCAGAGAGAATGAGGGATGAACTTCTGGAGACAAGGCAGAGTTAACTACAGAAAACGACATATTCAAATAACCATATAAACAATAGGAGAAAAATACTAGAAACACACTTTGAAGGAGTACCTGGCTTCATGGAAAGTATTTCCTCTTGTTTCCTGAGTAGACCAGGAAAGACTTTTGCCAGCTTTGTTATGATTACTATTTCCTCAATGAGACTGAAAAATAAAAAAGATTGGAACTGAAGAAAAAAAACTCTTCTTGAGAAAGACACCTCTGGCAATAGCAAAAGCAATACATTCTTTTTTGATAAAGCCATCAAACTACACAACAGAATAGAAAAACAATGCAGATTTTACTAGCTGAGCAAAATAAACTGGGGATGCAGTGCCATTTGTAATGATATGGAAAGGCCTAAAATTTGTAAGTGAATGCAAACACTGGCAAATAAGATGAGCTTCAGTCCTGACTTCCAGATCCTGCCTTGTCCCCAGTCCCTCAGGAGGTATGTAGGATGTCTGGGAAGGAAATGTAAATTTTATGTCTCTTCTTCCTCTGCTTTCCTTCCCTTCATGAAATGTTCCTAAAAACATGCCCTTAAGGTATTTGTTACTCTTGAATTTTGTTTGCTAATGAGCTCCTAATCGTGGCATAGCAAGTTCATCAACTACTGTACTTCTGTAAAACAAAGAGGTACGGCAGCAAATGATTTGTTAAACTCATCAGAGCTCTGCTATTGTAAAATTTTATAGCTGTTGAATTTTCCAGCTGACATCCCTCCGCAAGACATTTTGGTAAGGACTCTAGCAGAGGTCTTCTGCCAGACCTTGGTGGGATAGGTGCAGATATTAAAGATGAGTATGTACTAATGCGTTATGCTGAACTGCAAGGAGCACGAAAATGCGGACACTTGCTCCTTCTTCCTCTTGCTGTAGAAATCATAAATGTGGCAGAAGAAGAATGTACATTACTGGTCCCAACAAGCATCAGCAGTGTCTATCCAAACTTAATATACACATCATATCCCAATTTAAAGTATTTTAGTGTCAGTTATTTTTTTTCCTAGTTGAAGAGGCAGTTTTGCATCAAATTTACCAGTAAATACCTTTCGAAGAGAATAAAGACAGAAAGTATCTTCAAAAAAGCCTAAGACTTAAACACCCCAAGCTCCCTAATATTAATTGGGGTTAGGGCTGCTTTGAAAACCTTGAAGTAATAAAACAGCGACTGTGTCAGGAGCTTTAGAGTTCCTACTTTTATTGCAACCTTAGCATCTTCATTGGGGCATCTCAGGGCATTCCAAGAAACTCATGGAAGTCCAGGGAAATCTCTCCACTGACCTTAGCAGGCACTGAGTAGGAATAGTACAGGTGATCGACAAGTTTTCACTCTCTGCACACTAAAGAACGATATATTAGTAGAAAATTAATAGCTCCGTTAGTTATTGATTAACAGAAATGCTACAGTGCTCTTACGATTTCAAATTGTTCCTGATTAATGGAAGAGGCAATGAAATGTAAACAATGATCTTACTGTGTTGGAAGCATCACTGGCAGAGCACAGACAGAAGAGCTTGGACAAGTAGGTGACTAGAGCATTGACTATATTGACTATTGTCTTACATCTGGCCCTGCAAGCGTGGATTACCCAAGCCTGACTAAATAGGGAAGCTGAAATGGAAGATGCGTTTCTGCATCAATCCTGGGGTTAAAACACTAAGATTCTGCCCAGCAGATAATTATATTTCTTTAATCTGTTGGGAGAATGTTTCATTTCCTTTACTGACTCTCTGTTAGTACAGGAGCTCAGGCATCTGGTCTGAACCTCCCTAACTGGTGACACCTGCCATCCCAAAACCCATCATTAATTGTGGTAGATAATAGTTGCTCCCAGCCATTCCCATCTTTTCTTTCTCCTCCCTGTAGTGCATCACAATTAGGGAGCAATGAATAAACAATATGCCTACACCCCCTCCGGACAAATGAAATGTTCTAACCTGAGGAGAGGAGATCTGAAAAAGATTTAAATACAGTTTTGTGTCATCCACCCCAGCTTTGCAAACCTGAGCTTGGAGTCAGCCATCCTCTTCTAAATCACTGCAATTGCAACGTCCTGCAATTCTTCCCACAGCCCTTGGGAATGCAGACTTCTGGGAAGAGTCAGAAGCCAGCACTGAAGTTGCAGAAACAAAACTACTGAAACCGCTCGAGTGCTTGCTCGGCAATGGCATGCCTTAAAGCAGCGCGGACTGAATCAGCAAGTCCCTTCCAAAGACTGTCTGCATACAGAGAAGCCAACTAGAGCAACTTCTAACGCCGACATGAGACACTATATAAAATCAATAAATCACTACAACTGTCTATTAGCAGAATCATATTTCTAAAATTATTAGTGATGTTTTAGACTAGAAAGTTTAGGAAAGAGGGACTGCATTTCCAGTTCTGCCACCGACCTGCCTTGGATGTGACCATGGTCTTTGCTCGCTGAGTAACACATAATACAAATCTGCCATGCAGTGAGCCAAACAGATTGAAAAATAATCTGGGAATCCTCAAAGTAAAACTATGACATTAAGAAATTACATTTCTACACAATATTCATTCTTCTGTCTATTTAAGTAGAACATGAATGCAGGCTACTATGATCTCGCATTACAAAAAAAGACCAACCAACCTCTACTACAGATATAATCACAATAGGTTTTATTGCCTTGAAGGCAGTATTTCGCCATGATAATCAAAAAGAGTTATGCATTTATACTTAAAAATATGATAACCCTACACTATTTGATAGCTGGTGATATTGAATTAATAATTTTAGACAATCAGGAGGAAGTTAATATAATCCTCAATTTGTTTTACATCTTCAAAGTCACCTACGGCATTTTACAAGGCAGGTAATATTATCACAGCTGGACACCTGGGTAATCTTTTGACCTCCTTTTCAAAATAAATGTTACAGATTTGTGATGATACTGCTAAAACAGCTGTTAATTTACTTCAAAAGATGAAAGAAAACAGGTGAATTAACAGAGCCTTGAACACCATCAAAATGAACAGAAATGCCAGCAGAGCAAAATATGAATGTGAGATCCAAAGCTGCAGATGGACCAGCAATGAACCTCCTGCCACATCTCCCCATTTTGGGGGAAGTTTGGATCGAACTTCTTGCATCTTGGGTTCTCGTTTGTCCTTTGTTCCAAAGCTGTGTGATTTCAGAAGATGGCAGGTGCTCTGCAAGAGCAAAGCTGCTATTTGAAAACATTAGGTTGGCTCTTTAAGACTGAAACTGAAAGGACTCCAACAGTGAACAACATTCCTCTTTTCAGTCTGATGTTCACACTCTGGAAACCACTCAAAAAGCTTAATGGGCTCAAAACTGACACTAGGAAAGATTTTACTTTAATTGGCATCCAGTCGATATTTGAAACATTGATTTTAACTCTTCTTCTTTGGGGCACAACTCCTCTTGAGTTTAGCCAGTATCTCGCTTCCCGGAAAAAGCATGGCTTTGCCTATAAATGAAGTTCAGTTTAAAACCTCAAGAGAAACGTACCCATCCCATAAGAAAACGCTGTCAGCTCTCTCTGTGCTTAAGGATCCAAAAGTTTGGTTTAAACCAGTGAGCACAAATTATTTTTCTGCAGAAGACAGTTGTTAGGTTTGTCATCACTTGTTGCCCAGCTGGATTTCTTTCTTACTGAAAAATCCTGCCAACACAAAAGGCCTGAGCAATACCCACTGTACCCACCCACATGGGGCTGTTTAAAGCCCCACAGTGCTGCTGTGGGACCACATGCAGGGTGCTTTCTTATGGACACCAGGTAAAACATACTAATTTACTCTGTAGAGAGATATTATTTAAATAAATATCATAGGATGTGGTGATCTTATTTACCTCTACGATGCTTTTCAGCACCGTTCAGGACATCTGAAAGAGAGCAGGCTCAAAACCTGCTGTACAGAGGCGTACTCTCCACTTGTCATCAACAGTGCAAGGAGCAAGCCCCACCAATTGCTATGCAAGGACCCAGTATAGGAAATCACTTGCAAGTTCATGGTAGTAGTTTGATGTTATCGAGTGCTCCACTGGACAACCATCTCATTTTGTGGCTCTAGTCTAACTTTTAGCAATTACAAAATACTATAGCCAAGGCACACTGACTGCATAAGAGCCCTGCATAAATACATGGTGAATCCTAGAGGGTCTCTTCGCTAACTTTCTGCATAAACTAGCCAACGTTCACTGTTAAGAGTTTCTTTAAATACATGTTCCTCACACAAACATACATCTCAGGCTCCTCTTTAAAGAATAATTGCTATGGGATACTTTTGCCTACTTGTTAAACAGAACTTAAAAAAACCACCAAACATATATATAAAAAATTCACTTACAAACACTTTATCAGAAAAGCCTAATCAAAACCTCCCCGATCTCCATGTCAACTGTCATAGATGTTTTAGCAATCAGCAAGCTTACATAAAAAAAATCATCAAACTGTATTTGTCTTCTTATACAAACTATTACAATAATATAGCATAAAAAGAGAAGAAATCTGAGTGACAGCTGAGTAGGGGGAGCTGTAAAAGCTGGAATGATTGATTTCATAATGTTTTCAGGCATTATAAATAATCCTTAAATGTTTTTTCTACCCTGATTTGCATAAACGATTGACAGTTCATTAGATATGGAGAAAAAAATGAGACAAAACCAAAATTAAGACAATACCAGGGACTTCAGTCTAAACAAGGGTTTAAGGGAGTGACTGTAACTTTGTAAAAGAAAAAGGCCAGTGCACAAAGTCCTTTTGCAGAGCTCATAACTAGCAGGGGGTCAATCAGTGCTGCTTCTCAGATCACTAAAACATGTATTGTAGATTCACCAAGATTAGCACTGGGTTTGCACTGCACTCTGGAAAAGCTGTGAAAATTAATGCAGAAATCAGGGCTGGAGAGCACAACAGCCTGAGAGAGTGGGGCACCTCCCTACAAACTTCATCGGACCTCCACAGGAAATTCACAGGATCTTCAAAGGAAATTCTTCTCAACTTCCAAAGCATTTCCCAAGAGTCCTCCTCACCACACCTCGATGAGCACTCATGCAGCCTCACAAACACGCACCTGAGCTTGCGGCGTTTCTTACCCATGTAAAAAATGAGAGAGTTTTGCTCACGGTCAGACACATCTATTATATTTGCTTTGTGCTGCAGCCCAAGGTAGCAGTTATGGGGCGGGAAAAGGGAGGATGGGAGAGCAGGGGAAGGAATGAAGACAAGAGAAGATAATTGAAAGTACCAGTGCATTAGTTATGTTGCATATATCTAATGTAATTAGTATTAATAAGCTGTCAGTCAGAAGATGTAGTTGTTAAAAGGCAGTTTCAATAGGCGGAAAGGATAATTGAACTCCTCCATGTACTTGTCTGTACTTATTTATTCTGCTGGGTTTTTCTGTGTGTTGCCACAAATACACGTTTAGCAAAAGTGAAATGGAAGAAGTATACTGAGATTTTTGTTTATTAAATACAAAAAACCAAATTATCACACTAAGTTGTACCACCCAGAGGGGCAAGGCTCAGAGAGGTCAATGGTTCAGTCCTGCACTCTGCTTTCACTCAAACCACAACATTTTCAAGCCATGCTGGCTGCCACTAATCTCCTCCCCGTCCTCCATGTGCTTTAGCATAACTTCTAGGAGGATCTGTTCCATGATCTTCCCAGGCACAGAGGTGAGGCTGACAGGGCGGTAGTTCCCAGGGTCATACTTTCTACCTTCTTTAAAAATGGGGACAATGTTGCCCTTCTTCCAATCACCAGGGACTTCTCTCAACTGCCACGACTTTTCAAGTTTCATAGAGAGTGGCTTGGCCACCACGTTAGCCAATTCCCATATATACTTGTTCCTGTGGTACCTGCCATGGTACTGCTGGCACTTCTATTCTCTGGTAAAGACACTTTAGATGCTCTGCAGGGTCCTACCTTGTGGTTTAACACTGCTGTTCCTAAAGGCGGTCAAATCATGTGCGGTTAATAATGTATTCAATGATTTCCCTTTTTTTTTTTTTTTTTCCATTTTCCAATTGTCTGCAAGCAGCTTACAGTGTTCCCTAAAGCATCTGTAATGAGAAATTAGCCACTAAATATTTTATACAAATAGTTATTAGTCTGTATCTTGATCTCAAGCAGTTTGCTGCGCATTCAAGTAGGATTTGGATTGGATTTGTGGTTCTGACTGTAAATTAGATTATACCTAGCTCCTGGAGACAGCTTGCTTTCTCTGCTTCTCTAAACAGCCCTCACAGAATCACAAGGTTGGAAAGGACCCATTGGATCATCGAGTCCAACCATTCCTAACACTCCCTAAACCATGTCCCTAAGCACTTCATCCACCCGTTCCTTAAACACCTCCAGGGAAGGCGACTCGACCACCTCCCTGGGCAGCTGTTCCAGTGCCTGATGACTCTTTCTGTGAAGAATTTTTTTCTGATATCCAACCTGAACCTCCCCTGACAGAGCTTCAGGCCATTCCCTCTTGTCCTGTCCCCTGTCACTTGGGAGAAGAGGCCAGCTCCCTCCGCTCCACAACCTCCTTTCAGGTAGTTGTAGAGAGTAATAAGGTCTCCCCTCAGCCTCCTCTTCTACAGCCTCCTCATGACAACAGTTCAGGTATTCCAGGTTCCAGCATTCAGATGGCCAAGCATAAAGTTACATTAGCGGTGATTGCTCTCAAATATCCGCAGTACATCATCTATACTCAGAGTATCTCTTAGGTCTCAGAGCTACATACAAATGCCACATCCCTATTTTAGAGTGGGCGAGTGGAAGAGGCCTTGACCTATAGATAAGTCTTGACTTTTTATACCTAATATCAAGAAACCTTTCCTCTTCACCTTGACAAAAGAGCCCAGTCCATGTGCCAGACTCTGCATTGCCCACCACATGGTCCTTCAGGTGCCCCTCCATACAGTCATCTGCCTCCCACTGCTCCTCACATCCAAATGGAGACCTGAGAGTTACCATTAACACCAGGAATTTCTTTTCTATGTGTCCTTTAAGTAAAAAATGCTGCTTTTTTTGTCATTTAAATCTATTCCTAAATTTAAGGAGTCTGTAAGTAGTAAAACCATAGCTAGCTTTCCACAAGGCTGGAAAATACTAAAAGCTCCACTCTGACTTCTATAACCAATTTTTAAATTGTGAATTTGTAAAATCCAGGATGAAGTAACTGTCAGGCTGCACTGCTCCTGTCAGCTCACGTTATCACAATGAAGCGGTTCTACCAAGGGATACATGACATATTCTGACTCAGGCTACTAAAGGGAAAAACAGACCTTTGAGGTGATTAGGAAGCAAAATGAGAAATGGGATGCTACCAGAACCCCTGCTCCTGCTTCCAACACCCTGCCCTCCACGGAGTAGCCAAGGTGAGGCTGGAGACACGCCAGACCTCTGGCCTAGCTGTATCAGGGCTCTCCAGTAGCTTAATGTGACTAATTTGGATTACTACAGTTGGAGCTTTGTTTGGAAAACGTTGATTGTTTTCTAAATGTAATTAATTGTCATAATTTGTTGCAGTGATTGAGAACGAGGCCCCATGTAGCACTCAGCAGAACGTGAGGATGCAGAGAAGCTCACAGCTCATTAGCACTGTCCTGGGAACTGTCTTAGACTCGATCAGGCACAAAGTCACACAGTGAAAATGTGCTCCTGGAGCTCTCTGGGACCTTCCTTTGGTGTTTTCTGCCTTCCCTCATCCTCCTGATAAGTACCAAATTAAAAATATGTGATTCTGGTGGTTTTAAAGACAGGAAAGACTGAAGAAGAAAAGACATCCTTTCAGGGCCTTTCACTTTTTCAGGATGAAAGGTTTGCAAGGAGGTTTGGACAGGGGAGAGTTTGTGGTCATTAAATAGCTTGTCCCATAATTGCAAATAAGGATTCAGTTGAGGCAAAACTACTCTGTACAGAGGACTTGATTCTGAACTTCATGCCAAGAGGCAGTGCTCATTTTCAAGATGTGTGGCTGTTCCTCAGCCTCCCCAGCCCTGGGGGGACCTCTTGTCCACCCCTTTACAGAACAGGAGACCCCCCAGAGACACATGGGTGACTGCTGGAGGAATTCTTCTTGAGGCATTGCTGATACAGGAGCTGGATTTCCAGTCCAACCACTGGAGACAGGATTTCAACCCATTTACCAAGTCATTTATTGACACAGGGACAAGAATTATTTTCTTCCAACCAGGTTTTCTTGTGTCAGTCATTCAACGAGCTCCTATGATTTTTTTCCTCCCTTTCTTATTACCTTTTCTGATAGTAAAGACGTTACAGATGGGCATCAAACTGTGCAAAATGTAAATTATGATTGGGTAGAGTCAGAACATAAAAAATAAGTTATTTGGATGCATTTTTTTTTTCCTAAGGACCACAGCACATATGGCATGCTAAAAAAATGTCTCGTGTTCATTAAGGCTAAATGAGACAGGTTAGAGAATCACGGGCACCAAATGGAAAACTCAGGGAAAAAAAATGCTGGCTGGCAACTCATTCTGCTGATAATATTTTTTGGATGTTTCCCTCCTGTCCTCTCTCCCTCATTTTTTTTTAAACTGCAAGGACATTTTTGCAAATATTTCACAAATATCTGATGGCTGTTGCTTAGGAATCTGTCCTCCCCGCTGTGCCTTCCTCATTTGAAGGTCATAATCTTCAGTTTGTGAAATCATCATTATCTTGCTAGCCAGTAACTCTGATGTCACAAATGGAGGATTATGATGACTTCAATGAAAAAGGCAGCAGCGGAGGAAAATGAACTCCTGAGCCACTGAGAACTTATTTTCCTCCCCAAAAAAGATACAGTGGAGAAAAATATCAGCAGAATGATCTCCAAATAGACTATTTTCCGTTTGGTATCAGTGCCTCTCTCAGAATATGAGGGTAATTTCTGCCTTGTGCCAGTTTAACAGAGACTTCCACTTTATTTTAACACATAGCAGGTCTTATATTTAATGTAATAGCAGAATCTTGATACTTCTTGTGGAGCTCATACAGAGACCTCAGAGTTCTATAAAAATGAAATGAGCTTCACTTTAACCCTTTGCAAAATGAAATGGCCAAGATTCATCACAAGGTCACCTACCTGAGGCTTTGGTAATGTTGGATAATTTGGCACTGTATCAAAAAATACAACAAATCAAAGCTGCCTGTCAGATTAATAAGGCGTACTTAATGCGTAACTCTCCTTATTGCTTGTTATTAAGAATCCCTGCCAGCCTAACTCACAGAATTCAGTGACTCGTAATGGGTGATAACTTCTCTCCACGAAAACAAGGTTGAAGAGGGACCACAGCAGAGCCAGGACCACCCTGATGCACTTCCCCTCTCAGTATTCATGGGTTATCCCCTCCCTGTGGTACAGACCAAAATGCGCATCTGCCTCACTTAGATGTTATTTAATTATTGGAACTGTGACTGACATGACAGCACTGACTTTCCTCCACAACAGACACTCTGGGAACACAATTCAGCAATTCTGAATGCCATTATTTTGAATAAAGCTATCAATGTTTCTCCTGAAGAGTATAGAATACAAGTAGATTTCCACTGTCACCATAAATGCCAATGTGTGTCTCTTGGGCATCAAATAAAATACTTTTCAATGTTACTATCTGCTTGAATGAGATATTAAAAGAGCTATATTCTGAAATCCTGCTGTTTTATAAAAACATGAACTAATAGTGCAATTACATGGTTCTACCATCTCTTCTGACTGCTGATTTCAGGCACTATCTTATAATACACTGATGTGCAAAAGCAGCACAGCACTGGGACCAACCTCAAATCTGGAAAATCCTGCCACACCGATGAGAACAAAAGTATTTAAAGCTCAAGGCTTAGAAAAATCTGATATTCCCAAAGCATAACCTTGTTCCCTGTCACTTGGCACTGGTACTCAGCTGTGGAACTGTCACGGTTTGGTCCTCAGCTGTGGAACTGTCACGGTTTGGTCCTGGCCTGGCCGGTTTTGGGGCACAGGATACATTTCCAGCCATCCAGGGTTGATTCAGCTGATCCGGCTGGCTAGACAGGCGAGCTCCATTCTCCCTGGAGTTTAGCTCAAACCACAACAGTAACTAGGGGAGATAAGTGGCAGCAACTGCATCTCCACAGAAGTCTTCCAAAAGCCCGCAACAGCATCCTCAACTCTCTGGATGCAGAGGGGAGAATACAGGGGGAAGTAAAAAGCACAACAGCTGTAGTGCCATAGACCCCTGCCCTAAGGAATATGTTGGGAGACTGACACATACACCTACTGCTCTCATTCATTAGTAACAACATATGGTGGGTTGGTGTTCATGCTGCCTTTCTCTGCCTGTCCTGTTTCTGCTCAAGGTATAAGTACATTAAGAGGGAGTCAGACTGCCCATGTGAGCAGAGCATTGCAGAAAGCAGAACTGTATGGCATCAGAAGGATGCGTAAATTCTTTATCAGGGTTATTTAAAATCTTCACCACATCTTAATCAACTCTAAAAGAACACTGAAAAATTATCCCATCTTGTCTTTGTGGCCGTAACCTTCCTGCACCTTTTTCTGTTTCCACTGCAGATGGTAAGCCCAGTTATCTCCAACTCACAGAGCACAGGGCATAAAAGAATAACATGGTAATTGCAAACAAGGTGACAATAATCGAGATGGCTGACCCATCCCAAGAGTAACCCACAACCCCTCTCTATGTATTAACTACAAACACAGAGAGGTACACATTTGCTTGTGACATGGGTCTAAACACGTGTTGCTTTCCTTGGGAACAGTCCCACAGTGTCAGCTAAACACACAGATGTGCCCAGATGTGGGAGACGGGTCCAGCAAAATGCCTTTCACATGGGCTGCCCTGCAGCAGCCACAGCTGCCACATGAGTATGGCAAGCAAAGAGCAGTCCTGGAGCAGCAGAAGAAGACACAGGAATGATATGGGGTAGCAGTTCAGATGAAGTCACAGGCTCACAGCACTGCCAGGAGACAGATATATTACTAACGCAAGAGATGTGGAAGAGAGCAGGACCAGGACCCTGCTCCACGAGGTCTGTTGCAAAGCAGGCAGCTACACATATCACGGAGTAACTGAGAAAGTTGCAGCGCGCATGAGACATGCACGAAAAAAAAAGAACAAAAGCCTTTAATTCCACATCTGCCAAAAGCAGGACTATGAAATTTTCCTAACATTTAGGCTGACGCAAGGAATGCCATTGCTGCCAGAAGACTCGGGGACGGCAACACCAGGCACCGTCGCAATACTGACTCATCGCGAGAGCTCAGGAGAAATGACACAAGAGTTGGTGTCATGACTGTAGAGTTAACCTTTGTCACTTCTGTATTTAGCTGACTGAGTTTCTCTCTTAATGAAGCAGTCTGATTTATGTCTAAGCCATTTGCCTTCATAATAAATTTATTAAATGATCATCTTTTTTTCCCTCCAGATTTGTCACATGAAATGTGGTAATTGGTGTTTAAACCTGCAACGGCATGTCACCAAATGAGTTCAAACAACGTTACACGTTCCTTGCTCTCCGTGTCGTAATGAAGCTTGGCTGTCAGCACTAACCTGGGGACAGGAGGACTCCAAATATGAGGAAAAAATCCTGGCATGAAGATGCTGCCTTAGGATGCTGATAGCCTGGGAACTGCAGCCTCTTCACTCCCACTGTAACACGAGACTTAATAAGGATGGGGAGCAGCAGGACATGCACTGGTATGTGAAGTGGCAACCTGGGGGTCAGTGCTGGCTTTAAAACACCATCACAGTTCAGCAAAGTGCTTTAGAAAACAAGAAATCCAATGAATTCAATGAGGACTAATTACATGGTTAACGTTAGACATGTTTGAGTACGTTACTGAATCCGATCCTAATCTCTCACTCTCTCGGCATCTCAAAAAATGAAAATAAGTAAGACCATGCCAAGAATCTGCTACAGAAATAATCACTTTCAGTTTAAAAATCTAAGTTTTAAAATACCTATAGAGTTGCAATGGTCTTATTTTCTGTGCAAACATCATTTTACATTACATCACTGTTTTTCATTTACAATTTGAATCAAAAAAGTACTTCTGTTTTAATTAGTTTTATAAATTTGCTGAGCTAAATGAATACAGTAGTAAAACCAAAACTGCAGAAAAATGTGCGTAATCTGAGCAGACTGTATTACTTGTGGAACAAATTGTAAATCTATTGCTTAATTAAAATTATTTGAAATGCCAAGATGTGAAAACTCTGAATTATGCTGCCATATAAAATTTACAGCTCATCTTAATAAACTACGATAGCCTCAGCTACAAAATTTTGTCATTTGAAAGGTTTCTATCTAAATGTGTAATTTTTTTTCCCATGTTATATATACACCTTTAGGACCTTATTTGCATCCTGATTCGATCCATGATTGCATAAAACAGCACTTGTGCTTCCGGTGAGAGCTGCAATGACTGAGAAAGTAATGCAATTGGAACACATGAATAAAGCACAGCTTTCGAGGTGCTAATGCAGGACCCCATTTAACTCATGAGTCTTTAAGGTTTCCTCAGTTTAGCCAAGAGGAACAGCAACGTGCAACACTGCAGTGCAGCATGCCAGAATTGCCCAGAAAGGGTGGCTTTTCCAAAGAGTTAAGCGTCCTTGAAAGTATGTCACTGCTGCACCCTGTGGGTGATCAAGCCAGCATTCTGCTGCGTTTTTGCAAGGACCACGGTCCAGATATAAGCCTTTTTTTCTGGGAATATCATAGACTGCCAAACAGATTAAACCCTTTGCCCCAGAAGCAGTCTGTACAAAGACACCGAACGTGTCATGCTGCAGGCGGCTTCGGATGCCTTGAACCACACTTAAAACTTTGCTGGAAGGATTCTGCAGATGATCTGCTCTGGAGAAATTCACTGGTGTGCAAAGATGAACAGGCCTACATGGCCAAGGGTTCAGATGGAGAGCAGAAGAGTTTTAAATTCATTCTACAGCACTAATAGAATTTTGTTCTATATGATAATCTTAGTTTTCTCAAAACCCATTATGCTCAATCTATAACTTAAACAACACTTCCCTTTCCTTGCAATGGCTCGGTGTCAAAGCACTGTGAGTGGCAGAGATTAGCAATATTTCATTTCAGCTTCCAGGGCATTAATAATCATGTAAAATTATTCTTATAAGCAGGTTTTCCTTGCCCACTGGCCACTCTGTAGATTGCTAGGACAAAACCTACCCAGAAATACAGAAACTATTTCTGTACAGCTCTGCCAGCTGGCCACACCATTATGCATGTAATTCCTTCTACTTGGGTTTCTCAGTAGGAAAAAAAACAAATCCCAAATTGAATACATCTTAGGAATTTCAATTTAATTAAGAGGATGACATAAGGAGATAATAGCAGGAGGGTGTTTATTGTCATAATAGATTTCTACCTGCACTGCACTGATACGCCTATGCCCATGTATTGATACGTTTAGTGGAAAAATCTGTGCAATCTGTACTATGTCATAGCGGACATCAGTATCACATGTACCTGTTTGGAACTGAGCAAAGAGACAAAAAAATCTCACTCCGTGCTGCAAGAAAGGGAACAGATGGTGCAAAAATTCATACACACACAAATTCACACTTTTTTATGACACAAGGTTACTAGCAAGATACTTCCATGCTTATGTTTAAAAAGATCACAGCTAGAGTTAGTCATTCTGGATTAGCCACTAAAATTGAGCTGTGAAAGGACTCCAGCAGGTGAGGAGTTGTGTGGTGGAAGAAGGGATTAGCAGATATCTGCAGCCATGCATACAGCACAGAGGAAGCCACACACACCCTCTCTTCCTGAGCACAGAGAAGTTGGATTGTCTCTTCAGGTGAGTGCTGAGTACTGTGCACGCCTCCACGCGTTCCCACAAATCCCACAGAGCTGGCTGTTTGTACCCAACTCAACCCAACACACACAAACTGCAACCCAGCATCTGCAGACAGTATCCCATGTGTTTTATTTAAGAACATATATGCAGATGGTTCTCTAGAAAGCACACTCTATAAATAAAACATGTTTAATAACCCAAATAAACCAAACAAAATAAATAAACCATGTTACTGAATGGCAACTTCCTCTGCAGAAGAATCTGTAAAACACTTTCTGGAGTTTGCAAAGTGCCTGCAAAATATTTTGCATGATACATAATTACTCCTTAAACGGCTGCAAAGTTGGCACAGCACATCAGCGAACGAATTCCCTGCTGTACAGCTCTCCTGCTCTGAACTGCTACAAACCAAAACAATTCAAATGTCATCTTGAGTCAGTGCTTAATTGTAAAACTACAAGTTATAAATTACTAGAAAACAGTAACTACTAATTTATTTCTCAGGCACCACTGCCTCAGTTCCCACTCCTGGAAGTCAGTGTGTCCTTGTGAGGTTAGTGACGCTGGGCCAACTTGTACCAGCACACTGTCCAGCCTGGCAGATTCCCCACAGCCCATTAAGGAAAGCAGTGGAGCCCTATGTGCTGAATGATGTTCCTACAATATTACATCTTACTTCTGAACACCCTCCTTTCAACCTGCAGAGTTGGGTAATGTGAATGGCATTGAAGCCTCAGCTTATTCTGGGTTTATTTCCAGCTCTCAGATGAAGGGATGAAGTCGACTCGCCTTGGGCTGATGCTGGAAGGATCAGGCAGCAGTCCTGTTCCTGCTTCTGCCGCAAAGACAAGGGCAAGAAATGGGGCACAGTGAAAAAACGTCCCGTCTCAGACAGCCAGGAGGGAGGTGGCCCCTTGGGAGGCAGTGCAGGTGCAGTCTGCTGGAACCTGCTGTGAAACCGCTCTACTAACATTCTGCAGCTGCCTCTGCAGAAGGGATTGTCCACTTCAACTACTTTGTATGTGGGCAGCGGCTCATTTCTATAGGAAGGGTTGGCAGGATTGAAGCCAAGCTTGTAAAGGTGGTTTCCAGAATCAATTTGTTCTTTTCTGCCCTTTTTTATTCTCTGTATAAAGCTCAGCATGCAGGAGGAGACCAAATCCAACTAAGCATCGACTAATTTTTCTCAGGACAGAAGCTCCCTTTCACTACAAAAAAGTAAAAAAAAAAAAAAAATTCTCTGTATTTCCATACATGCCACAACCTGGTGAATTACCAGAATGTATTATTTATATAAAGCCTCCTGCTTTGGAGAGATCCATAATTGTTGGCTTCCTTGCTATGTGCTACAACACAGCTTGCCTTGTTTCACAGCCAGAAGTGCTGCTGTATCTTTTTGTGTTCCTCTCCCCGGCAACTCGGCTATCCTTTTGAGACATACTGTAAGTGTCAACAGGTGGGATGGGGCGTTAGGAGGTAGAGGCTGCCGCGTTACTACAAAGGACCATCTGTGCACTACGTGTGGGCACAGAATGCAGAATACACAGCCAACAACACTGGAACATCTGTCTGCCTCCAGCCCCTTCCCCTATGGTAAAGGTTACACACCGTCACAGTGCCAGCTGTGTCAGGTTCTAGTTCTTAAAAAAAAAAAAACAAAACAAAACCCAAACAACCCCACCCCTTCCATGCCCCCAAAAAGCCCAGCAGTAGCCTGTAGGGACATATTTTTGGCATCTTTACACATTTTAAAAATCACAACATTCTGTTTAATTTGAAGCTAAAGTATCTTCCCACACCTCCCCACACAGGAGATCTTATTGCTGCCGACTACATAGATGTGTTTACTTACTGAGATTCTCCATGCGGATGCAGGACCTGACTCTACACGATAGCAGTGGATCCTATGTGCTCTGCCAGCATGAAACTTTGGAATATACAGACAGCCAAATATTTTTCAGTCAGATTTCCCAATGATATTATCGAAGCAGAGAGCTTAAAACTATTAACACGCTATTAGTCATTCACTTACAAACCCACAGACAACAACTGCCCCCATATCCCTAACAGATTTTTACTATAAATAAATAAAAGCACTCCCACTCCGCACTTTCCCTTTCAAAGACTACTGCCAATGGACATTTTTTATATTCCTCTGAGTAAATCAGTGCCAAAAATTCCCCTATCTTTAATAGTAAGCGAAGCAGCAGCTACTAAGGACTCCTGCAATCCTCAATGCATCACCACAATGACTGAGCCAAACCCCAAAACTTTCAAACAATTCCTCTGGCTAAATCTCAGAGTTTAATCTCTCCTGGTTTTTCAAACTTGCACCATCCCTCTAAGGAAACTGTGCTCCCCATTGATGAGCAGGCAAAAACCAAGGAGGAGGATGCTACATTTCTTGGGCAGCTTGAGCTCAGCAGCCCCGTGGATGCTCCCCAGCTGGCAACACAGGAGGCTGACCTGCATGGGGCACAGAGTTGTTTCCAAGTTGACATCTGAAAAGGAGAAACATGAAAAGCTGGCCAGTTATCTAGCTAGTCTAACATAACCTGAGGACTTTTGGTCCTTTTTATTTGTTTGAACATAGTGCATTTTTAACACATTTTGTTAATACTTCATGGCTTTTTCAGGAAATAAGGGGCAGGACGTACCACCTAAGGGAACAGGACCTTCAATCTCAGGTATGTCCAAATGGCAGGGCCAGACATGAAATGTGGCTCCTCTCCATGTGACATTTTTTGATTCCTAAAAGCTAGACGTTCTGTTTCAATGCCTGTTTGTACACTCCTTGACTCTCCAGGCTTCCTCCCTATTCTTCATCCCAAACAAGCTTGCTCACTGAATGACACCGACGCGGCTGGCACTGCAGCATTCACACTCTGCAAGGCATCACTTTCCAGGGTTATTTTTTTTACACCAACAACTGGCAAATGAGGCTCGCGTGACAGACCACTGGCTGTATAATGAGTTCATTCTCCAGACCCACCGAGAGCAAGGTACTTTCCTGGCCCATCTGTTCACTGAGCTCCTCACAGCAAGGCTCCAGGAATGCTGTTTCTGAAGAGAGCAGCAAACACCCGGTGGACCGCTGATGTGCAATAGACCCCAGTTTGACGGCCTCTGTAACGCACAGGGCAAAGCTTTCTCAGCCAAAAATGGAAAGAGAGAGCACTGGGAGTACTTCAGAGCCATCACTGGAAATTCTTAAACTGAAAAAAAAAAAAAATCAGGGTAGGAAGAAAGCCTCCAGAAGGCTAAACCAAATCTTTAAGAACAGAAGTTGCACAGGCACAATGCTTTTTCTCAGCCACCTCTATTTCCTCACATTTTCTAGGAGAAATAAAAGCGCCAGGAAAGTCACAGGTCTGTAAACAGAAGCAGTCAGAAAGTCAAAATGAATATCTAGAGAGACTAGAATAAGAAATGACGCTGAAAATACCAAGCCAGAAAGTGTATCCAACCTCAACTGAAAGACTAGCACACTTGACCTCAAACAGAAGAAGAAAAGAACAAAGTTTAAAAGCTTCGATACCAGAAGCAAATATTTTCAAATACAAGGAAAACTGGTAGTCTTTTCAATTTAGAGAAGGGATGTATAAAAAGTGATGGGGAGGCTAATATATTTGAGTGGCAAGTAGTATAACGAAGATAAAGCAGGCTCATTAGCATACCATTATCTAAGTCCAAGAGTGGGGCAAACAGATGAGTCTGACAAACATCACATTTAAAACTGCCTTAAAAAAAACACTGTATGTTTTTAAACAGAGCATTGTCCCACAGAACTCACTGCTATTCAATACGAACCAGGTGCAGACGTAAATGATTCATTAATGCACTGAGGGAGATGGAGGTCAGGAGACTATCCCCACTCACATCCAAGAGTGCTTCTTAACAATTAACTCTCATGGTTACGGTTGGGATATGAGCCAACTATTAGCAGACTTCAACAGATGCCTATTCTCTCATATCACGCTTTTTCCTGACATACATAGCACTGTCCATGTAGAAACAGGATCAGATACACCAAAGTTGCAGTACAGTACAGGAAAACCTATTTGGTTGTGCAAATACATTACTGTCTTCTCCCTGACTGTACTAATGTCTGAATTAAACATGACTGGAACTTTTCTTTAATTCATGCTGAAGAGCTCTCACACAATCTGTGGCACTGAACAAAGTAGCAAATTCACCTCAACATCTTTACGCTTTCCCATAGTCTTTAATCATTCATATCCAGACTTTCTGTGTGTTCTGGATGAGACGGAAACGTTTGTAGCCCATAACTTTTCCATTAATTTTTTTGAGGAACAAATTCTTTCAAGAGAAAGCTCTGTTCCTTAATCATCAGGATAAAGAGCTACGCCCATGGTTCAATGTTGCAGGATAAGCCTCAAGAAGCCCCTGGGCTCTAAGCTACCCTCAACTAGCTTGAAAACTGGCAGAAATAAGGCCCTAAATACATCCCTAGTGAAGACCACACACTGCAAATGGAAGGCAGGTGAGATGCCATCTCCCACCCTCTGTTTGCTTGCAAGGGAAGGAAGGGTTAACAGTGCTCAAGATGTCCTCCCCCTGTACGGGCACAGAAGTAGTTAGGCAAACTCTCCCATCTGTCATTCAATGTGCTTCTGTGAATGAAACTTTACAAATGTGCTTCCCTGTAACATATAATGCAATTATTCTCCAGAACTCGATAAAAATTTGAAAACAAGTTTGAGAACAGACTCCGCTGCATCATCTGAAGAAGCCAAGTGGGGCGAACAATAGAGCTGCACAGTAGGAAATGAAAGACTTCACTGCACTGCAACTAATTTGCAAGACAGCTCCCAACATTATCTTCATTGAGAAACAGCATGCCAAGGGCTCACAGGTAAAAAGCATTACTGAGTAGAGCAAAACACATTAAAACAACATTAAGGGGTTTGGCTTAAATGTGCAGCAGAGTTCTGTAAAATTCAGAGAAAGACCTTCCTTAGTAAGAACCCGTTACATCACCATATCAGCCTCTAGGATATTGATGACATTGTCCCTCTCTTTTGGTAACTGCCCTTTTCTTCATTAACTCTTTTTATTCCATGTGTTTAACTCGGAGCTATAAGGTCCCTATAATCATTGCTACAGATGCTGGTAGAAGAACCCCACAGGGTTGCTCTACTGTGAAATTCCCCAAACTAAACGTCATTGAACGTATTTAGCAACGACATAAAGCAGACTGCAGCGGAAATCCTCCTCTCTCTTCATGGAGTCTTCACTGGCAGCTTTGGAGCCACCTTCTACTACTCTGACCATGAACTACCCAACATGACCAACAGCTCTGCTTGATCCCAGTTTGCTTCTGGGAAAAGGATTCTTTGGGGAATCCAATTCCAAAGCATGACATGAAGGCATAGGACACATAGCTGGATAATCTAGAAAGTCCCTACCATTCCTCTGCCCCTACAGCCACTGCTGCTTCAGGATGCTGATGGTAACTTTTGATGCTGTTCATCCATTTTTGCAACTGCAAGGAGGAACTGCTTCTAACCTCCTCTTGCACGGTAAATCAAGCAACATGTGCGGGCAGTAATATCTTTTCTGGTTCCTGCAGAGACTCAGGACATCCCTCCTCAGCACAGCCCTGGGATTTACTCTCAGCAGCAGTAGGGAACTGGAGTCTGGATGGTCCTCACTACAGCACTGCAATGCTGGGGATGTTTATGTGGACACTTGGAAGGACACACTGCTCTCACCAACAGATGACAGTGGCAGGGTCCACAGGGCAAAGCTTCTTTTAGGCCCTCCTGTACCCTGTGTGCCTAGGAAAAAGGACTGTGACACCAGCTGAGATGCCAGCAGCTGACTACTAAAGTCATCCAAATTATCATGGTTTCTTTGAGCCACATATGACTTAAAACTCTTGTAGAGTTTTACCCCTACAAGAACATTTTACTGAAAGCACAAACTTGCTTTTGAAACAGCAGAATACTGCCAGCAAATACAAGCACGGTACAACAGCATATTTCTAGTCTGTATTGTTTCCTTAGATACTTCAAATTTCTGGCTTGAGGCCGGTCTCTCAAACACACTGGGCTCTCCTCCATTCCATGTGTTACCGTGTTTCATGTGTTTCTCCCTACTTCTGAAACTGCTCTGAGATGGTTTGTCCTCCTGCAGTGCTCCTCAGATCCCCTCTTCCCAGCTGCTCAAAGCTTCTGCCTCCAGCCTCTGACCTTTTGATGGCTACCTGGGAAAACCTTAACTCAGTAAGAGACTTTTTAAAGCAAACAGTTTAGTTATGATTAATTCTTCCTGTAGACCTCAAAAAAACCCTCTACCTGATTAACAAAGGTCACTGAATCTCAAAAGTTTATTACAAACAATTCAAACACATTACAGCACCCTTCTAAAAAACCAAGTAAAAGCAAAACCATTTTTCTTTGGACAGATAGACGTGAATGAAGAAAAGGCAAGAAGCTGGCCAATACAAGCTAAATAACCGATGGAAGAGCAGTTTTGTATTAACACCACCAGCAAATTGCTTTTATAAAATGGAGAAGGGCAGGGCAGGACCTCCTGCCAAAGCAGCCCTAAAGGCTCACCAATCACAGCAGGGTGGAAAAAAAATATGTATATATCGTAACAGCAAGTGCTGCCCAGAGCTCCTGCTGGAGTAGGATATTCTCTACATATTTCGAGGCTGCACTTTTCCTTCATAGATGTCAAAACACTTTGCAGAGGTATGACATGACGTTATCTTCATTTTACAGACAGGGGGACTGAAAGGCAGTGAAAGGAAGTTATTTTCTCACGATGAGATAGTGGGTCTTCAGCAAAGTTAAAGCTGTGGTCCTTAACCAATCCAGCATCGCTGCCACTCTCCACAGCCTTCTCACGCAGGACAAGATTTAAAAGCAGCAGCAATTCCCGTTGCAGGTGCTGTGCCTTAGAGCACTCCAGGACTTTTGAGTAGTGACAAACAGCGACAGTGTTAAATAAAGCACAGTATGTAGGGCCATCCAGCTGGGCTGGCACACCAAAAAGATGTGGTGGAACAGAGACCATCTTCCTGCAGAGTAGGTGCTCCTCAGGCAGGGATGCTCCAGCCCTCGCTGGGCTTTTGCAGAAGGAGCAGGATATGAAAATATTAAGAGGAAATCCTCAATCATCTTCCCTCATGTTCCCATCATACCTTTCTCTATTAGGCAGCTGTGATTTTGCTAACCTGACTGATCCATAATTCATAACTATTATCCATGCTCAATAATTACAATGTTAATATTTTGGTAATTTAAAAGTACCTTTCTCTGGCAGGGTTCAGTCTGTAACACTGACTAATGCACAATTTAAGTGTTTATGAACAAAACTGTTCTCTCTCCTCTTTCTTTTCCTCCCCAATTCATGCCTTCAAAATATTTTCAAAATGTTGAGGAAAAGAGGAAATGTCATTACTTTAAGAACAAAATTTAAAATTACAAAATGCATAATGACTGATCTATCAATCAAAGCAAATTCTGCAGCACACAAAGCCCTTCACTTTCTAATCACTAATAGGTAACGCTATCAAATTCAGCCCTACACTCTGTTAGAACTGCAGTAGAAAACCACTTAGTGTAATATCCCAAGACAGCTTACCAAATACCATTTGGCTCAAAGACAAGACCAAATATGTTAAGAATCTGAAAGCTTCCTTAAACAATGAACTTCATCAGCATGCTCAGAAAAGGAAATAAAAATACCTAAATTGAACTTCCACGGATGATTAAAAAAAAGAAAAAAGAACAAAAATCTGAATTGTGTTCAGCCAGAGGACTTTGACTTTTTTCACTATACAGGCAATGATCTGGGAATTACCTGTGGCTGTGTTTCCACCCCGGCTGCAGAGCCGATCATCTCCCAGCTGCAAACCCCAGGAATCATTTCCATTCCCTGCTGTTCCCCACCTTATTTACCTTTTCTTCTGACCATATTTATTTCAGGCTGGTTTGTAGCAGGATTTTTTAATGTCCTCACCTCCCATTTCCTCATTTTCCCATCAGTGTCCTAAGCACTACACACGCACAGTGTTGGTGGGGCTCTGATGACTATTCAGCTCTTCTCTCTCTCAGCTGTGGCTCTCTTCTGTGACCTCCTCCAAGGCATGGACATGCAGAGACACTGAGCATCTGTGACCAGGGCCAGTGCTCACATCCTCTCTTTTCAAATTATTGTCAACCCCAAACTCAATATTTTCTAAGGTTTTCTTGCTCTCCTGAGTAAATGTCACTGACAATGCACTGCTGAAAAACACCCAGAGATTTAGCAGAACCGCCCACCTGCAGGCAGCAGCAGAGTTTCAGTGAGGGGATACAGCAAACATTGAGTTTACACACATAGAGAGACACTGCGTGCCGATGACAAGCAGTACAAAGGCTTATTTGATGCGAAGACAGAATGACTGCATTGCTCATGTCAAAAAGGGATCACTGGAAGCATAACAACAGACCATTCTGCATGCTACACATACCACATAAAACACAGAAATACTCTTTATGTTTCCTACACCTTTTTAGCCTGGTTTCCTGGAAAAAAAAAACCAAGAGACATGTAATTGTTCTGTCAGTCATTGCTTCCCCAAATAACTTCTGAACCTGTTGGCTGATCTCAGGTTTGACAGATAGGCAGAGGTCTTAAAGGGATTACATTCCTACCAGATGCATGAAAATAATAGAGACTCAAAACAGTGCCTTTACTGAACTCACCTCTGCACTGTGCCTTATTCTTGTCTGTTCCTCAGGGGTACCAATTAGACCACAAGCCACTGCAGCTATGCGGATAAGGGTACAGCTGGGGAAATGCTTACTTGTATCATCAGACAATGCACACAAGAAAAATAATGTTGTGAACGCTCCAACCACAGAAGATGCTGAGATGAGAGCTCCTGCCTTCTCAGATCCATCATCCTCCAAGCACAGAAACCCAGAGCAGAATCCAGAAATGCCCACAACCTGAGCAGCTGGCCTTCATGTCTTGGCTCCTTAGTTTGTTCTCAAAACCAAAGTCGCTTATGACATCTGCGAACTCCTACGTGATGTTGGTGCTAACGCCCCAAGGACTGCCCTGTTTCCCCAGGACACAGTCATAAACAGCATCACCTTCCTCAACCTCCCCTCTTTGCCTCTTTGCCCCTTCAGAGGTGCAAAGAAATGAAGACATCTTCTGAGCTGCTAAACCACATGTGGATACATTTTCTTGCTGGCACTACAAAAAAAAAAAAAAAAAAAAAAAAAAGGACAGAAACATTGCCTGGCAAAGAGTGAGATTGGAATTCAGTTTTAAGGTGAAGTCGATGGCAGGGAAGCTACAGGACTCTCATTCTAATAGCCAAGGCTGCTAATTAAAACTGTTTTGGAAGATCTGCAGCTAGCATATAAATCACACCACTATATGCTATAAATAAGAGGCAGATACTGAATTGAATAGCTCCCATTTGTCAACTGAATGAAGAGATTTGATTGTGCCTTTTTGAATAATAAATCCAGACATACCTAGCAGGGCACGGAGAGTTGCTAGAAGTGTCTCTTCTATCAAACAACAATGATTATATTATAGGGTATGCATTATGGGGGATCATCCATTTCTCTTGTTTTCTCATTTATTGCTGACATTCTCCCTCCCAGATGAAACATTTTGCTCTGTACAGCATGCCTTGGTATAAAGATCTTGGAAGTGAGGCAGGAACGAACACTACAGACTCTCTTGTTTTGATGTGCACCAACTAGGATGTGTCAAAGAGCAGAAGGAAGATTTGTAGGGAAACTGAGCTTTGGAAGCCTAAATACGGAGGTTTTTCCTCTCATCCTTTTTCCTATTGCATTTCCAAATGACACTCGAAATGTATCAGATCTCAGATAGAGGAGTCACACAGCTATTATTGGCAATGAATGTCCATTTATACAAAACAACGCAGAGAAACAAAGCTAAACCCCTTAAGATTATCTTATAACAGCAGTGAAGAATGGAAACTCCAAAAGGCACCCATGCACAAGCAATAGATTCACAGTAATAAAAATTTACCTCACTCCTGTGTGGAAAGCTCTTTTCAACCATGAACACTAGATCCCACTCACAATGACCATATTGTTCTCACTGTGGAAAAAAAACAACAAATAATCGGGCTCCAATTAGGAAATGGCATATATTAATCCTAAATTCAGAGTAGCTTCAAATCTTGCACATATACTCATAAAAAAGAAGATTTACACACGGAAGTCTGCAGAAGGTTAATTGAGTTCACTGTGGAGGTATCATTACCTCTATAACGTCTACAGAAAAAAAAAATACTGCATTCAGGTTATGAAGATGGATTTATTTTAAGCCTTTAGATCTATTTGTTAAAATTTTGCCCATTAACAGGATGACGATTCCTCTTGCTTTGCCCCCAATACCCTCTGCAACTGAACAGCAACTTTGACAGAATCCCATCAATCAGTGGGTTTCACACCTTCCCATGCACAGATACTCTCATCCCACCCACCGGAAAGTGTAAGACAGGTGAGCCATGACCTCCAGCTTCTGTTTCCATTTTCCCGAAGGAAAAACATCCTCTGGTCTCACCATGGGATTTAGCACAGGCTTTTCTCCCCTCTGCTGAAGGAACGACTGCTGGCTGGAAGCCAGCAAAACGAGCCCAAGGGCTGCAGAGAGCTTTCCAGGAGCTGTGCCCGTACCTTCTCTCCTTCACCTCCCTCCTTTCAAAACGGCAGCAGCTGCCTATGGTCCTTTCAACATCACCAGGATAAACGGCATCCTTCTCATGGCCGGCTCCTAACCCACTCAAGCTAGTAAAGGCAAAACCTACGTGTACTTATTTTGTCAACAATGACTGCAAGTCAGGACGATTTTACTGTTTTGGGATTATATTTGCCAATAAAAAGGAAAAGACAGCGCTAGGCTGAAAGAATTTGATGGTTACATGTCGATTTTGAAATCTTGGCCATGCTGCCTGCATCCTGAAGTGTGCACCTTGCTGTCTGCCCTCCCCTTGATTCCTTGACTGCTTGAATTCCTGAATTTAAATAATGTTCTAGTCACTACAAGTCAAGCCATGGCTTGTACATCACCAGCTCTGCAAAGCCTTTGCAGTCACTCTTTAGTGCCTGATGACACAGAAGCTACTGCAGAACAATTCACGATATAGGTACAAACACAGAAAGCACAAATGCTGCTTTCCTCACTAAAGCAGACTGGATTCAGGCCACAAAGAAGATAAAACATCATTTTAACAAAGTCAGTTTGCTCAAATGACCTGAACTTGAAATTAAGGTCCTAAAATCCAAGACACAGAGGATTTCTGATTGGCAGTCAGTGATGTCATACCTGTGCCAATTACAGAGATAATTCATGTGGCTGCCTTTAAAAAGAAATAATTCCCTCTCAGATACAGCAATAAGACATTGTAGACAGCCCATTTGCAGAGGATTACATGGCACTTCTCAGGTAGTTAAAGTCACTGAGCCTTTTGACCTTGTGGCTCCCAACACTACTGGAGGCATAATCGCATAGGAATGCACTGCTTATCATGTGTGTCTTATTGCTTAAATAAAGTCCAGCCATCCAGCAACCTAAGCTGTGGGCCTTAGGCTCATTTTCTATGAATTATTATGAGAAAACAACATGAATGTAATAAACACCGCTATTAATTAGTTTATTGTATCAATTCAGCGATAGACTACGCAGAGGAAAGAAACACTAGAGGAAGCCTGTGCCAGGCCAGAATAAAAGCATTTCTCAGGTCATTGCCTTAAACTCAGATATTTCATGCTACCATGATGCTTAGACAAGGCAAGTAAATCTTTGCACAATGCAGTCTCGAAGTCACTAGAACTAATTGCCTTGCCAGATGAGACCCTTGCATGCTCACTGTCATAATATCCAGCATATAATGAGCATCAGGCAAGGTGAAAATTGATATCAAGAGCATTTCTAAGAGCTAAAAAGTTAACACCTAAATTGGAAATCAATATACGCTTTAAGTATTGATCAGCGGAACAGAAATATAACGTGCTTGCCTCTGCTGAGTGAATACTGTTATAGGTTGAGCTACAGTTCACTGAAACGCCATACTTTTAACAGCAATTTAAAAAAATAAAACCCACAAAGCAACCCAATCCTATGCTTTATCGAATGATTGCCTAACTCTACCATAAGCATGTGCATCTGTGCAGAACAATGCTAAGCCAAATACCACTTTTTTTTACTGTCTCTTAGTTTTTGAAGACGTGCTTGCCTCCTGAAGACAAACAGCAAAGACCAGAAGAAACTACAGCCACGGAGAGTCATCTTTGAGGAAAACGGTCTTTGGAATGCGCATGGGGAGGGCAAGTCCTGGGGTGATGGAGCACAGGGCAAAGATTTTGAGCTTACTCACTACACGGAAGCTCAGATCTCATCTCTGCAATGCAGGTCTTCTCACTGTGGGGCAGGTACCATTGCACAAAGGCAACTATTTTGCTTTTGGAAACAAAGTTAGGACCTCTGCACAGTGCTCTGCTGTATGGTGGGGACATATCTCCTTGAGTCAATACTAGGTGAAGAGCAGCTGCAGAATATGTCATCACATGCTGTATATCTGCTCAAAGCAAGCTTTTCAGACTCACTGATGAATGAAATAGCTGTGAAAAACAAATGTCTTACTGTTTGAGTCCTCCAGCCTGCAAGGAAGCAGTAATTTCTGTGCACTACATCAAAGAAACACTTGACCCTATGTGATCAATTCCACCTCCTAATTATTACACTCCCAAAGACCTGCATTTCTGCTAACTTTCTCAGGTGAAATGGGGCAAAAATACTTCAGAAAAGGTTAGAAAAACTGTACATCTCGATAAATATTTGTTGGTCTGAATTCCTTTAACTTTGCATGATTAAATACAGCCCGCTTCTGTTCTTCCATTTAATCCTCCGGGGAAATTTATCATCAAAATTATTGTACAGCATTCATTACTCTAGCCTCATTTAAAACCTTGCCCTACTTATTATTTAGGCTGAAAAAAAAAATGTTGCTTCGTATAGTATTTCCTATAATAGTCTCAATCATTACATTTAAAAGATTGCTGTAAGGCAGCTTAGCCTGCATTAGAGAAAAATAAAGTGGAATTCCACAGTTAAAGTGTTACAGTTCTTATTCAGCTTTTGTTTCCCAAATCACAACAATGCAATGTTTCAGCTCCTTAAAAGGCTCTCGCTGCTAATTAACACAGGACTTCAGGCTTTGAAAGGGACATCTAGTGGCTTTTCTCTGGCTGAAGAGGTAGTGGAGAAAGGCAGAGAGATGGGAAGGGAAGGTGGCAGGAGGCTCCATCAACTCAGAGGTGCAGTGGTCTTTTAAATTAGTAGTGCAAGCAACAATAGTCAGAGCAGTAAAGCAAAGCAAACAAATGCGGGTTTTTAGCTCTTATTCAAAAATTTCTGTTTCAGATAAAAAGACAGACATGGCTATTTAAAAGAAAGAAGACATAGTGCCTGAAGGGCAGGAGAACATCTAACTTAAATCCCAGTAGTAATTTGGGAAATTGTACATACTGATATGTGAAGCCTCTTAATTCATGTTCCTTCACCAACAGAACTACCATAATGTCGGGTACCATCACTGTTTTCTTAGATAATGCTATGGATGTGTTTGTCTAGCCCTTCTGTACTTCTGAAAAAAGGATCATCAATCGGAGTCTGCAGTCGATGCGTTTTTTCCTGAAATACAGACGCTACTGGAGAGGTTATCAGTGAAAGAAAACAAGTCATCTCTTCTCCCATGAGCAGCCTCAACTAGATCTTCTCCTACATGAACTGCAGAATTGGCGACTGCTCTATATCTGATTTGAATATAACAAACTCAAAAGGAAAACACAGGGTGGGCAAACACCATCCACTAAAACTGAACATTTTTTCACAATAAATACGTTGTGTCACATACATGTTGTCTTGTTTAGGTTGTTCCGAGATTACTGTCTTCCCTGGATTTGACTGACCTAAGTAGCTTTTTTGCTGCCCGCAGATCTGTCTACCCTTCCACCTCTTCTCTACCCTAGATCAAAGTCCTGAGCCAGAAGGAACAGAAGGAACCCAAGGAACCCCTGGTTTAACTTTCTGCAATACTGAAAATTTCCTAGTTAAACCTAAAATCTTTGATTCAGGTTTTGATTCACTACTCTACATCTCTCTTTTGCCTGCCTACCTTGTCGCCTTTTTGACCACTTTCTACAAGAGGCCTTGCTAAAGACCTTTCAATATCATAAATAAATGAGATAAAGCAGTTCCTCTCTCTTCATTTCTTATTGACAAGTTCAAAGACTTCTAAGAGATTAAGAGTGAAAGACTGTAAGTGACCTGCTGGGTCATCAAGCGTAGGCTTTTCCTATCACCTCCAGCCATATCCTACAGTACCTTTCTACTGGATAAGCCTGATCTTATCTGCATCTCCCAAATGTTTTCTTTTTTTCTTATCATTCAAACCAGTTTACCAAGTACAAATGAAAGGCTTAGTGGTCTGTAACTCTCTGGATCGTTTTCTTTCTGCTGTCACATGAAGGCATTTTGTTCCTTCACACTCCTCACCACCCATGGGAAGGTAAAGGAAAAGCTAAGTCTTGGTGGAAGGAAGAGAAGGGAACAGGACAATGGAGCTGATGTTCCTACAAGAGGTACTGCCAACTCCAGCACAGGTGATGCACTGACAAACTGGCAAATCAATGAAAATTCCTATTTTATAAGTGAGAGGTGTCAAGGTAGGGATCAATATTTTCCATGGGTATTATTTTATCACTCGACTTAACAGATAAAAATATTTTTTTCCCCCTAATCATACAGATTCAGTGTTAAGAATGAAAAATATGCAGCATCTTGCTATTTGCTGTGTAAAAAAAAGATACAGCTTTTTTTTTTTTTTTTTCTTTTTTTTTTGACTCTGGTCAGCAGAGGCTGTTTCTGATCTGTTATGATGAGTGTCTGTGTGCTTCCTATGACTGGAGGGACTGTGCTTATTAGCTGTGCTGTGCTCTGGAGGGGCAAATTACCATACACGAACCTCACAGCCCCCTGACACCCAGCTCTGTTTGCCAGCAGCTGCTCAGCACATACAGATGCACAGCAGCAATCTTGCTGCCTTTCAACAAAATATGTTAGGGAAATCCATAACGCTAAAATATACCTAGCACCATAAAGGGGGTTTACACAAGAGGAAAGTATTTTGTGCGTCCTCTCCCCAGCAGCCATTTTAAGTGCATAAAAAGCCATAGACTTGTAACTTACTGCAAAGAGCAGCAGAGATCTCACCCAAAGGGGACACTGTTCTGGTTCAGGGCCAGGAGAGGTCAAACGCCACCGCAGTGCTATGGTCACAGGCAATTTCCAGCAAGTCTGAGCTGCGCCCCATTAACCCATGTGCTATACAAACACACCAGGTTATAATGTTTACAAGGGAGGGAGCAGCTTGCAATCCTCTCTAGGTCCATAACAGCCCCAAAACATCTTCTTAGGTTCAGCAAACATTTTAATATGACATGAGTTCACCCCCAGGGACTGACCCGCGAAACACTGGTGCAACCAAAATATCTCCCCAAACCAGGTTACTGGAGCAACCTTGAAAGTACGCTGGGATGCACAAGGCTCGAAGTGAGAAGCGCTCACTAATGCAGCAAAAAAGATCAAGAGGGTGAAGCTAAGTAAATCCTCAGCACTTGCAGAGGAAGGGGAGGAAGAAATTCAGCTTTTTTGTTTGTTTGTTTTTCAGAAAAATTAAGAAGCGTTCTGTTTGTTTTCTGCAATCAGAGCTGTCCTCTGTTTTATAAGGCTGTACTCTGTTTGTACTTGGATATTATGAAATCCTTTACACAAGCATTTAAAGAAAAAAAGTTTACCTTACGAAATGCTTGTGACTTAACGTAACTCCCAGAAAGGGAGAACACAGCTACCTTGTGTCAAACACAAAGCACAGCTGGGGTTTTGGAATCTACAAGGAAAACACATGGAAACCACCTTTTCACCTCATGGACCCACAAACCCAAGCGGGTCCCCGCCACTGCCAGCCACAAACCCTCTCAACAAGGAGAGGCAACCCTCCTGGACACAGCAGCTCTGGTGCCTCTGGTCACGGGGGCAAATCTCCTGCAACAGAATGGAGCAGGATGGATTCTCCTGTGGAGAGGACCACACCAGAGCAGATATCCATGCTTTAATTCCTGGAGCAGCTCCTGGAGGACTCCATGCTGGAAGAGCAGAGTATTTCCTGGAAGAACTGCGTCCTGCAGAGAGCCCATACTGGAGCAGATTTATCATGAAGAACTGCAGCCCATGGAAGGGCCCATGCTGTATCAGGGGAAAAGTGTGAGAAGGAAGGAGCATCAGAGAGGGGCTTTAATGGACTGATCGCAACATCCATTTCCAATTACCATATGCTCTAGTGGGGAGGATGTAGAGTTGAGGATGAAGGAATAGAGTTGATCCTGGGAAGAAGTGCGGAGGATACGTTTTGGTATTCATCTTTGGTTCCCGCTATCCTACTTTATTTTTAATTGGCAATAAATTAAATTAATTTTCTCCAAGTACAGTCTGTTTTCCTCATGACAGTAACTGGTAAAGTGATCGCTCTGTCTTTACCTCAACCCACAAGCTTTTCCTTCCCATTTTCTCCCCCATCCTGTTGACAGGGGGAGTGAAAAGTGGCTTGTTGGACATTTGGCAGCCAGCCAATGCCAACCTGTCACACTTGTCCCCTCATTGGCAAGCATGTCTTTCTTTCCAAGAGTTTATTTGGAAGAGCTTGCTGTCAAGCCAGCATTCAACAGAGAGTTAAGTGAACTGTACAGGACCTGCAGCAGGTTTCCGAATGCCATGATGGGGACCATTGGATATTAGCCATAGTCAGAGACCCTGATAACCACTAATACAACAGTGCTTTTGCTTAAGCAGAACCTCTAAAGGGGCCGGGAGCTGGATAGTCCAGAAGACAGAAAAGTTGATTCCAGCATGACAGCCTTTCTGTCAATCCAATCTCTATCATTTATTTAAGTGTTCTTCTAATCTTCCAGGCTACAGCTCATACATTTATAGTCTTACATTCTTTATGAGGAGCGGGATTAACACCTCTTTCATCAGGCTGGAAGTAAGGCTGACTAGTTTTGATCTGTTCCAAGAACCTCAAAGCATTCAACAGTTGCTGTATTTTGAGCTGTGGTTTCCCCCCAAAGAGATAGCTGCAGATTTTCCTGTGGTACAGCCTACAACAACTTCAACATGTTTGTATCCCATCCTTTCTATGTGAGAGCCTTAACAACTCCACACGCTTCCTGACCCCCAGATGACTTTCCATCAGCAGAAAGGGAAAATACCAGCACTAAGGGGATGGTTGGGGATTATCAGTTTGTTGTCAGAACATGAGTCACAGAAATCACACCCCTCCTCCTACATCTCAAAGCAGAAGAAATGAACTGTCAGGATGGCAAGAGTCTTTTCTGTTCCAGAGTATCTAAAAGAACAGATTTTAAATATTTTAAGCAGAAGTATCCAGGTGCCCAAGTCAAAGGGACGCCTCTTTTTCTATGGTCCTTTTCGCAGGTTTTACAAGAGGTCACCCAGCAAAACAAGATGGTCAAATCATCAGATGCTTGTGGTGTTTCAGGTCTCCCGCAGGTACATGTCAGTGCAGATCCTTCTTTTGCTGTCCCATGTGTAGAACAAAAGAGGTACAGAAACAGGCTGACTTGCCAGGGTATGTCTGCAACCATTGGCCTGAGCCCCAGCTTCTTTCTAGCTTTACGTTCATTATCATTTACACAGAAATGGGAAGCCAGTTGAGTGTTCTACCCTTGGACTTGCCCCCAAACATCATACCACATCTGGACAACCTTTCTGAATTTATTTCCCAGATGCTTCCAGCACTACCTGCCCTTTCTCGGCATTTCATGCCAGCAGTATCCCGGTGATGAGCATAAGAGGGCCCAAGGAAGTTATTTCAAGGGGTGCCGGACAGGAGTTGAACCTTGCTTCCATTGATTTTGTTCCACGGCCAAAAGCCCCCCTGTCCTGATATCAGCCCACCTGCACCTCATAGACGTTAAAATCATATGGGCTTCTCTACCGTTTACAGTGCCTCCCCAAAGCCATGGTTCAGGCCAGAGACTATAAAATGGGCATTTTCCCCTCTGTAATAGTCTGACAATTGAAGAGAAAGAAAAACAGCTCTCCAAACCCCACTTCGGGTAGCAAACACAAACGCGTCAAGGCTGTGGAACTTACCTTCCATGCCAGCCTTCTCCCTCTAGAGAACATTTACTAAATTCAGCCACCTCCCCCATGCTCCTCACCTGTTATTTGGGAAGACTCCATTCCCATCTACCTCTCTTTCACAGATGTGTGAGCTTCATGCAGCCAAAACCTGCCTGATAACATCCAACACCATCTTGCGCACTGTGGATTTCAACTTATGTGCAAGTGCTTGCACTCCAATGAAAATAATGAAAACTGATTATCTCATCATGCCATTTGCAGTGGAAAGAAAGGCTGACTTTGACTTCCGAGTAGTTGGATCTCATTCTCTGTTATGAGTTCACTGCCGCTTTCCCCTCCCCAGCTTTTGTGTCCCTTATCTGTTAAAAATGAAAGGTTTTGAACAGGAACGGGCAAGGGTCATCTCTGCCTCCCCTTCTGTTCCACAGCCAGTGTTGTAGAACAAATACTGATGAGGATCATGATGATAATGAGGAAAATAATAATGAGCATTGATCTCAATGGAGATGCTCCTCCATTCTACCAGGCCACTGAGATGAGAATCGGGAATCCCCTGACATAAAGGATGTGTCACACTAAAGTTTAATTAACAGCAAATCACAACCCAAATGACATATTCCCCCCTTCACACGTTCAATATTCATAACTGACTTTTCACAATAAAACCCCAGGGGACATTCAGAAACAGAGGAGAAAGTAAAAACTCCTGTCCCCACGTACAGCTTTTACACTGAGGGAGTCATCGTCTGTGATTCCTCTCTGCTTTTCTAGAGTGTAAATCATGAGCAACTTCAGTGCAGTCCATGGAGAGACATCAATACAGACAAGAGTGGAATTAGGACCCAATGTGTTTCAAGAAGACACACTTGGCATGTTATTTCACAGCTTCTTTTGCTAATGGCAGCACGTTACCTTCTGATAACACCACCATCCATGCGTCTCAGCTGAACACATACCATCACTCTTTTCAGCTCTTTTACTGCTAAAAAAGGGGGTTACTTACGTCCAGTCAGAACACTTTGCACTTCTCCAGCACTGTTTGCTAACACTTCTCCAACATAAACCAATTAACCTAGGTGAAATGCTCAGAAGAGCCCCATTAGAGTGACAGCATGAGGCCTCATTTGTGGGGTCAGCTCGATTACACATCAAGCCATGCTGCTGTGGTGGAGGTGGGCTTGCTCTAAGACCCCACACCTAAGCCCTCACTACCTGGTGCCACCTTGGCTTTCACATGACCATGCAGAAAACCCCACATCAAACAACCAACCACTGCTGAAAACATTTATTTCTATTATTATTTTTTAAATTATTTTTCAGCCAGATTTTTAACTTGATCTATGTCCCTAGGAGCACTACCAGTGGAACAGGAGAGCCAAACCAAGAGGGGTAGGGAGGGCAGTACCTCCCGGTTTTTTGCAGCAAGGAGGATCTGCATTGGAGTCAATCATGTCACTAAAGCATAAGGAGCTCTACAGATTTATAAGGTTGCTCATATCAGGATCAGAAGAGAAATCAATGCTCAAGGGAAATTCATGTAGCTGTAAAATAATCATGAAATACTGTTCAGGACTGAAATGTTTACTTTTCAGATATGATTTTTCCTACTGGTATTTCTGTAATATAAATATTTTTCTCTTGATTTCAAGTGCCAGACATTTAAAAGTTTTTTCCCCATAAATATAAAACATTTTTTGATTGACATATTCCTCTTTAACTACTCATGCAAGCTACCATGCAGGCAAACACGGGTCCCCTTTCTGTCAAGCCCTAAGGAAGATCTTGTTTCTGAAAAAGTCCAACACACAGAATTCTCTAAAAGCCTTTTTTTTTTGTAATAACTACCATGAAGTAGATGATTCATTTTACCAACTCAGTAAGAGGAACTAAGGAATATCTCAGGTGATTCCATGCATTTATATCCATTACATGTTAATTCATTACATACTGCTCATAGAAGGAATCAATTGTTCAGATTAAATCAATCTCCAACAGGATAAGGTCATAGACTTGTGCTATTAACTGCAATCAGCCACTTAAGAGGCTACCAGCAGAACAATCCAAAAACCAGGTATGTCTTCCATTGATAACCTATCCCATAAACATTCCCCATGGAAAACTTCACATCAAAACCCCACAGCTGAATTCAGAATACAGATGCAGCACTGCACCAGAGATATAGAACACATGACTTTTGGGGCACTGTCTAATGCTATGATCCAGCCATCATCTCCTTCCCATGAGTAGCTTTCCCCCAACAAAGAACAGCCCTTCTTGACACGAGGAGATTCAGCTGATGAAGCAAAGACCACAGACAAAAAAGGACTCAAAGCCGCACAACTCCAGCCTCTCTGAATGGCTCTGCGCTGCACGTGCAGAATCAACATTTACCGGCAGAAGCCGGCACAAGGCAGGCCAGCAGTAAGGGAACCTTGATCCTGTCTTTGAGAGAAAGAAATAATCATACATTCAAAAAAGTGAGTGATAAATAAACCATCAAAACTGCATAAAAATCAAGCAAGTCAGTCTTGCAAATCGTAACTTTACCAGCTCACACTGCTGTAAGACTGAGATCTGTAATCTAATTGAACTGAACAGCTTGAAGTGCACTGCTATTAGAGAATCAAAGCTCCTGCATCTCAGCCTCAATATCTGTGGAACAGAAGTAACAGTGTTTACCCACCTTACAGATATAATAGGAGCAGTTACATTTGTACAGAAATGTCATATAAAGAGCACTGTGGAAAAAAGTGCCAAGTATTATTATTAGGTGTATGTTTTGGTACTCCAAAAGTACTATTCATTCAAGCTCTTCTACTTCTTCGACATTTGTAACAGGCTTCCAATGTGGCTTAAAACCCTTGCTCGAAAATAAACATCAGAATAATGAGCTTTCCTTATTTAATTCACCAAATCAGCACAATAAGCTCATGTTTAAACAAAAAATGAAAAGGAAACTTGCTGCTGTGCCAGAACAGCAGCACAATCAATTTTAATTAGCATTGCTCATTGTGGGAAATGATAAGGTATCAGTCATAGTAATTGGTGGTGTTGACAATTAGTCAAAGTCATTAACATCTCAAGACCCAGGACAAAAAAAAAAAAAAAAAAAAGATCGCTGAATTTTAATATCTGGAGAAGGCTTGCTTCAAAATTCTTAATTTTTGCAGTCTGAAAACATCGCTTAGATTTATTAGTTAGTTTTCCATCAGAGCACAAGCACTGCAATAACTCAACTAACTGAATGTCACCAGCACCTGATCAATACCAGTTTTCCACAGAGAGCGGCGATGAACAGGGCTCCTCTCCTCCCAGAGCTTTGCTGGCAAGCATCACCTGGGCCCCACTTCCCACCTCTCTCACTTTGTTTCCCTGTGCCTTCTCTGGATACTTATCCCAGATCCTATCCCAGCAGACACATGCAGGACCAAATGGACCAGGAAACACTCCAAGCCAAGGGAAACGCCTCCAACTACCGAGTGGGAGCAGTTCCAAACCCTGCAGGGCCCTATCCAGGAAAATAAGCCCTTACGTACATCGAGCTAGGATGGATGCAGGCCATATAAGCAGAAACAACTCCTACCTCCAGGCACTGCCTGGACCACGTCTTTTATTGGCTAATACAAGCAATTTCTCTGGCTTTTTAGAAGCTCAGGTAAAAGTCCAAGTCTAGCACGGGTTACTAAACGCAATATAAAGCACATAAGGACTTTGACCTGGTCTCACACCTGGGCAGCCTCAGTGTCCTTCCTTCCTGTGTTTGCAATCCTATTTATGCAGAACAAGAATCTGTACTGGCAAAGGAGGTCAGCGATTACATTAACTTACAGAGTAAACTAGATAGTCCACTTGTATGGTTCAGGTTAGAATTGACACAAAGATTTCTTCTGATGTTTCAGCAAAGTTAACATGTTAATATCAGGTTATTCTGCTGAATATTAAAACCATAAAGCTTCCATGGCACTGCAGATAGCCAATAGTACCTTCATGTTCAAGTTGGGAATAATTGAGCAGGTGCCAGAGAACAGGAGATGACCTGCTACAAGGAGTTGCATATAGGTCCCTTATGGGCACAGCTGATGCTAAAAAAGGCAGAACAAGATCATCACCTGAACCAAAAAGCATTTAGCTAATCTAAAGGACTCCTGACCACAGGAAGACATAAATCATAGACTACACTGTCAATTGTTTTCTGCTAGAGGAGTTTCAGTGAAAACTCGATATATTGCACATCCCACACCCTTCTGTACCTTTACTGTAAATAAAGATGTATATAATACTACAATAGCCATCCTTCTGGTGTGAGTAGGTGTTATAGTTTAAAATAGGAGAGGTAATATGTATTACTCATTTGTCCTTTCACTCACTTCAACGTGTTTATTTGTATGGAAATTAAAGTCGGGTAAAACCACCACCTTTCTTCCTAGAATATGTATCCATTACACAATCATGGCTATTCTGACCCTGGGCAATTACCCCTCCCAAACAGACACAGCCTTTCAAGCAAGAGTAAAATATGAGATTGCAACAAAAGAATAAATTGTGCCTGCCAGATGCTATTGAGCAGCACCGCTGGCATAACTGCCAGAGAACACAGTTTTGAAAGAAAGTCCCCCAAAACCTAACTGTGGTTCAAAGCAAAGAAACTCCGATTTAAATTCTCCCCTCAGCTGCTGACCTGCAGCAGCAGGGTCCGCAAGATAAACACCGTTTTCAAGGTCAATTTCCTATGACCAGTTGCTTCATTTCTCATCATTTTCTGTCCAACTTCATAGATTACCACTTAAAATTGATTTATTCTTTCCCTTTCTAGCATTACTTTGCACTTCATTTAAAAGGGGGGGGGGGCACAGTCTCTGTTCTGTACAACAGCGCTGTCATAAGACGATGAGGCTCAGCTGGATTTCAATTGACTAAAATGACTGCTCAGTAAAGCAGCGTGTTACAAAAGCTAAACCAAATCAAGAGCTATCTTCCAACCATTTTCCTCTCTCTTCCCTATCACTGGAAATATAGTTTTTTAGCATCTTGCACTTTTACGTTATGGAGTTTTGATCACAAAGATGATGTTTTACTAGCTTCTAATAGAAAACAAAAGTTGTATTTATGTCTTCCCAGGGTTTTGAGATTCCTTTTGCAGGCCAGTAGCACTTGCACTTTAGATCAGATTAAAGCTGACAGAGATGAAACTGCGCTGGCCCACATCCTTGGGCTTGCTCCAGGGCCTCTCATCTGCATTTCATCATGATGTGAGCACATGTTCCCATCATCGGTACACTCATCTGCATCACTCTGAATGTTAATCACAGGCTAACCCAATTTCTTCAGTGAATTTATTACTTACTGTTCATTAAAGTTCATAAAACCTAACGTGAGCCTGAAATAAGCAGAACAACCCTAACAAGTAGTCCTCAACTACACGGCAATTCAGAGGCAGCAACGTAAGCCTGAGGAACTCCTTCTTCGAAGGCGGAAGCAAAAACCTTCCACACGTGCTCCAGAGGACGTAAGCGGGGAGAGGAGGCACCAGGGTACCAAGGGCTGATCGTAGCTCTCTAGGAGACTCTAAAACTGGCATCATTGTAGCAACTCATTTATCAAAACAAACACAGAATATTTTCAGAATTATCTAAAGATAATTCTTTTTCCGTGAACAAGGAAGAAATGTAAAGGGTGAAGGCAGAAAAGCTTCTTTTCTCCCCTTTTGTTCTTCACAGAGGCTTTGATCTCATCGAAACTTGCAAAATGCTGACCACAGAAGACATCCACAGCCCTATCAGTCCAACAAAGCTGCTGCTGTGCATAGAAAAGAAGTGTCCCCAAGTGTCAGGGCCCATGGCTTCTGAATAATGTGGTAATACAAAGAGGAACACCAGCAAAATAAGGGGAGGAGTTTGGCATAGAGTACTCGAGAGGCTGGGGGAGTCTCGGGCAGCACGCATGGCAAATGTTAAATGTTTTCCTGGCACTGGGAAGCGTGCACTTTCTTGCTGATGTCCCTAGCAGTCGGATCTGACAAGTGACACTTCATCACGTTAACCTTTGCAATTTACTAATAACGCGTGGCAGGAACATGCTCAGACAACACACACCCTTAAAAATAAGCACATGCTTAAACGCTTTGCTGAGTAGGCCCAAAGAAGTTGCATTTGTGTTTTTCACAAAAAGAGGTAATCCAGTGTATTCTAATCAACAGCTAGAGTAAACATTAACCTCTACCTCCCGAATGAACTCTGTGCATCCAAAATTATGTCAATTTCCTACATCAGTTCCTCAAAACTCAGGAATACACATGAATCCTAGCCTCCAAAATCCCAAGTGGAAACTGCTTAAACTCTCCAAAGGATGTTATGATTGAAATATTCAATCAGATGATGCTACCATCAGAATAATGAAGCCTTTGGAGGATTTGCTTCATCGAGTATAAAATAATTTTGAGAGACACTTTAAAGGAAGAAACCATGTCTGCAGGAAGAAACATGACCGACTTTTTGCCAGAAAGGGGATTATTCTGCAAGCCAGCAAATGACACCTCTTGGTAGTCCAACACCAGATCCATTTCTAGGCTAAAATTATACATTACAAAACATATAGATATAATTTTTGCACAGCTGTATAAATGAAAACACATCTGTTGAGAAAAGAAATTACAGATGTTTATTCTCCATTCTTCAAAATTTCCATAACCATAGAATGAATCTAGACTGAAATTAAAATTTGCTCTCTCCTTTAATTAAATCAATTTGCATTTTTTTTTCCCAGCTGATTAAATAATAGAAAAGCACAGAGGCAAGGGCGGGCTTTGTGATTAAGGCACTGGACAAAGACCCAGGAGATCTGAATTCAATTCCTGGTCCTGCCACAGACTTCCTTGGCGACCTTGGGTTTAATCTCTTTGCGCCTCTTTTCCCCATCTGCGGAAGATGGATAATATTACTCTCATGGTCTCCGTCTCATCTATTAGATTGTGAGCTCTGCAGAGAAAGGACTATCTATTACAGCTTGTACAGACAATACCCACTAAAATAGAGACTGGATCGGAGTCCAGTCTCTGCCCCTTCAAACTCACAGCAGAGGCAACGGGCCATGACCTTTCATGGGATGGCATCACCACCATTCTCATGTGAGTCATGGATGTACACAAGGAACATAAAATAGGTTCTAGGGAAAAAGACAAGGCTTCTCAGTGACCGTTATAGCCATTTTTCCATAAAAAAAATGCTTTTTGCTTGCTAAGCTAACCCCAAAGCACAAGCATGTGTGCTGCACACAGCGGTGCAGGGTAGAGGAGCGTTGCAGGATGCAGTGCTGAGTGCAGCAGGGCAAGGTTTGCACCAAAGCACAAAACAAGATGCGGCCAAACTTTTTATCACATTTTCTTTTCCCTGTTCTAATCTGATTTCACAGTGGGATTATTCAGCATCACCTTTTTCAGCATTGCATTTTTTTCAAGCAAGGCTGTGGTACAGCCTCCTGAGAGTGTATCAGTCGGATGTTAATAGGGCCAAAATAGCTGGCAGCTCTCCGTCAGGACAGGGCTGCGGATGAATCTTGCAGCCAAGTGATTGCAAACACAGCAAAGAGAAAACAGGAATTCATCTCAGGAAAGAGACTAGATCTTAATGGAATTATTTTAGAGCACAATAAAACACCAAGCTGTCCTCATCACCACTATTACTCTTGGCTGGCTAGACTGCAAGAATATCACATCAAATCAGCAGAAGCAAAATGAATATCTTCAAAAAGAAACAGTTCACCACATAGCACACAGTCCAGCTACCATGATGATAAGTTTCCTGATAGCAATCATCTTAAAAACCTCACTGGTTATGAGAGACTGGGAAATTCATCATTTTTATGGCTTTTTTTTTTAATATAGAATCAAAATAGTATAATTTTAAAACAATATTTCTAGCTGTGCTCTTTTAAAGGATTAACAAACCATTATGTACTGAAGCATACATAATGGAATCAGCAAACAGGAATCAGTAAGTAATCTTCTGTCTCTGCGTAGACTAATGTGTAATCGCCAGAAGCAACGGGGGAATTTCTGCCTTTTGTTAAAGCTTCAGGAGGTGACTGTCGTCAAATTTGACAGAAATAGTGAACACAACAATCAGTTATAGGCATGAAAGGTAATGGTTACTGTTTAACACAATAACACAACTTTCATTAGGGTTAGGAGTTTAAGCCTGTGTATTGATTTACAGATGCGAGTGCTAACTGTTATTATTCAGAAGATAATGCGAAAGGAACACTGAGCTTCTGAACGGCAGGGACAAAGAGAATCATGATATGCAAGATGAATTTTATGAAGCAAATACTCTTCACGGAACCTTTACGCTGATACAGTCTCAGTTTAATTCCATAAACTGATAGCTGTGATCAGACAGCTGATAGGCATCGTATTTCCCTAAGCAATTGCTTTTCCATTAAGAAGCTTGCATCAAACCAAAACACAATAGGAAAGAACACAAAGAATAAATATCAGAGTGAAACCCAGAAATAGAGCAATATTATGAAACTAAACCAAAGTCTGTGTCATTATAGAACAAATGCATCCAGCGTGTTATACGAGTGAGCATCAGAAATGAAGTACCACAAAAAATCCTTCCTATGTGAGTATCTTTAAGTTCAGGGTAACGGAGATCTAGAAACTTACCCCCTGGAGTGACAGCTTTATACACGTGGCATGCTAGTGCTGGAAGAAAGCCTGCAATCCCTACACAAAACCTCAGCAATAATGCATCTGATCACACTGACCCTAGTGGAAGGAGCCGTGTTCAAGAGAGAAGCAGCAAAAGGAGTACTTAAACAAGGATCCCTCCAGCTCTAAAAGGATTACTGGAGAGCTCTTCCAGCTGGTTTCTCTAAAAGGCAGTTATTGGCACCCAGAGAGGAAAGAAAATAGCTATAAACATTGTACAGCCTCATGCTGCACTCAAGGCTCAATGTGTCATCCTACTACAGACTACAACTTTACAAAGTTCACATGAAATTGGATGGACTCAGGTATATATGTTACATTTGGCAGAAAAGTATGCACACTGAATTTAGCTCTTCCTGTTCTTTTTCTCCATTTTAATAATTGCATTTAGATCCTATGGCTAAGGAAGCACTGACAAAAATAGTATTTTAAGAAAGAGTATTTAATTTTGTCCTCTATTTTGGAAGTCATCATGGGCAACTGCAGTACATAATTCTTGAAAACAATTTATCACACTCCAGCATGAACAGCCACACCCAATACCTGCAGAACTTCTGTCACATTTAGGTATATAAAAGAAAACAAAGAACATGAAATGGGATTCTGGCTATAGATTAGGAGATTTCTTCTAAATAATATATTAGAGGTGCTAAAATATCCTAAAATGTTCTGTGGAAGATCAGAGGCCACTCTGAGACTGCTTCTGGGGAATTTGAAAGAGGGACAGAGAGAAACGTGTCTGCTCAAATCACTGTTGCACAACTAACTCATATTCTTGGATTTATTTGAAAAATAAATATT